>NC_053038.3:94528454-95795954 GCF_002575655.3 Aegilops tauschii subsp. strangulata
GTGGGGTGGCTCCGCAAGGTCTTGGAGAGTCGAATGGCGGCGCTGGATGGACCGGGGAGGTTCTGCTCGCGACGCAAGGCACCGGAGCATGGCGGCGGCCGAGCTGGCCAGAGACGAGGAAGAAGGCCTCCCTCCGTCGAATGTTGGCTAAGGGAGCACTGGGGAGATGGCCTGAGGTCGCCTGAGGGTCCGGACAAGCTCGGGGGCTCCTTTTATAGGCGGTCGAGGTCGGTTCCCATGGTGGCCGTGGATAAGAACGGCGAATCGCCGTTCTGTAGCTGCAGGGCGACGTGGTGGCGACGAGCGCTTGCCGACGAGTTTGCGGATGAGCTCGAGCTGTTCCAGGGGCAGCTGGCGCGCGCATGTGGCTTGGGCGGCGCCGTCCATGGCAGAGGCCTGCTGCCGACGCCGGCGTGCCGCCAAGGGCTCTGACGGTGGCGCTGTAGGGCGCCAGGGTGGCTTGGAGGGTTCGGGCGAGCGAGCGAGGGCAGGGCGTGGCCCTGCGGGCGAGCAAAGGCCAGGGGCCAGACGCGGCGACTCGGGCGCACGCACATGCAAAACGCGCGCTCTGGCCACGCCCAGAGCACGCACGCCAGGTGCTCGATGCAATGCCATCGTGTGCTAGAGGGCTTGAGCGAGGCTGGTAGTTAACAGGTCTAGGTTAGAGTCATCTAGGGGCTTAGTGGACAAGTTAGTTAGGTCAGAGGATCAAGTTCACAATGCCAACTAAAAATCATGCCAAATGTGGCCATGCACACAAAGTGCTCGACAGAATGTCATGGGCATCTAGGCATCTCTTGGGGTGGCCAAAAACTCCAGATCAAAGTCTCTTTAGATGTAGGTGAGGGTGGCAAGGTTAGTTTGTCAAAAACAAAAACTTGTTAGTACAAGTTTTTGAGAAAACCAATTCTGGACAGAAAGTAAAGGGCATAGTTTCATGGACCAAAAATACTCCAATGGGTCCATTCTCCTGGACTTAAGGGTTTGGTAGGGAGGACTACAAGCAGGAAAAAGCTCATGGGCACTAGAGCAAATTAAATTAGGGTTGCAGTAGAAAAAGCCAAACTGGACCAGAGAGCAAAAGAGGATGTTTTGCTCAAATTTTTCAAAGAACACCAGTGGGTTAATGCATAAAGTTGAATTATATGCATCTACTGACATCTCCAAACACTTGGAAGAATTTTTAAAGAAATATTTAAATAGGTTGTACTGCAAAATTACCAACTGGACCAGATTTGAAAATTTGGTGTAGAGCTCAAAATCTCCAATGACCAAAAGATATTTTTGCATAAAAGTGATGTGGAAACATCACATGACATCCCCAAATTTTGGTTGAAATTTTCAAGAATTTTCTGAAACGGTTGTAGTGCAAATAGAGCTCTGAAACTATGAAAATCATTCTTAAAAGAATAAGGCTCAGGAAAAGCAATTATGCAAATAAACCCACTGATAAAAGAAATGTTTTCTCGAGAGGGTATACAAGTCCAATAATATTTTTGGAAAGTTTTCACTTGGGGTAAAAACTCCACAATATCAAAGAAAAGAGAGGTTCGGAAATCAAAAGATAAATCCAGAAAATAAAAATTTAATTTCCTGGCAAAATTTTAATTGATAAATCATTGTTAAAATTTTGGGGTGTTACAACACTACCCCCCTTAAGAAAAATCTCGTCCTCGAGATTTGCTAAAAGTTGTTTTGAACAAACATTGCTCTTACCAAAAAAAATCATCCTACTTATGCGATGAAATGCATCTACAGTGAGAGGGCAATAAGTGGTGTAAAACTACAGTGGTATACTGGCGTTGCGTGGAAAAATCCATGGTTGGGGAAAACGAGATATTTCTACGTTGGGTATAGTAAAATTTAGAGTAAATTCTAAATTTCTAAAATACGCTGGACGTACCCGAGAGCACAGTGCTCTCTCTGGCTGATAGGTGGACCCGGGGCCCACTGTCGGCCTCTTCTTCTACCTCTGGCTCTCTCCTCTTCCTCTCTCCTGCGTGTTTTCCCGCGCTTTCTCCACTGGCGATGTCTAGCGCGTAGGGCATCTAGGCCGTACTGCGGTAGTGTGCGGCGTGCTAGCTGCCGGTGCAGCGTGCACTCCCCTCGCGGGCCAGTGCACTGTCGGCACTGCTCGCGGATTTGCCTCCGAACACCGGCGATCGAGCAACGAGCGGCGCTGGTGGACCTCGCCCACCGTACACCGATCTCGAGCTTTAAAATGATCGCGGTGCTCCTTTTTCTTCCTCACACCTGGCCTCGCTTCTCCTTCTCCTTCATTCTCCTCCATTTCTGTTTGCAGGAGCTCGAGACGAGGCTCTAATGGCGGAGGTGATGCCGGACTGGTACTTGATCCTGGTGTGCGGAGGATTCACGGCATTGCTGGGGTTCTCCGTGCTCCTGTGCGCGATGATCCTTGATGATCGTCGTGATGCTGCCGCTCGAGTGTTGGCTCTCCGCGGCGGCGGTGATCACGAGGATTAAGTGCGGCATCGAGTGCTAACTGCTGTCAGTGTGCTGGAGGCCACTTGCATCCGAATAAATTACTCACAAATCTCTCCTACTGAGACTGTGGTGTGCTCGGGTGTGACCAGTTAGGTGCAAAATGTGCACGAGGATTTGTAATTAGCGCACGTGGTCGAGTGGTTGTGGTTGTGAGCCTGCTGTTATGGTGCTGCGTGAATAAAAATCTATGTCGTGAAGAGGTATACGCCGCAGCAACTCAGGGAAAGCCTCACTTCAGAATTTACCGCGAGTGAGAATTAGTTAAATAAAAATTAACAGCAGTAAAACTGCTCACATAATTGAAACCAAATATTTGATCCGTCGCACAAATTTAGGATACCACGCATAAGTTGCAACACATAAATAAATGCTGGGATAATAAACATAGCGGTGACGTCTACAATGAAAACGGTAAATGGATGGGGTCCTGAGAAAACGTCTCGGGTACTGGGGCACACTCCTCTTCTATCGGGGAAAGCGGATTGACTAGCCGATGAATGCGTCTCTCCTGGTCGGGTCTCAGTGGTCTGCCAATAGCGATCTGAGGATTTAAATCAGCGAGGCTCTGGAGATAACCCATTACCCACTGAGTCAAACGTTCTTGAGCGATAACATACTGGGCAAGGTTGGCCAGTACTCGGTCTCTTTCGATTCGTCCATGGGGAAAAGATGCTACTTCTCCGGGTGATGCACGACTCGGAAAGTAATAATACCCTCGTTCGCTGGCATAGGGTACCGCGAATCGAAGACGAGCAAGCGCTTCGTACGCAGCAGCTATGGCCATTTGCGGAGTCGGCATGGATTTCCCCACGAAGGAGACTTTCGTTGGGTCTTGGTTTGGGTTTGCGGGAGGGATGTGCACCACTGCCCAATATTTCGAGGTGGACGGGGTGATCCTCGATTTGAGCAACTCGTACTGGGGTGGATGGATGGCACTCATGGTACTGCAGGTAAAGTCCCACAATATTTTGACAAAACTACCTGGGGTGGCATCTGGAGTTCTCAGATAAATACTGGGGCTCGGCATGGCAAAGGAATGGCTGTGAGTGTTGTGCACAGGGTGAGGGGTACTTGGCAAGGTCACGAGGTGGCCTTTTATATAGCATTGGGGCTGGGTTATTTACCATGGTGAAGGGTAACTAGTTTGTCGGTTCTGTTCTATGGGGTTGGGGTCAATGCTACAGATACACATATCTCACAAAAGTGATGTATTACTGTGGGTGTCATCGGGGGTGGTTTTTGGTGGCTACGCCCGGAATTTAAAAAAATGCAACTGTACGCTAACGTACTTATGCATGGCTACTATTCAAAAATAGGGGCGCACAAGCAGACAACACTTAATTATGGTGATACAGGATCACACAATTACATGGCGTAGAAATACTAAGGCTCGTTACTACTCGAGTGACTTAGTCTACTGCGTTAATATCTAAGCGGGCTTGCCTTGTGGACGTCGAGGCTTCTCCACGGGTTTCACCGTCGGGATTAGCTGGATGAGGTTGAGGGGCTGCAGGGTCGGGGTAGCGATGATGACCATCGCGGGGGTTGTTGGCCACAATCCCGTTGGAGCGTGTTCCCAAAAGGCGACGAAGCACTTCTAGGGACACCAAAGCATTTTGGCCGATGGCTGGGGAAGACCTCAAGGACTCGATCGGCTGTCCGAACAGCATGACTGGGTTGTCGGCGTCGGGCTCATCTTCTCCTTTTGCCGGGGCTCGGCGAACCAGTTCTCCACGAGCTGCGATCAGATCAAGGGTGAGCTGATCGAACAGTTCCTCTAGTGCACTTACATAGCGCACCAGATGCAATAGTGCAGGATCTGTCTCGTGATCTCCGTTGGCAACCTGGGGTGGCCTACCATACCCGTCACGGCTAGGGTAGTAGTAGAACGGGCGACAGTTAACTCTGGGCGACAAGTGTCAGAGTTGAACTATAGCCTCTCGAGCTGCTAGCTGGATGGCTTGTGGCTCAAAGGAAGTTGTCCTTCCAGTGAACCTGTAGGGGCGTTCTGGCGATAGACCCCTACCATAGATGTGTACAGTGGCCCAGAATTGACGGCTCTCACCGCTCATGGGTCCTTGGTACACAACATATTCTGGGGGCTCTTCTAATGCATAGGCACGGCGGGTGAGGTTTGCAAGCACGGTCACAAAACCTCCAAGGTTGGGGGCTGTGGTCTCATTGTGCACAATAGGGCCATGCATTATGCCTCGAGTTGGGGGAAAGAGGCTGTGCTATGCTGTGTTGAGGCTAGCGTGCCCTTTTTATAGAGAAGGGGACGGAGTCTTCATTCGCACGGTTGCGAAAGAGACCATTTAGGTGCCGGTCACTGGCGCGTGATCGACAGGCTAGGCTGATAGGTTGGGCACCGACTGCCAAAAGCATCGGGGTCACTGTGTGGCTATCTTACACGAGAAGCTTGGCAGGGGTTTAGGCTAAGGTCTGGTGGGTTGGTTAACCTAGGTTTATTGACCTGGCTAAGATAGGATTAGCCAATGGTCAGCCTGGCTCTTATACCAAGTTTGTCAGGACCGGTTTTCGGGATATTAATTTCCCAGAAAATGGCCCTTGTGCTCACCAGCCCCAGGGTTACTGTTAGCTGATGAGGCACCAACTTGATTACAGAAATTCCAAGCAAAGTACAAAATATGTAGTACAAGACCATTGTGGCCTATGAGTACAACAATTGGTTTCTAGTGGTTGATGGCGGAAGCGGTTTGTTGTTCATCTGCGTCTATGGGACTCCATTTCCCATAGGAACAGCTGACCAGGATAACTCTGTTCGTGAGGCTGCTATCATCATTGCGTAGGTTCCGGGGCTGTCATCGCAACGCTCCTCTCCATGCAAGAAATCTGGCCAAGACAATAGACAGGGACAAGCCAGTGAGTACTTTTGAATGTACTCGCAAGCATTATGAACACGGGTATAATATAACAAGGGATAATCATGCTCCGAAATATTCTATGATCATAACGTCAGTCACGAAATAAACAAAATCCATGAAGCACGCATGCAGGTTGTTCATATAAAACATGAATATGCAATATGGAAGTAGAAATAGAATGCACCGATCGGGTGTCTAAAGCGACGCCTCGAAAGGATAATAATATAAATCATGCCTCAGTCGGGCGTCGGAGCGACACCACATAAAGGGCTTATAAATAAAAGAAATAACAAGCATGCCACAGTCGGGCGTCTATGCGACACCACATAAAGGGCTTATAAATAATTTAAATAACAAGCCTGCCATAGTCGGGCGTCTGAGCGACACCACATAAAGGACTTATAAATAATTTAAATAACAAGCATGCCACAGTCGGGCGTGTGAGCGACACCACATAAAGGGCTTATAAATAATTTAAATAACAAGCATGCCACAGTCGGGCGTCTGAGCGACACCACATAAAGGGCTTATATAAGAATAATCACAGTGAATATCCAGGAGGTAGAACCGTCCCAGGGATACTCAATAATTCAATTAATGTAAATGGTTAGTCCATAATAATAGTGATCATAATCATCATGAGTCACAAGTCGTGATCCATGTTCTGGTTTAGCAATTTTTCCTCCGAAGACCGACACTAAGACCGACACTTGACCCATCCCAGACTGTAGTCCTTAACCATGGACACGGCCGACTGCGGCAGGGACAAGTGGTAGTACAAAACAAGTATGGGGGTTACTGGAACAAGACTCGATCTACGGCCGACTCAGGAGGTTCAAGTATTCCCTATATGATTAGCACAACAAATATATTTCAATTAACAGATAGAATCACCAATCATCATACCTCATCATGCCATACCGGACACACTCGTCTTGACGAGGGACTAGGGACAAGCTCGTGTCTACCCAAGACAGAGACTTTCCCGGCTTCCTTCCGGTAGGCATGAAAGGCATACGAAGATGATTATTATCACAAGCATATCCAATTCTAACAGCAAAGAATCTCATTATGCACTCATGCGTATGATCGTATCGTCACATAAAATAACGAATGCTCCATGTTAAGGTGGTGTTGTAACCGTATCAAACAACACACAAAAATATTATGCCAGGGTTCAGAATGCTTGCCTTCAAGTTGTGGAGAGGCAGGGTGCATTCCAGAACTTTTGGAAGTCTTCTCCTCTCTCTCTCCAAAAATCCTATTTTT
This sequence comes from Aegilops tauschii subsp. strangulata, assembly GCF_002575655.3. Classification (NCBI taxonomy): domain Eukaryota; kingdom Viridiplantae; phylum Streptophyta; class Magnoliopsida; order Poales; family Poaceae; genus Aegilops; species Aegilops tauschii. The sequence continues at coordinate 94,535,114 of NC_053038.3, forward strand.
GAAAATATTCAAATTAACACATAGTTTAAAAACAGTACAAAAAGTTGTTTGGAAAATTTTCAAATAAATATGAAAATAAACTAGACAGAATTTGAGAAACAACAGAAAAAGAATCAAATCAATTGGACTTATATTTTAAAAGTTATAGCCAGTCAAAGTTGAGTCAAAGTCTGTTTTTAAATAAAATAGAAAAAGAAAACGGTTCGAATAGAAATACGTTTTCGAGACGGGGAGACGTACTTCTGGGTTTACGCTTTCACTTATGCCAGCGTGGATCAGTTCGTGGGTCACTGACAGTGGGTCCCTTGGGCCCACTGGTCAGGTTTGACCAGTCGCCCGCGCCTCCTTCTCCTCTGGCCGAGCGGTGGCGGGGCTCCGGCGATCGCCGTCGACGAACGGCGGCTCCCCACGGGGCCCCGAGGGCAGGGATGGATCCGCCAGTCCAAGGCGGTCCTCCCCATGGTCGATAGGCTGGCGGGGGTGGAGGGGGTCACCGGCGGCGAGCTCCGCGGCGACGGTCGTTTCGGGAGCAATTGGGGGATTGGGCTACGGTGGTTCCCGATCAAGTTTGAGAGGTGGGGTGGCTCCGCAAGGTCTTGGAGAGTCGAATGGCGGCGCTGGATGGACGGGGGAAGTTCTGCTCGCGACGCAAGGCACCCCACCTCTCAAACTGGCTAGAGACGAGGAAGAAGGCCTCCCTCCGTCGATTGTTGGCTAAGGGAGCACTGGGGAGATGGCCTGAGGTCGCCTGAGGGTCTGGACGAGCTCGGGGGCTCCTTTTATAGGCGGTCGAGGTCGGTTCCCGCGGCGGCCGTGGATAAGAACGGCGAACCGCCGTTCTGTAGCTGCAGGGCGACGTGGCGGCGACGAGCGCTTGCCGACGAGTTTGCGGATGAGCTCGAGCTGTTCCAGGGGGCAGCTGGCGCGCGCATGTGGCTTGGGCGGCGCCGTCCATGGCAGAGGCCTGCTGCCGACATCGGCGTGCCACCAAGGGGCTCTGACGGCGGCGCTGTAGGGCGCCAGGGTGGCTTGGAGGGTTCTGGTGAGCGGGCGAGGGCAGGGCGTGGCCCTGCGGGCGAGCAAAGGCCAGGGGCTAGACGCGGCGACTCGGGCGCACGCACGTGCAAAACGCGCGCTCTGGCCGCGCCCAGAGCACGCACGCCAGGTGCTCGACGCAATGCCATTGTGTGCTAGAGGGCTTGAGCGAGGCTGGTAGTTAACAGGTCTAGGTTAGAGTCATCTAGGGGCTTAGTGGACAAGTTAGTTAGGTCAGAGGATCAAGTTCACAATGCCAACTAAAAATCATGCCAAATTTGGCCATGCACACAAAGTGCTCGACAGAATGTCATGGGCATCTAGGCATCTCTTGGGGTGGCCAAAAACTCCAGATCAAAGTCTCTTTAGATGTAGGTGAGGGTGGCAAGGTTAGTTTGTCAAAAACAAAAACTTGTTAGTGCAAGTTTTTGAGAAAATCAATTCTGGACAGAAAGTAAAGGGCATAGTTTCATGGACCAAAAATACTCCAATGGGTGCATTCTCCTGGACTTAAGGGTTTGGTAGGGAGGACTACAAGCAGGAAAAAGCTCATGGGCACTAGAGCAAATTAAATTAGGGTTGCAGTAGAAAAAGCCAAACTGGACCAGAGAGCAAAAGAGGATGTTTTGCTCAAATTTTTCAAAGAACACCAGTGGGTTAATGCATAAAGTTGAATTATATGCATCTACTGACATCTCCAAACACTTGGAAGAATTTTTAAAGAAATATTTAAATAGGTTGTACTGCAAAATTACTAACTGGACCAGATTTGAAAATTTGGTGTAGAGCTCAAAATCTCCAATGACCAAAAGATATTTTTGCATAAAAGTGATGTGGAAACATCACACGACATCCCCAAATTTTGGTTGAAATTTTCAAGAATTTTCTGAAAGGGTTGTAGTGCAAATAGAGCTCTGAAACTATGAAAATCATTCTTAAAAGAATAAGGCTCAGGAAAAGCAATTATGCAAATAAACCCACTGATAAAAGAAATGTTTTCTCGAGAGGGTATACAAGTCCAATAATATTTTTGGAAAGTTTTCACTTGGGGTAAAAACTCCACAATATCAAAGAAAAGAGAGGTTCGGAAATCAAAAGATAAATCCAGAAAATAAAAATTTAATTTCCTGGCAAAATTTTAATTGATAAATCATTGTTAAAATTTTGGGGTGTTACAGTGCCCGCTTGATAGAGGGTCAATGCTCAAAGGATATTATGTTCGAGTAAATGTATCCGAGCTGCCCAGACATTTGTATTATAAACTAAGGCTTTTGTAATATATTTGTGCCTGTTATCTTGAATTACTTCTCCTCCTGTGCTATCGTTTGTATCTTTGCGAGTTTGCCAGTCGTCGGCTTCAGCCCCCACGTAGATAGTACGGGGGTGTTCGGGATAGCACATAGCCACACTTGACCCAACGTTTTGGTCCATAAAGGAGGTGTCAGTGCGGCGAACGAGGCAATCGGACTATGTGGCTTTACCACTCTCACTTAGCCATAGGATTTTGACAATGGGGTTGTAAGATAGCCCCTAGTGCGTATGCGGCTATCGAACTTAGATGCCTTTAGACATGTGACTGAACAAAGCCAGCCCTTCGTGTAATACGAAAGAAATCGCTAGAGATTTAATAAGTCACCGAATTGCAGACGAGCTCTCGCTGCATCACGACAGTCAGTTTTCATCTTTCTCTACGGAGGTGCTTGACCGGGCCAGCCAGAAGCACAATCGCAGTAGTTCTCTCTTTACTACCTTAGCCAAAAACGGAACGTAAGGTAGCAAGCACAGGAGTCGGGCAACCCAACTATTGACCAAAGAAGTGATTCGGAGCCGATGCATATAATGCGGTATTCGGGACGCCAAAGTGTACTCTGAGAGTGTTCGGACTTTCTATTGTTGAAGATATATATATATATATATATATATATATATATATATATATATATATGTATATATATATGGCTTAGATAGAGCCCCTGGTGATTTAAGTCGTGCCAAGGTGTATATGCCAATTTGGACGTGAAGTGGAAAGACAGAAAAAAGCCAATACCGGATAGGGTTCGGCGAAACTGTTTCCATTATAGTCTGATTGGTACGTCAAAACGTATTTTTACAGAAGATGCGATGAGCATCATGGCTATTTTACATGCTGGGGGCAAGGGAAAGTTGTATACAGGTCTAAGATTAAAAAGAAGATCTTGAAGATCCTTTGAACACTCTGCCGCACGTATGCGCCGCTTTTCGCCTTGGTCTATGATCCTTTGAGAGGATCAGCAATCGAGTATGCATAAGGAGACTAGGAGGAGGCCCGTGCTACCACCAAAAATTGATGTGGGTTGTAAGAACCTAAAAAATAAAAACAAGAAGAAAAGGTGGAACAATATGGAGGTCCGGAGAGGGTCGAGCCGTACCGTGGACCTTATGTTTAGCGTGCCTCTGTCCTTGCCCATGGTATTTTTAACGCATAGTTATGTACATGCAGTACGTATGCCGCTAGCAGGCTAGGGCATTGACGGAGGCCGAATTGCTAATCTAGCTCTGGAGGAGCCAGACTGTCGTTCTGCAGGATATACCGGACTCGCTTAACAGTGTGCGGGGGCTTGACTACCAGTGTAGTATTCGGCTTAGCGAGGCCCCCCTACAGCTCGGCTGCGAGGGCCGCGGTATGCTCCTCTGTATGGAGGGAGATTGGCTGTCATAACGCCACGTGGTCCAGGCATCTTAAGCTTTAGATAAGCGTAGTGCGGGACTGCATTGAAATGGGCGAAAGCCGTTTGTCCGAGTAGTGCGTGATAGCCACTGCGGAACGGGACGATGTCGAAGATCAGGTCTTCGCTCTGGAAGTTATCCGGTGAGCCGAAGACGACTTCCAGCATTATGGATCCTGTGCAGCAGGCCTCTACGCGGGTATTACCCCTTTAAAGGTGGTTTTAGTGGGCTTGATTCTTGATGGATCGATGCCCATTTTGCGGACGGTGTCCTGATAAAGCAGATTGAGACTGCTGCCGCCGTCCATAAGGACTCGCGTGAGGTAGAATCCGTCAATAATTGGATCAAGGACCAATGCGTCCGAACCTCCATGACGGATACTAGTCGGATGGTCTCTGCGATCAAAGGTGATCGGACAGGCTGACCATGGGTTAAATTTTGGGGCGACTGGCTCGATGGCGTAGACGTCCCTTAACACGCGCTTGTGCTCCCTCTTAGGGATATGAGTACCGTAAATCATGTTCACCGTTTTGACCTCGGGGGGGGGGGGGGGATTTCTTTTGTCCCCTTGTGTTCGGTGGGCGAGGCTCTTCATCATCGTCCTTGCTGGGCGGCCCTTTCCCCTTGTGTTCGGCGTTGAGCTTGCCGGCCTGTTTAAAGACCCAACGGTTTCTGTTTGTATGATTGGCAGGCTTAACAGGGGTGCCATGAATCTGGCAAGGCCGATCGAGTATTCTGTCCAAGCTAGATGGACCATCTCTGTTTCCTTTGAATGGCTTCTTCCGTTGACCGGATTTAGAGCCACTGAATCCAGCGTTGACCACCATGTCTTAGGTACTTTCATTATTGCTGCAATGCTTGTGCTTGTTGTGTCGTGGCTTGTCATTGCAATCCCTGGCTTCGGAGGTGCCAGAGTCGCTGGTGCTATTGCTTCTACGAGCTAGCCAGTTATCTTCTCCCACGCAAAAGCGGGTCATAAGTTCGGTAAGGGCTGCCATGGACTTCGGCTTTTCTTGGCCACGGTGTCGGGCGAGCCACTCATCTCGGACACTATGTTTAAAGGCCGTGAGGGCTTCAGCGTCCGGACAATCCACAATTTGGTTCTTTTTAATTAAGAACCTAGTCCAGAGCTTCGGGCTGATTCTCCGGGTTGTTGGACTATGTGACTAAGGTCATCGGCGTCTGGCGGCTGAACATAGGTACCTTGGAAGTTGTCTCTAAAGGCGTCCTCCAAGTTTCCCAGCTACCAATAGAGTTTTCTAGGAGGCTGTTTAACCAGTGACGTGCTGGTCCCTTTAATTTTAGCGGGAGGTATTTGATGGCGTGGAGATCATCACCATGGGCCATATGAATATGGAGAAGAAAATCCTCGATCCATACTGCGGGATCTGTAGTACCATCATACGATTCAATGTTCACGGGTTTAAACCCTTCTAGGAACTGGTGCTCCGTCACCTCATCGGTGAAGCATAAAGGGTGTGCGGCGCCTCTGTATCGGGCGATATCGCGATGCAGTTCGGATGAAGTCCGTATGCGGTTTTTGGCTCGTGTGAGGTTGTGCATGGCACGCCAGGCCTGATGGCCGTCCTCTCGCATTGGAGCACGCCCCCTTGATCCATAGATTGATCTTGTCTGACCAGCTCTATTGTCCAGGTCCTTGCATAGGTCATAGGTATAGCCCGGAGCTGTTGCCTCCGTGCCTCGACGGCGGGGTGGCGCGGGCTGGTGTTCGGCGTACATAGCTGGTCTGTCCCGTCCACGTGGTGGGCGGTCAAGTTCGTCAGCAGTTTTATTCTTTGGCGGTATTTTCTCAAGGGCCTCGTCGTCGAATTGTGGTAGTAGCTTGCGCTTCGGGTAACTCTTAGTTGGGCGTCCGAGGCCATATTCCTCGGCTGCCAGGACATTAGTCCATCTGTCATTGAGTAAATCCTGTTCAGCTTGAAGCTGCTGCTGCTTATTTTTTAGGCTTCTCGCAGTGGCGATTAGCCGGCGCTTAAAGCGCTCTTGTTCGAGGGGTTCCTCTGGCACGATGAAGTCTTCGTCGCCGAGGCTCACATGCTCTTAGGAGATCAGTAGGTAGTTACTATCCTCCAAGTCCTCGTTCTCGATAGGGTCGTCGGGGTTAACTTGCCCATCCACTCAATCATCCTGTTCAGATGTTGGCTCGACAGGGGCTTCAGGGTCTTCGGCATTCTCCGAAATATTATTGTCTCTGGTGCCGGTGTTGCTGTGTTTGTCGCGACGCGATTTTGAGCGGCGCCGCTGACATCGACGCTTCGGAGGTGCTTCAGCAGGCTTGTCCTCAACCGGATCGTCCTTGCCATCGTCGGCATCGTCTTTGGGTGTGTCCACCATGTACACGTCGTATGTGGATGTGGCCGTCCATCGTCCGGTAAACGGAGGGTCTTGGCCTTGTTTGTCACCGGCATCGTCGTCCATACCGTCGATGTCTTTGGAGGCGTAGTCCAGCATGTCAGTTAGATCTTCGACAGTGGCTATGAAGTGGGTGGTGGGTGGGACGTAAAGTTCCCCGCTCTCAGCCCCTAGTCCGGGCTGGGCATAATTCGGAAGCGATTCTTCCGTAATGGCGAGTGACCGCATTAAGTCCAGAGCCTCGTTTAGGAGGGAGGTTTGGACAGAAAAGAGAGGGTCCGCAGGGCTGACCGGGGTGAGGGCCTCCTGGCCACGCCCGCTCGATGCGGACCTCGAGAGTTCGGATTTAGAGTCCGAGGGAGAGTCCGGCAGTTTAGAAACAAGGGGAGCTTGGTTTGGGCTTTTCCGATGACGCCGTCCCCTCCAGATCTCCGGTAGCAAGTTCCATGATTGCTAGGAGTCCAGCGGGCTCCAAACTCCCGTCTTCGGACCTAGTAGTATGCTCCGGATCTAAGGCCAGAGCGGCGGTCGGGGCCGCGAATCCTTCGAAGATCAAGTCTCCTTGGATATCGTCGACATAATTTAGGTACCCGAAACTGATCTAATAACCAGGGCGTAGCTCTCGATCTGCTCAAGGTGGCCGATCGAGTTGGCACACAGTGCGAAGCCGCCGAATACGAAGATTTGGCCGGGGGGAAGTCTCCCCCGAAACAACATCATTGCAGATGATCGAACGAGCCATCAAACCTTCTATCGACAGCACAGAGGAACTCTCAATGAAAGCACCAACGTCGGTGTCAAAACCGGTCCGTCTCAGGTAGGGAGTCCCGAACTGTGCGTCTATGGATCGAAGGTAATAGGAGGCAGGGGACACGATGTTTTACCCAGGTTTGGGCCCTCTTAATGGAGGTAATACCCTACTTCCTGCTTGATTGACTTTGATGAGTATAGGGTTTACAAGAGTCGATCTACCTCGAGATGGCTAAACCCTAGATGTCTAGCCTGTATGATTATGATTGTCCCTACGGACTAAACCCTCTGGTTTATATAGACACCGGAGGGGCCTAGGGTTGTATAAAGTCGGTTTACAGAGAAATGAATCTTCACATCCGAACGCCAAGCTTGCCTTCCATGCCAAGGAGAGTCACATCCGGACACGGGGGAAAGCCTTCTATCTTGTATCTTCATGGCCCACTAGTCCGGCCCATGTCACATAACCCGGACGCCCGGGGACCCCCTATTCCAGGACTCCCTCGCCGCCCCCCTAGGGGTGCGCCAAGTGTCACTACAAAAAAAGACACATCCGTGACATTTTGGGCCGAACAATTTTTTTTCCTGTCATACTTATGACACTTCTATGACAATATTGTGACAAAACACGGTATCATCATAGATGTGGTGGGGTCCTACTTCTATAACAAAAAATCATGACAGAAAATGGGCTTTTCGTCCTGGGCGGGCCGGAGACGCAGCTGCATGACATTCTTTGGGCCGTCCATGACGGAAAAAACCGTGGTAGAAGCGAGGGCGACGAAAATATCGGGGTGTTCCCGGTTACGGTGGGTGGTCGGGGCCGAGAGATGCACGTTTCCCTCGTACACGCACGCGCGTGGGTGTGAGGCATTGGGCTCTAACTGAACCCGAGCGAGGCGTTGGGCTCTAACTGAACCCGAGCGATTGCACTGCAGGCTACGCGTTACTGAACCCGAGCGATCGATCGATGGCTGTTAACTGAACCCGATCGAGCGATTCCTTCGCTACTCCTGCTAACTGAAGCCGATCGATGCTGCCTCTGGATGAACAGTGAGCGTTGCGGGGGGGGGGGGGGGGGGGGTTAGATGAACAGTTCCTGATGTGGGTGGATGAACAGGACCCCGTGGTGTTGCCTCTGGATGAACAGGACCCCGATCGATCAAGCCGGTTGTGGCTGGATGAACAGGACCCCGTGGAGGGCTGGATGAACAGTAGACGGTGGAGGGCTGGATGAACAGTAGACGGTGGATGGCTAGATGAACAGTAGCCCGTGGAGGGGTGGTTGAACAGGAGCCCGTGGAGAGGGCTGGTTGAACAGTAGCCGGTGGGGTAGCGCGCGGTGGAGGCTGGATGAACAGGAGCCCGTGGATGAACAGTCGCAGGTGGAGGCTGGAGGAGGTCGACGGTGGATGAACTGTAGCCCGTGGAGGCTGGAGGGGGTCGACGGTGGAGATGAACAGTATCCCGTGGAGTCCCGTTTTGCGGTACGCCACTCCCCTCCCAATGAACAGGACCCCCGTTTCGACCGTGGCGCTCCAACACAAGTCCGTTTCCTCCATTTTGCGGTACGCCACACCCCTTCCGATCAACAGGACCCCCGTCGATCGTAGGAGGTCCATTTCCTCCATTTTGCGGTACGCCAGATGTCGGTGTCAAAACCGGCGGATCTCGGGTAGGGGGTACCGAACTGTGCGTCTAAGGCGGATGGTAACAGGAGGCGGGGGACACGATGTTTACACAGGTTCGGGCCCTCTCGATAGAGGTAATACCCTACTTCCTGCTTGATTGATCTTGATGATATGAGTATTACAAGAGTTGATCTACCACGAGATCGTAGAGGCTAAACCCTAGAAGCTAGCTTATGGCATGATTGTTCTTGCCCTACAGACTAAACCCTCCGGTTTATATAGACACTGGAGGGGGCTAGGGTTACACAGAGTCGGTTACAAGGGAGGAGATCTTCACATCCGTATTGCCAAGCTTGCCTTCCACGCCAAGGAGAGTCCCATCCGGACACGGGACGAAGTCTTCGATCTTGTATCTTCATAGTCCAACAGTCCGGCTAAAGTATATAGTTCGGCTATCCGAGGACCCCCTAATCCAGGACTCCCTCAGTAGCCCCTGAACCAGGCTTCAATGATGATGAGTCCGGCGCGCAGATTGTCTTCGGCATTGCAAGGCGGGTTCTTCCTCCGAATACTCCATAGAATATTTTGAACACAAGGATAGTGTCCGGCTCTGCAAAACAAATTCCACATACCACCATAGGGAGAATAATATTTCCACAAATCTAATCTGCTGACACATTCTGCAGCGTGACATCACACCACGGCCCGGTCATTATTCGAACCGTTTTTCACAACTAGCTACTGCACATATCGCGAGGCGGCTTTCTTGGCACGTCTTGTCGAAGCAGAGATCGTGTCCCCTTATCACGGGATTCTCATCAATACGGGTGTGGGTAACCCAACCGTGTCATCAATTACGGCGCTTGGGGAATAAGTGAGTTTACCAGGCAGGTGGGGAGGCGCATAGTTTCTTCCGCCTTTATAAAGGGACAAGGATTCACCTTTTTCACCCACGCCCTCTTCGCCCTTGCTCATCCATTCTTGCGCACTCGAGCTCCAGCACCCAAGTTTGCATTTTCTCCTCAAACCACTCCAAGCATGTCCGGAGCGGGAGGCAAGTGGATGGTTTCCTCCGTCACGGAGGGGGACATCAAAAAGCTACGGGGAGCCGGATATCTGGCCGCGGATATCTCACACCGGTTGCCAGATGAGGGGCACATAGTCCCGACTCCAGAACCCCATGAGAGGGTGGTTTTTCTTACCCACTTCGTCCGCGGACTGGGATTTCCCCTCAACCCATTTGCCCGCGAGCTCATGTTCTACTACGGGCTGGATTTTCACGATCTGGACCCCAATTTCATCCTCAACATCTCGGCGTTTCTCATCGTGTGCGAGGCCTTCCTCCGCATCAAGCCCCACTTCGGCCTGTGGCTAAAGACCTTCAATGTTAAACCGAAGGTGGTGGTCGGCCAGCAAGCGGAGTGCGGAGGCGCCATGGTGGGCAAAATGCCCAACGTCATTTGGCTCGAAGGCTCCTATGTGGAGACCATAAAGGGGTGGCAATCGGGGTGGTTCTACATCACCGAACCGCGCGACACCAACTGGGTGGCGGCCCCCGAGTTTCGATCCGGAATCCCCACGCGGCTCACCTCCTGGAAAGAGAAGGGCCTATCTTGGGGTTCCCCGGTAGAGCTGACCGAACTCCAGACCTGCGTCAAGAACATGATGACCAAGATAATCAAGCTCGTCAACGTGGTCCAAGTCATGCTCTTCCGTCGGATCCTCCCGTGTCAAAGACGGGAATTCAATTTGTGGGAGTTCGACCCGGCCGAGCACCAGACGCTGCGAAGGCTCTTCGACACGACGCACAAGGACGTCTGGAAGGTGCTGTTCAAGGGCGCCGAGGTACCTCCTCCCCTTACCGAGGACCGCGGACTCAGCGCAAAGCGCCCTGCCAATCCGGCAAGTCTTCTATATCTCATAAGATGTTTATTCTCCCGAATTTAACCACGCGCGGGATCTAAGCCTCCATGCCATTTAACAGGACTGGGTGGCGACAGCGGAGCAGATCGATTGCCCAGCCCCCCTGCCCGAAGATCCAGCAGATGCTCTCCTAACGGAGATGCTGGTTCCGGTGCCTTATGAGGTGCCGGTGAAGAAGGCCAAGAAGAAGGCCACGGGGACCAGGAAGGGTCTCCGGCGCAAGGTTATATCGGACTCATCGTCCGATAACACCGAGGCGCACTCCTCCCACGAAAACGAGGAGGAAGAGGAAAGTTCTCCCCCCTGTCGGAGGAGACAAGAAAAGGAAGGCCGCCCTATCCAGGGAGGCCGAGGGGTCCAAGAAGGGAAGGACCCTCCTCCCGGACTACTCCACGATGGCCGCCTATAGCGATGACGAGTGGTTGCCCAGGGACAAGCCGCTGGCGAAGTCGTAAGTATCCGGATACCATAATAATTCTTGGTACGTCTTATTGTACTGTTTCTTATCACGCTGAGCGTGATTACGCAGCCCCTCCCGAGCCTGCATCGACGTATCTTCGTCGGATGATTCTTTGGGCCCGTCGGACCTGAACAGCGATTCACTTCCGATCGCCTCCTCCCCTCGCCCTACGGAGAACGTCGAGGTGTTCTCTCAAAGGGCACCGAACCAAGGGGAGATAGTCCTGGAGGCGCCTCAAGGCGACATTCCGGACACTGGGCGCAAGGTGAGCAAGACTCCCATGGGCTCCGATGACGGAGGCAGCAAATTCGGCCCCCAGCCGAATACTGCGCCGGAACCTCCATTGGTTCCGGACTCCCAGCTAAGAGGGGCAAGCCGCCTGTGCCGATGGCCTCTGTCCATCCAGAGGCATCGGACGACTTGCTGGAAGCGCTTCGCGGTGCTTCCATCGACGAAGAGTACCGCACTATCATGAGTGCGGTGATCGAAAAGGCTCAGTCCGCCAAGAGCGGACTGACTGAAGCCCGTACCAGCCTCCTAACAGGCTTTGAGGTAAGCAACCGGATTATAAAAGAATATTACCGCATAGACAGTAGCCCCTGATGCTCTGTTTGGCGTTCGCGAAGAAAGGCCGAATAGAGGATCAAATAATGACCGCAGGAGTCTAATCGGAATATGTCTATGTGCACATGCAGGCTTCACTGCTAGCCGCTGCCGCACATACTGCGGAGGTCGCTGCACTGAAACAGGACCTTGAGCGGTCCAAGGAAGAGCTCGGCCTTACCAAGAGGCAGCTCGAAGAGAACAAAGGTAAGTGATACCCCGTCTGTATATTAAAAAGAGTTTGGTTTTAGTATAATATGATCGCCATCAATTGTGCTAGGGGCCATGACCGAAGTGGCGGCCCTGCAGAAGGCGCTATCCGAGGCCGAAGGCAAAGCGGCCAAGGAGCGCATCGAGCGAGAAAAGCAAGAAGCCCGGGTAGGGGAGGTGCAGCAAGAGCTCCAGGCTCTCGTCAAGAAACACGAGTCCTTGGAGCTTGACTCTAAGACGCAAGAGTCCGAGCTTGCAAAGGCACTCGAGAGCGCACAAAACGCCAAGGCTGAAGCCCAAAAGGCCCTCCAGGAAATTGAGGCGGTGAAGAAGATAGCAGCGGGTAAGGCATTCATTATGCAAAGCAAGCATGTGAAGGAAACTTTCCTTTTACTTACCCGAGTTCGGAGCTCTCCAGGAGTGTTCGTAGATCTTCCTCGCAGTGTGTCGGATGCCCCGGAGTTCTACCGGGCTGAGGAGGGGAGCTCGACGAAGAAGTTGTTCTGGTCTCAGTATACTGGGACCGAACACCCAGTGCCCTTGAGCGACCAGCTGAAGCAACTGGTCGAGCTCCACAAGGCGGCCGAACAGGCCATGAAGGGTCTTATAGTCTGGATGTGGCCTGGCGAGTCCTTGCCTGATAGCTACTTCGGTCTGGTGAGGCGGCTTGTGAATGCCTGCCCACGGCTTGAAGTCATAAAGCGGTCTGTCTACATCGAGGGTGCGCGCAGGGCTTTTGCCCGGGCGAAGGTGCACTGGGCGAAGCTGGACGCCGAGAAGCTGGTGAAGGAGGGGCCGCCGGAAGGCAAGGAGCATCGCCACCCCGAAATGTATTATGACAGTGTCCTGAAGGGTTCTCGCCTTGTGGCGGAGGAATGTGCCAAGGATGTAATTTTCGAATGAATGTACTCATGTGATCCTGTAATATGAAACGAGTTCATTTGCGCTATGCAACGCTTGTGAATTTAAAATATTACCTTCCGTGCGGCCGTTTATAAAATCTGAGAGTTGGCCAGTCGTCGGCTTCTGCCCCCATGTAACTAGTACTGAGGTGTTCGGGATAAATCTGAGCACTCTTTATCCCAATTTTGGGTCCTTCGAGGGAGGTGTTCAGCACAACGAACCAGGCAATCAGACTATAAGGCTTTATCACTCTCACTTAGCCATAGAAGTCTACAATTTTAAATTTTGGCGAAGCCCCTAGTATTCGGAAGGCCGAATTTGGGGCTCTATATATGCCTAAGTCGGGCAAGGCCGACTCCTCGCCCGAAGTGGAAAAAGTCTTTAAGGACTTGAGACCTCTCGAACAGCGACCAGCTCTCGCCTCATCATGACAGTCAATTTTCGGCTTTCTCTACTGGGGTGCTCGTCCGGAAGAACCGGGACACAATCGTAGTAGTTCTCCCAACGCTAGCCGATATGCGGAACGTAAGGTACCAAAACATGGGAGCCGGGCAAACCCAACTATTGACCCAAGACATGATTCGGAGCTGATGCATATAGTGCTATAAGTTCGGGGTGCCGCACTGTCGAAAGTGTTCGGACTTCTCGCGCCGTATTCATGGGGTATACTGAAGCCCCTGGCGTACTGGCCGTACCAGAATGTACGGGTGTAATTTGTCGTAAATACGCAGACAAGGAAAAAAGTGTAATGCAATTATAAACTAACGCTATGCATTGTTATTAAATAATACGTCGAAGCGTATGGATACAAGTAGTGCAATAAGCAAAAAATAGGACTATTTGACATGTCCTATCCAAGGGCAAGCTGCGTATGGGTATTTAAAACAGGTATTTTGATCATTAGCAGAGACCACCTGGGATTCCCTTGTACGTCTCAGCTTCTTGCCTCCTTGGTATTTCCTTCCCGAAATGCGTCCAGCAACCGGACTGCCGAACAGGGCTTCCAGAGAGTAAGGTCCTGAAAGAGAGAAAATTATAAAGGTATACAGCCCCTGGGGCGGTTGAGCCGCATTGTGGGGCGTGTCCTGGCCGTGCCTCCGCCTATGCCCATGGTATTTTTAATGCGTAATTATGTACGCGCGGCACAGACTTCGTCGCTTGACTGGGACTAGGACGGAGGCCGATTTGCTAGGCGAGCTCTGACCGTGCCAGGCGATCCTATTGCAGGTTACTCCGGACTCGCTTGAAGGTGTCCGGGGGCGTTATCGCCGAATTGGTGGTTTGTCTTGAAAGGTTGCTTTGTGCTTCTGCTGCGAGGGCCGCAGTGTGCTCCTCCGTGCGGAGCGAGCGTTCTGTGTTTCCATTGACTGTTATAGCCCCCCGAGGTCCTTTCATCTGGCAAATGCAGTTCGTCCGAGCAGTGTGTGATAGCCATTGCGGAATGGGACGATATCGAAGATTAGCTCCTCGCTTCGGAAGTTATCCGGAGATCCGAAGACCACTTCCAGTGTGATTGAGCCCGTGCAATGGGCATCTACACCTGGGATGACACCTTTAAAGGTGGTTTTAGTGGGTTTGATCCTTGAGGGGTCTATACCCATTTTGTGCAATGTATCCTGATAAAGCAGGTTCAGGCTGGTGCCGCCGTCCATAAGGACTCGAGTGACGTGAAATCCGTCAATGATGGGATCAAGGACCAATGCGGCAGAACCGCCATGACGGATACTAGTGGGGTGGTCCCTACGATCGAAGGTGATCGGACAAGAAGACCATGGGTTGAACTTTGGGGCAACTGACTCCATCGCATAGACGTCCCTTAGTGCATGCTTCCGTTCCCTCTTGGGGATGTGGGTTGCGTATATCATGTTCACCGTTTTCACTTGTGGAGGGAACCTCTTCTGTCCTCCTGTGTTCGGCGGCTGAGGCTCTTCCTCGTCGTCGCTATGCAGCCCCTTGTCCTTGTTTTCGACATTTAACTTGCCGGCCTGCTTGAACACCCAGCATTCTCTGTTGGTGTGATTGGCTGGCTTATTGGGGGTGCCGTGAATTTGAGACGAGCGATCGAGTATGCTGTCCAAACTGGACGGGCCCGGAGAACTTCTTTTGAACGACCTTTTCCGCTGACCGGATTTAGAGCCACTGAATCCGGCATTGACTGCCGTGCTTTTGGCGTTATCACGTTGTTGCGGCGCTTGTGTCTGTTACGACGTGGCCTGCCGTTACTATCTTTGGCATCTGAAGTGCAAGGATTCCTTGATGTGTTGTTGCTGCGAGCCAGCCAGCTGTCCTCGCCCGCGCAAAAGCGGGTCATGATTGTCGTGAGGGCCACCATGGACTTCGGCTTCTCTTGGCCGAGGTGTCGGGCGAACCAATCGTCTCAGATGTTATGTTTAAATGCCGCTAAGGCCTCGGCATCCGGAAAGTCGACAATTTGGTTTTTCTTAGTTAGGAACATGGTCCAGAATTTCCTGGCCGATTCCCCTGGCTGCTGAGTTATATGGCTCAAGTCATCAGCATCCGGTGGTCGCACATAAGTGCCCTAGAAGTGGTCAAGGAATGCATCTTCCAAATCCTCCCAACCACCAATGGAGTCTGCTGGCAAGCTATTTAGCCAATGCCGAGCTGGTCCTTTGAGTTTTAGTGGGAGGTACTTGATGGCGTGTAGATCATCACCATGAGCCATGTGGATGTGTTGGAGGAAGTACTCGATCCATACCGCGGGATTTGTTGTACCATTGTATGATTCAATGTTTACGGGTTTAAAGCCCTCTGGGAATTCGTGATCCATTACTTCATCAGTGAAGCATAGGGGGTGTGCGGCGCCTCTGTGCCGGGCTATATCACGACGCAGTTCATACGAGTCTTGTCTGCTGTATTCGGCCCGGCCGGATTTGCTTTTTGTATATCCGGCGTGACGGTCATCGTCCCGCATTGGGGCGCGCCCCCGTGATCCGTAGATTGATCTTGCATGTTTTGCTTTGTTTTCCAATACGTCTCGCAGGTCCTGCGTGTTGCCCCGGGCCTTGGTATTTTTGTTTGAATGGCAGCGGGGTGCGGGTTGGACTTCGGGCTGATATGCCTCTCTGTCTCGGCCACGAGGTGGTCGATCCGCCGCATCATACGATGGTGATGTAGGTTTTAATGCTTCCTCCTCAAGTTGGGGTAGCAACCTGCGCTTTGGGTAACTCTTGGTTGGGCGCTCGAGTTCATATTCCTCGGCCGCCAGGACTTCGGTCCATCTATCCGCTAGCAGATCTTGATCAGCTCGAAGCTGTTGTTGCTTTTTCTTCAGGCTGTTTGCTGTGGGTATAAGCCGGCGCTTGAAGTGCTCCTGCTCGATGAGATCCTCAGGCACGATAAATTCTTCGTCGTCGAGCCTCACTTCGTCTTCGGAGAGAGGCATGTAATTGTCATCCTCTGATTCTCCGTTTGCTGCCTATTTTGGGGGCTAGCTTGTTCATCCTCCCGCTCGAGGTCTGGCTGGAGGGGATTGTCGTCATCTTCGGCACTATCCGGAGCGTTATTGTCTCTTGTGCCGGTATCGCTGCTTTTGCTATGGCGGGACTTAGAGCGGCGCCGCTGACGTCGGTGCTTTGGTTGCTTCTTGGAGGGATTATCTTCCGTTGTCTTATCGCCATCGCCTTCTTTGGGGGTGTCCACCATGTATATATCGTACGATGAGGTGGCAGTCCAGCGCCCTGTGGGCGGTGGTTCTTGTTCGTCTCCTGCATCGTCGTCCATACCGTCGATGTCTTCGGAGCCGAAGTGGGGCATGTCGGTTAAATCGTCGACAGTGGCTACTAAGTGGGTGGTGGGTGCGCAGCGAATTTCTTCATCGTCCGCATCCCATTCTAGCCGAACATAGTTCGGCCAAGGGTCTCCTAACAGAGAAAGAGACCTCAACGAGTTTAGCACATCGCCAAAGGGCGAGTGCTGAAAGATATCCGCGGAGGTAAAGTCCATTATCGGTGCCCAATCGGATTCGATAGGCACGGACGCAGGCGGCTTAGAGCCCATGCCGGGGACGAATCCAACGGTTCGGCAACATGGGTCTTGTAGGATGTGAAGTCAGTATTCGGCTCTATCGCCGCTGAGTGCGCAGCCTCCGTGGCCGGGTCCATCCACCCGTCCTCGGATGGTGCAATTTGTTCTGGATTAAGGGCCGGAGTAGTTGCAGGTGTGATCTCCCGAACACTGTCCGACGGCAGAGTTAAGTCATGCTCGTCGTGATTGTCCGGCGCACCTGACATGGGCTCGAATCCGTTGAAGATCAAGTCTCCGCGGATGTCGGCAGTATAGTTCAAGTTTCCAAACCTGACCTGATGGCCAGGGGCGTAGCTCTCAATCTGCTCCAGATGGCCAAGCGAGTTGGCCCACAGTACGAAGCCGCCGAATACGAAGATCTGCCCGGCGAGGAAACCTCACCCTGGATCGCATCGTTACCGATGATCGAAGGAGCCATCTAGCCTTACAGTGATGGCACAGTGGAACTCTCAATGAAAGCACCAATGTCGATGTCAAAACCGGCGGATCTCGGGTAGGGGGTCCCGAACTATGCGTCTAAGGCGGATCGTAACAGGAGGCGGGGGACACGATGTTTACCCAGGTTCGGGCCCTCTCGATGGAGGTAATACCCTACTTCCTGCTTGATTGATCTTGATGATATGAGTATTACAAGAGTTGATCTACCACGAGATCGTAGAGGCTAAACCCTAGAAGCTAGCCTATGGCATGATTGTTCTTGTCCTACGGACTAAACCCTCAGGTTTATATAGACACCGGAGGGGGCTAGGGTTACACAGAGTCGGTTACAAGGGAGGAGATCTTCACATCCGTATTGCCAAGCTTGCCTTCCACGCCAAGGAGAGTCCCATCCGGACACGGGACGAAGTCTTCGATCTTGTATCTTCATAGTCCAACAGTCCGGCTAAAGTATATAGTCCAGCTATCCGAGGACCCCCTAATCCAGGACTCCCTCACCAGACCCCTCCCTGATGAATAGGATCCCGTTTCAAACGTGGCCGGTCGAACACATGGCCGTTTCCTCCGTTCTGCAGTACGCGAGGCCTCGTTTCCATTGGCTGTTCCGTCCAAGCCCTCCCGAGAACACGACGACGCATTCCGTTCCGACCCAGCCGGTTGGCTCCCCATGAACACGACGATGACGCTGTTTCTCCGTTCCAACCCAGCCATGTACACCAGCCCTGGCCGTACGTACGCGCGAGTAGGCGTTCGAGACACCGCTCGTATGTACGTACGTGGCCGTATTTACTTTCTTGCATCCTGGCCGCTATACGTACATGTACATGCTACGTGCGCACCTCTGCTACGACACGTGCGCGCCTCTACATTGACCAGTATGTACGTACACGTTCGCGACCAGAATGACAACGCTACATACGCTTCGACCAGGTGGGTCCCGACTGTCAGGCACTTCCTTGCGTGCGAAGATGTAGCTGGTGGGTCCCAACAGTCAGGGGGCGGATCATTTTTTTGCCCGGACGCACTTCCTTGCATGCGAAGCTGTAGCTGGTGGGTCCCAGCAGTCAGGGGGAAACGTTTTTTTCATGAAATACGGTGGCCCATCCGGTGGGTCCCCGCTGTCAGGTGGAGGAATAATTATTTTGTGCGTAATAAGGAGGCACTTCCTTGCTACGACCGTGGACCCAGCTGTCAGCCTCTCCACGTACAGTCCACGTCCGATGGAAGCCGTTCCTTGACCACGTTGACCACGCCGCGCCGAGAGCACCAGGGCGGTGGACGACGGCGAGGCCTAGGAAGGGGACGACACGGAGCCGGGGAAGATGTGGCAGTGGATGCCCACGCGTAGAGGAGTACGAGGGTTCACTGGTTCGCTGCGGTGTGAGGCTGTCGTCGACGCAGAACAATAGGGGGTGTGGGTGAGTAGAGGGATGGTCTGGCCAGCGCTGGGAATATTAGGGGGCGGTGAGGCCTCTGCGGCAGCACATCCGGCCACGGGAGGCAGGAGCATGCGGCACGACCGGCGCTGCTTTGGGTGGCTGGTGCAGGAAGACCAGAGGTTGAAGAAGCACTACGGCCGTTGGATGGACATCGTGCGGTCAGTGGAGCTAGAATCGTTCATATTGACTAAGTTGACAAAGCACTTCGTCCCCGTCAACTTAGTAGGCCCACAAGTGAGCCTCCCACCAAGGTGGGTCCCAACCAGCAAGGGGAGAATTCATTTTTTGTGCGTAATAAGGAGGCACTTCCGGTGGGTCTGAGCAGACAGCGGGGGGATCTTTTTTCGCAAAATATGGTGGCCTGTCCGGTGGGTCCCAGCAGTCAGGGGCGAACCGTTTTTTCGCCAAATACGGTGGCCCGTCCGGTGGGTCCTTGCTGTCAGGTGGAGGAATAATTATTTTCCACGTAATAAGGAGGCACTTCCTTGAGACTGCCGTGGACCCAGCTGTCAGCCTCTCCACGACAGTACTCTTCCGATGGAAGTCGTTCCTTGAGCACGTTGACCATGCCGCGCCGAGAGCACCAAGGAAGTGGACGACGGCGAGGCCTAGGATGGGGACGACGCGGAGCCGGGGAAGATGCGGCAGTGGATGCCCACGCGGAGAGGAGTACGAGGGTTCACTGGTTCGGCTGCGATGCGAGGCTGCCGTCGCCGCAGAATAACAGGGGGTGTGGGTGAGTAGAGGGATGCCCTGGCCAGCGGTGGGAGTAGTAGGGGGCGGTGAGGCCTGCACGGCAGGCGGGAGCAGGCGGTCCCGCCGGCGCTGGATTTGGCGGCTGGAGCAAGAAGATCAGAGATTGAAGAAACACGACGGCCGTTGGATTGACATCCAACGGTTACATCTCCTAGAATCGTTTGTTGACGTATATAATAACTAAAAAAATCTTGCATACGCGTCAACTTAATAGGCCCATAAGTCGGACCATTCCCTCTTTTTTTAATAATTTATATATAGCTCATTGCGACTTCTTATGCAATTTATTGCAGTCCATTTTTTTGGTTGGCCAGGGCCAATTTTGCATATTTCTGTGGGTTCCAAACTATTTTTAATACCGAAATGTCGAGCCAGATTTAAATTACTTTGAAGATATATTTAAATTAGGTTAATGCCCAGTGAAATAAGAATCTGAAAATGTGAAAAAATCCAGAAATTATAATGTAATTGCCAATTTGTCATCTGTTTTTATATTTACAACCAATTTCATATTACTTTCAAGATTTGCAGGCGTCTTGAAAGAGTTGCAGCCCATCAGGGCATAGAAAAATAAATAGGCCTGGATTGGGTATTCTTCAGAAAAAAATAAACTGGGCTCATTTTCACAAAGAAAAAATAGCTGGGCTGGTCACATGGTGAACATAAAATATAAGCCTGGGTTAGACGGGCCACAACCCAGTTCAAACCCTGCTCCGTCTCAACAATAAGAAAAAAATACTGCTCGAGCAGCTACGTCCCAGGTGTCAGCCGATCTTGTGCTGTTCTCTTGTCTATTGACTATATACGCTCACAATGTCATGGGTCCCAGATGTCAGGAAAACACTAGGAGGAAGCATTTTATTTTTCCATACGCTGACATGGTGGGCCCGTATTGTCATCCTCTCCACGTACTTCTGTCGATTCCTGTTGTTTGTTGACCATGTTGACAACGCGAGAGGGCGGCGCCGCGGCGAGCGCACCAAAGCGCGCGGAGGACGACGGCGAGGCCTCAGACGTCAGCGTTAATGATTTAGGAGACGGTGGGGCGGTGATGCGTGCGCTGAGGCGCAGCCAGCCGTGGGAGGCGAAAGCAGGCGGCCCCGCCGGTGCTGGTTTGGTTTTGGCGGCTGGAGGAAGACAGGACTGAAGGAACACGACAGACTGTAAAAGCAGCAGGAGTACTTAACATCCTTAACTGAAACCAGCAGGTGCACTTAACAACCATAGCTGAAAGCAGTATGAGTACTTATACAGGTTCAACCGTACAAAGCACGCCTCGAACAGTGCTACTTTGCCTACAGTTAACCAAGGGTGATGCCGCCAAGCCCCAGGACAAGGCCCAGGCGCCACCCCGCACATCCACAACCTTCTGAAAGCGACTTCATCTCGCAATGTGGTCAATAAACAGGATATTCGCTTTAGAGCCATGGAAAAGCAGGAAGATAATCTTCTGTCCTTTTCTCCAAGATGGACGGGCCTTCATTATTTGAGACCACCCATGAATAAGTATCTTTTCACCTCCAAGGGGAATGGAGTAGGTCGACATAAACATCATGTTGTGACCAAGCGCAAGTCTGACCCGACCATGGTCAGGCATCTGTATACGAACAATAGAACTGGGCAGTTTCTGTTTCAAGAAGATCACAGCTGTAAAACTATGCATAAGCAATATTTCATGAACAACATATATAAGAGAAAACAACTTGTACCATAAGTTTCTCGACACAGTTGGACCTGTTCAACGAGTGCAACAGTGGCACACATATCCCACGTGGCCTTCCACCATTGAAATGCCCCACAAGGACCTCAAGACGATCAATAAAGTGTAGGAACTTGTGGATGTCGTCCCAGTCAACTTCAGTGCCATCAGTAACAGCCGAGTTGTTACAGAATAACAAACGAGCAGCCTGCTTAACTCTGAAAAAACCTACACGTGCCACCAATTATAAGAAAATATTAGTTAGAAGTAGCATCTTCGTGAGAGATTCGTTGCTACTTCTAAAGTTAAATTGTGATTAGTTAGACAGAATAGGTGGATTAAGAAGTAATCGAGGCAACAAGCAAGAACCAGATACAAAACTAACATGGATGAACAATTGGAACGACGTCGGGGTGGAAGATTGCAGTGAAGATGATTCCATGTTCTGCTATTTCCATCAACATTCGTGCGCCAACTTTCAGTCCATAACACTTGAGAAAGTTTATCCAAGTTCGGCCATAAAAAAGCAGCGATCTTCTTGGTTCATGAACCCAACTCGAAACTTATATCCATGGCTTGTCTTCACTGTGACCATTAAACTGGTGTATTCAGTTATGGCAAGGCCGAGCATATTGAGTACATGTGTTCTGGCAGAGCAAATAATGCACTGCAGGAAAAATAATATGAGAACACAATGTATTCCCTATCCAAATATAGAAATAAATTCCTCCTTCACGTCAGTGTTGACCATCGTACTGGTAGTACCTTTTATCCAAATATAGCAATCCAAATTTCCAAATTAGTCGACAGCATGTTCAAAACAACCCCACCCTCCCGGATAGAAAAGAGGATTATAGGAACATACTGTGCGCGTTTCAAAATCCTATGTTAGGATGAGAAGGAACAAGTGTGGCGTCTCGCCGAGGGCGCAGAAACCTGTAGGGTGCTCGCACTTTGGGCACTGCAAATGAAACACACTAGATTCAGTAGGAAGAAAAATGCATCAACGGCGGCGGCTGCCATCCTAGGATTACCCGCGACCAAGGGACTTGGATTTATCGGGGATGGATGAAGAATTCATACCTGGTTCTCCATGAGAAAACCCTATGCAATCGCCGAGACGGGGTTTTCTCTGAACAAGCAGACGAGGGAGAAGGGGATTCAGGCCCAGTGAAATATTGCCGCTTCCTCCATCCAGCTTATTGCTAAAGCTGGAAAGGGGGGGTGGTTGTGTTTTGACGGCTCATTGGGCATTACTGCG
Organism: Aegilops tauschii subsp. strangulata; assembly: GCF_002575655.3. NCBI lineage: Eukaryota > Viridiplantae > Streptophyta > Magnoliopsida > Poales > Poaceae > Aegilops > Aegilops tauschii. The sequence goes on from NC_053038.3 coordinate 94,557,345, forward strand.
GCGCTACGACCGGGGTGTGTCTACCGTGCAGTTGTACACTCTAATTTGTGCATATGGCACGTGGACCCCGTTGCCGGATGCCCCACATATCCGCGAAAGGAAGTAGAAAGACAGGAGTAACTAGTTACACAAAAATATATTTTTGACAGAGAGATACTCCCGCTGTAAAGAAATATACAAATCTTTTATATCACAACTTTATACATAAGAAAAATCAAGGGAAATATATATAACATATATAATTATAAAAAACAGAGTTATTTTTAACACAACATAGACGAGTTGGTGATGATGGTGTGCCTGGCATCCTGCAATATAGGCCGTCCGATTTATATCTGACGGATAGGAAGGATACTATGGCAATTTTGCAAAAAGGTACCCACACACCTCTCCACATTTGCAGATAAGGCCTTCCCTCGTTCATCCTTTTCTCTCACAAGATAAAATACTCATACAAATGCATCTTGATGTTACGTGCAACGCATGGGCATTATGGGGGTTCAGCTGAGAATATAATACTCAGACAGGCTCACGGTTCTGGACTTTGGGCCGCAGGCCCACCCTGCATGTTTTGGGGGCCCATGTGTTCTACCTCAGCGCTTTTCATATTGCAAGCGATCGGTATGGCGCTGGTTTTAGATGCTGTCGCAAGGCGAATACACAAAATTGAATATAGCACGGCAGCCGTTGTAATGAAATCGAACGACAGTTCCTAACCAGCAATGAGAGTTGCAATTCTATCAACGATATACCATGTGATAAATAATACTGTCGTATTACTTATACACACAGGATACTTGTTTCACCATGCCAGATTATTACATCAAAATCTCTCGTAGGATAGATCAGTTTGGCAGTTGCGTGCTGCTACTGAAGAATTTCAAAGTTGATTTGGACCAGCTCTCCTTGCCGAGAAAGTTCGATTTTGAGATCATCCCCTACCGCGAGATATGATTTAGATTTGAACCTTGACCATCCTTTAGCATCAATCATCATCCGACCATCCTTTGTAATTACGGTATATTGAGTAGGTTCATTCACACCAAGGTTGCACATGGTAAGAGAAACTTGGCCGCTGTCGCCCGGATTGTTGAACGACTCCCTCGTTGCTCTAGGAATTCTCTATTTGCAAACAAGAAGACATACCCAAACAGTTAGATCAACACAGTGAATCATGCGAAACAACATGGAAAGAAAAAAGAACGAAACACTTGGGCGGCCAATGCTTACCAAGAAGGTGGACATGTCGGTTTCTGTAAGGACTTTGGTATATGAAGTGCGAACTGTAGCCCAGTCTATTGCCGGTGCAACTGCTCGTTCGGTTCCCGCTGCACGGGCCGGAGCAGATGCAAGTGCAAGTGTTGGTGCAGGTGCCGAAGCCGCTGCTGCTGCCGGAGATGGTGCTCCTTGTAGAGCTGGTGCCGGTGTCGGAGCAGGTGCCGGTGTCGAATCTTGATCCTCCGGTAGATCAGCCTGATCCGCTAACGCGGTCGATGCCCAATCCTCAGCTGGATCAGACTGAGCTGCTGTCGCTGTCAGTGCTAGAGCAACTGCCGGTGCTCAATCCATTGCTGAAGGTGGTACCAATGTGCGAGACAACGACGATCGTGTCTGGTCTGCTATGATCAACTTTCTAACTTGACTAGGCTTCGTGACTGTGATCCAGTTTTTTTCTTCATTTCTTTTAAACGTGAGAAGGACTAATTGTGGCATTTTTGTTAAACCAAACTGCAGTTCATCATAGGGATTCAGCTTGTACTCAGACAACAAACTGATCCAATTTTTTCCAGTAATATAAGTGATGGGCAGTGCCTTCGTTACTGACACGACATAAGAAGTGAAACCTGCAAAAATAGCCATCGTAAAGCAAAACAAACGGTTTATTCTGTGATGAATGTCACATGGCAAAACCTGCATCGTAAAATTGAAGGAAAAGAAAGAAAACATGACATCAAATCAATAAGATTTAGACAGTAAATCAATAAGATTTACTTGATGTGACACGAGTGAATCCTTACCAGGAAATCACTATGTTGAAGTACTAAACAGAAGATTGATCGTCCAACTACGCATGGAATGCAGGGGCCCCGCCTACTCCCACAAGCAGGACAGACCAAAGGTCGTGACAAATCATATGGACCGAACATCCATGGGACTGGAAATCCTGGTGGGTGCGATAAACCCTGCAATGCATACAATATTGGAGTGTAACCATAATTGATAAACCGTCCTCACAAAAAATATGATCTGGATACTTCAAAATATACAGACTGAATTGAGTGGACAAACATTAACATAGACCGTTCACACACCAATAGCGGCAGTACTAATAAACAATACAGGGTTCACAAACACAAATCAAGTACTGAACAATAGTACTTACTACAGACAAGCAAAGTTGCACTAACTAAACTTTGCAGACTATTTCTTGCCACCGACCTACGGGATGAACCCCGCATAACTGACTAGGCCATGGACTTTGTGAGAGATGTCTACATGCACCATCACCATCTCGTCAACCATGGAGAACCTAACAGAGTGGTCTTTCCACTCATAAACATGATCATGAAGACAGGCCGCATCAGATTTGTTGGGAAGCTTTACAAGAACCACACCCTTCGTAATCGAAGGCACAACCAGGAAATTGTTGTGGTCAAGTACAGCCTCGAGAACACTCCTGACAACAATGCTACAGGAAAACACTAGTTCAGGACACGTGGCGACAAGGACACAACAGCTGGATAGTTTAGCAGTAGAACTCATCCTATGGTCTTCTAGTTCACACAACATGACTTTGAGAACTTCATCTCCACCGCGGACCTAGTTCTAATTCAAATAGTAACCATATTTTATTACTACCTCCGTTCAGAAATATAAGATGATTTTTGATATTATACTCCATATATGACTACATATACGCACAGAAATGAGTGAAGAAAGACACTAGAACATGTCTTCAAAGGCATGAGAGTAGAGGGATTACTTGCAATATCCATCACACAAGTACTGAGGCAAATATACCCTCTTCAAAGGTAGCATTGATGTTCATAAAGTACTCCCTCCGTCCCAAAATTCTTGTCTTAGATTTGTCTAGATACGGATGTATCAAGTCACATTTTAGTATTAGATACATCCGTATCTAGACAAATCTAAGACAAGAAATTTGGGACAGAGGGAGTAGTTGAAAGTAATCTATAAGAAATCAGTGTCAACCTCTCGCATGTTTTGGTCAAAAGAGGAATTTAGAACTGTCATTTGGCACACAAAAATCACATGCAAGATCACCCAGAAAGTTGTACTACTAGTACTAGTACTGCGTCTTAGATGAAAAAACACGATCAAGATCGAGAAAAAGATCGTCAAGAAGAGATATTACCTGGACTTGCTTAATGGGGGATCCCGGAGAGGGGGGCTTGGATAGGGCGATGGCTTTGAGCTTGTCTGCGGTAGTCTCGGCGGGGTGCTTGCGCTTCTTCGTACCATGAGCCTCGACGGTTTTGGCCAGAGCCATAGACATCACTTCGGCCGGTGCTCCAGCGTCCATCAAGAAACTGCCAAATAGAAATAAAAGAAAGCAAACCATAATCACAAACCCAAAAGAAGAAAAGAGAGGGAGTTATAGGATCAGTCTCGGGGTTGCAAGACCGGGCCTTGGCCAGAATCAACACCATTGATGCGCTCACCTTTCCTTCTTTGGGAGAGAAGAACAATGGCAGAAGCAGGTCGGGGTTTTCTTGAAGAAACGAGGAACAAGATGAGGGAGAAGCGAGTTGGGTAGAGAGGAAGCTGAGAGAGAAGAGTGAAATGACGGTTGCTTCGTCCGTCCAACTTACTGCTGGAAAGGAGGGGGTTTTGTGGTTTGACGGCTCATTGGGAATTACTGCGGCGCTTCGATCGGCGTAGTCTACCGTCACTCTACTACGGAGTAATTTAGTGCATGGCTGGTGGACCCCGATGCTGGCTGTCCCACACGTCGGCGAAAGTGAGTAATTTAGTGCATGGCTGGAGGAGGATCCGCACGGTAGAGCGTGTCCACTGTGTTTCTGAAGAAGAAAATGATTACAGCAAGCGTTTCCACTCTTACGACAGAGGAGTGCGAAACACGACAGCCACTTGAACATACACAGTGCTCCTACTAAAAGGCATGTGCAGTGGTTCATATGTCAGTACTACATAATCTTGTTGCTAGTGTAGTAAGATATGATGACAACAAATGATGTTGTGCGCATGTCAACTATATGAACAGTAATGTAGTAACATAGTACCGCTTTCTCGACTGTCCGGTCGAGAATGAACGGTGAGATCAATGTTAACAGAACTAGGTCTACAGCGCACGGAGAGTACGGTGCTACAGTACTCCACGAAACATGAACCATATGAAGCACGAATAGTGTTAGGCAGGGTGTATGAAGGGTGCACGGGATGGGAGCAAAAGTTCCCTTCTCGACCCACTTTTGGGTGTTTGGCAGAGTGCATGAAGGGTGCATGAGTCCACACTAGTAGGTTAACACAAATACACGAAGAGGAAACAACTATATTGAGATGAGAATGCAACCAAACACACCCACACGCTTTGTGCTACAGTGACCAATCTGCACCATCTGAGTTTGATCTAACGGTCATGTTGTGCACTGCGACCAAGGCGGAGAGGAAAACGAGAAAAATTAATGTCTTTTTGCTAATTAATAGCATTGCATGCAATGAACTAACCACTGCATGTCATGTTTATTAGTCTCAAGCCATTGAAAGCATGCACGACCGACGTCTCTTATTGGTTGATATGTCACAAAATAAGAAACGGGGAGGGAGTTAATGTACCCTGCCTAAGTGTTTTGGGATTATTTGGTTTTCGTAAGGTGACTTACACACCTAGATAGTGGAGTATATTGAGATGAGAATGCAACCAGACACACCCACACGCTTTGTGCTACAGTGACTGATCTGCACCGTCTGAGTTTGATCCAACGGTCATGTTGCGCCGAGACATGGACATGCCCATGTAGAGGGCGCCTAAACACCACTGAAGTCCCTCTGCTTCTCGAGGCGCACGACGTTGGTGATGTAGGGGGCGAAACGGTTGAAAGGTAATGCAATCTACGGGAAGGCGGAGGGAGCCAGCCGAGGAGCGGGCAATCTTTTGGTTTTCACCATGGTAAAACACCAGTCGACGACTTCTCACATCAGGGAGCAGTGGGTTTTACGGGCAGAGTCATCGTGACTAATTGCTGCCGTTCCTGCTCCCGTCAATCAAAAAATTAAAAATCCTGCCGCGCCTGCTCCCATCAATAAAAAAATTAAAAATCCTGCCGCACTCAAACACCAGAGCAACGCCGCGGTGGATATTTAAATTTACCTACCGGCAAGTAGATAAAAAAAGGGTGAAAAAACAAATGTGGTGGCGGCCTAGCTAATCGGTCGAACTAGCCCAACTAGCTAGCCACCGTGCTTCACTGATGTACTCGGCGGGAAAAGTGGTCTTTCGTGATTTGACGACTCATTTACTTGCTTCGGCGAAAACACGCGGTAGGGTGTCCCACGTCAGGAAGAATATATGCGTGCACCACCTGGGAGGACCCCGATACCGCACGGTAGGGTGTGCCATGTCTCAGCACAGAGGAAAAATGTGCGTGTAAAAATTTACTGTATCAGACGTAGTACCTATGGTTTGACCTCGGGACCCAGCCAGTTGGTCGAAAACACCCCACTAGCCACACAGCTTCATCATGCTAACATGGCACGGAGGATAGGTGTGGTTAGCTCCGTCCCGACCATCCACAACGTCTCTTGTTCTAGGCGATTCTTCTATTTTCTAAGCTTTTTTTTAGTTCTAATAACACCACGGCAAGCTAGCGCCGCTCTTCGTGTGTGCCTGTGCAAAAGTTAGACGATGGAGAGAAAAGAGAGATCGCAGACCTGGGACCCACCAGTAAGTGATTCAACGGTCATGCACATGTTGACGAGGCACTCCCTCTACTCTACTCAATGTAATACTGTATAAAATCAAGTTATGGGACAAATCCAACAACCGTTGTTGTTTCAGGCTATCGACTTACGCTTTGTAGTCCAGGTTGCCAGTTCGAATCTTGTCTTTCAGATTTGTTAGTTTTAGGCCCAAATTTGATTAATGACAAGAGGGACCCCCGTGTGTTGTTCCGATATTTCAGTGTAGGATGGTTTTTTGAACAAACACTTTGCGTGGTTAGACAAGAAACGACACAAGTTACACGTATTTTGCAAGTTTACGAACAACAATGACAGCGGCATAGAATATCACATCCACCCTGCAGATTAGATGCTATGGTGATACGAGTTTTTACACCGTTGGAAGTGAGATCCAATGGCTTGGGAGTAGTCTTTGTAATTATGCACAATTTCTAAACTCTCCAAAGGTTTTTTTGCAAATAAAACATTCATGCCTCGTGTGTGCCGCTGCATCTTGGATCCAATGACTGCCCGTTGCTCATATTAGGTGCTCCCCGAAGCTTAATTACCCTCTACGGTGATATGAGCATCTAGGTCGTATGATCAGTGATCAGATGGCACATGCGTAGCACTTGTACTTTCTGTGCAATTCCCAAACTCTCTCAGCCGTATATTGGAAAAACATTGAAACCTCCTACTGTGGGCCGTTAGATCTCCGTGAACTCGTATCATCATAGAATCTACGGTGCGGGAGCACCTCATATTTTCCCGTGCGAGAAAACATAAGGTGCTCTCGCAGCTTGGATGCTACAGTGATACGAGCTTCAAGGTCATTTGATCTGAGATCCAATGGCATCTGAGCAGTCTTTGTGCTTGTAAGCAGTGGCCGAACTCTTTGGGGGCTTTTCTGCAAAAAACCATTCGAACCACCGAGGAGGTGTTGGGTCACAAATCCAACGGCTCCGAAGAGCTTGTATCACCAGATCATCTAAGGTGTGGTAGCACATGATATTCTTACATACAGGAGAATATGATGTCCTCCTTCATCTTAGATGCTACGGTGATACGAGCTTCTAGGTTGTTGGATATGGGATCCAAGGGCATCTGAGTAGTTTTTGTACAAATTGTGTGCAATTCTCAAACTCATCAAGGTTTCCTGTAAAAATATTAAGACGTCATGTGAGCTGCTATATCTCAGATCTACAAGCTCCAAGCAACTCGTATCGGCATATAGCATCTAAGGTATGGGGGCACATGATATTCTCGCGGGGAGGAGGGGTGGGGGTGCACAACCAATCGGTGGTTGGGAGGGTGGGGACAAATATAATCTAAACAACCCTAAACAGAGCTTCACAATTTTATCTAAGGTCTAGGGGGTGACCCCCGACAATCATAGCTCCGCCTAATTAAACACAACATTTGCATGTACTGTAGTACTAGACTTAATATTCATGTTTCTGTTTCATGTTTGTCTTTAATATTGAATTGAGGACCATGCATGTCTTACATTTTACTCCCTTCGTTCCTAAATATTAGTCTTTTTAGAGATTTCAAGTGGACTGGCACATACGGATGTATATAGACATATTTTAGAGTGTAGATTCACTCATTTTGCTCCGTATGTAGTCGCTTGTTGAAATCTCTAAAAGACTAATATTTAGGAACAGAAGGAGTATTTTTGAATTCGTGTCATACATGCATGGTTTGGAAAAATAGATGCACTATACTTATTGGATTGTTGTTGTGTTCGTGTGTGGGTGTCTCTGTGTGTGTGTGTGTGTATGTGTGTGTGTGTGTGTATGTGTGTGTGTTTGGCCATATGCTTGATACATACAAAGTTTTATCACCTCCATATTGTTCATCTTTTAAATTTGAATTAGCATTGAAAAACTTACCAGGGATACCATGAAATGTGAAATCCACGTTGAGATCACTATATCACAAATCACTCTAATTCAACAACTCATCATAAATCAATTACCACGTTGAGATTAGTATTTGCAAGGAAACTACGGGCATTGTAATACACATAGATTCGTTCGGCAATTTAAAAGGTTCCTCTCGTATTCTCGAATGGTAGGACCCAACGGCGTACCAGCCAGACCTTGGCTCGTGTTGATCCTAAAAAAACCAGGCTCGTGTCCTTCTGGTGGCGTACGTGGTACGCACATTAGGCAACCCCAACCAGTCGACCCTCCGCGTTTCGAGTCGAAATATCTGGCGGCCAGAATTCCAGCCCTAGGAAATTCCCCTCATGTCCCCGGTCCATAATGACTACCGATGAACAACGGAGGGATGCTTTAGTAACTAGACAACGTTACCTACCGTGCCGAGCACGGTTCAATTCCCTCGCTCGCCGCTCGCCAAGGTCACCCGTCAACTGCATTGCCTAGTACTACTACTACACCAGGATGAGCACAGAATTGAGCCCGTTTGTTCGTGCCTAGTACTTGAGTTAATATATCAGGAAATGCACTGGTACGGAGGGATTATCCTTTTCCCCTGCATATATAACTTGTCTGAAGTCTAACTGAGCAAAATGTTTGACCAAATCCTTTCTTAAGAAATACAACAGGACAGATGTATGGCTTGGAAATTTATTGCATGATGCAGGTTATGATATTGTTTCGAATCCTGGATCTTAAATTTCAGAAAATCCAAAGTGACCATAAATTCTTGAAACTGAGCATGGTCACGTGATATGGCACAAATATTACTTCGTAATTTTCTTCTTCAATTTGAGACAAGCTGCTTATGACAAGTTGCACAAATGAAGAGCCAAGGTATTTTGGAACAAAGACCTGTCACGTTAAGGCGAACGATTTCACTATTGAAACAGTGGGCGTTTACATGCCGCCATGAGTCCCGCTTCTCATCGGCAGGTGCCGTCCGAGCAAGCGTGTGAGTCGACGGGAGGCGTGCGAGAAGACCGCTGCGCCGGCTGACAGGGAGGCGTGTGAGCAGACCGCTGTACAGGCTCACCGGGAGGCGAGCCCTTTGACCAGGCTCGGCCGCCTATCTTCGTCCCAACTGCTCCCACTTTTAATGTCGCTGGCGTCGCAGTTTAAAATCAACCCCGCACTACCCGGTATCGCTACAATCTTCTCTCTTCCTCTCTGATTCTCCTATCGTCTACCTCCAACCAGCCTGACCTAAACGTACGCCATGCCGCATCACGATGGTCTGCCCTTAGTCTTCCAGTTTCCTGAGGAAGACACCTAGCCGGAGTCTCAAGAACATAAGGCGCTTTGGGACGAGCTTGAACTGGCCTTGCGGGAAGACGCCGCGCCTGTCCCCGCTCCCGTTCCGGCTCCCATCGCCCCGACTGCGCCAGCGCCCATCCTCGTGGCATTGATGGGCTGGGAGCCGCACATTGTCGCCGAGCTTGATGCCACGGGGTTCCACGAGGTCCCCGCCAACTTTCACGCGCCCGTTCACCTGCCAGCGCATGCGCCAGCGCGTGCACTGACGTGCACGCCCGTGCTGGTGCCCGTGCACCTGCCAGTGCATGCTCCTGCGCCTGCACTGACGTGCGCACCCGTGCCGGTGCCCGTGCACACGAATGTCTCCGCCGCGCCGTTGACAGCGCCTGTCCCCGCGCGGGTGCCAATGCCCCCCTCAGCGGCATGGATGGCCGCCGTCGACCGCTTCCTTGCACCAACGCTAGTCGCCTCCTCCCGCCAGTTGACTCACTCCGAAGTCCAGAACATTTTGGCCTTCCTTGAAGCCAGGCCAACATCCAGGAGTACGCCAACAACGGCGCAAGGTGCCGCCGTCGCCCTCGGTCAGTGGCCCGACGACACACAGAGCACGGCAGAGGACCTGCTTCCCACTGCAAGACGCCGCCGCCGCCGCCGCATAATCTAAATTTGCCATGAAGAACGTTCGGATTGCCATGCTTAAAATCCGAACGGTTATCATTTCCGTTTATTTTAGATCGATCATCGTATAATTTAAAGTCGGAGTCAGACTAAACAAAATCTATGGTTTGATCGATTGAATGTTCTGCTAGAGCCGTATCAAATTAAATATAAAATGTCATTAAGCCACATGTATTCGTTGTCATCCAACGACCTAGACTGCTTCAATGTCGAGCGCTCCACACGTTTAGCGTGCAGTTAATTTCATGCCAAAAATAGTGCTAATCACATAATAACACGCAAATAATATCCTAATAATATCCGCATGCACTTAATATACTTCCAAATTAACGTGCATTGCACGTACACACTGACTAGTGCTGCTAGCACGTGAAACTGGTGCCGTAACTTGTGAACGCGTCCAGATATGGTCAACGGCAACATCGCCCGCGAGTTCTTCGTGTTTGCCTGTGCGTCTAAACGCAGAAAGGGAGGAGAAAGAGAGAGAGCACACATGGAACCCACCAGTAAGTGAAGGCAAATAGTACTAAAAATAATATTACATGTTATCAATTAAATAGGCTGTGGTAATATTAAAACATTATGTGAACAAAGGGGGGGTACAACAAACATTGATGTTCTATGTATGTTGCCTATTGACGTGCTGCTTGAAGGCCCTGGTCGCATGTTCGATCCTCGTCCTTTATTTTTTAATTTTTATATGGGTCCAAATTTGTTTCATGACATGTGGGCCCCTCGGTGTGTAGTTTGTAGCACTTTAATTTGTGGGTCGAAATTTGTTCCATTCCAAGTGGACTATCGGTGTGTAGTTTGTAGCACTTTAATTTGTGGGTCGAAATTTGTTCCATTCCAAGTGGACTATCGGTGTGTAGTTTTGTAGCTTATTTATAATAATTAAAGAGAACAACCGAGTTTTTTGCAATAATACCATGGTGCGACGTTGAAGGCAAGAAAGGACGTGCGAGAGAGCGATGACCGAGCCAGAGGGAAATCTACCAGGGGAGTTGCGGGGGTTGCAACGGTGTTTCGAGTAGTTGTGGGCCGAATGCTACGAAAATATAATCTAAACCGACCGGAATAAATGCCTACACAAATTAATCCAAGGTTGGAGTGCCCCTCGCAATGTAAATAGCTCCGGCTTTGCGAGGGATGGAGAGGTAGCTTCAATGTGTGGAAGATACGGCGTGAGAAAGCGAGGTCAATCGAGAGACATATAGATAGAGAGACAAAGTGAGTGTGGTCCGACATTCATTGAACAAATATATATGCTTTGGAGAGATATTGTCCAATTGAGCTTTTGGCAAGGGTGAGGGCTGTAAGATAGAGCTTGAGAGATGAGCCAGTCACACACGTGTAGATATATTTTGTGCGTGGGAGGAAGCAAGGTCAATCGATCACATAGGGTCGCCGTGCGATCGAAAGAGTGAGACGGGTTGGAGAGAGTGACCTAGATAGACAATGTGCGTGAGAGAGTATACAATGTGAATAAGTCAAATTGGGCTCAAACATGGTGACATATCGTTTTTCCCGAGAAAGAGCGAGGTCAATCGAGACATACAAAGAGAGAGAGAGAGAGAGGGAGAGGGAGTGAGAGGGAGAGAGAGAGAGCGAGCGTGGCCCGCCATGAGGTTGAAAGAGTGGGGGCGACTTTGATGGACTGACCTAGATAGACAATCTGCGTGAGAGAGTATAGAGTGTGTCGATCGAGGCCCGAACAGGGAGATATATCATTTGTGTGTGAAAGAAAACGAGGTTAAACGAGACTCAGATAAAGAGAGCGAGATTGAGCGAGTGTGGCCCGCCGTGCGGAAGAAAGAGTGAGATAGTCTCGAGGGAGTGACCTAGATAGACAACGTGCGTGTGTGCGCATGAGAGGTTGGGGGCTAGATAGGCAATGCATGTATTTAGCGCGAGAGGGTGAGAGGGAGAGGGAGAGAGAGAGCTCGGCATGGGGTGCAAGGGCGGGTGTGTGAGGTAAATGCATTTCATAACAGATTGGAAAAAGGGGGTTGTGTAGTTGAGAGAGTTAGAGATCGAAACATGGAGATAAAGAATGGATGTGTGTTGGAAACCGATAGCTTCCTAAGGTGGTTAGGAGAGGAAGATTGACCGATACAGGAAGTATGTAGCGTGTGTGCGGGGGGGGGGGGGGGGGCTAAAAACAACATTCGAATGTAGATAGTACAAGACTTAATATCGATGTTTCAATTCGGTGTAAATTGTAAGATTTGAACTGAGGACCATGCATATGGGTAATTATTTCGAATTCGTGCCATACTAGGTTTCGAAAAGTTGACATTGACTCGATTTGTTGTGCTATTTTGTAGGTCATATGTTTGAATCCATCCAAAAGATTTCTCACTACCATGGTGTTCATCATATACATATGAATTTGTATTAAAAAAGTAGCGTGGGTATAGTGAAATGCGAAATCCACGTTAGAATTGGAGATCGCTATGTGACACACAATCTAATTCGAATAACTAATTATGTGACACACACTCTAATCCACGTTAGCATGGATACCGTTTTGATTTTTTTTTCAAATAACTCATTAATTAATTTATAGTATCTCGTTTCGAATGACTAATTATTGCAAGGAAAACACGGGCATGGTAATACATATAGATTCGTTTGCAAATGAAAAAAGATTCGTTTGCATTCTCAAATGTAGGTGCACCAGGAAGACCAGGGACGTGTCGTGGTGGTCGCGTGTGTCGGACGGACGCTTAGCACCCAGTCACCCACCCCCCCTCCCCCTCCCCCCCAAAAAGGACGACGACAAAATAAGTTCGCGCTTCCACGTTTCGGATTGAAATATCCGGCGGCCCCAATTCCAGCCCTGCAAAATCTCCCTTCTCCACCATCCCCTTCCACGCCCAGATTGCTCAAATCCCTAATTCGCCGCCAACCCAAGCAAAGTTCCAATCGCCCCTCGTCTCGTCTCTTTCCCCACCTCTGTGCCGGTTGATGACGACGAAGACGACGGTCGCGCTTCACCACCGCACGGGAGCTACCTCATCTACGCCCTCGTCCACCGCACCGGGTGGTCCACCGACAACGTCGGCCGCTGCAACCGACGTGCCTCACAGACACCGACTTCCACCGCATCAGGTGCACTTCACCGATGCCGTCTCCCAACTCACCGGGGCTACTTCACCGAGCACATCGTCGCGCCTCCGCCCCCCGAGGCCGCTGGGGCTTCACCAACGGTCTCATCCACCGCATCGTAGCGCTCCGCTGCCACTCAAGATCTGCATCCGTGCGCGGCCAGCCAACGCCAGTGCATCACTCTCAACGGCTCTGAAGTGACCCGCACTCTAGCTAGGCGAGCATGCCCAAACGCCGGTCCGAACTAGGTATCCACACATCACTCCCTTGTGCACTGTTCCGATGATGTTTGGATATCCTTTCACTGCTCTCTTAGCTTACATGCCTATCCAACTCTGACTTTAACTCTTATTTCTTCTGGAGATATCATCTGAAACAAGCAAATCCATTTTTTAGCGAAGCATGACGGTGCTACGGGATCTGGTACACATCCTACAAACCGGTATAACCTTGTAAGTATCTGTCCTCCGGTACAACAGCAAGGTCGATTCCTCTTATTTGATCAGCCATTCGCCGTGTCAAAAATGCAGAGGGGGATGCAAGGAGCACAAGGCCTGCACATCCAAGCAAGTGGTAACATGGACTTGTACATGGAACATCCCAAGTGCAAGCAGAGCTGCAGTGAGCCTGTACAACGACCTAGCTTAAGTCCCTGCATTTCATTTAATTCGTACTGGCATTCGTGTATGATTTGTGTGCAGTGGCAGATCACAAACTCAAGTTACCATGGGCGAATATTTATCTTAAAAAATACGAAGGCACTTGCACTCCGGAAATCAACATAACTTGAGAAATGTGAAGCTACATGCACTTTGAAAACCAGCTACTGATCCAAAGTAGTTCAGATTATAAACACTAAATGATGCAAGCAGCAAAAAACACAAAATGCAACATGGTATACCAGGACTACAAACATGGTCTGTACCTGCTTGAATTATTCGTTCTCTGGCTGAAAATATCAAAGTGTAATTGCACCTATAACTAGTGCGCAAACTGCATATCAATATATCTATCCTGCACAAGTATGCCAACAGCTTCAAACAACAGATTAGAAAAGTATTTATGCTACGTTGTCATGATACGGGGACTTTCTGGTAGATGGCCTCGACGTTTCCTCAAGCCATGAAAATGCACTATAATTTTCTTGTCATCAATGCCTGCAAATCTCTATGTCTCTCTCAAGATAGCAGATCATCATTAGACACTAAATTCTTCAATGGGAGCTTGCAAAATGCTTGCATTAGATGCCTCATTAGACACTATATGTTCATCACCAGGAGCATGTAAAATGTTTGCATCAAATCCTTCATTAGCAGTCTGTTCATTAGACACTTTAGGCTCAAGAACAACATGAGCTTGGATGTTTGCACCGGAAACTTGATTAGACTCATCAGATTAGTCGGTTCAGTATTGATTGGGGGAGTTATAAAATTAGTAGAAATTGGTTTCATTGTCTCATAGATTCCATACATACAAGGAGTTTTACAACACCGTCAGGTTTAACTATTGGCTAGAAACTGAAGAGTTGAATTAGATATAATCAGGGATGTGATGTACCTGCTCGTTGCGCATGCTACTCTTGCAAGCTGCAACTATCCGTTTGCGCAAGCTCGCTGCCATGCCCGTGTTGCCGCCGCTGACTCCCACGCAGGCTACACCCAGGGTTGGATCTTCATCTTCTTGTCCTTCCGTTCGCTTGAAGCCCGGCGACCGCCCTCCAACGAGGGAGCGAAAGTGTTGTGTCGGTATGTCCAGCGGCGGCTAGGTTAGGAGCAAACCAGACTGGAGGCTGGAGCGGATGAATTGGGATTTTTCCTGCTGTCGATCGATATGGGAGGCGCTTGTTTGGGCCGCGAGCCTGCTATAGGGCCTGCCTTGCACTTATGTTATTGGCCTATCCAAATTGAAACATTTTTCTTCATTTTTTACATTGCCTGCTCGTGTGTTGGGACGAACAAAACTAGCCTAGGCCAACCTGGACGACTCAAAGTAGGTGCACACTTTCGAGCCACCCGAGGTGGCCGCCCATACCAGCCCCTATGGTGGCGTCGCCCCTTTTGCGTGTATGATAGGGGTAGTGAAAAATATTCCAGTGGCGCTTTTGATTTACCCACAGAATGGTTGAATTGCTTGTTTCTATGAACTGAGTTCGCCAATAATGTGAAGGATGCCAGTCTTTTCATCCTATTGTAGATTGCTTAGATCTCGATATGCCAAAAGTAATCGCATGAAATATACAGTAAAAGCCAATGTGATGTGTGTGGCTACAACTAGTCTGACTACACGTCCTCATATAACATATCAAGGACGCACCATCTTACCAGATTAACCATTCGACTTACCAATGCAGTGTGGGAAGAAAGAAGTATTGGGACTGCGTATCCAAGCAATGGATGCCATGGACTCCTTCGTACAACCTTGTAAGTGAAAAAGAAGTTGCAGTGTGCCTTTACAAAGAACTAGCGTAAGTTCAGTTACCTACTTCTTGGAATTTTAGTTAGCCACTTATTGCAAAATTGTTCAATTATGTTGCTTGGCTTAATTTAGTTTGCTACTAATTACATAATGCCACAGCGTGTTAATCCTATTATAGACTGCGCCTATCTATGTTTTTGATACTTACTGTTAAGAATTACCTGTTTGCCTGAACTTAAATAGCTACTTGTTTGTTTAACTGCTTTGTTGCTGCAACAACGGGTTACAATGATGTTAATAACTACTTTTCAGCATCAAATTGAAACTCTTTAATTCCTTGTTTGTTCAACTGGTTTGCTGTTATAACTCCCAGTTAAGATGTTTTGCTAACTTCAACTTTTCTGAATCCAATCGGAACTTTAATGGCAAAACAGGTTAGCCCAAGATCAAAGAGCGAGGTCCCCATGGACGTTGTATCATCCCACAGCAGTGGCACCGGCCCAATCGTGCATTATGAATTGCCAACTGCTGATGCTCTAGAGGCTAAACTAGTGGTAGAAAGAGATTCTGCTTCTGCACTTAGATATGAAGTTGACATGTTGAGGAA
This sequence comes from Aegilops tauschii subsp. strangulata, assembly GCF_002575655.3. Taxonomy (NCBI): domain Eukaryota; kingdom Viridiplantae; phylum Streptophyta; class Magnoliopsida; order Poales; family Poaceae; genus Aegilops; species Aegilops tauschii. Next base: position 94,573,281 of record NC_053038.3, read on the forward strand.
GCAAACAGCACAATCAGTAGCAGTACTCAAGACAACCATTAAATATTTGGTGGATTTCAAAACGAAGCAAGCTGAGACTGACCACATTGTTAAGGTCCTGAAGGAAAAAAGGAAATTAAATTCTCACTTGGTAAATCATAGGTGAAATGTTCTTTCCATCGTTGAATAACCTTTGTGTTGTTTGTTCATGTAATCAATCAAACCATTTGTTTTAGAGATCATGTAATAATTGTTTTTGTTTTTTGTTTTTTGGTTTGTAACTTTATTTGAGCACAAGTCTGTATTAATTGATAACACTCGGAGACATTTCATTTTGATTGCTCTGCCAGACCTACAAATATGCCAATCGGGCTGAATGTGCATTCAGCAATAATAGTAGTATAGATGGACCATAAGTGGCACGCATCGGAAAGGGCCAAGATGCTGTAGTAGCTTGGCTAAAAAAAGGATGATGTTGTAGCAAAGAAAATTACAACGGCCTGGCTTATGTATGTTAGTTGATATTATTGATCCATATACTCTTTAAGTGTTTATATGTCTGTTAGTTCTATACATTCTTGGTTGATTGACTCGGTATTTGTGGCACTCCGGCTCAGAGCGACCGGTTTACCCTGCATTGCCAGCCCAGAGACCATGTCTTCTCGCAACACACAACATCTTGGTACAGAAAACAACCGCTTTATTGATGCTAGCGGATCAGAGTTTATATTACAACAGATGTCGAGGCCAAGCGGCACGCATGGTGCGGCTGAACAATATGTACATTATTTAGTGAACATAAAGGGGCCTCGATCATGACAACTACGCGGCAGCGGAACAACGTCGTAGCGGAAGCTCCATAGCACAGGGACACCGATGTGGACACGATCTAGACCCGGACAATACTCCTTTCCAACGAGACTTTCCTGAAATCTGGCATGATACGCCAGGTCAGTACATTGAATGTACTTGCAAGCTCACAATAGACATAATCATAATGACAAACAATATCATGATAATTAACCAATTAATAATAATGCAACAACATATGTCCAACATGCTGTGATCATGCTCGAACGTCCCTCGGGACGGACTTACCAACCGTGATCATTTACGGATCACAAACAAATCACCATCGTGGTCTTGACAAGAGTAACTCGTGATCCTTACGAGGATCACAACCACGACCAATATTTGGTCTTGAACATCTCGATGGCCTTTCCGCCATCATCAACAGTGCAAAGTTCATAACTTAGTCTGCAAATTTATTAAACGTTAACTCATGGTGGGACCTACTACGAGGCATCCGTGACCGTGGACTCGGTTATCGATAGATTATACACTATGTAGAGGTAGCACACCGTACCCACACCACGGAACCCATGGCCTCGCACTCCCATTCGGGTGGACCAACGGCATTCCGATGAAACCCCTCCATTGCCATGACACTCTCCCGGCCACTCTGACCCAATCCCCAACGGGCTAGTCCTGGGTGGCCCCGTGTCTACCAAAGACACAACGACCACCATCGTGGCCAAAACGATCCCACTCCGGGACCCGATACCATAATCTCAACAATGGGCACAAAAGATTATGCCTGCTTACTGGGCCAGGGTAAGCATGCCCATAACCTTCCCTAGTTGGAGGCACCGACCAGAGGCATGTCATTGGACCGAATCAAGGCCTTCCCACAAAGGCAAATGTGGTTGCATGGGAAAAACTCGATTCAGCGGCACCATGACCTAGTCAACGATATATTCAAGTTGAGTTATATTCAGGTTCAACTTGAAATGAAAATGACCGGTGTCATAGCATGCCATGAAATGCAATACTACACATGCATCACATATTAACGAAAATGACTGATGTCAACTATATTCACACTAAGCATAAACGTCAACAACTTATATTACTTTCCTAATCAGGGTAACTCTCACTTTAACAAGATATTTTGTAGCAAGTTTCATTATTTTTCTCATGCAAGAAAATAACTTCGATTAATTTCTCATATGCATAGCAAAAATTATACTATCATCAACACAAGCAAATCCTAATTTCTTTACCAACCAAGTTAGGTTCAAACATTCTGTAAATCAAGCAAAATTGCTAAATAAGCACTTAACAGAATATTTTCTAGCAAATTTATTATTTTATTTGTGCAAGAAAATAACTTTAAGTAATTACTCATATGCATAACAAATCATTTTACCATTACCACAAGTAGATCTTAGCTTCTTTAGCAACTAAGCTAGTTTCAAACATTCTGTAAATCAAGCATAATAACTAACAAACACTTAACAAAATATAAATAACATAATAGTTATTTAAATGCATGGATTAATCATTTCATTCAAGTAAGAAAATCATAAATATTGAAATGACACCATGAAAATGTTGTTGTGGCTTGTCTTAGTGCAGATGAGGTTCACAAGCCTTCTGGTGATCCTCAAGACAAGCCTCACCCTCTGAAAATAATTTTAAATACAAGAAGAAGATATCAAGAACACTTCTGAAAATCACCAGGAAATCTAGGCAGCACAGAAAAATCTCATTTTTAGTGAGCTGCTAGATTTCTTTGCAAAGAACACAATGCAAAAAGAATCAATTCATTTGGACTTATGGTTGAAGAGTTATGGCTGTTTGAAGCTTTTTGCAAATTCAAATGAATTTGAATAGAAATAAAACAAACTGGGGGTGACGTCGAAGGCGTAAAGCCCAGGGGCGCCACCACTCGTATCACTTCGCCCGTGTACAGAGTGGCTGACTAGCGGGCCCCGCTAGTCAGGTGAGGAGGGGGAGAAGGAAACAGAGGGGGTCGCGGCTTCGCCAGAGCTCTCGCCGGCGACGAGGGCTCCTTGGCCAAAACGAGAGGGAGGGATTGAGAGAGGGGACGGAGGCGCACCTGCCCGTACCCGTAGCATAGCTAGGGGTGGTCGGACGGCGTCAGAATAGACGTCGCAAGCGGAGGAAGAACGCGGTGGTCGCCGGAGATGAGGATGACGGCGAGCAGAGGCAACTCCAGGGTCTCCAAGAGGTCGAAACAACTTCACCGTGAGAGGCGGAGGCTCCGGATGGGTTGCCCTGGCCTGAGAGGGGCTGGAGCTACCGCGATGACCAGAAAGGATCGCCGGCGAGCTCGAGCTCGGGGACGGCGGCCCCCGGCCTGTCCGGCCGGGCTACAGTTGCCTACATGCTAGAGGAGTGGGTGGGAGTGGTGGATGGTGCTCGAGGAGGCTGGGGGCGGCTCTATTTATAGGCGAGCGGAGAGGGGGTTTCGGGCTCCGCCGGTGGGCACCTATCCACGGCGCCCGGCGACGAGCGGCGTCAGTGAGAGGGGGAGAAGGCGACGCAGCTCACGCGGTGACTGTTGGCGAACGTGGACGAGCACAGGATCGAGGAGAAGGCGACGAGCACAGTGCGCACCACACTGTTGTGTTGGCCGGACCATGCCCGTGCTCGCTGCGGCGAGCTCCGGCGTCGGCGAGCGCCAGGGGGGAGTTAATTGCGTTGAGACGAGGATGGTGGCGAAGTTTGGCACGCTCGTGCAGACGGGGGAAGCGAGCACGCGCGAACAGAGCGCTCGGCAGCACTCAGAGCGCGTTGACACGCAGGCATGGCATGGTGGACACGCGTGGTCACCGCGCGAACTCTTCCCTCAGGCCAGCCTACGTCCAAACATCATGTCTGGCTTGTTGTTCGTGGTGGTTTTGAAGTTTACCACGCTTTGGTTTGGATTCAGGTGTAGTGGGGGAGTTTTTACAAGCCAAGTAAGTTTCTGATCAGTAACTTTGAGAGGTTACTGAGGTCAAATGGCTGGGAGTTGGGGGCTGTTCTTTGGAGGTTAGCCATGATCTACTAAGGTGAAGATGCACAAGAAAATCCAGGCACAATGGAGCAAGTAAAATGGTAGTTGCTGTAGAAACCACCATTTCTGTCCAGAACAGAAAATATTTTCTGTAGCAAAAATATTCCAAAAAGTGATGAAATATTTTTGCTCCAGAAGGTGTCCTAGGGTTCAAAGAATATTTTTGAATTATCTCAGATTTTTCTGGGCCATAAAAATTGGGGTTGCTTTGGAGCATATTGAACTAGCTAGGGTTTTTGAGAGGAAAATGAATATTTTTCATTTAAGAAAAATATTCCAAAGATTATTTTGGGGTGGATCAGAAGGGAAATGATGATTAGGGAGGGAAATGAAGCAGTTGGGTGAAAGCCAAGGATACCCAAGTGTTTAAATCCATATGAAAAGATTCAAAAATTCCAAATTTCTGAATAACTCCAAATGAAAATCAGGCAAATAAGAGGGGGCAAAAACTAGGCTGTCAGAAACCTCCCCCACTTAGAATGACTCTCGTCCTCGAGATTAGGTTGCTTGGGAAAACCACTCCGTATAATGAGCCCTTAGGAATTCTTCCCGCTCCCAAGTTGATTCTGATTCTGTGTGATGCTCCCACTGAACCTTGTAGAATTTTCTTACTTTACTGCGAGTGACCCTTTCCATCTGATCCAAAATTCTAAATGGTCTTTGTTCATAGGTCAAATCATTTGCCAAATCTACCTCAGCCATAGCAGTCCTTTTCTCAGGCGGGGATATGCAACGTCTTAATTGTGAAACATGAAACACGTTATGCACGTCTGCCAATTCAGCGGGTAGTTCCAACTGATATGCAACAATACCCACTCGGGACATAACCGGGAATGGACCAATAAATCTGGGTGCCAATTTTCCACGGGTCTGGAATCTCTTGACGCCTTTCATAGGAGTGACTCGGAGGTATACGTGTTCTTCGAGTTCAAAATTGATCTGTCGGTGCTTTGCATCATAATAACTTTTCTGTCGAGATTTGGCCAATTGCAATCTGTCTCTGATTTCCTTAACTTGTTTCTCAGCTTCCATCATGAGATCTGTTCCGAAGATATGGCTATCTCCAGTTTGAGACCAATTTAAAGGAGTGCGGCACTTACGACCATATAGAGCTTCATACGGTGACATCTTTAGACTGGTCTAGAAGCTGTTGTTATAAGAAAACTCGGCATATGGCAAGCAGTCTTCCCATTTAGGTCCTTGGGCTAAAGCACAAACTCGTTTCGAGTATTTGATTTACCCGCTCTGTCTGTCCATCTGTCTGAGGATGATAAGCAGTACTATATTTCAGCGCTGTCCCCAAGGCTTGATGGAGACGTGACCAAAAAGCGGAGGTAAACAGGGAACCTCGGTCGGAAGTGATGGTTCGGGGTACTCCATGCAGACTGACTATTCTGGATACATACAGCTGTGCAAGTTGATCCGCTCGGTATCTGGTGCTGATCGGAATGAAGTGAGCAACCTTGGTTAAGGTGTCCACTATGACCCAGATTGCATCCTTGCCTCGCTGAGTCTTAGGCAGTCCTGTAATGAAATCCATACAAACGTCATCCCATTTCCATTGCGAAACTGGCAACGGTTGGAGAAGTCCGGCTGGCTTCTGATGTTCTGCCTTCACCTTGTTGCATATGTCACAACAGGCCACAAAATAGGCAATGTCCTTCTTCATTCCATCCCACCAGAATATTTTTCTAAGGTCTTCATACATTTTCATACCTCTCGGGTGAATGGAATATGAGGATTCGTGTGCTTCGACAAGATTTTCTGCTTTAAGTCAAGCTGATTGGGTACACAAATCCTTCCACGGAATCGGAGGGTACCCAGTTTGTCCTTGGAGAAATCTAGGGTCTGCTCTGCCATCAGGCTCTTGGCACGTTTTTGCAGCTTGATGTCAGCTGGCTGGGCCTTGCGGATCTCTTCCTCAAGTGTGGGGGTAACTTCCAAAATATTAGCGAGGCTAGCATCCACTATGACCAGGTTGAACTGAGCGATCTCCTCTTGAAGTTCGGTAGGCAAGGATTTCAATATGACATTTAAGCTGACAGGCTTTCGACTGAGTGCATCGGCAACCACGTTGGCCTTACCCAGGTGGTAATTTATTCCAAGATCATAATCCTTGACCAACTCTAGCCATCTTCATTGACAGAGATTTAAATCCGGCTGAGTAAATATGTATTTAAGACTTTTGTGATCGGTAAAAATTTGGCACCTTTTTCCAATGAGGTAGTGTCTCCAAATTTTTAGCGCATGAACCACCGTAGCCAATTCCAAATCATGAGTAGGATAATTTCCCTCGTGGGGTCGTAGCTGTCGCGATGCATATGATACTACCTTGCTGTCTTGCATAAGTACGCAACTAAGGCCTTGCCTGGAGGTGTCACAATACACATCAAAACTGCGATAAATATCTGGAAGAGTCAATACAGGTGCGGTTGTCAGCCGTATCTTTAGCTGATTGAAACTTTTCTCATAGTGCTCCGTCCATTCAAACTTCTTATCCTTTTTTAGCAGCTCCATCATGGGTTTAGTAATCTTGGAAAACCCTTCAATGAAACGACGGTAATATCCAGCTAATCCGAGAAAACTCCAGATCTGCGTCACGGTCGTGGGCGACAACCAATCGAGCACATCCTTTACTTTGCTCGGGTCCACGGCTTCGGCGGATAGTACATGTCCGAGAAACCCAACTTGCTTGTGCCAAAATTTGCATTTACTGAATTTGGCGTATAGCTGATGGTCACGGAGTCGTTGTAGCACTGCTCGGAGGTGATCCTTGTGGTCTTCTTCACCCTTGGAGTAAATGAGGATGTCATCGATGAAGACTACCACGAATTTGTCGAGGAAGTCCATGAATACTTTGTTCATCATATGCATGAAGAAAGCAGGGGCATTGGTGAGACCAAAGGACATCACTGTATATTCATAAAGACCGTACTGAGTAGTGAATGAGGTCTTAGGAATATCTTCCTTTTCAATCTTGAGCTGATGATATCCGGTCCGTAAATCGATCTTAGAGAATACTTTAGCCCCACCGAGCTATTCAAACAGATCATCAATCCTTGGCAGCGGATATTTATTTTTGATGGTGACCTCATTTAGTTGGCGGTAATCTACGCACATGCGGAGGCTGCCATCCTTTTTGTCCACGAAAATAGCAGGTGATCCTCATGGTGAAGAGCTGGGACGAATATATCCTTTCTGGAGCAGTTCATCAAGCTGTTTCTTTAGCTCCACTAATTCTGATGAGGGCATCCGGTAATACTTCTTGTATAACGGTGCAGTTCCGGGCACAAGATCTATTGCAAATTCCAGCTCTCGATCTGGTGGCATGCCTGGCAGTTCTTCTGGAAATACATCAGGGTACTCGCTGACCACAGGAATTAATTCCAACTCAGCCGCAGCGGTGAAAACCAATTCTTGCTTGGGTATATTCTTGCGAGCATAGAATTTGGTAGTCTGCCCATTCAGACTGGTCAAAGTGACTTCTCGTGTTGCACAGTTTATGCAAACTTGATATTGGATCAACCAATTCATACCCAATATAATATCCAACTTTGCAGACTCAATAATTATCAGAGAGGTTGGAAAGTAGACTCCGTTGATATTGATTTCCAGATCACGGCAGACCAGATTGCTATTGAGTAAAGATCCCGGGGTTTGTACCAGCATATTTTTGCCCAAAAGAGAACAAGGAAATTTGTTTTGGGCAGCAAAACTCCGAGAAATAAAAGAATGGGAAGCCCCAGAGTCAAATAAAATTACGGCAGGTATGTCATTAACAGAAAACATACCAATGACGACTTCGGGGTTCTCTTGGGCTTCATCAGCTAAGAGATGATGCACGTGCCCAGTAAAGTTTTGCTGGGTCGGGCATGACTTTATAAAGTTGACTTGTGGCCTGAATAGGGCATTCGCCTTGTTGTTCTTGGGGCACTATCTGGCATAATGTCCGTTCTGCCCACAACTGAAGCAAGAATTATTGCGCTGATGCTCCTTATGCATTGGGTTGGTCACGACATTCTTGACTTGAGTGGTGGTCTTGTTAACATTCTGTTGCCAATTTGGCTTGTATTCCACCTGAGTCTGCTGCCAGGTACGAGCCTTTTGCACTAGTTGCCCATCCTTCTTTGGCTCAAACTTGCGCTTGTGGTCGTTGTTAACAGGCCTATTATATGATATAAGCTTGTGCTCCCGTTCAGCAATGAAAGCCTTGTTCACCAGAGTTTGGAAATCTGGGAAATCAAACATACTGAGAGTACACAGGAGTTGCGGATTTAAGCCTCCAAGAAATCTGACAATCTTCCTTTCTTCGGTGGCCACGTCATAAAGGGAGTAACGGGCCAGATGATTAAATTTTTGCAAACATTCACCCACCAACTGACTTCCTTGGATGAGTGCAAGAAATTCATGCTGCTTAGTCTTCATAACTCCAGTAGGGATATGATATTTCCGGAACTGATCCTTAAATTTTTCCCAGGTGATTTCTTCATCAACAGGCCACATGGCTTTTGCATTTTCCCACCATATGGCAGCAGCGCCTTCAAGGTAATGAGTTGCAAATGGAACTTTATCATTTTCTTCAGTACGATCAATCTCAAGCTTTTTCTCAATGGTACGCAACCAATCGTCTGCATCCAATGGGTCAACAATCTGACTGAAACTGGGTGGCTTGGTCCTTTGAAATCTGACAGCTTTGAGTAATGACCGTTCTGATTTCCATTCTGTCCAACCATAGCTTGCACACTTCTTCATATTTCAATCAGATCATTGTTCCTTCTTTCCTCAAACATACACAGAATTTGCTTGGTGGAGGGCGGATTTGGCGGTGGAGGCGGTGGCGGAACGTACGGCTCGGGAGAATGTCCTGCCTATCGTCCCGAAGGACGAACAGGAGTTCCCTCACGAACGTTGCTACTGCTGCCTCCCCGTGTCATCCTATTGTGGATTTTTCCCAAGACAACACAATCAAGATGAGAAACATGCAAGAATAAATTTGGGGAAAAGCCAGCAACAAATCCCGGAAGAAAACAAAAGAGCGAAGAAAATACGGCGAATGAAGTCCCAACATAATTATACATAGACTCATACATGAATGATAAACAACATGCCAGGTTCAACTACTCTCATACATGCAACGAAACATCATGACTCGTATGACTACATCCGTACATCATCCGGACGACTGCGAATACTCAGAGGTACTACTGCTATGCTGGTGCTGCGGTGTCCTCCCATGAAGCGGACTCGGATTCTGAACTGACGAGGTTAACGGAAACCTCCGGGTTAAAGGTAACACGATGGCGCTGCCTCGAGGGCTCTCCCTCAGGGGCAGGGGTAGGATGAAGCATCGGGGCTACATGAGTAGTGAGAAGTGAAACCCACTCGGCAGGAGCACTAAGAGGACTCACGGTCGAGACGCCCGTGCTACTCGGAGGAGTAACCGGCGAAATAGGGGAACTAGAACTGACTGGAATATACGGAGTAAATCCCAGAGAAGATGGAGCAGTGCCAGATCTAGTAGAGACTAAAGCAGCGGCTAAAGCAGTACAGGCACGAGTCAGCTCTCGAGCCAGCTCGTGCATCAGAAGATAGCTAGCGGTGACATATCGAGCAAGGTGGCCAGCAACACTATCAGACTCCGGATCAATGATAGGGAAACGGACACGACCATTGTCGTGCAGAGAAGGATAGTAGTAGAAACCTGGGTTGTTGTGCATTCGGACCTCGTTGTAGCGAAGCTCGACAAGGACCTCGAATGCGGCAAACTGGACAGCCTGAGAAGCGGTAGAGGCGTAACCGCTCCGAGAAGTACGAGTGTAAGAGCCGGAATCGGAACTGGTGCGCAGAGTAACCACTGCGTGATACTCATACACTGACTCTGCTAGACGCTCCCGGTACACACGATAGACTGGGTCATCTCCGAGAGGGTACAGCCGACACCACACGTTACGAAGGAGGTGCAGTGACGTGTACGGCATCAGCTGCAACTAGCACGGATACGGCACCGGAGCCATCTACACTCACAACCATTAGCAGGTTAGCATAAAAAAACCAAATGCTTGCAATGCAACAACCAGCTATAACTGCTACCAGCACTCAAAGTTACTCGTGTCTAGCGTCCAGTTAACACGTCGTAGTCTAGCGTGGCCTACAGTCAGCGCGGCTCTGATACCAAGCGTTGTGGCACTCCGGCTCAGAGCGACCGTTTTACCCTGCATTGTCAGCCCAGAGACCATGTCTTCTGGCAACACACAACATCTTGGTACAAAAAACAACAGCTTTATTGATGCTAGCAGATCAGAGTTTATATTACAACTGATGTCGAGGCCAAGCGGCACGCACGGTGCGGCTGAATAATATGTATATTATTTAGTGAACATAAAGGGGCATCGATCACGACAAGTACCCGGCAGCGGAACAACGTCGTAGCGGAAGCTCCGTAGCACAGGGACACCGATGTGGACACGATCTAGACCCGGACAACACTCCTTTCCAACAATATTTTCCTGAAATCTGGCATGATACACCAGGTCAGTACATTGAATGTACTTGCAAGCTCACAACATACATAATCATAATGACAAACAATATCATGATAATTAACCAATTAATAATAATGCAACAACATATGTCCAACATGCTGTGATCATGCTCGAGCGTCCCTCGAGACGGACTTACCAACCGTGATCATTTACGGATCACAAACAAATCACCATTGTGTTCTTGACAAGAGTGACTCGTGATCCTTACGGCGATCACAACCACGACCAATATTTGGTCTCGAACATCTTGATGGCCTTTCCGCCATTATCAATAGTGCAAAGTTCATAACTTAGTGTGCAAATTTACTAAACGTTGACTCATGGTGGGACCTACTACGAGGCGTCCGTGACCGTGGACTCACACTACAAAAAAAAGACACATCCGTGACATTTTGGGCCGAATGAATTTTTTTCTGTCATACATATGACACTTCTATGACGATAATTGTGACAAAACCCGGTATCATCATAGATGTGGTGGGCTCCTACTTCTATGACAAAAAATCATGACAGAAAATGGGCTTTTCGTCCTGGGCGGGCCGGAGACGCAGCTGCATGACATTCTTTGGGCCGTCCATGATGGAAAAACCGTGGTAGAAGCGAGGGGGAGGAAAATTTCGGGGAGTTCCCGGTTACGGTGGGAGGTCGGGGGCCGAGCGATGCGCGTTTCTCTCATACACGTACGCGCGTGTGTGCGAGGCGTTGGCTCTAACTGAACCCGAGCGAGGCGTTGGGCTCTAACTGAACCCGAGCGATTGCACTGCAGGCTACGCGTTACTGAACCCGAGCGATCGATCGATGCCTGTTAACTGAACCCGATCGAGCGATTCCTTCGCTACTGCTGCTAATTGAAGCCGATTGATTGGATGAACAGTGAGCGTTGTCGGGGGGTTGGATGAACAGTGAGCGGTGGCATTGCCTCTGGATAAACAGGACCCCGTGGTGTGGAGGGTTGGATGAACAGTAGACGGTGGAGGGGTGCCCGTGGAGGGGTGGTTGAACAGGACCCCGTGGTGTGGAGGGCTGGATGAACAGTAGACGGTGGAGGGGTGCCCGTGGAGGGGTGGTTGAACAGTAGCCGGTGGAGTACCGTGCGGTGGAGGCTGGATGAAGAGGAGCCCGTGGAGGCTGGAGGAGGTCGACGGTAGCCCGTGGAGGCTGGAGGAGGTCGACGGTGGAGATGAACAGTATCCCGTGGAGTCTCGTTTTGCGGTACGCCATACCCCTCCCGATGAACAGGACCCCCGTTTCGATCGTAGCGCTCCAACACAAGTTCGTTTCCTCTGTTTTGCGGTACGCCACACCCCTCCCGATCAACAGGACCCCCGTTTCGACCGTAGGAGGTCTGTTTCCTCCGTTTTGCGGTACGCCAGACCCCTCCCGATGAACAGGATCCCGTTTCGAACGTGGACGGTCGAACACAAGGCCGTTTCCTCCGTTTTGCGATACGCCAGGCCTCGTTTCCATCGCCTGTTCCGTCCAAGCCCTCTCGATGAACATGACCACGCATTCCGTTCCGACCCTGCCGGTTGGCTCCCACGCGTTCCGTTGCCTCCCGATGAACACGATGCATTCCGTTGCCTCCCCATGAACACGACGCATTCCGTTGCCTCCCCATGAACACGACGACGACGCTGTTTCTCCGTTCCGACCCAGCCATGTACACGAGCCCTGGCCGTACGTATGCGCGAGTAGGCGTTCGAGACCCTGCCCGTATGTACGTACGTGGCCGTATTTTCGTTCTTACACCCTGGCCGCTGTACGTACGTGTAGATGCTACGTGCGCGCCTCTACTATGACACGTACGCGCCTCTACTACGACACGTGCGCGCCTCTACATCGACCAGTATATATGTACGTACACGTTCGTGACCAGAATGACAACGCTACGTACGCTTCGACCAGGTGGGTCCCGACTGTCAGGCACTTCCTTGCCTGCGAAGATGTAGCTGGTGGGTCCCAGCAGTCAGGGGGGCGAATCGTTTTGTTTTTTTGCCCGGACGCACTTCCTTGCGTGCGAAGGTGTAGCTGCTGGGTCCCAGCAGTCAGGGGGGGATCATTTTGTTTTTTTTGCCCGGACGCACTTCCTTGCATGTGAAGATGTAGCTGGTGGGTCCCAGCAGTCAGGGGGGCGAATCGTTCTTTTTTCGGACGCACTTCCTTGCGTGCGAAGATGTAGCTAGTGGGTCCCAGCAGTCAGGGGGGCGAATCATTTTTTTCGGATGCACTTCCTTGCGTGCGAAGATGTAGTTGGTGGGTCCCAGCAGTCAGGGGGAAACGTTTTTTCGCGAAATACGGTGGCCCATCCGGTGGGTCCCCGCTGTCAGGTGGAGGAATAATTATTTTGCGCGTACTAAGGAGGCACTTCCTTGCTGCGGCCGTGGACCCAGCTGTCAGCCTCTCCACGTACAGTCCACGTCCGATGGAAGCCATTCCTTGACCACGTTGACTACGCTGCACCGAGAGCACCAGGGCGGTGGACGACGGCGGGGCCTAGGAAGGGGACGACGCGGAGCCGGGGAAGACGCAGCAGTGGATGCCCACGTGTAGAGGAGTATGAGGGTTCACTCGTTCGGCTGCGGTGTGAGGCTGCCGTCGCCGGAGAATAACAGGGAGTGTGGGCGCGTAGAGGGATGGCCTAGCCAGCGGTGGGAGTAGTAGGGGGCGGTGAGGCCTCCGCGGCATAACAGCCGGCCACGGGCGGCAGGAGCAGGCGGCACGACCGGCGCTGCTTTGGGCGGCTGGAGCAAGAAGACCAGAGGTTGAAGAAGCACTACGGCCGTTGGATGGACATCGTACGGTCACTGGAGCTAGAATCGTTCATATATTGACTAAAGTTGACAAAGGCCTCCGTCCCAGTCAACTTAGTAGGCCCACAAGTCAGCCTCCCACCAAGGTGTGTCCCAGCTAGCAGGGGGTATTCATTTTTTTGTGCGTAATAAGGAGGCACTTCCGGTGGGTCCGAGCTGACAGCGGGGGGAACGTTTTTTTCGCGAAATACGGTGGCCCGTCTTGTGGGTCCCAGTAGTCAGGGGGAAACGTTTTTTTTCACGAAATACTGGTGGCCCGTCCGGTGGGTCCTTGCTGTCAGGTGGAGAAATAATTTTTTTTCGCGTAATAAGGAGGCACTTCCTTGCGGCTGCCGTGGACCCAGCTGTCAGCCTCTCCACGCACAGTACTCTTCCGATGGAAGTCAGTCATTGACCACATTGACCACGCCGCGCCGAGAGCACCACGGCGGTGGATGACGGCGAGGCCTAGGAAGGGGACGACGCGGAGCCGGGGAGGACGCGGCAGTGGAAGCCCGCGCGGAGAGGAGTACGAGGGTTCACCGGTTCGGCTGCGGTGTGAGGCTGCCGTCGCCGCAGAATAATAGGGGGTGTGGGTGAGTAGAGGGATGCCCTGGCCAGCGGTGGGAGCAGTAGGGGCGCTGAGGCCTGTGCGGCAGCACAGCCGGCCACGGGAAGCGGGAGTAGGCGGTCCCGCCGGCGCTGCTTTGGCAGCTGGAGCAAGAAGATCAGAGATTGAAGAAACACGACGGCCGTTGGATTGACATCCAACGGTTACGTCTGCTAGAATCGTTTGTTGACATATATAATAACTAAAAAAATCTTGCATACGCGTCAACTAAACAGGCCCACAAGTCAGTCCACTCCCTCTTTTTTTTAATAATTTATATATAGCTCATGGCAACTTCTTATGCAATTTATTGTAGTCGTTTTTTTGGTTGGCCTAGGCCAATTTCGCATATTTCTGTGGGTTCCAAACTATTTTTAATACCGAAATGTCGAGCCAGATTTAAAGTACTTTGAAGATATATTTAAATTAGGTTAATGCCCAGTTAAATAGGAATCTAAATGTGAAAAAATTCAGAAATTATAAAGTAATTGCCAATTTGTCATCTGTTTTTATATTTACAACCCATTTCATATTACTTTCAAGATTTGCAGGCGTCTTGAAAGAGTTGCAGCCCATCAGGGCGTAGAAAAATAAGTAGGACTGGATTGGGTATTCTTCAGAAAAAATAAACTGGGCTCATTTTCACAAAGAAAAAATAGCTGGGCTGGTCACATGGTGAACATAAAATATAAGCCTGGGCTAGAGGGGCCACAACCCAGTTCAAACCCTACTCCGTCTCAACAATACCAAACAAAAAAAATACTGCTCGAGTAGCTACGTCCCAGGTGTCAGCCGATCTTGTGCTGTTCTCTTGTCTATTGACTATATACGCTCACAATGTCGTGGGTCCCAGATGTTAGGAAAACACTAGGAGGAAGCATTTTATTTTTCCATACTGTCATCCTCTCCACGTACTTCTGCCGATTCCTGTTGTTTGTTGACCATGTTGACAACGCGAGAGGGCGGCGCCGCGGCGAGCGCACCAAAGCGCGCGGAGGACGTCGGCGTTAACGATTTAGGAGACGGTGGGGCGGCGATGCGTGCGCTGAGGCGCAGCCAGCCGTGGGAGGCGGAAGCAGGCGGCCCCGCCGGCACTGGTTTTGTTTTGTTGGCTGGAGGAAGACAGGACTGAAGAAACACGACAGACTGTAAAAGCAGCAGGAGTACTTAACAACCTTAACTGAAACCAGCAGGGGCACTTAACAACCAAAGCTGAAAGCAGTATGAGTACTTATACAGGTTCAACCGTACAAAGCACGCCTCGAACAGTGCTACTTTGCCTACAGTTAACCAAGGGTGAGGCCGCCAAGCCCCAGGAGAAGGCCCAGGCGCCACCCCGCGCATCCACAACCTTCTGAAAGCGGCTTCATCTCGCAACGTGGTCAATAAACAGGATATTCGCTTTAGAGCCATGGAAAAGCATGAACATAATCTTCTATCCTAGTCTCCAAGATGGACGGGCCTTCATTATTTGAGACCACCCATGAATAAGTATCTTTTCACCTCCAAGGGGAATTGAGTAGGTCGACATAAACATCATGTTGTGACCAAGCGCAATTCTGACCCGACCATGGTCAGGCATCTGTATAGGAACAATAGAACTCGGCAGTTCTTGTTTCAAGAAGATCACAGCTGTAAAACTGTGTATAAGCAATAGTTTATGAACGACATATATAACAGAAAACAGCTCGTACCATAAGTTTCTCGACACAGCTGGACCTGTTCAATGAGTGCAGCAGCGACACACATATCCCACGTGGCCTTCCACCATTGAAACGCCCCACAAGGACCTCAAGACGATCAATGAAGTGTAGGAACTTGTGGATGTCGATCCAGTCAACTTTAGTGCCATTAGTAACAACCGAGTTATTACAGAGTAACAAACGGGCAGACTTCTTAACTCTGAAAAAACCTACACGTGCCACCAATTATAAGAAAATATTAGTTAGAAGTAGCATCTTCGTGAGAGATTCGTTGCTACTTCTAAAGTTAAATTGTGATTAGTTAGACAGAATAGGTGGATTAAGAAGTAATCGAGGCAACAAGCAAGAACCAGATACAAAACTAACATGGATGAACAATTGGAACGACGCCGGGGTGGAAGATCGCAGTGAAGATGAGACCAGGTTCTGCTATTTCCATCAACATTCATTCGCCAACTTTCAGTCCGTAACACTTGAGAAAGTTTATCCAAGTTCGGCCATAAAAAAGGCAACGATCTTCTTGGTTCATGAACCCAACTCGGAACTTATATCCATGGCTTGTCTTCACTGTGACAATTAAACTAGTGTATTCAGTTATGGCAAGGCCGACCATTTGAGTACATGTGTTCTGGCAGAGCAAATAATACACTGCAGGAAAAATAATATGAGAACATAGCATGTTCAAAAAACCCCCACCCTCCCGGATAGAAAAGAGGATTCTAGGAACATACTGTGCGCGTTTCAAAATGCTGTGTTTGGATGAGAAGGAACAAGTGTGGCCTCTCGCCGAGGGCGCAGAAACTTGTAGGGTACTCGCACTTTGGGCACTGCAAATGAAACACACTAGATTCAGTAGGAAGAAAAATGCATGAACAGCGGCGGCTGCCATCCTAGGATTACCTGCGACCAAGGGACTTGGATTTATCGGGGATGGATGAAGAATTCGTACCTGGTTATCCATGAGAAAACCCTATGCAATCGCCGAGAGGGGGTTTTCTCTGAACAAGCAGACGAGGGAGAAGGGGATTCAGGAACAGTGAAATATTGCCGCTTCGTCCGTCCAGCTTACTGCTAAAGCTGGAAAGGGGGGTTGTGATTTGACGGCTCATTGGGCATTACTGTGGCGCTACGACCGGGGTGTGTCTACCGTGAAGTTGTGCACTCTAATTTGTGCATATGGCACGTGGACCCCATTGCCGGTTGCCCCACATATCAGCGAAAGGAAGTAGAAAGACAGGAGTATCTAGTTACACATAAATATATTTTTTGACAGAGGAATACTCCCTCTGTAAAGAAATATACAAATCTTTTATATCACAGGCTTTATGGGGGTTCAGCTTTTTTTATGGGGGTTCAGCTGAGAATATAATACTCAGATAGGCTCACGGTTCTGGACTTTGGGCCGCAGGCCGACCCTGCATGTTTGGGGGCCCATGTGTTCTACCTCAGCACTTTTCATATTGCAAGCGATCGGTACGGCGCTGGTTTTAGATGCTGTCGCAAGGCAAATACACAAAATTGAATAAAGCACGGCAGCTGTTTGAATGAAATCGAACAACAGTTCCTAACCAGCAATCAGAGTTGCAATTCTATCAACGATATACCATGTGATAAATAATACTGTCAGATTATTACATCAAAATCTCTCGGAGGATAGATCAGTTCGGCAGTTGCGTGCTGCTACTGAAGAATTTCAAAGTTGATTTGGACCAGCTCTCCTTGCCGAGAAAGTTCGATTTTGAGATCATCCCCTACCACAAGATATGATTTAGATTTGAACCTTGACCATCCTTTAGCATCAATCATCATCCGACCATCCTTTGTAATTACGGTATATTGAGCAGGTTCATTCACACCAAGGTTGCACATGCTAAGAGAATCTTGGCCGCTGTCGCCCGGATTGTTGAACGACTCCCTCGTTGCTCTAGGAATTCTCTATTTGCAAACAAGAAGACATACCCAAACAGTTAGATCAACACAGTGAATCATGTGAAACAACATGGAAAGAAAAAAGAACGAAGCACTTGGGCGGCCAATGCTTACCAAGAAGGTGGACATGTCGGTTTTTGTAAGGACTTTGGTATATGAAGTGCGAACTGCATCCCAGTCTGTTGCCGGTGCAACTGCACGGGCCGGAGCAGATGCAAGTGCAAGTGTTGGTGCAGGTGCCGAAACTGCTGCTGCTGCCAGAGATGGTGCTCCTTGTAGAGCTGGTGCCGGTGTCGGAGCAGGTGCCGGTGTCGATGCCCGATCCTCAGGTAGATCAGACTGATCCGCTGACGCGGTCGGTGCCCAATCCTCAGCTGGATCAGACTGAGCTGCTGCCGCTGTCAGTGCTAGAGCAAACTGCCGGTGCTCGATCTATGCGAGACAGCAGCGATCGTGTCTGGTCTGCTATGATTAGCTTTCTAACTTGACTAGGATCCGTGACCGCGATCCAGTTTTTTTCTTCATTTCTTTTAAACGCGAGAAGGACTAATTGTGGCGTTTTTGTTAAACCAAACTGTAGTTCATCATATGGATTTAGCTTGTACTCAGACAACA
Source organism: Aegilops tauschii subsp. strangulata (assembly GCF_002575655.3). Classification (NCBI taxonomy): domain Eukaryota; kingdom Viridiplantae; phylum Streptophyta; class Magnoliopsida; order Poales; family Poaceae; genus Aegilops; species Aegilops tauschii. The sequence goes on from NC_053038.3 coordinate 94,591,313, forward strand.
AACTGATCCAATTTTTTCCAGTAATATAAGTGATGGACAGTGCCTTCGTTACTGACACGACATAAGAAGTGAAACCTGCAAAAATAGCCATCGTAGAGCAAACCAAACGGTTTATTCTGTGATGAATGTCACATGGCAAAACCTGCATCGTAAAATTGAAGGAAAAGAAAGAAAACATGACATTAAATCAATAAGATTTAGACAGTAAATCAATAAGATTTACTTGATGTGACACGAGTGAATCCTTACCAGGAAATCACTATGTTGAAGTACTAAACAGAAGATTGATCGTCCAACTACGCATGGAATGCAGGGGCCCCGCCTACTCCCACAAGCAGGACAGACCAAAGGTCGTGACAAATCATATGGACCGAACATCCATGGGACTGGAAATCCTGGTGGGTGCGATAAACCCTGCAATGCATACAATATTGGAGTGTAACCATAATTGATAAACCGTCCTCACAAAAAATATGATCTGGATACTTCAAAATATACAGACTGAATTGAGTGGACAAACATTAACATAGACCGTTCACACACCAATAGCGGCAGTACTAATAAACAATACAGGGTTCACAAACACAAATCAAGTACTGAACAATAGTACTTACTACAGACAAGCAAAGTTGCACTAACTAAACTCTGCAGACTATTTCTTGCCACCGACCTACGGGATGAACCCCGCATAACTAACTAGGCCATGGACTTCGTGTGAGATGTCTACATGCACCATCACCATCTTGTCAACCTTGGAGAACCTAACAGAGTGGTCTTTCCACTCATAAACATGATGATGAAGACAGGCCGCATCAGATTTGTTGGGAAGCTTTACAAGAACCACACCCTTCGTAATCGAAGGCACAACCAGGAAATTGTTGTGGTCAAGTACAACCTCGAGAACACGCCTCACAACAATGCTACAGGAAAACACTAGTTCAGGACACGTGGCGACAAGGACACAACAGCTGGATAGTTCAGCAGTAGAACTCATCATCACGTCTTCCAGTTCACACGGCATGACTTTGAGAACTTCATCTCCACCGCGGACCTCGTTCTAATTCAAACAAAAACCATATTTTATTACTACCTCCATTCAGAAATATAAGATGATTTTTGATATTATACTCCATATATGACTACATATACGCACAGAAATGAGTGAACAAAGACACTAGAACATGTCTTCAAAGGCATGAGAGCAGAGGGATTACATGCAATATCCATAACACAAGTTACCGAGGCAAATATACCCTCTTAAAAGGTAGCATTGATGTTCATAAAGTACTCCCTCCGTCCCAAAATTCTTGTCTTAGATTTGTCTAGATACGGATGTATCAAGTCACATTTTAGTATTAGATACATCCGTATCTAGACAAATCTAAGACAAGAAATTTGGGACAGAGGGAGTAGTTGAAAGTAATCTATAAGAAATCAGTGTCAACCTCTCGCATGTTTTGGTCAAAAGAGGAATTTAGAACCGTCATTTGGCACACTAAAATCACATGCAAGATCACCTAGAAAGTTGTACTACCCTTACTAGTACTGCGTGTTAGATGAAAAAACACGATCAAGATCGAGAAAAAGATCGTCAACAAGAGACATTACCTAGACTTGCTTAATGAGGGATCCCGGAGAGGGGGGCTTGGACAGGGCGATGGCTTTGAGCTTGTTTGCGGTAGTCTTGGCAGGGTGCTTGCGCTTCTGTGTACCATGAGCCTCGATGGTTTTGGCCAGAGCCATAGACATCACGTCGGCCGGTGCTCCGGCGTCCATCCAAGAGAGGAAGCTGAGAGAGAAGAGTGAAAGGAGGAACAAGGTGAGGGAGAAGCGAAGCGAGTGGGGGTTTTCTTCAAGAGAGGAAGCTGAGAGAGAGGAGTGAAATGAAGGTTGCTTTGTCCGTCCAACTTACTGCAGGAAAGGAGGGGGTTTTGTGATTTGACGGCTCATTGGGCATTACTGCGGCGGTTCGATCGGGGTAGTCTACCGTCACTCTAATACGGAGTAATTTAGTGCATGGCTGGTGGACCCAGGTGCTGGCTGTCCCACACGTCGGCGAAAGTGAGTAATTTAGTGCATGGCTGGTGGAGGATCCGCATGGTAGAGCGTGTCCACTGTTTTTCTGAAGAAAAAAATGATTACAGCAAGCGTTTCCACTCTTACGACGGAGGAGTGCGAAAACACGGCAGCCACTTGAACATACACAGTGCTCCTACTACTAGGCATGTGCAGTGGTTCATACGTCAGTACTACACAATCTTGTTGCTAGTGTCGTAAGATATGACGATAACAAATGATGTTGTGCGCATGTCAACTACTCCTATATGTAACATAGTACCGCTTTTTCGATTGTCCGGTCGAGAATGAACGGTGAGATCAATGTTAACAGAACTAGGTCCACAACGCACGGAGAGTACGGTGCTACAGTACTCCACGAAACATGAACCATATGAAGCACGAATAGTGTTAGGCAGGGTGTATGAAGGGTGCACGGGATGGGAGCAAAAGTTCCCTTCTCGACCCACTTTTGGGTGTTTGGCAGAGTGCATGAAGGGTGCATGAGTCCACACTAGTAGGTTGACAAACATACACGAAGAGGAAACAACTATATTGAGATGAGAATGCAACCAAACACACCCACACGCTTTGTGCTACACTGACTGATCTGTACCGTCTGAGTTTGATCCAACGGTCATGTTGCGCCGAGACATGGACATGCCCATGTAGAGGGCGCCTAAACACCACCAAAGTCCTTCTACTTCTCGAGGCGCAGGACGTTGGTGATGCAGGGTGCAACCGCCCGCAGAGGCCGCTCCCGGTCGATGGGAGCCAGCTCGTCAAAGACGGCGTCCAATGGCATGAATGGATTCCGGTGACGGAGCCCTGAAAGGATTCGCCCGGCAACGGCGACGACAGCCCGCAACCCCTCCTTGTCCAGCTCAGCCCCCACCATCGCGCGGAGATGGCTCAGCTCCTCGGAGATATAGGTGAAGAAGGAGACCAGGTCAGGAAGCCACAGCTCGTTGAAGTCGACCGGGTGGTCGAACGGGTTTAGCCCGACGGCCGGCATCGTCGCGGTGGCACGACGGTAGGCATCGTGCTGCCGCAACACGTGCGTGGCAACTTGGTTCACCAAGTGGCTGAGGCGATCCTGGACCTCGTCACGATCGGCCCGCTCGCGCTCCAGCCGGCTCCCCTGACGGCCTATCGTATCTCCCGCTTTCTGCAGCAACGTCGCCAACGCCTCGAGCATATTTGTGGTGGACGCCTGCCGCTTTTGAAGCTCTGTGAACTCCCGCACATAACGGAGGAGAATGGCACTCCTCTCCTCCTTGAGCTCACGGAGCTCCACGTCCTTGGCCCTAAGCGCCGCATCCTTGGCATGGAGCTCCTGTGTCAGGCGCCTCACCTCGGACTCCGTGATCTGCTGCGCCTCCATGGCACCAGGTAGAAGCAATGGGGAGAGGAAGCAAAGGGGGCGAAACGGCTGAAAGGCAATGCAATCTACGGGAAGGCGGAGGGAGCGGGGAATCTTTTGGTTTTCACCATGGTAAAACACCAGTCGACGACTTCTCACATCAGGGAGCAGTGGGTTTTTACAGGCGGAGTCATCGTGACTAATTGCTACCGCGCCTGCTCGTGTCAATCAAAAAATTAGAAATCCTGCCGTGCCTCCTCCCGTCAATCAAAAAATTAAAAATCCTGCCGCACCCAAACACGAGAGCAACGCCGCGGTGGATATTTAAATTTATCTGCCGGCAAGTAGATAAAAAAAGGGGTGAAAAAACAAATGTGGCGGCGGCCTAGCTAATCGGTCGAACTAGCCTAACTAGCTAGCCACCGTGCTTCACTGATGTACTCGGCGGGAAAGGTGGTCTTTCGTGATTTGATGACTCATTTACTTGCTTCGGCGCTACGACCGAGGAGGACCCAGAAAACGCGCGGTAGGGCGTTCCACGTCAGGAAGAATATATGCGTGCCCCACCCGGGAGGACCCCGAAACCGTGCGGTAGGGTATGCCACGTCTCGGCACGGAGGAAAAATGTGCGTGTAAAAATATACTGTATCAGACGTAGTATCTATGGTTCGACCTCGGGATCCAGCCAGTCAGTCGAAAACACCCCACTAGCCACACAGCTTCATCATGCAAGCGTGGCACGGAGGATAGATGTGGTTAGCTCCGTCTCGACTAGCCACAACGTCTCTTGTTCTAGGCGATTCTTCTATTTTCCAAGCTTTTTTAGTTGTGATAACACCACGGCAAGCTAGCGCCGCTCTTCGTGTGTGCCCGTGCAAAGGTTAGACGATGGAGAGAAGAGAGATTGAGATTGCAGACCTGGGACCCACCAGTAAGTGAGACAACGGTCATACACGTGTTGATGAGGCACTCCCTCTACTCTACTCAACGCAAGTACTGTATAAAATCAAGTTATGGGACAAAGCCAACAACCGTTCATTTTTTTAGGCTATCGACTTACACTTTGTAGTCCAGGTTGCCAGTTCGAATCTTGTCTTTCAGATTTGTTAGTTTTAGGTCCAAATTTGATTAATGACAAGTGGGACCCCCGTGTGTTGTTCCGATATTTCAGTGTAGGATGTTTTTTTGAACAAACACTTTGCGTGGTTAGACAAGTAACGGCACGAGTTACACGTATTTTGCAAGTTTACGAACAACAATGACAGTGGCATAGAATATCACATCCACCCCGCAGCTTAGATACTATGGTGATACGAGTTTTTACACCGTTGGAAGTGAGATCCAATGGCTTGGGAGTAGTCTTTGTAATTATGCGCAATTTCCAAACTCTCCAAAGGTTTTTTTGCAAATAAAACATTCAGGCCTCGTGTGCCGCTGCATCTTTGATCCAACGGCTCCCCGGTGCTCATATTAGGCGCTCCCCGTAGCTTAATTACCCGCTACGATGATATGAGCATCGAGGTCGTATGATCAGTGATCAGATGGCACATGCGTAGTACTTGTACTTTCTGCGCATTTCCCAAACTCTATCAGCCGTATATTGCAAAAACATTCAAACCTCCTACTGTGGGTCGTTAGATCTCAGTGAACTCGTATCACCATAGAATCTACGGTGCGGGAGCACCTCATACTCTCCTGTGCGAGAAAACATAAGGTGCTATCGCAGCTTGGATGCTACGGTGATACGAGCTTGGAGGTCATTTGATCTGAGATCCAATGGCATCTGAGCAGTCTTTGTGCTTGTAAGCAGTGGCTGAACTCTTTTGGGGCTTTTCTGCAAAACACCATTCGAACCACCGAGGAGGTGTTGGGTCACAAATCCAACGCCTCCGAAGAGCTTGTATCACCAAAGCATCTAAGGTGTGGTAGCACATGATATTCTTACATACAGGAGAATATGATGTCCTCCTTCATCTTAGATGCTACGGTGATACGAGCTTCGAGGTCGTTGGATATGGGATCAAAGGGCATCTAAGTATTTTTTGTACAAATTGTGTGCAATTCTCAAACTCATCAAGGTTTCCTGCAAAAATATTAAGACACATCATGTGAGCTGCTATATCTCAAATCTACAAGCTCCAAGCAACTCGTATCGGCATATAGCATCTAAGGTATGGGGGCACATGATATTCGCCCGGGGAGGAGGGGTGGGGGTGCACAACCAATCGATGGTTGGGAGGGTGGGGACAAATATAATCTAAACAACCCTAAACAGAGCTCCACAATTTTATCTAAGGTCGAGGGGTTGACCCCCGACAATCATAGCTCCGCCTAAACACAACATTTGCATGTACTGTAGTACTAGACTTAATATTCATGTTTCAGTTTCATGTTCATTTTAAATATTGAACTGAGGAACATGGATGTCTTACATTTTACTCCCTTCGTTCCTAAATATTAGTCTTTTTAGAGGCTTCAAATGGACTGGCACATACGGATGTATATAGACATATTTTACAGTCTAGATTCACTCATTTTGCTCCATATGTAGTCACTTGTTGAACTCTCTAAAAGACTAATATTTAGGAATAGAAGGAGTATTTTTGAATTCGTGTCATACATGCATGGTTTGGAAAAATAGATGCACTATACTTATTGGATTGTTGTTGTGTTCGTGCTTGTGTGTCTCTGTGTGTGTGTGTGTGTGGTCATATGCTTGATACATACAAAGTTTTCTCACCTCCATATTGTTCATCTTTTAAATTTGAATTTGCATTGGAAAACTTACTAGGGATACCATGAAATGTGAAATCCACGTTGAGATCACTATATCACAAACTCACTCTAATTCAACAACTCGTCATAAATCAATTACCACGTTGAGATTAGTATTTGCAAGTAAAATACGGGTATTGTAATACACATAGATTCGTTCGGCAATTTAAAAGGTTCCTTTCGTATTCTCGAATGGTAGGACCCAACGGCGTACCAGCCAGACCTTGGCTCATGTTGATCCTTAAAAAAACCGGGCTCGCGTCCTTCGGTGGCGTGTGTGGTACGCACATTAGGCAACCCCAACGAGTCGAGCCTCAGCGTTTCAAGTCAAAATATCTCGCGGCCAGAATTCCAGCCCTAGGAAATTCCCCTCATGTCCCCGGTCCATAATGACTACCGATGAACAACGGAGGGATGCTTTAGTAACTAGACAACGTTACCTACCGTGCCGAGCACGGTTCAATTCCCTCGGTCGCCGCTCGTCAAGGTCACCCGTCAACTGCATTGCCTAGTACTACTACTATTACACCAGGATGAGCACAGAATTGAGCCCGTTTGTTCGTGCCTAGTACTTGAGTTAATATATCAGGCAATGCACTGGTACGGAGGGATTATCCTTTTACTCTGCATATATAACTTGTCTGAAGTCTAACTAAGCAAAATGTTTGACCAAATCCTTTCTTAAGAAATACAATAGGAGAGATGTACGGCTTGAAAGTTTATTGCATGATGCAGGTTATGATATTGTTTCGAATCCTGGATCTTAAATTTCAGAAAATCCAAAAGTGAGCATAAATTCTTGAAACTAAGCATGGTCACGTGATATGGCACAAATATTACTTTGTAAGTTTTTTCTTCAATTTGAGACAAGCTGCTTATGACAAGTTGCACAAATGAAGAGCCAAGGTATTTTGGAACAAAGACCTGTAACGTTAAGGCGAATGCTTTCACTATTGAAACCGTGGGCGTTTACGTGCCGCCACGAGTCCCCGCTTCTCATCTGCAGGTGCCGTCCGAGCAAGCGTGTGAGTCGACAGGAGGCGTGCGAGCAGACCACTGCGCTGGCTGTCAGGGAGGCGTGCGAGCAGACCGCTGTGCAGGCTCACCGGGAGGCGAGCCCTTTGACCAGGCTCCGCCACCCACCGTCGTCCCAACCGCTCCCACTTTTAATGTCGCCGGCGCCGCAGTTTAAAATCAACCCCGCACTACCCGGTATCGCTACAATCCTCTCTCTTCCTCTTCGATTCTCCTGTCGTCTACCTCCAACTAGCCTGACCTAAACGTACGCCATGCCGCATCATGATGGTCTGCCCTTAGTGTTCCAGTTTCCACAGGAAGACACCCAGCCGGAGTCTCAAGAACATAAGGCGCTTTGGGACGAGCTTGAATTGGCCTTGCGGGAAGACGCCGCGCCTGTCCCCGCTCCCGTTCCGGCTCCCGTCGCCCCGACTGCGCCAGCGCCCATCCCCGTGGCATTGATGGGCTGGGACCCACACATTGTCGCCGAGCTTGATCCCATGGGGTTCCACGAGGTCCCCGCCGACTTTCACGTGCCCGTGCACCTGCCAGCGCATGCGCCTGCGCGTGCACTGACACGCACACCCGTGCCGGTGCCCGTGCACCTGCCAGCGCATGTGCCTGCGCGTGCACTGACGTGCGCGCCCATGCCGGTGCCCGTGCACATGAATGTCTCCGCCGCGCCGTTGACAGCGCCTGTCCCCGCGCGGGTGCCAGTGCCCCCCTCAGCGGCATGGATGGCCGCCGTCGACCGCTTCCTTGCACCAACGCCAGTCGCCTCCTCCCGCCAGTTGACTCGCTCCGAAGTCCAGAACATTTTGGGCTTCCTTGAAGCTAGGCCAACGTCCAGGAGTACGCCAACAACGGCGCAAGACGCCGCCGTCGCCGTCGGTCAGTGGCCCGACGACACCCAGAGGACGGCAGAGGAGCCGCTTCCCACCGCGAGACGCCCCCGCCGCCGGCGCGTAATCTAAATTTGCCATGAAAAATGTTTGGATTTCCATGCTTAAAATCCGAACGTTTATCATTTCCATTTATTTTATATTCATCGTCGTATAATTTAAAGTCGGAGTCAGACTGAACGAAATGTATGGTTTGATCGATTGAATGTTCTGCTAGAGCCGTATCAAATTAAATATAAAACGTCATCAAGCCACATGTATTCCTTGTCATCCAACGACCTAGACTGCTTCAATGTCGAGCGCTCAACACGTTTAGCGTGCAGTTAATTTCATGCCAAAAATAGTGCTAATCACATGACAACACGCAAATAGTATCCTAGTAGTTAATATCCGCATGCACTTAATATACTTCCAAATTAACGTGCATTGCACGTACACACTGACTAGTGATGCTAGTACGTGAAACTGGTGCCGTGACTTGTGAACGCGTCCAGATATGGTCAACGGCAACATCGCCCGCGAGTTCTTCCTGTTTGCCCGTGCGTCTAAACGCAGAAGGGGAGGAGAGAGAGAGAGAGCACACATGGAACCCACCAGTAAGTGAAGGCGAATAGTACTAAAAATAATATTACATGTTATCCATTAATTAGGCTGTGGTAATATAAAAACATTATGTGAACAAAGGGGGTACAACAAACATTGCTATTCTACGTATGTTGCCTATTGACGTGCGGCTTGAAGGCCCGGTCGCATGTTCGATCCTCGTCCTTTATTTTTTAATTTGTATATGGGTCCAAATTTGTTTCATGACATGTGGGCCCCTCGGTGTGTAGTTTGTAGCACTTTAATTTGTGGGTCGAAATTTGTTCCATTCCAAGTGGACTATCGGTGTGTAGTTTTGTAGCTTATTTATAATAATTAAAGAGAACAACATAGTTTTTTCAATAATACCATGGTGCGACGTTGAAGGCGAGAAAGGACGTGCGAGAGAGTGATGACCGAGCCAGAGGGAAATCAACTGGGGGAGTTGTGTGGGTTGCAACGGTGTTTGGAGTAGTTCTGGGCCGAATGCTAGGAAAATATAATCTAAACCGACCGGAATAAATGCCTACACAAATTAATCCAAGGTTGGAGTGCCCCTTGCGATGTAAATAGCTCCGGCTTTGCGAGGGATGGAGGGGTAGTAGCTTCAACGCGTGGAAGATACGGTGTGAGAAAGCGAGGTCAATCGAGAGACATATAGATAGAGAGACAAAGTGAGTGTGGTCCGACATTCATTGAACAAATATATATGCTCTGGAGAGATATTGTCCGATTGAGCTTTTTGGTAAGGGTGAGGGCTGTAAGATAGAGCTTGAGAGATGATCCAGTCACAGACGTGTAAATATATTTTGTTCGTGGGAGGAAGCAAGGTCAACCGATCACATAGGGTCGCCGTGCGATCGAAAGAGTGAGACGGGTTGGAGAGAGTGACCTAGATAGACAATGTGCGTGAGAGAGTATACAATGTGAACAGGTCGAATTGGGCTCAAACATGGTGATATATCGTTTTTGTCCGAGAAAGAGCGAGGTCAATCGAGACATACGGAGAGAGAGAGAGATTGAGTGAGCGTGGCCCACCATGAGGTCGAAAGAGTGGCGGCGGCTTGGATGGACTGACCTAGATAGACAATCTGCGTGAGAGAGTATAGAGTGTGTCGATCAAGGCCCGAACAGGGAGATATATCATTTGTGTGTGAAAGAAAACGAGGCTAAACGAGACTCAGATAAAGAGAGCGAGATTGAGCGAGTGTGGCCCGCCGTGCGGAAGAAAGAGTGAGACAATCTCGAGGGAGTGACCTAGATATACAACGTGCGTGCGTGCGCACGAGAGGTTGGGGGGGCTAGATAGGCAATGCATGTATTTAGCGCGAGAGGGTGAGAGGGAGAGGGGGGAGAGAGAGAGAGCTCGGCATGGGGTGCAATGGCGGGTGTGTGAGGTAAATACATTTGGTAACAGAGTGGAAAAAGGGGTTGTGTAGTTGAGAGACTTAGAGATCGAAACATGGAGAGAAATAATGAAAGTGTGTTGGAAACCGATAGCTTCCTAAGGTGGTTAGGAGAGGAAGATTGACCGATACAGGAAGTATGTAGCGTTTGTGCGGGGGGGCTAAAAACAACATTTGAATGTACATAGTACGAGACTTAATATCGATGTTTCAATTCGGTGTACATTGTAACATTTGAACCGAGGACCAGGCATACGGGTAATTATTTCGAATTCGTGCCATACTAAGTTTCGAAATGTTTGACATTGACTCAGTTTGTTGTGCTATTTTGTAGGTCATATGTTTGAATCCATCCAAAAGTTTTCTCACTACCATGGTGTTCATCATATACATATGAATTTGTTTTAAAAAAGTAGCGTGGATGCAGTGAAATGCGAAATCCACGTTAGAATTGGAGATCGCTACGTGACACACACTCTAATTCAAATAACTAACTACGTGACACACACTCTAATTCAAATAACTAATTATGTGACACACACTCTAATCCACGTTAGCGTGGGTACCGTTTCGATTTTTTTTCAAATAACTCCTTATTAATTAATTTATAGTACTCCCTCTGTTCACTCTTATAAGACCTTGAAGACATTTCAGACAATGTACAAAACAGTTCGTTTTAAGTTGTCTGAAACGACTTACAAAAGTGAACGGATGGAGTATCTCGTTTCGAATGACTAATTATTGCAAGGAAAACACGGGCATGGTAATACATACAGATTCGTTTGCAAATGAAAGAAGATTCATTTGCATTCTCAAATGTAGGCGCACCCGGCAGACCAGGGTCGTGTCGGGGTGGACACTGCTTCGGTGCCTTAAAGGCAACTGCCTTTGGGTCACTGACATGTGGGCCAGCCACCTGTTGGGCCCACATGTCATGGACACAAAGGAAGGTGCCTTAAGGCACCGAAGCATAGTCCTGTCGGGGTGGTCGCGTGTGTCGGACGGACGCGTAGTACCCAGCCACGCACCCCCCTCCCCCCCAAAAAAAGGACGATGACAATATAAGTTCATGCTTCCACGTTTCGGATTGAAATATCTGGCGGCCCCAATTCTAGCCCTGCAAAATCTCTCTTCTCCACCGTCCCCTTCCGCGCCCAGATTTCTCAAATCCCTAATTCGCCGCCAACCCTCGAATCGCCCCTCATCTCGTCTCTTTCCCCACCGTTCCCCACCTCTGTGCCGGACGACGACGACGGTCGCGCTTCACCACCGCACCGGAGCTACCTCATCTACGCCCTCGTCCACCGCACCGGGTGGTCCACCGACAATGTCGGCCGCCGCAACCGACGTGCCTCACAGACACCGAGTTCCACCGCATCAGGTGCGCTTCACCGACGCCGTCTCCCAGCTCACCGGGGCTACTTCACCGAGCACATCGTCGCACCTCCGCCCACCGAGGCCGTTGGGGCTTCACCAACGGTCTCATCCACCGCATCGTCGCGCTCCGCTGCCACTCAAGATCTGCATCCGTGCGCGGCCAGTCAACGCCAGCGCATCACCCTCAACGGCTCTGAAGTGACCCGCACTCTAGCTAGGCGAGCATGCCCAAACGCCGGCCCAAACTAGGTATCCACACATCACTCCCTTGTGCACTGTTCCGACGATGTTTGGATATCCTTTCACTCCTCTCTTAGCTTACACGCCTATGCAACTCTGACTTTAACTCTTATTTCTTCTGGAGATATCATCTGAAACAAGCAAATCCATATTTTAGCGAAGCATGACGGTGCTACGGGATCTGGTACACATCCTGCACACCCGTATAACCTTGTAAGTATCTGTCCTCTGGTACAACATCAAGGTCGATTCCTCTTATTTGATCAACCATTCGCCGTGTCAAAAATGCAGAGGGGGATGCAAGGAGCACAAGGCCTGCACATCCAAGCAAGTGGTAACATGGACTTGTACATGGAACATCCCAAGCGCAAGAAGAGCTGCAGTGAGCCTGTACAACGAGCTAGCGTAAGTCCCTGCATTTCATTTAATTCGTACTAGCATTCGTGTATGATTTGTGTGCAGTGGCTGATCCACGAATTCAAGTTACCAGGGGCGAACATTTAACTTAAAAATACGAAGGCACTTGCACTTCGGAAATCAACATAACTTGAGAAATGTGAAGCTACATGCACTTTGAAAACCAGCTAATGATCCAAAGTAGTTCAGATTATAAACACTAAATGATGCAAGCACCAAAAAACACAAAATGCAACATGGTGTACAAGGACTACAAACATGGTCTGTACCTGCTTGAATTATTCGTTCTCTGGCTGAAAATATCGAAGTGTAATTGCACGTATAACCAGTGCGCAAACTGCATATCAATATATCTATCCTGCACAAGTATGCCAATAGTTTCAAACATCAGATTAGAAAAGTATTTTTGCTATGTTATCATGATACGGGGACTTTCTGGTAAATGGCCTCGACGTTTCCTCAAGCTATGAAAATGCACTATAATTTGCTTGTCATCAATGCCTGCAAATCTGTGTCTCTCTCAACATAGTAGATCATCATTAGACACTAAATCCTTCAATGAGCTTGCAAAATGCTTGCATTAGATCCCTCATTAGACACTATATGTTCATCACCAGGAGCATGTAAAATGTTTGCATCAAATCCTTCATTAGCAGTCTATTCATTAGACACTTCAGGCTCAAGAACAACATGAGCTTGTATGTTTGCACCGGGAACTTGATTAGATACATCAGATTCAGTCAGTTCAATATTGATTGGGGGTGTTATAAAATAAGTAGAAATTGGTTTCATTTTCTCATAGATTCCCTACATACAAGCAGTTTTACAACACCGTCAGGTTTAACTATTGGCCAGAAAGTGAAGAGTTGAATTAGATATAATCAGGGATGTGATGTACCTGCTCGTTGCGCATGCTACTCTTGCATGCTGTGACCGTCCGTTTGCGCAAGCTCGATGCCATGCCCGTGCTGCTGCTGCCTCCCACGCAGGCTACACCCAGTATTGGATCTTCATCTTCTTTTCCTTCCGTTCTCTTGAAGCCTGGTGACCGCCCTCCAACGGGGGCGCGAGGAAGTGCTGTGTCGCTCTGTCCAGCGGCGGCTAGGTTAGGAGCGAACCAGACTCGAGGCTGGAGCGATTGAATTGGGATTTTTCCTGCTATCGATCGATATGGGAAGCGCTCATTTGGGCCGCGAGCCTGCTATAGGGCCTGCCTTGCACTTATGTTATTGGCCCATCCAAATTGAAACATTTTTTTTCATTTTTTATATTGCCTGCTCGTGCGTTGGGACGAACAAAACTAGCGTGGGCCAACCTGGACTACTCAAACTAGGTGCACACTTTCCAGCCACCTGAGGCGGCCGCCCATACTAGCCCCTATGGTGGCATCGCCCCTTTTTGCGTGTATGATTGGATAGTGAAAAATATTCCAGTGGCGCTTTTGATTTACCCACAAAATGGTTGAATTGCTTGATTCTATGAACTGAGTTCGCCAATAATGTGAAGGATGCCAGTCTTTTCATCCTATTGTAGATTGCTTAGATCTCGATATGCCAAAAGTAATCGCATGAAATATACAGTAAAAGCCAGTGTGATGTGTTTGGCTACAACTAGTCTGACTACACGTCCTCATATAACATATCAAGGACGCACCATCTTACCAGATTAACCATTCGACTTACCCATGCAGTGTGGGAAGAAAGAAGTATTGGGACTGCGTATCCAAGCAATTGATGCCATGGACTCCTTCGTACAACCTTGTAAGCGAAAAAGAATTTGCAGTGTGCCTGTACAAAGAACTAGCGTAAGTTCAGTTACCTGCTTCTCGGAATTTTAGTTAGCCACTTATTGCAAAATTGTTCAATTACGTTGCTTGGCTTAATTTAGTTTGCTACTAATTACATAATGGCACAGCCTGTTAATCATATTGTAGACTGCGCCTATCTATGTGTTTGATACTTACTGTTAAGAATTACCTGTTTGCCTTAACTTAAATATCTACTTGTTTGTTTAACTGCTTTGCTGCTGCAACAGCGGGTTACAATGATGTTAATAACTACTTTTCAGCATCCAATTGAAACTCTTTAATTCCTTGTTTGTTTAACTGGTTTGCTGTTATAACTCCCAGTTGAGATGTTTTGCTAACTTCAACTTTTCTAAATCCAATTGGAACTTTAATGGCAAAACAGGTTAGCCCAAGATCAAAGAGCGAGGTCCCCATGGACGTTGCATCATCCCACAGCAGTGGCACCAGCCCAATCGTGCATTATGAATTGCCAACTGCTGATGCTCTAGAGGCTAAACTAGTGGTAGAAAGAGATTCTGATTCTGCACTTAGAGATGGAGTTGACATGTTGAGGAAGAAAACAGCACAATCACAAGCTCTACTCAAGACAACCATTAAATATTTGGTGGATTTCAAAACAAAGCAAGCTGAGACTGACCAGATTGTTAAGGTCCTGAAGGAAAAAAGGAAATTAAATTCCTACTTGGTAAATCATAGGTGAAATGTTCTTTCCATAGTTGAATAACCTTTGTGTTGTCTGTTCATGTAATCAATCAAACCATTTGTTTTAGAGATCATGTGATAATTGTTTTTTTTTTGTTTTTTGGTTTGTAATTTTATTTGAGCACAAGTCTTATTAATTGATAAGACTCGGAGACATTTCATTTGGATTGTTGTGCCAGACCTACAAATATGCCAATCGGGCTGAATGTGCATTCAGCAATAGTAGTAGTATAGATGGACCATAAGTGGCACACATCGGAAAGGGCCAAGATGCTGGCTAAAAAAAGGATGTTGTTGTAGCCAAAAAAAAGTACAGCGGCCTGGCTTATGTATGTTAGTTGATATTATTGATCCATATACTCTATAAGTGTTTATATGTCTATCAGTTCTGTACATTCTTGGTTGATTGACTCGGTATTTGAATCTTGATACATCGCTTGTGTACATATCTAAATGGGAGTACACATTATGCTGCGTGTGACATTTGAGTTGGACATGAAGTGTTCCAAATATTCGAATTCACCTTAAACTGGATTCTAGTTTCTGAATTTGAGTATCGGCATTTGTAAACCGTATTCATATATGACAGTGGAATACATCTTTGTCGTCCTTTTGAAGATATATAAAAACACATAGAATGATTTATAAAGATTCATATAGGAATACAAAATGGATTCGAATTTAGTTGCCAGGGTAAACGTGGATGCTTATTGTCCCAAAATTCGAAAGAAGCAGCAAAATGTCCACTCCCACGTCGGCTGCCCGAAGCCAAGTGTTTGGGAGATGGAAATTACTGTCTACCCATTACACGGACAATCCATCGGCCCGATTTCCACTGCTCTAAATAGGGGTAGGTTAGTAACTTCAATTAGACGTGACACGACCGGCTCTAAGCCCATTCCGACACGGTGGGCGTCAAACATGGGCGGCAAAACTCATTTGATTCAAGCTGGTCCGAAAGACCTCTGTTTCTCCCTCCATTCCCCATTCATACACGGTGGGTGGCAAAACAAACTCGACTCGGCCGAAATCGATGTAGGAAAATATTTTCAATAGGGGCAGGTTTGTAACTTCACTCAGACGTGACACAACCGCCCTACCTGTCAGCCCCGTTCATACACCGTGGGCGCCAACCATGGGCGCCAACCACCCTCTCCTCGCCCGAAATCGCTCTGGGCAAATATTGGCGAGATGCGAGATTACCATCCTATCCCCAACCGACGAGACGTCCATCTTTTAAATGGGGGCTAAGTTCGTAACTTTCCCATATTTCAGACAGGCGCGTCCCAAAAACATGGTTCCCCATACCTCTCCCTCCATTTTCCAATTCATACACCGTCCGCGCTAGAACACCCCATCCCCACACCAGCCTCCGTCCACCACCCCATCCATCGCCGCCGTCCTCCACCACATCCATCGCCACCGTCCTCTACCATGCCGGAACGCCTACCAAGACCGCGTCGTCCACTGCTAGAGATGGACGTTTCTCATCCACGGCGACGGACCAATAGCCTTGCATCGCGTCCTCTCGCTTCATCGGCGCCGTCGTCCTCTTTGCCGGGGCCGCTCACATGACCTTCTCTTCCACCGCAACGGGACTTATCCCCTGATGCACCCGTCTACCGTCGCAGATCTGCTTCAACGCCACTGACAGCCATCGCACCCCCGATGCCTACACGGCGCCGCAAGAGAGGTGGCACTTCATATCTCCTCAACTTTTTGATCTCAACCAGAAAATAGATCTTAACTTGGTTACTCTACTTTCTTTTCACCTCTCCAGTTTGCAACTTGAAATCTGCCATGGCACAACCATAATACGGTTTAATTGATCATGCTTAGGGTTTAATTGATCATGTTGGTTCCGTGGTGGGTTCTTTAATAGAAATCGGAGGGGAAACCCTCTTTTGCTAAAAAATATGCTTAGAGTTTCCCCCTTTTATGATCACTATACGATCAGAATACGTGCTTCGTGTCATAATAACACTGCTCCACCCAGCAAGCTAAACAAGCTTAGTTGTTCAAATACGAATCTGATATTATTAAAACAGAGTTGTTTAATTGGTCAGCTAAATGTTCCTAAATTAGTTTCGAAAATGCATGTTCGCCGCTCGGGTGTGTATCTCTACAGGGTGCCCACGGTGGGCCGGCCCACCCTGGGATATTGGGTTGTCCCAGGCCCCGATTCCCCTCTGTTCTGGTGCGCGCTTCCGATCTCTACTCGCCGCCAGCCGCCTGCCTCGCCGGCGACTTGCCGTCCCCGGATGACATGACTCTAGGAGGAGACGCCGTACTAACAGGAGGCCAGGAGCCGCTCGCCCAACAGCATCACCGCTGCCCGGGCGCGCCGCCGTGCCTACCTTCCCAGTCCGTTCAGGGCTCGGGCGTGCAGCACCCACCAAGCCAACCCGATTTATCCTGAGATACGTCCTCAACACTCAGCAGCCACTCCTCATCACCCATTTTCTAATTGATTCATTACTCATTAGGCAGGATTGTCATTAGGGTTTGTTGTGTGCTCAGTGCTACACTTAATGGTTCAGATGTATTTCGGTAATCTTTAGTACCTCTAAAGTTCACAGGGTTTTCAAAATTCCGGCCCTCGGAACAGAAACTAGTCATTTTGGATTGTTGGTCGTAGTGACATTGACCCAGATTACTACTGCAAGCCAGGTTTGTTGACAATTTTACTTGTCTTTCTTACTCATTCGATATAATATCAAATTATTCATGTCGATTAGTTGCAAATAATAAGTGCTAGACAAACTTCTTCATTCAGATTTTGGACGGTCTCTTACTGCAGTTACAATTCTGCGTACTTGTCCTAGTAAGCTCACAAGTAAATGATTGATTCACTACATCTATGCTTGCCTTGTCATATTTTTTGTCAATATTCTTTTAGGGTGGACCACCCTGTTTCTAAATACTGGAACCGTAGACATGAGTGAATAGTATTTCTCTATGTGATCTCTTCCATCATGTGTGGGTAACGAACACTGCATTGTATAGAAAGAAAGTGTCATTTCCAGCTTTTACATAGGTTTCGATCTTTTACATGGAATACAATCTGCCTACTTGCTTTGTGTCGCACTACCAACACTCCACCCTTGAAGCTAAACATTACGCCACTCATAATTGCTTAGTTTATTTGTTCAAATACGAATTTCTTATGATTCTAATGTTCCTACTTCAGTTTTGAAATGTGTGCCTACCTGTTATAGAGACATAAGGGGTTTGTATTTCTGTGTGTGGTCTGGTCAGCACGGTTGGGGAGGTGAACTTTGCATATGCAGGGGTTTATAGGGAGACACTCTTCGAGTTGAATCCGCAATGCATTCCATAGATAATCTGACTACTTTTTATGTTTTCATGAATCTCAGATTCTGAACAGCATCTTAATGATTATGAGCTTGCGCGCATGAAAAGAATAAAGCAAAACAATGCCATGGCTGTCAAACTTGGCATTATGGGACTGAAATCAAGTCTGGATGCAATGCAATGCAAACGCTCACCACCTACAGATTCATGCTCAGAATATGATCCTAACAGTGATTCTGAGCTAGAGGGAGACCTAAGTCAATGTAGCTCCCTAGTGGAGGAGTAAGAGGAAGATGCCCTATCTTATTGACCCATCAAGGTACTTGCTCTAACTTTCCAAGGTTACATTGCCCGCACATATCTTGCAACTGATGCTTTGCATTGCTTCTACTTTGTTAAACTGCCATTAGCTTAGTTTACACATCGTGTATGTGAATACGCCCTGCCTATCCATTTTCAGTACATATTCCATCTATCATCATACCATATTTATCCATTCAAATGTTGTTCTTGTGTATCAGACGTTCAAAAGGAAGAGGGTGATTGATGATCATGGAGGAGCACAAGCAAAGTATTTGGAAAAGGTAGTGGCACCTGATAAATCAAATAGCCCATTAGGTGTAGTTGCAATATCACCTGACCCACAAAACACCCCAACTCTACCAGACTCTAGCCCTACTACACTGGTCATTTCTAATGCCCCAACTCAGAAGACCCCAACTGCAACAAACACTATGATTATGCCAGTTGACATAGCACCAGCTGTACGACGCAAAACCCCCATTGCAGCAAATAGTACACCAAATCCAGTTGCCAAATCCCTTTTCGAACCAGAGAGAGCCCCAATTGCAGCAAATAGGACCCCTGTCATGGAATTGTCACGGCAGATGTCCTTAGTGTCAGGACTTAGTCGCGAGGCCAGCGCATCTATGTGGTAGCTTGAGAGGGGTTAGGCGGAATCGAGAGACACAACACAAAACAAGGATTTAGACAGCTTCGGGCCCCGGGAAACATCATCCGGTAACAACCCTACATGCTGTTTGAGGCTAGGTCTCATTATGATCACGAGAGAGTCGCCGGGAACCGGCTCCCGGTGTCTAGCCCTAGAGATTGTTTCTTGTTACTTGTTCCTCTTTGGGGTGCCCTGCCCCTCCTTATATAAGTTAGAGGGGCGGGTTACATGTGGAGTCCTAGTAGGACTAGGACTAGTCTATCTTCTCTTACAAGTTAATTACAAGTCCGGGTCTTGCTTCCTCGTAAAGGAAATATTCGTCATCCCTTTCTTCTTAAGTCGGCCCACCATAAACGTGAGCCGGCCTTCTGGGCCTTGGGCCTTGTCTTCTATCTAACCCGCCGTCGGGGTCATCCGTGAGTCGTCTGACAGTGAGCCGCCAGACCCGTGAGTCTCCAGTCCTCCGGCGGGTCACGGTGAAGCGCCAAGTCCGGCCGGGTCATACCGCGGGGTATATCCCCGACATTAGCCCCCAGTTTAATTTGGATTTATCCATGTTAAACTAATCTGTAATATAAACACAAGAACAAATTTGACAGGTTGTGTTCCGGGTTAAATATTCTTTGTAAGCCGGCACTTGATCATCCTTAAGTCCTTGTCATCTTCCTTCTTGATATGTATCCATAGCAAATCTCTTTAGCAGATATGTTCAAATTTTGCCAATGCAAAAAAATCCAGATACTTCCTTTGAAAAATCCGGGTCAATAGGCCAGCTTCAGAGTCAATTTGCTGACATTGGTCTCTTGTTGGGAAATATTGTAAGAGATAATCCACTTGAGTCAGCTTTCAATGCTCTGACTTGACAAAAATATTGGTCTTCAAATATTCAACTTATATTCAGCCGGCTTAAAGATATAAAACTTGCCGGTTTATGAGTACCAAAATTGCCGGGTTATAAAGGCTGATACTTCCGGTCATGATTGTTGCCAACGCCGGTTCCTGTAGCCCCCAAGTCTTGAGGAGAACAAAGTGATGGCTTAAGACTTGCTTCAATATAAATGCTGCCACTTTGAAGAAATCCATATTGCTCATCTCAGTCACTAGTAAAAACTGAATACTCCATATTATGTAGCCCCCAAGTGCCGGGTTGTCATGCTTGCAGCAACCTGGGACTTGTAATTGCCTCATGCTCATATAAACTTCAACCAGTGTAGCCCCCAAGGGCCGGGTCAGTAAGATATTACCGAGCTGGGACTTTGTATATGATTTATTGATAATAACAGTATATGATGTAATCTCCACCATGGGGCTTGAACCCACGTCCACAAGGTTAAGAGCTTTGTACTCTACCCACTGAATAGTGGATCTTTCAATATAATGGATTAAGGCTTGTGTACCTTGAATTTTCGACAGGAGCAATTGGTAGCCCCTAAGGGCCGGCTCATTACAATGTGACGAGTCGGGTCTTCAATAAGATGAGCAAAAAATGACTTTGCATTAGCCCCCAAGTGCCGGGTCGTAAGCCTGCAGTGACTCGGGACTATTCTTTCCATTGTAGAATAAATCATATCCATTGATAAAATAATAGCCATTGCGCCAAAGCGACTTGAATACCTCATCTGTTGATAAGTCAATCCGGAGTTTAAATACCCGGCGGCTCTTGGCCGATGGCGACTTAATACGCCTCCATTGTAAGCCGGAATTTTTACAACCCGGCGGCTTATAGCCTTTGAGAAAACCAAGAATTGATAACCCTTTTGAGACACCAATTTCAATCTTCGATGATGGGCTTGAACTTAATCATTTATGTAAGTCATAGCCCTGTAAATCCTGCACAGAGTTTAAACAACATATGCCCTGGTGACTTAACGTTAAAAGCCAGGGCGAGTAACCACCCAAATGTAGTCTTATCCTGCACACAAGTAGATCACAAGATCCCTTGGCGGTTTACCGCAGGGCGGGTCATAATATCTTACATATGACCACGGATGTGTAAAAAAGGAGTCACAGATAAGCCTGTTATGAATCATAACTTTAAAACATAACAATAATATCATACTTGTGATATTGAATTTGCATTTGTCAGTTTATATGACCTGTGATATTGAACTGTACCGCCGGCTTATGATACCTGTGCAGTAAGTGTGATAACCCAATCCTTAGAAGCCAATGCTTCCACATAGATAATGATTGTCATAAGCCGGCGACTTATCATCGAAAATCAAGCCGGGTTTAAATAGAAACCACTCATATACACTTTAGATGTGTTCAAAAGAGCTTCAAATAAAATCCCAAAAATTATTGGCAAAAAGAAACTTCAAAAAATCTTGAGGCTTCTGAGTCGAATACGATCAGAAAACCGTCCCAAAGGGGTTAAGCTAAGATTTGAATACGATCATATAGCCCCCAGTGGCTTTGGCGTTGCCGATCAAGAGGGTACCGACAGCTATGTTCTCTTTGGTTCGAATACGACCTATGTTTGAACAAGAAGCCCCCAAATGACCTTGAGAGTTGTTTAACGACGCTGATTCGAATACGATCCACGTCGGTTCCCAAAGGGGGTTGAGCTATGGTTCAAATATGACCAAGAAACTCCCCAATGAGCTCGGCAGTGTGCCGATCAAAAGGGTATCGACAGCTATGTTCTCTTTGGTTCGAATACGACCTATGTTTGAACAGGAAGCCCCCTAGTGATCATGAGAATATTTAACGACTCCGATTCGAATACGATCAGGGTCACACCAAAAGTGTTAAGCTAAATTCGAATACGATCAGCTCCCGATGGTCATTAAAGTAGGGTACCTATATTTGAGTTGTGCTTTGTAACAGACTCTCTTTGGTCCCTTTAATTTTTCCTGAGAACTCGGACTTTGCGAGAGACAACCTCTTTTTGAACCGGAAATTTGTAAACTGGATATTGAGAGCTTCAAAGCTTTATAAGATACAAATTTACCTTGAGCCGGACATTTGAACCGGATTTGAGAGCTTCAAAACTTTGCGGGAGAAAGATATCTCTTGAACCGGATTTTAAACCGGAATCTTTATTTGAACCGGCACTTTTCTGACGGCCTTTAAAGTTTCATCAATATGGTAGCAGCCTCCGGAACCGGGTTATTTTTCCCTCCAATGACCCGGGGTTCCCGAGTCATGTCACTGTAGCCCCCGAGTCTCAAGATGACTCGAGGAGTTGGCTTGAGATTCTCCATATTTAACCGTGAGATAAACCGGCATAACTTGTATATCACTGGTGTTGATAACACGATGTGTATCCACAGAAGGTTGAGGTGACTACGGCGGGTTATAAATGATCCCGTATGAGCCGTGTCAGCAACTCGGCCAATGGTTCCTTCCAACTTGCTGTTTGAAGTTTAACCAAACTGTAGCGATGGCGACTTGTGCGCATGTCCATTGAGCCATCCAGGTGCAGACGGCGGCTAATAACATATGATAATTTGCCTCCAATTTGTTGGAAGAAAACCGGGCTTCCCAAGTAGTGACCTGCTCATACTCAATACGCAGCTCATGCAGATAAGTGCGGCTCGGTGTGTTGATGTAGACCAGGCCGCGAGAGGCGGACGGAAAAGACGACCTCAGTATCAGAGGTGGCTCAAACAGATGAACCGGCCGCGGTGTTATAAACCGGCGCGGTCGGGCGAGCTAACCACGTCGTTTTGATGTAGTGAACAATTGTCCTGCATCAACAATATTGCAGACCAAGACAAAGATAAACTGCTCTTTGACAAAATAATATTTACCAATAAAATATATTTTAGATGGATATCACCTGATGTGCCAGGCCGGAAATAATCCACCATGAAATTGATGATCGCTAGGTGAAGTTGAAGTCGCCCACGGGTGAACCGGCCACGGCGTGGTAAACCGGTGTGGACGGGTGAGTCGGCCGTGACCTTTGTAAGCCGGTGCGGACAGCGAGTCGGCCACGACGTTGTAAGCTGGCGCAGACACGTGAACCGGCCGCGAGGGCGGACGGGTGAGTCGTCCGTGGCGCTGCAACGTAGCGCGGACGGGCGAGTCGGCCGGCGCGTTGACGTAATCCGGATTATGACACACCAGTCCGTGAAGCCGTGCGGTACCGCCGAACGTGCCTCCGTGGCATAACACCACTTTGTAATGAATAATTCTCCTGTATATGACAATGCACAAATGAGAGTAATTGTTCGCGAAGAAAATAAGAATGTATCAATAGAAACTTGACAGGATGGATTTCACCTGATACGTTTTATCAAGAAGCATCAGCTGTAGGGTTGCAACAATGATGACAGAGATGGCGGCTTAAAGCACAGCTCCGGGCGGGTCAAGGCCAGTAAGCAGCTGCGGCGGCGCAGAAGTAGTGGCGGCCGAGAAGGTCGCAAGGATGAGACAACGGCAGAGGCGTGAAGCGTCGGCGGCTCACCATAGCAGGGGCGGCTCAACGCTGCCTCGGCGGCTTAATAAACGCTAGTACAAAAGTGATGTTGGCGCGCGCCCCTTATGCGACACCTTTGTAATGAATAAGGGTCCTGCGAAAAAAGTACCACAGGCCAAAATAATTGTTCTTTGACAAAAAGGAATATGTGCCAAAATTATACTTAGAGGGATATCACCTGATTCGCCCGGACAACAGATGAGTCGGCCGTGGCATTGCAAGCCGGTGCAGACGGGTGAGTCGGCCGCGTTGTGTTGCTGATTTGTTCAGATGACGGTGATCCGTTCAACGCGACAAAGGCGGCTCAGGCAGGCCGGCAATTTAATATAGCCCCCGACGGCTCAATACGACAGAGACGGCTCAGGCAGTTCCATGGTGATGGCGGATTATAGGCCGAACGAGGTTCGGGTCACGACAGGCTGTTGAAGCAGGCCTGGAACAGAGGTCGGCGACTCAACGCGGGTGAACCACGGCAGCTGCAGAGGTGAGATGTCCACGGCGGTCGCTGCGGTCACATAGGAAACAGAGCAGAAGACCCTGGCGAAGTAGCATCCGGCTCAAGGTGAGCCCTCCTTCTCCGGGTCACAGTTGGTTTGTACCCATGTTCGCGCAGCGTTTAAAACAAGGGCAACGACAGACCACATCAGCAACTCTACGTGCCGGCGAAATGAGGTGAGGAGAGCCGCGGGTGCTCGGTGAGGCGACGACGGAGGTGGTTTGCTGCGGAGGCCGGCCGGCTTGGCTCGGGTAGCCCAGGTTGCATCCATGGCCACTGCGGCGGGCGGCAGGGCCAGCCACAGCTGCATCTTCCTCCGGGTCGTAGACGGCTTGACCAATCCATGTCCGATTCCTTTTCCAAATCATCACTTTCTTTATTTAATCTTTAGTCACGCTGGCCCCTCCAGGTTCTAGTGTGTGTAGCAACAAGGGATTGAACCCAAAAACTGATTTTGCTTCTCATGGACGAAACTCACTAGACAATCTGAAGTAGATTAAACTTGTATGGAGTATTACTTTGCTTCTGGCCAGCGAGTAGTTGTACTAGTTGTAATTGGTCAAAACTCTCTGTACTTGGCGTCCTGCGGTAATTGGACGAGGTGAAGGCGGCCTGGAACGAAGATGATGAAGCGGTCAAGGTGCGTTTTTCCTCCTTCGAGTCGTGCTAGTTTTGGACGAATCCATCCCCGCATCTTCCAGGTCGTGGCCCTTGTATTTTATTTTAATCTCCAACCACATGCCGGATTCCTTCTGAGATCTTGTGTGGACCAGTATCTTTTAAGCCGGCTTGTCCCATATTGTTACACTTGGAACCTCTCCTTGATGCTTCTTGAGTCTTCACGTGATGCATCGGAATTGATCAATCCAAACTTGCTCTGATTAGAGCTCACGAACATGATCTCGGCGACTTGCGATGGCGCACAGGAGTAACCCTAACTTCTTGAATCTTCTTTAACCGATGAATTGCAATCTTCTCGGTTCCTCAGAGAGATCCCTCCAAGAACTCAACACCACCGTGCGCGGGCCCCACGGTGGGCACCAACTGTCGTGGAATTGTCACGGCAGATGTCCTTAGTGTCAGGACTTAGTCGCGAGGCCAGCGCATCTATGTGGTAGTTTGAGAGGGGTTAGGCGGAATCGAGAGACACAACACAAAACAAGGATTTAGACAGCTTTGGGCCCCGGGAAACATCATCCGGTAACAACCCTACATGCTGTTTGAGGCTAGGTCTCATTATGATCACGGGAGAGTCGCCGGGAACCGGCTCCCGGTGTCTAGCCCTAGAGATTGTTTCTTGTTACTTGTTCCTCTTTGGGGTGCCCTGCCCCTCCTTATATAAGTTAGAGGGGCGGGTTACATGTGGAGTCCTAGTAGGACTAGGACTAGTCTATCTTCTCTTACAAGTTAATTACAAGTCCGGGTCTTGCTTCCTCGTAAAGGAAATATCCGTCATCCCTTTCTTCTTAAGTCGGCCCATCATAAACGTGAGCCGGCCTTCTGGGCCTTGGGCCTTGTCTTCTATCTAACCCGCCGTCGGGGTCATCCGTGAGTCGTCTGACAGTGAGCCGCCAGACCCGTGAGTCTCCAGTCCTCCGGCGGGTCACGGTGAAGCGCCAAGTCCGGCCGGGTCATACCGCGGGGTATATCCCCGACAACCCCTGTTCCATTTCTTCCCAGTTTAGAAGACGAAGCTTATGTTGTTGTCAGGAACTTTGTGCGCATCTTTCCTTCATGGAAAGATTATCCCGCAGACACAGAACAATTTCCAGTCTTCCTCCGCAACTTACGCGTAAGTAATGTACTAATGTTATTCATGGTCATTACTGCATATGTTTCTGCTAACAGAAGACACAAGATTTCATTCTTTTAAATAGGCGAGGAGCAAACTAGATTGTGATGACGAGCAAGGGTTGGTTACGCTTTTCAAGCACTCGTTGATGAAGTATCGTTCCTACCTGAGGCCAGCGCACTTCGATGGCAAGCCTCTGAACGAAAGTACAGCATATGTTGTATGCCATGCCATCTTTACAGAGGTGTATGCCATGTATTTTTTTTATCTCTATGGTGACTAGCACAAGCATGCAAACTAGGCTCTGTGATATTTCTGATTTCAGGGACTTAGTAAATTTACTAAGTCTGTCTGCTGTTATTTTGTTGCTATGTATCTATGTGGCTACAGAGAGATCCATGCTCCTTTTGGAGATGTTCAGTAAGGATGTTTTGTAGATATGGTTGTATTTGATCCATTCCTGCCCTTTTTTGCAATTATGGAGTGCCATAGCATGACTCAATCTTGCTCTACTTTTGCTATAAAATATTTCTGGCAGATTGTTTACGTGTTATTCAATTTTGCCAAGGTTGTTGTAGTTGTTCCATTCATGCTTTGTATTTGCTCTTGCCACGGATAGCTTCATAAACATGCCATCTTGCTGTAGGTGTGCTTGTTTTGTCATGCATTGCTTTGTGGTGAGTGCATCAAGCTCACCAAGATGCCCTCATAATGTCTGTTTCTGCCATGCTCTGTTTTCTGCCAAGTCTGAAACCTGTTAACGAAACTTGCTATGTTTACATGGTTGCCATCATATATTCTGTGCCTTTTTGGCTCATGTTTAGTAAGGGACTTTTGTTTTATGCAGTTAGTAGATTCATGTCATGCCTATGTTTGCTATGATATGTTCCTGTAGCATGTTGTTCTTAACTCTAAACATTGCAACCTGATGTTATTTCTGTCATGTCTAGTAATTTCTGCCAAGTCTGTGAACCTGTTATTATTTGCAATCTTGCCATGTCCTTTTGAGCATGTTCTAGTGATTCATGGAGATAGCTCAGTGTTCATGTTTTGTTGTGCTTGCTAGTTGCCTAGTTGCTGTTTTGGACAGATTGTTGCTGACTTGTTTGGAGTGTATGTGTTGCACCGTTGCTCCGTTTGGAGTGTGCTCTATATGAAACTTGCTTAGTTTTGCATGTAGTCTCATATTATCATGTTGCATCCATGCCTTGAGTGTGTTTGTTTGATATTTGAATGCATTTTGCATCCATGCCATGTTTAACTTGTTTTGCTCATATCTTCTAGGCCGTAGCTCCGAATCTAATGAACTTTATATGTAACTTGACTAGAATTTCGTGTAGATCATCTTGGTGCATCTTAACTTGCTGTTTAACAACTTGAACATAAGGTTTATTCAGTTCTGGACCAATTTCGAAATTTGCATATGAGGACTTACCGGATTTGTTATATGTTGTTTCCGGCCTCATTTTAACTTGCTTTGATGTGTTGTTCTTGTATGCATCATCTCTTGTCATGAGTAGCTTCATGTAGCCTTCCTATGCATCATTCTTGGTGGTGCATCATGCTTTGTTCTTGTGTGGTGTGTTTACCATGTTGTGTGCTTCTTCTCGATAGTTCCCGTGCCGTTGCGATCGTGAGGATTCGTTCGTCTTCGTGGCTTCATCTTCTTCATGGACTCGTTCTTCTTCCTAGCGGGATTTCAGGCAAGATGACCGTTACCTTGGATCTCATTACTATCATTGCTATGCTAGTTGCTTCGTTCTATCGCTTTGCTGCGCTACATATCACTTGCTCTTCAAGCCTCCCAAATTGCCATGAACCTCTAACCTTTGCCACCCTTCCTAGCAAACCGTTGTTTGGCTATGTTACCGCTTTGCTCAGCCCCTCTTATAGCGTTGCTAGTTGCAGGTGAAGATGAAGATTGCTCCATGTTGGATTATGTTAACGTTGGGATATCACAATATCTCTTATATTATTAATGCATCTATATATTTGGTAAAGGGTGGAAGGCTCGGCCTTATGCCTGGTGTTTTGTTCCACTCTTGCCGCCCTAGTTTCCGTCATACCGGTGTTATGTTCCTTGATTTTGCATCCCTCACACGGTTGGGTGATTTATGGGACCCCCTTGACAGTTCGCTTTGAATAAAACTCTTCCAGCAAGGCCCAACCTTGGTTTTACCATTTGCCTCACCTAGCCTTTTTTCCCTTGGGAGTCGCGCTCTCGAGGGTCATCTTATTTTACCCCCCCGGGCCAGTGCTCCTCGGAGTGTTGGTCCAAACTAGAGCCACTTGCAGCGCCACCTCGGGGAAACTCGAGGATTGGTTTTAGTTGTACGTAGTGTTCATCCGGTGTGTCCTGAGAACGAGGTACGTGCGACTCCTATCGGGATTGTCGACACATCGGGCGGCTTTGCTGGTTTTGTTTTACCATCGTCGAAATGTCTTGTAACCGGGATTCCGAGACTGATCAGGTCTTCCCAGGAGAAGGAATATCCTTCGTTGACCGTGAGAGCTTATAATGGGCTAAGTTGGGACACCCCTGCAGGGTATAAACTTTCGAGAGCCGTGCCCGCGGTTATGTGGCAGATGGGAATTTGTTAATATCCGGTTGTAGAGAACTTGACACTTGACCCTAATTAAAACGCATCAACCGCGTGTGTAGCCGTGGTGGTCTCTTCTCGGCGGAGTCCGGGAAGTGAACACGGTTTCTGGGTTATGTTTGACGTAAGTAGGAGTTCAGGATCACTTCTTGATCATGGCTAGTTCACGACCGTTCCTTAGCTTCTCTTCTCGCTCTTATTTGCGTAAGTTAGCCACCATACTTGCTTAGTCGCTGCTGCAACCTCACCACTTTACCCCATCCTTTCCCATTAAGCTTTGCTAGTCTTGATACCCATGGTAATGGGATTGCTGAGTCCTCGTGGCTCACAGATTACTACAACACCAGTTGCAGGTACAGGTTATGCGATGATCATGACGCGAGAGCGATGCTATTTGTTTTGGAGTTCTTCTTGTGCTTCTTCTTCGATCAGGGGATAGGTTCCAGGCCGGCAGCCTGGGCTAGCAGGGTGGATGTCGTCTGAGTTTCTATTTATGTTTCATCCGCAGTCGGATGTGGCTCTCTTGTATTTTGATGTATTCTTGCGGCAGGTGTATGCCTTGTATGCATCCCCATCTATTATGTAATGTTGATGTAATGATATCCACCTTGCAAAAGCGTTTTCAAGATGCGCTTCTATCCTTGGTGGGACCTTCGTGTTCCTTTAGGATAGGGTCGCATCTTGGGCGTGACAAGTTGGTATCAGAGCCACGACCGACCCTAGGAGCCCCCCTTGATTGATCGTATAGTTTGGCCGTTGTTGAGTCTAGAAGAAAACTATTTCTGAGTCTAGTTATATCGGAGAGTAGGAATTCTTTTTACTCCTCAGCCCCTTCGTCGCTCTGGTGAGAAATCTTGTCATAGGTGTTTTGAATTACTTCTCTTCCCCTTCAAAATTTTCTTTAGGATCACGCAGTTGGTTTTTCGTTCGTTGGCTCTCAGTTCTTTGCATCCGGTGCTTTTCTCGTCAAGATGATTCGTTACTCTTTGACTTTTGTGAGATCAATCCTCAGCTCTTTTCAATCGACGTTGTTTCCCCATCCAAAGTTGTCCTTGTTTTTCCCACCCGCCCTACCTTCTTCTTCTCGGAACCGGAGTCTGTAATCGAGTATCCATCATACTCGTGCGAAGTCTTTGCATTCTTTCCTCAATGATTTCAACCGGTGCTTTTCTCTTCAAAGCTATTCGTCGATTTCCCCTTCCAAGTGGCCGTTGTTTTCCCACCCTCCCATCCCCTCTTCTTCCCGGAGCTTGAGTCTCTTTCGAGCATCAATTTCATTCGTGCGGAGCCTCTCCAGTCTTTCCTCAATTATTTCAACCGGTGAATTTCTCGTCTCGTTTGACATTCTTCATCTCTTTTCTTCTCCGGTGGCTTCAAATTCCAATTTTCGGTAGTGACTATATTCTTTCCTCAGCTCAAATGTTTCCCGTTGCTCGTTCTCCTCTCGTCATTTAATCGTTCCGGAGTGATGAAGACATCTCAGGAGATTCGTCTGTGTTCGAATTAATTAGAGGTTGTCACCTCATTCAAATATTTCAATTGTTCCGGTGCATCATCTATCTCTTCAACAATCCTTTTTCAACGGTGTTTCTTTTCGATGGGCCCTAACCCACAGGTCTTTTCCCAGGATCTTACCTGACTCTTCTAATTTCCCGGAGCTTTTCTCAAATCCTTTTCGAAGTTTGACGCTAGTATGAATTTCATCAGTCAGATGTTTCTCCAAGATCGCTTTCAAATTCTTTCATGATCGGGCCAACATTTTTCTCCCGGAGTACCTCAACAATTTTGATGTTCTTTCTCGTCGTCATTCTCAACATTTGAAGACCGAAGAAGAATTTCTCTTAAATCTTGGCCGTTCTCTCGGAGATTCGTCATGCTAGCTTCATGTTATCCTATCAAATTGTTTCTAGTCGTGCAATTATGTTCACCCATCCGGAGTATCTCAGGAGTTGTTTCCGTCTCAATTATCCGGAGGCCTCCATTTCAGATTATTTCTTTGTTCTAAGTTATCAAATTCCTTCTCCGATTATTCTATAATCGTGCCCCTTCGTTCGTTTACATATTGTTCCGGTGCTTCGTTCAAGTATGCTTCAATCAGCTCGCGATCTCTTCTTTCAATGGCATCTTGATTCCCTCAAGTATATTCATGTTTTTCCTATTTTTCCCGGTGATTCATTCTCTTTCGTCATTCAATTTTGAATTCTAATGGTGGTTCGTTCAAGATTCCTTCTGTTGTTATCATATCAATTAATTCGTTCTTTCCAAATCCTACCGGTGGTTCATGAAGACTTTCTCAAGTGTTGCGATATATTTCCCCTTAATCTTTCCAACGAGAATAAGTAGTATGAAAATCCATTGTTTCTCATCAATTTAATTGGTGGAGATAAGCATAACGTAATCCTTATTCTTCTTTCTTCAAGTGGTTCTATCTCTTCTTTTCAGAGTTTGTTCATCTTATCAAATTCTCGGTTCAAAGTGTTTTCATCTTTTCTTTTTCCGGAGTTCCAAGCTTCCTCGGCCTTCTCGTCGGAACCTCCATCGGAATCATCGCAAGGCCGTAATCTTATCCCTTTTTCATACGTCAATTCTGTCTCATCATCCTTTTGTTACCGGAGTTCATCACGGTGACTCGTCATGATTTAATCCATTCTTCAAGTGTTCATCAGGATTCTTGTTGAAGGAGTTCTAGTATCCTTTCCTTCTTGCTTTTCGAAGTGCAATTAAACTCTCCGTATTGTTTTGAAGTGGAGTTTTGCATTTCTTCGTTCTTTTTAGCTATCCAATCATTTCCATTTGTGGCTGGTTATCACCCTATGATCTGGAGATGTTATCCATAAGTCCACAACAAGCGTATTCTTTTGTTGTTGAATTTCCAACAACTCCGTTCAATCCTTTCTTCTAAGGTTGCTTTCTATTTCATTCGTGGTGCAAGTTGTCATTTTCTTCTCCGTTCGTTTCATTCAACTCTTTTAATTCTTCCGGAGGTTTTGTGTCGTGTATTCATCAAGTATCATTCCATCCTCTCAAGATCGTGTTCTATTCCTCCATGTTTCAGCCGGAGTGCTGCCTAAATCCTTTCAGTCTTATTTGTTTCTTATCTCGCCTAACCGGAGTAGTTTCAGAGTCTATCTAATTCCATGAGCATTTGATTCTCATCATTCTCGTTGTTCCTCTTTTCTTCTCGAGTGCTCTCGATTCTTTGTTTTTCCTCTGGCGTTCTTATTTCACCTCATCCTTTTTCCCTTCCGTCTCGGTCCTAAGATCTCGGGACGAGATCTCTTGTTAGTGGAGGAGTGTTGTAACGACCCGGATCCGATGCGCCAGGTGTCTGCGAGTTATTCGTCGTCCTTGCCTTGTCATCTGCTTGCGTGTCATGCATCCCATATCATGTCATCATGTGCATTGCATTTGCATACGTGTTCGTCTCATGCATCCGAACCTTTTCCCCGTTGTCCGTTTTGCAATCCGGCACTCCCACCTCCTCCGGCGCACCCCTCTTGTTTCTTTTCGTGAGCGGGTGTTGAGCGTTCTCGGAATGGACCGAGGCTTGCCAAGTGGCCTTGTTATACCACCGGTCAAGTTTCATTCCATTTGGAGGACAATTGGTACTCCAACGGTTAACCGGGTAACCGCAAAGTCCGTTTGTGTGTTGCAGCAAACCCCTCTCTAAACAGTCCAAAACCCCTCTAAGTCTCCTCCATGCTCTAGGTCGTTCGATCACGATCGTGTGGGCGAAAACCGCACTCCATTTGGAGTCTCCTAGCTCCCTCTACCTATAAAAACACCTCTCCCTCCGAAATTCTAGATCAATTCCACCCTAACCCTAGTCTTCTTCCACCCCGCGCCGCCGGACATGTCCGGTCCGGTCGGACGAAATCCCCGCCGCCGCCGCGTCCAACGGGAGGCCGCCACGTGGCCCCGTGCCGCCGCCGGCCCGCTCGGCCCTTGCGGGGCCCTCCCCGGCCCGGGACGCCGCTGCCGCTGTCCCGCGGGCGCCCGAGCCCTCCCGCGGTCGCCGCCTGTCGTGGAATTGTCACGGCAGATGTCCTTGAGCTAGGACTTAGTCGTGGAGCCATCGCAGCTAGGAAGCTTGAAGGGGTTAAGTGGGCAAGGAACACGAGGGTTTATACTGCTTCGGCCCCTTACGGTGAAGGTAAAAGCCTACGTCCAGTTTGAGGTGGTATTGATTAGGGTTTCGATCACCAGGGAGCTTAACTGCTATGCCTGGCTCTCGATGAGATCTTGCTTATCCCTAAACCGCTGCCGGGTTGTCCCTTTATATAGGGAGGCGGACGCCCAGCAGCTCTCAGAGTCCTGGCCGGCTCATAAGAGTGTCCGGCTCGGACTCTCAACTATTCTTGCCTTACACTACAAGTTCTACCATGATAATGATTGTAACTACGGGCCTTAAGCCATATCCGGGTCTTAAGCCCATCTTTGGCCCACCGTCTTCAAGCTTGGCGCCGGGCTTCTGGCAATGACCATATGAGTAACCCGGCCCCTCCTGGCGGGTGACTCTAAGGTCTATATCCTCAACATTAGGCCCCAGATTGATTTGAGCCGGCTCATGTCAATCTTCAATTCTTTCGACAGAAAAAATCTCCGGCTTACCATTTGTGTGAAGGCCATAACCCGGCGTGACGTCATTCTCTGGACTCCGGGTAATCCGCGATGACGTCATCTTCAATTAAGCCCGTTTTTTACTCCACCAGATCCGCAACGGATCCTATCTTTACTGCCATCCCGAAGATCGAGGCGTTTCATGGGGAGATAACCACGCCGTGGTCTCCTCGATTCTCGTGCCCACTTATGAGCTCGCCCTTATAAATAGGCCGGCCCGACGGGCCTTCAGCCACTCCTCTCTTCTTCGTCTTCTTCCTCGCGCCACTGCTCCCCTGCTCGAGCTCTGCTGCTGCCGCCGCCGCGGGTCTTCTCGCCGTCACCAACTCAGGCCGCTGCATCACCCTGATTTGACCAGAGAAACGCGACGACCTCCGCGACTCACCAGTCTCTGTAAGTCCTGCTTGCCCTATAAAATAGATCTGCCGTAGGGTTCGTCCATGTTCTTCGTGTTCTTCGCCGTCGCCCACGACCCCTTGGTAGTTTTCATTTTTACTACCCGTTTTCGATCGTAGCCTTGTACAGAACCAATGCGGTAACTGTTTAGCACTCATTTCACATGCCAGCAGCCCTCTTTTTACTGCATAAGAGCTTTGTTCAAGCCCAAGAACTTCTCCTGCCACTACTGGAATCAGCTAATTTGCCATCTGCCAGCTCTTTGCCGTCTGCTAGCTGACGGCAAAGAAGCTCTTTGCCATCAGCTGCCTAAAAGCAGACGGCAAAGAAATGGCGGGCGGCAAAGAAGCTCTTTGCCGTCCGCTGGCATACGGCAAAGAAAGAGGTGGCCCCCACCCCCCGCCCGTTTGGAAAAAACTTAACGCCCCACCTCTTTGCCCTCTGCTAGCAGACGGCAAAGAGGCAAAAAGGCGGACGGCAAAGACTGGCGGACGGCAAAGAGGAGAGTAACTAACGGCCCGTAACCCCCCCCCTCCCGCCCGTTACTCTCTGTTCTCTCCCTCTCTCTCCTCCCCGACGCGCCCCGCCACCACATCCCACCCCACCGCCGCTGCCCGCCGCCGCCCCATCGCCCCGCCACCCGTTGCCCCCCCACCCGCCACCCGGCGCCGCCCCGTCGCCCCCTTCGCCCTGTTGCCCGCCACCCCTCCGCCCGGCCAGCGCCACCCCGCCGCCCCTCCGTCGGCGAGCGCCCCTCCGTCGGCGAGCGCCCCACCCCTGCCGCAGGTGAGCCCCACCCCTCTTCTCCTTTTTTTTCTGTTTTTTCTGTTTTTTAGTTTAGATTACTTTTAGTTTAGTTTTTTCATCTGGTCAACCCGCCTACCCACGCGTAGATATTTAGTAGTCCAACCGACCCGGCCGGCCACTGTGCACACGGTCTATCCACTCGCCCGCGATCAACGCGGCAGCTCGCGGTCAACGCGGATGCATGGGATCTCGTCTTCCGCGCGCCGCCCCGTCCCATCTTGCGCCGCTGCCACCGTCGGAGACCGCGCCGCTGCCGCACGGCAGCACTGCCGCGGCCCGTCGCCTCCCTGCCGCAGTTTCATGCCCCGCTCCGCCCCGCCACGGCGTCGGAGACCGCGCCTGCCGCACGCCACCGCTGCCGCGGCCCGTCGCCTCCCTGCCGCAGTTTAATGCCCCGCTCCGCCCCGCCACGGCGCCTCACCTGCCGCACACCACCGCGGCCCGTCGCCTCACCTACCACAGTTTAATGCCCCGCTCCGGCCCGGCGCTATAAAACCCGCCCTGCGCGGCGAGTTTGGTCACACCGCCCGTCCATCCCTCCTCTCCCTCTTCACAAGCGCGTTTCTTCACCGATCTGCGCGGGATGGCGTCCAGCGACTCGGACTCCGACGGCGTGGCACCGGGCGGCGTCTGGCCTTCGAGCCTCACACAAGGGCAGATGGAAGATCTCTTTCGGTTCGGGCTGTTCGTGCCGCCGGCGGCGAAGGTGCCGCGGCCGTGGAGGATCTCCGCCGACGGCTACCCCACGCAGGGCCCGCCGGCAACGAACGCGGAGCTGAGCGTGCACCCCGGTGGGCGGTTCAACCGTAAGAATCGCCGCCGATTTTGGAAGGGCAAGCGGTTCAACGACGTTATCGGCGCCTTCAAGCGCGTCGCCCGTGGGCTCCCCGTCGGCGACATCACAGGCGAAGCCGGGCCCTCCGGCCTGCGCGGGCGCAGGCGCGCCCCGCCTCCTGGCCCCGCCCCACCAGCCCCGGCCGAGGCCGTGATCCCGTTGGAGGTGGCGGCGCTCCGACAGGACGGCGACCCGGAGGACACGCCCGGACAGCTCGCGACCCTAGCGCGGTCAGCGGAAGAAGCCGCCGTCGCGGCGGCGCGGGAGGCCGAGGAAGCCTCCGAGATTGCGGCCGCAATCCAGGCGGCCGAGGCGATGGCAGCGCCGCAGGCGGCGATGGCGGAGGAGGAAGAGGATTCGGACGAAGTCCCGGTGGACTGGGACGACGTCGAGAACCGGTCCAGCAGCGACGATGACGGCGGCAACGGCCCGGCCGTGATTGACCTCGATAGCGACACCGAGTAGTTTTTTAATGTTGTTTAGGTAATTTGTCTTGAAAAAAAACAAACAAACTGTTATTGCCGTCAGCGGCGGACGGCAAAGGTACTATAAAGTTTGTCGTCAGCGGCGGACGGCAAAGGCCTGCCGTTAGCCACTTAACGGACTAACAGCGCAATTTTTGCCGTCCGCTCTCTTTGCCGTCCGCGGCAGACGGCAAAGGGCCTTTACCATCAGCCGCCAGGAAGCAGACGGCAAATTAGTTGTTTACCGTAGCCTACTTTGTCGAAGCCTTTTGCCGTCGGCGGCTGACGGCAAAGGTCTTTGCCGTCCGCCGTTCATGTCTTTGCCGTCCGCCGTGGCAGACGGCAAAATAGCTGATTCCTGTAGTGTGCATCTGTTTTTAGGTCTAGAAACTTTCTTTTCGACTGATTATTTTGATCCAAATTATTTACTGCCATGTGGGAAACCTGTTTTCACCACACTTAGTAAAAAACTGCACTGGTTGAGTCGAGGCGGTTTACAATTCCGGCTTAAAGAAACCACGCGGCGTAGAACCTTCCAACTCAAAGGAGACCATGCGCCATAGATTTTTCCGGCTCATCTGTGATAAGGCCGTAGACAATCGAAACACTGTCAATACCTTGGGCGGCTTAAATAACCTGGTGCACTTAGATATATGTCATTAGTCCCCTCTGTAAGCCGCCACTTAACATTGAACTATAACTTCCCTCTGGCTTATACTTAAATCGGACATTTCCTTTTATCGTAGGCTGCCGACTTTCACCATGCCTCCCAAAGCTCCTAAAGCCTCTATCACTTGCAATTGGATGAGGTCCAATGTCACCAATGAGACCTTAGCGGATTTTTTCAAGTCAGGCTACCTGCCCAAGAAGGATGTCATGTCCTACCGTGCCCCTGACCCGTCAGAGGAGAGACCACAGCCAAAGGACGGGGAGGTGGTCATTTTTGCGGATCACATGAGCCGGGGCTTCGCACCGCCCGGCTCAAAGTTTTTCAGAGACGTTCTGAATTTCTTCGATCTGCGGCCTCAGGACATAGGACCCAACTCAGTGTCCAATATCTGCAACTTCCAAGTGTTCTGCGAGGTTTACCTTGGAGAAGAACCTAGTCTGCTGCTCTTCAGAGAGCTTTTTTACTTGAACCGCCAGAACGAGTGCGCCAACGGGCCAAGTTTGGAGCTAGGCGGCATCTCCATTCAGCGGCGGAGGGACTGCCTTTTCCCTTACGCAGAGCCGCCAAGCCACCCCAAAAACTGGAATCTGACGTGGTTCTACTGCCAAGACACGTGGCCGGCTGATGAAAGTCCGCTGCCCGGCTTTCGCCCATCGCGTCTGGAGTCAACACATCCACTGTCAGACAAGCTGACTCAAGCGGAGCGCCAGCCTCTGCTCCCCACTATAAACAAGATCAATGCTCTTCTGGGCAATGGTCTCAACGGAATCGATCTGGTCCGGGTCTGGATCTCCTGGCGGGTGATCCCATTGAGCCGCCGCCCCGGCTTAATGTGCGAGTACACAGGCCGAAAGGATGACCCCTAGAGACACAGCCGCAACGATCTTCCTGAAGATGTTGCAGAGGAGATGACGAAGGCTCTCTTAAACGAGAGCCTGGCAGACTGCGGGAGGACCGGGTTAGCCCCCTTCTGCAAGACCAACCCAGCCCCAACGGTAAGCCGCTGATCTAAACATCTTATCTTCTTCTGTATATAACTTTCATCTGAATCGTTTTAAGAAATCATCATTGTATTTTTCAGGCTGATGACAAGTTCTGGCGGGTCAAATATGACCATGAGGCGGCCAAGAAGGCCAGAAAGGCGAAGAAAGCCGCTCCCCGCAAGAAGGGAAGTACACCAACTGCTTCGGAGCTGATGCAACTAAGCGACAGCTCCGAGTCAGAGGTAACCCCTGAACCTGTAAGCTCTTTGTTATGTTTATTGTTCATTTCTGTCCGCCTTACCAACACTTGTTCATCAACAGGATGACACCGGAGCCAGCAACCCGGTGGTTGAAGAGGTAATGTCACTTTCCTCCGACTCGGAGCCCTTGCCAAGGCTGAAAGTCCGAAGGGTAACCCAGAAAGTAAGCTTTTCCAATCCTTTAGCTTATCAAGATCCTCAATTTATTTTGAAGCGACAGGTTCATGAAAGTCGGAGGCACACCCGGACCGACAAAAACACCGACCTCTCCTCCGGGTTACCTGACGCATCGAGGAAACGCCGGACCGAGGTGATCTCAACATTGTACCCTTTTCATCCTTTGGCAGGTGTTATACGTCAACCGCTCAACTCTTCTGACTCAAATTATCAGGAAACCTCCCCCTCTTCTGGCGACTCTATGCAGTCAAGCCTGCCGGCTTTCAAGACCGTGCCCGGGTAATGATAATCACCTCATGTTGTACTTTATCTTTACTTACACTATTGTGCTTATCCTCTCTGTCTTTTCAGTGCCCAGGCCAAACTTACCAAGAGGGCGAAGAAGACCAAGCCGGTCGAAGAGCCGGAGTTGCCTGAGCCGGAGGTAGCAGGTCAAGAACCGCCAGCTGCCTCCGCTCCCGAAGCCACCGCTCCAACCGCCAAGGCAACTGCAGAAGCTTCTGCTAACCCGGAGGCCTCCAGCTCGGCTCAACCAGCAGATGACCCGGACGTGGTAATCACCCGGACGGAGTTTGTTGAGCCGGGGAGACCTATTGCGCTGGCCAAGTGCTCCGCCAAAGGGGAGCTACTAGAGTCCCGCCGGGTTAACCTGGACCTCACCGACTACGCCAATTTGAACATTGGAGAGGTCGTCTCCGGCTTCGTCAGCCAAGTGCACAAGAGCCGGGACGCAGAGATTGCCATGGTGAACCAGATCCAGCAGAAATCTGAGGTACTATTCTTCTGTCCTCTTACTTACTGCATTGTTACCTTTACCATGCTAGCCCCCAAGTCGACGACTTATGATTGAATATGTTGTAGACTTAGGTTCCGGCTTACTCAATTGAACCGGCAGTTTGTAGATAGAAACGTTCAATATGCATTAGCCCCCAAGTGCCAAGTGTCTTTGCTTGGAAAGTGCTTGGGACTTTAAAAGTGTGCAATAACTGTCCATCCTATAACCCGGAAATTATGCATGCAGGCTGCTTGTAAAAAGTTGGAAGCTGACATCGCCGATCTGAAGAACCGGCTGAAGATGCAAGAAATGGAGACCCCGAAGGCAAATGCCAAGTTTGTGTCCAGCATTGCCGCGCAAGAAAAGCTGAAGACGGAGTTTGACGCTGAACGGAAAGCTTGGGCCGAAGAAAAGGCCGCGCTGGTGAACCGGGGTGAACAGGCGGAGAAGGCTCTCTCCGAGAAGACCGCCGAACTCTCCGGTTTAAAGTGCCAAGTGTCCCAGATGGTTGCCGCAATCTTCGGTAAGTCACTTTACCGGCTTTCATCAAGTTTGCAGTCTTTATATCTCATAACTAACCCTTGTCGGAGGCTTATTTTATTCTGTTAAACAGGTCCCAGAAGTGCCAACCTCAACCAGAGTGTGGTAACCAAGCTAAAGGCCGTGTACACCCTGGTGGAGCAACTCTACACCGGGTCACAGCGTGCCTTGGCTGTGGTGGCCTTATCCAACGAGGTGCCGACTCACCTGGCAGAAGTGCTTCGCCGGCTCGCCGTTCTGCCTCAACGTATCCAAGAGCTGCGATGGTCCTCTGCAAGAGCCGGAGCTATCGCCGCGCTGAGTCGGGCCAAGGCTTTCCTTCCCGAGCTAGACCCGGCGGACATCGCCCTCGGCTATCCAAGTCTGAAGGAAGATGGCACGACTTTCGACCAAAAAGACTTCGCCGCCTGCGTGAAGATCGTGCGCCCGGTGGCAACTCTTATTGGAAACGACACAGATCTGACCAAGTACCAGCCGGGTTACAATGCGGAAAATCAGAGGATCCCGACCCCTCACTATGAAGCCCTCAGCTTAATCCCGCCGGCTCGTCAGCACACCTTCGCCCCAGAGATTGACCCGGCCGGGTTAATTGATGAGGAAGCTCAATTCAAAGCTCTGAGCGGCATCGACTGGAAGTCGTCGACTTTCCAGACCTTGGGAACAGCCGGAGGAGAAGAGAGGGACGAGCCGGAGACTTCAACCCAGCAAGCGTCGTAACTCTGCTGGCGGCTTATCAAACAATGCCTCACCCTTTTGGACTCAATGAGTCTTGTAATAGAGTTGGACCAACACTTTATCTTTGTCGTGCCATCGTGCACGTATTGAATGCTGAAGTCTATTGAAGTTGTC
Source organism: Aegilops tauschii subsp. strangulata (assembly GCF_002575655.3). Lineage (NCBI taxonomy): Eukaryota > Viridiplantae > Streptophyta > Magnoliopsida > Poales > Poaceae > Aegilops > Aegilops tauschii. The sequence continues at coordinate 94,630,913 of NC_053038.3, forward strand.
TCTTTTATATTTCTCCAGGTTATTCATTCTCCTTAGTCTCAAATAGTGGCCTTGAACTATCCTGCATAAAAGGACAAATCACAAGTCTCGAGGCGGCTTACCGCACTGAGAATCACAGGTTTTAGATATATAACCCGGAAGATGAATCAAAAAGACGTCCTCAAGTATGTCCTTAATACAGCCGTAATAACACACTTAGCGGCCTGCCAGCATACCTCCTGTTTAAATAACCCGGGTAATAGGGTTGGTACCTTAATTCCGATTTTCCTGTCTTAATAGTTAACGCTGTAAATCAACGTTAAGCCGGCAAAGTGAGACCTGGCTGTACATACCTTGAAATAATCAGAGGAAATTTGCTATGAAGAAGAAGAACTTAGGGGCTTCCGGTTCGAATACGACCAGAGAACCGTCCCAAAGGGGTTATGCTAGGATTCGAATGCGATCATATAGCCCCCAGTGGGTGCGGCGATGCCAACCAAGAGGGTATCGACAGCTATGTTCTCTTTGGTTCGAATACGACCCATGTTTGAACAGGAAGCCCCCAAATGACTTTAAGAATTGTTTAACGACGCTGATTCGAATACGATCCACGTCGGTTCCCAAAGGGGTTAAACTAATATTCAAATATGATCAAAGAAAACTCCCCAATGAGCTCGGCACTTTGCCAATCAAATGCGTATCGACAGCTATGTTCTCTTTGGTTCGAATACGACCTATGTTTGAACAGGAAGCCCCCAAGTGACCTTATTGCTTACGGCTAGATTCGAAGTCGATCATAAGCCGGATCCTCCTTCAAGCTATCATGTAATCTTGCAATGAAAACAACACGTGCAAATTTGGAGGAAGAAAAAGGACAGAGGTCCTGCTTTATTGCTTATCATAATATATACATGGCTTAGAGAAATATGTACATCATGAGAGCCGGTGGCTCAAGTGTAGTAAGGCCGAAGCTGAGCTATGTTCCACGACCGACGGGTTTCTTCCTCCGACTTTCGTGAATCTTTGTGCTCCCGAATGTCAATGAGGTAATATGACCCGTTGTGCAAATTCTTGCTGACCACAAAGGGCCCTTCCCAAGGCGCGGATAACTTGTGTGCATCTGTTTGATCTTGGATGAGCCGGAGCACCAGATCGCCTTCCTGGAAGACCCGGGATTTAACCCGTCGACTATGATAACGGCGCAGGTCTTGTTGATAAATCGATGAACGAGCTGCGGCCACATCACGTTGTTCGTCCAACAAGTCAAGAGCATCTTGGCGCGCCTGTTCATTGTCCGCCTCAACATAAGCCGCCACTCAAGGCGAGTCATGACGGACGTCACTGGGAGGACTGCTTCTGCTCCATAAACCATGAAGAAAGGCGTAAAGCCTGTAGATCTGTTAGGAGTAGTGTTGATGCTCCATAGCACGGAGGGCAACTCCTCCACCCAACAACCCGGCGTCCGCTGCAAAGGGACCAAAAGCCGGGGCTTGATGCCCTTCAGAATCTCCTGATTAGCTCTCTCAGCTTGACCATTGGATTGAGGATGAGCCACTGAGGAAACATCAAGTCGGATATGCTCTCGTTGACAAAACTCTTCCATGGCGCCTTTGGATAGATTGGTGCCATTGTCAGTTATAATGATGTGCGGGAAGCCAAAGCGAAAGATCACCTTTTTCATAAACTGAACTGCCGTGGCTGCATCACACTTGCTAACTGGCTCTGCTTCTACCCACTTGGTAAATTTGTCAATTGCCACCAAGAGGTGGGTCTTCTTATCCTTGGACCTTTTAAAAGGCCCAACCATATCAAGCCCCCAGACCGCAAAGGGCCAAGTAATTGGGATCATCCTCAGGTCTTGAGCCAGCACATGAGCCCGTCGCGAGAACCTTTGGCAACCATCACACTTACTGACCAAGTTCTCTGCATCAGCATGAGCCGTCAGCCAATAAAAACCATGACGAAAAGCCTTGGCCACAAGAGACTTTGAGCTAGCATGATGGCCGCAATCCCCCTCATGAATCTCACGCAAGATCTCTTGGCCTTGCTCAGGGGAAACACAACGCTGAAACACTCCCGTAACACTGCGGTGATGCAACTCACCATTGATAACAATCATTGACTTAGCCCGCCGGGTTATTTGTCTGGCCAAAGTTTCATCCTCAGGCAACTCTCCCCGGGTCATGTAAGCCAGATAGGGCATTGTCCAGTCCGGTATGATATGGAGAGCCGCCACCAGTCGTGCCTCCGGGTCAGGGACAGCCAAGTCTTCCTCTGTAGGCAACTTAACGGAAGGGCTATATAGGACGTCCAGGAAAGTATTAGGCGGCACCGGCTTTCGCTGAGAGCCCAGCCGGCTTAAAGTATCAGCCTCCTTGTTCTTCCTGCGATCGATGTGTTCCACTTGGTAACCTTGAAAGTGCCCAGCAATGGCATCAACTTTGCGGCGATAAGCCGCCATGAGAGGGTCCTTGGAATCCCGCTTTCCTGATACTTGTTGAGCCACCAAGTCTGAGTCGCCGAAGCACCTTACCCGGCTCAAGCTCATCTCTTTAGCCATCCGAAGACCATGGAGCAAGGCCTCGTACTCAGCCGCGTTGTTAGTGCAAGGAAACATCAACTGTAGCACATAATGAAACTTGTCACCTTTAGGGGAAGCCAACACGACTCCAGCTCCCGAGCCCTCCAACTGCCTGGACCCATCAAAGTGTATAGTCCAATATGTGTTGTCCGGCTTTTGCTCGGGCACTTGTGACTCTGTCAAATCATTGATGAAATCCACCAAGGCCTGAGATTTAACAGCAGTGCGTGGCACGTATTTCAGACCATGGGGTCCGAGCTCTATAGCCCACTTAGCCACTCTCCCCGTGGCCTCTCTGTTTTGAATAATATCACCAAGAGGGGCAGAACTGACCACAGTGATAGGATGACCCTGGAAATAATGCTTAAGTTTTCGGCTTGCCATGAACACACCATAACAAGCTTCTGCCAATGTGGATACCGCTGTTTCGACTCGAGGAGCACTTCGCTGACATAGTAAACCGACCGCTGAACCGGATGCTCCTTACCCTCCTCCTTGCGCTCCACCACCATGGCCACACTGACGGCTCGTGTGTTTGCCGCCACATACAATAATAAGGGCTCCTTATCAACCGGAGCAGCAAGGACTGGACGCTCTGCCAGTTGCTTCTTCAAATCCTCAAAGGCAGTATTAGCTGCATCATTCGAGACAAAGTTATCAGTTTTCTTCATCAACTGATATAACGGCATGGCCTTCTCACCCAAACGGCTTATAAACCGGCTTAAAGCAGCGATGCGACCCGCCAAGCGCTGAACGTCATTTATACACGCCGGCTTGGCCAGTGAGGTGATGGCCTTGATCTTCTTCGGGTTAGCTTCAATGCCTCTGTCAGAAACCAAAAAACCCAAGAGCTTGCCTGCAGGAACACCAAAAACACACTTGGCCGGGTTAAGCATCATCTTGTAGACCCGGAGATTATCAAAGGTTTCCCTTAAATCGTCTATCAGGGTTTCCTCCTTTATGGACTTAACCACAATATCGTCCACATAAGCATGAACATTGCGCCCGATCTGGTTATGAAGACAGTTCTGCACACAACGCTGATAAGTTGCCTGTGCACACTTGAGTCCAAAGGGCATAGACACATAGCAGAAGGCTCCAAAGGGAGTGATGAACGCCGTCTTCTCCTGGTCCTTAACTGCCATTTTAATCTGATGATATCCAGAATAAGCATCCAAGAAACTTAAGTGCGCACAACCTGCCGTAGCATCAATAATTTGATCAATACGGGGGAGGGCAAAAGGATCAGCCGGACACGCCTTGTTTAAGTCTGTATAGTCCACACACATCCGCCAAGTGCCGTTCTTCTTGAGCACGAGCACCGGGTTAGCTAACCACTCTGGGTGAAAGACTGCAACAATAAACCCGGACGCCAAGAGCCGGGCCACCTCTTCGCCAATAGCTTTCTGCCTCTCCTCATTGAACCGCCGAAGGAACTGCCTGACCGGCTTAAATTTCGGATCAACATTGAGAGTGTGCTCAGCGAGTTCTCTAGGTATACCTGGCATGTCAGAAGGTTTCCATGCGAAGATGTCCCTATTCTCACGGATGAACTCGATGAGCGCGCTTTCCTATTTTGGATCCAGGTTGGCACTGATGCTAAACTGCTGAGATGAATCTCCTGGAACGAAATCAACAAGTTTAGTCTCATCAGCCGACTTAAATTTCATTGCCGGCTCATGCTCCGTAGTCGGCTTTTTCAGAGAGGTCATATCTGTTGGGTCAACGTTGTCTTTGTAAAACTTCAACTCCTCTGTTGCACAAACAGATTCTGCATAAGCTGCATCGCCTTCCTCACATTCCAAGGCCACCTTCCGGCTGCCGTGAACCGTAATGGTCCCATTATGACCCGGCATCTTGAGCTGTAAATATACGTAAGCCGTGCCATGAACTTGGCGTAAGCCGGCCGCCCAAATATGGCATGGTACGGACTTCTTATCTTGACCACCTCAAAGGTCAATTTTCCCACCCTGTAGTTGTTCTCATCTCCAAAGGCCACTTCCAACTCGATCTTGCCGACTGGGTAAGCCGACTTACCAGGCACCACACCGTGGAAAATAGTGTTTGATTGGCTGAGATTCTTATCAATCAACCCCATACGACGAAATGTCTCATAATAGAGGATGTTGATGCTGCTGCCTCCATCCATGAGTACCTTAGTGAACTTATATCCTCCCACCTGAGGAGCCACCACCAGGGCCAAGTGACCCGGATTATCCACCCGGGGAGGGTGATCCTCCCTACTCCACACTATAGGCTACTCAGACCACCGCAAGTAGCGTGGAACCGCCGGCTCAACAGCGTTCACAGCCCTCTTATGAAGCTTCTGATCTCGCTTACACAGACTGGTGGTAAACACATGATACTGCCCACCGCTAAGCTGCTTTGGATTGGTCTGATAACCTCCCTGCTGCTGTTGATGACCCTGGCCAGACTGCTGATTAAAGCCCCCTTGACCGTTCTGAGGGTTAGAATTTGAGCCGCCGCCCGGGCCATGAAAGCCGCCGGCGCCTGAGCCGCCACCCGAGCCATTGTAATTCTTAAAGGCCTTCATGATTGCACAATCCTTCCATAGATGAGTTGTTGGCTTCTCTCTAGAGCCATGCCTTGGACAAGGCTCATTCAACAGTTGCTCCAGCGTCGGGCCTGACCCGCCGCCTCGGGGAGGGGGCCTCCCCTTGCGTCGCTGGTTATTACCTTGTGAGCTGGCGTTGGCTACAAACTCTAGGCTGCCATCGGCCTTTCGCTTGCCTCCTCCTTGGTTTCCCGGGTTATGCTGAGGACCCTTGCCATAGCCGTTCTTCTTTCCCTTCCCTGTCCTTTCATCATCTGAAGCAGCGTCCTTGGTACCATCAGAATCGGCGTACTTGACAAGAGCCGCCATCAGTGTACCCATATCATTGCAGTCGCGCTTAAGCCGCCCGAGTTTCATCTTCAGGGGCACAAAACAACAATTCTGCTCCAACATTAAGACTGCAAAGCCGGCGTCCATCTTATCCGAGGAATGTATTATCTCCTTAACCCGGCGAACCCAATGTGTCGTAGACTCACCCTCCTGCTGCTTGCAGTTAGTCAAATCCACAATTGACATAGACTGCCTACAGGTATCCTTGAAGTTTTGGATGAACCGGGCCTTTAGCTCAGCCCAAGACCCAATGGAATTCGGTGGTAGCCCTTTCAACCAAGTGCGGGCAGTCCCATCTAACATCATGGTGAAGTACTTAGTCATGGCCGCTTCACTGACCTCCAGCAGTTCCATAGCCATCTCATAACTCTCGATCCAGGCTGTGGGTTGTAAGTCTGCCGTGTAATTATGCACCTTCCTAGGGCCTTTGAAGTCCTTGGGCAGACGTTCATTGCGGATAGCCGGCACTAAACAAGGGACACCCCCAGTCCTGGTAGGGATACCCACGTCGACGGAAGTCGTCGGATAAGCCGGGGGAGTCTGGTAAGCCGTCAACTGAGGCACCTGCTCTGCCTCTTGCCGCGCTCTGTCTTGGTCTGCTGCGTAACAGGCTCCGTTATGAACCGAGCCATGGCCAGGGGGCGGGTCATGGCGTCGGACGTTACTTGAGCCGGTCGCTGAGACCATGTGCCTGCTGTAACTCGGGCTCCGGCCCGGACGAGGGGTCGAGTGGATCCTGTCCCGGCTGTAGGAGTACGCCTCTTGCTGCGCCAGTGCTGTCTGAAGGAGTTCCCTGACCCGGAGGGTTTCAATAGCCGTCGGAGAGTCGCCGTCAACTGGGAGAGCCGCCAGCCGTGCTGCCGCGGCGACCATGTTCTCCAGCGGGTTATTATAATGACCCGGGGGTATTGGCACGTACTGAGGCGGGGCAGGGGGCACCTGGGGAGGCCCCATCACCTGTGGCTGAATAGGGGTTCCAGACCCGGGCACTATGACCCCTAGCGGGTTACTAGACCCTGCACCTGGCGTGTTGAAGAGGTTGCGTGGATCGTAAACCGGAGGGAGTCGAGATTGGGCCTTTTGATGCCTCCTTCTCATGACCTCATTGGACGCGTTCTGATCCATCGTGAGCCGGAAGGACTGCGCCTGAATCAACTGAGTTTGGGCATCGAGAGCCGCCCTCTCCGCAGCCATCCTGATCCCTTCCGCTGCCAGATCCTCCTTAGCTTTCACTAGATCCAATTTTAACTGTGCCACCTGCGCATCAGGCTGAGCTTGATCCGCCGGGTCAACCGTGGTGGTTAACAGGGCCGTCATCTTGTCCGTGAGATCCATTAGCACCAGAGCCGGTGAGGGCACCGGGTTTCCCGCTCCAGCAGCAGGTTCTGAACGGGCTGTGCACCGGCCATAAAGACTCCAACCTGACTTGGCGGCTCAAACGGGTCCGGAATACTGTCACTATCGGAACAACCCATGAGCCGGCCATCTTGAAGTTGATACAACGAGTTTGACTCATCGGTGGACGACTCGCCGTCAGAGCCGGCGGCCGTCTCATCACCAGATCCAGATCGACCAGAGGGCCCTCCATGGATACATCCCACAAAAGCGTGCCTTAAGGCAGGCCGGGCCCGGGCGGGTCATGCACGCTGAGCCGTCTCGATGAGATCGGCGCAGAGATCCGGCTCAGGGCCCGGCTCACCAATCTTGCGAATGAAAACATGAATTCCGCCGAAGGGGACTCGGTACCCGTACTCAATTGAGCCGGCGTCGGGGCCCCAGTTTGCATCATCGATGTAGAGCTTGCCGCGACGACTCTTGGTCATCCGGCCCACAGCGTATCCCTTGAGCCCTTCGAAGCTGCCCTTCAAGAACTCAAATCCACCGTGCGCTGGCCCCACGGTGGGCGCCAACTGTCGTGGAATTGTCACGGCAGATGTCCTTGAGCTAGGACTTAGTCGTGGAGCCATCGCAGCTAGGAATCTTGAAGGGGTTAAGTGGGACAAGGAACACGAGGGTTTATACTGGTTCGGCCCCTTACGGTGAAGGTAAAAGCCTATGTCCAGTTTGAGGTGGTATTGATTAGGGTTTCGATCACCAGGGAGCTTAACTGCTATGCCTGGCTGTCGATGAGATCTTGCTTATCCCTAAACCGCTGCCGGGTTGTCCCTTTATATAGGGAGGCGGACGCCCAGCAGCTCTCAGAGTCCCGGCCGGCTCATAAGAGTGTCCGGCTCGGACTCTCAACTATTCTTGCCTTACACTACAAATTCTACCATGATAATGATTGTAACTACGGGCCTTAAGCCATATCCGGGTCTTAAGCCCATCTTTGGCCCACCGTCTTCAAGCTTGGCACCGGGCTTCTGGCAATGACCATATGAGTAACCCGGCCCCTCCTAGCGGGTGACTCTAAGGTCTATATCCTCAACACCGCCGTCTCCGTTCCCCGCGCCGCCGCCGACCGCCGCCTCCAGCGCCTCGCCGCGCCGCCCCGGTTGCCGGCGCTCCTCGTCTCCTCCGCCCGTGCCCACGAGCACCGCCGCCGACCGCCGCCTCCGGCACCTCGCCGCGCCGCCACGGTCGCCGGTGCTCCTCGTCTCCGCCGCCCGTGCCCGCGAGCACCGACGCCGTGCCCGCGCCGCCCTCTTCCTCCTCGCCGGCCACCGCCTCCGCCGCTCGACGTCGCCCGGTCGTCGCCGTCTCCTCCGTCCCCGTCCACCAGCCGTCGCCTCTCCCCGAGCTCCGGCAAGCAGCATCTCCGGCGGTCCGAACCCTAGATCTCGCGGTTGACTTCCTCTTCTCCCACCCGAAATTCTTCTAAGTCCCATTTTTTCACTTTATATGCTCCTATTCATGGCATCATAACTCTCTGCATATAGCTCCGTTTTGTGTGTGTAATATATTGAAATGTTCGCCTCGAGATGCTCTTCATTTGGTTCCATTGTGCCATGTTCATTTGAGTCCATCTTGATGCCTAAATCTCTGGTGCAAGAGTGCTAGTTGCTGTTAACTGCTGTTACTTATCAGAACTGGGCGTTTTGTTATTTTTGTTGCATTTTATCTGTGCATCTTATGAGTATGAGCTCTACATGTGTTTTGTAGTATGCCATGCCATCTTTACAGAGGTGTATGCCATGTATTTTTGTGATCTCTATGGTGACTAGCACAAGCATGCAAACTAGGCTCCGTGATGTTTCTGATTTCAGGGACTTAGTAAATTTACCAAGTCTTTGTCTGCTGTTATTTTGTTGCTATGTATACATGTGGCTACAGAGACATCCATGCTCCTTTTGGAGATGTTCAGTAAGGATGTTTTGTAGATATGGTTATATTTGCTCCATTACTGCCCTTTTTTGCAATTATGGAGTGCCATAGCATGACTCGATCTTGCTCTACTTTTGCTATAAAATATTTCTGACAGATTGTTTACGTGTTATTCAATTTTGCCAAGGTTGTTGTAGTTGTTCCATTCATGATTTGTATTTGCTCTTGCCCTGGATAGCTTCATAAACATGCCATCTTACTGTAGGTGTGCTTTTTTTGTCATGCATTGCTTTGTGGTGAGTGCATCAAGCTCACCAAGATGCCCTCATAATGTCTGTTTCTGCCATGCTCTGTTTTCTGCCAAGTCCGGGACCTGTTAACGAAACTTGCTATGTTTACATGGTTGCCATCATGTATTCTGTGCCTTTTTGGATCATGTTCAGTAAGGGACTTTTGTTCTATGCAGTTAGTAGATTCATGCCATGCCTATGTTTGCTATGATATGTTCCTGTAGCATGTAGTTCTTAACTCTAAACATTGCAACCTGATGTTATTTCTGTCATGTCCAGTAATTTCTGCCAAGTCTGTGAACCTGTTATTATTTGCAATCTTGCCATGTCTTTTTGAGCATGTTCTAGTGATTCCTGGAGATAGCTCAGTGTTCATGTTTTGTTGTGCTTTACCTGTAAATCATGTCCATGCCTTTTGTTTTCATGTTGAGTTGCTGTAGCATATTGTTTTGGTGCTTGCTAGTTGTCTAGTTGCTGTTTTGGACAGATTGTTGCTGACTTGTTTGGAGTGTATGTGTTGCACCGTTGCTCCGTTTGGAGTGTGCTCTATATGAAACTTGCTTAGTTTTGCATGTAGTCTCATATTATCATGTTGCATCCATGCCTTGAGTGTGTTTGTTTGATGTTTGAATGCATTTTGCATCCATGCCATGTTTAACTTGTTTTGCTCATATCTTCTAGGCCGTAGCTCCGAATCTAATGAACTTTATATGTAACTTGACTAGAATTTCGTGTAGATCATCTTGGTGCATCTTAACTTGCTGTTTAACAACTTGAACATAAGGTTTATTCAGTTCTGGACCAATTTCGAAATTTGCATATGAGGACTTACCGGATTTGTTATATGTTGTTTCCGGCCTCATTTTAACTTGCTTTGATGTGTTTTTCTTGTATGCATCATCTCTTGTCATGAGTAGCTTCATGTAGCCTTCCTATGCATCATACTTGGTGGTGCATCATGCTTTGTTCTTGTGTGGTGTGTTTACCATGTTGTGTGCTTCTTCTCGATAGTTCCCGTGTCGTTGCGATCGTGAGGATTCGTTCGTCTTCGTGGCTTCATCTTCTTCATGGACTCGTTCTTCTTCCTAGCGGGATTTCAGGCAAGATGGCCGTTACCTTGGATCTCATTACTATCATTGCTATGCTAGTTGCTTCGTTCTATCGCTTTGCTGCGCTACCTATCACTTGCTCTTCAAGCCTCCCAAATTGCCATGAACCTCTAACCTTTGCCACCCTTCCTAGCAAACCGTTGTTTGGCTATGTTACCACTTTGCTCAGCCCCTCTTATAGCGTTGCTAGTTGCAGGTGAAGATGAAGATTGCTCCGTGTTGGATTATGTTAATGTTGGGATATCACAATATCTCTTATATTATTAATGCATCTATATATTTGGTAAAGGGTGGAAGGCTCGGCCTTATGCCTGGTGTTTTGTTCCACTCTTGCCGCCCTGGTTTCCGTCATACCGGTGTTATGTTCCTTGATTTTGCGTCCCTCACACGGTTGGGTGATTTATGGGACCCCCTTGACAGTTCGCCTTGAATAAAACTCTTCCAGCAAGGCCCAACCTTGGTTTTACCATTTGCCTCACCTAGCCTTTTTTCCCTTGGAAGTCGCGATCTCGAGGGTCATCTTATTTTACCCCCCCTGGGCCAGTGCTCCTCGGATTGTTGGTCCAAACTAGAGCCACTTGCAGCGCCACCTCGGGGAAACTCGAGGATTGGTTTTAGTTGTACGTAGTGTTCATCCGGTGTGTCCTGAGAATGAGGTACGTGCGACTCCTATCGGGATTGTCGACACATCGGGCGGCTTTGCTGGTTTTGTTTTACCATCGTCGAAATGTCTTGTAACCGGGATTCCGAGACTGATCGGGTCTTCCCGGGAGAAGGAATATCCTTCGTTGACCGTGAGAGCTTATAATGGGCTAAGTTGGGACACCCCTGCAGGGTATAAACTTTCGAGAGCCGTGCCCGCGGTTATGTGGCAGATGGGAATTTGTTAATATCCGGTTGTAGGGAACTTGACACTTGACCCTAATTAAAACGCATCAACCGCGTGTGTAGCCGTGATGGTCTCTTCTCGGCGGAGTCCGGGAAGTGAACACGGTTTCTGGGTTATGTTTGACGTAAGTAGGAGTTCAGGATCACTTCTTGATCATGGCTAGTTCACGATGGTTCCTTTGCTTCTCTTCTCGCTCTTATTTGGGTAAGTTAGCCACCATACTTGCTTAGTCGCTGCTACAACCTCACCACTTTACCCCTTCCTTTCCCATTAAGCTTTGCTAGTCTTGATACCCATGGTAATGGGATTGCTGAGTCCTCGTGGCTCACAGATTACTACAACACCAGTTGCAGGTACAGGTTATGCGATGATCATGACGCGAGAGCGGTGCTATTTGTTTTGGAGTTCTTCTTCTGCTTCTTCTTCGATCAGGGGATAGGTTCCAGGCCGGCAGCCTGGGCTAGCAGGGTGGATGTCGTTTGAGTTTTTGTTTATGTTTCATCCGAAGTCGGATGTGGTTCTCTTGTATTTTGATGTATTCTTGCGGCAGGTGTATGCCTTGTATGTATCCCCATCTATTATGTAATGTTGATGTAATGATATCCACCTTGCAAAAGCGTCTTCAAGATGTGCTTCTATCCTTGGTGGGACCTTCGTGTTCCTTTAGGATAGGGTCGCATCTTGGGCGTGACAAGTTGGTATCAGAGCCATGACCGACCCTAGGAGCCCCCTTGATTGATCGTATAGTTTGGCCGTTGTTGAGTCTAGAAGAAAACTATTTCTGAGTCTAGTTATATCGGAGAGTAGGAATTCTTTTTACTCCTCAGCCCCTTCGTCGCTCTGGTGAGAAATCTTATCGTAGGTGTTTTGAATTACTTCTCTTCCCCTTCAAAATTTTCTTTAGGATCACGCAGTTGGTTTTTCGTTCATTGGCTCTCAGTTCTTTGCATCCGGTGCTTTTCTCGTCAAGATGATTCGTTACTCTTTGACTTTTGTGAGATCAATCCTCAGCTCTTTTCAATCGACGTTGTTTCCCCATCTGTCGTGGAATTGTCACGGCAGATGTCCTTGGGCTAGGACTTAGTCGTGGAGCCATCGCAACTAGGAAGCTTGAAGTGGTTATGCGGGACAAGGAACACGAGGGTTTATACTGGTTCGGCCCCTTACGGTGAAGGTAAAAGCCTACGTCCAGTTTGAGGTGTTATTGATTAGGGTTACGATCGCCAGGGAGCTAAACACTTATCCCGGCTCTCGGAGAGATTGTTGTCGCCCTTGAACCGCTGCCGGGTCCTCCCTTTATCTAGGGAGGCTGACGCCCAGCAGCCCTTAGAGTCCCGGCCGGCTCATAAGAGCGTCCGGCTCGGACTCTAATCAATACTTGCCTTACACTACAAGTCTACTATAACAATGATTGTAACTACGGGCTTTAAGCCATATCCGGGTCTCAGCCCATCTCTAGCCCATTATCTTGAAACTTAGCTCCGGGCTTCTGGTAATGACCTTTAGAGTAACCCGGCCATCCTGGCGGGTGACTCCAAGGTCTATATCCTCAACATTAGGCCCCAGATTGACTTGAGCCGGCTCGGGTCAATCTTCAGCTCTGCAGAAAAAAAAATCCACGGCTTCTATTCATGTAAAGGTCATAACCCGGAGTGACGTCATCCTCTGGACTCCGGGTAATCCGCCGTGACGTCATCCTCCATTAAGTCCGTTTTTTTACTCCGCCAGATCCGCAACGGATCTTTGCTTTTACTGTCCTTCCGAGAATCGAGGCGCCGTAAGGGGGAGATAACCACGCCGTGGCCTCCTTGAACCCCGCGCCTACTTATGACTCACCTTATAAATAGGCCGGCCCGGCACTCTCTTCTCACACTCTCCTTCTTCTTCCTTGCGTTGTCGTTCCCCTGCCCGAGCTTCTGCCGCCGCCGTCGCCGTCGCCGTCGCGCCCCTGATCTTCATCGACCCGGCTGCTGCATCATCCTGACCCGGACCAGATAACGCCGGCGACCTCCTCTCTTCCTCAACTCCAGTGAGTCTTCTCTGCCTTGCTAGAATAGATCTGCGGTAGGGTTTCTTCAGTTCTTCGTGTTCGTTACCATTGCCCACAAACTCGGTAGTTCTTGTTGCCACCGTAGTTGGTTGATCCTTAACCTCGCGTAGAACCACTGCGGTAGAGGTTTGAGACCCATTTCATCTGTAAGAAACCCTCTTTTTACTGCATAAGAACTGTGTTCAACCTCAAAAACTTCTCCTGCCTCTGTTTTTTAGGTCTAGAAAACTTTCTCTGCTCCGACTACTTTGATCCAAAAAAGTTACTGTAATATGTGAAATCTGTTTACCACACTTAGTAAAAACTGCAGTCCTTGAATTTTGGCGGCTTATATTTCCGACTTAGAGAAAACACGCGCCGTAGAACTTTCCGGTTTAAAGAGAATCATGCTCTGTAGCATCTTCCGACTTAACCGCAGTAAGCCGTAGACGACCAACTTATCCTGAAAGCCCCGACGGCTTAGATAACCCACCGTATCAATACATACCATTAGTCCCCTTCATAAGCCGTCATTGTAACTTGAATGATAAACTCAGGCTTATAATTAACCCGGACACTTTTCTCTTCCTCGTAGACCACCAACCGTCACCATGCCTCCCAAGGCTCCCATCACTTGCAACTGGATGAAATCCAGCGTCACCGAAGAGACCTGGCCAACTTCGTTAAGTCCGGATATCTGCCTAAGAAAGAAGTGATGTCCTACCGTGCCCCTGACCCGTCCGAAGAAAGGCCACAGCCGAGAGACGGGGAGGTAGTGATCTTTGCCGACCATATGAGCCGGGGCTTCGCACCGCCCGGCTCAAAATTCTTCCGGGACGTGCTCAACTTCTTTGATCTTCGGCCTCAGGATATAGGACCCAATTCCATATCCAACATCTGCAACTTCCAAGTTTTTTGTGAAGTATATCTTGGAGAAGAGCCGAGTCTGCTGCTCTTCAGAGAGCTGTTCTATTTGAACCGCCAAACCGAGTGCGCAAACGGTCCAAGTCTAGAGTTAGGCGGCATCTCCATCCAACGGCGCAGGGATTGTCTGTTCCCTTACGCAGAACCGCCAAGTCACCCGAAGGACTGGAACATGACTTGGTTCTACTGCCAAGACACGTCCCCGGCTGATGAGAGCCCGCTGCCCGGCTTTCGCCCAACGCGCCTGGAGCCAACTCATCCATTATCCGACAAACTGACTGCCGCAGAACGCCAGCCTCTGCTTCCAACGATCAACAAGATCAAAGCCCTGCTAGGCAATGGTCTGAACGGAATTGACCTGGTCCGGGTCTGGATCTCATGGCGGGTGATCCCATTGAGCCGCCGCCCCGGCTTAATGTGTGAGTACACCGGGCAAAAGGATGACCCGCAGAGGCACAGTCGCAATGATCTTCAAGAAGACGTTGTTGAAGAAGAGACCAAGGCTCTTTTAAACGAGAGCCTGGCAGACTGTGGAAGAACCGGGCTAGCCCCGTTCTGCAAGACCAATCCAGCCCCAGCGGTAAGCCGCTGACTTTAACCTTTCCATTTTGTTTTACTTGTCATCTTACTAAGAACTCATTACTGTATTTCTCAGGCTGATGATAAATTCTGGCGGGTCAAGTATGACCACGAGGCGGCCAAGAAGGCCAGGAAGGCGAAGAAAGCCGCCAAGAGACCCGCCCCTCGCAAAAAGGGAAACAGACCCACTGCTTCGGAGCTGCTGCAATTAAGCGATAGCTCCGAGTCAGAGGTAACCCTTAAATCTTTTAAATTCTTGCAGTATATGTTGTCTGATGCTGTCCGCCTTATCAACACTTGCTTATTGACAGGATGACACCGGCGCCAGTAACCCGGCGGTCGAAGAGGTAACATCACTTTCCTCCGGCTCGGAGCCTTTACCACAGCTGAAAGTCCGAAGGGTAACCCGGAAAGTAAGCTTTTCCCATCCATTAGCTCACCGAGACCCTCAATTTCTTTTGAAGCAGCAGGTTCACGAGAGCCGGCGTCACACCCGGGCCCGCAAGGACACCGACCTCTCCACTGGGTTACCCGACGCAACGAGAAAACGCCGCACTAAGGTTTTTTCTCACCTGTACCCTTTTCATCCGTTAGCGGGTGTCATCCGTCAGCCACTCAACTCTTCTGACTCCAATTACCAGGAGACCTCCCCCTCCTCGGGTGACTCCATGCAGTCAAGTCTGCCGGCCTTCAAGACTGCCCCCGGGTAATAACAATCTCCTTACATTATCTGTCTGTACTTACCCTTTGTATGCCTAACACTTCTGCCTTTTCAGTGCCCAGGCAAAGCTCACCAAAAGAGCAAAGAAGACCAGGTCAGCCGGAGTGCCCGACTTGCCTGAGCCGGAGACGACGGCTCAAGAGCCGCCAGTCGCCTCCGCCCCTGAAGCTACCATTCCCATGGATACGGCGCCTGAAGCCCCTGCCCCGACCACCAAAACAACGACCGAAGCATTAGCTAACCCGGAGGCCTCCGGCTCAGCCCCACCAGCTAACGACCCGGACGTGGTAATTACCCGGACGGAGTTTGTTGAGCCGGGGAGGCCGACCGCGCTGGCCAAATGCTCCGCGAGGGAGGAGTTGCTGCAACCCCACCGGGTGAATCTGGATCTCTCCAGCTACACCGACTTAAGTATTGGAGAACTCGTCTCAGGCTACATCAGCCAGGTTCACAAGAGCCGGGACGCCGAGATCGCCATGGTCAACCAGATCCGCCAAAAATCTGAGGTAACCTTCTGCTGTTCTCTTACTTTCCGCATAGTGATCCTTGCCATTCTAGCCCCCAAGTCTAGGACTTATACTTGAATATGTTGTAGACTTTAGATTCCGGCTTACTGAACTGAGCCGGCCGTACATAGATAGATACGTTCAATATGCATTAGCCCCCAAGTGCCAAGTGTCTTTGCTTGGAAAGCGCTTGGGACTTTATAGAATGACTGTTAATAACCCGGAAATATATGCAGGCTGTTGGCAAGAAATTAGAGTCGGACCTGGCGGATCTCAAGAGCCGGCTGAAGGCACAAGAGATGGAGACCCGGAAGGCAAATGCCAAGTTTGTCTCCAGCATCGCCGCTCAGGAGAAATTGAAGACTGAATTCGACGCTGGGCGGAAGGCCTGGGCTGAGGAGAAAGCTGCACTGGTGACCCGGGCAGAACAGGCGGAGAAGGCCCTCACTAAGAAGACCGCTGAGCTCTCCGGTCTAAAGCGCCAAGTGTCCCAAATGGTAGCTGCCATCTTCGGTAAGTTGCCTCACCGGCTTTCATTCAAGTTGGAATGTTTACATCTCTTAACTCATCCTTATCACCGGGTCATCTGATGTTGTTAAACAGGTTCCAGAAGCGCCAACTTGAACCAGAGCGTGGTCACCAAGTTAAAGGCCGTGTACACCCTGGTGGAACAGCTCTACACCGGGTCACAACGGGCTTTAGTTGTGGTGGCCCTGTCAAATGAAGTGCCGACTCATCTGGCCGAAGTCCTGCGCCGGCTCGCAGTTCTGCCGCAGCGGATCCAGGAGCTACGACGAGCATCCGCGAGATCCGGAGCAATCGCCGCACTGAGCCGGGCCAAAGCCTTCTTGCCGGAGCTAGACCCGGCAAATATCGCCCTGGGTTACCCTAGCCTGAAAGAAGACGGCTCAGCGTTCGACCAGAAGGACTTCGCGGCTTGTGTGAAGGCTGTACGCCCGGTGGCCACCATCATCGGGAACGACACTGATTTAACCAAGTATCAGCCGGGATACAACGCGGAGAATCAGAGGATTCCAACCCCTCGCTATGAAGCTATCAATCTTATTCCCCCGGCTCGCCAGCACACCTTCGCCCCGGAGATTAACCCGGCCGGGTTAATTGACGAAGAAGCTCAGTTCGAAGCTCTCAGCGGCATCAACTGGAAGTCGTCGACCTTCGAAGCCTTGGGATCAGCCGAAGCAGAAGATGAGCCGGGGACTTCAACTCAGCAGGCGTCATAAACCGGCTAGCGGCTCACCAAACAACGCCCATCCTTGAAACTTTGAAAGATTTTTGTAATAGAGTAGGTGCAACAATTTATCTCTGCCGTGCCATCGTGCATGTAATGAATGCTGAAATCCTTTGAAGTCATTCTTTTGATGCTCCTCCGGGTCGGAATTATCCCTTTGTCCTTCTCAACCTTAAAAAGTGCCTTTAAATATCTGCATAGAAAGGCAAATTACAAGTCGCAAAGCGGCTTACCGCCCTGAGAATCAGGTGTTTGAGATGGATAACCCGGGATACGAACCAAAAAAGATCGGTCCTTAACTATACTCGAACATAGCTGTGATGACACACTTAACAGCCTGTAAGCATACTTCCGGGTTAAATAACCCGGGTAGCACGGTTGGTACCTTAACTCGAATTTATTTGTCTTGATGACATCCATGATGCTCAACTAACATGATAAACCAAAATTAAACCAGCAAGTGAAACCCGGCAGTACATACTTTGACATGATCAAAGCAAGTTTGTGGTAAAATATAAAAACTTAAGGGCTTCCGGTTCGAATACGACCAGAAACTCGGTCCAAAGGGGTTAAGCTAAGATTCGGATACGATCATATAGCCCCCAGTGGGTTTGGCGATGCCAATCAAGAGGGTATCGACAGCTATGTTCTCTTTGGTTCGAATACGACCCATGTTTGAACAGGAAGCCCCCAAGTGATTCTGAAAATTTGTTTAACGACGCTGATTCGAATACGATCCACGTCGGTTCTCAGAGGGGTTACACTATGATTCAAATATGACCAGAGGCAACTTCCCAATGAGCTCGGCACTTTGCCAATCAAATGGGTATCGACAGCTATGTTCTCTTTGGTTCGAATACGACCCATGTGTGAACAGGAAGCCCCCAAGCGACTTTACTGCTTACAGCTAGATTCGAAGATGATCATAAGCCGGATCTTCTGTAAGTCAGCATGTAACAACACACATTTTTGGAAGAGAGCAAAGGACAGAGGTCCTGCTTTATTGCTTTATCATAATATATACATGGCTGAGATAAATATGTACATCACAAGAGTCGGAAGCTCAAGTGTAGTAAGGCCGAAGCTGAGCTATGTTCCACGGCCGACGGGTCTCCTCCTCAGATTTACGTGAGTCCTTATGCTCCCGGATATCAATGAGGTAATATGACCCGTTGTGCAAGTTCTTACTGACCACAAAAGGCCCTTCCCAAGGTGGGGATAACTTGTGTGCATCTGTTTGATCCTGGATGAGCCGGAGCACCAGGTCGCCCTCCTGGAAGACCCGGGATTTGACCCGGCGGCTATGATAACGGCGCAGGTCTTGTTGGTAAATCGCTGAACGGGCGGCTGCCACATCACGCTGTTCGTCCAGCAAGTCCAGAGCATCTTGGCGCGCCTGTTCATTATCCGTCTCAACATAAGCCGCCACACGAGGTGAATCATGACGGATGTCGCTGGGGAGAACTGCTTCTGCTCCATAAACCATGAAGAAAGGCGTGAAGCCTGTAGACCTGTTAGGAGTAGTGTTGATGCTCCATAAAACGGAGGGCAACTCCTCCACCCAACAACCTGGCGTCCGTTGCAAAGGGACCAAGAGCCGGGGTTTAATGCCCTTCAGAATCTCCTGGTTAGCTCTCTCAGCTTGACCATTGGATTGGGGGTGTGCCACTGAAGAGACATCAAGCCGGATATGCTCTCTTTGACAAAACTCCTCCATAGCGCCTTTGGACAGATTAGTGCCATTGTCTGTTATGATGCTGTGTGGAAAGCCGAAGCGGAAGATCACCTTTTTCATAAATTGAACCGCCGTGGCTGCATCACACTTGCTAACTGGCTCAGCTTCCACCCACTTCGTGAATTTGTCCACTGCCACCAAGAGGTGGGTCTTCTTATCCTTGGACCGTTTAAAAGGCCCGACCATATCAAGCCCCCAGACCGCAAAGGGCCAAGTGATCGGGATCATCCTCAATTCCTGAGCCGGCACATGAGCCCGTCGGGAGAACCTTTGGCAGCCATCACATTTACTGACCAAGTCCTCTGCATCAGCGTGAGCCGTCAGCCAATAAAAACCATGACGGAAAGCCTTGGCCACAAGAGATTTTGAACCGGCATGATGGCCACAATCCCCTTCATGGATCTCGCGCAAGATCTCTTGACCTTCCTCAGGGGAGATACAACGCTGGAATGCCCCTGAAACACTGCGATGATGCAACTCGCCATCGATAACAATCATTGACTTAGCCCGCCGGGTTATTTGCCTGGCCAGAATTTCATCCTCAGGCAACTCTCCCCGGGTTATATAAGCCAGATATGGCATTGTCCAGTCTGGTATGATATGAAGAGCCGCCACCAGTCGTGCCTCCGGGTCAGGGATAGCCAAGTCCTCCTCTGTAGGCAACTTAACCGAAGGGTTATATAGGACATCCAGGAAAGTGTTAGGCGGCACCGGCTTTCGCTGAGAGCCGAGCCGGCTTAAAGCATCAGCCGCCTCATTCTTCCTGCGGTCAATGTGCTCCACTTGATATCCCTGAAAGTGCCCGGCAATGGCATCAACCTTGCGGCGATAAGCCGCCATTAGAGGATCCTTAGAATCCCAGGTGCCTGATACATGTTGAGCCACCAAGTCTGAGTCACCAAAACACCTCAGCCGGCTTAAGCTCATCTCCTTAGCCACCCGAAGACCGTGGAGCAAAGCCTCGTACTCAGCCGCATTATTAGTGCAAGGAAACATCAACCGTAGCACATAATGGAACTTGTCACCTTTAGGGGAAGCCAAGACCACACCAGCCCCCGAGCCCTCCAGCTGCCTGGACCCATCAAAGTGAATAGTCCAATAAGTGTTATCCGGCTTTTGCTCGGGTACTTGTGACTCTGTCCAATCATTGATGAAATCTATCAAGGCCTGAGACTTAACAGCAGTGCGTGGCACATATTTGAGGTCATGAGGTCCAAGTTCTATAGCCCACTTAGCAATTCTCCCTGTAGCCTCTCTGTTCTGGATAATATCACCGAGAGGGGCGGAACTGACCACAGTGATGGGATGACCTTGAAAGTAATGCTTAAGCTTCCGGCTCGCCATAAATACCCCATATACGAGCTTCTGCCAATGCGGATACCGCTGCTTGGACTCAATGAGCACCTCACTGACATAATAAACCGGCCGCTGAACCGGATGCTCCTTACCTGCCTCCTTGCGCTCCACCACAATAGCCACGCTGACAGCTCGTGCATTTGCCGCTACATACAGTAGCAAGGGCTCCTTATCAACCGGAGCAGCAAGGACGGGGGGCTCTGCCAGTTGCTTTTTCAAATCCTCGAAGGCGGTATTAGCTGCATCATTCCAGACAAAGTTATCAGTTTTTTTCATCAATTGATATAAGGGCATAGCCTTCTCACCCAAACGGCTTATAAACCGGCTTAACGCAGCGATGCGACCCGCCAAACGCTGAACGTCATTTATACATGCCGGCTTAGCTAGAGAAGTGATAGCTTTGATCTTCTCTGGGTTAGCCTCAATGCCCCTGTCAGAAACCAAGAAGCCCAATAGTTTGCCTGCAGGAACACCAAAAACACATTTGGCCGGGTTAAGCATCATCTTATAGACCCGGAGATTGTCGAAGGTTTCCCTTAAGTCATCTATCAGGGTTTCCTCCTTGATGGATTTAACCACAATGTCGTCCACGTAAGCGTGAACATTGCGCCCGATCTGCTTATGAAGGCAATTCTGCACACAACGCTGGTAAGTCGCCTGTGCACACTTGAGTCCAAAGGGCATAGACACATAGCAGAAGGCTCCAAAGGGAGTGATGAACGCCGTCTTCTCCTGGTCCTTAACTGCCATCTTAATCTGATGATACCCGGAATAAGCATCCAAGAAACTTAAGCGTGCACAACCTGCCGTGGCGTCAATGATTTGATCAATACGGGGGAGAGCAAAAGGATCAGCCGGACACGCCTTGTTCAAGTCCGTGTAGTCCACACACATCCGCCAGGTGCCGTTCTTTTTAAGTACAAGCACCGGGTTAGCCAACCACTCTGGGTGAAAAACCTCAACAATGAACCCGGCCGCCAAAAGCCGGGCCACTTCTTCACCAATAGACTTCCGCCTCTCTTCGTTAAACCGTCGAAGGAACTGTCTGACCGGCTTAAATTTTGGATCCACATTGAGAGTGTGCTCAGCGAGTTCTCTAGGTACACCTGGCATGTCAGAAGGTTTCCATGCAAAGATGTCCCTATTCTCACGGATGAACTCGATGAGCGCGCCTTCCTATTTCGGGTCCAGATTTGCACTGATGCTGAACTGCTGAGACGAGTCACCTGGAACAAAATCAACAAGTTTAGTCTCATC
The DNA here is from genome assembly GCF_002575655.3 of Aegilops tauschii subsp. strangulata. Taxonomy (NCBI): domain Eukaryota; kingdom Viridiplantae; phylum Streptophyta; class Magnoliopsida; order Poales; family Poaceae; genus Aegilops; species Aegilops tauschii. The sequence goes on from NC_053038.3 coordinate 94,652,286, forward strand.
GGCTGATTTAAACTTCATTGCTGGTTCATTCTCCGTGGTTGGCTTTTTCAGAGAGGTCATATCTGTTGGGTCAACATTGTCTTTATAAAATTTCAACTCTTCTGTGGCACAAACAGACTCTGCATAAGCCGCGTCACCTTCCTCACACTCCAGAGCCACTTTCCGGCTGCCGTGAACCGTAATGGTCCCGTTGTGACCCGGCATCTTGAGTTGTAAGTACACATAACACGGCCGTGCCATGAGCTTGGCGTAAGCCGGCCGCCCGAATATAGCATGGTATGGACTTCTTATCTTGACCACCTCAAAGGTCAACTTTTCCACCCTGTAGTTGTTCTCATCACCGAAGGCCACTTCCAATTCAATCTTGCCGACTGGATAAGCCGACTTACCGGGTACCACACCATGGAAGATAGTATTTGACTGGCTGAGGTTCTTATCAACTAGCCCCATACGACGGAAAGTCTCATAATAGAGGATGTTGATGCTGCTGCCTCCATCCATGAGTACCTTTGTGAACTTATAGCCTCCCACCTGAGGAGCCACTACTAAGGCCAGGTGGCCCGGGTTATCCACCCGGGGAGGGTGATCCTCCCTACTCCACACTATGGGCTGCTCCGACCACCGTAAGTAGCGTGGAACCGCCGGCTCAACAGCATTAACAGCCCTCTTGTGAAGCTTCTCGTCTCGCTTGCACAAACTAGTGGTGAACACGTGATACTGTCCACCGCTAAGTTGCTTCGGGTTGGTCTGATAGCCCCCCTGTTGCTGTTGATGACCCTGACCAGACTGTTGATTGAAGCCCCCTTGACCGTTCTGAGGACCGGAATTTGACCCGCCACCCGGGCCATGAAAGCCGCCAGCGCCGGAGCCGCCTGCGCCTGGGCCGCCGCCCGGGCCATTGTAGTTTTTAAAGGCCTTCATGATAGCACAATCCTTCCACAGATGAGTCGCTGGCTTCTCTCTAGAGCCGTGTCTCGGACAAGGTTCATTCAACAGCTGCTCCAGAGAAGGTCCTGACCCGCCGCCTCGGGGAGGGGGCCTCCCCTTGCGTCGCTGGTTGTTGCCTTGGGTGTTGGCTACGAACTCCAGGCTGCCATCGGCCTTGCGCTTGCCTCCTCCTTGATTCCCCGGGTTAAACTGAGGGCCCTTGCCATTGCCGTTCTTCTTTCCCTTCCCTGTCCTTTCATCATTTGAAGGGGGATCCTTGGTACCATCGGAATCAGCGTATTTGACAAGAGCCGCCATTAGTGTACCCATATCCGTGCAGTCACGTTTAAGCCGCCCAAGCTTCATCTTTAGGGGCACAAAACGACAGTTCTGTTCTAACATCAAGACTGCAGAGCCGGCGTCCATCTTATCTGATGAATGTATGATCTCCTTGACCCGGCGAACCCAATGGGTCGTGGACTCACCCTCCTGCTGCTTACAGTTAGTCAAATCCACAATTGACATAGACTGCCTACAGGTATCCTTGAAGTTTTGAATGAACCGGGCCTTCAGCTCAGTCCAAGACCCAATGGAGTTCGGTGGCAGCCCTTTTAACCACGTGCGGGCAGTTCCATCTAACATCATGGTGAAATATTTGGCCATGGCCGCCTCGCTGACCTCTAGCAGTTCCATAGCCATCTCATAACTTTCAATCCAGGCCGCAGGCTGTAAGTCAGCTGTATAGTTAGGCACCTTCCTAGGGCCCTTGAAATCCTTAGGTAGACGTTCATTACGGATGGCCGGCACCAAACAAGGGACACCCCCGGTCCTGGTAGAAATACCCACATCAACGGACGCCGTTGGATAAGCCGGGGGGGTCTGATAAGCCGTCAATTGCGGCACCTGCTCCGCCTCTTGCCGTGCTTGGTCTGCGGCGTAGAAGGTTCCAACATGAGCCGGGCCATGGCGTCGGACATTACTTGAGCCGGTCGCCGAGACCATGTGCCGGCTGTAACTCGGGCTCTGGAGGAGGAGTTGAGTGGATCCTGTCCCGGTTGTAGGAGTACGCCTCTTGCTGCGCTAGGGCCGTCTGCAGGAGTTCCCTGACCCGGCGGGTTTCAACGGCTGCCGGAGAATTGCCGTCAACGGGAAGAGCCGCCAGTCGTGCTGCCGCAGCTACCATGTTCTCCAGCGGGTTATCGTAATGACCCGGGGGTATTGGCACATACTGAGGCGGGGCAGGGGGCGCCTGGGGAGGCCCCATTACTAGTGGCCGAATAAGGGGTCCCGACCCGCGCGCAATGACCCCTGGTGGGTTACTGGATCCCGCACCCGGCGTGTTGAATAGATTGCGCGGATCGTAAACCGGCGGGAGTCGAGACTGGGCCTTCTGATGCCTCCTTCTCATGACCTCGTTGGCCGCGTTCTGATCCATCGTGAGTTGGAAGGACTGCGCCTGAATCAACTGAGTCCGGGCATCGAGAGCCGCCCGCTCCGCCGCCAGCCTGATCCCTTCTGCTGCAAGATCCTCTTTTGCTTTCATCAGATCCAATTTTAACTGTGCCACCTCCGCGTCATGCTGGGCTTGATCTGCCGGGTCAACCGTGGCAGTTGACAGGGCCGTCATCTTATCTGTGAGATCCATCAGCACCTGAGCCGGGGAAGGCTCCGGGTTTTCTGATCCGGTAGCGGGGTTCTGAACAGGCTGCGCACCAGCCATAAAAACTCCGACCTGACTTGGCGGCTCAAAAAGGTCCGGAATACTGTTGCCATCGGAATAACTCATGAGCCTGCCATCTTGAAGTTGGTACAACGAGTTTGACTCATCAGCGGCCGACTCGCCGTCAGAGCCGGCGGCCGCCTCATCCCCAGACCCAGATGGATCGGAGGGCCTTCCATGGATGCATCCCACAAAAGCGCGTTTTAAGGCAGGCCGGGCCCGGGCGGGTCGTGCGCGCTGAGCCGTTTCGATGAGATCGGCGCAGAGACCCGGCTCGCGGCCCGGCTCACCAACCTTGCCAATGAAGACATGAATTCCGCCAAAGGGGACCCGGTACCCGTACTCCACTGAGCCGGCGTCGGGGCCCCAGTCCGCGTCATCGATGTAGAGCCTGCCGTGACGACTCTTGGTCATCCGGCCCACAGCGTATCCCTTGAGCCCTTCGAAGCTGCCCTTCAAGAACTCAAATCCACCGTGCGCTCGCCCCACGGTGGGCGCCAACTGTCGAGGAATTGTCACGGCAGATGTCCTTGGGCTAGGACTTAGTCGTGGAGCCATCGCAACTAGGAAGCTTGAAGGGGTTATGCGGGACAAGGAACACGAGGGTTTATACTGGTTCGGCCCCTTACGGTGAAGGTAAAAGCCTACGTCCAGTTCGAGGTGTTATTGATTAGGGTTACGATCGCCAGGGAGCTAAACACTTATCCCGGCTCTCGGAGAGATTGTTGTCGCCCTTGAACCGCTGCCGGGTCCTCCCTTTATCTAGGGAGGCTGACGCCCAGCAGCCCTTAGAGTCCCGGCCGGCTCATAAGAGCGTCCGGCTCGGACTCTAATCAATACTTGCCTTACACTACAAGTCTACTATAACAATGATTGTAACTACGGGCTTTAAGCCATATCCGGGTCTCAGCCCATCTCTAGCCCATTATCTTGAAACTTAGCTCCGGGCTTCTGGTAATGACCTTTAGAGTAACCTGGCCATCCTGGCGGGTGACTCCAAGGTCTATATCCTCAACACCATCCGAAGTTGTCCTTGTTTTTCCCACCCGCCCTACCTTCTTCTTCTCGGAACCGGAGTCTATAATCGAGTATCCATCATACTCGTGCGAAGTCTTTGCATTCTTTCCTCAATGATTTCAACCGGTGCTTTTCTCTTCAAAGCTATTCGTCGATTTCCCCTTCCAAGTGGCCGTTGTTTTCCCACCCTCCCATCCCCTCTTCTTCCCGGAGCTTGAGTCTCTTTCGAGCATCAATTTCATTCGTGCGGAGCCTCTCCAGTCTTTCCTCAATTATTTCAACCGGTGAATTTCTCGTCTCGTTTGACATTCTTCATCTCTTTTCTTCTCCGGTGGCTTCAAATTCCAATTTTCGGTAGTGATATATTCTTTCCTCGGCTCAAATGTTTCCCGTTGCTCGTTCTCCTCTCGTCATTTAATCGTTCCGGAGTGATGAAGACATCTCAGGAGATTTGTCTGTGTTCGAATTAATTCGAGGTTGTCACCTCATTCAAATATTTCAATTGTTCCGGTGCATCATCTATCTCTTCAACAATCCTTTTTCAACGGTGTTTCTTTTCGGTGGGCCCTAACCCACAGGTCTTTTCCCAGGATCTTACCTGACTCTTCTAATTTCCCGGAGCTTTTCTCAAATCCTTTTCGAAGTTTGACGCTAGTATGAATTTCATCAGTCAGATGTTTCTCCAAGATCGCTTTCAAATTCTTTCATGATCGGGCCAACATTTTTCTCCCGGAGTATCTCAACAATTTTGGTGTTCTTTCTCGTCGTCATTCTCAACATTTGAAGACCGAAGAAGAATTTCTCTTAAATCTTGGCCGTTCTCTCGGAGATTCGTCATGCTAGCTTCATGTTATCCTCTCAAATTGTTTCTAGTCGTGCAATTATGTTCACCCATCCGGAGTATCTCAGGAGTTGTTTCTGTCTCAATTATCCGGAGGCCTCCATTTTAGATTATTTCTTCATTCTAAGTTTTCAAATTCCTTCTCCGATTATTCTATAATCGTGCCCCTTCATTCGTTTACGTATTCTTCCGGTGCTTCGTTCAAGTATGCTTCAATCAGCTCGTGTTTTTCCTATTTTTCCTGGTGATTCATTCTCTTTCGTCATTCAATTTTGAATTCTAACGGTGGTTCGTTCAAGATTCCTTCTATTGTTATCATATCAATTAATTCGTTCTTTCCAAATCCTACCGGTGGTTCATGAAGACTTTCTCAAGTGTTGCGATATATTTCCCCTTAATCTTTCCAACGAGAATAGGTAGTATGCAAATCCGTTGATTCTCATCAATTTAATTGGTGGATTTAAGCATAACGTAATCCTTATTCTTCTTTCTTCAAGTGGTTCTATCTCTTCTTTTCGGAGCTTGTTCATCTTATCAAATTCTCGGTTCAAAGTGTTTTCGTCTTTTCTTTTTCCGGAGTTCCAAGCTTCCTCGGCCTTCTCGTCAGAACCTCCATCGGAATCATCGCAAGGCCGTAATCTTATCCCTTGTTCATACCTCAATTCTGTCTCATCATCCTTTTGTTACCGGAGTTCATCACGGTGGCTCGTCATGATTTAATCGATTCTTCAAGTGTTCATCAGGATTCTTGTTGAAGGAGTTCTAGTATCCTTTCCTTCTTGCTTTTCGAAGTGCAATTAAACTCTCCGTATTCTTTTGAAGTGGAGTTTTGCATTTCTTCGTTCTTCTCAGCTATCCAATCATTTTCGTTTGTGGCTGGTTATCACCCTATGATCTGGAGATGTTATCCATAAGTCCACAACAAGCGTATTCTTTTATTATTGAATTTCCAACAACTCCGTTCAATCCTTTCTTCTAAGGTTTCTTTCTATTTCATTCATGGCACAAGTTGTCATTTTCTTCTCCGTTCGTTTCATTCAACTCTTTTAATTCTTCCGGAGGTTTTGTGTCGTGTCTTCATCAAGTATCATTCCATCCTCTCATGCTCGTGTTCTATTCCTCCATGTTTCAGCCGGAGTGCTGCCTAAATCCTTTCAGTCTTATTCGTTTCTTATCTCGCCTAACCGGAGTGGTTTCAGAGTCTATCTGATTCCGTGAGCATTTGATTCTCAACATTCTCGTTGTTCCTCTTTTCTTCTCGAGTGCTCTCGATTATTTGTTTTTCCTCTGGCGTTCTTATTTCACCTCATCCTTTTTCCCTTCCGTCTCGGTCCTAAGATCTCGGGACGAGATCTCTTGTTAGTGGAGGAGTGTTGTAACGCCCCGGATCCGATGCGCCAGGTGTCTGCGAGTTATTCGTCGTCCTTGCCTTGTCATCTGCTTGTGTGTTTCATTTTTGTTCATGTCGTCATGTGCATTGCATTTGCGTACGTGTTCGTCTCATGCATCCGAGCCTTTTCCCCGTTGTCCGTTTTGCAATCCGGCACTCCCACCTCCTCCGGCGCACCCCTGTTGTTTCTTTTCGTGAGCGGGTGTTGAACGTTCTCGGAATGGACCGAGGCTTGCCAAGTGGCCTTGGTATACCACCGGTCGACCACCGGTCAAGTTTCGTTCCATTTGGAGGTCGTTTGGTACTCCAACGGTTAACCGGGTAACCGCAAAGTCCGTTTGTTTGTTGCAGCAAAACCCCTCTCTAAACAGCCCAAAACCCCTCGAAGTCTCCTCCATGCTCTAGGTCGTTCGATCATGATCGTGTGGGCGAAAACTGCACTCCATTTCGTGTCTCCTAGCTCCCTCTACCTATGAAAACACCTCTCCCTCCGAAATTCCGGATGAATTCCACCCTAACCCTAGTCTTCTTCCACCACGCGCCGCCGGACATGTCCGGTCCGGTCGGACGAAATCCCCGCCGCCACCGCGTCCAACGGGAGGCCGCCACGTGGCCCCCGCGCCGCCGCCTGCCCACTCGGCCCGTGCGGGGCCCTCCCCGGCCCGGGACGCCGCTGCCGCTGTCCCGCGGTCGCCGCCGTCTCCGTTCCCCGCGTCGCCGCCGACCGCCGCCTCCAGCGCCTCGCCGCGCCGCCCCGTCACCGGCGCTCCTCGTCTCCGTCGCCCGTGCCCGCGAGCACTGCCGCCGTGCCCGCGCCGCCCTCTTCCTCGTCGCCGGCCACCGCCTCCGCCGCCCGACGCTGCCCGGTCGTCGCCGTCTCCTCCGTCCCCGTCCGCCGGCCGTCGCCTCTCCCCGAGCTCCGGCGAGCAGCATCTCCGGCGGTCCAAACCCTAGATCTCGCGGTTGACTTCCTATTCTCCCCCCGAAAATTCTTCCAAGTCCCATTTTTTTCACTTGATATGCTCCTGTTCATCGCATCATAACTCTCTGCATATAGCTCCGTTTCGTGCGTGTAATATATCGAAATGTTCGCCTCGAGATGCTCTTCATTTTGTTCCATTGTTCCGTGTTCATTTGAGTCCATCTTGATGCCCAAATCTCTAGTGCAAGAGTGCTAGTTGCTGTTAACTGCTGTTACTTATCAGAACTGGGCGTTTTGTTGTTTTTGTTGCATTTTATCTGTGCATCTTATGAGTATGAGCTCTACATGTGTTTTGTAGTATGCCATGCCATCTTTACAGAGGTGTATGCCATGTATTTTTGTGATCTCTATGGTGACTAGCACAAGCATGCAAACTAGGCTCCGTGATGTTTCTGATTTCAGGGACTTCGTAAATTTACTGTGTCTTTGTCTGCTGTTATTTTGTTGCTATGTATACATGTGGCTACAGAGACATCCATGCTCCTTTTGGAGATGTTCAGTAAGGATGTTTTGTAGATATGGTTGTATTTGATCCATTACTGCCCTTTTTTGCAATTATGGAGTGCCATAGCATGACTCGATCTTGCTCTACTTTTGCTATAAAATATTTCTGGCAGATTGTTTACGTGTTATTCAATTTTGCCAAGGTTGTTGGAGTTATTCCATTCATGCTTTGTATTTTCTCTTGCCCTGGATAGCTTCATAAACATGCCATCTTACTATAGGTGTGCTTTTTTTGTCATGCATTACTTTGTGGTGAGTGCATCAAGCTCACCAAGATGCCCTCATAATGTCTGTTTCTGCCATGCTCTGTTTTCTGCCAAGTCCGGGACCTGTTAATGAAACTTGCTATGTTTACATGGTTGCCATCATGTATTCTGTGCCTTTTTGGCTCATGTTCAGTAAGGGACTTTTGTTCTATGCAGTTAGTAGATTCATGCCATGCCTATGTTTGCTATGATATGTTCCTGTAGCATGTAGTTCTTAACTCTAAACATTGCAACCTGATGTTATTTCTGTCATGTCCAGTAATTTCTGCCAAGTCTGTGAACCTGTTATTATTTGCAATCTTGCCATGTCTTTTTGAGCATGTTCTAGTGATTCCTGGAGATAGCTCAGTGATCATGTTTTGTTGTGCTTTACCTGTACATCATGTCCATGCCTTTTGTTTTCCTGTTGAGTTGCTGTAGCATATTGTTTTGGTGCTTGCTAGTTGCCTAGTTGTTGTTTTGGACAGATTGTTGCTGACTTGTTTGGAGTGTATGTGTTGCACCGTTGCTCCGTTTGGAGTGTGCTCTATATGAAACTTGCTTAGTTTTGCATGTAGTCTCATATTATCATGTTGCATCCATGCCTTGAGTGTGTTTGTTTGATGTTTGAATGCATTTTGCATCCATGCCATGTTTAACTTGTTTTGCTCATATCTTCTAGGCCGTAGCTCCGAATCTAATGAACTTTATATGTAACTTGACTAGAATTTCGTGTAGATCATCTTGGTGCATCTTAACTTGCTGTTTAACAACTTGAACATAAGGTTTATTCAGTTCTGGACCAATTTCGGAATTTGCATATGAGGACTTACCGGAATTGTTATGTGTTGTTTCCGGCCTCATTTAAACTTGCTTGTATGTGTTTTTCTTGTATGCGTCATCTCTTGTCATGAGTAGCTTCATGTAGCCTTGCTATGCATCATACTTGGTGGTGCATCATGCTTTGTTCTTGTGTGGTGTGTTTACCATGTTGTGTGCTTCTTCTCGATAGTTCCCGTGTCGTTGCGATCGTGAGGATTCGTTCGTCTTCGTGGCTTCATCTTCTTCATGGACTCGGCCTTCTTCCTAGCGGGATTTCAGGCAAGATGACCGTTACCTTGGATCTCATTACTATCATTTCTATGCTAGTTGCTTCGTTCTATCGCTTTGCTGCGCTACCTATCACTTGCTCTTCAAGCCTCCCAAATTGCCATGAACCTCTAACCTTTGCCACCCTTCCTAGCAAACCGTTGTTTGGCTATGTTACCACTTTGCTCAGCCCCTCTTATAGCATTGCTAGTTGCAGGTGAAGATGAAGATTGCTCCGTGTTGGATTATGTTAATGTTGGGATATCACAATATCTCTTATATTATTAATGCATCTATATATTTGGTAAAGGGTGGAAGGCTCGGCCTTATGCCTGGTGTTTTGTTCCACTCTTGCCGCCCTGGTTTCCGTCATACCGGTGTTATGTTCCTTGATTTTGCGTCCCTCACACGGTTGGGTGATTTATGGGACCCCCTTGACAGTTCGCCTTGAATAAAACTCTTCCAGCAAGGCCCAACCTTGGTTTTACCATTTGCCTCACCTAGCCTTTTTTCCCTTGGAAGTCGCGATCTCGAGGGTCATCTTATTTACCCCCCCTGGGCCAGTGCTCCTCGGATTGTTGGTCCAAACTAGAGCCACTTGCAGCGCCACCTCGGGGAAACTCGAGGATTGGTTTTAGTTGTACGTAGTGTTCATCCGGTGTGTCCTGAGAACGAGGTACGTGCGACTCCTATCGGGATTGTCGACACATCGGGCGGCTTTGCTGGTTTTGTTTTACCATCGTCGAAATGTCTTGTAACCGGGATTCCGAGACTGATCGGGTCTTCCCGGGAGAAGGAATATCCTTCGTTGACCGTGATAGCTTATAATGGGCTAAGTTGGGACACCCCTGCAGGGTATAAACTTTCGAGAGCCGTGCCCGCGGTTATGTGGCAGATGGGAATTTGTTAATATCCGGTTGTAGAGAACTTGACACTTGACCCTAATTAAAATGCATCAACCGCGTGTGTAGCCATGATGGTCTCTTCTCGGCGGAGTCCGGGAAGTGAACACGGTTTCTGGGTTATGTTTGACGTAAGTAGGAGTTCAGGATCACTTCTTGATCATGTCTAGTTCACGACCGTTCCTTTGCTTCTCTTCTCGCTCTTATTTGCGTAAGTTAGCCACCATACTTGCTTAGTCGCTGCTGCAACCTCACCACTTTACCCCTTCCTTTCCCATTAATCTTTGCTAGTCTTGATACCCATGGTAATGGGATTGCTGAGTCCTCGTGGCTCACAGATTACTACAACACCAGTTGCAGGTACAGGTTATGCGATGATCATGACGCGAGAGCGGTGCTATTTGTTTTGGAGTTCTTCTTCTGCTTCTTCTTCGATCAGGGGATAGGTTCCAGGCCGGCAGCCTGGGCTAGCAGGGTGGATGTCGTTTGAGTTTTTGTTTATGTTTCATCCGCAATCGGATGTGGTTCTCTTGTATTTTGATGTATTCTTGCGGTAGGTGTATGCCTTGTATGTATCCCCATCTATTATGTAATGTTGATGTAATGATATCCACCTTGCAAAAGTGTCTTCAAGATGCGCTTCTATCCTTGGTGGGACCTTCGTGTTCCTTTAGGATAGGGTCGCATCTTGGGCGTGACACAAGCAGAGGAAGAACACGGTGGTCGCCGGAGATTTGGAAGACGGCGAGCAGAGGCAACTCCAGGGGCTCCAAGAAGTCGGAACAGCTTCACCGACGAGAGGCGGAGTCTCCGGATGGGTTGCCCTGGCCTGAGACGGGCTGGAGCTACCGTGACGACCAGAGAGGATCGCCGGCGAGCTCGAGCTCGGGGACGGCGGCCCGCGGTCTGCCCGGCCGGGCTACTGTTGCCTATGTTCTAAAGGAGTGGGTGGGAGTGGTGGATGGTGCTCGAGGAGGCTGGGGGCGACTCCATTTATAGGCGAGCGGAGAGGGGGGTTCGGGCTCCGCCGGTGGACACATGTCCACGGCGCCCGGTGATGAGCGGCGTCACTGAGAAGGCGACGCAGCTCACGCGGCGACTGTTGGCGAACGGGGACGAGCACAGGAGCGAGGAGAAGGCGACGAGCATAGTGCGCACCGCACTGTTGTGTTGGCCGGACCGTGCCCATGCTCGCTGCGGGGAGCTCCGGCGTCGCCGAGCGCCAGGAGGGAGTTAATGGCATTGAGACGAGGATGGTGGCGAAGTTTGGCACGCTAGGGCAGACGGGGGAAGCGAGCACGCGCGAACAGAGCGCCCAGAACAGAAAATATTTTCTGTAGCAAAAATATTCCAAAAAGGGATGAAATATTTTTGCTCAGGAAGGTGTTCTAGGGTTCAAAGAATATTTGTGAATTATCTCAGATTTTTTTGGGCCATAAAAATTGGGGTTGCTTTGGAGCATATTGAACTAGCTAGGGTTTTTTAGAGGAAAATGAATATTTTTCATTTAAGAAAAATATTCCAAAGATTATTTTGGGGTGGATCAGAAGGGAAATGATGATTAGGGAGGGAAATGAAGCACTTGGGTGAAAGCCAAGGATACCCAAGTGTTTAAGTCCATATGAAACGATTCAAAAATTCCAAATTTTAGAATAACTCCAAATGAAAATCAGGCAAATAAGAGGGGGCAAAAACCAGGCTGTCGCAGTATTTGAATCTTGATACATCGCTTGTGTACATCTCTAAATGGGAGCACACATTATGCTGCGTGTGACATTTGAGTTGGACATGAAGTGTTCCAAATATTCGAATTCACCTTAAACTGAATTCTAGCTTCCGAATTTGAGTATCGGCATTTGTAAACCATATTCATATATGACAGTGGAATACATCTTTACCGTCCTTTTGAAGATATATAAAAACACATAGAATGATTTATGAAGCTTCGGATAGGAATACAAAATGGATTCAAATTTAGTTGCCAGGGTAAACGTGGATGCTTATTGTCCCAAAATTCGAAACAAGCGGCAAAATGTCCACTCCCACGTCGGCTGCCCGAAGCCAAGTGTTTGGGAGATGAAAATTTGTAGCGACCAGACCTCAAATGGCCCGTGCTGCTGTTGTCGTGGAATTGTCACGGCAGTTGTCCTCGAGCTAGGACTTAGTCGTGGAGCCATCGCAGCTAGGAAACTTGAAGGGGTTATGCGGGACAAGGAACACGAGGGTTTATACTGGTTCGGCCCCTTACGGTGAAGGTAAAGCCTACGTCCAGTTCGAGGTGTTATTGATTAGGGTTACGATCTCCAAGGAGCTAAACAGCTATGCCCGGCTCTCGGAGAGATTGTCGTCGTCCTTGAACCGCTGCCGGGTCCTCCCTTTATCTAGGGAGGCTGACGCCCAGCAGCCCTTAGAGTCCCGGCCGGCTCATAAGAGCGTCCGGCTCGGACTCTAATCAATACTTGCCTTACACTACAAGTCTACTATAACAATGATTGTAACTACGGGCTTTAAGCCATATCCGGGTCTCAGCCCATCTCTAGCCCATTATCTTGAAACTTAGCTCCGGGCTTCTGGTAATGACCTTTAGAGTAACCCGGCCATCCTGGCGGGTGACTCCAAGGTCTATATCCTCAACATTAGGCCCCAGATTGACTTGAGCCGGCTCGGGTCAATCCTCAGCTCTGCAGAAAAAAATCCCCGGCTTCTATTCATGTAAAGGTCATAACCCGGAGTGACGTCATCCTCTGGACTCCGGGTAATCCGCCGTGACGTCATCCTCCATTAAGTCCGTTTTTTACTCCGCCAGATCCGCAACGGATCTTTGCTTTTACTGTCCTTCCGAGAATCGAGGCGCCGTAAGGGGGAGATAACCACGCCGTGGCCTCCTTGAACCCCGCGCCTACTTATGACTCACCTTATAAATAGGCCGGCCCGGCACTCTCTTCTTCACATTCTCCTTCTTCTTCCTCGCACTGCCGTTCCTCTGCCCGAGCTTCTGCCGCCGCCGCCGTCGCACCCCTGCTTCAATTTCTTTTGAAGCAGCAGGTTCACGAGAGCCGGCGTCACACCCGGGCCCGCAAGGACACCGACCTCTCCACTGGGTTACCCGACGCAACGAGAAAACGCCGCACTGAGGTTTTTTCTCACCTGTACCCTTTTCATCCGTTGGCGGGTGTCATCCGTCAGCCACTCAACTCTTCTGACTCCAATTACCAGGAGACCTCCCCCTCCTCGGGTGACTCCATGCAGTCAAGTCTGCCGGCCTTCAAGACTGCCCCCGGGTAACAACAATCTCCTTACATTATCTGTCTGTACTTACCCTTTGTATGCCTAACACTTCTGCCTTTTCAGCGCCCAGGCAAAGCTCACCAAAAGAGTAAAGAAGACCAGGTCAGCCGGAGTGCCCGACTTGCCTGAGCCGGAGACGACGGCTCAAGAGCCGCCAGTCGCCTCCGCCCCTGAAGCCACCATTCCCATGGATACGGCGCCTGAAGCCCCTGCCCCGACCACCAAGACAACGACCGAAACATTAGCTAACCCGGAGGCCTCCGGCTCAGCCCCACCAGCTAACGACCCGGACGTGGTAATTACCCGGACGGAGTTTGTTGAGCCGGGGAGGCCGACCGCGCTGGCCAAATGCTCCGCGAGGGGGGAGTTGCTACAACCCCACCGGGTGAATCTGGATCTCTCCAGCTACACCGACTTAAGTATTGGAGAACTCATCTCAGGCTATATCAGCCAGGTTCACAAGAGCCGGGACGCCGAGATCGCCATGGTCAACCAGATCCAACACAAATCTGAGGTAACCTTCTGCTGTTCTCTTACTTTCCGCATAGTGATCCTTGCCATTCTGGCCCCCAAGTCTAGGACTTATACTTGAATATGTTGTAGACTTTAGATTCCGGCTTACTGAACTGAGCCGGCCGTACATAGATAGATACGTTCAATATGCATTAGCCCCCAAGTGCCAAGTGTCTTTGCTTGGAAAGCGCTTGGGACTTTATAGGATGACTGTTAATAACCCGGAAATATATGCAGGCTGTTGGCAAGAAATTAGAGTCAGACCTGGCGGATCTCAAGAGCCGGCTGAAGGCACAAGAGATGGAGACCCGGAAGGCAAATGCCAAGTTTGTCTCCAGCATCGCCGCTCAGGAGAAATTGAAGACTGAATTCGACGCTGGGCGGAAGGCCTGGGCTGAGGAGAAAGCTGCACTGGTGACCCGGGCAGAACAGGCGGAGAAGGCCCTCACTGAGAAGACCGCTGAGCTCTCCGGTCTAAAGCGCCAAGTGTCCCAAATGGTAGCTGCCATCTTCGGTAAGTTGCCTCACCGGCTTTCATTCAAGTTGGAATGTTTACATCTCTTAACTCATCCTTATCACCGGGTCATCTGATGTTGTTAAACAGGTTCCAGAAGCGCCAATTTGAACCAGTGCGTGGTCACCAAGTTAAAGGCCGTGTACACCCTGGTGGAACAGCTCTACACCGGGTCACAGCGGGCTTTAGCTGTGGTGGCCCTGTCAAATGAAGTGCCGACTCATCTGGCCGAAGTCCTGCGCCGGCTCGCAGTTCTGCCGCAGCGGATCCAGGAGCTACGACGAGCATCCGCGAGATCCGGAGCAATCGCCGCACTGAGCCGAGCCAAAGCCTTCTTGCCGGAGCTAGACCCGGCAGACATCGCCCTGGGTTATCCCAGCCTGAAAGAAGACGGCTCAGCGTTCGACCAGAAGGACTTTGCGGCTTGTGTGAAGGCTGTGCGCCCGGTGGCCACCATCATCGGGAACGACACCGATTTAACCAAGTATCAGTCGGGATACAACGCGGAGAATCAGAGGATTCCAACCCCTCGCTATGAAGCCATCAATCTGATTCCTCCGGCTCGCCAGCACACCTTCGCCCCGGAGATTAACCCGGACGGGTTAATTGACGAAGAAGCTCAGTTCGAAGCTCTCAGTGGCATCAACTGGAAGTCGTCGACCTTCGAAGCCTTGGGATCAGCCGGAGCAGAAGATGAACCGGGGACTTCGACTCAGCAGGCGTCATAAACCGGCTAGCAGCTCACCAAACAACGCTCCAACCTTGAAACTTTGAAAGATTTTTGTAATAGAATAGGTGCAACAATTTATCTCTGCCGTGCCCTCGTGCACGTAATGAATGCTGAAATCCTTTGAAGTCATTCTTTTTGATGCTCCTCCGGGTTATAATTATCCTTCGTACTTCTCAACCTTTCTTAAAAAAGTACCTTTAAGTATCTGCATAAGAAGGCCAATCACACGTCACAAGGCGGCTTACCGCCCTGAGAATCAGGTGTCTGAGATGGGTACCCCGGAAATTCAAACCAAAAAGACTGGTCTTTAACTATATTCTGAACACAGCCGTGATAACACACTCAACAGCTTGTAAGCATACTTCCGGGTTAAATAACCCGGGTAGCACGGTTAATATTTGAACTCGAATTTACTTGTCTTGATGACATCCATGATGCTCAACTAACAAGATAAACCAAAATTAAGCCGGCAAGTGAAACCCGGCAGTACATACTTTGACATGATCAGAGTAAACTTGTGGTAAAATGTAAAAATTTAAGGACTTCCGGTTCGAATACGACCAGAACCTCGGTCCAAAGGGGTTAAGCTAAGATTCGGATACGATCATATAGCCCCCAGTGGGTTCGGCGATGCCAATCAAGAGGGTATCGACAGCTATGTTCTCTTGGGTTCGAATACGACCCATGTTTGAACAGGAAGCCCCCAAGTGATTCTGAAAATTGTTTAACGACGCTGATTCGAATACGATCCGCGTCGGTTCTCAGAGGGGTTACACTATGATTCAAATATGACCAAAGGCAACCTCCCAATGAGCTCGGCACTTTGCCGATCAAATGTGTATCGACAGCTATGTTCTCTTTGGTTCGAATACGACCCATGTTTGAACAGGAAGCCCCCAAGTGACTCTATTGCTTACAGGTATCCTTGAAGTTTTGAATGAACCGGGCCTTCAGCTCAGTCCAAGACCCAATGGAGTTCGGTGGCAGCCCTTTTAACCACGTGCGGGCAGTTCCATCTAACATCATGGTGAAATACTTGGCCATGGCCGCCTCGCTGACCTCTAGCAGTTCCATAGCCATCTCATAACTTTCAATCCAGGCCGCAGGCTGTAAGTCAGCTGTATAATTAGGCATCTTCCTAGGGCCCTTGAAATCCTTAGGTAGACGTTCATTACGGATGGCCGGCACCAAACAAGGGACACCCCCGGTCCTGGTAGAAATACCCACATCAATGGACGCCGTTGGATAAGCCGGGGGGGTCTGATAAGCCGCCAATTGCGGCACCTGCTCCTCCTCTTGCCGTGCTTGGTCTGCGGCGTAGAAGGTTCCAACATGAGCCGGGCCATGGCCAGGGGGCGGGTCATGGCGTCGGACATTACTTGAGCCGGTCGCCGAGACCATGTGCCGGCTGTAACTCGGGCTCTGGCCTGGGCGAGGAGTTGAGTGGATCCGGTCCCGGCTGTAGGAGTATGCCTCTTGCTGTGCTAGAGCCGTCTGCAGGAGTTCTCTGACCCGGCGGGTCTCAATAGCCGTCGGAGAGTCGCCATCGACGGGCAGAGCCGCCAGCCGTGCCGCTGCGGCGATCATGTTCTCCAGCGGGTTATTATAATGGCCCGGGGGTATTGGTACATACTGAGGTGGGGCGGGGGGCCCCTGGGGAGGTCCCATCACTCGTGGTTGAACAAGGGGTCCAGACCCGGGTGTTACGACCCTTGGCGGGTGACTGGACCCTGCACCTGGCGTGTTGAAGAGGTTGCGCGGATCGTAGACCGGCGGGAGTCGAGATTGAGCTTTTTGATGCCTCCTTCTCATGACCTCATTGGCCGCGTTCTGATCCATCGTGAGTTGGAAGGACTGCGCCTGAATCAGCTGAGTCTGGGCATCGAGAGCCGCCCGTTCCGCAGCCAGCCTGATTCCTTCTGCTGCAAGATCCTCTTTGGCTCTTATCAAATCTAGTTTCAACTGTGCCACCTCCGCATCATGCTGGGCTTGATCCGCCGGGTCAACCGTGGCGGTTAACAGGGCCGTCATCTTGTCCGTGAGATCCATCAGCACCTGAGCCGGAGAAGGCATCGGGTTTCCCAATCCAGCAGCGGGGTTCTGAACGGGCTGTGCACCAGCCATAAAAACTCCAACCTGACTCGGCGGCTCAAAGAGGTCTGGAATACTGTCGCCATCGGAATAACTCATGAGCCTGCCATCTTGAAGTTGGTACAACGAGTTTGACTCATCCGTGGCCGACTCGCCGTCAGAGCCGGCGGCCGCCTCATCCCCAGTCCCAGATGGATCCGTGGGCCCTCCGTGGATGCATCCTACAAAAGCGCGCTTTAAGGCAAGCCGGGCCCGGGCGGGTCGCGCGCCCTGAGCCGTTTCGATGAGGTCGGCGCGGAGGTCCGGCTCGGGGCCCGGTTCTCCAATCTTGCCGATGAAGACATGAATTCCACCGAAGGGGACCCGGTACCCGTACTCCGCTGAGCCGGCGTCGGGGCCCCAGTCCGCATTGTCGACGTAGAGCTTGCCGCGACGACCCTTGGTCATCCGGCCCACAGCGTATCCCTTGAGCCCTTCGAAGCTGCCCTTCAAGAACTCAAATCCGCCGTGCGCTGGCCCCACGGTGGGCGCCAGCTGTCGTGGAATTGTCACGGCAGTTGTCCTTGAGCTAGGACTTAGTCGTGGAGCCATCGCAGCTAGGAAACTTGAAGGGGTTATGCGGGACAAGGAACACGAGGGTTTATACTGGTTCGGCCCCTTACGGTGAAGGTAAAGCCTACGTCCAGTTCGAGGTGTTATTGATTAGGGTTACGATCTCCAGGGAGCTAAACAGCTATGCCCGGCTCTCGGAGAGATTGTCGTCGTCCCTGAACCGCTGCCGGGTCCTCCCTTTATCTAGGGAGGCTGACGCCCAGCAGCCCTTAGAGTCCCGGCCGGCTCATAAGAGCGTCCGGCTCGGACTCTAATCAATACTTGCCTTACACTACAAGTCTACTATAACAATGATTGTAACTACGGGCTTTAAGCCATATCCGGGTCTCAGCCCATCTCTAGCCCATTATCTTGAAACTTAGCTCCGGGCTTCTGGTAATGACCTTTAGAGTAACCCGGCCATCCTGGCGGGAGACTCCAAGGTCTATATCCTCAACAGCTGTGCACCAGTGTCATCCCTGGATCAGTAATGCTGACACGCACAGTACAAATGGAGGATTTATAACAGAGTAGCAATCACACACTTATTACATCGAATATCTCCGAAGAGATTAAGTATGATAAACATGGCTTAAGGCCATCTAACAACGATAACAGCGGAAGACTTGGAAGATAAGTGAGTCCATCAACTCCAGCGGCATCACTGAGTATAAGACCACGACCTAAGGCACCTTACTCGTCATCTGAAAAGTCTGCAACATGAAACGTTGCAGCCCGAAAACGGGTCAGCACATAGAATATGCTGGCAATGTAACACATAGAGAATAATGAGCAATAACAATGCTATACTACATGCATATATGGCTGGTGGAAAGCTCTATGGTTACAGTTTTGCGAAAAGCCAATTTTATCCTACTTCAAAAGGAATAAATTTTATTTAACTATCATGGTGGTTGAAACATTGAGAAGGTACCTCCAACTCAATCCCAATTAAGTATCATCATTACCCCAACAAAATTAATTATAAGTATCACGGTGATGAGATTCAAATGATAATCCAGGTACTAGATACTCAAGTTGTCCATAACCGGGGACACGGCTAATCATGATCAGTTTGTACACTCTGCAGATGTTTGTGCACTTTTCCCCACAAGACTCGATCGCCTCCGCTTGATTCTCGCACTGCATGATGTTTGAGAAACGGATGACCGAGACACAGTCTTTCAGAAACAATCACTCTTTACTCTGGATGGACCGGTACACCTACTTTCCCCTACATCTGCTAGTCCACCTCTTCAAGAGATCCTGTAACCTACTCAGCTATGCTAGAGCCCATAATAGCTTGTGGCTGCACACGGAAGTTTCTAGCATGAATAATCTTATGATCCCTTTGAGCCTGGGTGGCGGTCCTTATACATACAGACAACACTGGGTTCTCCAGGTGCCTCAATCCACCCAGATGTCAGCTTTAGTTGCCACCTTAGGTTGAACCATTAATAAACATCTCACATCTGTCATGAATATCTCTCAAACCCAATCCACGTCTACGAGCATAGCATGGCAATAATAAAAGCAACGTAGAAGTAACTCCCAAGGGTTTGAATAGAAAACAGGTAATAGGTACTACCTCAACTACTTCCCAATACCCACAATTTAATTAGATCCTAATCATGCAATGTTTGAGGAATAGATCTAATGCAATAAAAACTGGGTATGGAAAAGTATGATCAAAGTGTTACTTGCCTTGCTGATGATCCGCAGAACCTAGCGATTCGAAGTAACAAGCGGCACACTCCGGGTACTCTATCGCAAACAAACAAGCATACAATCAGTACTCATCTAATGCACAGGTAAAACTCGAATGAAAGATCCAACCAGAAAGTTCAACTTAAGAACTCCGGTTTGCAAAAAGAATCAACTCGAAAGAAGCAACGAAAGTCAAACGGCGAAAGAAAGAAACTTCGTTTGCTAATCTGGATCTAGGTCAAATTTTACTGTAACAAAAACTTGTTTGAGTAGGTTAAACTGAAAGAGAATTTCGAGACGAAACTCTAGGCGCTTGAATCACCTGATTCCGATAAACAAGCGAAAAGTTAAACAGAATCGAAGATTCGATCAGAAATCGAATCTGAGATAATCGCAGAAAAATCCGACGAAAAAGAAAAACGGACGAACGGTTAAAGAACGGACGTTCGTTAACAGAGAAAAACCGACGAACGCGTTCGTTAAAACGAACGGTTCGGTGAACGCTCGCAAAATAATAAAACCGAAAAAAAACCGATCTAGGTTTTTTTTAAACAAAGGTTTTTTTTAAACGAAAACCGGCAAACAACGGGCGGCGGCAGTACCACGGGGACGGGCTCCGGCGAAGCTCCGGCGGGCTCCGGGCTCGGCGACGGGGTGCGGGGCTCGGGGGGGGGGGGTGCGGCGGCGAGGGGCGGCGGCTCCGGCGGGCGAACGCGGCTGCGGCGGCGAGGCTACGGTGGCGGCGGCGGGGCGTGTTGCGGGCGGCGGTGGGTGCGGCTCCGGCAGCGGCGGTGGTGAGGAAAGAGAGGGGGGCGCTATATATATAGGAGGGGGGTCCGAGCTTGGGGAAGGTGGCACCGGGCGGCGGCGTAGCCGGCCGGGACTCGGCGGCGATCCCGTCTCCGGGACGGAGACGACGGGCGGCGGGGCTGGGCCGTCGGCCCAGTCGGCGCGCGGGCGGATCCTTTTTTTATAAATAAGTTCCGCGAAAAAAAAATCGTAGAAAAATAAATAAAAATCAGAAAAATATAAAATAAATTTTCCCCGTCTAGTTAGAAAATCTAGAATAGGGTGAACATTTATTTTAAACCAAAATAAATATTTTGAAAACATGCAATATTTTTAATGCAATAAAAATTGCAAATAAAATCCAAATAAATGATTTTAATATTTTTCCTCCAGTATTTCAATTGTTTTGGAGAAGTCATATTTTCTCCTCTTGTTTATTTTTAAAATTGAAATATTTTTCCGGAGAGAAAATAATTAAAATAAAATCCTCGTCTTATTATTTGATGAAAATCAAATATGAAAATTCGAGAAAATCCCCAACTCTCTCCGAGGGTCCTTGAGTTGCTTAGGATTTATCGAGGATTTGTCAAAAATGCAACAAAACATGATATGCAATGATGATCTATGTATAACATTCCAAATTGAAAATTTGGGATGTTACAAACCTACCCCCCTTAAGATGAATCTCGCCCTCGAGATTCGGGTTGGCTAGAAAACAGGTGGGAGTGGTTTTTCCGTAGATCTTCCTCTCGCTCCCAGGTGGCTTCATCCTCCGTGTGGTGACTCCACTGAACTTTGCAAAACTTGATGACCTTGCTGCGGGTAACTCGGCTGGCATATTCGAGAATCTTAACTGGCTTTTCCTCATAGGTCAAATCACTTTCCAACTGAATCGCTTCCAGTGGCACAGTATCTCTCAGCGGTATCTCAGCCATTTCTGCGTGGCACTTCTTCAACTGAGAAACATGAAATACATCATGTACTCTAGACAATCCTTCGGGCAATTCCAGCTTGTAAGCAACTTCTCCCATACGTTCCAACACTCTGTATGGTCCGATAAAATGGGGCGCTAACTTTCCTTTAACTCCAAAGCGCTTCACTCCTCGAAGTGGTGATACTCGAAGATACACTCTGTCTCCGACTTCGTGAACTGTCTCCTTTCGTTTAGAATCAGCATAAATCTTCTGCCTGGACTGGGCTACTTTGAGCCTATCGCGAATCAACCTCACTTTCTGCTCAGACTCCTTAATCAAATCTGGTCCAAACAACTGACGATCTCCAACTTCGTCCCATAACAACGGTGTTCTACACCTCCTTCCGTACAAAGCTTCGAAAGGGCCATCTTCAAACTGGTCTGATAACTGTTGTTATATGAAAACTCCACATATGGCAAATTGTCGTCCCAACTAGATCCATAATCTAGTGCACATGCTCTCAACATGTCCTCCAAAATCTGGTTGACTCTCTCGGTCTGTCCATCTGTCTGTGGGTGGAAAGCTGTACTAAATTCCAGCCTGGTTCCCAATGTTTCATGTAACTGCTGCCAAAACTTCGAGGTAAATTGGGTTCCTCTGTCTGATACAATGGTCCTCGGCACTCCATGCAAACATACAATCCTGGTCATGTGTATCTTTGCCAACTTAGCACTGGTGTAAGTGGTCTTCACTGGAATGAAATGAGCCACTTTCGTTAGACGGTCGACTACAACCCATATCGAGTCATAGCCTGAACGAGTCCTGGGTAATCCCGTGATAAAATCCATGCCTATTTTATCCCACTTCCATTCGGGTATCGGCAATGGTTGTAGCAATCCTGCTGGCTTCTGATGCTCTGCCTTCACTCTCTGACATACATCACAAACTGCTACATACTCCGCAATATCCTTCTTCATTCCGGTCCACCAGAAAGTATTCTTCAAATCCAAATACATCTTGGTATTCCCTGGGTGAATCGAGTATGGTGAATCATGGGCTTCTTGCAAAATCAACTTCCTGATCTCCGGATCATTTGGCACATATACGCGGTCCTCGAACCATAAGGTATCGTGCTCATCCTCACGAAATCCCTTGGTTTTTCCTTTGCTCATCTTCTCCTTTATCTCTTCAATCTCCTTGTCTGACTTCTGAGCTTCTCTGATCCTTTCCATCAAGGTAGACTGAATCTCCAATGTCGCTAAATAGCCTCTAGGGACTATCTCCAAACATAGCTCGCGAAGGTCCTCGGCTAACTCCTGAGGTAACTCTCCTGTCATGAGGGTGTTGACATGACTCTTGCGGCTCAACACGTCTGCTACTACGTTAGCCTTTCCAGGGTGATAATGCAATCTCATATCATAATCTTTAATGAGCTCCAACCATCTCCTTTGTCTGAGGTTTAACTCCTTCTGCGTGAAAATGTACTTCAAACTCTTGTGATCCGTGTACACCTCACAATGGTTTCCGATGGGAAAATGTCTCCATGTCTTCAATGCATGCACCACGGCTGCTAATTCCAAATCATGCGTAGCATAATTCTTCTCATGGGGTTTAAGTTGTCGTGAAGCATACGACACAACTCTTCCTTCCTGCATAAGCACTGCTCCAAGTCCTCGACGAGAAGCGTCGCAATAAACTTCATAGTCCTTGCGTTAATCTGGCAGAATCAACACTGGTGATGTAACCAATCATTTCTTCAATTCTTGGAAACTAGCTTCACATTCCTCAGTCCAATTGAATTTGGTGTCCTTCTTCAATAGCTCAGTCATGGGCTTAGCAATCCTTGAGAAATTCTCGATGAATCTCCGGTAGTATCCTGCAAGTCCAAGAAAACTCCGGATTTCTCCAACTGTCGCGGGTGATTCCCAACTTGTCACTGTGTCAACCTTGGCAGGGTCTACTGCTATTCCTTCTCCAGAAATAACATGTCCAAGGAATCCAACTTCCTTCAGCCAAAACTCACATTTGCTGAACTTGGCATATAACTGATGTTCTCTGAGCTTCTCAAGTACCAATCGCAAATGCTCCTCATGCTCTTCTTCATCCTTGGAAAATATTAAAATATCATCAATGAACACCACGACGAACTTATCCAAAAACTCCATAAACACATTGTTCATCAGGTTCATGAAATAGGCCGGTGCGTTAGTTAGTCCAAATGACATAACGGTATACTCATACAATCCATATCTGGTGGTAAATGCCGTCCTGGGTATATCCTGTTCTCGAATCTTTAACTGATGGTATCCTGATCGTAGATCGATCTTGGAAAATACTTTAGCTCCTTGCAAGCGGTCAAACAAATCATTGATCATCGGCAGTGGGTACTTGTTTTTGATGGTCACTTCATTCAATCCTCGGTAATCAACAACCATCCTTAGTGATCCATCTTTCTTCTCCACTAGAAGTACTGGTGATCCCCAAGGTGACGAACTTGGGCGAATATAGCCTTTATCCAGTAACTCCTTGATCTGCTTCTTAATTTCCTCCAAATCCTTTGCGGGCATCCTGTACGGTCTCTTAGATATTGGCCCTGTGCCTGGCAAAAGTTCAATCAAGAACTCAATGTCTCTATCCGGTGGCATGCCTGGCAACTCTTCTGGAAATACATCCGGATAATCCTTCACCACTGGTACTTCCTCCTGTACAACTCCTGATAAGGAATTCACTTGAGTCCTCTTCGGCATATGCCGGGATACATACTTGATCCTTTTTCCTTCCGGGGTGGTAAGCAAAATCGTCTTGCTGGCACAATCGATGTTTCCTCCATACAACGATAGCCAATCCATTCCCAAGATCACATCCAAACCTTGCGATTCCAAAACAATGAGGTCTGAGGGGAAAACATGCCTACCAATGGCCAACGGTATCTGAAAACATCCTTGGGTGGCCATATACTCTGCTCCTGGCGAGGTTACTAACATGGGGCTTTTGAGAACTTGGGTGGACATCTTAAACTTGTTCACGAATCCCCTTGATATGTATGAATGCGATGCACCAGTATCGAAAAGAACGGTTGCAGTAAATGACTTAACCAAAAACTTACCTATTACTGCATCAGGCTGAACTTCAACCTCCTCCACGCTCACGTGGTTCACATGTCCTTTGTTGAACGGGTTCGGCTTCTTCCCAGAGCTTCCATTGCCATTTCCATTTTGGGCTTCGGGACAATCAGTAGCATAATGTCCCGTCTTCTGGCACTTGAAACAAGTAATGTGACTTAGAAATCTCTTGGTTGGGGTAGATGGGTTGGTGCGGTTCTGTCCGTTTCCTCCTCCATTCCCATTACCATTCTTGGAGCCATTATGGTTGTGCGAACTACCTCCTCCATGGGTATGCTGAAACTGTCCTCCCGGCTTCGGGGTAAATCGTGGCTTCTGCTGGGCTCCAGAATTGTACTTCCCTTGTCCATACTTCCTCTTACGGTTTTCAATCTACTGTTGCTTCCCTTCAATCATGAGAGCTCTATCTACCAGCTCCTGGTAGTTGTTGAAAGTTGCTACCATCAACATACTCAGCTCATCATTCAATCCTTCCAGAAACTTCTCCTGCTTGGCTGCATCTATAGCAACGTCATCTGGTGCATAACGTGCTAACTTACTGAAATCCTCCACATACTGGCCTACGGTGCGTCCTCCTTGGCGTAGGTTGCGAAACTCACGCTTCTTCATAGCCATAGCTCCTGCTGAAACATGAGCTGTACGGAAAGCTTGCTGAAACTGGTCCCATGTGACAGTGTCAATAGGGTGCGTGGCTGTATAATTCTCCCACCATGATGCTGCGGGTCCATCAAGCTGATGTGCGGCAAAACGCACTCTTTCCGCATCTGTGCATCCTGTAGTGGTCAACTCCCTTCCAACTTTGCGGAGCCAATCATCTGCAACAATCGGCTCGGTGCTACTGGAAAACACCGGCGGATTTAGCCTCAAGAAACGGGCTAAGTGGTCAATAGGTGGTGGTGGCGGTGGGTTGTTGTTGTTGTTGTTGCCTTGGTTCTGCACTAACACTTGCATCAGGGCATTCTGTTGCTGAATCAACTGGGTGATCTCTGGCGGGAAAACAAATCCGGTGTCGCGTCTCGGAGGCATCTGATAGGTTTAGAAAAGACGAGAATTAAGAATAGAATGAGGTCTAGAGAGAAAACACTACCCATATGCTCATGAGACAAATTCAATCAATAACACTCAATCAATCCAAACAAGGCAAAACAATCGATCTAACTAGCGTTACAAAGTGCTTGAACTATACTATTAAATGGGGGAAAACTACTACTGATATGGTGGTCTACTAGAAATTCTGATCCATTGAAGACTCCATGATGTCTGCTCCAGCTTCATCAATCCATTCGTCTTCACTTGGTTCCGAGTCGGTGTCGTCGATGATGATGTAATTATCCGGACAAGTGCATTCGTCGACTTCTGCTTTTGGCACTGGATTTTCCACGAATGCTCCAATCTTCTTCTCCAGGTCGTCAATCTTCCCTACTAGCGCGTTGATTTCCTCCAAGTAATCTTCGCGTGTAGTCTTGAGTTCTTCTTGGAGTTCCTTAATCTTCGTGAATGCCTTCTTCAATTCTTCCTTGTCCGTGCACATTTGATTCTCCTGGCGTCAAATATGTTGGTTCTGCTCCTGGATGAAAACTGCAATTGATCCATCCTTCTTGGTCTTGATCATCTCCCATTGCGCGTCTCGACGTCCACAAATCTGATAAATTGTATCCTTAAGCTCCTGGTGGTAGACTTCTCCGATGCGTCCCATGGCGATGTGTGCGGCCATGCTCTTCCCTAAACTCCAAGTTGGTGCTTCGAAAACCAATCTCATGGCACTAAACATCCTTCCTGGAATGATAACTTGAATCTTCCAGCTCTCCTCTTCCGATAATGTGGCGTTGTAGGTTCCGGTGACGCTTGGTATTCCTATGTTCAAGTACTTGGTGACTTCCTTCAAATGTCGTCCAAACGGTGTGTCTTCATCTGGTTGCATGAACTTGCTCCTTGCATTCGCCATTCCTAAAAGAGTAGAAAGTGGAGAGGGGTCAGAAATGAGAAGAGAGAAGTTTTCTAGGGCTTAAGCTTAGTGGTCGTGTCCTACAGTCAACCTGTGCTCTGATACCAACTTTGTAGCGACCAGACCTCAAATGGCCTGTGCTGCTGTGCACCAGTGTCATCCCTGGATCAGTAATGCTGACACGCACAGTACAAATGGAGGATTTATAACAGAGTAGCAATCACACACTTATTACATCGAATATCTCCGAAGAGATTAAGTATGATAAACATGGCTTAAGGCCATCTAACAACGATAACAGCGGAAGACTTGGAAGATAAGTGAGTCCATCAATTCCAGCGGCATCACTGAGTATAAGACCACGACCTAAGGCACCTTACTCGTCGTCTGAAAAGTCTGCAACATGAAACGTTGCAGCCCGAAAACGGGTCAGCACATAGAATATGCTGGCAATGTAACACATAGAGAATAATGAGCAATAACAATGCTATACTACATGCATATATGGCTGGTGGAAAGCTCTATGGTTACAGTTTTGCGAAAAGCCAATTTTATCCTACTTCAAAAGGAATAAATTTTATTTAACTATCATGGTGGTTGAAACATTGAGAAGGTACCTCCAACTCAATCCCAATTAAGTATCATCATTACCCCAACAAAATTAATTATAAGTATCACGGTGATGAGATTCAAATGATAATCCAGGTACTAGATACTCAAGTTGTCCATAACCGGGGACACGGCTAATCATGATCAGTTTGTACACTCTGCAGATGTTTGTGCACTTTTCCCCACAAGACTCGATCGCCTCCGCTTGATTCTCGCACTGCATGATGTTTGAGAAACGGATGACCGAGACACAGTCTTTCAGAAACAATCACTCTTTACTCTGGATGGACCGGTACACCTACTTTCCCCTACATCTGCTAGTCCACCTCTTCAAGAGATCCTGTAACCTACTCAGCTATGCTAGAGCCCATAATAGCTTGTGGCTGCACACGGAAGTTTCTAGCATGAATAATCTTATGATCCCTTTGAGCCTGGGTGGCGGTCCTTATACATACAGACAACACTGGGTTCTCCAGGTGCCTCAATCCACCCAGATGTCAGTTTTAGTTGCCACCTTAGGTTGAACCATTGATAAACATCTCACATCTGTCATGAATATCTCTCAAACCCAATCCACGTCTACGAGCATAGCATGGCAATAATAAAAGCAACGTAGAAGTAACTCCCAAGGGTTTGAATAGAAAACAGGTAATAGGTACTACCTCAACTACTTCCCAATACCCACAATTTAATTAGATCCTAGTCATGCAATGTTTGAGGAATATATCTAATGCAATAAAAACTGGGTATGGAAAAGTATGCTCAAAGTGTTACTTGCCTTGCTGATGATCCGCAGAACCTAGCGATTCGAAGTAACAAGCGGCACACTCCGGGTACTCTATCGCAAACAAACAAGCATACAATCAGTACTCATCTAATGCACAGGTAAAACTCGAATGAAAGATCCAACCAGAAAGTTCAACTTAAGAACTCCGGTTTGCAAAAAGAATCAACTCGAAAGAAGCAACGAAAGTCAAACGGCGAAAGAAAGAAACTTCGTTAGCTAATCTGGATCTAGGTCAAATTTTACTGTAACAAAAACTTGTTTGAGTAGGTTAAACGGAAAGAGAATTTCGAGACGAAACTCTAGGCGCTTGAATCACCTGATTCCGATAAACGAGCGAAAAGTTAAACAGAATCGAAGATTCGATCAGAAATCGAATCTGAGATAATCGCAGAAAAATCCGACGAAAAAGAAAAACGGACGAACGGTTAAAGAACGGACGTTCGCTAACAGAGAAAAACCGACGAACGCGTTCGTTAAAACGAACGGTTCGGTGAACGCTCGCAAAATAATAAAACCGAAAAAAACCGATCTAGGGTTTTTTTTAAACAAAGGTTTTTTTTTAAAACGAAAACCGGCAAAGAACGGGCGGCGGCAGTACCACGGGGACGGGCTCCGGCGAAGCTCCGGCGGGCTCCGGGCTCGGCGACGGGGTGCGGGGCTCGGGGGGGGGGGGTGCGGCGGCGAGGGGCGGCGGCTCCGGCGGGCGAACGCGGCGGCGGCGGCGGCGGGGCGTGTTGCGGGCGCCGGCGGGTGCGGCTCCGGCGGCGGCGGTGGTGAGGAAAGATAGGGGCGCTATATATATAGGAGGGGGGTCCGAGCTTGGGGAAGGGGGCACCGGGCGGCGGCGTAGCCAGCTGGGACTCGGCGGCGATCCCGTCTCCGGGACGGAGACGACGGGCGGCGGGGCTGGGCCGTCGGCTGGGCCTTTGGCCCAGTCGGCGCGCGGGCGGATCCTTTTTTTTTATAAATAAGTTCCGCGAAAAAAACATTCATAGAAAAATAAATAAATAAATATCAGAAAAATATAAAATAAATTTTCCCCATATAGTTAGAAAATCTAGAATAGGGTGAACATTTTTTTTAACCAAAATAAATATTTTGAAAACATGCAATATTTTAATGCAATAAAAATTGCAAATAAAATCCAAATAAATCCAATAAATGATTTTAATATTTTTCCTCCAGTATTTCAATTGTTTTGGAGAAGTCATATTTTCTCCTCTCGTTTATTTTTAAAATTGAAATATTTTTCCGGAGAGAAAATAATTAAAATAAAATCCTCGTCTTATTATTTGATGAAAATTAAATATGAAAATTCGAGAAAATCCCCAACTCTCTCCGAGGGTCCTTGAGTTGCTTAGGATTTGTCGAGGATTTTTCAAAAATGCAACAAAACATGATATGCAATGATGATCTATGTATAACATTCCAAATTGAAAATTTGGGATGTTAGAAAATTACTGTCTACCCATTACACGGACAATCCATCGGCCCGTTTTCCACTTCTCTAAATAGGGGTTGGATAGTAACTTAGCTCACACACTTTACCAAATTGTGTTCACACACTTAGCTCACACACAGTAGGACATGTTCATCATTATTCCAATTCATTCCCGATGAATCAGACCTGACTCAACTCTAAGCAGTAGCAGGCATGACAAACAAGCATGAATGAGTAGGCACATCAGGGCTCAAACAACTCCTACTCATGCTAGTGGGTTTCATCTATTTATTGTGGCAATGACAGGTCATGCAGAGGATAAGGGGTTCAACTACCGCAGCAGGTAACAGTTGAATCGTTGTTGTCCTAATGCAGTCAAAGAGAGCAGGAGCGAGAGAGTGGGATTCTATCGGAATGAACAAGGGGGTTTTGCTTGCCTGGCACTTCTGAAGATGATATAGCTCTTCATCAGTGTCATCGAACTCATTGTAGGAACATACGTCTACCGAGGGGGAACAACCACCGGCAAACACAGAGAGAACACAATCAAAATGCACAATATGATGCATGATCATGACATGTCAATATGCTGTGATTTGAGCTAATGCGGCTAAGAACTGAAGGGTTGGAGTTGATTTGAACCAAAGGTTCAAATTCAAATTCAAACTAAGAACTTATAAAGTGCATTATCATGTTTTGATCTAAACAGCAAGGTTAAGTTGTTTAAACATGCATGAAACCAGTACAGATGGATATATTGGATTTTTCTGATCATTTTTCATATATAATTTATTTCATTCTGAGCTACAGATTATTTTCTATGATTTTTAGAAGTTTTGGGCATTTTCTGGAAATAATAAATCATTTCTGATTTATTAAAATCCCAGAAAAGCTTTAATGCGTCAGCATGACGTCGGGGTGATGTCAGCAAGTCAACAGGGTGGGTCCAGGTCAAACCTGACCAGTGGGGTCCGTGTGGTTAGTTTAGTCTAAGCAGAAGCTAACCAGGGTTATTTAGGCAGCAGGGCCCAGTAGTCAGTGAGAGAGGGGTTAGCTAGTGGGGTCATTAGTGGCTAACGACAGCGCCACATCGGCTTCACCAGAGTTCTGCCGGCGGCAACGAAAATGCAGCGGAGGGCATCAGGACTTCGCTACGGGATCCGGTTTGGCGCGCGGGGAGCATCTACGGGGAGCTGCTGGAGTGGCGCATCCAGTGTGGAGGCGGCTGCAGCTGGGGTGGCCGGAGTTGACGGCGGCGAGCTCTAAGGCGGTGGCCGGAGTTCGGGTGAGCTCGGGTTCAGCGTTAGGGAGCTCAGCAGGTGGCAAGGAGGGGTGCGACAGCTTCTTGGGGGTGCACTGAGCACGAATATGTGCTCGGTTGCAGCTCTAGGCAACGGTGGCCACGACGGCGACATGGACGGCGGCGAAGAGCTCTCGGCTCCGATGACATCGGCGTTAGAGGAAGAAAACGAGCCAGGGGAGAGGGGGGATCAGCAAAGGAGCTCACAGCGCGTCGAATGGAGCCATTCGCGAGCTCGGGGAGGCACTGGAGCGAGCGGAGCAGCGAGGGGGATCTCCGACGACCGGCGATGAAAACGAAGACGGTGGCATCGCTTCAGGCGTTCCGCGGGCACGTGACTTGGTGGAGAGGGCGAGGGCGTTGAAAGCTCGTGGGCACGTTGGAGAGGCGAGGGGGAGGCGGTGGCTGCGTCTACGGCGAGCGGCGGCGACGAGCTCCGCTCGGGCAGAGAGGGAGAGAGAGCAGAGGAGGGGAGAAGCACGGGAGAGAGTGAGAGAGGTCCAGGGGGTGTGTGGCGTCTCCAGGGACGCCCAGGCAGTCGAGGGGGAGCGGCAAGCAGGAGGTGGCCAGGGCGCTTGGCCGCGCGCACGGGGCACACGCCCGGCGTCCTTCTGTCGCGAGGAAGACGACAGGGGGGCGGCCAGTGGGCTGGGCCGTACAGTGCTGGACCAGCACAGGAGCTGGGCCGGTTGGTGGGCGCCAGGTTAGTCCTTCTCTCTCTCTCTTTTATTTTTCTTTTATTTTTCTGTTATTTTGTTTTGGTTTAGTTTGGAAACTAAACCATTTTAAAACTTTCTGTAAATTATTGTATGGACTAGAGATATTACTCTTGAGCCCCACAATAATTTCCAAAATTATTGGACATGTATTTCTTTTATAACAGAAATAAAGCCAATTCAAATACATTATGATTTAATTCAAATGCCCAAATTAATTACTCTTAATGCTCTAAAAATATTGGTTTGGATTTTTACCTCTTGCCAATATTTTCAGGGATTAAAATGAACATTTCCTTGGGCTCATTTGAGAGAAATTTTTAACTTGCTCATTTTTAAAAGGTTTCGGAGGCTTTGATAATCTTCCTCAATTCAAATTTCTTCGAATTTAACATGATGCATGCTCACTGATGCAACTATTTACAGTCATGAATCTAGGGCTGTGACAACTCAAGAATCTCGTCCCGAGATTCAAGACGTGACGTAAAAGGAAAGGGGGTCACAAAACTATCACAATCTTCATGATCCATTTGCCCTTCTTAAAGATGTTGATTCATTGGTTCAAATTGATCTTGACATCTTTGCTTTCGGGATCTTCACCCAACACGACAAGGGAAAGAGAGGGAAGCTCTACAGGATTCGATCTTCATGAAGATCGAGCAAATCATGATCAACTCACGGAATGAGATGTAGAATCATATCTTGAGCTGAGACACAAAACACACATCAGGAGGGATGGAAGAAACAGATGATGAAAGTTCAATTTGGTAGGCAACAATTCCTCGCTAGAATAGGATGGCGCATGGTTTCAAAGTAGCGAGGAGATTGATTGCCATGATTCCTTAACGGGGCACCTTAGGAAAGGTGACTCGTAGAGTTATTCCCTTAAGTGGCAAAAAGAATTACTTTTGATACAAAGATCATTGAAACTCTCTATACCAGCCTAAGGCAATTCTCAAACGATCGTTTGAAGGAATTGGAAAGAATGGCATACTCAGTTTGGAAAGGAAACTACGGTTATAGAACAACTCGGCAAACGGGAGGCACATCCCAATTGATACCGAGGATATAACCTAGTGACTGAGTGTGCTCTTAAGATCTTGAGCATTTCCGTACTCATCAAGGTCTTACCAACATCTGTGCCGAGGATCCTGGCAACACATCTTACTACCTTGACGAATAGTGATGGACAATGCAGATGCAGGAAGACAACACTTTCTCAGATTTCACCTTAGCGAGGCCAAGGGAACGAAATCTGGATGATCGACCGAGAGACATTTAGCGCTCCGCTTCTAATGTTCTCCTTGATGTCCCAGCTTAACCCAATACCATTCGGTATCTGGAACATCAAGTAAAGGTCTGACTTCGGGAGCTCAAGGAGCCCATAGGGAACAACTCATGAACAAAATCATACCAACTCCTCATGGAAGAATGGCCAAATTGCTAACTCAAGATACTACAATAAGAGATCTCCCGGATAAGTGTGTTGGCCATGATATCCACTTAACGGTTCAAAAGACCAATATTATAATTCTTGGGGAGGTCCCAACCATCATATCTGCCTGGGATTCAGATATGGTTAGTAACAGGATACTTCAGACTCAACATGTCTGAAAATAAGAGTTGCAACACAAATCGACGAGATAACGTTGCGAGATTCTCGGGAAATGAACTACGATAGCAAGCTCCAAAACATGAGCTGGTTCTGCTACACACATGTGAACACGCTGTCCCAGACAAGCATGACCATGTAGTAGTCTCATGATAACACTACCGAGTTCAGGTTGGGAACCATCATCGAGGATAATGAAGTCCTAGCATAAGTCATGATTCTTAAGAAGGAACTTCTTCTCCTTGAGCAAATCAATCAGTGGCTTGGTGTGCTAGGGAATACATATGGAGTGGAGGTAATTAATCTACCAAACCATAGAATACCTTCGCACTTGCATAACTGACTTGGGATGATTCCAAAGGAAACAAAAACAATCTTTCTCGAACTCACAGCGGCAGCTTGCACCAAATGCACATGAATTCGAGGAAGTCACTTCTTCCATCCAAGCATAAGCTTCATGAACGGAATACGAAGGCATTGCTTACAAAGTTTTCAACACTAGGTTGATGTTCAACATGAATCATGGGGGAGACAAAATGCTGCTGATGGGCTCAACAGCAACTCATCGGAATTTCCATATCACTTGACTTCCAGCATCATGTGAACACGGTGATAGCATTGGTCAGACCAAAATATGTAATGGTGTATGCTCGAGGGATCAACCACGAGTAAGACAACATTACGAACGTCATTGGTTCTGATTTGACTTGACGATAGCCCATACTCAAGTCAAAGTTTTGACAAGGCAATAGATCCAACAACTGATCACGAGGACCAATCGATGGAGATATCATCTTTCTTCAACACACACGCACACACACACACAAAAAGATATCCCTTAACATGAACTAAGTCAGACAAGCTTTTATCTTCCAACTCTCCAAGTTGTTGTTTGGCCTAACCAACTAGCTCAGGGGTATCCCACACAGATTCTTGGAGAATGGGTGGTTTGGAGGAAAACCAACATGATCACGAACTCAACATAGAGGTCAGGTGACAACCTGGTAATACTTCCGAGAAGATATTCGGAACATCACGAACCACCGATATGTTACTAAGCTCGAGAACAATCTTGCTTTTCAGAGCAAGACGATATGATCAAATAAGCAAGGGATTGATTAATCCTAACTCATTGATCGAAGAGTGCACCAGAAATAAGGACTAGGTAGCACAATCTATCTTAGAATGATGATTCAATAACCAACACGCTAGGAATGAGAATATTGTCCATTTACTACCAAGCAACTAGTTGCTAGGAGTATTGATTTCACACATTACGGTTCACTTGTCGGTATTCGGGTTGCAACAACACGGAACCGAGGAGCGAATGATGATGGTGAGAAGTATCACTGCATCAAGAATTCATAAGAGTTGGTGCAATTATCATGACATTCCTGACATCAAGAGGGCAATACTTCAGGGTAGAACAGAAACAAAAGCTGGATTGGCATTTTGATCTGTGGAGCACAACTGCTTTGACCCAATTCTAGATATGGATGATGTACTGGAGTTTGTTTCTCCTAGTCATTCTGAAATAGAATGGCTCGACGGACCACAATGATAATAGACACTGACGAACACGATGGCACAACTATTCCTGACTATCACTTGATAGACGGAGGTCAGGATACAACTAAAGAGGGATAACTCAAAGGAACATATGTTTTTCTGAGTTGTGGATGCATAGATTAGTATGTCGAGCAAAGCTCAACATTTCTTCCGGATAACCCATGCAGAAAGGTAGAACTGGCAGATTCACAATGTAGAACGAAGAACTCATCAAGAGCACTCTTATTGTGATCTTTTGGTTCAAAAGAACTTCTGCCGTAAGCAGTTCATGGTATTTGGAAGAAGGAAATACCACGGACCCCGAGGACTATCGCAAAGGTTACTAATATCCCGGGGGGTTCATTACGGGTTCGAGGACCCCATGGCCCATGATGCCCATTACCTCTCCCGGGGGGTTCCGGTAACCTCCCGGTACTCCAAAAATACCCGAAACGATCCAAAACTATTCCGGTCTCTGAATATCATCATCTGATATGTCAATCTTTACCTCTTGGCCATTTCGAGACTCCTCGTCATGTCCGAGATCTCATCCGGGACTCCAAACAATCTTCGGTCACGAAAAACAAATAACTCATAATACAAATCGTCATCGAACGTTAAGCGTGAGGACCTTACGGGTTCGAGAACTATGTAGACATGACCGAGACACATCTCCGGTCAATAACCAATAGCAGATCCTGGATGCTCATATTGGTTCCTACATATTCTACAAAGGTCTTTATCGGTCAAACCGTAATGACAACATACGTCATTCCCTTTGTCATCGGCATGTTACTTGCCCGAGATTCGATCGTCGCTATCCTCATACCTAGTTCAATATTGTTACAGGCAAGTCTCTTAACTCGTTCCGTAATGCATCATCCCATAACTAACTCATTAGTCACATTGCTTGCAAGGCTTATCATGATGTGCATTGCTGAGAGGGCCTAGAGATACCTCTCCGATACTCGGAGTGACAAATCCTAATCTCGATCTATTCCAACCCAACAAACACCTTCAGAGACACCTGTAGACCATCTTTATAATCACCCAGTTACGTTGTGACGTTTGATAGCACACAAGGTGTTCCTCCGGTATTCGGGAGTTGCATAATCTCATAGTCAAAGGAATATGTATAAGTCATGAAGAAAGCTATAGCCATAAAACTTAACAATCATTATGCTAAGCTAACGGGTGGGTCTTGTCCATCACATCATTCTCATAATGATGTGATCCCGTTCATCAAATGACAACACATGTCTATGGTAAGGAAACTAAATCATCTTTGATTAACGAGCTAGTCAGGTAGAGGCATACTAGGGACACTCTGTTTTGTCTATGTATTCACACATGTAACAAGTTTCCGGTTAATACAATTCTAGGATGAATAATAAACATTTATCATGATATAAGGAAATATAAATAACATCTTTATTATTGCCTCTAGGGCATATTTCCTTCAGTCTCCCACTTGCACTAGAGTCAATAATCTAGATTACATAGTAATGATTCTAACACCCATGGAGTCTTGGTGCTGATCATGTTTTGCTCGTGGAAGAGGCTTAGTCAACGGGTCTGCAACATTCAGTTCCGTATGTATTTTGCAAATCTCCATGTCTCCCTCCGCGACTTGATCGCGGATGGAGTTGAAGCGTCTCTTGATGTGTTTGGTTCTCTTGTGAAATCTGGATTCCTTTGCTAAGGCAATTGCTCCAGTATTGTCACAAAAGATTTTCATTGGACCCGATGCACTAGGTATTACACCTAGATCGGATATGAACTCCTTCATCCAGACTCGTTCATTTGCTACTTCTGAAGCAGCTATGTACTCCGCTTCACACGTAGATCCCGCCACGACACTCTACTTGGAACTGCACCAACTGACAGCTCCACCATTCAATATAAATACGTATCCGATTTGCGACTTAGAGTCATCCAGATCAGTGTCAAAGCTAGCATCGACGTAACCATTTATGGCAAGCTCTTTGTCACCTCCATAAATGAGAAACATATCATTAGTCCTCTTCAGGTATTTCAGGATGTTCTTGACCGTTGTCCAGTGATCCACTCCTGGATTACTTTGGTACCTCCCTACTAAACTAATAGCAAGGCACACAACAGGTCTGGTACACAGCATTGCATAAATGATAGAACCTATGGCTGAGGCATAGGGAATGACTTTCAATTTCTCTCTATCTTCTGCAGTGGTCGGGCATTGAGTCTGACTCAACTTCACACCTTGTAACACAGGCAAGAACCCTTTCTTTGACTGATCCATTTTGAACTTCTTCAAAACTTATCAAGGTATGTTCTTTGTGAAAGTCCAATTAAGCGTCTTGATCTATCTCTATAGATCTCGATGCCCAATATATAAGTAGCTTCACCGAGGTCTTTCATTGAAAAATTCTTATTCAAGTATCCTTTTATGCTATCCAGAAATTCTATATCATTTCCAATCAACAATATGTCATCCACATATAATATTAGAAATGCTACAGAGCTCCCACTCACTTTCTTGTAAATACAGGCTTCTCCAAAAGTCTCTATAAAACCATATGCTTTGGTCACACTATCAAAGCGTATATTCCAACTCCGAGAGGCTTCCACCAGTCGATAAATGGATCACTGGAGCTTGCACACTTTGTTAGCACCTTTAGGATTGACAAAACCTTCTGGGTGCATCATATACAACTCTTCTTTAAGAAATCCATTAAGGAATGCAGTGTTGACATCCATTTGCCAAATTTCATAATCATAAAATGCGGCAATTGCTAACATGATTCGGACAGACTTAAGCATCGCTGCGGGTGAGAAGGTCTCATTGTAGTCAACTCCTTGAATTTGTCGAAAAACTTTCGCAACAAGTCGAGCTTTGTAGACAGTAACATTACCGTCAACATCAGTCTTCTTCTTGAAGATCCATTTATTCTCTATGGCTTGCCGATCATTGGGAAAGTCAACCAAAGTCCACACTTTGTTCTCATACATGGATCCCTTCTCAGATTTCATGGCCTCAAGCCATTTTGCGGAATCTGGGCTAATCATTGCTTCCTCATAGTTAGTAGGTTCGTCATGGTCTAGTAACATGACTTCCAGAACAGGATTACCGTACCACTCTGGTGCGGACCGTACTCTGTTTGACCTACGAGGTTTGGTAGTAACTTGATCTGAAGTTTCATGATCATCATCAATAGCTTCCTCATTAATTGGTGTAGGCATCACTGGAACTGATTTCTGTGATGAACCATTTTCCAATTCGAGAGAAGGTACAACTACCTCATCAAGTTCTACTTTCGTCCCACTCACTTCTTTCGAGAGAAACTCCTTCTCTAGAAAGGATCCATTCTTAGCAACAAGGATCTTACCTTCGGATCTGTGGTAGAAGGTGTACCCAACAGTTTCTTTTGGGTATCCTATGAAGACGCACTTCTCCGATTTGGGTTCGAGCTTATCAGGTTGAAGCTTTTTCACATAAGCATCGCAGCCCCAAACTTTAAGAAGCGACAGCTTAGGTTTCTTGCCAAACCATAGTTCATATGGTTTCGTCCATAATATATCGCACCATATCTAATAAAGTACGATTACGACGTTCGGACACACCATTACGCTGTGGTGTTCTAGGTGGTGTGAGTTGCGAAACTATTCCACATTGTTTCAAATGAAGACCAAACTCGTACCTCAAATATTCGCCTCCGCAATCAGATCGTAGAAACTTTATTTTCTTGTTATGATGATTTTCCACTTCACTCTGAAATTCTTTGAACTTTTCAAATGTTTCAGACTTATGTTTCGTTAAGTAGATATACCCATATCTGCTCAAATCATCTGTGAAGGTTAGAAAATAACAATACCCGCCGCGAGCCTCAACACTCATCGGACCGCATACATCAATATGTATTATTTCCAATAAGTCAGTAGCTCACTCCATTGTTCCGGAGAAAGGAGTCTTAGTCATCTTGCCCATGAGGCATGGTTTGCAAGCATCAAGTGATTCATAATCAAGTGATTCCAAAAGCCCATCTGCATGGAGTTTCTTCATGCGCTTTACACCAATATGACCTAAACGGCAGTGCCACAAATAAGTTGCAGTATCATTATTAACTTTGCATCTTTTGGCTTCAATATTATGAATATGTGTATCACTACGATCAAGATTCAACAAAAGTAGACCACTCATCAAGGGTGCATGACCATAAAAGGTATTACTCATATAAATAGAACAACCATTATTCTCTGAGTTAAATGAATAACCGTCTCGCATCAAACAAGATCCAAATATAATGTTCATGCTCAACGCTGGCACCAAATAACAATTATTTAGGTCTAAAACTAATCCCAAAGATAGATGTAGAGGTAGCATGCCGACGGAAATCACATTGACCTTGGAACCATTTTCGATGCGCATCGTCACCTCGTCCTTAGCCAATCTTCGTTTAATCCGTAGCCCCTATTTCGAGTTGCAAATATGAGCAACAGAACCAATATCAAATACCCAGGCGCTACTACGAGCATTAGTAAGGTACACATCAATAACATGTATATCAAATATACCTTTCACTTTGCCATCCTTCTTATCCGCCAAATACTTGGGGCAGTTCCGCTTCCAGTGACCAGTCCCTTTGTAGTAGAAGCACTCAGTTTCATGCTTAGATCCAGATTTGGGCTTCTTCCCTTGAGCAACAACTTGCTTGCTATTCTTCTTGAAGTTCCCCTTCTTCCATTTGCCCTTTTTCTTGAAACTAGTGGTATTGTTAACCATCAACACTTGATGCTCCTTCTTGATTTCTACCTCCGCAGCCTTTAGCATTGTGAAGAGCTCAGGAATCATCTTGTTAATCCCTTGCATATTATAGTTCATCATGAAGCCTTTATAGCTTGGTGGCAGTAATTGAAGAACTCTGTCAATGACACTATCATTAGGAAGATTAACTCCCAGCTCAGTCAAGTGGTTATGGTACGCAGACATTCTGAGTATGTGTTCACTGACAGAACTATTCTCCTCCATCTTGCAGCTATAGAACTTGTTGGAGACTTCATATCTCTCAACTTGGGCATTTGCTTGAAATATTAACTTCAACTCTTGGAACATCTCATATGCTCCATGACATTCAAAACGTCTTTGAAGTCCCGATTCTACGCCGTAAAGCATGGCACACTGAACTATCGAGTAGTCATCAGCTTTAGCTTGCCAGACCTTCATAACGTCCGGAGTTGCTCCTGTAGCAGGCCTTGCACCTAGCGGTGCTTCCAAGATGTAATTCTTCTATGCAGCAATGAGGATAATCCTCAAGTTACGGACCCAGTCCGTGTAGTTGCTACCATCATCTTTCAACTTAGCTTTCTCTAGGAACGCATTAAAATTCAAGGGAACGGTAGCACGGGCCATTGATCTACAACAACATAGATATGAAAAAACTATCAGGACTAAGTTCATCATAAATTAAAGTTCAATTAATCATATTACTTAAGAACTCCCACTTAGATAGACATCCCTCTAGTCATCTAAATGATCACGTGATCCATAGAAACTAAACCATGTCCGATCATCACGTGAGATGGAGTAGTTTTCAATGGTGAACATCTCTATGTTGATCATATCTACTATATGATTCACGTTCGACCTTTCGGTCTCAGTGTTCCGAGGCCATATCTGTATATGCTAGGCTCATCAAGTTTAACCGGAGTATTCTGCACGTGCAAAACTGTCTTACACCTGTTGTATGTGAACGTAGAGCTTATCACACCCGATCTTCACGTGGTGTCTCGGCACGACGAACTGTAGCAATGGTGCATACTCAGGGAGAACACTTATACCTTGAAATTTAGTGAGGGATCATCTTATAATGCTACCGTCGTACTAAGCAAAATAAGATGCATAAAAGATAAACATCACACGCAATCAAAATATGTGACATGATATGGCCATCATCATCTTGTGCCTTTGATCTCCATCTCCAAAGCACCGTCATGATCCATCATCACCGGCTTGACACCTTGATCTCCATCGTAGCGTCGTTGTCGTCTCGCCAACTATTGCTTCTACAACTATCGCTACAACATAGTGATAAAGTAAAGCAATTACATGGCGATTGCATTTCATACAATAAAGCGACGGCCATAAGGCTCCTGCCAGTTGCCGATAACTTTTACAGAACATGATCATCTCATACAGTAACGTATATCACATCACGTCTTTACCATATCACATCACAACATGCCCTGCAAAAACAAGTTAGACATCCTCTACTTTGTTGTTGCAAGTTTTACGTGGCTGCTACGGGCTTCTAGTAAGAACCGTTCTTACCTACGCATCAAAACCACAACGATTTTTTTGTCAAGTGTGCTATTTTAACCTTCAACAAGGACCGGTCGTAGTCAAATTCGATTCAACTAAAGTTGGAGAAACAGACACCCGCCAGCCACCTTTGTGCGAAACAAGTTGCATGTCTGTCGGTGGAACCGGTCTCATGAACGTGGTCATGTAAGGTTGGTCCGGGACGCTTCATCCAACAATACCGACAAATCAAAATAAGATGTTGGTGGTAAGCAGTACGACAATAATCGCCCACAACTCTTTGTCTTCTACTCGTGCATATCATCAACGCATAGACCTGGCTCGGATGCCACTGAAGGGGGACGTTGCATGCAATTTCAAAAATGTCCTATGCTCACGCAAGATCTATCTAGGAGATGCATAGCAACGAGAGGGGGAGAGTGTGTCCACGTACCCTCGTAGACCGAAAGCGCAAGCATTAGTTAAACCCGGTTGATGTAGTCAAACGTCTTCA
This sequence comes from Aegilops tauschii subsp. strangulata, assembly GCF_002575655.3. Classification (NCBI taxonomy): domain Eukaryota; kingdom Viridiplantae; phylum Streptophyta; class Magnoliopsida; order Poales; family Poaceae; genus Aegilops; species Aegilops tauschii. The sequence goes on from NC_053038.3 coordinate 94,692,908, forward strand.
CGATCCAACCGATCAAGTACCAAACGTACGACAAGCACACGTTCAGCTCGATGTCGTCCCTCGAAATCTTGATCCAGCAGAGGGTCGAGGGAGAGTTTCGTCAGCACAACGGCGTGGTGACGGTGATGTGATCCGCGCAGGGTTTCACCTAAGCACTACGACACTATGACCGGAGGAGTAAACTGTGGACACTACAAAAAAATACACATCCGTGTCATTTTGGGCCGGACGAAAATCTTTTCTGTCATACTTATGACACTTCTATGACGACAATTCTGACAAAACCCGGTATCATCATAGATGTGGTGGGGTCCTACTTCTATGACAAAAAATCATGACAGAAAATGGGCTTTTCATCCTGGGCGGGTCGGAGACGCAGCTGCATGACATTCTTTGGGCCGTCCATGACGGAAAAAACCGTGGTAGAAGCGAGGGCGCTAAAATATCGTCCCCGGTTACGGTGGGTGGTCGGGGGTCGAGCGATGCGCGTTTCTCTCGTACGTACGCGCGTGTGTGCGAGGCATTGGGCTCTAACTGAACCCGAGCGATTGCACTGCAGGCTACGCGTTACTGAACCCGAGCGATCGATTGATGGCTGTTAACTGAACCCGGTCGAGTGATTCCTTCGCTACTGCTGCTAACTGAAGCCGATCGATGCTACCTCTGGATGAACAGTGAGCGTTGTGGGGGGGTTGGATGAACAATTCCCGGTGGGGGTGGATGAACAGGGCCCCGTGGTGTTGCCTCTGGATGAACAGTGAGCGTTGCTGGGGGGTTTGGATGAACAGTTCCCGGTGGGGGTGGATGAATAGGACCCTGATCGTTCGAGCCGGTTGGGGCTGGATGAACAGGACCCCGTGGAGGGCAGGATGAACAGGACCACCCCGTGGAGGGCAGGATGAACAGTGGACGGTGGAGGGCTGGATGAATAGTAGCCCGTGGAGGGGTGGTTGAACAGGAGCCCGTGGAGAGGGCTGGTTGAACAGTAGCCGGTGGAGTAGCGCGCGGTGGAGGCTGGATTAACAGGAGCCCGTGGATGAACAGTCGCAGGTGGAGGCTGGAGGAGGTCGACGGTGGATGAACAGTAGCCCGTGGAGGCTGGAGGGGGTCGACGGTAGAGATGAACAGTAACCTGTCGAGTCCCGTTTTGCGGTACGCCACACCCCTCCCAATGAACAGGACCCCCGTTTCGACTGTAGCGCTCCAACACAAGTCCGTTTCCTCCGTTTTGCGGTACGCCACACCCCTCCCGATCAACAGGACCCCCGTTTCGACCGTAGGAGATTCGTTTCCTCCGTTTTGCGGTACGCGAGACCCCTCCCGATGAATAGGATCCCGTTTCGAACGTGGCCGGTCGAACACAAGGCTGTTTCCTCCGTTCTGCGGTACGCCAGGCCTTGTTTGCATCGGCTGTTCCGTCCAAGCCCTCCCGATGAACACGATGACGCATTCCGTTCCTACCCAGCCGGTTGGCTCCCCATGAACACGACGACGACGCTGTTTCTCCGTTCCGACCCAGCCATGTACGTACAAGAGCCCTGGCCGTACGTATACGCGAGTAGGCGTTCGAGACCCTGGCTGTATGTACGTACGTGGCCGTATTTTCTTTCTTGCACACTGGCCGCTGTACGTATATGTACATGCTACGTGCGCGCCTCTACTACGACACGTGCGCGCCTCTACATCGACCAGTATGTACGTACACGTTCGCGACCAGAATGACAACGCTACGTACGCTTCGACCAGGTGGGTCCCGACCGTCACGCACTTCCTTGCCTGCGAAGATGTAGCTGGTGGGTCCCAGCAGTCAGGGGGGCGAATCATTTTTTTTCTGGACGCACTTCCTTGCGTGCGAAGATGTAGCTGGTGGGTCCCAGCAGTCAGGGGGAAACGTTTTTTTGCGAAATACGGTGGCCCGTCCGGTGGGTCCCGCTGTCAGGTGGAGGAATAATTGTTTTGCGCGTAATAAGGAGGCACTTCCTTGCTGCGGCCGTGGACCCATCTGTCAGCCTCTCCACGTATAGTACTCTTCCGATGGAAGTCGTTCCTTGACCACGTTGACCACGCCGCACCGAGAGCACCAGGGCGGTGGACGATGGCGAGGCCTAGGAAGGGGACAACGCGGAGCCGGGAAAGACGCGGTAGTGGAAGCCCGCGCGGAGAGGAGTACGAGGGTTCACTAGTTCGGCTGCGGTGTGAGGCTGCCGTCGCGGCAGGGCCTGGCCAGCGGTGGGAATAGTAGGGGCGGTGAGGCCTCCGTGGCAGCACAGCCGGCCACGGAAGGCAGGAGCATGCGGCACGACTGGCGCTGCTTTGGGCGACTAGAGCAACAAGACCAGAGGTTGAAGAAGCACTACGACCATTGGATGGACATCGTACGGTCACTGGAGCTAGAATGGTTCATATTGACTACGTAGACAAAGCACTCTGTCCCCGTCAACTTAGTAGGCCCACAAGTCAGCCTCCCACCAAGGTGGGTCCCAACTAGCAGGGGGAGTATTCATTTTTTTGTGCGTGATAAGGAGGCACTTCCTTGCGTGCGAAGATATAGCTGGTGGGTCCGACCTGTCAGTGGTGGAAACGTTTTTTCACGAAATACAGAGACCCTTCCGGTAGGTCCCAGCTGTCAGGTGGAGGAATCATTATTTTGCGCGTAATAAGGAGGCGTTTCCTTGCATGCAGCCGTGGACCCATCTGTCAGCCTCTCCACGCATAGTCTACTTCCGATGGTGTCATTCGTTGACCACGTTGACCACTCCGCGCCGAGCGCATCCAAGGTGGTGGACGACGGTGAGGCCCTGGACAGCAACGAGCCGGAGATGGGAAGACGCGGGAGTAGAGTCGCAGATGGAGAGGTGACGAGGGTTAACTGGTTCTGGTGCGGTGTGGTTCGGCAGTCGGTGGAGAAGAACAGGAGGTGTGGAGGGGTGAAGGGATTGCCTGGCCAACGGTGGAGTAGCGCTTCACAGCGAAGCGTGCTAAGCAGAGCTGCTAGCAGCAGCTGGAGGCGGGAGCAGGTGGTCCCGGCGGCGCTGGAGGAAGCAGACGAGAGATTGAAGATGGATGCCGGTCGTTGGATGTAAATCCAACGGCTAACGATGTCAGAATCATTTGTTGACTAAGTTGACAACGACTTGCATTGGCTTCGGCCTATTGGCCCACATTTCAGCCTCCAAAAATGTGGCACGTATTCAACCCATTTTTTCAGAATTTACAGTTTTTTTTGCAGGGTAGAATTTACAGTCCATTTGATCTCTTTTTTTTTGAATTACAGTCCATTAGCTGGGTTGGGTGAACAAATAATGTAGCGTCCATGCAGCCCATTTATGTTTTTCCTAAAAAATTACAGGCCATTTGCACTTTCTCGAAATACACGATTTTGCTGGGCTGATTCTAATTATAATGTTGGGGTGGGCGCAGCAATGTTATCAAAAAATAAACAGGAGCTGAGCATTTTGTTATATATATATATAATAAGTGATTTATTATTACATTGGTCCTTAAATCTTACCAAGCTTTTGTATACAATCACCAGGATTTTCTTTGCCAAAAAAAATCCAGGATTTTATTGTTAAGAAATTATTTTTATAAGTTAACAAGATCTGGGATATTGTTTTCTTACATATGTAAGTATCTGTTAAATATATGATGACAATAAAAATAATATATAATAACATATAAAATAATTTAAATATATATAATATAGTTAGAAGGGAAACATAAGTTGTATCAGGCGTTCCTATTCTTATATAGAAAAATAGAACAGACCTCTGCGTTTTCTTCAAAAAAAATACGTAAATTGGGCTGCCGATGTTTCAGGAAAAATAAAACCTCGGATGGGAGGTCCATAGGCCGGTCGATACATGACGGCCCTCAAGAAAATACAAACAGCCTTATGGACCTCCCATCCGAGGTCGTGGGCTGCGCATGTTAAAAAAGAAAGCCTAGACGGGGCAGTTGTTCCGCCCGGGTTCGATTCCACCTGTGCAGAGAAAATATCTCCAAATTTTTTGCCTCTGCCTTTATTGATATGTGGGTCCCAATTTTCATCTACACACACCACGTCCTACACTTGTCAAAACTTCGTCCCTCGTTTTCTCTGTTTTTCGCACACTCAACATTGTGTGGGCATTTTGAAAATAGCATATCTTTTTGACTGTGCATCATATGAAGATGTGCTATGCATGAATGTTGATCAGCATGATGTTAACTGGCTGGTAGTTCCAGTTTCGACCATGAATAAAACTTCCAGCATGATGTTAAAACTGTTTGAAAAGGCCGTGTTAATATAAATGCTCTGCCTCTGAAAGTTGCAGTTTCTTATCTGAAACTGAACTTGGAGTTTCTTATCTGAAACTGAAACTTGCAGTTTCTTCTCTGAGAATCACATTGTCTGCACTTTTATACTCCTATGAAACTACATTTTTTAAGTGCTAAAAATAGATCTCTAGAATTCATAAAATACTTCATATGCTCAATACTGCAAATCTGGAATTCAAAAGACATTCATATCTGCAAATACTAACAACCCTAAGCTCCTCCTGACAATTCACAACCTGCCCGACTATTGGTCTGGGGGGGGGGGGGCAAATCCCTCCTATTCCTCGGCGGCAGACAGCCGCCCCGTGAGACGATGTGAACGGCGAGGGAGAGGATGGCAGGGAAGCGTCCTTGGGCCAACTGTTTTTCTCCTCTTGCAGTTGGCTTCGGTCGAGAAGACTCCACCGGCTCGCTCTGGCATGTCACCCTCACAAACGGCACCCTGTAGATGCTCGATCCTTCAATCTCTGGTGGATGCTCCATCTGGGATCGATACTCCCACCACCGCTCCCTCACGATCAGATTCGGTGAATCTGTTTGCTCCATGGCCCAGAGGAGCAGCTCTATGTACTCCCGCGCGACTCCCTTCGGGAGTATCGCCGCCTTTTCGCTCTGTTGCAGATATTTGGCCTTGGATGTCGCCGTTGCCGCTAGTTGGTCCTTGTTGTCAAACCAAGACTATATCTCCAACATCCTAGCTAGCTTCACAGGGTTGCCGTCTGTGATCCTCACATGTCGGTTGTACTCCTCCATCGATCTACTTCTCCACAGCACCTTCACTCGCCGGTGGTGGCTTTTGAATGGAAGAGGAGAGGAGCAGCGCTGGTTTTGGTTTAGAATGGGAGAGGAGCGACGCTGGTTTTGGATTGGAACAGGAGAGGAGGGGCGGTGGTTTTGAAATGGAAGAGGAGAGGAGCAGCGCTGGATTTAGATTGGAACAGGACAGGAGCGGCGGTGGTTTAAGAGGAGAAGAGCGGAAGAGCGGCGCTGGTCCTGGAAGTATTTTTTTTGCGTATTTTGGGTCAAAGTTTGACCATGTACTGTATTTGACAAGCAAAATGTGAATGCATGTCACCAAAAATTGTATCGTTTGGTTCGTATCTGAATGTCCTTTCAAATTATATTATTTTTGCAACGTATAACATATATTTTATTTGCGAAAATCATGGTCAATTATGACCCAGAATAAAAGGGAGACTAGTTAATGTGGGGTCGCTTTCTTAATTGAAGGGTAAATTGATTTTGATTTTGATCCAGTCATAGCGCGCCGGCCCTCTCGTCCAATCCTAAATAGCTGCCGCACGCTCCTCTCCCTCTTCTCCATTGCAAAACCACCTCCTCTCCTCTCCATCATCTCCATTCCAAAACCACCGTCTCGCCTCTCCCTCTTCTCCATTGCAAAACCACCTCCTCTCTCCTCAGATGAGGATCCCCTGACGTAGCCCATCCTGCCATTGAGACACTGACACATGGGTCCCACCAAGCGCGGGGCCCACCTTCAGCGACTGAAAGGCAGGGGAACCTCTCCTCTCCATCATCTCCATTCCAAAACCACTGTCTCGCATCTCCCTCTTCTCTATTGCAAGACCACCGTCTCTCCTCCCATCTTCCAAAGCTAGCACCGGACCACTCAGAAGGACATCTATGGAGGGGATGCAGCAGCGAATCTGGCAGTTCGCCGGTGCTGACCAGGCAAAGCTAGCCAGGTTGAAGGAGATCCTTACTTGGTTTGACAATGAGTGCGAGATTTCGAGGACGGTGAGGGCCATGTGGCAATGTATGCGAAAGAGCGAGACGACGGTGATGTACTCCTCGGCGGCAGTCATGCCGCAGTCCTTCGAGTTCATCGAGTATCTCCTCTGGGCGATGGAGCAGACAGATTCGCCCGAGGAGAAAGTCAGGCGGAGGTGGTGGGCGTACAGGTCGAAGGTCGAGCACCCAGAGGATAACGAATCGATCGAGTACGGTGTGCCGTTCGTGAGGGTGCAGAGCCAGCCGGAGCCACATGAGTATTAGTTCTCCCACCGCAAGAGGAGGCCGGATGGCGCGACGTCGCTTCCCCGTCGTTCTCCACGGTTCACTCGATGCTCGCCTCGTTTCAACGGCGTCGGTAGGGTTTAAGGTAAGCTTCGCACTAACCTAATCTTCCATCTGCTCATGCTTACAATCAGTGTGACAACTAATAAAAATCATGCTTACAATCAGTCTCCGAGTACTACGCCAATCACCCTAAAATAGCTCTGGACCTTTGGGTCAAAGTTGTGACACTGTGTACAAATAAAGAAAAATAGATTGGTGCTTCTTTCAAAAAAGAGTACACCCCTAGAAAACTGCCAATATAAGCTACTAGTATTTTTTTAAGTCTAAGCTACTAGTATTTGGTTAGAGGATTTGCTGCCGAGAAAGATCCGTCCACAGTGACCGCCACACATCCCACTGATGGTGGTGGATGCCAATGCTTAGATGGAGCAGGGTTGGTATCGGTAATTTTTACTTGGCACCTAGCACTCTGCATATATGTCGGTTCCATCCGTACATTTGTGCAGTTCCACCAAAATGCAGCTGAATAACCCTGTTTGCACAGATAATGAAAAGGCGTGATTACATTATAGTGGCACTAGTTGATGAAACATACACTAATAAACAGAAGAAAATATTACATCATACTGGAAATCGACCCAAGTCTCCCCGATACACTTTCTGCCAGTGATGAACATCAGTATACAGCGGTAGTACAAGGAGGGGCCTTGAGACATTCAAATCTCTATTTTTGTGCAGATCAACTAAAATTAAGCACCCCAGTTTGCAGAAACGCTTAAACATTAACAATGGGACTAGTTGATGAAACATACATTAACAAAGAGAAGCACTTTCTTTATCTACATTGGAAATGAAATGATAGAGAGGACACTCGCTCTATTTTAACTGTATTATTACTTCATTTTATCAGTGACACTAGGGTCGAGCAGGTGGCAAACGAGGTGTACCGTGCGTCGCAAGGATGAAGGCCGGGGGTGCTTAGACTGGGATGCTGAAGCTGGCTCTTTCAGTCCCTATCTTCCCCCTGATGTTTCTGTGGTAGCATTTGGGTTGTAATCCAAACTTGGTCGAGCTGGTGCTGCGTCCCCCTACCTGCCTAGCTTATGTGGCGAACTTGTCTCCTGCTAGTACTCAGTCTGTTCTAGTAGTAGTTGCATAACTGCCTGTTTACACTGAGATGTTGTCGGATAATGGTTCTCTATGGTTGGGTTTCTTTAATGAAATCAGAGGGAACCCCCTCTTTCGATATATAAAAAAACAGTGGCACTAGCGGTGCCAAAATATTGCCTCAAATTAATAGTGCCACTAGATTAAGGTGCAAAATAATAACATTACTGCTTTATCATGGCAGTGCCAAAACAGTAGCACAAGAGCAGGATCAACATGCAGGATCTTTGGCAAACGGTCAGACCAAAGAGGAACATACCTCATGATGGGAACCATATCTGCAGTCAACGCCATCGTAGAAGGGATGAAACCAGTCACCAACATGGATGATTCAATTCATGAGACCTTTTGGTGTAGTTCACCTAAAATGAAGCAATGTCCCATGAGCTAGCAGCTTCTTCTTCTTCTTTTTTTAAGAAAAGGGCTCCAGCCCCGGTTCCATTTCCATCAGAAAATTAAACCCACAAAGCTTCTTCTTCATTAGTTGCAATAAAATTGAGCAACATCAAGGTTGGTCGTGAAGCTCCTGGAATGTTCAACTATAATTTGGATATCATTTGTGCAGTTCAACTAAGATCAAGCGTGAAATGTATATCTCTGTTTGCACAAAAAAGGTGGAAAGGAGGGTGACTAACAAGTGATGAAACATGCATCAAATGAAAAAAAGCATGTTCCTTATCTGAATGGCAATCGTACAAGGACAGTAGCAATTTCTAGCAGCATTGCTAGATATTAGTGTGGGCATTAGGATTAACTATGACAACCGTTAAATACGACATTACTTTAATGGTGCCATTGCTTCATTTTACCAGCAACATTAAATTAACAGCTGCTACAGAGTCGGTATTTGGGCACGGGAGAGTAGGCGGACCAGGACAGTTGCATCTCTAACGAAAGGAAGCAACTTATCTTAATGGGAAATTTAGCAGGACATGAAAAAAAGTGCCATTGATTCATATTACTAGAGGCATTACATTCAAAACAACATTGGTTTAACGTGTCCTTACTTTTAACAGTGCGACTGCTACATTTTACCAGTGGCATTACATAAGAGCAGCTCAGGGCAACAAACATCAGAAGAGGATATCTGGGTTGGTCCCATTTTTGTTCGGTATATAGCCACCTTATACTGTGTGAGGCTAGCAAATCTAGTGCTGGACTTACTCTGTTGACTTGTCCCCCAGTCCCCACTTTCTTTCCTTTTTCAACCAATAGATCGGGTTTATATTGAGTTTGTACTGCGTTCCCTTTATTTCCCTATTAGACCTAGAGACCAGTTGGATAGCCAGTCTCTGCTACTTTTCGCCCCCATTATTTCCTCTTTCGAACAAGTCCTAGATTCAGGTAACAAATCTTCCCCCACCCCCACCCCCTTTCTTCCTTGTTTGAACCAAGTACTACTAGATTCGAGTGCATGAACTAGTTTTACCTCTTAACAGTAAAAAAATTAGGTGGTTTTCGAACAGTCGATCGATCCTATCTACACGAGGGGGCCTGAGAAATAGTAAAAGATACAAATGCAGCGACGTCAGGAGCTCGGGAAGTAGAGCAAGGCCGGTTTCGAAGGAAGTTATACCTAAGGGTCGCCGGGATGTTGCTAGGTGGGCGGCGGGAGGCCGGATCTGCCCACACTACGGTAGCGAGGAAGAAGGGGTGGGAGGCCCACCTTCGCCAGCGATGCTTGGGAGAGAACAACAAGGCACACTGATCGGGACGCGCCGGCAGTGAGTAAGAGCCGTCGCCGAGGACGACTGCGTGAACATTGCACCTTCTCACCTTCCCCGGCGGAGAGGATCCGGCTGGATCTGTGACCAGTGGTGAGTAGAGAGAGAGAGTGTGTGGCCACTGCTGTCGTGTTTAGATCTGGAGAGGATGAGACAGTGTGAAGAGAGCAAAACTAGCAAGCAAGCGCGGAGGCTCCTGCCTATATAGTGGAGTACTAGTTTTCTTTTGTCTATCGGCCGGAGCCGGCTTAACCTCGGCAATGACTGTTGAGAAGTCTTCATGCACGTGCCCCGGAGGCGCAGTTGTCATCATTTTGATCTGAAGCACCGGATTATAACATATAATACGAAAAATGCCACATGACAAGAAATCATAACCTCACTGCCCAAAGGAGACAAGATGAATCCCGACGGACAAACTAGACGAGGATCAAAGCTCAAATTAAAGATAAACTCGTAGAAAAGGGGTCCGTCGATAGTAGTCTTCGTGCATGTGCCCCCAATGACTAGCCCAACTCAGTTGTCGCTGTTTAACCCTCGCAGTGATCCGAAGCACATGACACCTAATTTTGCGAGATGACAAGAAACCTTTTTTTAGATTTCTCACCAGAACTACAGCCCTGTACAACACAGCCTGCACGATATGTAGACGATAGCCAATCCAGGCGTGTCTGCTGGAGTCTGGTCACATGCATGGACGAACTAATTTTCCGTGTCTTGCATGGATCGTCCAGGTACCAAGGTGGAGTATGTGCTTCTATTAACTCAGCCGACTTGCGGGGCCGGGGAGTGTGCCTATGGTCGGTTCTCAATTGCGGTCCCACATGTGTGTGCAAACGCAATATGACGCGCGTTCCATTTGGAGAGCGGCGTGCCAGACCGACCGACCGTCTATGGTGCAACGCGAACGCGACGGTCGTGTTGTATACTACGTACATGTGTACCGCCGTTTTCTTGAGGCTTTGCACCATGGCGCAATCCATGGATACAAAATTAGTATACTGTACTATTTAAAAGTCGAGGGCGGGGCTTTTCCCGCGCGGTAGGCGGGGCAGTTCCGCCTAGTCGGTTCGACAGAGACGCGAGAAGATGAGGGAGTAGGTTGCTGCAAACGTAGGGCTGTGTGATTTGACAGTGAGTTACTGCTAGACAGGTGGGGCCCGATGATTTGACTTGCCATTATCATTTTAACTGCGGCGCTACGACCGGCTTGAGTCTCCCGATTCCTGACCACCTCCATACAGGTGCCTCTCCCGATGCTCCACCATGTAGAGGCTGGCTCTTGCTTGAGAGCACACTCCTCCACTTTTTCCTTGCCTCTTTCCCCCACATATGCAAAAATGCCATGTAAAGCGGGCTTATAGCCCACTATTGAACTTGATCCTACAGGTGCTAAGCCTGCCACATAGGCATAAAGTCTGATGTGGCAAGTTAATTAAGAAGAGAGAGACTAGTTTGGTGACCCCAGGAAGAAACGGTGCTAAGCGCATGTACCTAGATGATAGACTAGTTTGGTGGTAGGCACGACCATGATACGGGCTGCTGGCAGCCCTTGGATCTGAGATGGCACGGTCACATGCTAAGTTGCTGAAAATTTGCAGAATAACCCTCCAGGATAGGATATTCACCCATAGGTCTAGAATCACGCCATGCAACCGTTCGATCTCAGATCCAAGGGCTCTCAGAAGCCCGTATAATGGGAGAATGGAAAGCTTCGTATCACCTGTAATTTTCCCGACGCTTGACATGACATCGAAAGCCATTTAATTGGGCGTCGAGTAGACATGACATCTAATTGGGCCCCCATAGTACTGTGCATGAATCCATTTATCCACCAGGCAAGCCACTACCCTGCCATTCGCACGCCCCCCCCCCCACTCGACATTTTTACAATCGATAAACCGCTCCTAGTCGTCACGTCCTTTCACATTACGGCAGTTCCACTAATACTAACCCTCCTCCCAAATCCATGGCGTCCCAAATCTCCATGATCGGCGGTGAGTACAAGGTACAAGGTTAGAACCATCACCGGCGATGAGTTCGGCGTCATCTACACCCATTCTTCCGCAACGGTGAAAGAATGCCTTGCTCGCTTCAAACACATGTTCGAAAACTCAAATGATGAGTGGGTCGCTGGGCTAGATGTTGAGTACACCACAGTCCTGGGAAGCGAGAAGAAACTAAAGGATGCAAAGAAGAAGAAGCCTGCCGTGATCCAGGTTTGCGTGCATGACTTATGCTTGGTCTACCACATATGCCATGCCGACATTGAGTGCGAGGAATTTAAGAAGTTCCTCAAGGACGGCCGAGTCAAATTCGTTACTGTAGACTTTAGGAACGACAAGGAAATCCTAGGTCGGATAGGCCTCGTTGTAGGCGACCCCTTCGACCTCCAGAAGGAAGGGCTGGTGCCCTCCCTTGATCAGCCTTCAATGCTGACCCTGGTAGGAGCCATGGTTCATCCTTCGTATGGTAAACTAGAGAAACCTCCGTACATGTTTCATCGTCATGCATGGAAGTGGAATGTACTAGATATGGACCACATCCACTACGCTGCAATGGATGGCTACCTTTGTTTCAATATCTACAAGGGTTGGATGAAGAGCAAGAGCCAAGTGTGCGGTTCAAGCAAAGAAGTATCGCCCAAGAGGAGGAGGGACAAGGACAAAGTCGAGGACGTGGACGAGGACTCCAACTAAGGTGGCAGTGTCGTTGCTCATGGTGGTTCTAATGCAGTGTCTACCGGATTAGTTGCTTAGTTTAATTTCTAGTGTGCTTAGTTTTATTTGAGGGGTGTGTTGTGCTGAGCCCCCAGCAGAACTATGTTATGTTTCTTCTCGTTATATTTCGTACATTTCATCTTTTAGTTGGTATAGTACTACCACTCGTTTCTTGACATTATATACATACAATATATATGGCCAACATCATATAGCCAGCTGTTTAGTTGTCAAAGAATTTCAGGGTGCTTAGTTTTGTCAAATAATTCTAGGGTGCTTAGTTTTATTTGAGGGGTGTGTTGTGCTGGACACCATTAACTTATCATTGTGAGAATCGGCTTATTTTTGTCATATAACATGGTCAACGGGGTTTGACGGGAAAATAACAATGTTCAATGGCATTTCTGAGTAAACATCTAACTTAACAATGGCATTTTTTAGATATCTAATTGCATTTTTGAGCAGGCATCTCACGGATCGATGGCATTTTTTCAGTAGTTGTAACTTCTAATGGCAAAACTGAGTAGTGATACACAACTAGTGGCATAAATAATAAGAACCCAAGAATTAAATAGGGCTAATTTCTTTATTTCTTTATACCTTTGTGTGCGAAACAATATACGCTGCCTACTGCCAGATTTTCTTTACAGAGGCAACATAGAACTATATGAGTGCCCTGTTAAATTTTGGAATTATTCTGGGTTCGTTTGGCCTTTTTTATACATTAATTGAGTTTCTGGTCATTTAATGTGCATAATTCAAATTTGAACTACAAGCACATGCTCCCGTGCACCAAAGTTGACTGAAAAATCACATGTGTGTCCTCGGGTGAATTTTTAGGTCCCATGCAAGAAATGGGAATGAAATTCAAACACCTGCGCATCGTGGTTCGGCCGAGAACATTGAGAAGCTTGGTTTTAAAATTCTTGTAAATCCAAAACACGCCTGAAAATCATGAAACTTGGCATGGTGTCATGTCATGGTACTACCATGCTGTGGTAAAAAAATTCAGAATAGGAACAAGTTTTGGTATAAGTTTCTTGCAAACCGGAGCTTCTCTCAAGAAGGCTCGTGGTTCAGAGAGGGAACGTGTCACCTTTGTGTGGATAATTCAAATTTTAAATACAAGCACATGCTCCAGTGCACCAAAGCTGGTTGAAAAATCACATATGTGTCCTCGGGTAAATTTCTAGGTCCCATGCCAGAAATGGGAATGTAATTCAAACATCTGGGCGTCATGGCTCGGCTGGAAACATTGAGAAACTTGGTTTTTTAATTCCTGTAAATCTGAAACACGCATGAAAATCATGAAACTTTGCTTGGTGCCATGACATGGCACCAACATGCTGTGGAAATTTTGCTGTCCGATTTGCAAAGGCGCACACATTATTAATCAACAAAGTCATTGTTGGGGATATTACTACTGGGCGTAAACCGGTCAGGAGAGGCCGGGTTATCCCCATAATGGATTACTGTACCTGAAGCCCATGAAGACAGACGGTGGTGCTTTATGAAGGCCTAGGGCCCAAAGATGGTTTAAGGTCTGTAGACGTAAACCGACATTGATATGTAAACTTGTGTTGTAAGATAGAAAGAGCAGAGACTGGGCCGGACACGTTTATGAGCCGGCCTCGGGACCCTATAAACCGACGGGCATCAACCCATGTATATAAGGGGACACCGGGCGGCGGTTTAGGGAGAAGAGACAACAACTCGAGACCTAGGCAAAGCGTATTCGCTCCCTGGTCATCGAACCCCTAGCAATCCCACAACAACTGGATCGTAGGCTTTTACCTTCCCCGCAAGGGTCCGAACCAGTATGAACTCTCTGCGTCCCTTGTCCACTTTAACCCCTTTAAGCTAACCCGTTGCGATGGCTCCACGACTAAGTGCTTTCTCTAGGACATCTGCCGTGACAAAACCACGACAGTTGGCGCCCACCGTGGGGCTATCACACGATGGTTTCGAGTTCTTAGAGGGTAGCTTCAAAGGACTGAAGGGATACGTTGTGGGACAGATGACCAAGAGTTGTCGCGGCAAGCTCTACATCGACGACGCTGGCTGGGGCCCCGTGGCCAGCTCAATCGAGTACGGGTACCGGGTCCCCTTCGGCGGCATACACGTTTTCATTGGCAAGATCGACGAACCGGGCCCTAAGCCGGACATCTGCACCGACATCGTCGAGACGGCTCAGTGTGCGAGATCTGCCCGGGTTAAGCCTGTCATGAAGCGTGCCTTCGTGGGAGTCATCCACGGAGTGGAATCTGAGGATAGATCGGAATCTGGTGGTGAAACCGTCGTTTACTCCGGCGACGAGTCATCCACCGGAGAGACCGAGTCATTGTACCAGTTGCAAGATGGCCGGATTGGGGGCTGTTCCGATGGCGACAGTATTTCGGACCCCTTTGATCCGCCAAACCGGGTTGCGATCTTCATGGCCGATACACAGCCAGCGCTCCACTCTTCAACCGCAGCGGCGATGATTTCTGGATCAGTAGCAGCGATAGTGGCCGGGGCAGGAGGCCCCGTGCGACCGCCGGCTCAGGTTTTATCTGATTTATTTGACGCCTTGGCAGCACTGATGGCGGAGATTAACCCGGCGAATCAAGATGAGCATAATGCGGAAATCGCGAAGGTGAAAGATCAGATAACCCAGGCCAAGGCCGACCTGGCAGTTGAGGATACCAGGATGGCTGCGGAACGGGCCGCATTGGATGCACAGGCTTACCGGCTTATGCTGGATCAGAGCGCGTCAAACGATGTCATGAGGCGAAGGTACCGATCTCACCTGCCGCCGGTTTATGAGGCCAAGAACCTCTTTAATACCCCAAGAGCGGGGACCAGTAATCTGCCAGTGATAAACCAGGTGGAGGCACCTGGAACGGGGGCGCCGGTTCAGCCACATCCGACTGATCCGCCTCGTCAGAACAACGTTTTATCACAGCACGTCCCAACACCGCCGGGTCATTACTCTAACCCGATGGATAACATTGTCGCTGCCGCTTCACGACTGGCGGCCCTCCCGATCGAAGGCGAGTCCCCAGTAGCGGTCGAGACGCGACGGGCTAGGGAGCTCCTTCAGTCAGCTTTGACTCAGCAGCAGGCTTATTCATATAGTCGCGAAAGGATCCATTCTACTCCCCGCCCAAGCCGGAGTTACAGCAGGCATATCGATGAACCGGCCATGTCAAGCAGCGCGCGAAACTGTAATCCGCCCGGTGGCCATAACCCGGCGGGTAGCGGTGGTGATGCTCATGATGTGGTAGATCGTGCTAGGGCACGTCGAGAGGCCGAGTTAGCGGCGCAGCATGAAGCCCGCCAACTTACTCCAGTTCGTCCAACCACATCGGTGGAACCAGGGGTTACTTCCAGCTCTTTGGGAGTGCCGTGTCTCGTCCCAGCGCTGCGCAACGTGCGCCTGCCCAAGGATTTCAAGGGCCCACATAAAGTGCTGAATTACACCGCCGATTTATCCCCCGAGTCATGGGTTGAAAGCTATGAGATGGCAATGGAGATGCTAGATGTGGACGATGCGGCGTGTGCTAAATACTTCACCATGATGCTGGAGGGGACAACCCACACTTGGCTGAAGAACTTGCCGGCTAACTCCATTGGGTCAAAGGCCGAATTAAGGGCCCGGTTTATCCAGAATTTCAAGGATACATGCAAGCAGCCCATGTCAATTGTGGACTTAGCTGCCTATGTCCAGGAGGAAGGAGAATCAACAACCCGTTGGGTATGCCCGGTTTCGGAGATTTTGCATTCATTGGACCGCATCAACGCTGATACAGCAGTTTTGACATTGGAAGGCAATTGCCGGTTTGCACCTCTAAAGTTGAAGTTGGGACGGCTCAAACATCATTGTAATGACATGGGAACACTTATGGAAGCTCTGGTGAAGTATGCCGACTCTGATAGTACCAAGGACCCCGAGTCTGACGATGACAAGACAGGGAAGGGAAAGAAGAGCGGCAACACCAAGGGGC
Organism: Aegilops tauschii subsp. strangulata; assembly: GCF_002575655.3. Classification (NCBI taxonomy): domain Eukaryota; kingdom Viridiplantae; phylum Streptophyta; class Magnoliopsida; order Poales; family Poaceae; genus Aegilops; species Aegilops tauschii. The sequence goes on from NC_053038.3 coordinate 94,708,865, forward strand.
AGCAGCATAACTCGGCGGGTCATGGAAATAGCGGTAAGCGTAAGGCGGATAACAGTTTAGATTTTGTGGCTAATACCAACACGCAGGACAAAGGCCAGAGGCGTAAGGGTAAACCGCCCCAGCATGGTGGAGGACCAAGTCCTAATCCGGAGCGCTTATCTTATGTGTTAAACCAGCCTTGCCCAAAGCATGGGACGCAGGACAAACCATCCACGCACCTCTGGAGAGATTATTATATCATGCAGGAGTTCAAAAATTCCGACTTTTTCGGTATGATCATGGACCAGGCGGCGGTTCAGGCCCTGGATCTCACGGGCCGGGTTACGGTGGAGGCAGTTCCGGTTCAGGTTTTCACGGTAATCAGAGCGGACATGGTAATCAAGGCAATCAGGGCAATCAAGGTGGTTATAATCATCAGGGCAATCAGCAGCAACAGCAGCAGTCGGGCTACCAGAGCAACGTGAAGCAGTTGAATAGTGGGCAGTAGCATGTCTTCACCACTAGTCTATGTAAGCGCGATCAGAAGCTTCATAAAAGGGCAGTGAATTCCGTTGAACCGGCGGTGCCCCGTTATTTGCGCTGGTCTGAGCAACCGATCGTGTGGAGTAGAGAGGATCATCCACCCCGGGTTGATAATCCGGGTCATCTGGCATTGGTTGTGGCACCTCAGGTTGGAGGTTATAAGTTCACCAAGGTACTCATGGATGGAGGGAGTAGTATCAATATCCTTTATTATGAAACCTTCCGTCGCATGGGGTTAACAGATAAAAATCTTAAACCGTCCAACACAGTCTTCCATGGTGTAGTGCCTGGTAAATCGGCATATCCTGTCGGTAAGATAGCTCTGGAGGTGGCTTTTGGAGATGAGCATGATTCAAGGTCAGAGATTTTGACTTTTGAAGTGGTGAAAATCAAGAGCCCGTATCATGCCCTGTTTGGACGGCCGGCTTATGCTAAGTTCATCGCGAGGCCCTGTTGTGTCTATCTGCAGCTCAAGATGCCGGGCCATAAGGGGACCATCACGGTCCATGGGAGCGGCAAGATCGCTTTAGAATGTGAAGAAGGTGATGCGGCTTATGCTGAGTTAGTTTGCGCAACAGAGGAGTTGAAGTTCTATAAGGACAATGTTGATCCGGCGGATATGACTTCTTTGAAAAAGCCAACTACAGAGCATGACCCGGCCTTGATGTTTAAATCGGCTGATGAAACTAAGCTTGTCGATTTCGCTCCTGGCGATTCATCCAAGCAATTTAGCATCAGCGCTAACTTGGATCCGAAATAGGAAAGCGTGCTCATCGAGTTCATCCATGAGAATCGGGACATCTTTGCGTGGAAACCTTCTGACATGCCAGGTGTACCGAGAGAACTCGCTGAGCACACTCTCAATGTCGATCCCAAGTATAAACCGGTCAAGCAGTTTCTTCGCCGGTTCAATGAAGAATGACACAAGGCTATTGGTGAGGAGGTGGCCAGGCTCTTGGCGGCTGGGTTCATCGTTGAAGTATTTCATCCTGAATGGTTGGCTAATCCGGTGTTGGTGCTAAAGAAGAACGGCACTTGGCGTATGTGTGTGGACTACACAGATTTGAACAAGGCTTGTCCAGCAGATCCTTTCGCTCTCCCTCGTATTGATCAAATCATTGATGCTAGGGCGGGTTGTGAGCGTTTGAGCTTTTTGGATGCGTATTCTGGTTACCATCAGATCAAAATGGCAGCTAAGGACCAGGAGAAGACAACGTTTATAACTCCTTTTGGAGCCTTCTGCTATGTGTCTATGCCTTTTGGGCTCAAGAGTGCCCAGCGCTGTGTGCAGAATTGTCTTCATGATCAGAAAGGCCGCAATGTTCATGCTTATGTGGATGACATTGTGGTAAAATCTAGAAAGGAGGAGACATTGATAGATGACTTGAAGGAGACCTTTGATAACCTCCGGGTTTATAAAATTATGCTTAATCCGGCCAAGTGCGTTTTCGGTGTACCTACAGGCAAACTCTTGGGCTTTCTGGTGTCAGGGGCATTGAAGCTAATCCAGAGAAAATCAAGGCTATAACTTCGTTGGCTAAACCGAAGTGTATCAATGATGTTCAACGCCTGGCAGGTCGGATTGCCGCCTTGAGCCGGTTTATCAGTCGCCTTGGTGAGAAGGCCATTCCTTTGTATCAGATGCTGAAGAAAACGAATGACTTTGTCTGGAGTGACGCCGCCAATGAAGCATTTGAGGACTTAAAGCGGCAGCTGGCTAATCCGCCAGTTCTTGCTGCTCCTATTGATAAAGAGCCATTGTTGCTATATGTGGCAGCTAACGCCCGGGCTGTTAGCGTGGCTATTGTGGTGGAGCGCAAGGAGGCCGGAAAGGAGTATCCGGTTCAACGGCCAGTTTATTATATCAGTGAGGTACTTATTGAGTCTAAGCAAAGGTACCCACATTGGCAGAAGCTGGTGTATGGAGTTTTTATGGCAAGCCGGAAGCTTAAGCAATATTTCCAAGGTCATCCCATCACTGTGGTCAACTCTGCTCCATTGGGGGATATAATCCAAAACAGGGAAGCAATTGGCTGGATTGCTAAGTGGGCTATTGAGCTTGGGCCTCACGGGTTAAAATATTTGCCCCGGACGGCGATCAAATCTCAGGCACTTGTGGATTTCATCAATGACTGGACAGAATTACAGGCGCCAGAAGAGAAGCCGGATCATACTTATTGGACTATTCATTTTGATAGGTCCAGGCAATTGGAGGGCTTGGGGGCTGGAGTCGTATTAACTTCCCCACGAGGTGATAAGTTTTGTTATGTTCTCCGTTTAATGTTCCCTTGCACTAACAATGCAGCTGAATATGAGGCTTTACTCCATGGTCTTCGGATGGCTAAAGAGATGAATCTAAGCCGAGTTAAGTGCTTCGGTGACTTGGACCTGGTGGCTCAACAAGTGTCTGGTACTTGGGATTCCAAGGACCCACTCATGGCAGCATATCGTCGAGAGGTGGATATTGTTGCAGGTCACTTCAAAGGTTATCAGGTCGACCATGTGGACCGGCGGAAGAATGAAGCGGCGGACGCTTTAAGCCGCTTGGGTTCCCAACGTAAACCGGTTCCACCCAATGTCTTCCTGGATGTGCTGCATAATCCGCCCGTCAAGCTCCCTGGCGAAGAGGATTTGGCTGTTCCTAATCCGGAGGCTCAGTTGGTGGCGGCTCTTCATGTTATCCCGGATTGGACGGTTCCACATTTGGCGTATATGAACCGGGGCAAGTTACCAGAGGATGAAACTTCAGCCAAGCAGATAATCCGGCGGTCCAAGTCCATGACTGTTATCAATGGAGAGTAACATCATTGCAGTGTGACAGGGGCGTTTCAACGTTGTGTAACTCTTGAAGAAGGCCGTGAAATTTTGCATGAGATCCACGAAGGAGATTGTGGTCACCACGCCAGTTCAAAGTCCCTGGTAGCAAAAGCTTTTCGTCATGGCTTCTATTGGCCGACGGCTCATGCGGATGCGGAAGACTTGGTGAAAAATGCGATGGTTGTCAGAAATTCTCACGTCGAGCCCATGTTCCGGCCCAGGAATTGAGGATGATTCCAATCACTTGGTCGTTTGCAACTTGGGGGCTGGATATGGTTGGGCCCTTTAAGAGATCCAAGGACAAGAAGACCCACCTTTTGGTGGCGGTTGATAAGTTTACTAAGTGGGTGGAGGCAGAGCCAGTCAGTAAGTGTGATGCAGCTACGGCGGTTCAATTCATCAGGAAGGTGATTTTCCGGTTTGGTTTTCCACACAGCATTATAACTGATAATGGTACCAATCTGTCCAAAGGTGCTATGAAGGAGTTCTGTCAACGTGAGCACATCCGGCTTGATGTATCATCAGTGGCTCAGCCCCAGTCTAATGGTCAAGCAGAGAGAGCCAATCAAGAGATCTTGAGAGGCATCAAACCCCGGCTTATGGTTCCTTTGCAACGGACGCTGGGTTGTTGGGTGGAGGAGTTACCTTCTGTGTTATGGAGCATCAATACCACGCCCAATAGATCCACGGGTTATACGCCTTTTTTCATGGTTTATGGAGCGGAGGCGGTTCTCCCTAGTGACATCCGTCATGACTCGCCTCGTGTGGTGGCGTATGTTGAAGCTGACAATGAGAAGGCACGACAGGAAGCACTTGACCTGTTGGACGAGGAGCGTGACATTGCGGCAGCCTGTTCAGCGATTTATCAGCAAGATCTGCGTTGTTATCACAGCCGCCGGGTTAGAACCAGAACTTTTCAAGAGGGCGATCTGGTGCTCCGACTCATTCAGGATCAGACTGATATGCACAAGTTATCCCCGCCTTGGGAAGGACCTTTTGTGGTCAGCAAGAATCTGCATAACGGGTCATACTACCTTATTGATGTTCGAGAGCGCAAAGACTCACGTAAATCGAAGGAGGAGACCCACCGGCCGTGGAATATCGCTCATCTTCGGCCTTACTATACCTGAGCCATAGGCTCTACTTATGTACATAGTTATGACAATGTATATATTATGATCAATATAATAAACCGGAGCCTCAGCTAAAGCGGGGTATCTGCTGTTTTTTCTTATATCATGTGTGGTTACATGGGGGCTTCGGTTCATAAAGCGGCGTCCGGTTTACACCTTGATTCAGCTTATAAAGCTTTGTATAAAAATCACTTGGGGGCTTGGTTGTATTTGAACCATAGTCACACATCTTGATCGGCGTAAAGCCACCAGAAAAATCACTTGGGGGCTTGGTCGTATTCGAACCATAGTCACACCTCTTGATCGGCTCAAAGCCAAATTACTTCGGGGCCAAAGAGAGTGTTGCAAAAGAACAACTCAAACATAGGCACCCACTGAGCACAGCTCAAAATATTGCTTGGGGATTCTTTGCTATCGCAATGAACAAAGAATCTACACTTGTAATAGGCTATCAAGCCATGGCTTGGAAGCCTGGTGTATACAACTAAAACCCCGGGTTAGCCTGCCTTTTTAAGTAAGTCACTCCATCCAGGTAAACCTGGTATGACCCGCCGAACTTCAACAAGTTAATCTGATAAGACCCTGAACTTGTCAAAGTTAAAACGATGATTGGTTAAGGATTGAGGATCATCTTAAAAGGCTTTGTGAAATGGTTTAACTCAGTTGCCTGGCAGCCCATGAAAAGCCTCGAATTTGGGGCCTGGCAGCCCGTGAAAAGCCTCGACTACAAGTTTTCATATGATTTTATTTGAACAATTTTTCCTCCTTTTTATGAGATTTATAAAGTGTTTTGATAAACCGGCATTCATTAACCCGGCTTGACTTTCAACTACAAGTTGTCAGTATATGATCAGTTATAAACCGGGATTATTAACCCGGTCTGGTTTCAGCTATAAGTCGCCAGAATTGAATATGGATAAGCCGGTGTTTATCACAACCCGGAACGGTGTTATCATAAACTGGTGTAATATGACGGGAGGTATTATTACTCCAGATTAGGGTTATCACCCCCACTACAACAGTTGGTCAGCCAACATTATGACTCAAGGTCACGGGTATCAATTGTTTTCATATTCGATTATCTTTTCACAGCCTTGGTTATAAACCTTGGCTATATATCTGGGCATCATGACCCGTCCGGCGGTAAACCGCTAGGACACTATCTACTTGTGTGCAGGAATAGCTTGAATAAATCGCTATGGATTATGAGCATCATATGTCTTAAGCATGGCGGATTAACAAGTGTCAGGCACAAATAAATATAGATGATGGCATAGCAGACCAAGTGTTTTAACTAGCCTATTACAAGGCGTTTCAGTGCCCAAAAGGATAATTGTTTCTCGACAAGCATTGCAGCACGTGGGAGACTAAACCGGCCTCTGGATCATGATTCCTCACCAGCTTGACTTGACGGTTGCGGATCACCTTGCACCGGTTCATCATCCTCCTCTCTACCAAGTGGCTGGAAGTCAATGGTTGCCCAGTCGATCCCAGTTAGGGCTTGGAATACAGCTTCATCGCTTATAAGGGTGGACGGTTCAATGTCAGGGGCATAGGTGTGCTTACGGATTGGCGGGATAAGATTTTGCGCTTCAGGAGTTGGTGCAGCAACCCATTTGTTTTAGTCGTCATAGCTCGCCTGGTAATATGAGAGATCAGCTTCTTCAGCCAGTTGACAAGCTAGTGGACGTACTTCCTGATTTATGGCTCGGAGGTCATCATTGCAAAATTCTGATCCGTCTTCTTTTAAGCTGGGATAGCCTTTAGCCACTTCCACCGGATCAAGGTCAGGTACCCATGCTTTTCCCGGGTTAGTGCGGTCAGAGCACCCGCCCTTGCAGCAGACCTCTTTAGCTCTTCTACCCGGGCAGGCAGCATAGACAACCTTTCTTAGGTTTCCTTGATTAAAGTGGGGGGAGGTTTGTTGTGTGAAGCGGTACAGATGATCCGTTGCGCACCGGTATATAACTGCTCTATAAGAGTATAGGCAGCCTTCAATTTCTTCTATACGTCAGAGCCCAGATGACTAATGCGAGTCCCTGCATAATTACAAGCATCAGTAAACCGGCAGTGTATGGGAAGATATGTTGGAAATGTGAATTAAGGATGTTTACCAAACACAGCAGCCGTCATTGCATGTATCTGCTGCTTTACGCCAGTCAGCTCATCTACTACCAGTTTAAGAGCTGCTTCTGCATCCTCGGCTCTTTTTTGCAAAGAGGATTTCTCTATGTCCCAATCCGCCCGCTCCTTGTTGAAACTCTCCTTTAGCTTTTCCATAGCGGCTAAAGCGCTGGTCAGCTCATCCTTTGCCTTGGAGGTTTCGGCTTGCTAGGACTTGATGTTTTCCTGCAGATCGGCGTTTTAAGATTCCTTTTTGCTTAGCTCAGCCTATAAGAAACAGACATATTATGAATTGATGGTACATTTTCGAAGTACCAAGCACATAACAAGTTATGCACCTGATACTTGGGGGCTAATGCATATTTTCTTGTTCTCGGAAATTTCTACAAGTCCCAAGCACAATACAAGTATTACTCTTGGCACTTGGGGGCTAATGTATGTTTGCTCAAACTACTGAGATGGAATTCTTCTAAAGTCCCGGTTCATCTTTATAAAGTTAAACCGGCCCTTGGGGACTACATCAGTGAAAGATACAGTATTGCAATTCTAAAGTACCGGTTCATCTTAAAGAGATAACCCGGTCCCTGGAGGCTAAGCATGCAAAGTTAAGATATTACACAAATCCGGTTCAGATTAACATCATAAATCGGCCCTTGGGGGCTACTGGAGTTGACATTTGAAACTAGACATAAGAGAAACAGTTGTGTGGTTACCTCATATCGCTCCTTCATCAGATTTACTAAACCGGCTTCATAATCGCGACTGGTGTACAGACGGTTCAAGAAGCCAGAGTGAATGTCTTGGGCGTTGAGATGGGCGTAGCTGGACAAATCGGTGTTCCATTTGCCTTTGCCCATAGCAGAAAGCTCATCCTTGGCGCTATGCTTGGATAAAGCGACCGGGTTGCCAGGAGCGGTGTGGCTGACGCCGGTAATCATAATGTCATCTTCTGTAGCATCAACAGCCTTCATTGGAGTGGGCAGTTTATCAGCAGCCTTGGCTGGACTGGCCGGTTTATCATCCGTGCGAGCCGGACTAGTCGGTTGGTCAGTGTGACCTGTGGTATCAACTTCTACTTGTTCAGCGACGAAGTCATAATCTTGTGGTGGCGGATCATCAAGCTGAGCGTCTACATTGGTCTCTACTGGATCTAGGGTTTTCTCTGGTTCAATAACCACATTTTCGTCTGACGGTTTGTTGAACCGAGCCTTCTTGCTGGGTCTGGGCTTGGCACTGAGAAAGAACAGAAATAAAGGTCAATACATTGTGTAAAACATAAGGTATGGAAAATAAATTTAAGGTATGACTCACCTAGGAACTGTCTTGAGGGGTGGAAGTTGTGTGGCCGATGACTCGCCGGAGGATGAGTTGGGTGTGCCCTGATAATTTGAATCAGACGGATTAAGAGGCTAACGGAAACAACCCGCCTTGGGACAAGAAGTGTCAGGAATGTAAGAGACCTCTGATTGACGTTTCCGGACTAGATTATTTGGTAAACCGGCTGAGGTGACTACCTGGCCACTGTGCCGGGTTGTGCGGCGAGCTTCGTGTTGCTGCGTCTTCAAAAGAAAGTTTGGGCCCAAGTGAGCGAGGGGGTGAGAAAATTTTACTTTCTGGTTTGCTCGATGGATTTTCGGTGTTGGCAGAGGATCTGAACTGGAGGAAAGGACAATTACCTCTACATCGTCAGCTTGGCTGCCTTCAGCATCGTCCTGATAATGGTCATTGTCAATGAGATGTATGCAAAATGAACCAAGAGAGTCAAGTTCTACCTCTGAGTCCGGATTAGCCAAATCGGCATCAGCATTTGGCTCGGAAGATGCAGTGGTCCTCTTCTTGGCAGCTTTTTTGACAACCTTGGTCTTCCGGCGAACTAGTTTTGCCGGTTTGTCTTGTGGTTTTGCCGGTTTATCCTAGGGTTTTTTCTTCCAGAACGGATCGTCACCCTATCAAAGATGGACAAAATTTTGAGAGAATATTTGAAATAAGTAAGTTAGATCAAAAAAGTTATGGGATCCTTATAGTTGGCGGTTTGTTGGAAATACAGAAAGGACTTAATCCGGTCTGGCTGCAGACAGCCTCCGGTTCATTCAGTATCTTCTTCACAGCCTCAGTAACTTCAGCATCTGTAAGCTGAATATCAAAGTGTTGTTGAGGGTCCTTCAAACTCCCGGTGTATTCACACATTAAACCGGGGCGTCGGCTTAAGGGCAATATGCTCCAAGTTATCCAACAACGAGCAAAATCAACACCTGTTAAACCGTTCGCCATAAAAGCTCTAAGCTTTGACAGTTGTGGAGCATAGTTGGACCTTTCCTTTGCAGTTAACCTCTGAGGAAAGGGATGTGTATTGCTAAGACGGTGAGGGCGGTAACCCGACAAAGGGTTTTCATCAGTTGGAGATGTATCTTTGCAATAAAACCAAGTCTGGTTCCACTCCTTGGGGTGACTGTGAAGCTTGGCGTGAGGGAAGCTGACATCCTTCCTCTTTTGAACCGCCATTCCGCCGAGCTCAGTATTGGGTCCATCTGTGAACTCTGTGCGACGGTTTAAGTAGAAGAAATCCCTAAACAGTTCAACTGTGGGCTCCTCTTGAAGATAAGCTTCACAAAAGACTTGGAAATGGCAGATGTTGGACACAGAGTTTGGGCCGATGTCCTGAGGGTGGAGCTGAAAACTGGCAAGCACATCTCAGAAAAACTTTGCCGGGAGGGCTAAAGCCTCAACCCAGATGGTCAACGAAAACAACTACTTTTCTGTCCTTGGGCTCAGGAGGATTTTCCAGACCGGGGGCCCTCAAGTGGATGACCTCTTTCTTGGCTAAAGCACGAGTTGCAACACATCTATCTAATTGTTCTTCAGTGACTCGTGAAGGAACACAGTTGCACTCATAGACTTGTTTGGCCATTTCAATGGAAAGCTGAAACATGGTTATTGCCGGTTTAAGGTTTATATTGGACAAGTATAAGGCGGTGCAAGAGCAGAAGAAGACAGAAGTATATACATTGTTAAATCGGAATCAGACATGAGAGATGAAACAAAGATAAAGCGGCTTGGCGATTCAACAGGGTACTAATGGTATTTACCGGATCATCATTTTTCTATGAGATTAAACCGCCTATTCTGGTATAGAAGATACAGATCTAAGATGCATAAGTGAAGGAAAAACAAGTTTCACAGCTTGGCATGGTAATTTCAGATCTGCAGTGTGTTGATAAATCAAAATATATTCCGACCTAAAGCGCAGGAGCTTGAGGTGTTTAACATTTCCAGATGAGTTTTTCTACACAAAACAGATGTTCTAATGAGGGAAACGGAGTTTTTACTATAAAGGCGCTGGGAAATATCAGATCTAAATCACCATTTGTACTACTGAAGAGGAATAGGAAGAACAACTCCAAGAACTCCGACGAGTACAAACCCTAATGATAAGATCTAGGGTGAAAGGAAAAAAGACTTACCAATGTCAAAAGAACTGCGGAGAGGCGCCGCGGCTTTCTGGTACGATCAAGTTGATGCAGCGGCCGTTGTTGAGGCAGATGCGAAGATCGACGGCGGAGGCAGAGCTCGAAGGTTCGGTCGGCGCGAGGAAGAAGAAGATGCGAAGAGGCACGGGGGGGAAATGGAAAGACCCCTGGTTCTATTTATAAAGGCAAAGGGATAAGTGACAGGCGCGAGAATCGAGGAGCCCAAAAGTTATATATATATATGGCAGAGCTGTCGCCTCGATTGTTGGAGGCTCATTAAGGAAGGTGAGCTATATGCAAATTTTTAATAGCAGGTGACGTCATGGCGGTTTATCACGATTCTGGAAGATGACATCATGGCGGTTTACAAGATTTCTGTGAAGATGATGATGCGTTGAAGATTGACATGAACCAGTTCAAATCAATTTGGGGCCTAATGTTGGGGATATTACTACTGGGCGTAAACCGGCCAGGAGAGGCCGGGTTATCCCCATAATGGATTACTGTACCTGAAGCCCATGAAGACATATGGTGGTGCTTTATGAAGGCTCAGGGCCCAAAGACGGTTTAAGGTCTGTAGACGTAAACCGACATTGATATGTAAACTTGTGTTGTAAGATAGAAAGAGCAGAGACCGGGCCGGACACATTTATGAGCCAGCCTCGGGACCCTGTAAACCGACGGGCGTCAACGCATGTATATAAGGGGACGATCCGACGGCGGTTTAGGGAGAAGAGACAACAACTCGAGACCCAGGCAAAGCGTATTCACTCCCTGGTCAACGAACCCCTAGCAATCCCACAACAACTGGATCGTAGGCTTTTACCTTCACCGCAAGGGGCCGAACCAGTATAAACTCTCTGCGTCCCTTGTCCGCTTTAAACCCTTTAAGCTAACCCATTGCAATGGCTCCACGACTAAGTCCTTTCACGTTACAATCGGAAACACAAGTATTATTGAAACCGTGGGTGTTCTATTTACCATTTACGTACCGCCACGCGTCCCTTTTTTTTATTAGCTAGGAGGCGCCGTGCAGGGTAGCTATTTGAGTACGGGAGGCGTGCGATCAGACCCCTGCGCGTGCTTATCGGGAGGAGAGCCCTTTGACCTCCATCTGCCGTCCACCTCTGTCCCAAGGTACCATTAATGGCGCCCGAGCCTCTGTTTAATGGCGTGGCAATGTCTCACTCGACTGAGATTTAAGAGAAAAAAAGAAAATCTGAAAAGAAAATTTTGCACGGATCTTGATGTAAGATCCGACGGACCTATATAGCATCTACTGCAACTTATAGCAAGACTGATGAATATATATATAAGGACGACGAGAGTGGATAATAATTGTCTTACATAATTAGGAAGATAATTAAAAAAGCCACATGCGGCTACGCCCGAAATACACAAGGGCAAAACAAGAAGGAAGACGCATACAACGATCTGGCTCGCTGATCTCTACTTTCTTTATGCGCTGCAGGTCGCGGAGACTAGTTCTCACGGCGGGAGATCATCTCTTTCATCAGTTTCATGTCCTTAATACGCTGCTTGGCAGCATCCATGGATTCCTCCACCAGCCTATTGCGCTTGATGCGGAGCATGGCATTCTCGTCCAGAAGTTTCTTAATGATGACGCCCGTCCTCTACAACACGGCAGCGGTCTCCTCCTGCTTCACCCTTCCGGCGATCTTCGCCCTCAGTAGGCCGCGCTCGCCCCGGAGCTTCGCATTGCCCTCCCCGAGTTGCCGGATGACGCCGGTAGCCTCGTCTTGCATCCTCGCCCAGCCGGAGATCTGATCCATCTGGCTATGGACGATCGCATGCATGCGCCTGTAACAGTCCTCGCCTGCCCACGAGAAATTTTCCCAGGCCGCCGCGGCGCGGCGGGACATCTCTGCTGCATCCGCGGAGTGGCCGGACCAGTCTGCTACATCGACAGTGCGGCGGGACCTCCGTGCTGCTTCGGCAGCGCGGCGGGACCTCTGTGCTGCTACTGCTGCGCGGCTGGACATGTCGGCTGCTTTCGCGGCGAGGCGGGACATCTCTCGTGCTTCCTCTTCCATGCTCACCTCTCCCTGGTGGAAATCTCTCGACCCAGAACTCACGCTGGCTATGGCTTGATTGTTTCTTGTGGATGAGGAGTTGAGGAGGAATGTGCAGTCATCTTAGCATAGTAGTATTTATAACCGAGTACTACTAATACGCTCCTAGGTGGGAAACCGTTTAGGTTGTGATCGGTGTGAACAGGTTTGCAATTAAATATAGCGTGGTAGTAGTAGTAATTTGGAATGTGACGAGACGCGCTCAAGATTTATTGACGGTTCTAGTTTTGAAGTGCGGCACTATTCCCGGATGGCGTAATGTCGGCATGTTTTCTCGGCCGTGGTGTAGCATATGCCATGGTACTACTAGTTCTTTTTGTACTGCTGTGTACGTGCAAAAACTAGCACCGTCGGATACATATCTTACGCTTGGCGTTTGACATGAATAGCCTCGTGGCGAGCTATAGACTAGTCTTTTTTCAGACGCATTACACCTATCTCTCGGGACTTCTCGCGCGCACCATCACTGCTCCCTAGGCCGATGCCACCCACATACAGTTGTACTCTGAGAAGAGGTGCACGCACGCACTCGTCCTCTCTTACACACGCATCTGTAGCTACGAATTGTAGTGTTCTCAACCATCCGATTGGCTCTATCTTAGGTTTCACGTTGCTCCTTGGCCTTGAGATTGAGATGTTTTAAACGCAGAGGCTAAGATGGAGGCACGAGGTTTTGGTTAATGTGCGGGCCGCACATGGCACCAACACAACACGAGCTTCGTTTGCCTGGTGCGCATGCAGTCGGGTGAGTTGTCCAAGTATAGACACAACCAGGCCCTCGTTGGTATCCGCGCCTCAACTTTGGCTAGTCATAGTGGAGAGTAACATAGACCAGTTACTAGTCTATGCTACTAGTACCTTCATAGTGGGTAGTGTCATATAGGAGTACGTAGTAGTATATGCATAGTTTTGCTCCATGGCGCAAACCATCGATACTACTACTGTACAAATGTTTACATTTTTTAAAAGGCTAGAGGGTGGGGCAGTCTAGCTTGGTCCTTTTCACGAGAGGCGAGGGCCTTTGTGATTTGACGGCTCATTACTGCTGGAAGGCGGGGCCTTGTGATTTGACTGCTCGTATAAATGTGCCGACAACCTGAGGAGGAGCAAAGAACCATGCGGTATACTCAAGTTTTCCACTGGAGTACGGCGGAGGAGCACGAAACACGGCAGCCCAGTGCCATATCCTCTACTCTATACTCTTATTATATATTACTAGCAAGAGGCATTGTTCTATTGGCGATAAAGAATGATCTAATTTGCTAGTCATCTCATTTTTAGCATTGTTCTATTCATGCCTCGCAGAGAAGGTGACATGTGCGGCGAAACACCCGAAGCAAAATAAGAAACACAGGAGCAAAAGAAGAAGGATGATTATCACCCCAAAAAAAGAAGGAAGACACACACACAAGTCTGGGGCGCTGCTCTCACTACATGAAGGGTTGCTGGCCGCGGAGTCAAAACTGCTTCTTCATCGCCTCCACGACCTCCATCTCCTTGCGCGTCTCCTCCGCCATCTTCATCATTGTGCCCATGACGCGGGATTTCTTGACGCGAGCCTTCATCATCTGTTCCACGGCCGCAATACGTACCTTGACAGTAGTCGGGTGCTCGATGCGGAACTTCACCAACTCCTCCTTCTGTTCCATGACGAGGGCCTGCAACATCTTCATCGAGGAACTACTATTCTCATGCAGCTTCTTCCAGCCGACATTCTCCTCCTTCAGCAGGTCGAGCTCGTGGCAGAGCTTCGCGTTGTCCTCCTGAAGTTGCAGGATTTCGCCGGTCGCCTTCTTCTCCGAGGCAATGCTCTTCTTCAGCAGCATCACCAAGCCGACGGTCAACTCCCCCTGCTCATTGAGCTCAGCGGGCATGTCGTCGAGGCTCTCCTTCAGCAGCTCCACCAAGCCGTGGATGAACTCCTTCTGCTTATTGAGGTGCTTATTGAGCTGATCGGGCATGGCGTCGAGGGATAACGACTCCAGCGCCGCCAGCTCGGCATGTTCGCCTCCGCGTCTAGGGCGCTCTTGGGAGCTATCGCCTGCCCGTGAGAGATCTTCTGAGGTCTCTGCGTGGCGGCGAGCCCTCTCTTTTTTCCGCAGCCTTGGTTGCCGCTCCCTTGTTACGAGTAGTTCTCGACCTAGAGCTCTGCACACCGGCCATGGCAAGGACGGACGAAGAAGCATGACTTATGAGGAGGAAGGTAGAGTAATTTTCGGTTAGGTAGTTCCCCTTTTATTGCCTAAGTACTAGCACTAGTACTAAAACCTGCATAGTGGGAACACGTTTAGGTTTGGTACGTACTGGTAGGTGTGAGCAGGCTTGCTCTTAATTGTAGCACTAGTACTTTAGAATGTGATGGGAAAAGGTAAATATTAATTGATGGTTTTTGGTTTTGAGGCCTGAAACGGCTCCCGATGAGTTTAGTGGAACATAAAATTCAAGTAGGACTGCACTGCTCAGATGCGTAAATATTATGTTACTGTCAAAAATTGGCACAAAATACGAAGGAGACCAATGGAAGTTCTACTAGCAACCCATGATTTAACTACTCGCATGCGCCCAGTGGAGTAGTAATGTCTTTCTTCCGCCCTCACGTCCACTCAATTTGCATGCGCTGTATTAATTGACCATCAATGAAGTGAAGGACTTTACACACGTCAAATTATCACATGGGGTGGATCTTGGTACAAATTGCATCCGCCCGTGTACCCGCGTGTGCGTGCGTGGCGTGCGTGCACATCTTCGCTTCGTGCATGTACCTCCAGTGCGGCTCAGGGAGGACGAGTACATTCTTCTGGAACCAGCAACACGTCACTGTGATCAATCTACACAAGGATCTCGCGATAACGCCTCCACATGTGCCACGTGCCCACGTGGCTTCATGAACTGTAAGAGAGACACTGTGTAGCGTGCCATTGTGTTTTGCACATACTCGAAGTACTAGTAAGGTACACGTGCATTGCACGCGTCAGATTTTGCAACCAAATTACGAATAAATACCAAACTGTAGCATGTAAGCTCTGAGTCATATATGCCTGATGTAGACCTTCGTTTAATTCTTATAGTTCATCTCATTCAAAATCAATTAGTTTTTATAAAAAACCTAGGGCCTCTTTGATTCGTAGGATTTCCAAAACGCGGGAATAGGAAGAACATGGGATTAGAGTGGAATGTCGTCTTGAATCCTACAGGATGGTACGAGTGTTTGATTGTGCATAGAAAAAACGCAGAATTCTTTCAAAGAGGTTTGAGTGGATGGGATGTTTCCTATGAAATCTAGTGCAAATGAATCATATGGAAAAATTCCTATGGTTTACAATCCTATGAATCAAACAACCAAGATAGGAAAAATTCCTAAGGATTATAATCCTCCAAAATTCCTTCGAGAATCCTTTAAATCAAAGAAGCCCTTAATATATTTTATGATTCATGGAATTGTGCGTTGTAAAGCATAAAGTACAAACAAAGAATGGCAATTCAACTAGAAAAAAAGTTTGGGCAGTTACGATACGGTAGATTCCACTTTTGTTTTGAGATTTGTGCATTATACTTAAGTTCAACCATGGAGTCTGCTAGATTGTACATGTGGCAAAATCCGGTGGGGGGCTAGAAGATGGTGCGAGGGGCTGAGTGGAGGGAGACTATGAAGGAGTGCACAACTGCGAGATCGATATTTAGAGAGAGGGGGCGAGAACGTGCACTGTTGCGCGCAGTGGCGGAGCCATGAAAAATGTCCCATGAGCTAGGGGGCCAAGCATTGCTAATCCTTTACGAGGAGGGCCAATTCATCAACTTAAACCATTTTTACCAGCAATTGTCTAATGATCACATTCATATTAGCCTCGATATATAGTGATGTTAGGGGGGCAGGGCCTTTGCTGCCGCATGTCTTGGCCATTGTGCGCGCGTCTGAGAGATGAAGCGGAAGGCATGGATGATGAGAGGGGAGCGTTGGATATATAATTAATGTGGGTTTATTAGCTATATATGTAATCCTATATAGAGAGGTATAGATTGATCGATGTGGACGTGGGAAAGAGGGTGAGACCTCACTAGATGTATAGATTGATCGGTTTATGTGGAAAACTATGAAAGACCTAGCTATACACACACAGACACACATAGAGGAACATCGATCTTTGTGCATGCACGTCAGAGATAAAGAATGCCCGGCATGATGGAGAGGGGGATGTGTGTGTGTGCCTTCATGGGAGACCGACCTGAAGCCAAAGATTGCATGTGTGCGATGGATAATGCCGACTGGTAGTGTGTGTGCATGCATGCACGAGAGAAAGTTAGTGGTACAATTATAAAGAGAAGACCAATGTGTGGGTGTAAAAGACTAGGTGAGGTCATAATCAATGTAAAGTTGAATTCAAATATTTGAATAAGAGATCATTATGTTTGAAACCCATGCATGCATGAATATAACGGAGATCTGCGCGGTGTGGTTTGTAAACGAGCATGTTGCAATTTATACACATTGAACAAGGTCAGATTGGTTTGAATTTGAGATATCATCTAGATTCCACCATATTTTGCCACATGTACAATCTAGAAGACTCTATGGTTGAACTTAAGCATAATGCACAAACCTCAAAACACAAGCACTTCTTCTTTGTTCTAGAATCTTCTGTATCAGAATTGCCCAAATGTTTTTCTACATGATTTGTTTTTACTTTATGCTTTACAACGCACAATTCCATGAATCTTAAAATAGATTAGCTTTCTTATAAAAACTAGGTGATTTTGAATGAAATGAACTATATGAATTAAACGAACATCTACATCATGCATATATGACTCAAAGCCTACATGCTATAATGTAGTATTTATTCATAATTTGGTTGCCAAATTTCATGCGTGCAATGCACGTGTACCTTACTAGTCTAAATGGTGTATGTGTGTGTGTTGTGCGTGTTAAACACATTGTACGTACTAAATTGTGATCTCCGTTATATTCATGCATGCATGGGTCTCCAATGTGTAGGTGTAAAAGACTAGGTGAGGTCATTTAGTGGTATATCATACTAGTCTAAATTGTCTTTTTTTCTTTTGGGTACACGTTAAGATTGTTCTCCCGAAATTTCAAGCCGCGCCTTGTTATGCTGAAATTTCAAGCTAGCGTCTCTGTCTATCGTGCTGCGAAACTCCCGCCTCTTCAACCCGCGCCTTGTTAGCCCGAAATATTTAAGATATATATTTGTCTCGTTGTGCTCCGACAACTCCCTCCATCTCAACCCGCGCCTTGCTATTCCAAAATTACAACGCGCGCGAAAACTCCCACCTCCTGTGAAATCCTGACACGCGAAATGCCCGTGATACCCCTGAACCGAAAGAACCGCCTCAAATCGGTGGGGGTACTTTCGTAACTAACCCCACATTTCGGACAAGCGCGTCCCGAAGCCATGGTTCCCCACTCCCATCCCATCCGCCCACCCATTCGTACACCGAGGCCGGGAAAACCCGCAAAGCCCCACACCCTCCTCCGTCCGCCACCCAGCCGGAGCCTCTTCCCTGACGACGTCGTCCACAGCAACACCTCGACATCCCTCATCCACCGTACTGGATGAGGATCCGTCATCGATCTGGTTGTCCCGCCGGTTTAGCCACCCCGTCCTCCACCTCCAAGGAGATGCCCCGACGTTCCCCTCGTCTTTCGCGCCACCTCCATTCCCACACCACCGTCTTCAAACACACCACCAGAAGAGCATCAACATCACCGTTTCCTCAGATGAAGCTGCGGCCTAATCGGCGCCACCAAAGAGGTTGTACACTAATCGCCGCATTTTCTTCTTGATTCGATCTCACGGTGATGCCGGCGCTCGGTCCCGAGCCGACATGGCGCGGCTCCATCCACCGCGGCGTCGCCGGCCACTTCCTCCATGGCGTCGCTCCCTCGGAGGCGACGTCCACATCAGTAGGAGCTGTTGCTGCTTTAGCTCTCGCTCGCGCTGCTGCTCTACTCTTGCTCTCGGTCCCCTGCCTGGTCTGCTCTTGCTCTTGCTCTTGCTCGCGTTGCTGCTCTCGCTCTTGCTCTTGCTTGCGATGCTGCTCCGATTTAGCTACACTTCAGTCGACTGAATCGACTTTTGGGTCAGTCGATTTTCAGGGGGTGGGGGGCTCGCCGGAGTTAAGGAAGAACCAGCCGCAGCGGGGAGGGGGGCTCGTTGGAGAAGTACCCCACTATCTATCTTAGGGTTCAGGGTGGGGTTGGTGGTCGCCGGCGGTGGTGGTCGCCGGCGGTGGTGGGGCGGTGGCGTGGGGATCGCCGGAGAAAAAGCTCGGCACGGGGGGGCCTAGAGGGATGGCCGGGGCGGCGGCGGATCGGCGGTGGGGAGTGTTTTCGGGGCGGGCGGGGCGGCTGTTTCGCCGGTGGTGGCTGGCGGCTCAGGAGGGTGGAGGTTGAAGATGAACTGCAGGCCCTTGATTTCGTATCCAACGGCTGCAAAATCGACTGACCAGAGATGAAAAAGTCAGTCGACTAACGTGTAGCCTCACCTCTAGTGCGTTCAGTTTCGACAGTAAAATTCAGTTTCGACAGCAAAATTCAGTTTCGACAGTTAAGTTTAGTTTCAACAGTTAAATTCAGTTTCGACAGTTAAATTCAGAGATGAGCGGCTGATGTATACATCTAGCACTTTGTGGTTATGTATTTTACGTCATCTATTGGAGATGCTATTAGAATTCCACTCAGGTTAACGTTGTCTCTATTGTCCTGCTTCAGCCTCGGCGTCGTACAACTCACCGGAGCTGCTCCAACGATGAAACCCTCCATCTCCAGACGCCTAAGATCTTCTTCCCCTCCTCCGACAGCCAAGTCAGCCGGAGCATCCTCACCGGCCAACCCAATCATGTTGAGATCGACATGGCTTCACCAAAGAGGTTGTACACTTCTTGTGGTTTGACTTAATCTCACCATACTTCTTTGCATCATGTGATCTTCCAATTCTTGTGAACCAAACACCCAGATTGGCAGAAATCCTGTGTTTTTAAATTCTCTGTTTTGCATGTGCATTCCTATCCTATTCCTGTCTATTTCCTATCCCTGCATTGTTAGAATCCTCAAATTCAAACAAGCCCTTACACAATTACTTCTCTTATAGATATGTGTCAAAGAAAACCTTGTGTGGTTTGTCCTGCTCCTGCGGTGATGTGTTCCACCCCAGCTCAGCTGCTCCAACGACGGAAGGGTTCACCATAGCAGGGATCCGATCTCCAGACTATCTTTCGCCGCCTCAGATCTTCTTCCCCGCCGCCGGCAGCCACGACAACTGCATTACCATCATCAACTGAGCAGATGACCTTGAGGACTACATGCAAGAGAGGTCAGACTCTTCCGTGTCTGCTTACGTTATGCATCACTTAATATGATGACATGCTACTTTATCGTCGTGTTCACCTATTAGACTCCGACTCAGGTCCAAACTTATGCTGAAACTTGAGTTTTTAAATGGTTGTGGGGTACATATTGGGGCAGCAATCAGTACTATATGTCTACTATCTGGTTAATCTCGGGTGTCTACTATGAGTTTCATGTTGGGTGTAAACAAACATTAAAGGAGCCATTATCTATATTTTTTAACTAAAGCTATTATTTGCCTGCTATCATTGGTTTTCGGTCTATCCACACTTTGCTACCATCACTCTGGATTTGTGCATGCACTCCTTACATAATCTCACTATGTTTTAGTCCTATGCATGTCAGTTATTGTATACAATGGAACTGAACATGTAGAGCAAAAGAGACGAGCCTTGCGTGGCAATAAAATTTCATGCAGACGTCGCTCCATGGTGGGCGCAAAGGCAGCCCCCCCTCCACCCATTTTAGATCGTAATCAAGAGGAAGATAACTGTTCTGAGGGGGATTCAGAAGCAGAAGACCACTCCTATTTACCCCATGAGGTATTCGCTCTAACTTGGCATGCTGATGTTGGTTACATCATGCATATGGTGCCTTGCATTGCTTACATTATACATCAAATATGTCAACTGCTTAGTTTAGACATGCTTTGTGTGAATGCCATCTGTTTAGTTTATTCATCGTTTATGTGAATTATGCAATGCCATCTTGTTTAGCCAGTCATCATATATGTGAATTTTGCAATGCCATCCTGCTTAGCCAGTCATCTTATATGTGAATTATATCAGGCCATCCTTTTTTTCATTACGTATTACATTTGTCAACAATGTTAGTACATTCAACTACTCTTTGTGTGCATCAGCCATTTGACACAGTGATGGAAAATTCTGGAGTGAAAACAAGGTCTTCAGAGCAGACTATGCTATCTGACGAAGCGCATATCTCGCTGGTTACGGATAGCTCCTCAGAGGAGGATTCCGAGACAGATGACCAGTCCTATTCCCCCCCCCCCGAGGTGTATGCTCTAGTTAACTTGACAGGGTTATGTTGCTCATATCGTGCGTATGGTGTCTTGCATTGCGATGTCATTTGATTAGTTTAGACATGCTTTGTGTGAATGCCACCTGTTTAGTGTCTAATTACCATATATGTGAATTATGCATTGCAATCTTGTTGCAAGACATTATATATGTGAATTATACAATGCTATCTTGTTGCAAAGGCATTATATATGTGAATTATGCAATGCCATGTTGTTGAGCCAATCAATCATGTATGTGAATTATATCATGCTATCATTTTTTTGTATTACGTGTTCCATTTGTCGACAACGTTTGTATATTCAACTACTCTTCCTGTGCATCAGCCATTTGAAGCGGTGATGGAAGTATCTGGAGTGAAAACAAGGTATTTAGAGCAGACAATGCTACCTGCTGAAGCAGACATCTTGCTGGATACAGAGAGCTCCTCAGAGGAGGATTCAGAGACTGATGACCAGTCCTATTTCCCCCCTGAGGTCTATGCTCAAACTTGGCAGGGTTATATTACCCATGTCATGCATGTTGTCTTGCATTGCTTAGTTTTTACATCATATATGGATTGCCATCTGCTTACTTGCTTACTATATAAATCATACATTTGAATTATATCATGCTATCATGTTTACATACACAATATCTATCTAAATTATGGCATGGCAACCCATTTAATAAAGATATCATATAGTTATATCATCTCATCCTATTTAGTGTTTACATTAATCATATTTTGAATTATGTCATTCTATCCGGGAATTATATCATGCTATCATGTTTCCATAGGCGGCATGTATGTGAATTATGGCATGCCAAACTATTTAATAAACACATTATATAGTTATATCATGTCATCCTATTTACATAGTCATCATATTTTGAACTATGTCTTTCCATCTTTTTTAGTTAGCCATCATAATGTGAAATTGTATCATGTTATCCTGTTTAGTTAGCCATCATATATGTGAAATTGTGTCATGCTATCCTGTTTGGTTAGACAACATAAATGTGAATTATTTCATGCCCTCTTTTATTCCCCACTATCCATTGCACCTGTCTATCATACAATGTCTGTACATTCAATTACTTTTCTTGTTTATCGGCCATTTGAATTGGAGAGGGTGATGGCAGTATCTAAGGGAGTAACAACACGGTCTTCAGAAAAGATAGTGCTACCAGTTGATGCAGATAGAACCACGGTTGTACTTGCCCAAGAACCAGCCCCACCACACATAACCCAGACTCTCGCAGATTGTACCCCTACCCAGTTGGACAGAGAACCAGCTACACCCCTTCTAACCCCAACTCTAGCAGATAGTAACCCAGTTCCAGTTGACACAGCACCGTCTCCACCACAGAG
This sequence comes from Aegilops tauschii subsp. strangulata, assembly GCF_002575655.3. NCBI lineage: Eukaryota > Viridiplantae > Streptophyta > Magnoliopsida > Poales > Poaceae > Aegilops > Aegilops tauschii. The sequence continues at coordinate 94,730,781 of NC_053038.3, forward strand.
CACCCAAACACGAGCAGTTAGTAAGGGAACTGCAGTGCCCAAAGCACGAGGACCACCACTCCGAATCCCAACTCAACGCTTGAAGGAGAAGAAGAATTGTTCTCAGGTCAGGTTCTGTAGCTATGGTTCATACTCCTTTGCTCTTGCATCACTGTATTTACTCAGACCAACTATTTTCAAATTTGAAGGATGGAATTGAAACTCCAATGGCGCAACAGGTATGTTTTAAACTTGTTTCTTTAACTGGTTTGCTGTTGTAACTTGCTCTATATTCATTTCAGTTTCAATTGAATAAACAGTTATGTTCTCATGTCATGCACATTACAAGTGTGTCTATAGTTTCCCACACTTATATTCTGTCTATTCTGCTTTGTCTTGAACAAATATTATTTGAACTGTGTCTCTATCTTGATTTGGCAACAAAAACTAGAATGATATAGACCATAAAGTGACCATGGTACATAGATATATGTTTGTTTCATGATGTTATCCTATGCACTTTACTACTGAACTGATTTACCAAAATGAGTTTCATATACAACATTGTAAACCTGTGAAGTGTCTGCTTGTTTCTCTTTTAGAATGCGGACAAAATATTGGAGAACAGTACCCCGTTATGCATTGGTGAAGGAAGTAATGCAGATAAGGTTCAAGATAGTGAGACATCCCTGTTGGTCTCCAAGAAAGCTGATAAAAACTACCTTAACGACAGTGAGAGAACCCAGAAGTCCTGTCTTGATGTAGTGTTCGAGTTACTGGCCACTACCGCTGGCACAAGCTCCTCGAACTCGCTGCCTGAATCAGTTCGTCTTCTTGATTCTCGGCTTCAGGTTGAAAGACATCGATCATATGTGTTGCGACAGGAAGCTGAAGGACTGAGGAAGTCCCTGCAGAATTCAGATGCATACTTTCTGGTGCAACAGCAAGCACTGGAGGATTTAAGCGCCAAACAAGAGAAAGTTAATAAGCTTGCTAAGCATCTTGCCAGCATTATGGGTACCCAGGATATTGTTTCTTGAGATCTTCTGAAGTGGTTTCAGTTCTGGACATGTTTTGCTGCGGCGTTTATTTGCACTGGTCGCCAACTTTGACAACTAGTGTATATGATATGCTGTTTTGTTCCCTATATTTGCACTGGTGGCGAACTTTGATGCCCAGTGGATGTAATATGTGTAATAGCCGTGATAGCCTAGCGTAAGTTGCTTGGTTATTTATTTCCTTGTTGTCTTGTTTATTTGTTTGCTTGTAGTCAGTGATGTTCTTTATCCGCGGTTTGCTAGTGGCCGCAATAACCTATTTTTTAAAACTAGGCCACAATAACCATGGGCTACATATTTACTGTAGTGACACTGGGCCTTCTACGGGCCATAGAAACAATGGGCCTTCTTCGGGGCGTAGAAACAATGGGCCTTCTACGGGCCGTATGATTGATTGGCCAAACATGGGCCAATAACATACCGCTTTATGGCCGTAAACGGGCTAGAGTTGGAATCGTCTGTTCATGGGCCGACCATAATGGGCCGTCGTTAATCGGTCGTATTTGATGACGCAATGAAAACGGCCTAACCTATTAACGCGCCATAAACGGGCCGACTGTAACCACGGGCTGAATTTGGCCCACAAGCAGAAAATGACAGTAACGGGTCGTAAGTAAACGAATGTGGAAATGAGCCCAAGAATAAATGGGCCCCGAGAAGGTCGAAAGATAACATGGGCTAGAAACGGCCCAACAGAATAATGGGCCGTTAATGGGTATAAAGTGATACACTGTTCATTACGGGCCAGTTTCACCACCGGCCGTTAATGGGTATAAAGTGATACACTATTCATTACGGGCCAGTTTTACCACGGGCCGTTAATGGGCCGAGAGTAATAAGGGCCTCATATGGCCGAAAGACGTCATGGGCCATACATGGGTCGGAAGTTAAAATGGGCTGGAATTATATTGGACGGCCCAGATGACGCTACTGGGCCTAATTCGGTTAGGCCGTAAACGGGCCCTAGGTTAGCGGGCTATAAATGGGCTATATGCGAACAGGCCGTTAACAGGCTTGCCGTGGGCCGGCCCGCCACCTTTTGACCAAGTCAAACGGGCCGGCCTTTACACAGGAATGGGCCTCTGTTGGGTCGTGCCACATGTCGACGTATCATAGGCGTTTTTTGTCCAATGAGTGGATGACATCTGTCCCAACGGTGAGTCGACACGTGTTTCCTCCAGCCAATGATGATTTTACACGTGGAAAATCCCCATTGGTCGGGGCTGTTAACGGGTTATCAGATCCAAAACCGGACCCGATAGCTTAACGGCGTTCCGTTACGGTGGATGCCACGTGTCGGTCACCCTTGACGAAAGCACTTCTGTGACGCGCGATTTATCGTCATGGAAGTGGACACTTCCGTGATGATAATTTTGGTAATGTCATGGAACACTTCTACGACAACACAGGTATGAGTATCTTGATTCTGTCATAAATTTTTCATGGATGTACATGCATGACAAAAAACGCGACCTACTGTGACAAACACGTATCATCACGGAAGTGTCTTTTTTTGTAGTGGGAGGGGGGCACCGCACACGGCTAAGAGAACAATTAATGTCCTTTGGGGTTCCCCCTACCCCCGTATACAAAGGAGCAGAGGGAGGAGGCCGGCCCCCTAGAGGCGCGCCAAGTGTGGGCAGTCCTACTAGGACTCCTAGTCCTAGTAGGATTCCCCCTTCCTTTTCCGGAGTGGGAAAGGGGGAAGGGAGAGGGAGTAGGAGAGGGAAAGGGGGTGCCGCCCCCTCCCCTAGTCCAATTCGGACTCCCATGGGGGTGACGGATCACGGGTTCCGGCAAACCCCTCTAGGTTCGAACACTGGGGTGCGCACGAAGATCTCCCCCTACCGATCCACTCCCTACCTTCGTTAGGGTCTCAAGGACTAACTCGACGAACTCGCAACACAAAGGACACAAGATTTATACTGGTTCGGGCCACCGTTGTGGTGTTATACCCTACTCCAGTGTGGTGGTGGTGGATTGCCTCTCGGGCTGAGGATGAACAGTACAAGGGGAAGAACAGCCTCCTGAGGCGAGGTGTTCTTGTGCTTGGTGGGTGTGAGGATGAACTGAATGAGTTCGAGACGAGTTGCCTCCTACTCTGGTGGCTAATCCTATTTATAGAGGCCCTGGTCCTCTCCCCAAATATTGAGCGGGAAGGGAGCCAACAACGGCCAATTTGAAAGGGGACAGCTAGTAGAGCTTATCCTGACAAAAGCAGTCTTTGCCTGCAAAAGGCTCTCGTGGTGACACCGCCTTGGGCTCCATGGTGACCTCCGTCTTGCCGTCCTGCTGGTCTTGGTCTCATTGCATCGATATGGAAACCTTTGCTTGACGCCTCGGTACTCCTCGCCCGTGCTTGCTTCCTTAGCACTAAAGAGGAAACAAGGACACTATGCGCGCTGGCGCCCGCCTGGCGCCCGCCTGGCCTTGATCGTCATGGCTCACGTCACGAGAACCTCGCGAGGTTTGCCTTGCCTTGACCTCTCCGCCCCTCGCGAGCCAACCTGGTGAGGACGCTCCCGAGGAGGTCTTGTGTCTTCCGCCTCGCGAGGCTTGGCCCCTCGCGAGGGTCTTGAGTGCTTGCTGGTGAAGATGGGCCGTACGGGCCTGCTCGCAGAGCCACGCCGTGGGCTGCAGGCAGGCAAGTCTGGGGACCCCCGTTCCCAGAACGCCGACAGTAGCCCCGGGCCCAAGGCGCGCTCGGGCTTGGCTTCGAGGCGAAGCCAAAGGTCAAGTCCGGAGCGCCGCGGGCCCCAATAGCCTGCGGCCTTGGTCGACACGTTGCGGTTGATTGGACGTGGGCGTCTCCGCTTCCCCACGCTGCCTCGGCAACTGCCCGACTTGACAAGTCCCTGCGACATGGAAGGAAAAACTATCATTACCTGTGATCGTGGGGGGCGCTGGTTGGCCTTCTCCTGCTATAAATGGGAGGGGGGCGGAGCCCCCGTCGCCCATCTCTTCCCATTCCGCTTGCTTCTTCCTCCTTGCTCCATTGCTAGCTGCGACACCAATGGCGCCCATTCGGAGGTTTTCTGCTGCGGAGAAAGGAAAGACTCCCCTCGACGGGCCGGGGCCGCTCCCACCGAAGAGGTGGCCGGTCCACCGCCGCGGCGCGACGGCGATGCAGGTGGTGACGAGGCCTTGGTGCGAGCGGCCTCCTCCTGGGTATCCATTACCCATGTACGCCCAAGCCGGGGGCTCAGGAGGGAGAGGCGACGAGCGTCGGCGCACGCGCCGCGGCCATGGTCGCCGTGCCGCGGTGGCGCACGTCGCCGCCCCTGGAGTCCACGACACGGATTCCTCGTGCGAGCTCGTGCTATGGGCGGCGATGCCCCCGAGCACTTGGATCTGCTTTCCTTCTTTCTTCTCTGCTGAGATGCCGCCGAGGGGGGCCCTTGAGCTTTGGCTGCAGCACATCGACTGCGACACGCCGGCGACTGGAGCGGAGGTTGAGGCCGTCTCCTCGGGGAAGATCTTCATGACTCGAGGCTGGGGCGAAGTCGCCCGAGTGTGTCGTGCGGAGGGCACCCTCACGATCCACTTCGCGTACGACGGCGCCTCCACGCTGTTCTTCAAGGTCTTCTACGCTAAAGGCCGCCGTCTAGAGTGTTGCTCCGGGAGAGGTCATCAGGCTGACGCTTCTACAGGGGAAGGGCCCGCTGCCTGTGTCGCTGGCGGCTCCTCTGGAAGCCGCAGCCACACTTGGGAGTCCAGCGATTCTCCCGAGCTCTACGAGACCCCGGAGACGAGCGATGACAGCTACGTGCCCCCGAGCTCTCGCCGAGCCCGGAGCAGGACTGCTCATCTGGCCGTCGCCGCCGCTGATCTGGATGAGGTTGGCGCCGGCCTCTAGTGGCCCGCTGTTGATGATGGCGGCGTCCACAGGGGCACATGTAGTTAGGATTCCCTAAGCTCTTGTCTTTTGTTCCTTGCAAGGAATCAAGAAGTGCCCCATGGGGGTGTGTAAAGGTTTTGTAATGTCTCCCGTCAACATCGTCCTTATTATGAATGGGCGCGATCGCGAGCCCTGCTTCAGCTCGGTCTCCCTTTCCGACCTCGCGATGACTTGGTGCTCTACGCTGACAGGTCCCGGTCCCCAAGCAGGCTGCAGCCGTCGCTGGTATGCCAGGTCGCGTGTCGTGGTCAAGACCAGGAGGTGAGCGGCCCGAGGTCCAGTAAGAGCCCCCGAGGCGCGATGCTCAGGAGGTCCCCTTTAGCGCTCAAGTAGCCGTCGAGAGGTAGGAAAGGGCGGTGACGTTGCTGCAGCAGGCTGCGGCTAGTGTGGTTCCTAGTCCTTAGTGGTTTAGCCAACCCGAGCACGAGACTTATCTTGACGGTCCGGAGTCGGTTCCTCGCGACGCACCAAATTCGGGCATAGGTGTCCGTAGCATAGCTAGGCTGGGCCCATTCGAGTCTCTCCCTCTTCTCCGCGCTCTCCTTTGTGCTCTACGTCCTCAGGTCCCGGCCCTCGAGCGAGCTCAGCCGCCGCTGGTATGCCAGGTCGCGTGCCGTGGTCAAGGCCAGGGGGTGAGGGCTGGAGAGCCAGTAAGAGCTCCTGAGTCGCGATGCTCAGGAGCCCCCCTTTTAACGCGCAAGCGAATCGCACGGGAGAAGAGGGAGCTCGTGGTGCCGCCTGCCGTCGTCCTCAGGAGATTCCTGCAAGCCAGCACAAGGCGAGACACAGTTTGCCATTATGGTTGCCGGGCGGCCACTGATCGCTTTGCCAGAGAACGGGGGCACTGAGGGCCCGGTGAGGTGGCGCGCGTGGCCAGAGCTCGGCCGCTCAGATTTGTCGATGTTGCAGGGACTGACCCAAGCACAAGCGCCGTGCCATAGTGAGCAACTCCCGGGGTAAGTGCCAATCAAGCAGGTGATAGTCATAGGCAGATTAAGCATGAAAAGCAAACCGGCTTAGGTAAATGTAGGGAAGATACATGCCACTGGGTCAGGCCCGAGCGGCTTGGGGATGATGCAGCCCGAGGGGCGCCCCCCAGCAAGGTAAGCTAAAGACATAAAAGGGGATACATGCCACAGGGACGGACCCACGTGGCCTGGAAATGATGCAGCCCGGGGGGGCGCTCCCAGCTAAATAAACTTGGAAAATGTCACCTGGTTCTGTTCATGAAGGGATGTTGGGGCAGCTGAAGGTACGTCGAGGAGGTACGCGGTGAAGGGGTTGTTCCTCACGAGCCGCCGGGGCCCTGAGCCTCGGGAGGCTCTGGAGGCCAAGCAGTTCCTTGAGGACCGTCTCCATCTCTGTCAGGACGGCGTGGTGCCTGGCCTCCTGAGTCGCCAGGGCGCGCCGCAGGTTGTGCTGATAGGCAGACGCCACGCTCGGCAGGCCAAAAGGCATGCGAACGTAGCTGTGCGGTGGACCCTCGCAGCGTCCCACGCGCGAAGGCCAGAAGGGCTCCTGAGACGCGGCCCTGTTGAGCCATGAGACGTCGACGCAGACGCGCAGCCCGACATCCTCGCCTAGATGGGGAGCTGCGCGCGGTGAGCGGCGGTCGCCGCGCATAGCTCTTGCATCCTGCAATTCTTGAGTGCTCTTGGTAACGAACTCCTGAGCGGTGGGCGGTCCTTGCCTTGCGTCCTCCTGAGGGAAACGTGCCACAAAGCACACCTCCAGATGGTGCCTGAGCGCCTCCCTCGTGATGTTGGCAAGGTCTGAGGCCCTCCAGAAGGGAGCCCCCGAGCCCTGCCCGAGAAGGGCGCCGGGCGCGCTTTCCAATGCGATGGAGGGAGGCACCCCAGGTGAGCGCGCCATCCCAGTCGTGGCGCCGCTTGAGGCGCCGCTTGCCTGAGGCCCTGCGCGGAGCTGCTGCTTCTTCTTCTTGGGGGTGGCCTCAGGAGGGCGCTCGCCCTTGCTGTCGGGGTCGTCGATTGCTGTGGCTTGGAAGGCACGCTCGAGGGAGCGCACCGCATCTCTTTCTTCGCATGGGACCGTGATGATTCTGCCACTTCCTGGCATCTTGAGGACATTGTAGCCGTGATGGGTCACCGCCATGAACTTGGCCAGGGCTGGATACCCAAGGATTGTGTACGGCAGACGGATGTGGGCGACGTCGAAGTCAATGAGTTCGGTGCGGTAGTTGTTGCGTTCTCCGAAGGTGACAGGGAGGCGGACCTGCCCTATCGGTGTGGTGGAACCGTCGGTTACTCCTGAGAAAGGCTTGGTAGGCTGAAGCTGGTCGTAGGGCACTTGAAGGTTGTCGAACGTATCGACGGACAAGACATTAAGCCCCGCGCCGCCGTCGATGAGAGTCTTGGTGACTTGTACATTGCTGATGACGGGTGAACAGAGCATGGGGAGAACGCCAGCAGTGGCCGCACACTTGAGCTGATTTGCCAAACTGAAGGTGATGGCGCACTTGGACCACCTGAGCGGGCGTGTGGCTTCAAGCTTGGGGAGGACTGCGTTCACCTCGCGCACAAACTGCTTGAAGACGCGCTGTGAGGCTGGGGCTTGAGCTCCGCCCAGGATACAAGCGATGGCACGCGGCTCCTGGAAGCCCCCAGCCCCCTCGTCCTGATGGTGGTCATCATTCCTTCTCGGTGGTGGCGGCAGCGGAGGAAGCGCAACATTGCCCTGAGGACGATCCTCGCGAGGCTGATCCCTCCAGGCTCCCTCGCAAGGCTGATCCTACCAGCGGTCCTCACGAGGCCGGTCACGCCACTCCTGGCGTGGGCCACGCTCATCCCAGCGTCCGCCACCACGTCCTCCACCTCGGCCGTAGCCCCGGTCGTTGTGCTCGGGGCGTCGACCGAAGCGTCCTTCTCGAATGGCTCTGAGCTCTTGACTGTCGCTGGTGTTGTGGCTATGCAGGTTGTGGAAGGCACAGAACGGACGGCTGCTCTTGGATGACTCGGGCTGGTCTCTGCCACGCTTGGTGTCCGGCTCCGCCGCGAGCACGGCTGCTCCCTTGCACTTCACGTTCTTGGCCCGGGCTTTCTTCTCCTCCGGGTCCGCAGCTGGGAGCTCGAGGAGGGAGAGGCGCCCTTCCCCAGCTCTTGCGCACTTGGTCGCCAGGTTAAACAGCTCCAGAGACGTGCACAGCTCCTCGTGGATGGCGAGCTCCTCCTTCATCTTGACGTCGCAGACGCCATCAGAGAACGCGGAGATGATGGCCTCGTCTGTCACCTTGGGGATCTTGAGGCGAACGTTGTTGAAGCGCTAGATGTACTTCTGGAGGGCCTCTCCTGGTTGTTGCTTGACGCGGCGTAGGTCACCCGCGACCGGTGGGCGGTCGGGAGTGCCCTGGAAGTTAGCGACGAAGCGGTCGCGCATCTCGTCCCAGGAGGAGATCGAGCCTGGAGGCAGGTTCAGGAGCCACGAATGAGCACCATCATTGGGACCAACGGGGAACCAGTTTGCCATGACTTTCTCGTCACCGTTGGCTGCCTCAATGCTCAGCTCGTAAAGCTGCAGGAACTCCGCAGGGTCAGGGGTGCCGTCGTAGCGCGGAGGTAGATCTGGCTTGAACTTGCCCGGCCAGGCGACGCTACGCAGCTCTGGGGTGAAGGCGCGACAACCGGCCGTGGTCACCGGGGCCCGTCTTGGAGGTGGACCGTGGTCTTGGCGCCCGCGCACCGCCATGGAAAGCGGCGCGGGCCCTGCCGCGGCAAGCAATCTTGACGCGATGGTGCGGGAAGCGGTGGAGCGTTCTCTTGCGGGCGAGGGAATTCTTGGCAGCTTCCTTCTCTGCGCACGGGCGCCAGACGCGGTGGGTCGCGCCGCGGAACCGCGTGCCTTGGTGCCAGGGCGCCGTCTTGGTGCAGAGGTGGTGGAGGGGCTCCGTGAGCCACGCCGCCCGCGGCTGGCGGAGGGCGAGGCAGCGAGAGGGACGGCGCAGGGGAGCCCCCTACGGCGCTGACAAGCTCGGCGATGCGGTCGAGCCAGTCCTTGTAGAGGTCGTCGACGGGGCGGTAGCGCAGGAGCTCGCGCGCCATGCACAGAGCGGCCTACGCGTCCACGGGAGCGCGACGAGCGTGGGATGATGAACCGACTGGGGTCAGCGATGGAGTGGCGGTGCGGCCGTCCCGCCGCACCGAGGGGTGCAGCGAGGATGCTTGCTGCTCGTTCCCCGCCGGGCCGGTGGCGGCGTTGGCGGTAGGTGACGGAGAACGACGGGGTGGCCCGCCGACGAGAGCCGTCTGGGCGACGTGGGCGGCAAGGGCAGCCCGGCTCTCAGCGCAAGCTCGGCGAGCATCCGCCATGGAGACGATGAAGCAACGGGGCACGGAGCGACGGAAGGGAAGCTTCGGCGCACCCCTACCTGGCGCGCCAAATGTTGGATCACGGGTTCCGGCAAAACCCTCTAGGTTCGAACACTGGGGTGCGCACGAAGATCTACCCCTACCGATCCACGCCCTAGCTTCGTTAGGGTCTCAAGGACTAACTCGACGAACTCGCAACACAAAGGACACAAGATTTATACTGGTTCGGGACACCATTGTGGTGTAATACCCTACTCCAGTGTGGTGGTGGTGGATTGCCTCTCGGGCTGAGGATGAACAGTACAAGGGGAAGAACAGCCTCCTGAGGCAAGGTGTTCTTGTGCTTGGTGGGTGTGAGGATGAACTGAATGAGTTCGAGACGAGTTGCCTCCTACTGTGCTGGCTAATCCTATTTATAGAGGCTCTGGTCCTCTCCCCAAATATTGAGCGGGAAGGGAGCCAACAACGGCCAATTTGAAAGGGACAGCTAGTACAACTTATCCTGACAAAGGCAGTCTTCGCCTCCAAAAGGCTCTGGTGGTGACGCCGCCTTGGGCTCCACGGTGACCTCCGTCTTGCCGTCCTGCTGGTCTTGGTCTCGTTGCACCGATATGGAAACCTTTGCTTGATGCGTCGGTACTCCTCGCCCGCTCTTGCTTCCTTAGCACCAAAGAGGAAACAAGGACACTGTGCGCGCTGGCGCCCGCCTGGCCTTGATCGTCATGGCTCGCATCACGAGAACCTCGCGAGGTTTGCCTTGCCTTGATCTCTCCGCCCCTCGCGAGCCAACCTGGTGAGGGCGCTCCCGAGGAGGTCTTGTGTCGTCCGCCTCGCGAGGCTTGGCCCCTCGCGAGGGTCTTGAGTGCTTGCTGGTGAAGACGGGTCGTACGGGCCCGCTCGCAGAGCCACGCCGTGGGCCGCAGGCAGGCAAGTCTGGGGACCCCCGTTCCCAGAACGCCGACAGGGGGGCGCGGCCACCCCTTGTGGGCTCTCCCCTCTCTTCCCCATGTCCCATGAGGCCCATTACCTCTCCCGAGGGGTTCCGGTAACCTCCCGATACTCCGAAAAATACCCGAAATGATCTGAAACTATTCCGGTGTCCGAATATCATCATCCAATATATCAATCTTTACCTCTCAAGCATTTCAAGACACCTCGTCATGTCCGTGATCTCATCCGGGACTCCGAAGAATCTTCAGTCACCAAAAACACATAACTCATAATACAAATCGGCATCGAACGTTAAGCGTGCGGACCCTACGGATTCGAGAACTATGTAGACATGACCGAGACACATCTCCGGTCAATAACCAATAGCGGAACCTGGATGCTCATATTGGTTCCTACATATTCTACGAAGATCTTTATCGGTCAAACCGTAATGACAACATACGTCATTCCCTTTGTCATCGGCATGTTACTTGCCCGAGATTCGATCGTCGGTATCCTCATACCTAGTTCAATCTCGTTACCGGTAAGTCTCTTTACTCGTTCTGTAATGCATCATGCTGTAACTAACTAATTAGTCACATTGCTTGCAACGCTTATCATGATGTGCATTACCAAGAGGGCCCATAGATACCACTCCGATACTCGGAGTGACAAATCCTAATCTCGATCTATGCTAACCCAACAAACACCTTCAAAGACACTTGTGGAGCATCTTTATAATTAGCCAGTTACGTTGTGACGTTTGATAGCACACAAGGTGTTCCTCTGGTATTCGGGAGTTGCATAATCTCAGTCAGAGGAATATGCATAAGTCATGAAGAAAGCAATATAAATAAAACTTAACGATCATTATTCTAAGCTAACAGATGGATCTTGTCCATCACATCATTCTCCTAATGACGTGATTCTGTTCATCAAATGACAACACATGTCTATGGTCATGAAACTTAACCATCTTTGATTAATGAGCTAGTCAAGTAGAGGCATACTAGGGACACTCTGTTTTGTCTATGTATTCACACATGTATCAAGTTTCCGGTTAATACAATTCTAGCATGAATAATAAACATTTATCATGATATAAGGAAATATAAATAACAACTTTATTATTGCCTCTAGGGCATATTTCCTTCAGTCTCCCACTTGCACTAGAGTCAATAATCTGGATTACATAGTAATGATTCTAACACCCACAGAGTCTTGGTGCTGATCATGTTTTGCTCGTGGAAGAGGCTTAGTCAACGGGTCTGCAACATGCAGATCCATATGTATTTTGCAAATCTGTATGTCTCCCTCCTTGACTTGATCGCGGATGGAGTTGAAGCATCTCTTGATGTGTTTGGTTCTCTTGTGAAATCTGGATTCCTTTGCTAAGGCAATTGATCGAGTATTGTCACAAAAGATTTTCATTGGACCCGATGCACTAGGTATTACACCTAGATCGGATATGAACTCCTTCATCCAGACTCCTTCATTTGCTACTTCCGAAGCAGCTATGTACTCCGCTTCACACGTAGATCCCGCCACGATGCTCTGCTTGGAACTGCACCAATTGACAGCTCCACCATTCAATATAAATGCGTATCTGGTTTGCGACTTAGAGTCATCCAGATCAGTGTCAAAGCTAGCATCGATGTAACCATTTACGACAAGCTCTTTGTCACCTCCATAAACGAGAAACATATCATTAGTCCTCTTCAGGTATTTGAGTATGTTCTTGACCGTTGTCCAGTGATCCACTCCTGGATTACTTTGGTACCTCCCTACTAAACTAATAGCAAGGCACACATCAGGTCTGGTACACAACATTGCATACATGATAGAACCTATGGCTGAGGCATAGGGAATGACTTTCGTTTTCTCTCTATCTTCTGCAGTGGTCGGGCATTGAGTCTGACTCAACTTCACACCTTGTAACACAGGCAAGAACCCTTTCTTTGACTGATCCATTTTGAACTTCTTCAAAACTTATCAAGGTCTGTTCTTTGTGAAAGTCCAATTAAACGTCTTGATCTATCTCTATAGATCTTGATGCCCAATATATAAGTAGCTTCACCGAGGTCTTTCATTGAAAAATTCTTATTCAAGTATCCTTTTATGCTATCCAGAAATTCCCTTTGTCATTGGCATGTTCATATTGATTAACGAGCTAGTCAAGTAGAGGCATACTAGGGACACTCTGTTTGTCTATGTATTCACACATGTATCAAGTTTCCGGTTAATACAATTCAAGCATGAATAATAAACATTTATCATGATATAAGGAAATATAAATAACCACTTTATTATTGCCTCTAGAGCATATTTCCTTCACAAGGGACCCTTGGTCCCATAGGTGGCCGTGGTTTCCCACGACACCACCACTCTGGCCATTGTCATCGTCACCATCATCGTCACCGTTGTCGCTCTCTGGGCAGCACCCCGAGTGCTGGCCGTCTTCCCCGAACACCCTGACATAGAGGGTCGCGACACTGTTGTACCTGAAGTGGAGGGTGCACCTCCCGTGCAAGCCCCATGCGCGGGCGAATGGCTGCCACCCACGGTTCAGGAACACGTTCCCAGCGGCGGTGACCTCGACCTCCACCCACGAGGCCTTGCTGTAGCAGCGGTCGACCTGCAGCTAGAGGCCCCCCCGGCCGGCAGCGCGCCCACGAAGAAGCGCGGGAGCTGGAACCAGATGCCCGCGGGCCTCTCCGACCACACGACGAACTCCGAGGACGAGTCAGCCGAGTGGGAACGCGGCCGCGGCGGCCGGGCGATCGCCATGTGCCTCCCCCTGTCGTTGTGGCTGCCCCATCCACGGCAGCTCCCACCACTAGAGGAAGCACCGCCGCGGCTGCCTGACGCGACGCCGGCCTTTGAAGGAGTGCGCCCTCACCCTCGAGGGGTCACCGCGGACCCTCTTGGGCGGCATACTTGCGGGGGCGTCCGCGGCCCCTCTTGGGCGGCTATGAATCTGGCCCCTCCTTGGGGACCTTCGCCTTTTCTGCGGCTGAAAGCCTCCTCACTAGCGCCATTGACTCCCTGGCAAGGCGTGGGATGAAGAGGAAGAAGGATGAGCGAGCAGCGAGAAGAATGAGATGAGCAGGGGGCTCTGCCCCCTCTCCCATTTATAGCCGGAGGGAGGCCAACCGCCGGCCTCCCATGATTCCAAGTAATGATGGTTTTTCTGCATGCAGCAGGCAGTCGTCAAGTCGAACGGTTGCCGAGGCAGCATGGGGAAGTGGATACGCCCACGTCCCATCAAGCGCCACGCGTTGACTCGATCCGCAGGTGATTGGCGCCCGCGGCGCTTCGCCCTTGCCCTTTGGCTTCGCCTCGAAGCCAAGTCTGAGCGTGCCTTGGGCCCGGGGTCTACTGTCGGGGTTCTGGGTACCAGGGTACCCAGACTTGCCTTCCTGCGGCCCATGGCGTGGTTCCATTGACGGCCTGGTACGGACCATCTTCAGCGTCGACAAGACAAGACCCTCGCGAGGGGCCAAGCCTCGCGAGGCGGACGACACCAAGACCTCTGGAGGGAGCGGCCTCCCCAGGCTGGCTCCTAAGGAGCGAAGATTCCTATGCAGGCGCTCACCTCATGAGGTTGAGGTGACGCAAGCCATGACGACCAAGGCCACACGGGCGCAGAGCAGCAGGTTTCCTCTTTGGTGCTAAGGAGGCAAGCGCAGGAGCGGGGTCCTGAGGAATCAGCCAAAGGTTTCCATTCCCGTGCAATGAGACCAAGACCGCCAGGACGGCAAGACGGATGTCATCACCGAGCCCACCACGGCGTCATGGCCGGAAGCTTTGTAGGTGAAGACCACCTTTCGTGAGGATAAGATGTACTACTTGTCTCCCTTCAAACTTGGCCATTATGGGATCTGATACGTCCATTTTGCATCATGTTTACCTACTGTTATTTATAATGTTTTTATGCATAATAATGCTTTTTGGAGTAATTCTAATGCCTTTTCTCTCATAATATGCAACGTTCAGACAAAGAGGGAGAATTCCGGCAGCTAGAAATCTGGACCTGGAAAAGCTACACCAGGCCACCTATTCTGCACAAGTCCAAATAAGCTGAAACTTCACGAGGAATTTTTATGGAATAAGTAAGAAATACTGGAGCAAATCACCACCGGAGGGGGCCACCTGGTGAGCACAAGACACCAGGGCATGCCTGGCCCCCCAGGCGTGCCCTGGTGGGTTGTGCTCAGCCCATCCCACCTCCGGTGCCCCTCTTATGGTATATAAGTCATTTTGACCTAGAAAAAAAATAAGGAGAGGACTTTCGGGATGGAGCGCCACCATCTCGAGGCGGAACTTGGGCAGGAGCACTTTTGCCCTCCGGCAGAGCGATTCCGCCGGGCGAACTTCCCTCCCGGAGGTGGAAATCATCGTCATCATCATCACCAACAACTCTCCCATCTTGGGGAGGGCAATCTCCATCAACATCTTCAACAACACCATCTCATCTCAAACCCTAGTTCATCTCTTGTGTTCAATCTTTGTACCGGAACTATAGATTGGTGCTTGTGGGTGACTAGTAGTGTTGATTATGTCTTGTAGTTGATTACTATATGTTTTATTTGGTGGAAGATTATATGTTTAGATCCAATATGCTATTTAATACCCCTCTGATCTTGAGCATGATTATCATTTGTGAGTAGTTACTTTTGTTCTTGAGGTCACATAAGAAGTCATGTTGCAAGTAATCATGTGAACTTGATATGTGTTCGATATTTTGATGATATGTATGTTGTGATTCCCTTAGTGGTGTCATGTGAACGTTGACTACGTGGCACTTCACCTTATTAGGGCCTAAGGGAATGCATTGTGGAGTAGTTATTAGATGATGGGTTGCTAGAGTGATAGAAGCTTAAACCCTAGTTTATGCGCTACTTCGTGAGGGACAAACTTGGATCCAAAAGGTTGATGCTACGGTTAGATTTTATCTTAATACTTTTCTCGTAGTTGCAGATGCTTGCGAGGGGGTTAATCATAAGTAGGAGGTTTGTTCAAGTAAGAACAACACCTAAGCACCGATCCACCCACATATCAAATTATCAAACAAGCGAACACGAATCAAGCCAACATGATGAAAGTGACATGGTGAAATTCCCGTGTACCCTCAAGAATGCTTAATTTGTTTATTATAAGAAACCGTTTTGGCCAGTCCTTTGCCACAAAAGGATTGGGCTACCCTGCTGCACTTTATTTACCATTACCGTTACTTGCTCGTTACAAATTATCTTGCTATCAAACTACCTGTTACCGACTATTTCAGTGCTTGCAGTTAATACTTTGCTAAAACCCACTTGTCATTTCCTTCTGCTCCTCGTTGGGTTCGACACTCTTACTTATCAAAAGGACTATGATTGATCCCCTATACTTGTGGGTCATCACTACACCAGGGTTCTTCCTGAGCTTTGTCTCACCCGCCACGTTGTCAATTCAGACATGTTTGGTTACCTGCATGGATTTTGGTCTCCTTGCATCTGTGGCCCTGATGGCCCTGGCTGAGTGAATACATACAGAAAAACATGTCCTGCACATAGTTTTCTTGCCTACATCCCCTAGCCTGGCTAAGAGACCGTTTTGGCCTGTCCTTTGCCTCAAAAGGATTGGGCTACCTTGCTGCACTTTTGTTACTATTATCGTTACTTTCTCGTTACACATTACTTTGCTATCAAACTACTCTGTTACTTATAATTTTAGCACTTGCAGGCATTACCTTGCTAAAAACCACTTGTCATTTCCTTCTGCTCCTCGTTGGGTTCGACAATCTTACTTATCGAAAAGGCTACAATTGATCCCATATACTTGTGGGTCATCAGGATCCCTTCTCACCTTTGTTTTGGAGGAAGAGGACTGAGGCCACTATAAATATAGCTTAGCCACCACCATAGGAGGGTACCCGGAATCCGAACCCTCACTAGCTCACACCCACACAAGAACAGACCTCCTGAGGTTGTTCTTCCTCTGTACCTGTTCATCCTCAGCCCCCCACGTGGCCTCCGATAAACGAGAGTTGCATAATCTCATAGTCATAGGAACATGTATAAATCATGAAGAAAGCAATAGCAACATACTAAACGATCGAGTGCTAAGCTAACGGAATGGGTCAAGTCAATCACATCATTCTCCTAATGATGTGACCCCGTTAATCAAAGGACAACCCATTTCGATGGCTAGGAAACATAACCATCTTTGATTAACGAGCTAGTCAAGTAGAGGCATATTAGTGACACTCTGTTTGTCTATGTATTCACACAAGTATTACGTTTCCGGTTAATACAATTCTAGCATGAATAATAAACATTTATCATGATATAAGGAAATAAATAATAACTTTATTATTGCCTCTAGGGCATATTTCCTTCAGTCTCCCACTTGCACTAGAGTCAATAATCTAATTCACATCACCATGTGATTTAATACCAATAGTTCACATCACCATGTGATTAACACCCATAGTTCACATCGTCATGTGACCAACACCCAAAGGGTTTACTAGAGTCAATAATCTAGTTCACATCGCTATGTGATTCACACCCAAAGAGTACTAAGGTGTGATCATGTTTTGCTTGTGAGAGAAGTTTAGTCAACGGGTCTGCCACATTCAGATCCGTATGTATTTTGCAAATTTCTATGTCAACAATGCTCTGCACGGAGCTATTCTAGCTAATTGCTCCCACTTTCAATATGTATCCAGATTGAGACTTATAGTCATCTGGATCAGTATCTAAATTTGCATCGACGTAACCCTTTACGACGAACCTTTTTGTCACCTCCATAATCGAGAAACATATCCTTATTCCACTAAGGATAATTTTGACCGATGTCCAGTGAACTACTCCTAGATCACTATTGTACTCCCTTGTAAAAATCAGTGTAGGGTATACAGTAGATCTGGTACACAGCATGGCATACTTTATAGAACCTATGGCCAATGCATAGGGAATGACTTTCATTCTCTTTCTATCTTTGCCGTGGTCGGGCTTTGAGTCTTACTCAATTTCAGACCTTGTAACACAGGCAAGAACTCTTTCTTTGACTGTTCCATTTTTAAATACTTCAAAAACTTGTCAAGGTATGTACTCATTGAAAAACTTATCAAGCGTCTTGATCTATCTCTATAGATCTTGATGCTCAATATGTAAGCAGCTTCACCGAGGTCTTTCTTTGAAAAACTCCTTTCAAACACTCCTTTATGCTTTGCAGAATAATTCTACATTATTTCCGATCAACAATATGTCATTCACATATACTTATCAGAAATGTTGTAGTGCTCCCACTCACTTTCTTGTAAATACAGACTTCACCGCAAGTCTGTATAAAACTATATCCTTTGATCAACTTATCAAAGCGCATATTCCAACTCTGAGATGCTTGCACCAATCCATAGATGGACCGCTGGAGCTTGCATATTTTGTTAGCACCTTTAGGATTGACAAAACCTTTTGGTTGCATCATATACAACTCTTCTTTAATAAATCCATTAAGGAATGCAGTTTTGTTTATCCATTTGTCGGATTTCATAAAATGCGGCAATTGCTAACATGATTCGGACAGACTTAAGCATAGATACGAGTGAGAAACTCTCATCGTAGTCAACACCTTGAACTTGTCGAAAAACCTTTTGCGACAATTCTAGCTTTGTAGATAGTAACACTACTATTAGCGTTCGTCTTCCTCTTGAAGATCCATTTATTCTCAATGGCCTGCCGATCATCGGGCAAGTCAACAAAAGTCCACACTTTGTTCTCATACATGGATCCCATCTCAGATTTCATGGTCTCAAGCCATTTTGCAGAATCTGGGCTCACCATCGCTTCCTCATAGTTCGTAGGTTCGTCATGGTCAAGTAACATGACCTCCAGAACAGGATTACCGTACCACTCTGGTGCGGATCTCACTCTGGTTTAGCTACGAGGTTTGGTAGTAACTTGATCTGAAGTTACATGATCATCATCATTAGCTTCCTCACTAGTTGGTGTAGTAGTAACAGGAACAGATTTCTGTGATGAACTACTTTCCAATAAGGGAGTAGGTACAGTTACCTCATCAAGTTCTACTTTCCTCCCACTCACTTCTTTCGAGAGAAACTCCTTCTCTAGAAAGGATCCATTCTTAGCAACGAATATCTTGCCTTTGGATCTGTGATAGAAGGTGTACCCAACTGTCTCCTTTGGGTATCCTATGAAGACACATTTCTCCGATTTGGGTTTGAGCTTATCAGGATGAAACTTTTTCTTATAAGCATTGCAACCCCAAACTTTAAGAAACGACAACTTTGGTTTCTTGCCAAACCACAGTTCATATGGTGTCGTCTCAAACGAATTTAGATGGTGCCCTTTTTACGTGAATGCAGCTATCTCTAATGCATAACCCCAAAACTATAGTGGTAAATCGGTAAGAAACATCATAGATTGTACTATATCCAATAGAGTACGGTTATGACGTTCGGACACACCATTATGTTGTGGTGTTCCAGGTGGCACGAATTTGTGAAACTATTCCACATTGTTTTAATTTGAAGACCAAACTCGTAACTCAAATATTTGTCTCCGCGATCAAATCGTAGAAACCTATTTTCTTGTCACGATGATTTTCCACTTCACTCTGAAATTCTTTGAACTTTTCAAATGTTTCAGACTTATGTTTCATCAAGTAGATATACCCATATCTGCTCAAATCATCTGTGAAGGTCAGAAAATGACGATACCTGCCGCGAGCCTCATCGGATCGCATACATCAGTATGTATTATTTCCAATAAGTCAGTTGCTCGCTCCATTGTTCCGGAGAACGGAGTCTTAGTCATCTTGCCCATAAGGCATGGTTCGCAAGCATCAACTGATTCATAATCAAGTGATTCCAAAAGCCCATCAGCATGGAGTTTCTTCATGCGCTTTACACCAATATGACCTAAATGGCAGTGCCACAAATAAGTTGCACTATCATTATTAACTTTGCATCTTTTGGTTTCAATATGATGAATATGTGTATCACTACGATCGAGATCCAATGAACCATTTTCATTGGGTGTGTAACCATATAAGGTTTTATTCATGTAAACAGAACAACAATTGTTCTCTAACTTAAATGAATAGCCGTATTGGAATAAACATGATCAAATCATATTCATGCTCAACGCAAACACCAAATAACACTTATTTAGTTTCAACACTAATCCCGAAAGTATAGGGAATGTGCGATGATGATCATATCAATTTTTGAACCACTTCCAACACACATCGTCACTTCACCCTTAACTAGTCTCTGTTTATTTTCCAACTCCCGTTTCGAGTTACTAATCTTAGTAACTAGACCAGTATCAAATACTGAGGGGTTGCTATAAACACTAGTAAAGTACACATCAATAACATGTATATCAAATATACTTATGTTCACTTTGCCATCCTTCTTATCCGCCAATCACTTGGGGTAGTTCTGCTTCCAGTGACCAGTCCCTTTGCAGTAGACGCACTTAGTCTCAGGCTTAGGTCCAGACTTGGGCTTCTTCACTCGAGCAGCAACTTGCTTGCCGTTCTTCTTGAAGTTCCCCTTCTTCCCTTTGCCCCTTTTCTTGAAACTAGTGGTCTTGTTAATCATCAACACTTGATGCTCTTTCTTGATTTCTACCTTCATCGATTTCATCATCATGAAAAGCTTGGGAATCGTTTTCGTCATCTCTTGCATACTATAGTTCATCACGAAGTTCTACTAACTTGGTGATGGTGACTACAGAATTATGTCAATCACTATCTTATCTGGAAGATTAACTCCCACTTGATTCAAGCGATTGTCGTACCCAGACAATCTGAGCACATGCTCACTGCTTGAGCTATTCTCCTCCATCTTTTAGCTATAGAACTTGTTGGAGACTTCATATCTCTCAACTTGGGTATTTGCTTGAAATATTAACTTCAACTCCTGGAACATCTCATATGGTCCATGACGTTCAAAACGTCTTTGAAGTCCCGATTCTAAGCCGTTTAAGCATGGTGCACTAAACTATCAAGTAGTCATCATATTGAGCTAGCCAAACGTTCATAACGTCTGCATCTACTCCTGCAATAGGTCTGTCACCTAGCGGTGCATCAAGGACATAATTCTTCTGTGCAGCAATGAGGAAAATCCTCAGATCACAGATCCAATCTGTATCATTGCTATTAACATCTTTTAACTTAGTTTTCTCTACGAACATATCAAAATAAAACAGGGGAGCTAAACGCGAGCTATTGATCTACAACATAGATATGCTAATACTACCAGGACTAAGTTCATGATAAATTTAAGTTCAATTAATCATATTACTTAAGAACTCCCACTTAGATAGACATCCCTCTAATCCTCTAAGTGATCACGTGATCCATATCAACTAAACCATAACCGATCATCACGTGAAATGGAGTAGCTTTCAATGGTGAACATCACTATGTTGATCATATCTACTATATGATTTACGCTCGACCTTTCGGTCTCAGTGTTCCGAGGCCATATCTGCATATGCTAGGCTCGTCAAGTTTAACCTGAGTATTCTGTGTGTGCAAAACTGGCTTGCACCCGTTGTAGATGGACGTGGAGCTTATCACACCCGATCATCACGTGGTGTCTGGGCACGACGAACTTTGGCAACGGTGCATACTCAGGGAGAACACTTTATCTTGAAATTTAGTGAGAGATCATCTTATAATGCTACCGTCAATCAAAGCAAGATAAGATGCATAAAAGATAAACATCACATGCAATCAATATAAGTGATATGATATGGCCATCATCATCATGTGCTTGTGATCTCCATCTCCGAAGCACCGTCATGATCACCATCATCACCGGCGCGACACCTTGATCTCCATCGTAGCATCGTTGTCGTCTCGCCAATCTTATGCTTCTACGACTATCGCTACCGCTTAGTGATAAAGTAAAGCATTACAGGGCGATTGCATTGCATACAATAAAGCGACAACAAGTTAGACATGATCATCTCATACAATAAAATTTAGCATCATGTCTTGACCATATCACATCACAACATGCCCTGCAAAAACAAGTTAGACGTCCTCTACTTTGTTGTTGCAAGTTTTACGTGGCTGCTACTGGGCTTAGCAAGAACCGTTCTTACCTACGCATCAAAACCACAACGATAGTTTGTCAAGTTGGTGTTGTTTTAACCATCGCAAGGACCGGGCGTAGCCACACTCGGTTCAACTAAAGTTGGAGAAATTGACACCCGCCAGCCACCTGTGTGCAAAGCATGTCGGTAGAACCAGTCTCGCGTAAGCGTAAGCGTAATGTCGGTCCGGGCCGCTTCATCCAACAATACCGCCGAACCAAAGCGTGACATGCTGGTAAGCAGTATGACTTGTATCGCCCACAACTCACTTGTGTTCTACTCGTGCATATGACATCTACACATAAAACCTGGCTCTGATACCACTGTTGGGGAACATAGTAATTTCAAAAAATTTCCTACGCACACGCAAGATCATGGTGATGCATAGCAACGAGAGGGGAGAGTGTTGTCCACGTACCCTCGTAGACCGAAAGCGGAAGCGTTAGCACAACGCGGTTGATGTAGTCGTACGTCTTCATGATCCGACCGATCAAGTACCGAACGCACGGCACCTCCGAGTTCAGCACACGTTCAGCCTGATGACGTCCCTCGAACTCCAATCCAACCGAGTGTTGAGGGAGAGTTTTGTCAGCACGACGGCGTGGTGACGATGATGATGTTCTACCGACGCAGGGCTTCGCCTAAGCACCGCTATAGTATTATCAAGGTGGACTATGGTGGAGGGGGGCACCGCACACGGCTAAAAGATCCAAGGGATCAATTGTTGTGTCTCTAGGGTGCCCCCTACCCCCGTACATAAAGGAGAAAGGGGGAGGTGCGGCCGGCCAGGAGGGGGCGTGCCAGGAGGAGTCCTACTCCCATCGGGAGTAGGACTCCCTCCCTATTCCTTGTTGGATTAGGAGAAGAGGGGGAAAGAGGTGGAGGAGAAGAAGGAAGGGGGCGGCCGCCCCCCTCTCCTTGTCCTATTCGGACTAGGGGGAGGGGCGCGTGGCCCTGCCCTGGCTGCCTCTCCTCTTCTCCACTAAGGCCCACTATGGCCCATTAACCCCCGGGGGTTCCGGTAACCCCTCCGGTACTCCGGTGAAATCCCGATTTCACCCGGAACACTTCCGATATCCAAATATAGGCTTCCAATATATCAATCTTCATGTCTCGACCATTTCGAGACTCCTCGCCATGTCCGTGATCACATCTGGGACTCTGAACAACCTTCGGTACATCAAAACATATAAACTCATAATATAATTGTCATCGAAACGTTAAGCGTGCGGACCCTACGGGTTCGGGAACTATGCAGACATGACCGAGACACGTCTCCAGTCAATAACCAATAGCGGAACCTGGATGCTCATATTGGCTCCCACATATTCTACGAAGATCTTTATCGGTCAGACCGCATAACAACATACGGTGTTCCCTTTGTCATCGGTATGTTACTTTCCCGGGATTCGATCGTCAGTATCTCAATACCTAGTTCAATCTCGTTACCGGCAAGTCTCTTTACTCGTTCCGTAATACATCATCCCGCAACTAACTCATTAGTTGCAATGCTTGCAAGGCTTAAGTGATGTGCATTACCGAGTGGGCCCACAGATACCTCTCCGACAATCGGAGTGACAAATCCTAATCTCAAAATACGCCAACCCAACAAGTACCTTCGGAGACACCTGTAGAGCACCTTTATAATCACCCAGTTACGTTGTGACATTTGGTAGCACACAAAGTGTTCCTCCGGTAAAGGGGAGTTGCATAATCTCATAGTCATATGAACATGTATAAGTCATGAAGAAAGCAATAGCAACATACTAAACGATCGAGTGCTAAGCTAACGGAATGGGTCAAATCAATCACATCATTCTCCTAATGATGTGACCCCGTTAATCAAATGACAACCCATGTCAATGGCTAGGAAACATAACCATCTTTGATTAACGAGCTAGTCAAGTAGAGGCATACTAGTGACACTCTGTTTGTCTATGTATTCACAAAAGTATTACGTTTCCGGTTAATACAATTCTAGCATGAATAATAAACATTTATCATGATATAAGGAAATAAATAATAACTTTATTATTGCCTCTAGGGCATATTTCCTTCAGGATGCCCAGAGAACAAGTCCCGTATCCTGGCACGGGGCCTGGATGCGGCAACTGGATGAACCTCACCTCAGGTTTGCAGCCAAGAGCGTGTACACATGCTACGAGATGCACAGGCGGATCGTTGACATGAGGAAGTGCCTCGTTACCCAAATCGACGAGCCCGTATCGAGCCACAAGCAGAGCAAGCGTCACAAGAAGTAGATGATGATCAGATGATCGTTTATGCTAGTTAATCATGCATGTAATATATAGTTTACTTTATTGGTGTGTGGAAATGTCATGTGTGTAGTAGCCACCTATGTAATTATGCATGTAATAGTTTACTTTGGTGTGTGCAAATGCCATGGTTGTAGTAGCCACCTATGTAAGTGGATGTTTAATTTGGTTATGCAAGCATGTCCTTATAAGTGTGTATATATATACATATGTTGTTGTTCTGTATGCAATCCCATCGCACAACACACACGTCTTATTAGCAGCAACCGTCTGTGTTATTATCGGTCTTCACACACATTTTTGATTACATACCTGTTTGACGCGTATCACACACATCTTGTTAAGTTGAACCGTTTCTATTATCATGTCTCAACGCAAACAGTTCATCCGAGTGAAACGCATGCCCTATATCACACACACTTTGATCTGGTTGACCGTTTCTTTTGCGTTGCCTAATCACAAACAGTTCATCCGAGTGAACCGTATGTTGTGTATCGCACACGCCTTCATCTGGCTGCCCGTTTCTTTTGTTCCTCCTCATTGCCAACAGTTAATTGAACTGAACCGTATGCCCTTCATCGCACACGCAACTAAAACCTAAACCGTGTTTGATGCATCCGTCATTGCAAACATTTTATACATTTCTGACGGTTTTCATACAACACCGTTTGCGATTATTGCATCGCACACAGTTTCTCGAAGGGTCTCTAATCGTAGTGTCGCATTAGCAGCATCCTGCAGTAGTGTGCTAACAAAGTGTGCAAGCTCCAGCGATCCATCTATGGACTGGTGCAAGCATCTCGGAGTTGGAATATACTCTTTGATGAGTTGATCAAAGCATAGAGTTTTATACAGACTTGCGGTGAAGCCTATATTTACAAGAAAGTGAGTGGGAGCACTACAGCCTTTCTGATAAGTATATGTGAATGACATACTGTTGATCGGAAATGATGTAGAATTTTCTGGAAAGCATAAAGGAGTGTTTGAAAGGAGTTTTCCAAAGAAAGACCTCGGTGACGCTGCTTGCATATTGGGCATCAAGATCTATAGAGATAGATCAAGACGCTTGATAAGATTTTTCAATGAGTACATACCTTGACAATATTTTGATGTAGTTCAAAATGGAACATCCAAAGGAGTTCTTGCCTGTATTGCAAGGTATAAAGTTGAGTAAGACTCAAAACCCGACCACGGCAGAAGATAGAAAGAGAATGAAAGTCATTCCTTATGCCTCAGCCATAGGTTCTATAAAGTATGCCATGCTGTATACCAGACCTATTGTGTACCTTGCCATGAGTTTGGCAAGGGGATACAATAGTGATCCAGGAGTAGATCACTAGACAACGGTCAAAATTATCCTTAGGTACCTAAAGAGGACTAAGGAAATGTTTCTCGGTTATGGAAGTGACAAAGAGTTCATCGTAAAGGGTTACGTCGATGCAAGCTTTGACACTGATCCGGATGACTCTGAGTCTTAATCTGGATACATATTGAAGTAGGAGCAATTAGCTAGAGTAGCTCCATGCAGAGCATTGTAGACATAGAAAATTGCAAAATACATACGGATCTGAATGTGTCAGACCCGTTAACTAAACCTCTCTCACAAGCAAAACATGATCACACCTTAGTACTCTTTGGGTGTTGATCACATGGCTATGTGAACTAGATTACTGACTCTAGTAAACCCTTTGGGTGTTGGTCACATGGCGATGTGAACTATGGGTGTTAATCACATGGTGATGTGAACTATTGGTGTTAAATCACATGGCGGTGTGATCTAGATTATTGACTCTAGTGCAAGTGGGAGGCTGAAGGGAATATGCCCTAGAGGCAATAATAAAGTTGTTATTTTATATTTCCTTATATCATGATAAATGTTTATTATTCATGGTATAATTGTATTAACCAGAAACTTGATACATGTGTGGATACATAGAGAAAACACTGTGTCCCTAGTAAGCCTCTACTAGACTAGCTCGTTAATCAAAGATGGTTAAGTTTCCTAACCATAGACATGTGTTGTCATTTGATGAACGGGATCACATCATTAGGAGAATGATGTGATGGACAAGACCCATCCATTAGCTTAGCATAATGATCGTTCAGTTTTATTGCTATAGCTTTCTTCATGGCATATACATATTCCTTTGACTATGAGATTATGCAACTCCCGGATACCGGAGGAATGCCTTGTGTGCTATCAAACGTCACAACGTAACTTGGTGATTATAAAGATACTCTACAGGTATCTCTGAAGGTGTTTGTTGGGTTGGCATAGATCGAGATTAGGATTTGTCACTCCGAGTATCGGAGAGGTATCTCTGGGCCCTCTCGGTAATGCACATCATAATAAGCCTGGCAAGCAATGTGACTAATGGGTTAGTTACGGGATGATGCATTACAGAACAAGTAAAGAGACTTGCCGGTAACGAGATTGAACTAGTTATGATGATACCGACGATCGAATCTCGGGCAAGTAACATACCGATGACAAAGGGAATAACATATGCTGTCATTACGGTACGACCGATAAAGATCTTCGTAGAATATGTGGGAACCAATATGAGCGTCCAGGTTCCGCTATTGGTTATTGACCGGAGAGGTGTCTCGGTCATGTCTACATAGTTCTCGAACCCGTAGGGTCCGCACGCTTAACGTTCGATGACGATTTTGTATCATATGAGTTATGTGATTTGGTGACCGAATGTTGTTCAGAGTCCCGGATGAGATCACAGACATTACAAGGAGTCTCGAAATGGTCGAGAGGTAAAGATTCATATATAGGATGGTAGTATTCCGACACCGGAAGTGTTCCGGGGGTACCGGGTACATATCGGGTCACTGGAAGGGGTTTCGGGCACCCCCCGGCAAAGATATGGGCCTTATTGTGCCAAGGGCGGGACAGACCAGCCCCTAGTGGAATGGTGCACCCCCATATGGGCCAGTCTAAGTGGATAAAGGAACATGGGAGGAGGAAAGGAAATAGAGGGAATAGGATTCCCCCTTCCTTTCCCCTCTCCCCTCTTTCCTTTCCCCCTCCGGACATAAGGAAAGGGGAGGCCCCCAAGTAGGATTCCTCCTACTTGGGGCGCCCCAAGGCTGCTTCCCTCCCTCTCCCACCTATATATACATGGGGAGGGGGCGCCTAGAACACACACCAACAATTGTTAGCTGTGTGTGACGCCCTCCTCCATAGTTTACGCCTCCGGTCATATTCACGCGGTGCTTAGGCGAAGCCCTATGTGGATTACTTCACCATCACCGTCACCATGCCATCATGCTGACGGAACTCTCCCTCGACACTTTGCTGGATCAAGAGTTCGAGGGACGTCATCGAGCTAAACATGTGCAGAACTCGGAGGTGCCGTACGTTCGGTGCTTGATCGGTCGGAACGAGAAGAAGTTCGACTACATCAACCGCATTAATAAACGCTTCCGCTTTCGGTCTACGAGGGTACATGGACACACTCTCCCCCTCTCGTTGCTATGCATCTCCTAGATAGATCTTGCGTGAGCATAGGAATTTTTTTGAAATTACATGCTACGTTTCCCAACAGATTGCATATTTTTCTCATTCGAGGACATCCATTTGTTGCTTTGGTTGTTTGGCTTTATCTTTTTGCCAAATGGATGGACAAGAATGCCTAAGAACTCCCTCTAGCTATCTATGCTTTTCTCGTCTCAAACTCTATTCATGCTACATCACAAAGTTTGAACAAGTCGAATTCGGACCCTCCTGGTGAGGAGCACTCGGAGTCACCGATCCGTCAAGGGCTTAACTTCCAAAACCTCTTAGTGCATTTCGGTCTGACCAATCCATTCCATTCGGTCATACCGAGTTCATTAAGTTGATCTAGGTTTTAATCTCGGTGCAACTGATTTGAACCCTTCGGTCACACCGAGTTGCAGCAACCGCTTGCGATTCTGCATCTCGGTGCCACCAAGTAGTTCCACTAGGTCACACCGACAGTGTCTGGATATATATACCCATGCTGAAAATTTGGAAATATCTCCAAACCCTTTGCCTGCGCCTGTCCATCTCTGCTGACTCATGGTCTCCGCATCATCTCCTCGTCGCATGCGACCTCCTGCCGCTAGTGTCCTCCGCCGTCAACGGAAATATTCGCCGCCGTTGTCGCCCTCGCGGGTTCATCACCAAGCTAGGGTACGAACTCGACCCTTTGTGCTTTCTAAACTCCGATTCTTAGCACAAAGACAATGCCATGATTCTTTCCACGATTGAAATAGTCTTATCCAATTAAAACTTCCTTTAGATTAGTTTTGATCCAAAAAACTTAGGGTTAGGTTTCCACCGAACTCATCTCGGACCGACCGATTTGAAAGATCCGGTCTCACCGATTTGGCCCAGGCCATTGCACATGTCTACTCGGTCTGACCGAAGTGTACGAATTGGTGTGACCGAGTTTACTTTCTCAGTGAAACCCTAGCATCTCAAAGTCACCGAACTATGTCTCGGTCTGACCGATTTCACATGTTTAGACTCTAAAGTTGCTTCGGTATCACCGAGTTCGTCTAATCGGTAGCTTCGAAATGGTTTCTGGAGAAAACTAAAATTAAGTTTTTGAGTCACTCTTTTTGCCAAAACAGCTGTACTTTGTGATGCTCATCTACTCTACTATACCCATCTGTTCACAGGGTCAGTTTCAGCAATGTCAGACCAGAGTGACAGCCAGAACAGGTCAGAGGAGCACCAAAACCTCAATGAGGGCACTAGTCCCTCAAGCAGCTCAGATGATGGAAGCAGAAGCACACCGAGCAATCTGCCTAAGGCTGCTACTAGGCACAAGAAGAAGAGAACCTCGGAAACTGAAGATGAGGATTATATTGCTAATGAGGAGGTCACTTCCAAGAAGAAGCTGATCAAGAAAGAGCAAGTTGCTGCTGCTGGCATTAAGCCAGGCATGAAGAAGAAGGCTCCTGCTCAGAGGAAGCCCATGTCCAAATCCAGAGCCTCCACTCTTGAAACCACAAAATCAACAGAAGAAGAGGCTGCTGGGGGCAAGAAGAGGAAGGAAAGGGACAAGAAGACCATGGCTAGAGTGATTGGAAAACCTTCTATGATGAAGGAGTCTGATGAGGATGAGGAAGAAGATGCTGGACTAGCTCCCAAAGCACAAAAGTTGGTGGAAGATGCAATCAAGTCTGGGGCTGCAACATCCAAGCCCAAGAATGCTCCTAAGCAATCTGCACCTAAGAGAAGTACCAGGAACATCCCTGCTGCAGAGAAGAACAAGGCCCGAGTGCCTGAGGTTCAGGAAGATGAAGAGGCTCAAGTGCTCAGAAAGCTCAAGCCCAAGATACCTGATCAGGATGACAACCATCCTATTGCAGAGAACATGAAGTTAAGGAAAGATGCAGGTCTCAGACTATGGAGGCAAACAGATCCATATGCAACAAGGAGAAGAACTGATGTAGACTATAGGTTCCACACCAAGGAACAACAGGACTTCTATGAGACAGTCCTCCTGGACAAGAAGCCCATTGTCAGTGACATGAGATGGGTTGATTGGACATACATTGATGATAATGAAGACCACTTTCCTGGAGTTCATGAGAGCTTCAGAATGAATGGAGTTGATGCTTTTGTGGGTCACAAACTGACCAAATGGAATGATGAGATGGTGATGCAGTTCTACTCAACATCTCACTTCTACCCAGATGGCAAGATTGTCTGGATGACAGAGGGTACAAGGTACAAATCTTCTATTGCTGAGTGGGCTGAGCTGATCCATGCTCCTGCAGAGGCTGATGAAGACGCTGATATCTATGCCAAGCCTAGGAAAGACCACAACTCCATGGCACACTGATACGTCTCCATCGTATCTACTTTTCCAAACACTTTTGCCCTTGTTTTGGACTCTAACTTGCATGATTTGAATGGAACTAACCCGAACTAGCGCTGTTTTCAATAGACTTTCCATGGTGTTATTTATGTGCAGAAACAAAAGTTCTCGGAATGACCTGAAACTCCACGGAACGTCTATTTGGAAATAATAAAAAATCCTTGCAAAATATGAAGACCAGGGGGCCCACACCCTAGCCACGAGGGTGGGGGCGCGCCCTCCCCCCTAGGGCGCGCCCCCTACCTCGTGGGCCCCCTGGAGCTCCTCCGACCTCAACTCCAACTCTATATATTTGCTTTCAGGGAGAAAAAAATCAGAGAAAAGGATTCATCGCGTTTTACGATACGGAGCCGCCGCCAAGCCCTAAAACCTCTTGGGAGGGCTGATCTGGAGTCCGTTCGGGGCTCTGGAGAGGGGAATCCGTCGCCGTCGTCATCATCAACCATCCTCCATCACCATTTTCATGATGCTCACCGCCGTGTGTGAGTAATTCCATCGTAGGCTTGCTGGACGGTGATGGGTTGGATGAGATCTATCATGTAATCGAGTTAGTTTTGTTAGGGTTTGATCCCTAGTATCCACTATGTTCTGAGATTGATGTTGCTATGACTTTGCTATGCTTAATGCTTGTCACTAGGGCCCGAGTGCCATGATTTCAGATCTGAACCTATTATGTTTTCATGAATATATGTGAGTTATTGATCCTATCTTGCAAGTCTATAGTCACCTACTATGTGTTATGATCCAGCAACCCCGAAGTGACAATAATCGGGACCACTCCGGTGATGACCATAGTTTGAGGAGTTCATGTATTCACTATGTGCTAATGCTTTGTTCCGGTACTCTATTAAAAGGAGGCCTTAATATCCCTTAGTTTCCGCTAGGACCCCGCTGCCACGGGAGGGTAGGACAAAAGATGTCATGCAAGTTCTTTTCCATAAGCACGTATGACTATATTCGGAATACATGCCTACATTACGTTGATGAATTGGAGCTAGTTCTGTGTCACCCTATGTTATGATTGTTACATGATGAACCGCATCCGGCATAATTCTCCATCACCGATCCAATGCCTACGAGCTTTTCACATATTGTTCTTCGCTTATTTACTTTTCCGTTGCTACTGTTACAATCACTACAAAACACCAAAAATATTACTTTTGCTACCGTTACTTTTGTTACCGTTACCATTACTATCATATTAGTTTGCTACTAAATACTTTGCTGCAGATACTAAGTTATCCAGGTGTGGTTGAATTGACAACTCAACTGCTAATACTTGAGAATATTCTTTGGCTCCCCTTGTGTCGTATCAATAAATTTGGGTTGAATACTCTACCCTCGAAAACTGTTGCGATCCCTTATACTTGTGGGGTATCACACACATGTACAAGGAAATACCAGATGATGCCTTGGAGACTCACAAGTTTGGGTCAATTTACTATCTGCTGTTAGGATTGACCACCATTAACACTATACTTAGGCACACTCTGCTGCCCAAGTCTAGAGATCATAGGATGATCAAAGGGCATTCAATTAACTTGTTGCATATGTTTGATGTGCCAGAGAAGTTCAAGGTGATGACCTTGATAATTGAGACAGTTAAGAGGACTACAGCTGATCAGAAGAGATCATGTGGCTATGCTCCACATATTCAAATGCTCATTAATTCCAAGATGGGCACAGGCACATACTTGCTGGACAGAGAGCACCTTCCCTCGAGGACAGAATTTGAGGATAACACAGTTGTTATGGATGCTTCGGATCCTACTTCTGTTGAGGATCAAGAGAAGAGAGAGAAGGCAAAGGCAGAAAAGGCTTCAAAGATTCCAGATCCCTCAGCTGCAAATCTCAAGACCAAGCAGGACCAGCTTAGCTATCTGCTTGAAGCCACAGTTAGAATTGAGAAAGGACTAACCACCCTAACTCAAAACCAAGAGAGTCTTGAGAGAATCATTGAAACCAAGTTTTATGATCTAGACTTGAAGGTCACAGAGATACAGACTGTAGTTGAGCAACTCCAAGAAGAAGCAGAGGAGAGGGGAGAAAGATCTACTACAGATGCTTATCAGAGGGTGCCTAGAGCACAAAGGTCTGCAGCAGTGCCAGTCAGTGACACTAGGGCCACAACTTCAGCTACTACAGCCACAACCTCAGTTTCCCCTCCAGTGGCAACCCCTCCAGTTCCTCAGACATCATCGAAGTCTTTGCAGATGCTGTTCTCTCCATGCCATCTTCGCACTCTGGAGCTCCCGGAGATCGTGCTTAGAGTGTCGTATAGCACTATGCATTTTCGAGCTTTTTGGTAACTTGTTGCCAAAGGGGGAGAAAGTGTATAGATCATAGGCTTCGAGAGAGAGTGTTCTGCTTCTTATTTGTCTCTCTTGCTACTTATTTGCTTGTGTTTGCTGCAATATGTGTGCTTGTCTGTGAGATTCTTTTATGATCATGTGGTTGATCATATTATGCTCTATTATATATGCTTGAATGATGCTATCTTATCATTTGTGTATGATCAATCATATTTGTCATGGTGATGAGTGCATGTTATTTTTATTCTATCATTTTGAGTGCTCCACCAAGATGTATGTGACATGGAAGAGTAATCCATGAGCCTAATCGATTGTGCATTTGCATTCAAAAGAAAATCATAAATATTGCACAAATTTAGGGGGAGCTCTTGCTTATCACATACTTCTCAAAGCGATGATATATTTCATTCTTATTATCATTTGTCGAAGCTTCGATCTATATGTTGTCATCAATTACCAAAAAGGGGGAGATTGAAAGTGCTACTAATCCCTGGGTGGTTTTGGTAATTCATAACAATATAGAGCTCATTGAACTAATATCCTTTCAAGATGATTATTTCAGAAAGTTCAATGATTGGCATGGCATGGACTAGAGATGTGGACCCCTCAAAATGCTAAGGACAAATATTGGCAAAAGCTCAAGACTCTTCATTTCTATTTTAGTGATTCAAGATCACATTGAGTCCATAGGAAAGCCAATACTATTAAAAGGGGATGAGGTGTTGCTTAATGGTCTACTTGCTCAAAATGCTTAGTGATATGCTCCAAAGCCCTCAACCATCTTCTCAAATCCAAACATGTCCTAAACCTAAAAGTCAAACTCGGCCCCACCGATTAGATTCATCCGGCGCCACCGAGTTCACTTGACATAGCCATAGCCAGAAACCCTAATCAGTTTGGTCTCACCGATAGGGATCTCGGTCTCACCGAGATGGGACTGCAAACTCTCTGTTTCCCTTCGTAACATTTCGGTCTCACCGAAATGAGCGATCGGTCCCACCGAGTTCGCAGTGCAAACTCTCTGTTTCTCTTTCGTAATGTTTCGGTATCACCAAAGGAGCGATCGGTCCCACAGAGTTTGCCTGACCAACTCTCTGTTTGCTTGTTACTAAAATCGGTCTCACCGAGTTGAAGTAATCGATCAAACTGAGATCAAGTTTTGCCCTAACCCTAGCTCATCGGTCCCACCAAGTTGATCATGCCGGTCCCACCAAAAATCCTAACGTTCACATTTTGAACTGAATAGGTCTCACCGAGTTCAAACATTCGGTCTGACCGAGTTGGCTCTTTTGTGTGTAACGGTTAGATTTTGTGTGGAGGCTATATATACCCCTCCACCCTCCTCTCCATTTGTGAGAGAGCTATCAGAACGTGCCTACACTTCCAGCATTCATTTTCTGAGAGAGAACCACCTACTCATGTGTTGAGACCAATACATTCCAATCCAACCACAAGAATCTTGATCTCTAGCCTTCCCCAAGTTGCTTTCCACTCAAATAATCTTTCCACCATAGCCAAATCTGTGTGAGAGAGTTGAGTTTTGGGGAGACTATCATTTGAAGCACAAGAGCAAGGAGTTCATCATCAACACACCATCTATTACCTTTTGGAGAGTGGTGTCTCCTAGATTGTTTAGGTGTCACTTGGGAGCCTCCGTCAAGATTGTGGAGTTGAACCAAGGAGTTTGTAAGGGCAAGGAGATCGCCTACTTTGTGAATATCTACCCAAGTGAGGCAAGTCCTTTGTGGGCGATGGCCATGGTGGGATAGACAAGGTTGCTTCTTCGTGGACCCTTCGTGGGTGGAGCCTTCTGTGGACTCGCGCAACCGTTACCCTTCGTGGGTTGAAGTCTCCATCAACATGGATGTACGATAGCACCACCTATCGGAACCACGCCAAAAATCTCCGTGTCTACATTGTGTTTGCCTTTCCAAACCCCTTCCTTTACCTTCATATGCAATGTTTTACATTCCGCTGCTATACTCTTAGAATTGCATGTGTAGGTTGATTGCTTGACTTGTGTTAAGTTGTTAAAATCTGCCAAGACTCAAAATTGGGAAAAGGCTAGATTTTTATTTGGTCAAGTAGTCTAATCACCCCCCTCTAGACCTACTTTCGATCCTACAGAAATACTTATCAGCTACTATATTGCTTCACCCTTCCTGTTCGAGGAAAATCCCAACGCAGCAGTAGCATTACTCGGGCAAACTCCCACTAATGGAAGACCGAACCTCAAGCTCCCAACCCTCCTGAGGATGAAACGTCGAATGAGGAGGAGGAAGAAGATGAGGAGGATGAGGTAGAAGAACTTAACTCCCTTGGCCGTCTTCATAATGAACTTGTTGATGCTGACTCTTCACCGGAACAAAGAGGAACCAGCAAGGCAGGAGAGACAGAGGTAACTCCTAGTGCCTCTAACTCTGAAACACTTGTTAGAAGGAAAACTCGGCTTGCTGTTCGAAAGGTACCATTTTACCATCCATCTACTTACTTGGACAAAAACTTATCTTTGAGGAAAACGCAACATGCAGAGAGTTTAAAGAGGAAGACCCGGAGCTTTGGTTCAGATGACCCTTCTGAAGGCCTTTCTCATGAGCTAGTTTCTTGTCGAGCGTGCAGGCAAGAACAACCGAGTTTGACTCCTTACCCCAGAGCCGACCAACTGAAGACCCCATTGGATCCTTCAGACCCGGATTACCAAATGAGTTCACCTTCATCTGGTGAATCAAGCACCAACCAGCTACCAACTTTCTCCATAAACATTGGGTAAGCTTTTGTAGAATTTATCATATTATCTCTTTTTCCTTTCCTTGTTCATCACTATGCCTTTGTTGATACAGAGTGAAAGCAATTTTGAAGGAGAAAGCCGGCACTTCTTCTATTGCCGAAGCAGATTCTGAGATGGAGATACCCACTCAAGATGCTACAGCTGAAGAACCTGGTCGTGGTGACCTGGGCGATAATGCTCAAGTTCTTCCATACTCCACCGTGGTGGAAGAAATACAAGGTAACCCGGCTATGGAGAAGCCAACTGATGTCACTACTACTCATGAGGATGTGGTGGTTACTGCTGAACGACAGAACTCGGCGCCGAAAACATCCACCACTTTGGAAAAAATTAATAGCTAAAGATGAGTTGCCTCACCGTGAAGGGTGGAATGCCGACTCTCATCTTTGGGCGTTTGAGGCCGTGGATGCAAACACTCTTCATCAACGATATCTAACCTAGATTTCTCAAGACTTGGAAGCTGAGAGTGCACTAGTGGCACTTTTGAAGAAAAAATATGAGGTACCTATGTCTCTTCATCACCATATATACTTGTGTAGCCCCCAAGCCTTAAGTGTAGAATATAATGATAAATTAAGGCTTGTTGTATGACTATTGATAGTGTAACTCCTGAAACACCGGGTTTCACATTTGGGTCATAACCTATGATTAGGGGCATTGCTTTGTACCCCAAACCATGTAGCCCCCAAGTGTCGGGTTGTGTGCCGGGTCTTTGTAGTTTGCATATACAATTCAAACTGAGTATTGTGGCCCCCAAGTGCCGGGTCGTATGCCTGCAGCGACTCGGGACTTACTTGGACTTTTCTTGGTAAATAACATCAAATAGTGTAGCCTCCAAGTGTCGGGTTGCATGCTTGCAGCGACTTGGGACTTCAACCATCAATTACCACCTTTCAATAATCTCATCATAAGTTTGATGTGCTATAGCCCCCAAGTGCCGAGTCGCGTGCCTACGGCGACGTTGGACTTAGCACAATGTATTTGACCCTTGGTTATTTGCAGGCAATGTTTTCGGCACTTCTTCTATTGCCGAAGCAGATTCTGAGATGGAGATACCCACTCAAGATGCTACAGCTGAAGAACCTGGTCGTGGTGACCTGGGCGATAATGCTCAAGTTCTTCCATACTCCACCGTGGTGGAAGAAATACAAGGTAACCCGGCTATGGAGAAGCCAACTGATGTCACTACTACTCATGAGGATGTGGTGGTTACTGCTGAACGACAGAACTCGGTGCCGAAAACATCCACCACTTTGGAAAAAATTAATAGCTAAAGATGAGTTGCCTCACCGTGAAGGGTGGAATGCCGACTCTCATCTTTGGGCGTTTGAGGCCGTGGATGCAAACACTCTTCATCAACGATATCTAACCTAGATTTCTCAAGACTTGGAAGCTGAGAGTGCACTAGTGGCACTTTTGAAGAAAAAATATGAGGTACCTATGTCTCTTCATCACCATATATACTTGTGTAGCCCCCAAGCCTTAAGTGTAGAATATAATGATAAATTAAGGCTTGTTGTATGACTATTGATAGTGTAACTCCTGAAACACCGGGTTTCACATTTGGGTCATAACCTATGATTAGGGGCATTGCTTTGTACCCCAAACCATGTAGCCCCCAAGTGTCGGGTTGTGTGCCGGGTCTTTGTAGTTTGCATATACAATTCAAACTGAGTATTGTGGCCCCCAAGTGCCGGGTCGTATGCCTGCAGCGACTCGGGACTTACTTGGACTTTTCTTGGTAAATAACATCAAATAGTGTAGCCTCCAAGTGTCGGGTTGCATGCTTGCAGCGACTTGGGACTTCAACCATCAATTACCACCTTTCAATAATCTCATCATAAGTTTGATGTGCTATAGCCCCCAAGTGCCGAGTCACGTGCCTACGGCGACGTTGGACTTAGCACAATGTATTTGACCCTTGGTTATTTGCAGGCCATGCTCTCTCAAGCCGGCCAAGAAATTGCCGAGTTGAAAGAAGAAGTGTAAGCAGAAAAGGGGAAATGTGAAAGTGCCGAGAAGTTGTCATGCGACTTCCAGGAATACCTGCTCAATGTAATTGATAGCTTGGAGAAAGCTAAGATTGACTTTGCCAATGAAAAATAAACTTTGACCCAGTGTGCTAAGGAGGCAGAGGCTAAACTCGGGCCCGTGACACAGGCTACGTGAGTCGGCTCTGTGTTGATGTATTTGGCGACCCCATCTTTAATAAAATTCAGTAATGATTGAAGCAATCCGGGTTACTGATAGTTGACTTGTTTTTTGCAAACAAGGCGAAAGTACTCTAACAATGTTGAAATGACAAGGGTAAAACTGTAAGCTATCAATAAATTTACAGAACAATTGTGTGTTGCAAGAGTCAACTACCTCAACGCGACCAAGAATGTGTCGGGTCCCCCACGGAAAATTATTGATATGCTTATTGAGTTGTCAACAGTGCCTGAGTGGATTAAGGAGTTGAAACTGTCAGCTTGCAGGAGAGGAGCCATGAGTGCCCTTGCTCTGGCAAAAGCCTATCATCCATAGATGGATCCGGATCTGCTTGCAGGTGGATTCCCGGAGTTCAATGTTGAGAACACTCCCTTCACCAAGGTCGACTTCCATCTTATGATCAAGGAGACCCGCCCTGTTGGCACAATAATAGCACATGGTTTGAATCTAACTGGCTTTCAAGTCGGATATGATAATGATAACTAGCATATGGATATGCCACACCCGAAGCCCTTTGAGTTGATTCCTCCGTGTAAGCAAGTAACTGCTACTTCTACACAGCCCGACTCAAGTAGTACATAAAAAAATCTCGCCGAAGAGATGGAATTTGAATCCTTATCCTTAATGCAATGGATAAGTGCTAGCCCCCTGACCAGCACGGGTGATGCTTCACAAGGCCAAGCCACGGAGAAGCCTTCAGAGTCGGAGAAAAACAAACCGGCAACCACTGGCGCAGAAGCGGAGATCCAGGCTGAAGTTAACCCGGCGGATCAGGCCGTCGGGTCTCAACCAATACCATTTGCTGAGCATGAGGCCTTAGAAAAACAGTTATGATTCATCCCAGGGGGCTTGTAATAACTGTTGCATAGAAAACTTATTTGAAGTCTTGTTCGCCTTGCTGTGCCATCGTGCACTTTGAATATTTTGCAAAGATTATCCATGATAGTTGTTGCTATGTTTAACACGAGTCATGTTCTTGTTTATGACATGAAACCTGGCGAATAGCCTTGTTGGATAATACTTCAATTACCACAAGCAAGGTTGAATCCATGCTTGAGTAACTAGAAAACCCGGTATTTTAGATGAAAATTGGCTCCTGCAAAAAAATAGCAAATAGATTCTTGCATAACAAAAGACTAAATATTAAACTGGATATAATCAACCGATGGACGGGTTATAATAAACTAAACACTACCCGGTAGATTTAACATAAACCGGTTAATAAAATAAACAAAAGATAAAAGCCGGCTTTCGATGCCAGACACTTGATATGTGCTTCATGTTGAAGCAGGCTTTCAAAGCCTTTGTGGTTTATCCTTGCAATACTATAAAGTTGGCTTTCCCATGACATAAACCGATGTTTTAACTTTCATAAGTTCAGGGTTAACAAAGACCATGATAGGCATCAGAGTGATTGGCTTATCAAGCGTACAACCGGGTCACATAATTGCGAGTGGCATCAAGCGTACAGGCAAGTGTAACCAATGATATGGTGGCATACGCTTGGTTCAGGGGTAGTTTAGCTGAATTCGGTGAGTTGCAAGCCCCCAAGTAACCAACGCACAACTATTTGAGGTGAAACGACAAAACTCTAGAGTCTAGGGATGCCGGCTTTATTTCATTGATCATAAGAGGCAAATTATGCAACAATGGGAAATACAATGAAAATATAGTAAACAATGTATAATAAGGACAAGGATGTGCGATGTTCTAGGGTCTGCTTCTCTCTTCTTCAGAAGTACGTGATTTGTTTGCTTCGCGTATGTCAACGAGGTAATATGACTGGTTGTTCAGATTCTTGCTGATGACGAAGGGTCCTTCCCAGGGAGGGGGTAGCTTATGCATGCCAGTCTATTCTTGTATCAGACGGAGCACTAAGTCACCCGGCTATGATAAGAACGTAGGTCTTGCTGATACATCGCTGATCTTGAAGCTGCAAGATCGCATTTTTCTTCCAAGGCATCAAGAGGGTCTTGACGAGCTATCCCATTGTCTGCCTCAACATATGCAGTAACCCGTGGAGAGTCATGGCGGATATCGCTTGCCAATATGGCTTCCAAATCATAGACCAGGAAAAACAGCATATATCCTGTTGAACTGTTGGGAGTAGTCCGTATGCTTCATAACACCGCAGGAAGTTCTTCCACCCAGCAGCTGAGGGTGTGTTCAAGAGGAACCATGAGTCTAGGTGTATTCCCTAAAGCAGCTCCTAGTTAGCGCGTTCCGCCAGCCCATTGGACTACAGGGGTGCCACTGAAGCAAGATCAAGTCGGATATGTTCCTTGTGACAAAACTATTTCATAGCTCCTTTGGATATTAAATTAAATATAAAAGCCTCTTGACAATTACTAGACTTTTATATATAATTTATCATCACCGAAAACATTTTTCACCTATATATTATTTATCGGGAATACCCGGTATTGCCTGATAAACTCCGAAACACTTCCGGTGACCCCAAAACGCTTCTGACTCCTTTCGGAACTATTCTGAATATTAATGAAACAATTCCACAAATAAATCCTCTATACCCTTGTCCTACTAACACTCAGCAGATCATGATTACCTTAAGCTTGTAACCCCATAGGTTCGGTAAAAACATAGACATGAATAAAACCCCTTCGTTCAATGACCAATAGCGAAACCGTTGAAGTCCATATCGATCCCTATGATTATATGAATGACATTTGAGTGAACCTTTGGTTATCATATGATGTTACCTTTGCTTTGCGATACTTTACAAAACCCGAGGTGTGTCGGTATCCTCTTGAGTCATACACATGCCCACTATACCGTCATGCTTGTTGCCGATTTTGTTCTTCTTTCTCGATGAAGTGTTCCGGCATCCCCGTGACGTAATCACCTGCGTTTGGCTAGACGATGATGGATGCCATCACACCGAGAGGGGTCTAAGAATATCTCTCAATCGTCGGAGGAGCAAATCCCACTCTCGAGCTATCTAGTCCCTTGTCTAACTTTCCGATGAACCCGTCAGGTGTCGTTATGATCACCTAGTTACAGATGACGTTTGAGCAACCCCAAAATCCACTCTACGGTAGAAAGTGACTACGATACTCTCATGGTCCGAGGAACTAATAACACATGTTAACACTCTGTGTTATAACAATTGATTTCAGACGATATTATCTCAAAGTATAACATATAAGTTCGGGTCGATGCAATATGATCGTTCTTCTAACATCATACTCTCAATGTTGTTTTAGTATTATCATTACACTTAACGATATCATAAGATCCGGAAAACATGATCACAAACAACACTTGAGCCAGTCTTTGAGGCAAGACAAGGAACCTATTCTTTACCATTTATCATTCCACACGTGCATATGAGTTTTTCACTTGATCACATATTCCAGGATCATAGCAGTTATATCATGAAATATAAACTCTTAATTATGAACACGGAAATATAATGATACAATATTATTGCCTCTAGGGCATATTGCCAACAGCGAGATCGGGCAGCTAGGAGGCCTAGAGGGCCTGCTTGACGGCCTCGTCGTCCTCCTCCTCCTCCTTCACCACGGGCAGCTCATGTGTTGAGCAACCGCGCGCACACGAGAGACGGAGCACGACCGACGGTGTTGGTCGTGTTCGCCATAGAACCACGTATCCCAGTGGGGCGAGTCCTCGACGAATTTCAGGTTGTGGCGGAGGTGTGGTGGGCAGATACCTGTCTTTGCGCACTAGTGTTGCAGCCATCGGCAACGTCATGGCGAGGGTGTCGCGTGACGCTGCCCCGAGGAGGAGCCAGTCTCGTCTCTCATGGTCGTGCGTCCTGACCATCCACTTCCACGACACTTGCGGCGGCGGGGTAGGCGGTAGCTAGGGTTTGATTGTCGGGATGCGAGGGAGGGGGAGTGGGCACGGATGGGCGCCCACCGAACACATATCATTTTAGAAGGACCAGCTTATGCTTGTTGGATGACTGTCGCGTGGGCCCGGGGCGAACACCGAACGGACGCATGACGCATCTATATGTTGTCCATGTGGACGCAAACCCAATCCAAATTGGGGGCAGATTTGTGTACCACGGGCACGAAACAAACAGAACAACCAAATATGTCGCCGTGTTGGGCCATGGTTTCTGCTCACGCTGAACCAAAATGATGCGAGCGGACGAAATGCGTTCCCGCGTTGGAGTTGCCCTTAAAGCTCGATGGATAAAGAAAGAATTGTCAAAATTCTCCAAACTGACAGAGCCACACCGATTAATCTAGCTACCCACGAGCACTCCACGCACACAATCGAAAGGAAGACCACCGTCGAGATTGTACGCAAGAGTCGTCGTCATCTCTCCAACCAAGCGGCTTCGACTTCGCCGCATTTAAGCACCCACTAGGTTATGGCCAAAACAACCTCTCAAAGACCACGCCAACCTACCGACCATATGCATCAGTGGCAAGGCGGCTCCGATTTCAAAGACAAGCAAGGAAGAAGAAAAATGCAAGGATTGCACCCGTGGAGGATCCCGTCCCAAACCGGACACCCATCAGTGCCACTCGGACCACGGTACATCAGCTCCGACTTCGAAACGAAACAAGAGGAAAGATATCCGACGAACGTTCGCTAGAAACCATTCCGCAACGAACGCCCCCACAGCCACATGATTTAGATCTCACGGATGGCAGTTTCTGAAGAAATTTGCCCCAAAATAAACAAACTGGCATGCCCTAACACTAAAATACCACCCCCACTAACACTAAAAATGCCATCCGCTTCGTTCGCAAATGCCATCTCTAGCAGCAAACTGTCGCTGGATATTGCCATTCCGAAACAAAGCCCAGAGACCTGCGAGCACGCTTGAGCCGAACACCAAACCATGCTGCGACAAACACCACAAAATCGACTGGTTCAAATATAACCTCGAATTGCATATAAGGCAAACAATGTGCACAGAGTTGCGACGGCAACCAACGCTGAGTAGGATGCCCTTCTGACATGACTTCTAGCACTAATCTATAGTCAACACAAGTTCACCCATTGGCTAGGAAGAAGAAAAGACTTCCAAGAAAAAGAAAAAGAAAATCTTTTCAGGTTCACAGAACAGACCAAGCCCAGAAGTACAAAGGATGTTACAACGACGACAGGCAATCAGAAGATCACTAAAACAAGTCTAATGCATCGAATCGGTCTTGAGGGTTCCTTCTTGGACAATCATGCTCTTGTCAAAAACCACCTTCGACCTGAAACAATCAGAAGAAGTGATATCAGGTAAATATAACAAACTTTATTTGCTGAAAGCCCTAAAGGAATGTAGACAGCACTTTAAATTTAACAATTAGACTGCCATACCAAAAATGTGTTCTGTTTAGTGGTTAGCCACGATCAGACAGCCGGTCTACCTCCCCCGCAAAAAAGAAAAAGAAAAAAGAAAAAAGAAAACCCAGCCGGTCTATCATTTGATACAAAAAAGTAGACTGGTTATGCGAGAACATTGCCTGTGTAGTTCTGTAGCATCTCTTCATAGCCTACCAATCGCCAACGCACATGTCAACCAACCCAGCCCAAGCAAAACTAAGCAATAACAGACCAATTCACTTATTGGGACTTGGGAGTGCCATGCGTTCAAAACTAAACTTAGAGTAAGCTCTATGTAATAATTATATTCTTTACACCCTAATAAATCAAAACCATGTGGCTTGCAATGGAACAAACAATGGCAGCCCAGAGAGTTTGTACGCTTACTAACCGTGTGAAGCTAACCACTGCAGACAGATGTAAGAACAGTCATCCATTTCATACAGAAGCTGCACCACAATATTTGGATAGTGAAACCCTATGCAAGTGGCAAACTGACACCACATAGCACAAGAACACTGAATCCGGACACTATCACTATAGGTGGCCGTGTGCTCCTACTAGGCTTCTTAGTGAATAAATTCTCAGTGTGGCCTGTCAGTACACTTCATTGATTTGGCTATATCTTCGAATAAATGTTGTAATAAGGTTTGGGCTACATGCGTCTTTGATGCCGAGGCCAAGGGTAATGAAAGCTTCTATTTTCTTAAAAAAAAACACCAACTGTGTATCACCCAGTAACACCATGTGCATGACAGCAATCATTTGAATATTGTTAGTGCAAATCATTCACAAGTTGATGATCTAATTGACACTTTTCTTATTTATCAAAAACCCTTAATGAACATCCTCCTCACGCATCACGAATATCACATGAACTAAAACATGAGAACAGTGCATGTAATACTCCACAAAATGTGAAATACTGACAGTACTTTGAAACATAAATACGAAGTGCAGATTTTATCAATATGAAACAGTGCCAGTAGCACCAAGCAGAAGCTATTCAAAAGTAATGAATATCAAGAACTTTCATACTTACCATATTGCAAACTAAAACTCTGATCAAACAACTATCATGCATGATTTGCATTGCCTTTTAGCTCAAGCTCTAGCTCATTGTGTCTTAGCTGAAGTTCCAAACGCTTATGCTGAAGCATCATTTGTTCATTCTCCAATGTCATCCTTTCAATTTCCCTGTCCTTCTTCATCCTAAATCTCTCCCACTTGAGACGTTGTTTTGCCACTTCCAGTTTTTGTTCTTGGGCCTGCAAGCGATGTTTCTGAAGCTCTACTTGTTGTGAAGTCAAGTCCTTCCGCACAAAAGACAAGTTGGCTCCACCTGGAATAGCATTGTTGATATCCAATGTGATGTCATGCGGATTGAACCTCCCACTAACACCGTTTGAGCTTGAGGTGACAAAACCCACATCACCATGATCCACCGCATGACACATTCTTTTATTCATGGAAGAATCCCTCAAGTTGGTATGAACTGTTTGATGCTCTTTGTCATGCTCCTCGTAATCAGAATCTGCACTCTGCTCACCCTCTTCAGGATCTGCACTTGCATCCCTCCTCAGATCATGCTCCTCTTTACATCTAAGAGCAACCTGTAGTGAGTGCTGAAGTGCGAGATCTTCAGGTAAATTGACACGGTTGTTGTTATGATAGGAACACATCTGCTCATAGAATAAGTGCTTAGAGTTCAATATCTTCCTTGCATCTTCTTTCATCTTATCAGAAAGATGATGCATGCTATCAAGAAGAGCTGGATTTTCCACAACACTGCAAGCAGTACCACGACCAAGGATATCTGTAAGCCTTTTATATCTCTTGTTGAGATCATTGAACTTATCCTCGCACTGCTGTGGTGACACACTGCAGCCTCTTTCGCCCATGACCTTTGATATTGCTTTCCATTTGCCCTTCTTCTGCACTATTGCAATGTTCCTCCTTCTGCCTTGATCCGCCCCAGGATCCTCCCCCGTGTAGGATGCTGCGGTAATCAAAAGTTTAACCATGGAACCTGTCCACTTCATCCGATGCCATGCTGAACCCTTCTTGCCTTTGTCATTCTGGGTATCAGTAACATCCTCGGTCATATCGTGCTCCTCCTCATCACTGATGGAGTTCTTAGAGTAATGACTGTGCTGCTGCTGCTGCTGGTGGTGGTGGTGGCGATCCTTTTTTTCATGTTCTCCAAATTGAAATCCAGGGTTATCAGGCGCTGTAGCCCTGTTGATAGGCATTGCGAAACTCCCTAGCATCTGAGATTGGTTGAACAGCTGTTTTCCTGAGCTTGAAGAATGCATTTGCATGGAGTTACCGTGCACATTCAAACCACTATAAGGAATTCCTTGCATCATGTTTCCAGTAGGTAGGTTGCTGCCTTCCATTTTCTCAAAAAGATCACCCAGGTGGTTGTACCTCTTGTCAATACCATACAAAAGGTAGAGGAGGTGTCACATGTCTTCGCTTCAATATCATCCTGCATAGTAAATTTGGAGAAATTATTAAAGCCCCGGCCGGAAATGTATATTTGCACAGCTGTATATT
Organism: Aegilops tauschii subsp. strangulata; assembly: GCF_002575655.3. Taxonomy (NCBI): domain Eukaryota; kingdom Viridiplantae; phylum Streptophyta; class Magnoliopsida; order Poales; family Poaceae; genus Aegilops; species Aegilops tauschii. The sequence goes on from NC_053038.3 coordinate 94,775,420, forward strand.
TCTCAATGTATATTTGCACATGTCATCAGGAACACCTAAATAAAAATCTGATAAGGTACTCTTGAACACACTCGACTGGCACATCATGTGATATTGAATATACTAGCATTGTGCAAATGTAACTCCGGTCTCCAGGCTGGAACGGCTGGAACACTTAAAATACAGTACTCTGAACTGCACCAAATTAGGCAATCAGGACAAACAGTCAAATTTGCAGGGATTTGTCACTGCGGTAGTAACTAACAACTAATCACTGGTGCTAGCAAGTGTCATGGTATTTCGCGCTTCAGGTAAGGGAGCTACACACTTATTGACAGCAAATTGGAACTCAATGCTTAAGTGGGTAATCGTCGAGCATCACCAACAGTTCCCTTTTCCTGTAAAAAATTCTGTTTTGGGGGGAGTTGGGCCAAAAAAAGTGCTCCAACAGTTCCCGTAAAAGCGGGTTTTTAAGGGACCCCGTATAATCAGCCCAACTCCCGGAAAAGAATTCTATGAGACCAGGTCTCACGCGAGACCCGTCCTGATGGATGACACGTGGCATTCACAAATCACAAAGCATCCACCCCACCCCCCACTTGAAATCAGGGGGGAGAGATTAGATGCTTTGAGATTTGTGAATGCCACGTGTCATCCATCAGGACGGGTCTCACCTGCTAACCGTGAGACCTGGTCTCATATAATTTTTTCCCTTCCCCTAAACATTCCCATAAAACTGCCACGTCAGCGCACCGCAACCGGAATCCGCCACGCCGCCACCCCAGACTACCGCCGACGACCATCGCCGTCGCACTGCCAACCACCCGATCCGCTGTCCGCCGCCTCCGGAGCCCGCCGTCGCCGCCGCGCCACCGCCAAATACCATTTTTAGGGGAAGATTTTTACGGGAACTGCAAAAGCAGCTCACCTGCCAACCTCCCCTAGATTATATGGACACCCAGTAAAACCATATTTAGGGGGAGTTTTTTACAGGAACTGTTGGTGATGCTCAGAAGAAGCACTGACCGACACCACCCAATCAAATAACTACCGAATAGTACCCATTTACCCAACACACCAAGCATCCAATTCGCACGGACGAGCAGGCGCCCAGGATTGCCGTGCAGGGCATAAATCTCCGGGCCAAAATTACATCGCTTGGAACATCACAAATCACACCTGCGCCGCAAGATCCAGCACAGGTCTCGCTCCTTCCGGGGCAAAGGGGCAGATTAAACGTAGCTCCTGATTCATCCAGGATTTTTAGCTACACGGCGGCACCACGGACAACGTATTGGACTGAGAAACAAGTACAGAAATGGGCGGGGATTTTTCTTCTTCCCCCAAACAGGAAATAATCACCCTGCTGCGAAAAGGAAAAGGGTAGGAGAAGAGCTCACGATCGAGTTCTGGCGGCGGCAGGAGGAATCGCCGGGGCTCGAGGAGGGCTGACAGACACTCTCCCACCTCCAGCCTTCCAGGGTCCGGTTCTCCCCCCCTCTCTCTCTCGCCTGGTCGTCGTGGGTGTGTGTCGCACAGGAGGACTTAAAAGGGCGGAGGAGTGTGCTCTACTGGCAGGCTCAAAGCAAAACGCTGCGTGTTGTTCTCTACCGGTGGAATTCGGTGGGCTGTCGATGACAGGTGGGGCACGGCACAGTCTAGGTGTCAGCCACTCAGCGTCCATTCGGGCTGCGTGAAGTTGGCAGGTGCGTTGGTGTGGCAATAACGGAAGGTTCCGGAAGGTCCCAAAAGTTGACTCGTTAAATCAAGATAATGAGTATGACACTCCAGAGTATATCTTTTCCTAGAGCACGAGAAAAATACATATTTAGAGCTTCTAGAAACCGGCCCCACACCTTCTCGCTCTATGTCCGGTCGGACAGCCCGGACAGGAGGGATGGCGCACGAGGACAACAGCCGACGAGTGTGCTCTACTGGCTGGCGTGAAGCAAAACGCAGCGTGTTGTTCTATACGGTGGAATTCAGTGGGTTGTCGATGGCAGGTGGGACACGACACATCGGGTCCTGGGTGTCAGCCACTGAGCGCCAGTTTTGTTGCGTGTAGTTGGCAGGTGCGTTGGTGTGGCAAGAACGAAAGGTCCCGGAAACTGGCTCGTTAATTAAATCAAAATTAATGAGTATTATATGCCCCACCAGAGCATATCTTTCCCATGAGCATGAGAAAATCACATATTTAGAGCTTCTAGAAGTTGGATCCACACTTCCTTCTTATATGTCCGGTGAGACAGCCCGAACAGGAGGGAGGTTGCACAAGGCCAACGATGGACAATGTTTGGGTTGCGTGAAATTGGCATGTGCATTGGTGTGGCAGCCACATAAGGTTTCGAAAGTTGACTTGTTAAATCAAAATTAATGAGTAGGGCTCTCGAAAGCACATCCTTCCCACGAGCATGAGAAAATAAAGTATTTAGAGCTTCTAGAAACCGGCCCCACACCTCCTCCCTCTATGTCGGGTTGGACAGCCTGGACAAGAGGGACGATACACGAGAATAATGGCCGATGGGTGTGCTCTACTGGCTAGCTCAAAGCGAAACATTGAGTGTTGTTTTGTACCGGTGAAATTCGATGGCTGTTGATGGCAGGTGGGACACGACACATCAAGTCCTGGGTGTCAGTCACTGAGCGTCCATTTAGGCTGCGTGAAGTCGGCAGGTGCGTTGGTGTGGAGGGAGCGGAAGGTCCCGGAAGTTGGCTTGTCAAATAAAAATTAATGAGTACACTATGCCACATGAGAGCATATCCTTCCCATGACCACGAGAAAATCACATATTTAGAGATTTTAGAAGCTGGACCCACACTTCTGATGGCTCCATATTTTACGCATTTTTAGAGCTCATTTGTTGCATGTTCTCTTCATGTATTATGCCCCATTAAACCAAATAGTTGTCCATTATACATGATTACCAGTATTTACATTTTTACGTGTGAGCATTGCACATTTAGTATTTTTATTATTTTTCTTTTTTTCCTGTGTCTACAGGTGTTTTGGAGCAACCTAGGACCAAACACGATGAAAGGACCAAGGATGGGTTCAATACGGAGACACCCAAGAGCCAGACTAAGCCATTTCGGAGGTCCGAAAAAGCCATTTTTTCAAAGTGCTCCAAATCAAGATCTAAGACTATAAACAGGTCGGCGTCGTTCATACGAATCCAACGAGGCCAAGAACGTCAAATTCCGAGTTAGTATGAAGAAATGGCGGTTGTTTTATCAGAGGAGGAGAAAATGATATACGACCTTTCATGTGACTGCAGTCGGTCGTTTGACTGGTCGTATGACTATAACTGTCAGACAGGTCAAAAGTTTCCCTTCCAGACGTGATTCTTCACCAATTTCATCCTTGTTCGACCCCACAAGATCCTTGGCTCGTAAAGAAGAGATTGGGAGAGGATTTGCCTCATCTAGAGCCCTTGGATGCAGCCTAGTGAGAGAGGAGGCTAGGGAGGCTCCCTATATATCTTATACAAACTTAGCCACCGCAAGACACCATCTCATTCACCAAGAACACATCCATATCGATCTCCATCGCTGCTCCATCCACCATCAAAAAGGTAATTAACTAAACTACTAACCCTTTATTTGAGTTAGTAGCCTTTGCGAATGTTGAGAGGAGCGCTCACTCACATTTATGCCTTGTTGTCGTGAAGTATATTACTGTTGTTGTGAAGGGTTGGGATATTAGGGTAATTTGAGGTCACAGTAAAAGCCTCGATTCCTCGCCATTGCAATTGATAGGGGGGTTACGGAGAACCCTTAGAGAGGTCGCATCCACGGGGTAACCCCTTTAATTATCATGAGTTGAAACCCTATGGGGAGACTATGATGGTGGCGTGCTTGGCATGAAGTCTACCTCGAGTAGAACGTGTATTGTAACCTGGCTCCGCCCACTTATGCATTTGACTAGTGACTAGAGGATATGATAGTTCATATATGTGGTAGTGATTCCGGAACCCTCACCTTATTACCCAAGCACTGTCCTTACTAACTGAGTATCTTTTGTTTCCTGTTTTTATCTTCTTGTTAGTAGTTTAGTTAATTACCTTTTTGTCTTGTTTCCCTAGCAACTTATAGGGTAGACTATTTCCAAACTCCGGTTTGGGTGCGTACGTGGTTGCGTGAAGTGACAACATAGTTGCGGGGTTTGAGGTGCCTTGATTGCTTGTAATCTGCGTTGGTATTTACCCGAAGAGGAGAGGATGATGCAGCACGGCAAAGGTAAGTATTTCCCTCAGTTATGAAGCCAAGGTTATCAATCCAGTAGGAGAACCAAGCAACACTATGTAAACAACACCTGCACACAAACAACAAATACTTGCAACCCAACACGTGAAGGGGTTGTCAATCCCTCAACGGTATTGAGATAGATTAAATTGTATGAGATTTGATAAATAGATCTAACTAAAACACAAAATAGAAGGAAATTGCAGCAAGGTATTTTTGGTTTTAATATGACATGAAATAGACCTGGGGGCTGATACGTCCATTTTGCATCATGTTTTCCTACTGTTATTTATATTGTTATTTATGCATAATAATGCTTTTTGGAGTAATTATAATGCCTTTTCTCTCATAATATGCAAGGTTCACACAAGGAGGGAGAATACCGGCAGCTGAAATTCTGGACCTGAAAAAGCTAGGTCAGGCTACCTATTCTGCACAACTCCAAATGAGCTGAAACTTCACAGAGATTTTTTATGGAATATATAATAATTATTGGAGCAAATAACTACCAGAGGGGGCCCACCAGGTGGGCACAACCCACCTGGGCGCGCCAGGGATCCCAGGCGGCCCCTGGTGGGTTGTGCCCTCCTCGGCCCACCTCTGGTGCCCCTCTTCTGGTATATAAGTCATTTTGACCTAGAAAAAAAAATAAGGAGAGGACTTTCGGGATGAAGCGCCGCCGTCTCGAGGCGGAACTTGGGCAGGAGCACTTTTGCCCTCCGGCGGAGCAATTCCGCCAGGGGAACTTCCCTCCCGGAGGGGGAAATCATCGTCATCGTCATCACCAACAACCCTCTTATCTTTGGGAGTCCAATCTCCATCAACATCTTCGACAACACCATCTCCTCTCAAACCCTAGTTCATCTCTTGTGTTCAATCTTTGTACTGGAACCTTAGATTGGTGCTTGTGGGTGACTAGTAGTGTTGATTACATCTTGTAGTTGATTACTATATGGTTTATTTGGTGGAATATTATATGTTCAGATCCATTATGCTATTTAATACCCCTATGATCTTGAGTATGATTATCATTTGTGAGTAGTTAATTTTTTTCTTGAGGTCACGGGAGAAATCTTGTTGCAAGTAATCATGTGAACTTCATATGTGTTTGATATTTTGATGGTATGTATGTTGTGATTCCCTTAGTGGTGTCATGTGAACGTCGACTACATGGCACTTCACCATATTTGGGCCTAAGGGAATGCATTGTGGAGTAGTTATTAGATGATGGGTTGCGAGAGTGACAGAAGCTTAAACCCTAGTTTATGCGCTACTTCATAAGGGACTGATTTTGATCCAAAAGTTTAATGCTATGGTTAGATTTTATCTTAATACTTTTCTCGTAGTTGCGGATGCTTGCAAGGGGGTTAATCATAAGTAGGAGGTTTGTTCAAGTAAGAATGACACCTAAGCACCGGTCCACCCGCATATCAAATTATCTAAGTAGTGAACACAAATCAAACCAACATGATGAAAGTGACTAGATGAAATTACCGTGTACCCTCAAGAACGCCTTGCTTATCATAAGAGACCGTTTTGGCCAGTCCTTTGCCTCAAAAGGATTGGGCTACCTTGCTACACTTTTGTTACCGTTACTTGCTCGTTACAAGTTATCTTGCTATTAAACTACTCGTTACTTATAATTTCAGTGCTTGCAGAGAATACCTTGCTGAAAACTACTTGTCATTTCCTTCTGCTCCTTGTTGGGTTTGACACTCTTACTTATTGAAAGGACTACGATTGATCCCCTATACTTGTGGATCATCAGGGCTCTTTTCTGGCGCCGTTGCCGGGGAGTGAAGTGCTCTTGGTAAGTGGAAAACGACAAGGAAAAATTATTACTACGTGCTAAAATTTATTGTCACTTGTTACCATGGAGAACAATCCTCTAAGGGGTTTGTTCGGGGTATCTTCACCTCGACCGGAACCACAATTAGTTACCCCTCAACCTATTGCACCTACTAAAAATATTGGTTATGAGATTCTTTAGCTAATCTGTATGCAGGAGATGGAACCGAACATCCTGATATGCACTTGATATATGTGGATGAAATTTGTGGATTATTTAAGCTTGCAGGCTTACCTGGAGATGAAGCTAAGAAGAAGGTTTTCCCTTTATCTTTGAAGGGAAAAGCATTGGCATGGTATAGGCTATGCGATGATATTGGATCTTGGAATTGGAATCGATTGAAATTGGAATTTCACCAAAAAAAATTATCATATGCATCTAGTTCATCGTGATCGGAATTATATATATAATTTTTGGCCTCGTGAAGGAGAAAGTATCGCTCTAGCTTGGGGGAGGCTTAAGTCAATGTCATATTCATGCACCAATCATGAGCTCTTGAGAGAAATTATTATTCGGAATTTTTATGCTCGGCTTTCTCGTGATGATCACTCCATGCTTGATACTTCTTGTACTGGTTCCTTTATGAAGAAGACTATTGAATTCAGGTGAGATATTTTAGAATGAATTAAACGCAACTCTGAAGATTGGGAACTCGACGAAGGTAAAGAGTGAGGTATTAAGCTTAAGTATGATTGTATTAAATCTTTTATAAATACCTATGCTTTTCAAAAGTTTAGCGCTAAATATGGACTTGACTCTGAGATAGTAGCGTCCTTTTGTGAATCATTTGCTACTCATGTTGTTCTCCCTAAGGAGAAGTGGTTTAAATATCACCCACCTATTAAAGAAGAAATTAAAGAACCGATACTAGCTAAAGATGAAACTATTATTTATAATGTTGACCCAGTTGTTCCTACTACTTATATTGAAAAACCACCTTTCCCTGTTAGGATAAAGGAACATGCTAAAGTTTCAACTATGGTCAATAAAAGTTATATAAGAGCACCTAACCCTGCTGAACAAATCAAAGTAGAACCTAGTGTTGGTATGGTTAAAGATCTCTTGGTAGAAAATATAGATGGGCATGCTATTTACTTCTGTGATGAAGCTGCTAGAATTGCCAAACCCGATGAAAAAGATAAAGATAGACCTATTGTTGGCATGCCTGTTGTCTCAGTCAAAATAGGAGATCACTGTTATCATGGTTTATGTGATTTAGGTGCTAGCATGAGTGCTATTCCTTTTACCTTATATCAAGAAATTATGAATGATATAGCACCCGTTGAAATAGAAGACACTGATGTTACTATTAAACTTGCTAATAGAGACACCATCACACCACTTGGGATTGTTAGAGATGTTGAAGTCTTGTGTGGGAAAATAAAATATCCTACTGATTTTCTTGTTCTTGGTTCCCCACAAGATGACTTTTGTCTCATTATATTTGGTAGACCTTTCTTGAACACCGTTAATGCTAAAATAGATTGTAAGAAACAAACTGTCGGTGTTAGTTTTGGTGATGAGTCTCATGAGTTTAATTTTTCTAAGTTTAGTAGAAATCATCATAAGAAAGAATTGCCTAGTAAGGATGAAATAATTGGTCTTGCTTCTATTGTCGTGCCTCCTACTGATCCACTAGAACAATATTTGCTAGACCATGAAAATGACATGCATATGCATGAAAGAAATGAGATAGATGAAATTTTCTTTGAACAACGACCTCTGCTTAAACACAATTTGCCTATTGAAACTCTAGGAGGTCCTCCTCCACCTAAAGGTGATCCTGTGTTTGAATTAAAACAATTACCAGACACTTTGAAATATGCTTATCTTGATGAGAAAAAGATATATCCTGTTATTATTAGTGCTAACCTTTCAGAACATGAAGAAGAAAGATTATTGAATATTCTGAAGAAGCACCAAGTTGCTATTGGATATACTCTTGATGATCTTAAGGGCATTAGTCCCACTCTCTGTCAGCACAAGATTAATATGGAACCTGATGCTAAACCCGTTGTTGATCACCAAGGACGTTTAAATCCCAAAATGAAAGAAGTGGTAAGAACTGAAATACTAAAGCTTCTGGGAGCAGGTATAATCTATCCCATAGTTGATAGTAGATGGGTAAGTCCTTTTCATTGTGTCCCTAAAAAGGGAGGTATTACTGTTGTTCCTAATGATAGGAGTGAACTTATTCCACAAAGAATTGTCACTGGTTATAGAATGGTAATTGATTTTAGAAAATTAAATAAAGCTACTAGAAAAGATCATTACCCTTTACCTTTTATTGATCAAATGCTAGAAAGACTATCTAAGAACACACACTTTTGTTTCCTAGACGGATATTCTGGTTTTTCTCAGATACCTATTTCACAACCTGATCAAGAGAAAACCACCTTCACTTGTCCTTTTGGAACTTATGCTTATAGACGTATGCCTTTTGGTTTATGCAATGCACCTGCTACCTTTCAAAGATGTATGACTGCTATATTCTCTAACTTTTGTGAAAAGGTTGTTGAGGTTTTCATGGATGATTTTTCCGTTTACGGAACTTCTTTTGATGATTGCCTGAGCAACCTTGATCAAGTTTTGCAGAGATGCGAGCAAACTAATCTTGTCTTGAATTGGGAGAAGTGCCACTTTATGGTTAACGAAGGTATTGTCTTGGGACATAAATTTTTTTAACGAGGTATTGAGGTGGATAAAGCTAAAGTTGATGCAATTCAGAAAATGCCATGTCCTAAAGATATCAAAGGTATTCGTAGTTTCCTCGGTCATGCTGGTTTCTATAGGAGGTTTATTAAAGACTTCTCTAAAATTTCTAGGCCTCTTACAAATCTTTTACAAAAGGATGTTCCATTTGTTTTTGATGATGATTGTGTAGAAGCCTTTGAAACGCTTAAGAAAGCCTTAATTTCTGCACCTATTGTTCAACCACCTGATTGGAACTTGCCTTTTGAAATTATATGTGATGCTAGTGATTATGTTGTTGGTGCTGTTCTAGGCCAAAGAGTTGATAATAATTTAAATGTTATTCATTATGTTAGTAAAACTCTAGACAGTGCCCAACGCAATTATGCTACTACTGAAAAGGAATTTTTGGCAGTTGTGTTTGCTTGTAACAAAGTTATATCTTACATCGTTGATTCTAAAGTGATTGTTCACACTGATCATGCTGCTATAAAATATCTTCTCAAAAAGAAAGATGCTAAACCTAGACTCATTAGGTGGGTTCTCTTACTACAAGAATTTGACTTACATATCACTGATAGAAAAGGGAGCTGAGAACCCCGTAGCTGATAACTTGTCTAGGTTAGAAAATATTCTTGATGACCCACAACCTATTAATGATAGTTTTCCTGATGAACAATTAGTTGCAATAAATTTTTCTCATAACACTCCTTGGTATGCTGACTATGCTAATTACATTGTTGCTAAATATATACCACCTAGCTTCACATACCAACAAAAGAACATTTTCTTTTATGATTTAAGACATTACTTTTGGGATGACCCACATCTTTATAAAGAAGGGGTAGATGGTATTATTAGACATTGTGTACCTGAGCATGAACAGGGACAAATCCTACAGAAATGTCACTCCGAAGCTTATGGAGGGCATCATGCGGGAGACAGAACTGCTCATAAGGTATTTGATGTCGCTTGAAGCTACGTCGGTATTTCCCCAAAGAGGAAGGGATGATGTAGCACAACAGCGGTAGGTATTTCCCTTAGATATGAAACCAAGCACTACAAAAAAATACACTTCCGTGATGATACGTGTTTGTCACAGTAGGTCACGTTTTCTGTCATGCATGTACATCCATGACAAATTTATGACAGAATGAAGATAGTCATACCTGTGCTGTCGTAGAAGTGTTCCGTGACATCACCAAAATTATCATCACAGAAGTGTCCACTTCCATGACGATAAATCGCGCGTCACAGAAGTGCTTTCGTCAAGGGTGACCGACACGTGGCATCCACCGTAACGGAACGCCGTTAAGCTATTGGGTCCGGTTTTGGATCCGATAACCCGTTAACAGCCCGGACCAATGGGGATTTTCCACATGTAAAATTCTGATTGGCTGACGGAAACACGTGTCAGCTCCGCGTTGGCACAGGTGTCACTCATCCGATGGGCGAGATGCGCCTATGATATGTTGACACGTGGACCAGCCCAAAAGTGGCCCATAAAGTTTAAATGGGCTGGCCTAACTAAAGGCCCACAAGATTTTGCGGTCCATAATGGGCCAGCCCAGCAAAAGGCCCACGAGATTTTGCGTATCATAATGGGTCGGCCCAGCTAAAGGCCCACGAGATTTTGCGGGCCATAATGGGCCGGCCTAGCTAAAGGCCCACGATATTTTGCGGACCATAATGGGCCGACCCAGCTAAAGGCCCAACATTCTTAGTTAAGGCCCGTACGGCTAGTGTCAAATTGGCCCGTCAACGGCCTGTCCTAAACTTGTCATCATCGCGGCCCATGGTCACTTCTGGCCCGTTAACAGTCTGCTAAGTATATGGGCCGAATTACGGCCCGATGTATTTCCGGCCTATTAAAGGTCCTGCTTCATTTGGGCCCATTTACAGGCCATTGAAACTTTCGGCCCATAAACGACCGTGAAGGATTTGGGTCATATTCGGCCATGTCTGACATTCGGCCCGTTAGAGGCCCACTATAGATTTGGACCACTTTCGGCCTGTTGTGATTTTCGGCCTGTTAACGTTGGACGAAATCCATGGGCCATATGTGGCCCAACGTCACATCGGGCCCATTAACGGCCCATATAAAAATGACGATAATCTAGCCCGACCGAACTTCCGGCCTGTTAAAGGCCCGTGTATTAGGTCGGCGCATTTACGGCCCGTCCGAATTTCGGCCTGTGAAAGATCCGCATCGTAAATGGGCCCAATCTCACTTTTGGTATTTTAAAGGCCCATGTTTTTATGGGCTCGAGATATTTACACCTGTAAACGGCCTATTGTTACTGAGGGCCCAAATTATGTTTAGGCCTGTTAAAGGCCCACTATGGGCACATGCCTACCAGAAAAATATGAAATTTATGCTGATTTAGGCCCAGATATTTTTAGTGGGCTACATGCAAATTTCGGCCCATAATCGTTTTTAGCCCAATTGGAATGGGCCCGACGAATGGTGGCATGTTGGGCTCCTACGAAGCTTTCGGCCGAATACATTAGTAAGATAAACCTACACTATACAAAAATAGCGTCGTAATTATTGCAGCCTTTGGCAGCATCATAAATGTTGTATCACAACAAAAGGCCTGTTGGCATAAAGTTTACAGTCCTTGCAGATAAAAGCACCATTAGATATATAGAAGCACATATCATTTGACCTGAGTGCTAATGTTTCAGGCTGTAGAATCTGATGGAGCAGCACGATCTTCACCTTTTTTCCGCCATTGCTCTTGAACAACGAAGCGAATGTCTGATAGTCTGGTTTCAAAACCATTCATATCTTGACGACATTTGTCAACCACTATTCTTGTTTCCAAAACGACGTCCATTAGGGATTGGACTTGTGTCTGGAGCACAGATATATCACTCTGTCTAGCAGGAAGATTTTGTTCTGTAGGCGATTTGGACGAGGTTACCTTGACAACCAACCCAGAATTACGCAGGAAGGTGCTTTTTGCACTGTTAGTGGAGAGATACTGACACACTGCAGCAAGAGGTGACATTGTGCCTGTGGTAGCCTCGTCACCTTCAGGTGGTTGTGGCTGTTCAATCATTTTTTTCCATAGCTTCCTGAAAGTTTGAACTTGTAGATTAGTGTACCAGATAAGTTACTAATGAGACAAAAACAAACAAAGTAGGTCACACGTTTATACATAACTTATTTTGGTGAACTACTGTAATACATTAGCATGTATTGTAGTGCCAACTACATAATAAAATCACTTTCGGAACATATGTCCATGTAGCATGCCTACTGTATTGTCTATTTCCTCACATTCGTTGACATCTAAGGATAAAGAGACATGGTTTAAAGTAGGATGAACATAGTATGACATCATTCATATCATGGGCAAACAGATATAAAACAAACAGGCTATTTTATCATTGTGTGCGCACGTGAACATAACAACTAGAATATAGATCAAGACCAAAAGAATATCCTTCATCTGTTTTAAACCATGTAAGGTGAAATGATACGTTAAGAAAACTGTGTATAAAAGTGAACGGAGTAACTGACATTGGATGCAAACCAAGTAGTTAAATGAACACATCACAGTACCAACCAGTTCAAAGGCAGGAGGAGTAAGGACTTACAACAGCGGCTTGAACTGGTGTGCTCATGCCCTTCATCTTGCTGGTGTGGCAATCCTTGAAGATTTGCACTGCATTCGGTTCAGGTTCTTTTTGGTCCGCACAGGCTTTCCTCTGTATTTGGAACAAGTCAATATAGATGCGATAATATGGCACAGAAAAAAGAAGGAAGTAGCAGCTATTTACAAGAGCCTCGCAGTGTGCAATATAGCTACGAGATCCTGTTGTCTGTTGGAATTTCACTTTAGAACGGTTGGTCTTGTTCTTCAAATAGTTAGCCTAGAAGAAGATACACTTGTAAGGCACATACATAAATACAAGTTCAATATGTGGTCTGATCAAATACATATAGCCTACCTGATACTTTGGATCAGACCAGTGGTTAACGAGGGCTGTCCAGTCTTCATCTGTAATATATTCCACTGGAGATGTTTGGGCGATTTCATTGTTAGCCTTGCCTTCAAAGTGAGATTTTCTAAGGTGGTACCGATACTGTCACAGAGCAGACTGAAAAACATGAGTGCATGCTTGTTTAGTTGCATCATCTTTCGGATCCAACTTGAACCTCATCTGTTGAAAAAAGAATGTGAGTCTTATTAGGAGGAAGCTAGAAAGTATGGGACAGAGCAAGACAATATTACCAATTGCGATGAATAACATTACTTACGGATAAATGGTCAAGGAAGGTGTTAAACTGGGTATTGCCTTTCTCATTCCCGTACTGGATCCACGTTGGGAGGATACGTGCATGACACCTAACGGCAACGGCTGCCTCTGATACTAACTTGGCTGACTCTGTAGCATCACGTGGCCTTTTTAAACCTGCCTCAAAATGGATCTCCATTCTTCCTCCTTTAGATTTTGTTAATCTGTCAAGCATTATCCCTGATGTCTATTTCCGCTTGCGTTGTGGTGCTAGTTCAACAACGAATATGGAAAGTGTTAGTGTACATCAAACTGTGAGAGTACATATAAAGGAGCATGCAACTGCAACTTGACTCGGTCAGGTACCGTCTTGGTGTTGATGCTCATGAGGTTCATCTGATCTTGCCAAGTCCTGCCGTGTCAGCAGTGCTTCGGAAGTAGTGTTAGGTGTGAAGGCAGCTTGGGAACTGGCCAGTTCCGGAGCAAACAAACGAGTAACTCGTTGATATGCTGGTACAGTTGAAGCGGATGCTGCAGCTGGTGGAGCAGGTGATACTGTGTTTGTAGATTTAGCCGGTGGACTTGGACCTTCTACTGCACTATAAGTACCAGTAGAATCTGGACGGCAGATCCTTTTCCGTTTCACCCGACGAGTAACACCACTCCCTACTATATTATTTCCTTGCTCTTTTTTGACTTTGCCATGTCAAGCCGTACCCACAACACAAAAGAATAAAATCGCTCTTCAGAACTCATTGATGTATGATACAGACAAGCAATACTTTGATGTAAGACAACCGTATGAGGATGGAATATGTAAGAAAAACAGGACGGCATGACATATTCACAGCTATGATGTGTAAACTAAGCAGAAGGATTTTCAAGAAAATAGAAGTAATGCAAGGTAGACACCATATGAAAGATGCAACCAATATTACTCTGCCAAGTTAAAAGTGTCTTGTCATAAGTGGAAATTTGAAAAATTAGAAGCAGTACAACGTAGAAATCAATGCAAGATGCAACCACTATCAAACTACCATGTTAAAAGTGTCTAATCATGAGTGACTGATGCGGGATACACAACAGCAGTACTTTGATGTAAGAACATGGTATGATAGATAGATGCAGTGTATTCTATACACAGAACGCCATGTCATATGCACATGTATAACATATGAACTCAGCAGGTGCAATTTAATCAAACCAGAAGAAATACAGGCTAGACAACATATGCAACATGAAACCAATTATCACACTGTCAACTTAGAGCAAGCACCTGCGATGGTGGAGTACGGGAGATGAACTCATCATGTAGACTTGGGACTTCAACTTCATTAGCACTAGCAGTGGCAAATCTAGAGAGTCTCTGTTTGCGTTGGTGCGGAGGACCATCAACATCCCCTAACTTACTCTTTTCCTTCCTATTTTCTGATATTGCCTTATGAAGTCAAAACCACAAGAAGATGAATAAAATTAGCTCTGCATAACTGGTTGATGCATGATACAGACGAACACTACTTTGATGTAAGGCAAGCGCAGGATAGGAGGATGGAATATATACAAAAAAGACAGCGTTTCATATTCACATGTACGATAGGAGGATGGAATATGTATGAAAAAACAGTAAGCGGAAGGCATTTCTACAAAATTAGAAGAAATGAAAGCTAGGCACCATATGAACATGCAACCAATATCACTCTATCAGGTAAAAAGTGTCTCGTCGTAAGTGCCATTTCAAGAAATTGGAAGCAGTACAAGCTAGAAGACAATGCAAGATGCAACCTACATCACAGTCCCAAGTTAAATGTGTCTTATGGGTAAGTGATCGTTGCAGGTATAAAGTTGTAAGCTACACAGATGCAATTCAACATAATCAGAAGCAATACAAACTAGACATCATACAGAAAACGCAACCACATATAACAGTTCCAAGTTAGAGCAAGCACCTGTGATGGTGGAGTAGGGGAGATGTGCTCATCATGTACACGTATGTTCTAGAAACAAGAACACGTGTCATATTCACAGGCATTATGTGTAAAGTAAGCAGATGCAATTCAACAAAGTTAGAAGCAATACAAGCTAGGCATCATACGCAACATGCAACCACATATAATAGTGCCAAGTTAGAGCAAGCACCTGTGATGGTGGAGTAGGGGAGATGTGCTCATCATCTACACATCTACGTTGATTGTCTAGCCTTGCGTTGTCTTGCGAATCTTGTTGGGAGGATGGCGGAGTAGAATCTGTAGAGAACCTCCGTTTCAGTTGCTCGGAAGGACCACCATTATCCAATGCCTTGCCAATTTCCTTCAGCTTTATTGATTTTGCATTGTGAGGTCAAATCGAAAAGAAAAAGGAATATAATTCGCTCTTCAGAACTCATTCATGCATGATACCGACGACACTACTCTGATGAAAGGCAAAGTCATGATACGAGGATGGAATATGTACGAAAAAATGGACGGCTTGACATATTCACACCTATGATGTGGTAACTAAGTAGAAGGCACTTCAACAAATTAGAAGCACTGCAAACTAGACATCATATGAAAGGTGCAATCAATATCACTCTGCCAAGTTAAAACTGTCTCGTCATAGGTGGCGTTCATCAAACTAGAAGCAATACATGCTAGAAATCATATTCAAGACGCAAACCAATATCACACTGCCAACTTAAAGGTGTTCCATCATAAGTGACTGATGCAGGATACACAAGAAGAGTAGTTTCATGTAAGAACATTGTGTGATAGACAGATATAGTATATACCAAAAACAGGAAAGCGTTTCATATTCACACGTATCATGTGTAAGCTAAGCAGATGCAGTTTACACTAATTAGGAGCAATACAAGCTAGACACCATATGCAACATGCAACCAGATATCACACTGCCAAGTTAGAGCAAGCAACTTGGATGGTGGAGTAGGGGAGCGGAGGAGAATTGGTATAGATGATCCGTTTACGTTGCTGCAGAGGACCACCATCATCACCTTCCTTACTCTTTTCCTTCCTCTTTCTTGATTTTGCCTTGTCAAGTCAAACCCACAAGAAAAAGGAATAAAATTTGCTCTTCAGAACTCATTGATGCATGATACGGACGAACACTACTCTGATGAAAGGCAAAGTCATGATACGAGGATGGAATATGTACGAAAAAATGGACGGCTTGACATATTCACACGTATGATGTGGTAACTAAGCAGAAGGCACTTCAACAAATTAGAAGCACTGCAAACTAGACACCATATGAAAGGTCCAATCAATATCACTCTGCCAAGTTAAAACTGTCTCGTCATAGGTGGCGTTCATCAAACTAGAAGCAATACATGCTAGAAATCATATTCAAGACGCAAAGCAATATCACACTGCCAACTTAAAGGTGTTCCATCATAAGTGACTGATGCAGGATACACAAGAAGAGTAGTTTCATGTAAGAACATTGTGTGATAGACAGATATAGTATATACCAAAAACAGGAAAGCGTGTCATATTCACACGTATCATGTGTAAGCTAAGCAGATGCAATTTACACTAATTAGGAGCAATACAAGCTAGACACCATATGCAACATGCAACCAGATATCACACTGCCAAGTTAGAGCAAGCACCTTGGATGGTGGAGTAGGGGAGCGGAGACTTGGACCTTGTAATGCACTATCAGTACAAGGAGAATCGGTACAGATGCTCCGTTTACGTTGCTGCAGAGGACCACCATCATCGCCTTCCTTACTCTTTTCCTTCCTCTTTCTCGATTTTGCCTTGTCAAGTCAAACCCACAAGAAAAAGGAATAAAATTTGCTCTTCAGAACTCATTGATGCATGATATTGACGAACACTACTTTCATGTAAGGCAGCCGCATGATAGGAGGATGGAATATGTATGAAAAACAGGACGGCGTGACATATTGACATGTATGATGTATAAAGTGTAAACTAAGCACAAGGTGCTTGAACTTGTTAGAATCAATGCAAGCTAGAAACCTTATGAAAGATGAAACTAATATCACTCTGCCAAATTAAAAGGGTGCCCTAACAAATGTATTTGACCAAATTAGAAGCAATACATGGCAACAGGCTAGAAATAATATGCAATATGCAACGAATAAAGGTGACTCATCGTAAGTGATTGATGCAGGATACAGAAGAGAGGTAGTTTCATGTAAGAACAAGGTTAACACATAGATGTAGTGTGTACCAAAAATAGGAAGGCATGTCATATTCACAGGGTATAATGTGTAAACTAAGCAGATGCAATTTACCCTAATTAGAAGCATTACAAGCTAGACACCGTATGCAACATGCAACCACATATCACACTGCGAAGTTAGAGCAAGCACCTGTGATGGTGGTGTGGGGGAATTGCGGTCATCAACTAGAGAGCTACGTTGACTATCTTCATTTAGCCTTGTTGTTTCTTGAGAATCATGTGGGGAGGATGACACTGCACTCTTTAAACGAGTATGGCGTCTCACAGTAACCCACCCGGCTGACTGTCTTATCATAAGTGATTGACGAGGGATACAAAAGAGCATTAGTTTGATGTACGAACATGGTTAATAGACATATGTAGTATGTATCAAAAACAGGAAGGCATGTCATTATCAAAGGTATAATGTGTAAAGTAAGCAGATGCAATTTAACCAAATTGGAAGCAATACAAGCTAGACACCATATGCAACATGCAACCACATTTGACAACGCGAAGTTAAAGCAAGCACCTGGGATGGTTGTGTGTGGCAATTGAGATCATCAACTGCAGAGCTACGTTTACTGCCTCCAACTACTTACACTGCATCCTTTAGAGCATTGAAACGCTTAGTGCTTATCTTCGAATTACACTGGAGCGACTTCTGTCTTTTCTTTTCAGCATTCATCAACACTGCGTCAGAGTCTGAAATACCCATGCATAAAAAACAATAGTGTGAGTATGGGTGAAGTGTGTGCACAATTAGTACAGTGTAAAGGTAGCAGATAGTAGGTCGGTGAGAAATAAATGACGGGGGACATATGATAGCTCTACAACATGCATGGCACACTAAATTACTACAGGATTCTATGAAAATAACATTCGACTGAAAACAAATAGGTCAGTCCATTTTTTCCGCACCGTCCGATGTACAAAGAACGGGCAAATCGCCTTCATCTACCTCCAGCCGGTCAGTGTTGACGATCTTCCTCAAAACGGCAGCGACCACCGGCCCAGTCCCCTACCCGCGCCCTCCCCTCGACCTCACCGCACCGCCGTGCTTGGCACCGCCCCCCGGCAATCCATTGAAGCCCGCCGACCTCCAGATCGGGCGCAAGCAGCTCCTGCGCCCCACACCCCTATGATAGACACCGATGCGCCGCTTCCCCGGCGAACAGGCGGACTAGGTGCTCCGCGCGCCTAAGCGGGTGCTGCTTCTTTTAATTGCGGTTCGACTGACCCTGAATTGAAATCCAGGCGGGCTACTGATCTCTAGCAAAGGTGAAATAGTAAAGGGAGGAAACCTTGTGCATTTCGTATCATGAAGAAGATGCAGTAAGAAGTGCTCAACTAGTTTCTTTCATGGGATGAATACGGTGTGAGCAGAGACGTAAGGTTTGCACGAATAAGGGAAGAGGAGTAACTCTTTCTGCTGGCAGTGCTGTGTCCTCCTTCTGTTTTTCCAACGATCTTCTTGTGGTTCGCTGGAAACGAGAAGTTGTGGAGGACGGTGCAGCCTTGGACGAACTCATGGCCAAGTTGTTGAGTGTGGTGCGGTGGCCGTCTGTCGGCGGCGAGGAAGCAGATCCGAGGCGGCGAACGACGGCGTAGCGGGAACAACTCCTGTGCGGTGGACGGTTGCGACAGTGGAGCAGCAGCAGTGAGGCGTAGGACGGCGTGGTCGGAGAGGTTCTGGTACGGCGCACATCGGCGTCGGCATCGTGGAGGCAGCTCTACCTCGGCTTCAGCTGCTAAGTCCTTGAGGGCATTGCGGTTGCGGTTGCGTTGGACGATGATGTTGGGGTACCGGCTCTAGCGTGATGGAGTTGGGCGGCGGTGGATTGGGTGCTATGGGGTGGAGGACGGAGGAGGCTGGGGTTTCGCGGCTGGTGGAGAGGGCGTTTTGGCGCCCACGGAGTATGAATGGGGAAACGGAGGGAGGCGGGGAACTAAGGAGGAACAATGTTTCGGGTTGGGACGCGCTTGTTTGAAATTTGGGGAAAGTTACAAACTTTTCCCCCATCTAAAATTTCGGACATATTGCGGGTTGGGGGTAGGACAGTAATCTCAGGTGTCCCAAATGTGGGCGGGATAGATTTCGGCCGAGCGCATGGGTGTTTAGGCGCCCACGGCGTATGAATGCTTCTCGGAGGCGCTTGAGACTGGCGTCTTGGTGAAGTTACAAACCTACCCCGGTTTAGACCTTTGGACATCGGGCCGATAGGCTACACGGGCCAGAGTCAGGACAGTAATTTCCTACCACCAAACATTAGTCTCACGCGGTTTCGGGTGACCAGAGGCCTATTTGGCGCTTCATTCAATATTTGGGAGCAGAAGCATTAACGTTTTCGGTTCTCTTGAATTGAACATTCAGGATTTGTCAAACTTCAGAAATCTTTACTCTTGAAAATCCTAAAGCTACAATTATTTTGGAATGGAGGTGGTACATTTGAATATACATTGTACACGAGTATATATTAAAAAATATGCAACTTACATCAGTTCATGCATGGTTCCAGATATAATCTCCTTGGTTGCAAAAAAAAGTTAGACATGTGTATGAATATATATAGCATGTTCAAACGCACAACAAAGATTGATGCCCCTTTTACATCTGATTTACAAATGCCATTATCTCGGGTTCAAATAGATGAATGCACTTCCTATGAATTAGAATCTTCGAAACCCCCTTTATGTTGAATTCGACATGTATTCTATTTCGTAGCTAGCAATTTGGAATGTATCCATGCAAGTGAAAAATGTATAAAGTGCTTCACACTAACAACATGGAGTGCACTAATTAATGTTTATATATGAATTGCAAAAACATCCATTGCCTGTATTTCAAACCGCTCTCACTCTATGGATCGATAATATGAAATAAACACATGCACATGCTAGAATTCAATAGAGTATGGGTGTCTGATAGACCGATTTTCGTCCATACACAATTTGCAAAATTCATGATCTCATCCAAAAATAATAATGCCATTTATATTTTAATTTAATGCGTAGAACTGCCTTTTACACGTAGATGCACTATGCCTCGGCCCGTTCTCACAAACGCGCTATATATCTCTCTATCTACCGCATAAGTGCACACACTTTATATGCATCGGCATTTCTCTTTCACACATGCTCACAATCTCTCGGGGTGTCGGGGAGTCTCACACACATGCTCTCTCTGTATCTCTCTCTTTCTCTTTCTGACTACTATGTACCACTCTTTTCACTAATCTCAGTTGGTAAACACTATTTCTCTCACATGCATATATACACACGCACGGTCTCTACTAGCCCTCTATACGCACATATATGTGCCTACGTGTCTCCCGCACGCACATTATCTTTAGGCCTCTCTCGCACACATTGCCCCCGCCCCCCCAGACACACCTCTCACTTAGTAGTTGGCAGATATGATTCCATCATATCATTCGGTAGGATATCCCTGACTGTTAGGCTGGATGGTAATACGAGGCAAAGTTTTACCCTAGTTCGGACCCTTGCAGTTGAGGAAAAAGCCTACTCCTGGTACTGTATATTAGTGATAGGGGTGTGTACAAAGTACACGTGAATACCAGGCATTGCGTGTGTGTGTATACTATCGACGAACTAGCCCCCAAGCTTCTATAACATACTAGGGGCCTAGGGTTACAAATCATATATCGTCGGCTTATCACCAGTGGGGATAGAGTCCTCCGTGACTCTGGTAGCTAGCTTCGTGTTGTACGCCGAGTCCTCCACATGGGTCTTCATATAACGCGTCTCGATCCAACCTATGTGGCGCAGGATGGAACCGACCCATGAGTCCTCATGTTGACCCACCACAACTAGAAATGATGTGCCCACCACACCACACACGCAATCGGCCACTAAGAAAATAAGCATATACAATAATACAATGTTATACATGAAAGTTAATTGCATGGTGCATCCAAAAATATTTGTTCTGCATTGTGAATGTTTATATATTCTCCTAAAATATTAGTTACGGGAAAGAGAAACGAAGGGCATATCTCTCCTTGTCTCCACCGGACATCCCCTCTTTCTACACCACTTTCACGTACGCACACAAACTATCTCTCAGCCCTCTAAAAGTATGCATGCCCATGACACATTCACGCATGATGGTCACTGTATTTCAAGCTAAAGCACTATACGGTCACTAGAGTTCAGAATATGCTCATTACGGTCACCGTATACATTCTCGTGGTGATCATACGGTATCTAGCTCACGATACGTCTCCGTATTTTCTTGATGACACTGACGGACTTTGCATTTGATGCGTGCTCCGTATTTTGTTGATGACACTTACGGTCATTGTATTTGAAGCGAAAGCACGATATGGTCACTGGACTTCAGAATAAGCTCATCACGCTCACCACATACATTTTGTCGTGCTAACCAACATGTGGTTGGATGGTTAGGAGGACAGTGGTTTCTCGAGCCCACCAGGGTTAAATTCCCAGTGCTCGCATTTATCCTGGGTTAATTTTAGTATTTTCCGGCGATGTGCGTTCAGTGGGAGGAGACGTTCCACTCGACTACAAGGAACCTATGGTGACTTCGTAAAATCTCAAGATCATATGCTGGCCCACTCTCTCGAAGGTGCTTATAGGGGTAGGGTCTGCGTGTGTGCGCTTATAGCGGTGAGTGCTTGCGCGTATATATGAGCCCTTGCGTCTGTACCGTGTTAAAAAAATACATGCCATGATTATACGGTCACTGGCTCACCCGTACAACTCCGTATTTTGTTGATGACACAATCAATTGACCAGTCAAACGTTCCACGTGGCGCAACTAGTGTTGCACCATCGGGGCGCGTAACCGTGGGGCCCGCCTATCAGCCCGTATATGAAAGAAAGAAATGGTAGTTTGAGTCCGTACTGTGTTAATAAAATACATTTTAGGGTGATCATACGGTCACTGGCTCACCATACAGCTCCGTAATTTGTTGATGACACGATCAATTGACTAGTCAAACGGTCCACATTCAGCAGCTCACATTACCATAGGGCCCACCCGTCAGCGCGTATATGAAGGACAGAAATGGTAATAAATTTGTGGCCGGTGGGTACTCAAAGTCGTGAGACCTCTAGTTGGCAGTTGCCGGTGGTGGGGGGCGCGTTGATTGTGCGGTGGGGTGGGGATCGCTGGAGAAAAAGCTCGGCGCGGGGGGGGGGGGGGGGGCTAGAGGGATGGCCGGTGCAGCGGCGGACCGGCGGTGAGGAGTGGTTTCAGGGCGGGCGGGGCGGCGGGGGTTGGCCGCGGGCGACGGGGGCCGGCGGTTCGGCCGGTGGTGGCTGGCGGCTCAGGGGGGTGGAGTTTGATGATAAACTGCAGGCCCTTGATTTCGTATCCAACGGGTGGAAAATCTAATGACCAGAGATGAAAAAGTCAGTCGACTAATGTGTAGCCTCACCCCGCACGTACACATGCATGCACGCAAGACACGCACTCATGCAGGCGTGCAACACTGACACGTACACATAACGAACACACGCACGCATGCAGGCGTGCAACACTGACGCGTACACATGCACTCATGAACACATGCACGTACGCACACATGCATGCAACACTAAAACGTACCCTTGCACGCACGCAACACTCGCACGCCTGCATGCACACAACACACGACGCAAGACACACGCTCAACCTATACGTGCATGCACCCTTTGTTAAGGACATGGATTGTTACGGGTATTAATCAATCTTATCTGTGATAAGCAGAACATTGATGTTTGTAGCGGTCTTTATGAATCACAATGTATCGAACAGGCTATCAACATAGTAGGCTTATCTACATGAAAAGGATGATGTCACACTCAATGAACAATCATCGGTTTATGAAATGCCCGCTTCTGACCGCCCTGGCCCACCAAAGGTTCCTCTGCTGTGCGCTGCCTGCGTTGGGTCACTGACATGCAGGCCATGTACCCAAAGAGCCCACACGTCAGTGGAAGAACGGCGCGCTGTCCTACGTCAGAGTCAAGGGCGCCACTCACTGCATGCCCTGCTGAACACGCCTCCTTGCCGCATTCAAACGCCTCCATGAAACCCACCCGTGTGGAAGCCGAGAAATCCACTCTGGACACACGTCCGTTCATGACCGGACCGGCATTAAACGCAACGCCGGCCGAGCTCCTCCCGTCCGCCATCTATTTAATCTCCTATTTAAACGAGGCCAAACGCCGGCCAAGAATCACACACCTCCACCGCTCCCCTATCTCCTCCTTCACCATTTTGTCCACTCTTACAATGGCTTACGAAGAGTAGTTATTCTGCATCCAAGCCGGCTGGGTGGCCCGCCGAGCCCGCCGGATACGAGCTATGCAGCTCGCTGATCCACCTCCCTCCCCTCGCCCGACGGAGCCAGTTGCCGCCCCAAGCCGGCGCGCGGTTCAGCAAATCGCCGCTCCAGGCCAGCTCGACGAGGAGCGGCGCCCGGGCGTCGTTGCTGCCATGTTAAAAAAGAGGCAAACCATGTGAGGCCTACCTTAGAGGCAAGGCTCTATACACTGGAGTACTTTTGATGTCACTACTAGGAAAAGGCCTACTAGTGGCGCACCAGTTTTGCCTACTAATGGCGCACTAGTGGTGCGCCACTAGTACCACGCCACTAGTATTAAATACTAATGGCGCACCACTGGTGCGCCATTAGTATCTGGTATACTAATGGCGCACCGCTGGTGCGCCATTAGTATAGGCCACGGTGCGCCATTAGTATAGGCCACTGGTGCGCCATTACTATAGGCCACGGTGCGCCATTAGTATTTTTGAATTTTGAAGGCGGGAAAATAGTAGTGGCGCACCGTCTAACCCCCACCGTGCGCCATTGCTATTTTTGAATTTTGAATTTGGATCTGGATCGCGATTTTTTTGCCCATTTTTTGCTCGTTTTTTTGCTCATTTTTTTGCATGATATTTTTTCAAATTTTGTTCTCGTTTTTGTATCTTGTACGTTCTTTTGCCGTGTTCTTTTGCCGGAGAGGGGTTCGCCGGAGAGGAGGGCCGAGGTCACCGGAGAGTAGGAGTAGGAGGTCACCGGAGAGGCGCTCGCCTACATCGCCGGAGAGGAGGAGGAGGTCGCCGGAGAGGAGTTCACCGGAGCACCGGAGAGGAGGAAGGAGAAACCGTGAGGTGAGGGGAGGAGAGGAGGGAGGAGGAGCTCATCGGAGAGGAGGGAGGAGGAAATCACCGGAGAGGAGGGAGGAGGAGATCACCGGAGAGGAGGGAGGAGGAGATCACCGGAGAGGAGGGAGGAGAAACCGTGAGGGGAGGGGAGGAGAGGAGGGAGGAGGAGGTCGCCGGAGAGGAGGAGGTCGCCGGAGAGGAGGAGGGTAGTATGGTGGAGGAGAGAAGGGGAGATGGAGTGGAGGAGAGGAGGATATGGAGTGGAGGAGAGGTGGAGTGGAGGAGAAGAATGAAGAGGTAAGGGGGAGAGGACCACGCCCAGCCATATATACGGCATAGTAATGGCGCACTGTGGGCAGGTGCGCCATTACTAACTTTTTTTTTGATTTATTTTGAATTTTGAAGGCGGGAAGATAGTAATGGCGCACCATGGGCAGGTGCGCCATTAGTAAGTTTGAATTTTTTTGAATTTTTTTGCCTCTCCAGATCTTAAAAGCCCCGTATCTTTTTTTCTGTTAGGTTTTTGAGGATTTTGAAAATGTTTAACGGGGTCCCCCCGATTAAATTCGGATGTAACTTTTTGAGTAGATGATTTTTCATATAAAAAACTTTTTCATCCGAGTTCGTATGCAAAAGTTATGCCCATTTTACAAATTCTCGAGAGATTTTGCAAAAAGTCGAAAATTCATGTTTGTAAATTTTGCTAACAACTAGACCACATATCACATGGGAATCTTATTTTATTTTATTTTTTTGACATTTCTATCATTTTCTTTTATTTTTTTGAAACTGAAAAGGCGGTCCACGGGGGGGGGGGGGGGGGGGTGGGGGGTGCATTCGGGGGAATGTTTGGGCCAAACTACTAATGGCGCACCGTGGGAGTGGTGCGCCATTACTAGTTCAACTAGTAATGGCGCACCACTCCCACGGTGCGCCATTAGTAGTTTAAAAAATAAAATAAAATAAAAATTTGAATTTTTTTTGGTAACATATTTACTAATGGCGCACCGTGGGAGTGGTGCGCCATTACTAGTTGAACTAGTAATGGCGCACTATCCCCTGGTGCGCCATTAGTAGTTTTGAAAAAATAAAAAAAATAATTTTTTTACTAATGGCGCACTGTTGATGTGGTGCGCCATTAGTATTTGCACACAAATGGCGCACCAACACATGGTGCGCCATTACTATTTAGTAATGGTGCACCACATGCATAGTGCGCCATTAGTGTCCATATTGGCTATAGCTGTTTTTGTAGTAGTGTGTGTCCCGTCAACTCGCAGAACGAGGAGAAGCTTGCTTAGTACGCCGTCTCCCCCGCCCATGGGCGCGGTGGCTCGCAGGATGAGGTGAAGCTTACTTACTATGCCTTACGCCCGCTCCCTCGCCCACGCGCGCGGTGGCTCGCAGGACGAGGAGAAAATTTTACTACTCCCTCCGTTTACTCCTCGTCCCTACTACCTTGGTTAGAGAGATTATCATATTGTTTGGAATATATATGTCCTTTAGTACTCCCTCCATTTACTTATACAAGGCCACTATAAAAAAATACATTTTGCATCTATACAAGGCCACAAATAGTAATCGAGACAAAAGTTACTACTCCCTCCTTTCCAGTTTATGGCTCAATTTCAAAATCTCTCCAACCAAGGTAGACAGTGAGTGGTCGAATTAATTTCATACTCCTAGTTTGCACAAGTAATTAGTACGCTTGTTTTTCTCAAGAAGTTATGTTTACCGAGGCATTAATTAGAGTGAATGCATGAATGACCACTAAATTTCCATGAACTTCTACATGCATTGGTGAGTTTTCTCTTGACACTGCTTGCATCGGGTGATCTAACGCACCTCGAAATCCAACATGTGATGGTACTACTACTAGTAGTAGAATTGAGACTTATAAAACGGAAAAACGAATGTTTTTTAGATGAGCCCTATAAACCCTAGTGGGTACGTACTCCGTAAAATCAGATTTTCCCAAAACTAAGTCACTCAACCTTTATTTGCTTGTTTCCCTTCCTGCCTCCTTGCCTCGAACAGACTATGCCAAACTCCCCTTCTTGCCACGTGGGAAAAGACCCACCCTTGCCTTTTTTTAGTCCGGGTTTGTATTGATGGATCACGCGAAGCAGCAAAAACCCAAGCCGTGTCTTGTACTCCTCCGTCGACGCTCGCTTTCATGAATTCTGTACTTCCTGTCGCCGACATGTGGGACATATAGCAACCGGGTCGACGTGTCAAGCACCAAATAACAGTGCAGAACAGCAGGGGGACGCACCCCAGTCGTACCGCCCCAGTAGTAGTAGTAATGAGCAATGAGACGTCAAATCACAATGCCGCACCTTCCCAGACGGACGAAGCAACCATTATTTCACACTTCGGTTCGCCATCATCTCAAACCACGTAGTATTGCTTCTGCCTCAAGAGGGACACGCGCATCGCCTTGGTACATCATGACATGTGGGACCACATGACAGGCCATGCTCCCCCGCCGATCGCTCGGTAAAATCACCTCATTTTTACTACTATACTTCCTCCGCATCGGTTTACATGGCATGCACGTCGTTCTAGGTTGAGAATTTAACTGGCTATATATATGTGATGAACAGTATATGTTTAGAAACTACATCTGCTTAATAATCCAATGATATACTTTTTGTGACATAGTAACTCAGATTTAGTTAGTCAAATGGATGACCTAGAACTACGTGCACGCCTTATAAACCGAGACGTCTAAAAAACGAGACAGAGAGGGTAGTTCAGTCTGTATCTTTTTAGATCAATATAGTTGGAATTCACCAAGGAGCAAAACCAAGTGGTAGGCTGCACCTGTCGTGTTGGCGTAGCGACTCAAGCAGGGTCAGTCCACACACGAAATGGCGACACACTTAACAGGACCCCTTTGGCCAACATGTGGCTCATCTACCGTCTTGTTCCACGTGCGATGCACCAAATTACAGTTTGGGGCAGCGGTTGGAATTGGAGGCACCCCGGTCGTAGCGCCGTAGTAGTAGAAAATGAGCGATGAGGGGTCAAATCACAAAGCCCCACCTTTCCCGCATTAAGCTGGACGGACGAAGCAATCATCATTTCACTCTAGGGCGCAAGAGCATAAAGAAAAGAGAAAACCAATGATGCGTGCGGCAGCTACCTAGGGTAGGGGACTCCACTACAGATCATTTTTTTGAAAGCGCCTCCACTACAAATCGGCTTCTCCCTCATCCTCTTGAAGAAAACCGACGATGCGTGCGGCGGTAGGGTTTGTAGGAGTACTACTAGGGCGTGCAGGGCCACGTCGTAGTAAACAGGAGAGGGATTGAGTTCGAGTCGACGCCTTAAATATGTGTGGGCCGCTTGGTTTTAGGGGAACGAGGCAGCATTTTGGGTTCGGGGACCAGTGGATATATAGTACGTACAAACAATTGTGGACGTAGGTTCGACCGAAAGGCAATGATGCATGGGCCCTGCATTTTGATATACCCGGGGCCGCGTGAAATTTGCTACTCTACTCAAAAGTAGTAAGGTACACATGCATTGAACGCACGAGATTTCGAAACCAAATTATGAATAAATACACACTATAGCATGTAAAGCTTTGAGTCATATATGCATGATGTAGATGTTCGTTTAGTTCTTATAGTTCATCTCATTCAAAATCAATTAGTTTTAAAAAATGTTAAGATTCATGGGGTTGCGCATTGTAAAGCATAAAGTAAAAAACAAATAATGGCAATTCATTTAGAAAAAAAATCAATTATGATACGGAAGATTCTAGAACAAAGGAGAAGTGCTTGTGTTTTGAGGTTTGTGCATTATGCTTAAGTTCAACCATGGAGTCTTCTAATTGTACATGTGGCATATCTGGTGGAATGTTGATGATATCCAACGGCCAGTAGTGCTCGGATTTGCCATCTCTGCACTATCGGATTAGCTGCATCCAACGACCATCTTTCAAGTTATTCGCACACTATATAGTTCTTGTGCCATAGTTGCATGTCTTGGAAAAAAGCTACTAGTGGGTTGTACTAGCTATTTAGGAATAGAAGATGTATACATGGAAGTTATAGGGGAAGACATGACATGGAGTATCTCAATTCCTATGAGTAGGGATTGGAAAAGAGATGTCATTTGGTTGACATCATAGGAACTTTTCTATTGAATCTAGAGATGACATGTATCTCAATTCCTATGAGGAGGGATTAGAAAAGAGATGTAATTTGGTTCATATATAGGAACTTTTCTATTGAATATACGCTAATGTTTATTTTCCTTTGAAATTATGGGAGTATAGGAATCCATTCATATGAACCAACTGGCTTAAAGCTATAGAAATGATATCATGTTTATTTCCTTTGAAATGTGGAGTATATGAATCTATTCCTATGAACCAATTGGCTCTAAAGGAAAAAATCCTATAAAAATCATATCATATAGAGTTCCTATGATATTCCTCCACACTAAAGGATGGTTGAAATTGTTGTAGGTGATACGATGGTCTTTCTTTGTAGACTCCTCCCCCATCTTTATAGTTACCTCTCGAAGATGAATGAAATGATATATACAGGGTATTCTACATGTGCAATTTGGTACACGAAAACTCGGTAAAAGTTTGCGAGGTTCGAATTTTCAATAAAGCTATATGCACTGCATTTTGGAACGGAGGGAGCATACGACAGTTTCTAACACTCACGTGGGAGATTTGTGTGTAGGAGGAATGGCTGTTCTGTTAAATGACATGGCAAAACTAACACTGTCGGATGACGATCTAACGGTTCTTACGGCGTTCGTCAGGAAAAGGCTTGTGGCAAACGTTTGTCGGATAATGATTTATGGACACATGCATTGCATTGATACGTGCCCCCCTCTCTCTCACGCGCACGCACCCTCCCGAGTCCTCTCGCACCCACCGTCTATCTGCAGGTAGACGTCACACACATATGTGCTCTTCACACCCTACCCTCACAACTTCTAAAAAACAAAAGACGTCGCGCACATTTTATTTTAGCTCACACGTCACACACTTATACTATTACTCTTGTGGCGAACGTTCTTTGGGCATAGTATATTGTACTCTCACGAAGAGAAGCGGTGCACGCACGCACTAGTTCTCTCACACCCACTCGTGGGTACACATAGGAGCGCATTTTTTTGAAGCTGGTACAACAAAATCACTCCACTATATATATATAACCAGGAGCCTTAGCGCTTGCTTTACTAGGGTTCCTCTCGTTCACTCTCTCATGCTCTCCAGATCTAAGCAAGACATAGGTGGCCACACTCTCTCTCTCAGCTCACGGCTGGTCACAAATCCGGCCGGACAACCTCGACCGGGGCAGGGGTGTAGGTGCATCGTTCACGCTGTCATCTGCGGCGAGGGAGGAGACCAACGGCTGCCCGCGCATCCCGATCGGCGGCCGTGTCGTTCTCTCCGAGAGAGCGCCGGCTCCGGAGGGCCTCCGACCCCTTCTTCCTCCCTGCGGTATTGTTGCCAAGATGCGGCCTCCCGATGCCGTCTTTGCCACATGCCGAAGACCCTCAGGTATATATTCCTTCGAAACCTGCCTTGCTCTACTGCCCCAGCTCCCCACTTGGCTTCGTGTGGATATTTTTCTACTTCCGTCCGCTGTTCCAAAGCCACCTAGACTTTTACTATTATTAGAGGTAAAGCTAGTTCATACAGTCGACTCTAAGAGTTGGTTCAAACAATGAAGAAAGTGGGAAAGCTGTAGCATGAATCTAGGACATGGTTCTAAGAGGAAATGGGGGAAAGTAGTAGATACTGGCTACCCAACTGGTCACTTGGTTGAAAAGACGAAGAAAGCATGGTGGATGGCGAAGGGTGGGGGGAAGTGGACCTATCTCTTGGTTGAAAAGGAAAGAAAGTGACGGGTGTTGGGGGACAACGCAAATGAGAATGAGCAGGTCTAGATTTCATGTGCTCACATAGGAAAATGTCACCGAGGAGATAAAAAATGGGACAAATGCAGACATGCTTCCTGAGTGTTTGCCGCTCTCGGCAACCACATCCGCCTCACCACTTTATGCCTCTGCTGTCCCTACGCCCATATCTCTACCGTTAATGTAAAATCACATGAAGCATTAAGCAATGCCACCTAATGTCACTATAAGTAATGGTCTAGTGCCGTCGATAAATTGAAGCAATGCCACCACCATTTTATGAAGTGCTTCCGTCTTGCTTTATTTCCCATGAATTGTGTTTTTGCAGTTACACTTAAATCTCACACCGCTAACATTGCTTCATCCCAGTGGAACTGCACAAATTTGATTGCACATGTACTGACCATGTGCTACTCTCATGACAGTAATACTAATGCTATTGTTCTGCATGTTAATCTAGTGGCAGTGTTGATGTGATGTGATGCTACTTACTTAAGGACACTTTCATACTGTCAATCTAGTGCCAATTATAACACAATAGATGTTGTTGTTAATCATACGCCACTGCAAATATCTGTCACTGTTTAAATAAATGTATTTTGTATTTGCGCAAACAGGGATGTATGTCTCCATATCATTTCGGGATGTCTGTCTCCGTATCGTTTCTATCCGCGCAATCAAAAGCACACACCTCAGTTTTAGTAGAACTGCGCAAAATGAGATGGCTATCCCTCGTTTCCGTCGTCTAACCACCCGTCTTCCAGGTATTCCTACATTGGTAGTTACTAGGTAGAATGACCAACACAATATAAAAGAAGTTGATTCGTACGTTTTACTTCCTAATTGCAATGTAGGGACGAGCGAAAACAACTGCATCCTAGTCCGGAATGCACTTTCTACCAGTTCATCCATGGACCGAGGACTAGCTGGCACGGCTGCACGGCGGTTTTTTGGACAGGTGCGCGGACAAGAGGCATTGTGGTCTGCTTATTTCTGCAAATAGCGGTGCTTAAATTTAGTGGAATGCACAAGAATTTCAGCTGGTCAGTACACTACATGGTTCAGTTCAGCATTCCAGCTGAGAACACAATTATAATTGGTTATTCTGGAATTAGAGAACCTAACCCTGGATGGTGGCAACAAGAAAAAACCAGAGTGAACTCCAGGAAATTTAAACCCGCCGGGAGGCCCTTTGCTCAGAGAAGCCTTGCTTGTTTTTTCCTGATTTGTAAACCTTCTCACAACTTTGTCTTTTGCTTTGAACTAGTATATGTTTGTTATGTTCTATGAATCATTGAGATGTATAAAATTGCTTAACTTATGTTTTTCAAGTTTTTTATGAAGCCGAGTTTAATGTGAGTGTTCCACATGAACGCTGGACTAGCGTGTGAACATTTGGAATTTACATTGTGGCCTCAGTTAACTGCATGAACCACTGTAACAAGATACATAGTTGCTTATATGTCAGACAACAGATTGTTGATTGTTAGCTGGTCGATAGCCTAGTGTTGAAGCGAGCTGAGCCAATGTGCCGTGTTTTGCACAACTACTTACAAGTGGGGTAGCACCAACAGTGTTTACAAGTACTTATGTATACGTCGGCGCACAGTTCTCAAACGAGTACTCTATTTCATGAAAACACACACTGCTCGTATGATAAAACTAGTGAGGACACATCTGTTTCGGCAACAATTACGATGATTCACGGGCACACAAAAGTAGCAGCAGTTCCCATTGACGGATTCGAATAGAGTACTAGCCCTAGAGGGCTCGAAACAGGCAAGGTTCGGATAATTAGACAGAATCCAGACTACTATTAAACACTAGCTGGGGCAAGTATTTCATGCCTCGATCTAATTTGGGCTGGACACAAGACGGACCTTGCCATGAACATCATCGAGGACGTCCGGCAGCAGATCAATCCTGTGAACCTTCATGAAGACAACCTTGTGGCCTTGCCACTCATAAACTTGTTTGTGGAGGCATGCCACGTCATCTTCCTGCGTAAGCTTGACTAGAACAGTATGCCTCACAAACCAAGGAGTAGCTTTGAACTTCTTGTGCTTCAGTACACCCTGGACAACACGCCTGACAACAGTGAGGCTGGAATACAACTCTTCATTGGTATAAGCGCAAATGGCTTCCATGATCCAACAGCCTAAAAACTCTGTTTTCCTAGTGCGTATATTCAGGTCATCCGCCTCATAGCGAGTGACATGTACAACCACACAATCCTTGTCTGCATCAGGGCTCTAATTGAAACAAAAACAAATTCTGAATTACTTTCTAGTATAAGAAACACAAGTTATTTAAACCACTATGTATAGCATGGCATCGAAGCTAATAAAATTTTACATTATTCATCACCACATACTTAGATGAAAAACCACAATCGAGATCGGCAAAGAAGAAAATCACCTTGGGCAGCTCAGCGGGGGGGGGGGGGGGGCACATCCTCGAAGGGGGAAAACTGCTCCTGCAGTCACTACTGGAATCAGGATCTTTGCCGTCAGCCATGTCTTTGCCGTCCGCTAGCTGACGACAAAGACCTTCTTTGCCGTCAGCTCAATAGAAGCTGACGGCAAAGATTTAGCTGACAACAAAGACCATATTTGCCGTCAGCCAAGTCTTTGCCATCCGCCACCAGACGACATATAGTCTTTGCCGTCCGCTAGCTGACGGCAAAGAATGAGGGAGGCCCACTACCGAGAACCACCTAATGGACACTGTCTTTGCCGTCCGCTAGCAGACGGCAAAGAAAGTGGCCAAGCTAACGCCCGTTAGCTAGGATCTTTGCCGTCTGCTGGCGGACGGCAAAGAACCGTGCCCTAACTAAAACCCATATCGACGCCCGCCCGCGCCCCACATCTGTCCCCTCTCTCTCTCCGCCCGCGCCCAAGCCACTGCCGCCCCGCACCATCCCGCCCCCGTACCGCCGCCGCCCCGCGCCACCCACGTCGCCGCGGCACCCCCTCCGCCACCCCGGCGGCCCCGGCGCCCCTCTGCTCCACCACCGCGGCCGCCCCGCCGCTCCGGCGCTCCCTCCTCCACCCGGCGGCCCCGGCGCCCCTCTGCTCCACCACCGCGGCCTTCCCGCCAGTCCGGCGCCCCCTCCTCCACCCGGCCGCCCCGGCGCCCCTCTCCTCCACCACCGCGGCCGCCCCACCCCTCCGGTGCCCCCTCCTCCACCCAGTGAGACCTCTTGTTTTTTTTTCTGTTTTTGTTTATGTATTTTAAGTTTAGTTTAGGTTTGGTTTAGTTTAGGTTTACTTTAGTTTAGGTTTAGAGCATAGATAGCATCTTCTCTACTATAATTGTGTATAATCTCAATTCTCACTAGTAGTCTTATTAGTTAGATCATCTTCTATACTATTATTGATCCACAGTGTTTAGTTATGCATGATCAATTTTTTGTACATTATGCTTTTTATGTGTCATTTAAATAATGTAGTGCCAGATTTCTCAACTCATTGGCATATAATGAATTATTATTGTTATATTATTAATAGATGATGGAACAAAAACTATTTCCCTTAAGAGTGAAAAATCTTTCAGTGAAGTAAATATTAGTGCACGAGTTCTTTTATATACAAGAAAAAAATTGGCATTGTCTTGGGTGTAGTGGCAACCGTATCATCAGAGTTAAACTTTAGAATTAGTATTTGTGATAAATGAATTCAAATGCATTTCCAATAGAAAATGTAATACACATATCTAGTGAACTGTAAACAAAAGTTATCCACAGACTCCTTGAAGGGGTTGTATAAAAGATTATGAAACTAATAGTGAGAAGAGCAAAAGCTTTCCTCAAATTCCTTTGCATATATTCAAATTCATCAATCAGCAACACTCGAATTAGTTTAATTTGAGAAAACAACAAGGCATGCATATTGCTTATGGAATCTGTCATAAGAGGCAAACTATACCCGTCTTTTCCTTTTCTTTCTTGCGGAAAGGCAAACTATACATTCTGATTTGCATACAAAGTAAATTGATTTTACGACACTACACCCTTAGTTTCTGATTTGAGGTTTGTTTGTTTGCTTGGTGTGTGGCACCTAGAGCCACCCAAAATATGGTGCAACCATGATTTGTTGCCACAAGTATTCCAATGTGATCACACCAGAAGGAACTTTAGGTTTAGTTTTGGTTAAGAAGAAAGAAGAAAGATGAAAAAAAGAAGAAGATAAAGAGGAGAAAGAAGAAGTGTATTTTCCCCTATTTTTAGATTACTATGCTCTTTTTTTCAACATTTTCAGTTTTCTTTCACGTCTAAAGAAATCCCTAGTTTTGAAGGGTGCCAATTGCCATTGCCAACTAACCTACCAAATTAACTAAGTGTTGTTGATGTTGTTGAGCACAAGTGCATTGCTTTTTTTCTCCATGTCTAGAAACTTGGCTCTATGTTTATAGATATGCTTCTAGCTAGATACTAATTGGTCTCTTCTGCTGCTTATTAGAGATGGGGGGAGGCCGTCACCACAGGCTCCGCTCTGCCACACCGAAGTACGAGTTGGATGCTTTCGAGTTCTTCAGTATCATACTTGGGACTTCCTCCAAGAGGCAGGTATATAAAAGGAGAGATCTCCCCTTCACCCATCTCATTATGATAACTCTGTTGTTTGCTACATCACTCCTTGTCCCAAACTGCAGAGGCTGCCTGACACTTTTATGAACATGCTGGGTGAAGATCCGCCAAATAATGTGAAGCTGCGACAGGCCGGCAGCGGGTTTCGCAGGCTGTGGGACGTGGAGTTGGTGATCAAGGAGGGCCACATGTACCTGTGTCATGGCTGGGAGAAGTTCTACCGTGCCTACGACCTGCGGCTGGGGTACTTCCTTCTCTTCAGGTACGACGATGACGCCACCATGCTCATCGTGAAGGTGTTCAACGCGACTATGTGTCGCATGCGCTACGCTGACGACGATGATGCCGGTACGTTCCGCCTCTTCTTATTCCTCTGCATTTGGCTTTGTCTCGCATCGATTGTTAACGGTCATTAATTGTTGCATTTGGACAGGCAATGGGAGCAGCAGCAGTGACACTGGCTACAGCCAAAGCAGCAGCGATTCTGGCTGTAGCAAAAGCAACATCGATTCTGGCTGTAGCAAAAGCAGCAGCGATTCGGGCTGCAGCAAAGACATCAAGGAGGATGATCCGGACTGGAGTGGGGAAGAAGAGGAGCAGAGTGGGCATCAGGCTGAGGATGACCTAGCGATGGTGGTGGCCGACCAAGGGCAGGAGATGGTGGTGGCGCACCATGGGCAAGAGATGGTGGTGGCTGAGGATGACCTAGCGATGGTCATGCCTGTCCTGCCTGAGATGGCCTCGCGATGGTGGTGGTGCCTGACAATGACCTCGTGCCGGTGGTGGCGCCGGCGATCCCACAGCTGGGCGACATGACCACGCCAATTGTGGTAGAAGACTACATCCCACTGCCTCCACCGCCTCGCCGCTCTTGGCGCATCAGACTGAGGAAGGAGAAGGAGAAGAACAATGAGAACTCAACTATGTCAGGTATGTCAGATCTCCAAAATGATCTATATATAGTTAGCTCTAATATGCTTAGTTACCTATGTTAGCTCTAATATGCTTAGTTACATATGTTAGCTCCAATATGCTAAGTTATCTCTACTATGCTTAGTTTCCTATAGGTTAGCTCCAAAATTACTTATGTTAGCACAAAATGACCAAGTTTACATAATAAGCTTATAGTCTTCTTCTTCTTCTTCTAGGTCATAAGTTAGCTCTAATATGCTTAGTTCACTCAAAGATGGCATAATTAGCTAGGTTGGCTCCATTTTACCTAAGTTGGCTCTAATATGCTAAGTTATCTCTAATATGCTTAGTTTCCTATAGGTTAACTCCAAAATTACTTATGTTAGCACAAAATGACAAAGTTTACATAATAAGCTTAATTATAGTCTTATTATTATTATTATTATTATTATTATTATTATTATTATTATTATTATTCTAGTCTTCTTCTAGTATTCTTCTAGTCTTCTTCTTCTTCTTCTTCTTCTTCATTTTCTTCTAGGTTAGCTCCATTTTACTTAAGTATGCTTATTTCTTATAGTCTTCTTCTTCTCCTTCATTTTCTTCTTCTTTTTCTAACATCTTGTTTATCATTTTGCAGATTTGATTTAATTCACGGAAGCTTGCATGGATGGAGTGCTTCTTTTCCATTTGTGCTTTTATTTTGTATCAATGAACTTGCATGGTTGGAACTTGTTATATGGATGGATGGATAACGGTGTAGGATGAACAATGTGAAACTTTTGTAATATGTAAGGATGGAACTATATATGTGTTGGTTATGTATGTACATATATGATGAAAGTTGTGTGTTGGATATGTTTGTTGTGTATATATGTGAATTGCTCTGTATATCTCTGTATATCTATGAATTGCTGTCAAATTGAATGAATTAAATTAAAAACAAGGCTGTACAGGCTCTTTGCCGTCAGGCAAACATGCCACGTGGCGGCTACCTGTGCTTCCTGGGACTGGCATGTTTGAGCACTTTGCCTATAGTGGAAGACGGCAAAGGCTTGTCCCGCAGTGACGTCCAGCTGACGTCATTCGGCGGACGGCAAAGGCCGGATGCTCTTTGCCGTCAGCGGCGGACGGCAAAGGCTGCCATTAGCCGCCTAAGGGACTAACAACACATTTATTGCCGTCGGCTTTCTTTGCCGTCAGCCGCTGGTGGCAAAGGCCCCTTTGCCGTCCGCTTCAGAAAGCAGACGGCAAAGAAGCTCTTTACCGTAGCCTACTTTGCCGGAGCCTTTTGCTGTCCGCGGCAGACGGCAAAGGCCTTTGCCATCCGCCATCCTTGCCTTTGCCGTCTGCCGTGGCAGGCGACAAAGTAGCCGATTCCTGTAGTGAGTGCCACGGGGGCTGTAACCTCAAACGGGGCGTTGACCATCTCAGTAGTGGCCGTGAGCGTATCTGGGGTCGGCTCGGTGGCTGCCTCCATCTTCTTGGAGCTCTCTGTCTCGTGGGGATCAGCCTCCCACGTCTGCTCCAATATCAGCAGATCTTTGCCTGGTTCTCCTTGGTCCATCATGAAATTGACGAATACTAGGAGACCACTGAAAGGAAAACACAATCGCGATGACAATGAAACAAAAAAGAGAGTGAGGATCGGTTACTGCTTTGCAAAATTTCTTTTTTTTTTCTCTGAACAAAAATATACCAACATCACAGATCCGCTTACCTTCCCTTCGTTGGGAGAGAAGAACAGTGGCAGATGCGAGTGTTGCCTTTCTTGAAGACGGTGAGGGAGAAGGGGATTCAACGAAGAGTGAAATGATGGTTGCTTCGTCCGTCAAACTTAGACTACGGGGAGGTGGGGTTTTGTGATACGACTGCTCGTTATTGCCACGCTACGACCGGGGTGACTCTCCGCCTGCATACTGCCTTCTAATTTGGTCGATGGCATTTGGGCCCGCGCGCTGCATGGCCCGCATGTCGGTGAACAAAAGTATAACAACATTCAGTAGAGGGAGACGTTTCGATGACCTAGGAGGAGCCAGAAGCGGTATTGCATCCACTATACTAGTAGTAATTGTTTTTCTGGGTAGCTGTAGAGTGTCTCCACTGTACTAGTAGTAATTGTTTCTTTGGGCCCAAGACAAAACAGCCCATCCACCCTAGTAAATAGTAAAATCAATTCAAAAGTCCATATATTTACTGAACGAGAGGCGCTACCCACACCCAGCACACCACCCCCCAGAAAACCTGGGTGTTCTTCTTCCTCCTCACTCCCACCCACCTCACGTCAGCTCGCTCCACTTGTACCCCCAAATTCCTCACCTCACTCCTACAAAAAACCCCAGCTCCCCTTCTTCCTCACTACTATAGAAAAACCCCAGCTCCCCTTCTTCTTCACTCGCACTACAACTAGGCTCGTCATTCGTTACTCTGCTCAAATCCGTGAGCGCGACGCGACGCCCTCGAGGAAAATGGAGTCGGCTGGCCCCCAGCGCCAAGAAGATGAGGCTCCTACCAGCGGCGATGCCTGTTGTACATCCCGCACCCGGCAGTGCGGGGAGAAGCGGCGACCCCACCCCCACAGGATCCCAGGAACCCGTAGAATCTCGGGTGGACCGCATCAGCGATCTCCCGGACACCGTCCTTGGGGAGATCATCTCGCTTCTCCCCACCAAGGATTGCTGCCGCACCCAAGTCCTCTCAATTTGGTGGCGCCCTCTATGGCGTGACGTGCCCCTTAATCTCGACTGTCATCAGCTATCTCTCTTCAATGATTTTGAAATCCCCAGAGCCATCATCTCCTCCCACCAGGGCTCCGTTCAAAGCCTCTGCATCCCGTCATGCTACCTAAGCAAGCATACCATGCCCTGCACGGTGGACGCCTGGCTGAAATCCCCTGAATTCACAGAACTACAGCTGCTTGAGTTCTACTATTCCCCTGGAAATCACCTACCAGATACCGAACGCCATCTACCTGTGCCCTTAGCACCGATGTCCATCTCGCGGTTTTCCTCCTCTCTCCACACCGCCACCTTTGTGCTGTGCAACCTACCAGACAATCTGGTACTAAACTGATAACCCACAAGTATAGGGGATCAATTGTAGCCTCTTTCAATAAGTAAGAGTGTCGAACCCAACGAGGAGCTAAAGGTAGAACAAATATTCCCTCAAGTTCTATCGACCACCGATACAACTCTATGCACGCTTGACGTTTGCTTTACCTAGAACAAGTATGAAACTAGAAGTACTTTGTACGTGTAGTTGGGTAGGTTTGCAAGATAATAAAGAGCACGTAAATAAAAAGTAGGGGCTGTTTAGATAAAGACACAACTAAATTAGTTTTAGTAGAGAGCTTTTTGTTACGAGAAAGTTATTTGTCCCCAGGCAATCGATAACTAGACCGGTAATCATTATTGCAATTTTATTTGAGGGAGAGGCATAAGCTAACATACTTTCTCTACTTGGTTCATATGCACTTATGATTGGAACTCTAGCAAGCATCCGCAACTACTAAAGATCATTAAGGTAAAACCCAACCATAGCATTAAAGCATCAAGTCCTCTTTATCACATACGCAACAACCCCCTTACTCGGGTTTGTGTTTCAGTCACTCACGCAACCCACTATAAGCGAATCATGAACATATTGCAACACCCTACAGCGGGAATC
This sequence comes from Aegilops tauschii subsp. strangulata, assembly GCF_002575655.3. Classification (NCBI taxonomy): domain Eukaryota; kingdom Viridiplantae; phylum Streptophyta; class Magnoliopsida; order Poales; family Poaceae; genus Aegilops; species Aegilops tauschii. The sequence continues at coordinate 94,814,813 of NC_053038.3, forward strand.
CCTCACGCTTGCGTGACACGGAGAGCACCATAGGACAGCACCAATAATAAAACATGCAACTCAAACCAATCTTGATCAACAAATAACCCATAGGACAAAACAGATCTACTCAAACATCATAGGATAGCCATACATCATTGGGAAATAATATATAGCGTTGAGCACCATGTTTAGGTAGAGATTACAGTGGGTAAGAGAGAGGTTACACCGCTGTATAGAGGGGGGAAGAGTTGGTGATGATGGCGGTGAAGTTGTTGGTGAAGATGGCGGTGATGATGATGGCCCCGGCGGTGTTCCGGCGCCACCGGAAGAGAAGGGGAAGAGGGCCCCCCTTCTTCTTCTTCTTCTTCCTTGACCTCCTCCCTAGATGGGAGAAGGGTTTCCCCTCTGGTCCTTGGTCTCCATGGCGTGGGAGGGGCGAGAGCCCCTCCGAGATTGGATCTGTCTCTCTGTCTCTCTCTGTTTCTGCGTTCTCGTTCTACCGCCCTTTCACCGTTTCTTTTATATCCGGAGATCCGTAACTCCAATTGGGCTGAATCTTTCGCCCAGATCTTTCTCATAAAATTAGCTTTCACTACAAAAAAAGACACATCCGTGACATATTTGGCTAAACGAATTTTTTTCTGTCATACATATGACACTTCTATGACGATAATTGTGACAAAACCCGGTATCATCATAGATGTGGTGGGCTCCTACTTCTATGACAAAAAATCATGACAGAAAATGGGCTTTTCGTCCTGGGCGGGCCGGAGACGCAGCTGCATGACATTCTTTGGGCCATCCATGACGGAAAAAACCGTGGTAGAAGCAAGGGGGAGGAAAATTTTGGGGAGTTCCCGGTTACGGTGGGAGGTCGGGGGCCGAGGGATGCGCGTTTCTCTCGTACACGTACGCGCGTGTGTGCGAGGCGTTGGCTCTAACTGAACCCGAGTGAGGCGTTGGGCTCTAACTGATCCCGAGCGATTGCACCGCAGGCTACGCGTTACTGAACCCGAGCGATCAATCGATGGATGTTAACTGAACCCGATCGAGCGATTCCTTCGCTACTGCTGCTAACTGAAGCCGATCGATTGGATGAACAGTGAGCGTTGCGTGGGGGGGGGTTGGATGTACAGTGAGCGGTGGCGTTGCCTCTGGATGAACAGGACCCCGTGGTGTGGAGGCCTGGATGAACAGTAGACGGTGGAGGGGTGCCCGTGGAGGGGTGGTTGAACAGGACCCCGTGGTGTGGAGGGCTGGATGAACAGTAGATGGTGGAGGGGTGCCCGTGGAGGGGTGGTTGAACAGTAGCCGGTGGAGTAGCGCGCGGTGGAGGCTGGATTAACAGGAGCCCGTGGAGGCTGGAGGAGGTCGATGGTGGAGATGAACAGTATCCCGTGGAGTCCCGTTTTGCGGTACGCCACACCACTCCTGATGAACAGGACCCCCGTTTCGACCGTAGGAGGTCCGTTTCGTCCGTTTTGCGGTACGCCACACCCCTCCCGATCAACAGGACCCCTGTTTCGACCGTAGGAGGTCCGTTTCGTCTGTTTTGCGGTACGCCACACCCCTCCCGATCAACAGGACCCCCGTTTCGACCGTAGGAGGTCCGTTTCCTCCTTTGCGGTACGCCACACCCCTCCCGATCAACAGGACCCCTGTTGCGACCGTAGGAGGTCCGTTTCCTCTGTTTTGCGGTACGCCACACCCCTCCCGATCAACAGGACCCCGTTCCGAACATAGGAGGTCCGTTTCCTCCGTTTTGCGGTACGCCAGGCCTCGTTTCCATCGCCTGTTCCGTCCAAGCCCTCCCGATGAACACGACCACGCATTCCGTTCCGACCCAGCGGTTGGCTCCCACGCGTTCTGTTGCCTCCCGAAGAACACGACGCATTCCGTTGCCTCCCCATGAACACGACGCATTCCGTTGCCTCCCCATGAACATGACGCATTCCGTTGCCTCCCCATGAACACGACGACGACGTTGTTTCTCTATTCCGACCCAGCCATGTACACGAGCCCTGGTCGTACGTATGCGCGAGTAGGCGTTCGAGACCCCGCCCGTATGTACACATACGTGACCGTATTTTCTTTCTTGCACCCTGGCCGCTGTACGTACGTGTACATGCTACGTGCGCGCCTCTACTACGACACGTACACGCCTCTACTACGACACGTGCGCACCTCTACATCCACCAGTATATATGTACGTACACGTTCGCGACCAGAATGACAACGCTACGTACGCTTCGACCAGGTGGGTCCCGACTGTCAGGCACTTCCTTGCGTGCGAAGATGTAGCTGGTGGGTCCCATCAGTTAGGGGGGCGAATTTTTTTTTTGCCCGGACGCACTTCCTTGCGTGCGAAGATGTAGCTGGTGGGTCCCAGCAGTCAGGGGGCGAATCGTTTTTTTCCGGACGCACTTCCTTGCGTGCGATGATGTAGCTGGTGGGTCCCAGCAGTCAGGGGGAAATGTTTTTTTCGCGAAATACGGTGGCCCGTCCGGTGGGTCCCCGCTGTCAGGTGGAGGAATCATTATTTTGCGCGTAATAAGGAGGCACTTCCTTGCTGCGGTCGTGGACCCAACTGTCAGCCTCTCCACGTACAATCCACGTCCGATGGAAGTCGTTCCTTGACCACGTTGACCATGCCGCGCCGAGAGCACCACGGCGGTGGACGACGGCGAGGACTAGGAAGGGGACGACTCGGAGCCGGGGAAGACGCAGCAGTGGGTGCCCGCGCGAAGAGGAGTACGAGGGTTCACTGGTTCGGCTGCGGTGTGAGGCTGTTGTCGCCGCAGAATAACAGGGGGTGTGGGTGAGTAGAGGGATGGCCTGGCCAGCGGTGGGAGTAGTAGGGGGCGGTGAGGCCTCCGCGGCATCCCAACCGGCCATGGGAGGCAGGAGCACGCGACACGACCGGTGCTGGTTTGGGCGGCTGGAGCAAGAAGACCAGAGGTTGAAGAAGCACTACGGCCGTTGGATGAACATTGTACGGTAACAGGAGCTAGAATCGTTCATATTGACTAAGTTGACAAAGCCCTCCGTCCCCGTCAACTTGGTAGGCCCACAAGTCAGCCTCCCACTATGTTGGGTTCCAGCTGGCAGGGGGAGTATTCATTTTTTGTGCGTAATAAGGAGGCATTTCCTTGCGTGCGAAGATAGCTGGTGGGTCCGACATGTCAACAGGGGGCACGTTATTTTCGCGAAATACAGAGGCCCTTCCGGTGGGTCCCAGATGTCAGGTGGAGGAATCATTATTTTGCGCGTAATAAGGAGGCATTTCCTTGTGTGCGGCCGTGGACCCAGCTGTCAGCCTCTCCACGCACAGTCTACTTCCGATGGTGTCATTCGTTGACCACGTTGACCACGCCGCGCCGAGCGCATCCAAGGTGGTGGACGACGGAGGCCCCGGACAGCAACGAGCCGGAGATGGGAAGACGCGGGAGTAGAGTCGTAGACGGAGAGGTGTACGAGGGTTAACTGGTTCTAGTGCGGTGTGGTTCGGCAGTCGGTGGAGAAGAACAAGAGGTGTGGAGGGGTGGAGGGATGGCTTGGCCAACGGTGGAGTAGCGCTTCATAGCGAAGTGTGCTAAGCAGAGCTGCTAGCAGCAGGAGGCGGGAGGTGGTCCCGACGGCGCTGGAGGAAGAAGACGAGAGATTGAAGATGGATGCCGGTCGTTGGATGTAAATCCAACGGCTAACATGTCAGAATCATTTGTTGACTAAATTGACAACGACTTGCGTTGGCTTCGACCTATTGGCCCACATTTCAGCCTCCAAAAATGTGGCACGTATTCAACCCATTTTTTCAAAATTTACAGTCTTTTTTTTGCGCGGTAGAATTTATAGTCAATTTGATCTTTTTTTGAATTACAACCATTAGCTGGGCTAGGTGAACAAATAATGTAGCGTCCATGCGGCCCATTTATTTTATTTCCTAAAAAATTACAGGCCATTTGCACTTTCTCGAAATACACGATTTTGCTGGGCTGATTCTAATTATAATGTTGGGTTGGGCCAGCAATGTTATCAAAAAATAAAAAGGGGCTGAGCATTTTGTTATAAATATATTTAAATAATAAGTGATATTATTACATTCGTCCTTAAATCTTACCAAGCTTTTGTACACAATCACTAGGATTTTCGTGCCAAAACAATCCAGGATTTTATTTGTTAAGAAATTATTTTTATAAGTTAATAAGATGTGGGATATTGTTTTCTTACATATGTAAGTATCTGTTAAATATATGATGACAATAAAAATAACATATAATAACATATAAAATAATTTAAATATATATAATATGGTTAGAAGGGAAACATAAGTTGGACCTGGCGTTCCTATTCTTATATACAAAAATAGAACAGACCTCTGCGTTTTCTTCAAAAAAATACATAAATTGGGCTGCCAAAAATAAAACCTCGGATGGGAGGTCCATAGGCCGGTCGATACATGACGGCCCTAAGAAAATACAAACAGGCCTATGGACCTCCCATCCGAGGTCGTGGGCTGCGCATGTTAAAAATGAAAGCCTAGATGAGGCAGCCCAAAACCACGTCCAACACTTGCCAAAACTTTGTCCCTCGTTTTCTCTGTGTTTCGCACACTCGACACTGTGTGGGCATTTTGACTGTGCATCATATGAAAATGTGCTATGCATGAATGTTGATCAGCATGATGTTAACTGGCTGGTAGTTCCATTTTCGACCATGAATAAAACTTCCAACATGATGTTAACCCTGTTTGAAAAGGCCGTGTTAATATAAATGCTCTGCCTCTGAAAGTTGCAGTTTCTTATCTGAAACTGAACTTGCAGTTTCTTATCTGAAACTGAAACTTGCAGTTTCTTCTCTGAGAATCACATTGTCTGCACTTTTATACTCCTATGAAACTACATTTTTTTAAGTGCTAAAAATAGATCTCTAGAATTCATAAAATACTTCATATGCTCAATACTGCAAATATGAAATTCAAAAGACATTCATATCTGAAAGTACTCTCAAAATACACAACACAAAACACAATTCACAACCTGCAAATACTGACAACCCTAAGCTCCTCCTGACAATTCACAACCTGCCCGACTATTGGGCTGGGGGGGCAGCCCCCTCCTATTCCTCGGCGGCAGACAGCCGCCCCGTGAGACGATGTGAACGGCGAGGGAGACGATGGCGGGGAAGCGTCGTCGGGCCAACTGCTTTTCTCCTCTTGCAGTTGGGTTCGGTCGACGAAGACACCACCGGCTCGCTCTGGCAGGACACCCTCACAAACGACACCCTGTAGATGCTCGATCCTTCAATCTTTGGTGGATGCTCCATCTCGGATCGATACTCCCACCACCGCTCCCTCACGATCGGACTCGGTGAATCTGTTTGCTCCATGGCCCAGAGGAGCAGCTCTATGTACTCCGGCGCGACTCCCTCCGGGAGTATCGCCGCCTTATCGCGTTTGTTTTTGTCTACCGGAGCCGGCTTGACCTCGTCAATGACTGTCGAGAAGTCTTCATGCACGTGGCCCGGAGGCGCACTTGTCGTCATTTTGATCTGAAGCGCCGGATTATAACATATAACACGAAAAAATGCCACATGACAAGAAATCATAACCTCACTGCCCAAAGGAGACAACATGAATCCCGACGGACAAACTAGACGAGGAACAATGCTCAAATTAAAGATAAACTCGTAGAGAAGGGGTCCGTCGATAGATGTCCTAATTAACATAGCCGGCTTGACCTAGATGGCAGCCGAGTAGTCACTGTTCGTGCATGTGCCCCCAATGACTAGCCCAAGTCAGTTGTCGGTGTTTAACCCTCGCTGTGATCCGAAGCACATGACACCTAATTTTGCGAGATGACAAGAAACCTTTTTTTAGATTTCTCACCACAACTACAGCCATGTACAACACAGCCTGCACGATAGCCAATCTAGGCGTGTCTGCTGGAGTCTGGTCACATGCATGGACGAACTGATCTTCTGTGTCTTGCAGGGATCGTCCATGCACCAAGGTAGTACAACACTTCTCTAGTACTATCGCTCGTCTCCCTCTTCTATTAAGTCACCCGACTTGCGGGGCTGGGGAGTGTGCCTATGGTCGGTTCTCAATTGCCGTCCCACATGTGTGTGCAAATGCAATATGACGCGCGTTCCATTCGGAGAGCAGCGTGCCAGACCGACCGACCGTCTGGGGTGCGACGCGAACGCGACGGGCGTGCTGTATACTCCGTACATGTGTACCGCCGTTTTCTAGACGCTTTGCTCCATGGCGCGGGCGCAATCCATGGATACAAAATTAGTATACTGTATACTATTTAAAAGTCGAGGGCGGGGCTTTTCCTGCACGGTAGGCGGCGGGGCAGTTCCGCCTAGTCGGTTCGACAGAGACGCGAGAAGACGAGGGAGTAGGCTGCTGCAAACGTAGGGTTGTGTGATTTGACAGCGAGTTACTGCTGGACAGGTGGGGGCCGTGATTTGACTTGCCATTATCATTTTAACAGCGGCGCTACGACTGGCGTGAGTCTCCCGATTCCTGACCACCTCCATACAGGTGCCTCTCCCAATGCTCCACCATGTAGTAGAGGCTGGCTCTTGAATGAGAGCCCACTTCTCCACTTTTTCCTTGCCTCTCTTTCCTCCACATATGCAAAAATGCCATGTAAAGCGCACTATTATACTTACTTTTACTTGCTCCTACAGCTGCTTTAGCTTGCCACATAGGCATAAAGTCTGATGTGGCAAGTTAATCAAGAAGAGAGAGACTAGTTTGGTGACCCAAGGAAGAAACGGTGCTAAGCGCGTGTACCTAGGTGAAAAGACAATTTTGAGTCTATAGCTAATTAAATGAAGCAAACTTAGCAACACCATTTCATTGGAAGAGGTCACTCCTTGGCAAATGCAATAAATACTAGTACTCCCTGTGTCCCATAATATAAGAACGTTTTCGGCACTACACTAGTGTCAAAAACGTTCTTATATTATGGGACAGAGGGAGTACGAAGAAAGAGATAAAGAGGAGTAAAAAATACACTTATAGCCAACCTTGTTGTAGTATGAGTGCCTAAGTGATGACTATGTATGACATGCCAACATCAGATAGCCTAACGCACCGTGTTAAATCTCCAAGGGCGCGACCGCGCGAGCGATGCGACGGTCGTGGTAGGCGCGACCATGATACGGGCTGCTGGCAGCCCTTGGATCTGAGATCAAACAGTCTCATGCTAAGTTGCTGAAAATTTGCAGAATAACCCTCCAGGATAGGATATTCACCCATAGGTCTAGAATCACGCCATGCAACCGTTCGATCTCGGATCCAAGGGCTCTCTGAAGCCCGTATCATGGGAGAATGGAAAGCCACTACCCTGCCGTTCGAACGCTGGCAGTTCGCTCCTACTCGTCCCCGCACGTCCTTTAATACTATGGCGGTTCACTCCTAGTCGTCCCGTCCATTCACATTACGGCAGTTCCACTAATCCTAACCCTCCTCCCAAATCCATGGCGTCCCAAATCTCCACGATCGGCGGTGAGTACAAGGTTAGAACCATCACCGGCGATGAGTTCGACATCATCTACACCCGCTCTTTCGCGACGGTGAAAGGATGCCTTTCTCGCTTCAGATGCATGTTCGAAGACTCAGATGATGAGTGGGTCGCTGGGCTAGATGTTGAGTACACCACAGTCCTGGGACGAGAGAAGGATCTAAAGGACGAAGACAGGAAGAAGCTGTCACGACCGGTTTTTCAATAAAATAATTATTGAGAAACCAATCCCTGTTACGGACCAGCGAGGAAGAATTCCTTCTCACTGATAGACAATACATTGGTCACAGAAGAAAAATACCAGGAGTACGAAATATAATACAAAGTTGAGCAGAGTCTGCCCAACAATTTATTACATGCACGCCGATAAAACAACACGGCGGATAGGGTGGCAAACTACTAACTCCCGATAATAACGGTGGTGGAAATATCACTGCGAGGCGAGTGATATGATTCCAGAATACTACAACTCTTCGAGCGTCGGAGTGAGGCTCGAGAAGACTTATTGCGGGTGGCGGAAGCGTAAACGATACAAGTGACCAATATCCGGGATCGCGCAGGACTGACTGGGACTCCTCTAGGGGTCGGACGCGCTATCAAACTCTTCATCCAAGAGATCGCCTTCGCCAACATCTGGCCAAATCAACAAGCCAGGTGAGTACTATGAAAGTACTCGCAAGACAGTTCGGACATAAGGTATAACAAATGCAAGCATGAAGCACATGAATAAGTTAACCAGTGCGATCAGACGTAGAGATAATAAATACTGGGTGCCAAGCGAGGGTCTGAATGACGCCTCGAGCGGAAACTGCAGAATAGTAATGCGGGTGCCAAACGAGTGTCTGAAAGACTCCTCGAGCGGAAAATGCGGAATAATAATACAGGTGCCAAACGAGTGTCTGAAAGACTCCTCGAGCGGAAAATGCGGAGTAAAAATACTGGTGCCAAACGAGTGTCTGAAAGACTCCTCGAGCGGAAAATGCGGAATAATAATACTGGTGCCAAACGAGTGTCTGAAAGACTCCTCGAGCGGAAAATGCGGAATAATAATGCCACAGTCGGGCGTCGGGGCGACACCACATAAAGGGCTTATAACAGAAAGTAAAGACAGTGCATGCCGCAGTCGGACGTCTGAGCGACATCACATAAAGGGCTTATATCGAAAGTGAGAAACGAGTACACGCCACAGTCGGACGTCTGCGCGACGTCTCATAAAGGGCTTATGTTGTAACACAACAATAGAATAGTTCGGAGACATAAATTATCACAAGCACGAGACAAATATAATGTTAGTCCATCCACAGGGATAACAATGAAATTGAATTTACCACTTGAGCTTGTTCACCGGAGCAAGTTTTTCACACAGATAGATTTGGATGTAAAGTCTACATTACTGATCATGGATACGATGATTTGGAAGGAATTGACTCTGCAGAGTTTGTACTTAACCACAGCCAACGGATTTCAGTAGTCACGGGGACTAGTTCCGTCTACGGTGTTCTGGAAGGAACACGTCTAACCAGTACACACCCAATTTAACCATCCGAAGCCAGGGATCACCCTCGGCAACATTCAGGAAAAACCCTGAGTCGGGGAGGCTACAACCTCGCGTAGCATGGGATCAAATTTCTATACGCGCGCTATAAGGGGGTGCCCCCCTCTCGGTCCCAACCGGAAACACCCATGCCCCCTGACCGAATGACTGGCTTTAATCCTGGGCCAAGGTACCATCATCCCGGCCTCTCTGTTTGGTGTGTACACGGAAAGAGGTTACCAACTTACTAAACCGTATCCTGGCAATGAGACATGTGGTAGCACGGAAAGGGGAAGGGACGATAACACGGCTCCAACCATGTTAACGTCGGAAAAGTCGGATGACACAAGGCTGGCATGCTACAACAGTACCACCTTGCTGCCCTTCATGTCACCACATGATTAGGCCACCTCTCATCAGAGGTCATCGCAACTTTGGAACATGCGGGAAAAGATCGATAACGTGGCTCCAACCACGTTAACGTTGAAGAAAGTCGGATGACGCAAGGCTGGCATGCTACAACAGTACCACCTTGCTGCCCTTCATGTCACCACATGATTAGGCCACCTCTCATCAGAGGTCATCGCAACTTCGGAACAACTGGGTCGTTGCCTTACGAGCAACGAGATATTTACCGACACTCATATGCCACACACAAACTTTCACATGAACATGCAAAACATCTGCCATATCAAATGTTCAAACATGCTTGCCTGGTTCGGAGAAGTCGGAGTCTAGCTCGGCGAAGTTCGCGGCTCCGTCCCCTCTCCCGGAACCTACGGCAATCACGAAACGGGGTACTAACGTGAAAACCAACACATGCACAGAAACTTTGCCAAATATTTTTCAAATAAATCCCATAAAAAACTAGACAAAATTTGGAGATTGACAGAAAAAGAATCACTCAAAAATACCTTTTCATTAAAAAGTTATAAAGGTTTCTGTCCAGGGACCTTTCTGTAATGAAACAGAAAAGTTCCAGGGTTTTAACTGAGAAAACAGAAAGCGCTTCGGCTGGGAATGCGCAAGCGCAAGGAGAAAACGTATTTTGCCCGAAGGCGCCAACAGAAAACGGTTCGGGGAAATAAAACAGAGGCTGACACGCGGGGCCCGCATGTCAGGTTTGAAAGCTCGCCGGCGCCCGAAGACGGCGGTGGACGCCGGCGTCGAACCACGGCGAGTTAGGAGAAACGGAGGGTACCAAGAGCTTCAGTGTCTTCTTCCGCGTCGGTGGGTGGTGGACCCGTCCAACGGGGAGCACCACGTCGACGGCGACACTATCTCCGGCGGACGGCGGTTCGGGTGAGGTTGGGGAACTCCGGTGGAGGGCTGCAAAGTACGAATTGAGGCGCGGGTCAGAACGGGTGATGCAAGGAGAAGCTACTGGCAAGAGAATGGGGGCTGGATCCCGTGGCGGGTCGCGGCGGCCGGAGTCGAGGAAGGAGACCCCCTCGCGGCTCTTCCAGTGGCTGGGCGTGTTCTAGGGGAAGTGTAGGGCTGGTGGGTGCTCGAGTTGAAGCTCGGGGCCCCTATTTATAGGCAGATCGACGGGGTGGCCGTGAACGGAGAATCTCCGGCGAGCGATTACGGCGGAGCAGTGGGTTGGCAGAGGGTTTGAGCGGTCGAGCAGCATCAGTGGATGTTACGGGACTCGTTTTGCAGCTAAACGGAGCTGGTCTTGGCGTAATGGCGTCTGCCCACGGTGAGGTGACCGCACGGGCTCAACGGCGGCAGAGAGCGTGCTCCGCGCCCTGGGGTTCACGACGAGAGCGGCAGCGCATTCGGGGGAGTGGACGGCCACGCGGCGGGCTCCGGTGGTTTGGGCGGTGCTGGGTGGAGTCGGCGGCGCCGTGTCTCCCGCTGGCGCCCGCAAAGCCGCCGCCGGCGTCGGTCACGGGGCGGCGCACCTTCTGCTGCTCGTCGCCGACGCCCGCAAGATGCCAGACACTCGTGCGGTGCAGGAACAAGTGGGCGAGGACGAGGAGCAAGGCGACGCGATGGCACTGGCGAGATCGATGCCCGTTTCTGAAGAAAACGACAGCAGCCACTTGACTGAATCTCTGAACTTACTGAATTTGACAAAGACCATGCACTGCAGGTGTTCGACAGTAGGTTTTGGTAGAGAGGTAAATTTTTCTGGAGCTGTAACTTGATGAGATGATCACTCAAAGCACCCAGGGGCTGCATGAATTTATTTGGAATTTTTGGAGAAAGTTTTGAATGAATTTCACCAAATTTGGCAAATCTGGTCCAAACTTGCAGTTGATGTAGTTTGAAATATTTGAACTGGAGACCAGTGGATCTTCATGGTTCTAGGTTGAGGGTTCAAAGGACTAGGAGGGGAAAGAAGTTTGGGGCCAAAAATCAAAACAGAAAAAGGAGTTCCTTTGTAAATCTCCAAGAGGTAGAATAGAAGGCAGAAAAATATTTGAATGAAATTTGAATGGAAAAGATCACATGAGGAGGTTCAACTTGCTGGATTTGATGCAATTCATGATCCAAAGGTGAGGGAAGGGTTAGGGGAGAGGATTTACACTTGTGCCATGGCAAGAAGGAATAGTTGAAAGTGGCAAAGGACTTTCCAAAAGCCATAGTGCATTCTCAAAAATATTTCAAAGGTTATTTTTCTCAAATGAAAAACATTTTGTCTTGAGTCCAATGAAAAGCAAGAACCTCCAAGACCAAAGGAAGATCTTGGGTGGATCCAAACAAAACTTTTGCCATAAAGAAAAATATTTGAGAGTGAGAGTTCTCTTGAAAAAAAAATTTAAATCACTCCCCTCAAGTCAAATAAAAATCTTTTTTGAAAAATCCAAATAAAAACTTGGGTGTCACAACACCTACCCCCTTAGGAAAAATCTCGTCCTCGAGATTTCTGCTGATCCTCAAATAGATATGGATACTCTGCTCGGAGGAAATCTTCCCTTTCCCATGTGGCTTCATCCTCAGTGTGGTTGCTCCACTGGACCCTGAAAAATTTTGTCGTCTTCTGACGGGTCCTCCGTTCAGACTCTTCTAAAATCTTTACTGGCCTTTCTCTGTAGGTGAGATCTGGTTGCACATCAATGTCCTCATGAGGTACATGTTTCTCCGGGTTACTCACACATTTCCTCAACTGCGAGACGTGGAATACGTCATGGACGTCTGATAGCTCCTTGGGTAGGTCTAGTTGGTAGGCTACCGTGCCTCTTCGTGCCTTCACACAAAATGGTCCAATAAATCTTGGGGCTAGCTTCCCCTTAATTTTGAACCGTTGCAGACCCCTCATAGGAGATACTCGGAGGTATACGGAATCACCAGGTTCAAAGCTGACCTCACGATGCTTCTGATCATAGTAGGTCTTTTGTCGGCTCTGTGCTGTCTTGAGTCTGTCCCTGATTTGTTTAACTTTTTCCTCGGCCTCCTTAAGCATATCTGGGCTGAAGATACGGCTGTCACCTGTTTCTGACCAATTCAATGGGGTACGACACCTCCGTCCGTACAATGCTTCAAAGGGTGCCATTTGCAAGCTGGCTTGGTAACTGTTGTTGTACGCAAATTCGGCATACGGCAAACTCTCTTCCCAACTGGATCCATAGGTGAGCACACAGGCTCTTAGCATATCCTCTAGGATTTGGTTTACACGTTCTGTTTGTCCATCTGTCTGAGGGTGGTATGCTGTACTGAAAGTTAGTTGCGTGCCCAGAGCTTGTTGTAGGTGATCCCAAAATTTGGAGACGAATTGGGTGCCTCGGTCTGATATTATAGTCTTTGGGACTCCGTGCAAGCAAACTATACGGGAGAGATAGAGTTTTGCCAGTCTTTGTGTGGAGTAGGTAGTCTTCACGGGAATGAAGTGAGCAACCTTGGTTAGTCGGTCTGTGATGACCCATATGGCGTCATTTCCACGCTGTGATCGGGGTAATCCGACAATGAAGTCCATTCCGATTTCATCCCATTTCCACTCTGGTATCCTGTTAGGCTGGAGTAGCCCTGCTGGCTTTTGGTGCTCGGCCTTGATGCGCTGACATGAATCGCAACAAGCAACGAATGTGGCTATATCTCTTTTCATACCGTGCCACCAAAATCTTTCCTGAATGTCCTTGTACATTTTGGTTCCTCCAGGATGTATCGAGTATGGAGCGGTGTGGCTCTCCGTCAAGATCTGTTGCTTGAGTCCCTCAATGTTAGGTACGCAAAGTCTGTCCCGGTACCATAATGTTCCTTCACTGTCCGTGACGAATTCTGAAGTCTTACTACGGTTCATTTTCTTCTTTATGCCTTCGATACTGGGATGTCCCTGTTGAGCCTTCTTGATTTGTTCCACTAGGGTGGGTTGTATCTCCAGGTTCGATATGGTGCCCTCAGAGACTAACATCATGTTGAGCCGAGTGAACTCTCGCTGAAACTCAGGCCTCAAACTTTGCTGACTGTCACTGTCCGGGCTGGGGTTTCGGCTAAGGGCATCGGCCACTACATTTGCTTTTCCTGGGTGGTAGTGGATGCCGACGTCATAGTCCTTGACCAGTTCCAACCAGCGTCGTTGGCGTAAATTCAGCTCTGGCTGTGTGAAGATATATTTGAGGCTCTTATGGTCCGTATATATTTCACAGCGATTTCCCAACAGAAAGTGCCTCCACTCCTTGAGTGCATGTATAACTGCTGCTAGTTCCAAGTCATGTGTTGGGTAATTTTCCTCATGCTTTCGCAGTTGTCTGGAGGCATATGCGACAACTTTGCCATCCTGCATTAGTACACATCCGAGACCTTTTCGGGACGCGTCACAATATACTTCAAAACTCTTGTGTATGTCTGGCACAGTTAAGACTGGTGCGGTTGTCAGCTTTTTCTTGAGTTCTTGGAAGCTCTGCTCACATGCTTCCGTCCATACGAATTTCTTGTCTTTCTTGAGTAGTTGGGTCATAGGCTTTGCCACAGTGGAGAATCCTTCAATAAATCTCCTGTAATATCCGGCCATTCCTAGGAAACTCCGCACATCTGTAACATTGGCGGGTGGCTTCCAGTCCAGTATGGCCTTGACTTTTTCTGGGTCTACGGCTACGCCTTCTTGGTTCAGTATATGGCCTAAGAAACCAACTTGTCTTAGCCAAAATTCGCATTTGCTAAACTTGGCGTACAACTGATGCTTCCTCAATTCTCCCAAAACCATTTTGAGGTGCTCGGCATGTTCTTCTGGTGTCCTTGAGTAAACGAGAATGTTGTCAATGAATACCACCACAAATTTGTCCATGAATTTCATGAATACTTTGTTCATGAGGTGGACGAAATATGCGGGGGCGTTTGTCAGTCCAAACGGCATCACCGTAAACTCGTATAACCCATATCTGGAAGTGAATGCTGTCTTGGGGATATCTTCTGTTCGTACCTTCAGTTGATGGTATCCTGATCTCAAATCAATCTTTGAAAATACTTTAGCTTGTGCGAGCTGGTCAAACAAATCATTTATCCGTGGCATCGGGTATTTGTTTTTGATGGTGACCATATTGAGGGCTCGATAGTCTATGCACAGCCTTAAAGTCCCATCCTTTTTCTTGGCGAACAATACGGGCGAACCCCATGGTGAGGAGCTGGCTCGTATAAACCCCTTGTCCAGTAATTCCTTTATCTGCTTCTTCAACTCCACCAATTCTGAGGGTGCCATTCTATACGGCTTCTTATAAATGGGAGCGGTGCCAGGTGCTAATTCAATGCTGAATTCGATCTCTCGGTCTGGTGGCATACCTGGTAGTTCTTCCGGGAACACATCAGGGAACTCGCATACCACTGGCACTTTTCTTAATTCTGCGATGTCCATCTTGTTCAGTTTTGGTTTCTGTGATCGTGGCCTTTCTTGAGCGGGGACTCTTATTGTCTTGCCGTGATGGTGAGTGAGAATCACCGTCCGATTGAAACAGTCGATGAATCCTTTGTTGGTGGTTAACCAGTCCATTCCTAAAATGACATCCAGTCCTTTACTTTCCAACACGATGAGATTCGCGTGGAATGGTAGTCCTTCGAACTCAATGACCACTCCTTGGCAGTAACCCTGAGCAATTTGCTTATTTCCGGGGGACTTGATGATCATAGATTTTTCCAAGGGGAGTATCGGAAAACCATGTTGCGAAACAAAAATCTTCGAAATGAACGAATGGGAAGCTCCAGAATCAAACAAAACCGTGGCAGGTACTGTGTTGACAGGGAACGTACCGAGCACGATGTCTGGGGCATTCTGCGCTTCTTCCCTGGTCACATGGTTCAAGTGACCCTTCCTGTGGTTGTTGCTGGGATTGTAGTTGTTGCGCTTGGGGGCTGGATTGTTTCCACCATTGTTCGGCTTGGGTGCCGAGTCTCTTGGCTTCGGGCACTGTTTAGCATAATGCCCTTGTTGATCACAAGCATAGCAGGTGACCCCTGGACGGTATGTGAACTCCTTGTCTCTGGCATGAAATTGTCCGACGGGTCTTGGCTCAGTAGCCGTGGATCTCCTCGTGTCTGTCCTTGGGACCTCAGTCTTGCCTCGGTTGCTGCGGGCAAGAGTCGTCTTGTCCCTCTTCCGCTTGCGGATATCTTCCAGACTACGGCGCTCATTCTCCAGGGTGATGGCCTTGTCCACCAGTGTCTTAAAATCCGGAAAGGTGTGTACAATCAGTTGGCATCTTAATGCTGGTGCCAGGCCGTCCAGGAATTTCTCCATCTTCTTGTTTTCTGTCATGTGCTCGTCGTAGGCATAACGAGACAGTTGGGTAAACTGGCCGTTGTATTCTGTGACGGTCATGCCTCTTTGCTTCAGGTCATCAAACTCTCTCTTCTTGATCTTTAGGATGCTCCTAGGAATGTGTGCCCCACGGAAGCCTTCCTTGAATTCTTCCCAGGTGATGTTGTGTTCCCTGGGGTGCATGTGTAGGAAGTTTTCCCACCATGCTGCGGCTGCTCCAGTAAGGTAGTGTGGTGCATAAAGCACCTTCTCATGATCTGAGCATTGAGCGATAATCAGTTTCCTTTCAATCTCGCGAAGCCAATCATCGGCTTCCAGTGGCCTGTCGGTGTGCGCAAAAGTTGAGGGGCGAGTCTTCTGCAACTCAGATAACTTGGAATGTGGTTGATAGGGTTCCCGGTGGTTTCCCATATTGATGACATGGTTCATCATCTCCTGGTGCTGTTGCTGGCTTTGCTCGAAGAGACGGCATACTTGAGATAGTGCCGCTTCGCTGTCCTGTTGGCTGGACTGACCCTGAGTGAAGTTGTTGCTGGTCTGTGTTCCGTAAACCTCTTCTGGCTGATTGGGCATAGAGCGAGTCCGAGGGCGAGACATTTTTCCAGTCTGGGGTATCATTTGCAAAACCCATGAGAAAAACCGTGTAGCCCAGGAAAACCCTTGCAGAGGCAATAATCAAAAAAGGCTTCAAGGTTTTCAAGAAACACAAATGATTTTCACGGAGAAGAAGTGCTTAACACAAATCTTACATGCGAAAGCAAACACAAGATACAGCACTCAGGTTGTGCGTACACAATCCTGACATGTTATTAAAAACTAGCGTACTACTCCGGAAGGCAGCAAACACACCAATACAAACTAGCGCACAGATAGAAACAACACAACATACAAGCAGGCATAACACGCGGCTACTCGGTGCTCTCAGTCGGAGATGGTGAATATCTCCTTCCCCTTGCCGATGGCAAGGCTCAGCGGTCCAGGAGAATCAACCTCCTCCTCTCTAGCTGGTTCCTGGCGTGCGACGCTGCGCTGCGGTGATGGTGCGGGGGCGACTGGCGGTAGAGCGCGTGCGGCAGGCGGTGCGGCTCTGACTGGAGTAGGAGCGATGACTCGGTCGAACTCCTCAGTGGTAGGCAGACGGCGAGCAGTGGCCAAAACGGCCGGTGCATACGAGGTTGAAGACGAGACGAATGTCAGAGGCAGCGCCGTGTGGAGAAGCTCCTTCCTGCTGGCAGGACCGCCCCGGACTAAGTCCATGCGGGCAGCCACAAGATCATCTACGAGGTTGTCGAAAGACTCCTCCAGAGCCTTGAGATACTCCACAACCATCTCGATGGCTCCATCTCGCTCTCCCCGATGGCAGGCGAACGCATAGTGGCTGGTGTAAGGCACATGGCACGGGAGGTAGCGGTAGCGACGAGTCTTCATCGTAGGAAGGATGTCCCGAAGGCGAGCTATCGCCTCACGGGCAGCCATCTGCATGGCATGCCTCTCCGTAGGCATGGCCCTTCCCGTAAAACGGAAATGGCGTGCAGCTGAACGTCCTCCCTTGAACTACACCACAGCCTGGTGCATAGACACGTCGTCACTGAGCTTGTGCTGATAGAGTGTGAACTCCGGGCGAGCTGCTGGCCCGATCGCGAGCTTGGTGATGGAGACGAGGAGCTTGACAAACCCCTCGGGCACGTTGGTGAACACTCGATTCTCACAGCCGCTGCCAGCCATCTACAAAAGTAGGCAAAAATTCTGAGTAGTCATGTCATAAATTTTATGACGACCAACAAAAAATAGCTACAATTGCAAAATGCTGAAGAAGCACTAAAGACGCTAATAACCGATTAGCGATCGCACCTAGTGGCTTCCTACAGTCAGCCTGGCTCTGATACCAAGCTTGTCACGACCGGTTTTTCAATAAAATAATTATTGAGAAACCAATCCCTGTTACGGACCAGCGAGGAAGAATTCCTTCTCACTGATAGACAATACATTGGTCACAGAAGAAAAATACCAGGAGTACGAAATATAATACAAAGTTGAGCAGAGTCTGCCCAACAATTTATTACATGCACGCCGATAAAACAACACGGCGGATAGGGTGGCAAACTACTAACTCCCGATAATAACGGTGGTGGAAATATCACTGCGAGGCGAGTGATATGATTCCAGAATACTACAACTCTTCGAGCGTCGGAGTGAGGCTCGAGAAGACTTATTGCGGGTGGCGGAAGCGTAAACGATACAAGTGACCAATATCCGGGATCGTGCAGGACTGACTGGGACTCCTCTAGGGGTCGGACGCGCTATCAAACTCTTCATCCAAGAGATCGCCTTCGCCAACATCTGGCCAAATCAACAAGCCAGGTGAGTACTATGAAAGTACTCGCAAGACAGTTCGGACATAAGGTATAACAAATGCAAGCATGAAGCACATGAATAAGTTAACCAGTGCGATCAGACGTAGAGATAATAAATACTGGGTGCCAAGCGAGGGTCTGAATGACGCCTCGAGCGGAAACTGCAGAATAGTAATGCGGGTGCCAAACGAGTGTCTGAAAGACTCCTCGAGCGGAAAATGCGGAATAATAATACAGGTGCCAAACGAGTGTCTGAAAGACTCCTCGAGCGGAAAATGCGGAGTAAAAATACTGGTGCCAAACGAGTGTCTGAAAGACTCCTCGAGCGGAAAATGCGGAATAATAATACTGGTGCCAAACGAGTGTCTGAAAGACTCCTCGAGCGGAAAATGCGGAATAATAATGCCACAGTCGGGCGTCGGGGCGACACCACATAAAGGGCTTATAACAGAAAGTAAAGACAGTGCATGCCGCAGTCGGACGTCTGAGCGACATCACATAAAGGGCTTATATCGAAAGTGAGAAACGAGTACACGCCACAGTCGGACGTCTGCGCGACGTCTCATAAAGGGCTTATGTTGTAACACAACAATAGAATAGTTCGGAGACATAAATTATCACAAGCACGAGACAAATATAATGTTAGTCCATCCACAGGGATAACAATGAAATTGAATTTACCACTTGAGCTTGTTCACCGGAGCAAGTTTTTCACACAGATAGATTTGGATGTAAAGTCTACATTACTGATCATGGATACGATGATTTGGAAGGAATTGACTCTGCAGAGTTTGTACTTAACCACAGCCAACGGATTTCAGTAGTCACGGGGACTAGTTCCGTCTACGGTGTTCTGGAAGGAACACGTCTAACCAGTACACACCCAATTTAACCATCCGAAGCCAGGGATCACCCTCGGCAACATTCAGGAAAAACCCTGAGTCGGGGAGGCTACAACCTCGCGTAGCATGGGATCAAATTTCTATACGCGCGCTATAAGGGGGTGCCCCCCTCTCGGTCCCAACCGGAAACACCCATGCCCCCTGACCGAATGACTGGCTTTAATCCTGGGCCAAGGTACCATCATCCCGGCCTCTCTGTTTGGTGTGTACACGGAAAGAGGTTACCAACTTACTAAACCGTATCCTGGCAATGAGACATGTGGTAGCACGGAAAGGGGAAGGGACGATAACACGGCTCCAACCATGTTAACGTCGGAAAAGTCGGATGACACAAGGCTGGCATGCTACAACAGTACCACCTTGCTGCCCTTCATGTCACCACATGATTAGGCCACCTCTCATCAGAGGTCATCGCAACTTTGGAACATGCGGGAAAAGATCGATAACGTGGCTCCAACCACGTTAACGTTGAAGAAAGTCGGATGACGCAAGGCTGGCATGCTACAACAGTACCACCTTGCTGCCCTTCATGTCACCACATGATTAGGCCACCTCTCATCAGAGGTCATCGCAACTTCGGAACAACTGGGTCGTTGCCTTACGAGCAACGAGATATTTACCGACACTCATATGCCACACACAAACTTTCACATGAACATGCAAAACATCTGCCATATCAAATGTTCAAACATGCTTGCCTGGTTCGGAGAAGTCGGAGTCTAGCTCGGCGAAGTTCGCGGCTCCGTCCCCTCTCCCGGAACCTACGGCAATCACGAAACGGGGTACTAACGTGAAAACCAACACATGCACAGAAACTTTGCCAAATATTTTTCAAATAAATCCCATAAAAAACTAGACAAAATTTGGAGATTGACAGAAAAAGAATCACTCAAAAATACCTTTTCATTAAAAAGTTATAAAGGTTTCTGTCCAGGGACCTTTCTATAATGAAACAAAAAAGTTACAGGGTTTTAACTGAGAAAACAGAAAACGCTTCGGCTGGGAATGCGCAAGCGCAAGGAGAAAACGTATTTTGCCCGAAGGCGCCAACAGAAAACGGTTCGGGGAAATAAAACAGAGGCTGACACGCGGGGCCCGCATGTCAGGTTTGAAAGCTCGCCGGCGCCCGAAGACGGCGGTGGACGCCGGCGTCGAACCACGGCGAGTTAGGAGAAACGGAGGGTACCAAGAGCTTCAGTGTCTTCTTCCGCGTCGGTGGGTGGTGGACCCGTCCAACGGGGAGCACCACGTCGACGGCGACACTATCTCCGGCGGACGGCGGTTCGGGTGAGGTTGGGGAACTCCGGTGGAGGGCTGCAAAGTACGAATTGAGGCGCGGGTCAGAACGGGTGATGCAAGGAGAAGCTACTGGCAAGAGAATGGGGGTTGTGGAGCACACACGGGGGCGAATCGGGCTGGATCCCATGGCGGGTCGCGGCGGCCGGAGTCGAGGAAGGAGACCCCCTCGCGGCTCTTCCAGTGGCTGGGCGTGTTCTAGGGGAAGTGTAGGGCTGGTGGGTGCTCGAGTTGAAGCTCGGGGCCCCTATTTATAGGCAGATCGACGGGGTGGCCGTGAACGGAGAATCTCCGGCGAGCGATTACGGCGGAGCAGTGGGTTGGCAGAGGGTTTGAGCGGTCGAGCAGCATCAGTGGATGTTACGGGACTCGTTTTGCAGCTAAACGGAGCTGGTCTTGGCGTAATGGCGTCTGCCCACGGTGAGGTGACCGCACGGGATCAACGGCGGCAGAGAGCGCACTCCGCGCCCTGGGGTTCACGACGAGAGCGGCAGCGCATTCGGGGGAGTGGACGGCCACGCGGCGGGCTCCGGTGGTTTGGGCGGTGCTGGGTGGAGTCGGCGGCGCCGTGTCTCCCGCTGGCGCCCGCAAAGCCGCCGCCGGCGTCGGTCACGGGGCGGCGCACCTTCTGCTGCTCGTCGCCGACGCCCGCAAGATGCCAGACACTCGTGCGGTGCAGGAACAAGTGGGCGAGGACGAGGAGCAAGGCGACGCGATGGCACTGGCGAGATCGATGCCCGTTTCTGAAGAAAACGACAGCAGCCACTTGACTGAATCTCTGAACTTACTGAATTTGACAAAGACCATGCACTGCAGGTGTTCGACAGTAGGTTTTGGTAGAGAGGTAAATTTTTCTGGAGCTGTAACTTGGTGAGATGATCACTCAAAGCACCCAGGGGCTGCATGAATTTATTTGGAATTTTTGGAGAAAGTTTTGAATGAATTTCACCAAATTTGGCAAATCTGGTCCAAACTTGCAGTTGATGTAGTTTGAAATATTTGAACTGGAGACCAGTGGATCTTCATGGTTCTAGGTTGAGGGTTCAAAGGACTAGGAGGGGAAAGAAGTTTGGGGCCAAAAATCAAAACAGAAAAAGGAGTTCCTTTGTAAATCTCCAAGAGGTAGAATAGAAGGCAGAAAAATATTTGAATGAAATTTGAATGGAAAAGATCACATGAGGAGGTTCAACTTGCTGGATTTGATGCAATTCATGATCCAAAGGTGAGGGAAGGGTTAGGGGAGAGGATTTACACTTGTGCCATGGCAAGAAGGAATAGTTGAAAGTGGCAAAGGACTTTCCAAAAGCCATAGTGCATTCTCAAAAATATTTCAAAGGTTATTTTTCTCAAATGAAAAACATTTTGTCTTGAGTCCAATGAAAAGCAAGAACCTCCAAGACCAAAGGAAGATCTTGGGTGGATCCAAACAAAACTTTTGCCATAAAGAAAAATATTTGAGAGTGAGAGTTCTCTTGAAAAAAAAAATTTAAATCACTCCCCTCAAGTCAAATAAAAATCTTTTTTGAAAAATCCAAATAAAAACTTGGGTGTCACAACACCTACCCCCTTAGGAAAAATCTTGTCCTCGAGATTTCTGCTGATCCTCAAATAGATATGGATACTCTGCTCGGAGGAAATCTTCCCTTTCCCATGTGGCTTCATCCTCAGTGTGGTTGCTCCACTGGACCCTGAAAAATTTTGTCGTCTTCTGACGGGTCCTCCGTTCAGACTCTTCTAAAATCTTTACTGGCCTTTCTCTGTAGGTGAGATCTGGTTGCACATCAATGTCCTCATGAGGTACATGTTTCTCCGGGTTACTCACACATTTCCTCAACTGCGAGACGTGGAATACGTCATGGACGTCTGATAGCTCCTTGGGTAGGTCTAGTTGGTAGGCTACCGTGCCTCTTCGTGCCTTCACACAAAATGGTCCAATAAATCTTGGGGCTAGCTTCCCCTTAATTTTGAACCGTTGCAGACCCCTCATAGGAGATTCTCGGAGGTATACGGAATCACCAGGTTCAAAGCTGACCTCACGATGCTTCTGATCATAGTAGCTCTTTTGTCGGCTCTGTGCTGTCTTGAGTCTATCCCTGATTTGTTTAACTTTTTCCTCGGCCTCCTTAAGCATATCTGGGCCGAAGATACGGCTGTCACCTATTTCTGACCAATTCAATGGGGTACGACACCTCCGTCCGTACAATGCTTCAAAGGGTGCCATTTGCAAGCTGGCTTGGTAACTGTTGTTGTACGCAAATTCGGCATACGGCAAACTCTCTTCCCAACTGGATCCATAGGTGAGCACACAGGCTCTTAGCATATCCTCTAGGATTTGGTTTACACGTTCTGTTTGTCCATCTGTCTGAGGGTGGTATGCTGTACTGAAAGTTAGTTGCGTGCCCAGAGCTTGTTGTAGGTGATCCCAAAATTTGGAGACGAATTGGGTGCCTCGGTCTGATATTATAGTCTTTGGGACTCCATGCAAGCAAACTATACGGGAGAGATAGAGTTTTGCCAGTCTTTGTGTGGAGTAGGTAGTCTTCACGGGAATGAAGTGAGCAACCTTGGTTAGTCGGTCTGTGATGACCCATATGGCGTCATTTCCACGCTGTGATCGGGGTAATCCGACAATGAAGTCCATTCCGATTTCATCCCATTTCCACTCTGGTATCCTGTTAGGCTGGAGTAGCCCTGCTGGCTTTTGGTGCTCGGCCTTGATGCGCTGACATGAATCGCAACAAGCAACGAATGTGGCTATATCTCTTTTCATACCGTGCCACCAAAATCTTTCCTGAATGTCCTTGTACATTTTGGTTCCTCCAGGATGTATCGAGTATGGAGCGGTGTGGCTCTCCGTCAAGATCTGTTGCTTGAGTCCCTCAATGTTAGGTACGCAAAGTCTGTCCCGGTACCATAATGTTCCTTCACTGTCCGTGACGAATTCTGAAGTCTTACTACGGTTCATTTTCTTCTTTATGCCTTCGATACTGGGATGTCCCTGTTGAGCCTTCTTGATTTGTTCCACTAGGGTGGGTTGTATCTCCAGGTTCGATATGGTGCCCTCAGAGACTAACATCATGTTGAGCCGAGTGAACTCTCGCTGAAACTCAGGCCTCAAACTTTGCTGACTGTCACTGTCCGGGCTGGGGTTTCGGCTAAGGGCATCGGCCACTACATTTGCTTTTCCTGGGTGGTAGTGGATGCCGACGTCATAGTCCTTGACCAGTTCCAACCAGCGTCGTTGGCGTAAATTCAGCTCTGGCTGTGTGAAGATATATTTGAGGCTCTTATGGTCCGTATATATTTCACAGCGATTTCCCAACAGAAAGTGCCTCCACTCCTTGAGTGCATGTATAACTGCTGCTAGTTCCAAGTCATGTGTTGGGTAATTTTCCTCATGCTTTCGCAGTTGTCTGGAGGCATATGCGACAACTTTGCCATCCTGCATTAGTACACATCCGAGACCTTTTCGGGACGCGTCACAATATACTTCAAAACTCTTGTGTATGTCTGGCACAGTTAAGACTGGTGCGGTTGTCAGCTTTTTCTTGAGTTCTTGGAAGCTCTGCTCACATGCTTCCGTCCATACGAATTTCTTGTCTTTCTTGAGTAGTTGGGTCATAGGCTTTGCCACAGTGGAGAATCCTTCAATAAATCTCCTGTAATATCCGGCCATTCCTAGGAAACTCCGCACATCTGTAACATTGGCGGGTGGCTTCCAGTCCAGTATGGCCTTGACTTTTTCTGGGTCTACGGCTACGCCTTCTTGGTTCAGTATATGGCCTAAGAAACCAACTTGTCTTAGCCAAAATTCGCATTTGCTAAACTTGGCGTACAACTGATGCTTCCTCAATTCTCCCAGAACCATTTTGAGGTGCTCAGCATGTTCTTCTGGTGTCCTTGAGTAAACCAGAATGTCGTCAATGAATACCACCACAAATTTGTCCATGAATTTCATGAATACTTTGTTCATGAGGTGGACGAAATATGCGGGGGCGTTTGTAAGTCCAAACGGCATCACCGTAAGATTATGAATACTTTGTTCTATTCATGCCTCGTAGAGAACGTGACACGTGCGGCGAAACACCCGAAGTAAAAGATGAAACACAGGAGCAAAAGAAGAAGGAAGATTATCACCCCAAATGTTCTAATTCGCCGCGGAGTTGTAATTGCTTCATCATCGCCTCCAGGACCTCCATCTCCTTGCGCGTCTCCTCCGCCATCTTCTTCATTCTGTCCATGACGCGGGATTTCTCGACGCGAGCCTTCATCATCTGTTCCACGGCCGCATTACGTACCTTGACAGCAGCCGGGTGCTCGATGCGGAGCTTCGCCAACTCCTCCTTCTGTTCCATGATGAGGGCCTGCAGCATCTTCATCGAGGAACTACTATTCTCATGCAGCTTCTTCCAGCCGGCGTTCTTCTCTTTCAACAGGTCGATCTCGTGGCAGAGCTTCGCCTTGTCCTCCTGAAGTCGCAGGATTTCGCCGGTCGCCTTCTTCTCCGAGGCAATGCTCTTCTTCAGCAGCATCACCAAGCCGGCAGTCAACTCCCCCTGCTGATAGAGCTCAGCGGGCATGTCGTCGAGGCTCTCCTTCAGCAACTCCATCAAGCCTTGGATGAACTCCTTCTGCTTATTGAGCTGATCGGGCATGCCGTCGAGGGATAACGACTCCAGCTCCGCCGACTCGGCATGTTCGCCTCTGCGGCTAGGGCGCTCCTGGGAGCCATCGCCTGCCCGTGAGAGATCTTTCGAGGTCTCTGCATGGCAGCGAGCCGTCTTTTTTTTTCCGCAGCCTTGGTTGCCGCTCCCTTGTTACGAGTAGTTCTCGACCTAGAGCTCTGCTCACCGGCCATGGCAACGACAGACGAAGAAGAAGCACTTACGAGGAGGAAAGGTAGAGTAATTTTCGGTTAGGTAGTTCCCCTTTTTATAACCTAAGTACTAGCACTAGTACTAATACCTGCATAGTGGGAACACGTTCAGGTTTGGTACGTACGAGTAGGTGTGAGTAGGCTTTCAAATATGATGGGAACAAGGTAAAGAATAATTGATGGTTTTGGTTTCGAGGCCCGAAACGGCTCCCGATGAGTTTAGCGGAACATAAATTTCAAGTACTACACTGCTCAAATGCGTAAATATTATGTTACTGTCAAAAATTGGCACAAAATACGAAGGAGACCAATGGAAGTACTACTAGCAACCCACGATTTAACTACTCGCATGCGCGCAGTGGAGTAATAATGTGTTTCTTCCGCCCTCACGTCCACTCAATTTGCATGCGCTGTATTAATTGACCATCAATGCAGTGAACGACTTTACACGCGTCAAATTATCACATGGGGTGGATCTTGGTACAAAATTGCGTCCGCCCGTGTACCCGCGTGTGCGTGCGAGGGAATGAGTCCGTGCGTGGCGTGCGTGCACATCTTCGCTTCGTGCATGTACCGCCAGTATGGCTCAGGGAGGACGAGTACATTCTTCTGGAACCAGCATCACGTCACTGTGATCAATCCACGCAAGGAGGTCGCGACAATGCCTCCACATGTGCCACGTGGCTTCATGAACTGTAAGAGAGACACTGTGTAGCGTGCCATTGGTATTCTAATTTACGTGTTTTGCACATACTCGAAGTACTAGTAAGGTACACGTGCATTGCACGCATCAGATTTTGCAACCAAATTATGAATAAATACCACACTATAGCATGTAAGCTCTGAGTCATATATGCCTGATGTAGCCCTTTGTTTAATTCTTATAGTTCATCTCATTCAAAATCAATTAGTTTTTATAAAAAAGCTAAGAACGCGGGAATAGGAAAAACATGGGATTATAGTGGAATGTCGTCTTGAATCCTACAGGATTGTACGAGTGTTTGATTGTGCATAGAAAAAACGCAGAATTCTTTCAAAGAGGTTTGAGTGGATGGGATATTTCCTATGAAATCTAGTGCAAATGAATCATATGGAAAAATTCCTATGGTTTACAATCCTATGAATCAAACAACCAAGATAGGAAAAATTCCTAATGATTAGAATCCTCCAAAATTCCTTTGAGAATCCTTTGAATCAAAGAAGCCCTTAATCTATTTTATGATTCATGGAATTGTGCGTTGTAAAGCATAAAGTAAAAACAAATAATGGCAATTCAACTAGAAAAAAAGTTTGGGTAGTTATGATACAGAAGATTCTAGAACAAAAGAGAACCACTGTTGTTTTGAGGTTTGTGCATTATGCTTAAGTTCAACAATGGAGTCTGCTAGATTGTAAATGTGGCAAAATCCGGTGGGGGCTAGAAGATGGTGCGAGGGGCCGAGTGGAGGTAGACTATGAAGGAATGCACAAGTGCGAGATCGATATTTAGAGAGAGGGGGCGAACACGTGCGTTGTTGCGCGCAGTGGCGGAGCCATGCAAAATAAATGAGCTAGGGGGCCAAGCATTGCTAATCCTTTACGAGGAGGGTCAATTCATGAACTTAAACCATTTTAGCAGCAATTGTCTAATGATCACATTCATATTAGCCTCGATATATAGTGATGTTAGGGGGAGGGGGCCGGGCCCTTACTGCCCCTGTCTTCGCCATTGTGCACGCGTCTTTGAGATGAAGCGGAAAGCATGGATGATGAGAGGGGGACGTTGGATATATAATTAATGTGGGTGTATTAGCTATATATGTTAATCCTATATAGAGAGGTATAGATTGATCGATGTGGACGTGGGAAAGAGGGTGAGACCTCACTGGATATATCGATTGATCGGTTTGTGTGGAAAACTATGAAAGACCTAGCTATATACACACATACATAGAGGAACATCGATCATTGCGCATGCACGCATGAGAGATAAAGAATGCCCGATATGATGGAGAGGGGGATGTGTGTCGGTGTGTGCCTTCATGGGAGACCGACCTGAAGAAAAAGATTTCATGCGTGCGATGGATAATGCCGACTGGTAGTGTGTGTGCATGCATGCACGAGAGAAAGTCAGTGGTACAATTATAAAGAGAAGACTACTATGTGGGTGTAAAAGAATAGGTGAGGTCATAATCAATGTAAAGTTGAATTCAAATATTTGAATAAGAGATCCTGATGTTTGAAACCCATGCATGCATGAATATAACGGAGATCTGCGCGGTGTGGTTTGGAAACGAGCATGTTGTAATGTATACACATTGAACAAGGTCAGACTGATTTGAATTTGAGATACCGATGGCAGACATCATTTGGCCATGTCGCATCCGTGCATGGACACACTATTCTAATTAGAGATGATGGGCGGCTTTCGCATCACATATCTATATCTATACCCCTATATATATATATTTTATTTTTTATTTTTTATATTGTGTGCGGGTAACTTTAACTCTGAAAGATGGTCGTTGGATGAGGCGAATCCGATGGTCCAAAGATGGCAAATTTGAGCACTACTGGCCGTTGGATATCATCTAGATTCCACCAGATTTCGCCACATGTATAATCTAGAAGACTCC
Organism: Aegilops tauschii subsp. strangulata; assembly: GCF_002575655.3. Lineage (NCBI taxonomy): Eukaryota > Viridiplantae > Streptophyta > Magnoliopsida > Poales > Poaceae > Aegilops > Aegilops tauschii. The sequence goes on from NC_053038.3 coordinate 94,842,601, forward strand.
ATGGTTGAACTTAAGCATAATGCACAAACATCAAAACACAAGCACTTCTTATTTGTTCTAGAATATTCCGTATCAGAATTGCCCAAACGTTTTTCTACATGATTTGCCATTATTTGTTTTTACTTTATGTCTTACGACGCACAATTCCATGAATCTTAAAATAGATTAGCTTTCTTATAAAAACTAGATGATTTTGAATGAAATGAACTATAAGAATTAAACGAACATCTACATCATGCATATATGACTCAAAGCTTGCATGCTATAATGTGGTATTTATTCATAATTTGGTTGCCAAATCTCATGCGTGCAATGCACGTGTACCTTACTCTAGTCTAAATGGTGTTTGTGTGTGTGTTGTGCGTGTTGAGGTGCAAATTGTCTTTTTTTGGGGTACACGTTAAGCTTCTTCTTCCGAAATTTCAAGCCGCGCCTTGTTATGCCGAAAATTCAAGCTAGCGTCTCTGTCTATCGTGCTGCGAAACTCCCGCCTCTTCAACCCGCGCCTTGTTAGCCCGAAATATTTAAGATATATCTTTGTCTCGTTGTGCTCCCACAACTCCCTCCATCTCAACCCGCGCCTTGCTATTCCGAAATTACAACGCGCGCGAAAACTCCCACCTCCTGTGAAATCCCGACACGCGAAATGCCCGTGGTACCCCTGAACCAAAAGAACCGCCTCAAATCGGTGGGGGTACTTTCGTAACTTACCCCACATTTCGGACAAGCGCATCTCTAAGCCATGGTTCCCCACTGCTATCCCATCCGCCCACCCATTCGTACACCGAGGCTGCGAAAACCCACGACGAAACCCCACACCCTGCTCCGTCCGCCACCCAGCCGGAGCCTCTTCCCCGACGACGTCGTCCACAGCAACACCTCGACGTCCCTCATCCACCGTACCGGATGAGGATCCGTCGTCGATCTCATCGTCCCGCCGGTTCAGCCACCCCGTCCTCCACCTCCAAGGAGCTGCCCCGACGTTCCCCTCATCTTTCGCGCCACCTCCATTCCCGCACCGCCATCTTCACCTGCACCACCGAAAGAGCATCATCATCACCGTTTCCTCGGATGAAGCTGCGGCCTAATCGGCGCCACCAAAGAGGTTGTACACTAATCGCCGCATTTTCTTCTTGATTCGATCTCACGATGCTGCCGGCGCTCGGTCCCGAGCCGACACGGCGCGGCTCCATCCACGGCGGTGTCGCCGGCCACTTCCTCCACGGCGTCGCTCCCTCGGCGGCGACGTCCACATCAGTAGGAGCTGCTGCTGCTTTAGCTCTCGCTCGCGCTGCTGCTCTGCTCTTTCTCTCGGTCCCCTGCCTGGTCTGCTCTTGCTATTGCTCTTCCTCGCGCTGTTGCTCTCGCTCTTGCTCTTGCTTGCGATGCTGCTCCGATTTAGCTACACTTCAGTCGACTGAATCGACTTTTGGGTCAGTCGATTTTCAGGGGGTGGGGGGGGGGAGGGCTCGCCGGGGTGAAGGAAGAACCAGCCGCAGCGGGGAGGGGGGCTCGCCAGAGAGGTACCCCACTATCTATCTTAGGGTTCAGGATGGGGGCGGTGGTCGCCGGCGGTGGCGGGGCGGTGGCGTGGGGATCTCCGAAGAAAAAGCTCGGCACGGGGGGCCGATGGCCGGGGCGGCGGCGGACCGGCGGTGGGGAGTGTTTTCGGGGCGGACGGGGCGGCGCACCGCCGGCCGCGGGCGGCGGGGGGCTGCTGTTTGGTCGGTGGTGGCTGGCGGCTTAGGGGGTGGAGGTTGAAGATGAACCGCATGCCCTTGATTTCGTTTCCGACGGCTGCAAAATCGACTGACCAGAGATGAAAAAGTCAGTCGACCGACGTGTAGTCTCACCTTGCTAGTGCGTTCAGTTTTGACAGCAAAATTCAGTTTCGACAGTTAAGTTCAGTTTCGACAGTTAAGTTCAGTTTTGACAGTTAAATTCAGTTTCGACAGTTAAGTTCAGAGATGAGCGGCTGATGTATTTTACATCTAGCACTTTGCGGCTGGAGCTGCTCCAACGACGAAACCCTCCATCACAGCGGAGCAGTACCTCGGGCTCCATCTCCAGATGCCTAAGATCTTCCCCTCCTCCGACAGCCAAGTCAGCCGGAGCATCCTCACCGGCCAACCCAATCACGCTGAGATCGACATGGCTTCGCCAAAGAGGTTGTACACTTGTTGCATCTCTTTTTTACTCTACATGTTATATATATCGTCCACTGAGCACTCGTAGTAATGGGAAATACGATCATTTTATCCTACTATATGACAAGCAGTGAGGTACCAGGCAACTTAGCTATCCGTGATGGACTCTCTTGAACGCCATCATTATTTATCTCTGCGTGTTTGAGATGTGCATTTGTCGATGGGCCTGGGAGTTGAGCTAGTATGTCAGTGGCCTGGGTCCAAAGTAATAGAAGTAGCACAAAAACATTTTTTTAGTGTAGGATTTTCCTTGCTCAAGCCTGCCTACTAGAATCGCCAGTGCTTGAAAGGAAAAGTGAATGAAAAACATCAGAATTGGAAAGTTTCCTATGGTACTACTTTTCATGAATTTGGTGCAAAGGAATGGAGCAAAGGAAAACTGTAGGATTTGTTCCTTTAGTGTCTCCTTGAAAGAAAAACCGTAGGAATTCTAATTTCCACTTCTCTTCCTTTTCATATTCCTATTCATCAAGCACAAGACTAAGAGAAAGTAGCATAATAGAATTATAACCATACATTTTCTTGTGGTTTGACTTAATCTCACCATGCTTTTCTGCATCCTGTGATCTTCCAATTGTTGTGAATCAAACACCCAGATTGGCCGAAATCCTGTGTTTTTAAATTCTCTATTTTGCACAGGCATTCCTATCCTATTCCTGTCTATTTCCTATCCCTGCATTGTTAGAATCCTCAAATTCAAACAAGCCCTTACTCAATTACTTCTGTTACAGATATGTGTCAAAGAAAACCTTGTGTGGTTTGTCCTGCTCCTGCGGCGCTGTGTTCCACCCCAGCTCAGCTGCTCCAACGACGGAAGGGTTCACCACAACAGGGATCCGCTCTCCAGACTGTCTTTCACCGCCTCAGATCTTCTTCCCCGCCGCCGACAGCCACGGCAACTGCATTACCATCATCAACTGAGCAGATGACCTTGAGGACTACACGGGTCCGCAAGAGAGGTCGCACTCTTCCGTGTCTGCTTATGTTATGCGTCGCTTAATGTGATGACATGCTACATTATCGTCGTGTTCACCTATTAGACTCCGAGTCAGGTCCAAACTAATGCTGAAACTTGAGTTTTTAAATGGTTGTGGGGTACATATTGGGGCAGCAATCAGTACTATCTGTCTACTATCTGGTTAATCTCCGGTGTCTACTATGAGTTTCATGTTGGGTGCAAACAAACATTAAAGGATCCATTATCTGTATTTTTTAACTAAAGCTATTATCTGCCTGCTATCATTGGTTTTGGGTCTATCCACAGTTTGCTACCATCACTCTGGATTTGTGCATGCACTCCTTACATAATCTCACTATGTTTTATTCCTATGCATGCCAGTTATTGTACACAATGGAACTGATCATGTAGAGCAAAAGAGATGAGCCTTGCGTGGCAATAAAATTTCATGCACACGTCGTTCCATGGTGGGCGCAAAGGCAGCCCCCCTCCACCCATTTCGGATCGTAATCAAGTGGAAGATAACTGTTCTGAGGGGGATTCAGAAGGAGAAGACCACTCCTATTTACCCCATGAGGTCTTCGCTCTAACTTGGCATGCTGATGTTGGTAATATCATGCATATGGTGCCTTGCATTGCTTACTGTACACATTAAAGATGTCATCTGCTTAGTTTAGACATGCTTTGTGTCAATGCCATCTGTTTAGTTTCTTTATCGTATATGTGAATCATGCAATGCCATGTTGTCTAGCCAGGCATCATATATGTGAATTTTGCAATGCCACCCTGGTTAGCCAGTCATCTTATATGTGAATTATATCATGCCATCATTTTTTTATTACGTGTTAAATTTGTCAACAATTTTAGTACATTCAATTACTCTTCATGTGCATCAGCCATTCGACACGGTCATGGAAAAATCTGGAGTGGAAACAAGGTCTTCAGAGCAGACAATGCTATCTGACGAAGCGCATGTCTTGCTGGTTACCGATAGCTCCTCAGAGGAGGATTCAGAGACAGATGACCAGTCATATTCCCCCCCCCCCGAGGTGCATGCCCTAACTTGGCAGGGTTATGTTGCTCATATCGTGCGTATGGTATCTTGCATTGCTATGTCATTTGCTTAGTTTAGACATGCTTTGTGTGAATGCCACTTGTTTAGTGTCTAATTACCATATATGTGAATTATGCAATGCCATCTTGTTGCAAGACATTATATATGTAAATTATGCAATATTATCTTGTTGCAAGGCATTATGTATGTGAATTATGCAATGCCATGCTGTTTAGGCAAGCGTCATATATGTGAATTATATCATGCCGTCCTTTTTTTGTATTTCTCATTGCTTTTGTCGACAATGTTTGTATATTCAACTGCTCTTCCTGTGCATCAGCCATTTGAATTGGTGATGGAGAAATCTGGAGTGAAAACAAGGTCTTCGGAGCAGACAATGCTACCTGCTGAAGCAGATATCTTGCTGGTTACAGATAGCTCTTCAGAGGAGGATTCAGAGGCAGATGACCAGTCCTATTATCCCCCTGAGGTGTATGCTCAAACTTGGCAGGGTTATATTACTCATATAATGCATATGTAGTATTGCAATGCTTAGTTTTTACATCATATACACAATATTGAATGCCATCTCCTTAGTTAACACATCATATATGCGATTGCCCTCTGCTCACTTCCTTAGTATATAAATCATATATTTGAATTATGTCATGCCATGATGTTTACATAGACAGCATGTATCTGAATTATTGCATGCCAACCCATTTTCTAAAGACATAATATAGTTATATCATCTCATCCTGTTTACATAGTCATCATATTTTAAATTATGTCATTCTATCCGTGAATTATATCATGCCATCATGTTTCCATCGACGGCATGTTTGTGATTTATGGCATGCCAACCACCTTAATAGACACATCGTATAGTTATATCATGTCATCCTGTTTACATAGTCATCATATTTTGAAGTATGTCAATCTATCCTGTTTAGTTAGCCATCATACATGTGAAATTGTGTCATGCTATCCTGTTTAATTAGCCATCATATATGTGAAATTATGTCCTGCTATTCTGTTTGCTTAGACAACATAAATGTGAATTATTTCATGCCCTGTTTTCTTCCCTACTATCCATTGCACCTGTCTATCTTACAATGTCTGTACATTCAATTACTTTTCATGTTTATCAGCCATTTCAATTGGAGGGAGTGATGGCAGTATCTCTGGGAGTAAAAACACGGTCTTCAGAAAAGATCGTGCTACCTGTCGATGCAGATAGAACCACGGTTGTACTTGCCCAAGAACCAGCCCCACCACACATAACCCACACTCATGCAGATTGTACCCCTACCCAGTTGGACAGAGAACCAGCTACACCCCTTCTATCCCCAACCCCAGCAGATAGACACCCAGTTCCCGTTGACACAGCACCGTCTCCACCACAGAGCACCCAAACACGAGCAGTTAGTAAGGCAACTGCAGTGCCCAAATCACGAGGACCACCACTCCGAACCCGAAGTCAATGCTTAAAGCAGAAGAAGAATTGTTCTCAGGTCAGCTTCCGTGGCTATGGTTCATACTACTTTGCTCTTGCATCACTGTATTTATACCAACTAATTTCAAATTTGAAGGATGCAATTGAAACTCCAATGGCGCAACATGTATGTTTTAAACCTGTTTCTTCAACGTGTTTGGCTGTTTGCTGTTGTAACTTGCTCTATGTTGATTTCAGTTTCAATTGAATAAACAGTTCTGTTCTCATGCCATGCACATTACAAGTGTTGTTATTGCTGTGTAGTTTCCCACACTTATATTCTGTCTATGTTGCTTTGTCTTAAATAGACATGATTCGAACTGTATCTATCTTGATTTGGCAACATAAACTAGAATGATATAGACCATACAGTGACCATACTACATAGATATATGTTTGTTTCATGCTGTTATCCTGTCCACCTTACTACTGAACTGGTTTACCAAAATGAGTTTCATATACTACATTGTAAACCTGAGATGTGTTTGTTTGTTTCTCTTTTAGAACGTGGATAAAATATTGGAGAAGAGTACCCTGTTATGCAATGGTAAAGGAAGTAATGCAGAGAAGGTTCAAGATAGTGAGACATCCCTGTTGGTCTCCAAGAAAGTTGATAAAAACTATATTGAAGACACTGAGACAACCCCAAAGTCCTGTCTTGATGTAGTGTTCGAGTTACTGGCTACCACTGCTGGCACCAGCTCTTAGAACTTGTTGCCTGAATCAGTTCGGCTTCTTGAGTCTCAACTTCAAGTTGAAATACATCGATCAAATGTTATGCGACAGGAAGCCGAAGGACTGAGGAAGTCCCTGCAGAATTCAGATGCATACTTTCTGGTGCAACAACAAGCGCTGGAGGACTTAAGCGCCAAACAAGAGAAAGTTAATAAGCTTGCTAAGCATCTTGCCAGCATTATGGGTACCCAGGATATTGTTTCTTGAGCTCTTCTGAAGTGGTTTTAGTTCTGGACTTGTTTTGCTGCGGCGTTTATATGCTGCTGTGTTCCCTATATTTGCACTGGTGGCGAACTTTGATGCCCAGTGGGTGTAATATGTGTAATAGCCATGATAGCCTAGTGTAAGTTACTTGCTTATTTATTTCCTTGTTGTCTTGTTTATTTGTTTGCTTGTAGTCAGTGCAGTTCTTTTTCTGCGGTTTGCTAGTGGCTCCAATAACCTATTTTTTAAAACTAGGCCACAATAACCATGGGCTAATATTTACTGTAGTGACACTGGGCCTCCTACGGGCCGTAGAAACAGTGGGCCTTCTACGGGCTATATAAACAGTGGGCCTTCTACGGGCCGTAGAAATAGTGGGCCTTCTACGGGCCGTAGAAACATTGGGCCTTCTACGGGCCGTAGAAACAATGGGCCTTCTACGGGCCGTATCATCAATGGGCCTTATACGGGCCGTATGATCGATTGGCCAAACAGACCGCATTCTGGCCGTAAACAGGCTAGAGTTGGAATCGTCCGTTCATGGGCCGACCATAACAGGCCATCATTAATAGGCCGTATTTGATGACGCTATGAAAACGGCCCAACGTATTAACGGACCACAAACGGGCCGACTGTAACGACGGGCTGAATTTGGCCCACAAGCAGAAAATGACAGTAACGGGCCGTAAGTAAACGAATGCTAGAAAATAGCCCAAGAATAAATGGGCTCTGAGAAGGCCGAAAGATAACATGGGCTGGAAACGGCCCAACGGAATAACGGGCCGTTAATGGGTATAAAGTGATACACTGTTCATTACGGGCCAGTTTCACCACGGGCCGTTAATGGGTGTAAAGTAATACACTGTTCATTACGGGCCAGTTTCAGCACGGGCCGTTAATAGGCCAAGAGTTACATAGGGCCTCATATGGGCCGAAAGACGTCACGGGCCATACATGGGCCACAAGTGAAAACGGGCTGGAATCATATTGGATGGCCCAGATGATGCTACTGGGCCTAATTCGAATAGGGCGTAACGGGCCTTGGGTTAGCGGGCTGTAAATGGGCTATATGCGAACACCGTTAACAGGCTTTCCATGGGCCGGCCCGCCAGCTTTTGACCAAGTCAAACGGGCCGGCCTTTTCACAGGAATGTGCCACTGTTGGGCCGTGCCACGTGTCGACGTATCATAGGCGCCTTCTGTCCAATGACTGGATGACATCTGTCGCAGCGATGAGCCGACACGTGTTTCCTCCAGCCAATGATGATTTTACACGTGGAAAATCCCCATTGGTTGGGGCTGTTAACGGGTTATCGGATCCAAAACCCGACCAGATAGCTTAACGGCGTTCCGTTACGGTGGATGCCACGTGTCGGTCACCCTTGACGAAAGCACTTCTATGACGCGCGATTTATTGTCATGGAAGTGGACACTTCCGTGATGATAATTTTGGTAATGTCATGGAACACTTCTACGACAGCACAGGTATGACTATCTTGATTCTGTCATAAATTTGTCATGGATGTACATGCATGACAAAAAACGCGACCAACTATGACAAACACGTATCATCACGGAAGTGTATTTTTTGTAGTGTTTCTTGCGGCAAAAGAAGAGCGTCAACCGCCTTACGGGGTGCCCACGAGGGTCCAGGGCGCGCCCCCTGCCTCGTGGCCCCCTCGGGCACCGTCTCGCGTTGATTTTACTTCCCAAAAATCATAAATATTCCAAAATAATTCTCCGTCCGTTTTTATCTCGTTTGGACTCCGTTTAATATTGGGTTTCTGCGAAACATAAAACATGCAACAAACAGGAACTGGCACTGGGCACTGGATCAACATGTTAGTCCCAAAAATAATATAAAAAGTTGCCAAAAGTATATGAAAGTTGAATAATATTGGCATGGAACAATAAAAAATTATAGATACGACGGAGACGTATCAGCATCCCCAAGCTTAATTCCTGCTCGTCCTCGAGTAGGTAAATGATAAAAAAGATAATTTTTATGTGGAATGCTACCTAGCATAATCTTGATCATGTATCTAATCATGGCATGAATATTAAGACACGAGTGATTCAAAGCAATAGTCTATCATTTGACATAAAAACAATAATACTTCAAGCCTACTAATAAAGGAATCATGTCTTTTCAAAATAACATGGCCAAAGAAAGTTATCCCTACAAAATCATATAGTCTGGCTATGCTCCATCTTCACCACACAAAATATTCAAATCATGCACAACCCCGATGACAAGCCAAGCAATTGGTTCATACTTTTTAACGCGCTTCAGCTTTTTCAACCCTCACGCAATACATGAGCGTGAGCCATGGATATATCACTATAGGTGGAATAGAATATGATGGTGGAGGTTGTGTGGAGAAGACAAAAAGGAAGAAAGTCTCACATCGACGTGGCTAATCAATGGGCTATGGAGATGCCCATCAATTGATGTCAATGTGAGGAGTAGGGATTGCCATGCAACGGATGCACTAGAGCTATAAGTGTATGAAAGCTCAAACTAAAAACTAAGTGGGTGTGCATCCAACTTGCTTGCTCATGAAGACCTCGGGCATTTGAGGAAGTCCATCATCAGAATATACAAGCCAAGTTCTATAATGAAAATTCCCACTGGTGTATGAAAGTTGTCGGATGTGGGGTTCCGGCAAACCCTTAAGGTTCGAACACTTGGGTGCGCGCGAAGTCTTTCCCTCCTACCGATCTACGCCCTAGCTCGCTAAGATCTCGCGGACGAACTCGACGAACTCGCAACACAGAAAGACACGAGGTTTATACTGGTTCGGGCCACCGTTGTGGTGTAATACCCTACTCCAGTGTGGTGGTGGTGGATTGCCTCTTGGGCTGATGATGAACAGTACAAGGGAAGAACAACCTCCTGAGGTTGAGGTGTTCTTGTGCCTGGCTAACTTGTGTGGGTGAGAGCGGGTGAATTGCTCGATGCCTCTACTGTGATGGCTAGCTCTACTTATATAGGCCCTGGTCCTCTTCCCAAATATCGAGCGGGAAGGGAGCCAACAATGGCGGGCAAATTTGAAGGGGGACAGCTAGTACAAGCTGTCCTGACAAAAGTGGTCTTCGCCTGCAAAAAGCTCTAGTGGTGATGCTGCCTTGGGCTCCACGATGACCTCCGCCTTGCCGTCCTCCTAGTCTTGGTCTCGTTGCACAAATATAGCAACCTTTGCCTGATGCCTCGGTACTCTTCGCCTGCGCTGACCTCCTTAGCACCAAAGAGGAAATAAGGACGCTGCGCGCGCTGGCGCCCGCTGGCGCCCGCCTGGTGCCGTTCGTCATGGCTCACGTCACGAGGGCCTCGTGAGGTTTGCCCCGCCTTGATATCTCCACTCCTCGTGAGCCTGCCTAGCTAGGCTACTCCAGAGGAGGTCTTGCGTCGTCCGCCTCGCGAGGCTTGGACCCTCGCGAGGGTCTTTGATGCCTTGTTGATGAAGATGGGCCGTACAGCCTGCTGGCTTAGCCACGCTGTGGGCCGCAGGCAGGCATGTCTGGGGACCCCCATTCCCAGAACGCCGACAGTAGCCCCCGGGCCCAAGGTGCGCTCGGGCTTGGCTTCGCGGTGAAGCCAAGGGTCAAGTTCGGAGCACCGTGGGCCCCAAAAGCCTGTGGCCTCGGTTGACGCGTGGCAGTTGATTGGACGTGGGCGTCTCCGCTTCCCCATGTTGCCTCGGCAACTGCACGACTTGACAAGTCCCTACGACATGCAAGGAAAACCATCATTACCTGCGATCGTGGGAGACGCCGGTTGGCCTTCTCTTGCTATAAATGGGGAGGGGGGCGGAGCCCCCGTCGCCCATCTCTTCCTCGCTTGCTTGCTCCTTCCTCCTTGCTACACTGCTAACAACAATGGCGCCTATCAGAAGGTTTTCTACCGAAGAGAAAGGAAAGGCTCCCCATGACGATCCGGGGCCACTTCCGCCGAAGAAGAGGTCGATCCATAGCCGTGATGAAGCGGCGATGCAGGTGGTGACGAGGCCTTGGTGCGAGTGGCCTCCTCCGGGGTACCCGCTACCCTTGTACACTCGAGCCGGGGGCTCGGGAGGTCGGAGCGACGAGCGGCACCGCCCACGCCATGTCCGGGGTCACCGCGCCATGGCGACGCATGCCGTCGCCCCTGGGATCCACGCCGCTGACTCCTCGCACGAGTTGGTGCTGTGGGCGCTGATGCCTCCAAGCTCCTGGATCCACTTCCCGCGGTTCTTCTCCGACATGATGCCGCCGAGGGGGCCTCTCGAGCTCTGGTTGCAGCACGTCGACTGCAGCGCTCCGGCGAACGGAGCGGAGATCAAAGCAGTTCCCGCCGGCAAGATCTTCATGACCCGCGGCTGGGGGGAGATTGCTTGGGTCTGCCGTGCGAGGGGCGCCCTCGCGATCCACTTCGAGTATGACGGCGCTTCCATGCTCTTCTTCAAGGTCTTCGACGCCGAGGGCCGCCGCCTGGAGTGCTGCTCTGGAGAGGAGTGCCAAACCGATGCGCGCTCCGCTCGCGGCTACTCCAACAGCAGTAGCCCTTGGGAGTCCAGCAGCCCTCCTGAGCTTTACGAGACTCCGGAGACGAGCGACGACAGCTACGTGCCCCCGAGCTCTCGCTGTGCTCGGAGTAGGGCCGCGGCGTCCGGCTGTCGCCGCCGCTGATCTGGATGGGGTTGGCGCCGGCCTCCCGTGGCCCACTGTTGATGATGGCGTCTGCCACAGAAGGTTGTAGATAGGATTCCCCTTAGTATCAGCTTTTGTTTCCTGCGAAGAATCATGAATCACCCCGTGGGGGCATGTAAGGGTCTGTAATGTCTTTTGTGCCTATCTTCCCTGTTATGTGAATCTGGTGAATGCACGTCCCGTTAAGGCTCGGTCCCCCTTTCTTTCCTCGCGATAGCTTGTTGCTCTACGCTGACAGGTCCTGGTCCCCAGGCGGGCTACAGCCGTCGCTGGTATGCCAGGTCGCGTGCCATGGTCAAGGCCAGGAGGTGTGCGGCCCGAGGTCCAGTAAGAGCCCCTGAGGCGCGATGCTCAGGAGGTCCCCCTTAGCGCTCAAGCAGCCATGGTAAGGCGAGAAAGGGAGTCGACATGGCCGCAACGGGGTTGCGGCAAGGTGTGAGTGACCATTTAGGCACAAACATTTAGCCGATCCGAGTGCGGGACTTATCTTGTTGATTTCGCAGTGACTCCTGACGTCGCGCTAGGGCTGCGCGCCTACTCGTGCGGCATAGCTAGGCCGGCCCATACAAGTTTCCCTTCCCTCATGCTCTCCTTAGTGCTCTGCGTCCTGAGGTCCCGGCCCTCGAGCGAGCTGAGCCGCCACTGGTATGCCAGGTCGCGATGCCGTGGTCAAGGCCAGGGGGTGAGGGCTGGAGAGCCAGTAAGAGCTCCTGAGTCGCGATGCTCAGGAGCCCCCCTTTTAACGCGCAAGCGAATTGCACGAGAGAAAAGGAGACTCGCGGTGCCGCCTGCTATCCTTCCCACGAGATCCCTGTGAACAGGCACAAGAAGAAACACGGTTTGCCGTTACAGCTGTCAGCCTGCCGCTGGTTGCTCTGGATGAGGTGAAGGTACTGAGGGCCTGGTGAGGTGACATGCGCGGGGCGTGCCGCGAGCGAGAGCTCGACTACTCAGATTTGTCGACGTGGCAGGGACGGACCCATGCACCAGCGCCGTGCCTGTGTGGAGGCCCCGGGGGAGGCGATGATCGAGCAGGTGATAGCAGTTGGCAGGTTAAGCATGGAGAGCAGATCAACTTGGATAAATGCAGGAAGATACATGCCACTGGGTCCGGCCCGAGCGGCCTGGGGATGATGCAGCCCGAGGGGCGCCCCCAGCAAGGTAAGCTAAAGACATAAGCAAAAGGGATACATGCCACAGGGACGGACCCATGCGGCCTGGGAATAATGCAGCCCGAGGGGCGCTCCCAGCTAAAAGAGCTTGGAAGATGTCACCTGGTTCTGTAGACGAAGTAGAGTTGGTGCAGCTGAAGGCGTGCGTTCAAGAAATGACTCCTCATGAGCCACCGGAGCCCTGAGCCTCGGGAGGCTCTGGGGGCTCGGGAGGTTCCCTGAAGACCGTCTCCATCTCCTCCAGGACGGCGTGGTACCTGGCCTCTTGATCAGCCAGGACACACCGCATGTTGCGCCGATAGGCCGACGCCACGCTCGGCAAGCCGAAGGGCATGCGAACGTAGCTGTGTGGAGGGCCCTCGCAGCAGCGCACACGCGATGGCCAGAAGCGCTCCTCAGATGCGGCCTTGTTGAGCCCGGGGATGTCGATGCAGACACGCAGCCCAACATCCTCGCCGGGATGCTGAGCTGCGCCTCGTGAGCGGCTGTCGCCGCGCATGGCTCTTGCTTCTTGTAGTTCCTGGATGGTCTTGGTGATGAACTCCTGGGTGGTGGGCACTCCCTACCCTGTGCTGTCCTGAGGAACGTGTGCCGCGAAGCACGCTTCCAAGTGGTGCCCAAGCGCCTCCCTCGTGAGGTTGGAAAGGTCAAAGGCCCTCCAGAAGAGAGCCCCCGAGCCCTGCCCAAGGAGGGCGCCGGGCGCGCTTTCCTATGCGATGGAGGGAGGCGCTCCTGAGACGGGCGCTGATCCTGACGAGGCTCCTGCCGCGTTGCCATCCTCCTGAGGTCCTGCGCGGCGCAGTTGCTTCTTCTTGGGGATGGCCTCCGGAGGGCCTTCACTTCTGCTGTCGGGGTCGTCGATTGCTGCGGCCTGAAAGGCGCGCTCGAGGGAGCACACCGCATCCCTCTCTTCACACGGGACCGTGATGATTCCTCCGCTTCCTAGCATCTTGAGAACGTTGTAGCCATGATGAGTGACTGCCATGAACTTGGCCATGGCTGGATACCCGAGGATGGCATTGTACGGCAGGCGGATGTGCGCGACGTCGAAGTCGATGAGCTCGGTGCGGTAGTTCTTGCGCTCCCTGAAGGTGACAGACAGGCGGACCTGCCCTATCGGTGTGGTGGAACCGTCGGTCACTCCTGAGAAAGGCTTGGTGGGCAGGAGCTGTTCATATGGCACTTGGAGGTTGTTGAATGTGTCGACGGACAGGACGTTGAGCCCTGCGCCGCCGTCGATGAGGGTCTTGGTAACCTGCACATTGCTGATGACTGGGGAACACAACATAGGGAGGGCGCCAGCGGTGGCTGCGCACTTGAGCTGATCTGCCGAGTTGAAAGTGATGGCGCATTGCGACCACCTGAGCGGGCGCGTGGCCTCGAGCTTGGGGAGCACCGCGTTCACCTCGCGAGCGAACTGTTTGAAGATGTCTGAGAGGCTGGGGCCTGGGCACTGCCCAAGATGCAGGCGATCGCACGCGGCTCCTGGAAGCCCCCAGCCCCCTCCTCCTGGTGGTGGTCGTCGTTCCTTCTCGGAGGCGGCAGCGGGGGAAGACCGGTGTTGCCCTGGGGGCGATCCCCACGAGGCGGGTCCCTCCAGGCGCCCTCGCGAGGTTGGTCCTGCCAGCGGTCCTCACGAGGCCGGTCACGCCACTCCTGGCACGGGCCACGGTCGTCCCAGCGTCCGCCTCCACGTCCTCCTCTGCGGCCGTAGCCCCGGTCGTTGCGCTCGGTGCATCGACCGAAGCGTCCTTCTCGTATGGCTCTGAGCTCTTGACAGTCGCTGGTGTTGTGGGTGTTCAGGTTGTGGAAGGCGCAGAACGGTCGGCCGTTCTTGGATGACTCGGGCTGATCTCTGCCCTGCTTGGTGTCGGGCTCCGCCGCGAGCACCAGCGCCTCCTTGCACTTCACGTCCTTGGCCTTGGCCTTCTTCTCTTCCGCCCCTACAGCCGGCAGCTCGAGGAGGGAAAGGCGCCCCTCCTCAGCTCTTGCGCACTTGGTCGCCAGGTTGAACAGCTCCTGAGATGTGCAGATCTCCTCGTGGATGGCGAGCTCTTCCTTCATCTTGATGTCACGGACGCCGTCGGAATACGCGGAGATGATGGCCTCGTCCGTGACCTTGGGGATCTTGAGGCGGGTGTTGTTGAAGCGCTGGATGTACTTCTGGAGGGTCTCTCCTGGTTGTTGCTTGATGCGGCGTAGATCAGCCGCGGCCGGTGGACGGTCGCGAGTGCCCTGAAAGTTGGCGATGAAGCGGTCGCGCATCTCGTCCCAGGAGGAGATCGAGCCGTGCTGCAGGTTCAGGAGCCAGGAGCGAGCTCCATCCTTGAGAGCCATGGGAAACCAGTTCGCCATGACTTTTTCATCGCCGTTGGCCGCTTCGATGCTCAGCTCATAGAGCTGCAGGAACTCCGCGGGGTCGGCGGTGCCGTCGTAGCGAGGATGCAGATCCGGCTTGAACTTGCCTGGCCAGGCGACGCTACGCAGCTCAGGGGTGAAGGCGCGGCAGCCGGCCGTGGTTGCCGGGGCTCTCTTGGGAGGTGGAGCTTGGTCTTGACAAGGTCCGTGCTGCGCCGCTGCAGGCGGCGCGCGGTCTTGACGAGGTGGCGCGGGGAGCGCAGGTGCAGCTTCTCGCGGCCGCGGGATTTCTTGGCAGCTTCTTTCTTTGCGCGCGGGCGCCGGGCGCGGCGGATCACGCCGCGGAGCCGCGCGCCTTGGTGCCAAGGCACCGTCTTGGGGCTAAGGTGGTGGAGGCATGCCATGAGCCCCGTCGCCCGCGGCTGGTTGAGGGGGAGACAGAGAGTGGGACAGCGCCGGAGAGCCCCCTGCGGCGCGGACGAGCTCGGCGACGCGGTCGAGCCACTCCTCATAGAGGTCGTCAACGGGGCGGTAGCGCAGGAGTTCGTTCGCCGCGATGAGCGCGACCCGTGCCTCCATGGGAGCGCGGTGCGTGTGAGACGAAGAACCGGCAGGGGTCAGTGATGGAGTAGCAGTGCGGCCGTCCTGCCGCACCGAAGGATGCAGCGAGGACACCTGCTGCTCATTCCCCGCCGGGCCGGTGGCAGCGTTGGCGGCGGGAGACGGAGAACGACGGGGTTGCCTGCCGACGGGAGCCGTCTGAGCGACGCGGGCAGTGAGGGCAGCCCAACGCTCAGCCCGAGCACGGCGAGCGTCCGCCATGGAGACGACGGAGCGACGGAGTGACGAACTGATGGAAGGGAAGCTACGGCGCACCCCTACCTGGTGCGCCAAATGTCGGATGTGGGGTTCCGGCAAACCCTTAAGGTTCGAACACTGGGGTGCGCGCGAAGTCTTTCCCTCCTACCGATCTACGCCCTAGCTCGCTAAGATCTCGTGGACGAACTCGACGAACTCGCAACACAGAAAGACACGAGGTTTATACTGGTTCGGGCCACCGTTGTGGTGTAATACCCTACTACAGTGTGGTGGTGGTTGATTGCCTCTTGGGCTGATGATGAACAGTACAAGGGAAGAACAGCCTCCTGAGGTTGAGGTGTTCTTGTGCCTGGCTAACTTGTGTGGGTGAGAGCGGGTGAATTGTTCGATGCCTCTACTGTGATGGCTAGCTCTACTTATATAGGCCCTGGTCCTCTTCCCAAATATCGAGCGGGAAGGGAGCCAACAACGGCGGGCAAATTTGAAGGGGGACAGCTAGTACAAGCTATCCTGACAAAAGTGGTCTTCGCCTGCGAAAAGCTCTGGTGGTGATGCTGCCTTGGGCTCCACGATGACCTCCGCCTTGCCGTCCTCCTGGTCTTGGTCTCGTTGCACCAATATAGCAACCTTTGCCTGATGCCTCGGTACTCTTCGCCTGTGCTGGCCTCCTTAGCACCAAAGAGGAAATAAGGACGCTGCGCGCGCTGGCGCCCGCCTGGTGCCGTTCGTCATGGCTCACGTCACGAGGGCCTCGTGAGGTTTTCCCCGCCTTGATATCTCCGCTCCTCATGAGCCTGCCTAGCTAGGCTACTCCAGAGGAGGTCTTGCGTCGTCCGCCTTGCGAGGCTTGGACCCTCGAGAGGGTCTTGGATGCCTTGTTGATGAAGATGGGCCTTACGGCCTACTGGCTTAGCCACGCTGTAGGCCGCAGGAAGGCAAGTCTGGGGACACCCGTTCCCAGAACGCCGACAAAAGTGATAACTCAAGAGACTCTCTATATGAAGAATCATGGTGCTACTCTGAAGCACAAGTGTGGCAAAAGGATAGTAACATTGCCCCTTCTCTCTTTTTCTCTCATTTTTTTATTATTTTTTATATTTTTTTGGTGGGCTTCTTTGGCCTCTTTTTTTGGGCTTCTTTGGCCTCTTTTATTTTTTTTGTGAAGTCCGGAGTCTCATCCCGACTTATGGGGGAATCATAGTCTCCATCATCCTTTCCTCACTGGGGCAATGCTCTAATAATGATGATCATCACACGTTTATTTACTTAGAACTCAATATCTGGAACAAAGATATGACTCGATATGAATGCCTCCGGCGGTGTACCGGGATGTGCAATGATCTAGCGTAGCAAAGATATCAAAAAACGGACAAGCCATGAAAATATCATGCTAGCTATCTTACGATCATGCAAAGCAATATGACAATGAATGCTCAAGTCATGTATATGATGATGATGGAAGTTGCATGGCAATATATCTCGGAATGGCTATGGAAATGCCATGATAGGTAGGTATGGTGGCTGTTTTGAGGAAGATATAAGGAGGCTTATGTGTGATAGAGCGTATCGTATCACGGGGTTTGGATGCACCGGCGAAGTTTGCACCAACTCTCAAGGTGAGAAAGGGCAATGCACGGTACCGAAGAGGCTAGCAATGATGGAAGGGTGAGAGTGCGTATAATCCATGGACTCACATTAGTCATAAAGAACTCATATACTTATTGCAAAAGTTTATTAGCCCTCGAAGCAAAGTACTACTACGCATGCCCCTAGGGGGATAGATTGGTAGGAAAAGACCATCGCTCGTCCCCGGCCGCCACTCATAAGGAAGACAATCAATAAATACCTCATCCTCCGACTTCATTACATAACGGTTCACCATACGTGCATGCTACGGGAATCACAAACCTCAACACAAGTATTTCTACAATCCACAACTACCCACTAGCATGACTCTAATATCACCATCTTTATATCGCAAAACTATTGCAAGGAATCAAACATATCATATTCAGTGATCTACAAGTTTTATGTAGGATTTTATGACTAACCATGTGAATGACTAATTCCTGTCAACTCTCTAAATAGATATAAGTGAAGCAAGAGAGTATTCTACAAATGGCAGTTTTGTATGTGAAGAGAAACAGGCAATCCAAACTTCAAATGATATAAGTGAAGCACATGAAGCATTCTATAAAGCCATACTCAAAAGATATAAGTGAAGTGAAAAGAGCATTCTATAAATGAACCAAGGACTATCTCATACCAGCATGGTGCATAAAAGAAAAGTCAAAACTAAATGCAAAAGACGCTCCAAGATTTCACATATCGCATTAACGAAACGAATCTGAAAACATACCGATACTTGTTGAAGAAAGAGGGGATGCCTTCCGGGGCATCCCCAAGCTTAGACACTTGAGTCTCCTTGAATATTTACCTGGGGTGCCTTGGGCATCCCCAGGCTTGAGCTCTTGCCTTTCCTTCTTCTCCTCACATCGAGACATCCTCGATCATTGAACACTTCATCCACACAAAACTTCAACAGAAAACTCGGTAAGATCCGTTAGTATAATAAAGCAAATCACTACTCTAAGTACTGTTGCAAACTAATTCATATTTTATTTTTGCATTGTAGCTACTGTAATATAATTTTTCCATGGCTTAATCCACTGATAGGAATTGATAGCTTCATCAAAACAAGCAAACTATGCATCAAAAACAGAATCTGTCTAAAACAGAACAGTCTGTAATAATCTGAACATATACCATACCTCTGGTACTCCAAAACTTCTACCAAAATTAGGAAAAATAAACAATTTGTATAGAAATACAGTGCAAAAATTTTCAGAACCGTTTGACGTTCAAGTAAAAAATGAAAAATCGCGCACTACAGCCAAAGTTTCTGTCCTGCACCGTACAAACCAACAAGCATTGTAAACATCCTAAAGGCAAACCTTAGCACATTATTTTTATTTCTAAACTTTATAAAAGCACAAAACAGAAACAAATTACTCTCTAAAACTTCCGGGTTTTCTCCCTGGCAGTGCTTTCTTTAAATCCATTAAGCTAGGCATATTGTGCTCAAGTAGTGAATCCACCCGGATCCCAAGGTATATCAAAGCCAATTTTAATTAGCAATGATTTGTAATTTAGTAGTGAGCACAAAGCAACATATATCATGTAATGACGAAGTCTAACTCTCTTCCTATGCATCGGCATGTCATAAAATAACAATTCATGCACACATAGTAAAGGCCAATGCATAGTATAAATAGTTTCTTGCAATTTTATCTTATTGGAAGCATAGAGAGGTGGAGATATAGTTCCTCTCTCATAATAATTGCAAGTAGGAGCAGCAAGCACATGCATATTATATCTATCAGAATCATCATGTGCAACGGTAAAAGGCAACCCATCAATATAATCCTTAATAAGGGCAAACTTCTCCGATATAGTGTAGTTTGGAGAATTCAAAAAGATAATAGGACTATCATGTGTGGGTGTAATAGCAACAGTTTCATTTTCAACATAAGGAACTATATCAAGTTCATCTCCATAAGCATAATTCATATTGGCATCTTGGCCACAAGCATAGCAAGCATAATCAAAAAGGGATATTTCAAAAGAATCAGCAGGATCATAACAGTTATCATAGCAATCATCCTTCGGTAAGCACGAAGGGAAATTAAACAATGTATGAGTTGAAGAGTTACTCTCGTTAGAAGGTGGGAACGGCCTTTTGTTCTTCGCTCTCCTCATCATCTTTTTCATCCAATGAGCTCACAGTTTCATCAATTTCTTCTTCCATAGACTCCTGCAAAATATTAGTCTCTTCTTGGACAACGGAGACTTTCTGAATAAATGCATCAATATCGGCATTGTATTTATAATTCTCATAGCAATATTTAAGGATAGCTAAATTTTCAGGTCTATAAACAGCATCATAAAGATTTTCAAACTCTTTGAACATAGATTCAATTTCATAAGCACCCATAAAAGCAACAAATTCTTCTATTTGTTCCACATCATAGTAATCATATATACCTCTAGCATAAGAAGCCAAGGTTTCAGTATCATTAATTCGCATGAACAGGGAAGGTGTGGAGCCTTCATCCTAGAGCAACAAGTATAATCATATCTCAAGCATAGTTGCCTAGCATACCAATGCAACATATGAATTTGATCCCATAATAGTTTCCCTTTTTGAGTCAAGCGATAATCCCTAAAGTATTCACGTTGGTCTAATGTGTCTCCCATTACATATTTGAATGGGGTTTTCTCAGGATTATCAAAGTAGTACGTAATATCTATCACATAACGAGCATCGAGGGTTTTAGGAGGTTCCCCATCTCCATGAGCAGCAAGTACACCTAATTTTTTTTGGTATTTCGTGTTCCATATCCATAACTAAAGATAGAGAACGACTAAGAACAGCAAATAAAAATTACTTAGTGATAAAGAAAACAAGCACACATGAGAATATTCACCCCACGCTATTGCTCCCCGGCAACAGCGCCAGAAAAAGGTCTTGATAACCCACAAGTATAGGGGATCAATTGTAGCCTCTTTCGATAAGTAAGAGTGTCGAACCCAACGAGGAGCTAAAGGTAAAACAAATATTCCCTCAAGTTCTATCGACCACCGATACAACTCTACGCACGCTTGACGTTCGCTTTACCTAGAACAAGTATGAAACTAGAAGTACTTTGTAGGTGTTGTTGGATATGTTTGCAGGATAACAAAGAGCACGTAAATAATAAGTAGGGGCTGTTTAGATAAAGACACAACTAAATTAGTTTTAGTAGAGAGCATTTTGTTACGAGAAAGTTATTTGTCCCTAGGCAATCGATAACTAGACCGGTAATCATTATTGCAATTTTATTTGAGGGAGAGGCATAAGCTAACATACTTTCTCTACTTGGATCATATGCACTTATGATTGGAACTCTAGCACGCATCCGCAACTACTAAAGATCATTAAGGTAAAACCCAACCATAGAATTAAAGCATCAAGTCCTCTTTATCCCATATGCAACAACCCCCTTACTCGGGTTTGTGTTTCAGTCACTCACGCAACCCACTATAAGCGAATCATGAACGTATTGCAACACCCTACAGCGGGAATCCTCACGCTTGCACGACACGGAGAGCACCATAGGACAGCACCAATAATAAAATACGCAACTCAAACCAATCTTGATCATCAAATAACCCATAGGACAAAACGGATCTACTCAAACATCATAGGATAGCCATACATCATTGGGAAATAATATATAGCATTGAGCACCATGTTTAAGTAGAGATTATAGCGGGTAAGACAGAGGTTACACCGCTGCATAGAGGGGGGAAGAGTTGGTGATGATGGCGGTGAAGTTGTTCGTGAAGATGGCGGTGATGATGATGGCCCCGACGGTGTTCCGGCGCCACCGGAAGAGAAGGGGAAGAGGGCCCCCTTTCTTCTTCTTCTTCTTCCTTGACCTCCTCCCTAGATGGGAGAAGGGTTTCCCCTCTGGTCCTTGGTCTCCATGGCGTGGGAGGGGCGAGAGCCCCTCCGAGATTGGATCTGTCTCTCTGTCTCTCTCTGTTTCTGCGTTCTCGTTCTACTGCCCTTTCACCGTTTCTTTTATATCCGGAGATCCGTAACTCCAATTGGGCTGAATCTTTCGCCCAGATCTTTCTCATAAAATTAGCTTTCTTGCGGCAAAATAAGAGCATCAACCGCCTTACGGGGTGCCCACGAGGGTCCAGGGCACGCCTGCCCCCCTGGGGCGCGCCCCCTGCCTCGTGGCCCCCTCGGGCACCGTCTCGCGTTGATTTTACTTCCCAAAAATCATAAATATTCCAAAATAGTTCTCCATCCTTTTTTATCCCTTTTGGACTCCGTTTGATATTGGGTTTATGCGAAACATAAAACATGCAACAAACAGGAACTGGCACTGGGCACTGGATCAATATGTTAGTCCCAAAAATAATATAAAACTTTGCCAAAAGTATATGAAAGTTGAATAATATTGGCATGGAACAATCAAAAATTATAGATATGACGGAGACGTATCATAAACATTCGACTCCCATTTCTCAAGAAACTTTCACTTGTGCCGTTCGTATATCGGAGGCCTCATTGCGCAGCATCATCCACTCTAGTTGCCCTGCCCTGGAGTGCTTGGTGCTTGTTTTCACAATTAGAATCGGTTGTCTCCAAATAAAGTCGCCTAACCTTGTAAGAATTGGAATTTGTTTTGACGGAAGGCAGCTCATCATCCAAGATGCCCATTCACTTCAAAGGTTGATCCTTGATTCTAGTTATTCACCGTTGCAAATAACCGTCCTCTCTGCACCTAAACTAGAGACCTTGGGTGTAATACATGATCTCTGTGCTCATTTCAGTATGGTGTTTGGCTCCACAGCTCTTCAGGTACTTTACATTATCATCTACACTTGTAACCATAAGATGCATTTTAACTTTCTGCGCATAAGTTATATGTCATCTTGGAGTACACATTTTGTACTAATATTATGTTCTATGCTCAATGAAGAGTTTCTCCATGGATGGCCTATCAATGGTGCTAGATTCTGTCAAGATCTTATATATCCAAATGAATAGTTTTGATCTGAACAAGATTATTGGCTTGCCGCAATGCTTTCCATGTCTGGAGAAGTTGCATATAAAGGTGATAATTTCATGCACATTGGAAGCCCGCATATAGTGTACTAGAATTAACCGTTCAGCTGTTGCTCTTTTGACACTCTCTTTTTAGACCTTAACTGTTTTGAATCTTCATGTCTATTTAGGCAACAGGACGGGGTAAGAAAGTTATAACCAATCGGTGGATTCGTAAGCATCGGGATTTTCTCACTTCTCATGAGATTCGATTGAAGACAATAACGCTAGAACGATATGTAGCCAACCGTGCAAACACTAGATTTGTCACATTCTTCCTGCTGAATGCGAGGTTACTATTGTCCATCAGGCTTAAGTTTATCAGCAGCATGGTTTTGACGGATGGGTATGTGGAAGAGCAAAAAAGGAGTTTCAGGTGGGCAAAAGAGCTTCTGAACATGACGGGCTTCTATTTACAACATATTGTGGTCATAATCCAGTAAATTTCACGACCTAGGATGTTAATCCTATGGACCTGACCGATCCATTTGACTGTGACTGCCAAAAACAGTGCTGGAGTTAGATGTTGTTGCCCTTTTCAACCTGGGTTTTTTTGTAAACCTGATGAACAATTAACCCTCGTGCTTTTGTACAGTTTGTAAGCTGGAGTTAGATGTTCTTGCCCTTTTCAACTCGGCTGTGACTGTCATATTTTCTTTGAAGCAAGGCAAATGGCTTGCCAGTCGTTTAATTTAGAGTGAAATATTGTAACAACTAACAAATCCAAACCAAGGGAAATAACATCACTCTCGCCGGCTGCTTGAGCTTACTTTGCATTACAGAAGCCAAGTGATTAGCCCCCACCAGCACCCACAAACTTATTTCCAACTAGCACATCAAATGGGATGTAAATTTTCATAGGAAGGGCTGCATGACGGTGACAGATTTGGATTCTGACATTTGGGACCCGCGAGGAAATAGCCTATCCAAGGTGGTGTCGACTTACTAGCCAGTCAACAAACGATTCTGCCTACCAGCCGTTGGATTGACATCCAACATCTGTCGTGTATCTTCTATCTCTTGTCTTCTTCTTCCTCCAGCCACCCAAACCAAACCACCCCGTCGGCTCCGCCTGCTCCCGCCTCCAATGGCTGGCTGCGCCTCCGCCGCCCTACCGTACGTACCCTCCAATGTTGGCCAGTCCCTCCCTCTATTCCCCCACACGTCCTGTTATTCTCCGGCGACGTCAGCTCCAATACGCACCCGCACCCGAACCAGTCAACCCTCGTACTCCCCTCCGCTTGCAACTGGACCGACGCATCTTCCACGACTCCTGTTCGTTCCATCCGAGGCCTCGCCGTCGTCCTCTGCCTTGCGGCCTTGGTTCACTCGCCGTGCGCGGTGCGCCGCCCTCTTGCGTTGTCAACATCGTCAACAACCGAGAGGAACAAGGAGATGACTGTACGTGGAGAGGATGACAGTAGGGACCCACCAGCGTCATGGCAGTACGCAAGCAAGTGCCTCTATATTACAAGCCCAAAAATATGGTTCCTCCTAATGGTTGGACATCTGGGGCTCACGCCATTGTCGACGTAGTCAATAAACGAGAGAATTACACTACGAGCGGCTGACACCAGGGACCCAGCAGGTCGTGCAGTTTTTTAGGAACAAGCAGTTGTTATTTATACTACTTTTAGCGCCGGATCAGGGTAACAACGGGGCGGTGCGGGGGCTGTGGCCCGTCTAGCCAGGGTTTTAATTATGTTTACCACATCATGAGCCCAGTTGTGTTTTTTTCTTGCTGAAAATGGCTAGCCCAGTTCTATTTTTTTAAAGAAATACCCAAACGAGGCCTACTTGCTTTATCAGCCCTGCTGGGCTGCAAATCTTTCAAGACGAGGAGAGTTTCATTCGGTTTGCCCAGAAATGGGCTGTACATTTTTAAAACACATCAAACCGGGAATTAGTTTCAATTTTTTTTCATTACAAGATTTTAAATTTCATTGATTTTTATGCGTGGACAATTATTTGGATTTTATATTTATATAAATTATTTTTCAAAATAGTTTGAATGTGAATCGATATTTCGGGATTAAAAACAGTTGACCGCACCGAAATATGCAAAACAATTATATTATGCATCACAAATCACAACAGATCAACTTCATTTAAAGTTCTACTTGCACAAACTTAACTTTCAACATTTCTGGCCCTTTCTTACTTGTTATTTAAACTCATCACTTTGGTTGGCATTAATCAACTAAAACTTTTCTTAGCAAGAATATAGCAAAATAAGACCGATAATCATATCACCATAGTCATGACAAACTTACTTAGATCAACTACTCAATCTATACCTCACTAGTTCAAGTATTCCACTTCTGTTAACTAAGCCCTTTGACCATGACAAACTAAATAACACAAGCATAATTGATTTTTATACTATATGCAATGAATAATATATATATTCGAGTACAAAATCATGAATATTGCAAAGACACCATGATAATGTTCTTGTGGCTTGCCTTAGTGCAGAGGAGCTTCACACTCCTCCTGGATGCCTTCAAGACAAGCTTCACCTTCTAAAAATAATTCAAATGACAAAAAGAAAATATCAAGAACACTTCTGAAAATCACCACAAATTCTAGCCAGCAAAGAAAAATCCCATCTTGGGTGTGCTGCTAGAGTTTTCTAGAAAGAACATAATGCAAAAAGGATTAACTCATTTGGACTTGTAGAATGAGAGTTAGAGCTGGTCAAAGTTTTGGTCAAATTTAAACTAAATTTGAATTAAAAAGAAAAATCCAGGGGGGGGGGGTTGACGTCGAAGGCGTAAAACGCCCGGGCGCCACCACTCATACCGCTCTGGGCACGGCGTGAGTGGCTGACAGCGGGCCCCGCTGGTCAGGTCGGAGGGGGAGAGGGAGAGGGAGAGAGAAAGAGCACGGCGAGGCTCCGCCAGAGCGCACGCCGGCGAGGAGGGCTCCTTGGCCCGATCCAAAGGGATAGGATTGGAGAGGAGGTTGAGACACACCTACCAGTACCCTTAGTGTAGCTAGAGGTGGCCGGACGGGGTCGGAACTGAGCTCTCCAGCGGCGGCAGCGGGCGGGGCTCGTCAGAGTTGGCGATTCCGGCGAGGCAAGGCCGGTCCAGCCGCTCCAACGGCACCAGCTCGCACTAGTGGACCACCACTAACACGCCTGAGGAGTCGGTGGAGCACGAGCGGCTTTGGAGAGGGAGGGATCCTAGGACAGGGATCACCGGCGAGCTCGGGACGGGGGCGACGACCAGAGGCCTGCCCGGCCAGGCTGCGGCTTCCTACAGGGTCGTGGTGATGTGGTGGTGGTGAGTGAGGAGGGAAACGAGCTCGGGAGGGACTATATATAGGAGAGGCCGAGGCGGGGATCGAGAGATCGCCGGAGCTCTCTGGAGCGTCACCCGGCGAAGAATGGCGTCAGTGAGAGAGGGGGAAGACACCGGGGATCACGCGGAGGCTGTAGACGAGTGGCGACGAGCACAGGAGCAGGGTACGCGATGAGCACAGGGGCACGAGCGCACTATTGCCTTGGCCGCGCCATGCCCGTGCTCGCTGCAGCGAGCTCCTGCGTCGATGAGCGCCAGGAGGGAGTTAAGGACGTCGAGACGGTGATGGTGGTGCGGTTTGGCAAGGTGCGGCAGCCGGGGAAGCGAGCACGCGCTCAACAGAGCGCGCTACGGCATCCAGAGCGTGTCGACTAGCACATTGGCATCATGCACACGCGTGGTCACCGCGTGAACTCTGGCATGGAGCCACTGATTGCCATAAATTCATGTCGGGCAGTTAGTCCTTAGTGGTTTTGGTCGTTTTGCATAGTTGGCTTGGTCACAGGTGCACTATGGGAGTGGCTCTCTTGCTGGCAAGTTTCTGGACAGAAACT
The DNA here is from genome assembly GCF_002575655.3 of Aegilops tauschii subsp. strangulata. Lineage (NCBI taxonomy): Eukaryota > Viridiplantae > Streptophyta > Magnoliopsida > Poales > Poaceae > Aegilops > Aegilops tauschii. The sequence continues at coordinate 94,868,815 of NC_053038.3, forward strand.
TGTGAGCTTGACTGTGGTCAAACCAGAGAGGGTTTAGGGCTGAATTTTGGTGGTTAGCAGTTTCTTAGGAGGGTAATGATGCTCAAGAAAAAACAGCCTCATTGGATCAAAGAAAATGGTACTTGCTGTAGAAAGTGACCATTCTGTCCAGAACAGAAATGATTTTCTGTAGAAAAAATATTACAAAAAGTTATGTAATATTTTTGCTCAGGACGGTGCCCTAGGGTTCAAAGAATATTAGGGAATTTTCTCAGATTTTTGTGGGCAAATAAAATGAGGGTTGCTTTGGAACATACTTCTCTGAAATGATTTTCAGGGAAGAAAATGAATATTTTTCCTTTATGAAAAATATTCCTTTGGCTTTTGTGGAGTTTATCAGAGATGGAAAGGATGAGTTAGAGGTAGAGAGATCACTTGGGTAAAAATCAAGGGTAGACCCAAGTGTTCAAGTCCATTTGAATTGATTCAAAAACTCCAAATCGAAAGCAAATGCAATTGAAAGTCCAGAAAAGGAGAGAAGGCAAAAACCAGGCTGTCACAAACCTCCCCCACTTAAGATGAATCTCGTCCTCGAGATTCGGTTGCTTGGGAAAATAATTCTGGGTAGGTTGTTCTTAAAAATTCCTCTCTTTCCCAGGTTGCTTCTTCCTCGTTGTGATGTTCCCAATGGACCTTGAAAAATTTGATCACTTTGCTGCGTGTGACCCTTTCTGCCTCATCCAAGATTCTGAATGGTCTCTCCTCATAAGTTAAATCCTTGGCAAGCTCAATTTCTGACATATCCGTCCTCTTCTTGGGTGGTGAAATACACCTTCTCAGCTGTGATACATGGAACATGTTGTGCACATCCGACAATTCTGGTGGCAATTCTAACTGATAAGCAACTATGCCAACTCGTGGCATGACTGGGAACGGATCAATATACCTTGGTGCCAATTTTCCTCGGGTCCGAAATCTCTTGACCCCCTTCATGGGTGTTACTCGGAGATACACGTGTTCACCAGGTTCAAAGCTGACTTGTCAGTGTTTGGCATCATAATAACTCTTCTGTCGTGACTTAGCCAGCTGTAGTCTATCTCGAATTTTCCTAATTTGTTTCTCTGCCTCCAATATCAGATCCGTACCGAAGATGCGGATGTGTCCGGTTTGAGACCAATTTAATGGAGTGCGGCACTTACGGCCGTATAAAGCTTCAAAGGGTAACATTTTCAAACTGGTTTAAAAACTGTTGTTGTATGAGAATTCCGCATATGGTAGACAATCTTCCCATTTGGGTCCATGGGCTAAGGTACATGCTCGAAGCATATCTTCAAGGATTTGATTTACCCACTCAGTCTGACCGTCTGTCTGTGGATGATAGGCGGTGCTATATTTGAGAGCGGTCCCCAAAGCTTGATGGAGCCGGGACCAGAACGCGGATGTAAACAATGAACCTCTGTCTGAAGTGATTGTTTTTGGCACTCCATGCAAACTGAGAATCCGGGATACATATAATTGCGCAAGTTGATCAACGCGAAGGGTGGTGCGGATAGGAATAAAGTGAGCCACTTTAGTCAGCGTGTCCACTATGACCCATATAGCATCATTGCCTCGGTGAGTCCGGGGTAGACCAGTGATAAAGTCCATGCAGACATCGTCCCATTTCCATTGTCAGACGGGCAGAGGTTGGGGAAGTTCGGCGGGTTTTTGGTGTTCCGCCTTTACTTTGTTGCAGATGTCACAACAAGCGACAAAATATGCGATGTCCCTTTTCATTCCATTCCACCAAAATATCTGCCGAAGGTCTTCATACATTTTAGTACCGCCTGGGTGTATTGAGTATGAGCATTTGTGTGCTTCTGCCAAAATTTTCTTCCTCAAATCTGCTAGATTCAGGTACGCATATCCTTCCCCGAAACCTGAGTGTACCCAGTGCATCTCTTGAGAAATCCTGAGTCTTGTCTTCTCGCAGGTTTTGGATATATCCTTGCAGACTCTTGTCTTTAGCCTGTGCTATGCGAATCTACTCTTCTAGCATAGGAGTTACTTCCAAAATATTTGCAAGGCCGACGTTTATAATTACCAAGTTGAGCTGAGCGATCTCCTGCTGGAGTTCTGAAGGCAGAGACTCTATCATGGCATTCAATTTGGCAGGCTTATGACTGAGGGCATCAGCAACTACGTTGGCCTTTCCCGGATGGTAATTTATTTCCAAATCATAGTCTTTGACCAACTCGAGCCATCTTCGCAATCGGAGGTTTAAGTCTGGCTAGGTGAATATATATTTGAGACTCTTGTGGTCGGTAAATATTTGACATCTCTTTCCAATGAGGTAATGTCTCCAAATCTTTAGAGAGTGCACCACAGCGGCTAGTTCCAAATCATGTGTAGGATAGTTTCCTTCATGAGGTCGTAGCTGGCGAGATGCGTAAGCTACTACCTTGCCGTCTTGCAAAAGTACACCCCCAATGCCCTGTCTGGATGCGTCGCAATACACATCAAAGCTGCGGTAAATATCTGGGGGAGTCAAGACCGGTGCTGATGTCAATCTGGTTTTTAGCTCGTTAAAGCTCTGCTCACAATCCTCAGTCCATTCAAACTTCTTGTCTTTCTTGAGAAGTTCTGTCATTGGCTTGGCAATTTTGGAGAATCCTTCGATGAACCGACGGTAGTACCCGGCTAATCCAAGGAAACTCCGGACTTGGGTTACGGTCATGGGTGCTTCCCAATCAAGCAAATCTTTCACTTTGCTGGGATCGACTAAGATACCTTCTGCTGAAATAACATGCCCCAAAAATCCGACTTGTTTGAGCCAAAACTCACACTTGCTGAATTTTGCATACAACTGATGGTCACGGAGTCTTTTGTAGGACTGCTCGAGGTGTTCCTCATGTTCTTCATTATTCTTGGAGTAAATGAGAATATCATCGATGAAAACCACCACAAACTTGTCCAAGAATTCCATGAACACCTTATTCATCGTATGTATGAAGAAGGCGGGGGCATTTGTGAGGCCGAAGGAGATCACCGTATATTCATAGAGACCGTACCGAGTAGTGAACGCGGTCTTAGGAATATCTTCCTTCTTGATTTTTAGTTGATGATATCCGGTCCTGAAATCAACCTTGGAAAATACTTTTGCACCACTGAGCTGATCGAACAAGTCATCAATCCTTGGTAACGGGTATTTGTTCTTGATGGTGACATCGTTCAACTGACGATAGTCAACGCACATTCTTAGACCACCGTCTTTCTTGTCCACAAATATTGCAGGTGATCCCCATGGTGATGAACTGGGGCGGATATATCCTTTCTGTAGCATTTCATCCAACTGCTTCTTTAATTCTACAAGTTCGGAGGAAGGCATCCGATAATACTTTTTGTACAATGATGCAGTTCCAGGCACAAGATCAATTGCAAACTCAAGCTCTTGGTCCGGTGGCAGGCCTGACAATTCTTCTGGGAATACATCGGGAAACTCACTGACCACAGGAATTAATCCCAACTCGTTCGCCACATCGGTGAAAATTATTTCTTGCTTGGGTATACTCCTGCGAGCATAGAATATTGTAGACTGCCTTTCCTGATTTGTCAAGGTGACTTCTGGAGTTGCACAATTTATGCAGACTTGATATTGAGTCAACCAGTTCATTCCCAAAATAACGTCCAACTTGGCAGACTAGATTACTATCAAAGCGGTTGGAAAGTGGACCCCCTTGATATCAATTTCCAAATTTCGGCAGACCAATTTGCTTTTGAGCACAGATCCCGGGGACTGAACGAGCATACTTTTCCCCAAAAGAGAGTAAGGAAATTTGTTTTGGGCAACGAAACTTTGAGATACAAAAGAGTGGGAAGCCCCAGAGTCGAATAAAATTATTGTGGGTATGCTATTAACAGGGAACATACCAATGGCGACTTCGGGGTTTTCCCGAGCCTCGTCTGTGGAGAGGTGATGCACTTGCCCTTGGACGATCTGCTGGGTATGATATGGCCCCATATGATTGACTTGCGGTCGGAACGGGGCATTTGACTTCTTGGGACACTGCCTAGCATAATGTCCAGTCTATCCACAGTTAAAGCAGGTGTTATTGCGATGGCGCTCCTCATGTACCGGACTAGTCACGACATTCTTGACTTGAGTGGTGGTCTTGTTCACATTCTACTGCCAATTGGGTTTGTACTCCACTTGAGTCCGTTGCCATGTACGGGCCTTTTCTATGGGATGTCCGTCCTTCTTTGGCTCAAATTTGCGCTTGTTGTCATTATTTGCGGGTCAGTTGTCTTGCACAGGCTTGTATTCTCTTTCTGCGATGAGGGCCTTATTTACCAGAGTCTAAAAATTTGGAAAATCGAGCATGCAGAGAACACTCCTGAGGTGTTGATTTAATCCGCTAAGGAACCTGTCAATCTTCCTTTCTTCCATGGCCACATCATACAGAGAATAACGGGTCAGGTGGTTGAACTTGTGCAAATATTCACTTACTGATAGACTTCCTTGAGTGAGACCAAGAAATTTGCGTTGCTTGATCTTCATGATACCAGCTGGAATATGATACTTGAGAAATTGGTCCTTCAAATTAGTCCACGTAATTTCTTCTCCCGCAGGCCACAGAGCTTTAGCATTATCCCACCATATGGCAGCAGCTCCTTCAAGATAGTGGGTAGCAAACGGAACCTTGTCAGCCTCTTCAGTGCGAGTGATTTCAAGTTTCTTCTCAATGGCGCGTAACCAATCGTCTGCTTCCAAAGGGTCAACCACTTGACTGAAACTGGGAGGCTTAGTCCTTTGAAAATCTCACAGTTTGGAGTGATGGCCATTTTGGTTTCCATTCTGCCCAACCATAGCTTGCACACTGCTTAACAGCTCAATCAGATCATTGTTCCTTCTTTCCTCAAACATGTGCATAATTTGTTCAGTGGAGGGTGGATTTTGCGGTGGAGGCGGTGGCTGCGGATACGGCTCGGGGGAGTGTCCTGCCTGCCTTGCTGAGCGACGAACAGGGACATCCTCACAAGCCTGTGAGCTGCTACCTCCCCGCGTCATCCTACTGTTTATTTTCCCAATAAGAGCAACCGCGATGAGAAACATCCAAACATGGGAAGAAAAGGCAGTGACGAACCCGAAAGAGCGGAACGAAAAATACAAGAAACACAACGATCGAATAAAAAGTCCCACACAATTATACATAGACTCATACATGAAAGATAAACATCATGACTGGTGTGACTACTCGCATACATGCAACGATACACCATGGCTCATACAACTACATTCGTACATCACATGACCACTGCGGATACTCACACGCTCTAAGACTCTGCCGGTGCTGCCGGATCCTCTCCTGAGTCAGACCCAGATCCTGAACTGAGGACGCCAACCGATACCTCCGGGTTAAATGTAACACGACTACGCTGCCTAGAGGGCTCTCCCTCAGGGGTAGGCGCGAGATGAGAAGGGATCATAGGAGCTGCGGGGGTAGCAAGAAGAGATGCCCACTCAGCAGGAGCACTATGTGGGTTCACTGCCGATGTGCCCGAGCTACTCGGGGGAGTAACCGGAGAAATAGGCGAGCTAGAACTGGGCACAATATAAGGAGCAAATCCCATAGAGGGTGGAGTAGGGTAGGATCTAGTGGCGGCTAAAGCAGAACGAGCACGATTCAGCTCTCGAGCCAACTCGTGAATCAGAAGATAACTAGCAGTGATATATCGAGAAAGGTGGCTAGTGTCACTATTAGACGCCGGATCAACGGAATGAAAGCGAACACGACCATCATCGTGCAAAGATGGGTAGAAACGAAAACCTAGATGGTTCTGCATCTGAGCCTCTGTGTAGCGTAACTCAACAAGAATCTCGAATGCAGCATACTGGACGGCTTGAGCGGCGGTGGAGGCATAACCGCTTCGAGAGGTACGAGTGTCAGAGCCTGTTGACGAACTAGTGCGCAGAGTAACCACATCATGATACTCATACACGGAGTTGGCTAGACGCTCCCGGTACACCCAATATGCTGGGTCATCACCGTGAGGGTACAGTCGATGCCACACGCCACGAAGGAGATGCGGCTAGGTGTACGACATCAGCTGCAACTGACACGGATACGGCACCGGAGCCATCTACACTCACAACCATTAGTGGGTTAGGAATAAAAATAGAACGAGTGCATGCGATGTAACAATCAGCTACAAACACTACCGGCACTAAACTTTTACTCTAACTAACGTCTAGCTAACACGTCGGTAGTCTAGCATGTCCTACAGTCAGCGTGGCTCTGATACCAAGCGTTGTGGCACCCCGGCTCAGAGCAACCGGTTTACCCTGTATTGCCAACCCAGAGATCATGTCTTCTGGCAACACACAACATCTTGGTACAGAAATCACCGCTTTATTGAAACTAGCAGAAGCATAGAGTGACATTACAACAAGTTGCGAGGCCAAGCGGCACACTCGGTGTGGCTGAACAATATGTACATTATTTAGTAGACATAAAGGGGCCTCGAACACGACATCTACACGGCAGCGGAACAACGACGTAGCACGACTCCATAGCACAAGGACACCAATGTGGACACGGTCTAGACACGGCAGCTCTCCGATCCAGTTGACTTTCCCGAAATCTGGCATAACACGCCAGGTCAGTACATTGAATGTACTTGCAAGCTCACAGCAAACGGAACCATAATGACAAACAACATCATGACATTTAATCAAGTTAAATGCAAACATCAACATGCTACTCATGCAGTGAAACCAAACTTGGGCATCGAGTCACACGGACTCCCTTACCAACCGGTTGCCTCCCAACCGAACAGTGCTCATGACAAAGCATGAACGGAACCATACTTGGTCCAACTGGTTACCTTGTAACCGAACCGTGATCGCTTCCGGATCACAAATAAAACCACAACAGTCTGCCTCTCTAACTTCATCATCATCTAACCAGTGCAATGCAAGTTGATTAGTGTTCAAGTTTCATTAATAACAGTTGATCCATGGTGTGACTTACTTACGAACTGGGCCCTTATCCGCGGGCGCAGCTATCTATAGATTAATACACTCTGTAGAGGTAGCACACTTTACCCACACCACGGAATCCATGGCCTCACACTCCCATTCGGGTGGACCAACGGCATTCTGACAGAACTCTCCCATTGCCATGACACTCTTACGGCCAGTCCAACCAACTCCCCACTGGAATTAGTCCTGGGTGACCTAGCCTACCAAAGGCAAAACTACCTCCGTCGTGGCAAACAAACAGTCCCAAGTAGGGACATGGTACCATAACAACAACAAGTTCACAAGGTTATGTCTGCTTACCGGGCCAGGGTAATGCACGCCAATAACCTTCCCTCTTTGGAGGCACCGACAAAAGGCATGACAACAGACGACTACCAGCCTCCCCACAAAAGCAAGTGTGGTTGCACTCGTCAGCCCGATTCAGTGGCACCATGACCCGACCAACTTTTTTGTTCAAGTTCAATTATCATCAGGTTTAACTTGAAATAAAATTCTCGAGTCAAAAATATGCCATGCTTATGCAACCATATATCATGCATCACAAATCACAACAGATCAACTTCATTTAAAGTTCTACTTGCACAAACTTAACTTTCAACATTTCTGGTCCTTTCTTACTTGTTATTTAAACTCATCACTTTGGTTGGCATTAATCAACTAAAACTTTTCTTAGCAAGAATATAGCAAAATAAGACCGATAATCATATCACCATAGTCATGAAAAACTTACTTAGATCAACGACTCAATCTATACCTCACTAGTTCAAGTATTCACTTCTGTTAACTAATCCCTTTGACCATGACAAACTAAATAACACAAGCATAATTGATTTTTATACTATATGCAATGAATAATATATATATTCAAGTATAAAATCATGAATATTGCAAAGACACCATGATAATGTTGTTGTGGCTTGCCTTAGTGCAGAGGAGCTTCACACTCCTCCTGGATCCCATCAAGACAAGCTTCACCTTCTGAAAATAATTCAAATGACAAAAACAAAATATCAAGAACACTTCTGAAAATCACCACAAATTCTAGGCAGGAAGGAAAAATCCCATCTTGGGTGTGCTGCTAGAGTTTTCCAGTAAGAACAGAATGCAAAAAGAATCAACTCATTTGGACTTGTAGAATGAGAGTTAGAGCTGGTCAAATTTAAACTAAATTTGAATTAAAAAGAAAAATCCAGGGGGGTGACGTAAAACGCCAGGGCGCCACCACTCATACCGCTTTGGGAACGGCTTGAGTGGCTTACAGCGGGCCCCGCTGGTCTGGTCGGAGGGGGAGAGGGAGAGAGACAGAGCACGGCGAGGCTCCGCCGGAGCGCACACCGGCGAGGAGGGCTCCTTGGCCCGATCCAAAGGGATAGGATTGGAGAGGAGGTTGAGACGCACTTGCCCGTACCCTTAGCGTAGCTAGAGGTGGCTGGACGGGGTCGGAACTGAGCTCTCCAGCGGCGGCAGCGGGCGGGGCTCGTCGGAGTTGGCGATTTCGGTGAGGCAAGGCCAGTCCAGCCGCTCCAACGGCACCAGCTCGCACCAGTGGACCACCACGAACACGCCTGAGGGTCGGTGGAGCACGAGCGGCTCTGGAGAGGGAGGGAGCCTAGGACGGGGATCGCCGACGAGCTCGGTTCGGGGGCGACGGCCAGAGGCCTGCCCGGCCGGGCTGCGGCATACTACAGGGTCGTGGTGATGTGGTGGTGGTGAGTGAGGAGGGAAACAAGCTCGGGAGGGACTATATATAGGCGAAGCCGAGGCGGGGATCGAGAGTTCGCCGGAGCTCTCTGGAGCGTCGCCCGGCGACGAATGACGTCAGTGAGAGAGGGGGAAGACGTCGGGGATCACGCGGAGGTTGTAGACGAGCGACGACGAGCACAGGAGCACGGGTGCACTGTTTCCTCGGCTGCACCATGCCTGTGCTCGCTGCGGTGAGCTCCGGCGTCGGTGAGCGCCAGGAGGGAGTTAAGGACGTCGAGACGGTGATGGTGGCACGGTTTGGCAAGGTTTGGCAGCCGGGGAAGCGAGCACGCGCTGAACATAGCGCGCGGCGGCATCCAGAGCGCGTCGACTAGCACGTTGGCATCATGCACAGGCGTGGTCACCGCATGAACTCTGGCATGGAGCCATGGCTTGCCATAAATTCATGTCTGGCAGTTAGTCCTTAGTGGTTTTGGTCCTTTTGCATAGTTGGCTTGGTCACAGGTGCACTGTGGGAGTGGCTCTCTTGCTGGCAAGTTTCTAGGCAGAAACTTGTGAGCTTGACTGTGGTCAAACCAGAGAGGGTTTAGGGCTGATTTTTGGTGGTTAGCAGTTTCTTAGGAGGGTAATGATGCTCAAGAAAAATCAGCCTCATTGTATCGAAGAAAATGGTACTTGCTATAGAAAGTGACCATTCTGTCCAGAACAGAAATGATTTTCTGTAGCAAAAATATTACAAAGAGTTATGCAATATTTTTGCTCAGGAAGGTGCCCTAGGGTTCAAAGAATATTTGGGAATTTTCTCAGATTTTTGTGGGCAAAGAAAATGAGGGTTGCTTTGGAACATACTTCTCTGAAATGATTTTCAGGGAAGAAAATGAATGTTTTTCCTTTATGAAAAATATTCCTTGGGCTTTTGTGGATTTTATCAGAGAAGGAAAGGATGAGTTAGAGGTAGAGAGGTCACTTGGGTAAAAATCAAGGGTAGACCCAAGTGTTCAAGTCCATTTGAATTTATTCAAAAACTCCAAATCCAAAGCAAATGCAATTGAAAGTCCGGAAAAAGAGAGAAGGCAAAAACCAGGCTGTCACACTTCATCTTCTAGTTCTTATCTAGATTTGCAGGCCTTTGGTCTTCACAAAGATCTGCATGCCAACACGCAGGCGCTCCCGAGTCTTGGTCCTGACGTTGTCGATGGTGTCGGAACTCTCAGGCTCTAGTGTGACGGTCTTGTTGGTGTTGGGTAAGTCGCCCCGGCAAGGCGCTTGCCGGGGCAGTGTAGGCTGTCCCCGGCAAGGGCGTTGCCGGGGGGAACCCATCTTGTCCCTTTGCTCTTCGTGCCTCCGGCTTGAGTACTGCCTTGGCAGCTTTGTGCCTTCCCTTCCTCTGCCCTGCCAAGTATGGCCGCAGGTGTGGCTACGACTGCCCGTGCACAAGTAAAGGGGTACAGAAAGGCCCCTACTTTTGTACACCGACAGGAGCCCCCGGGCCTGGGCCACACATAAGTGTAAATCGTTGCTGGGCTAGGCCCAGAACGGTGTGCGGGCACGCGTGGCAGAGTTTTAACCGCGGTAACCCCTTGTGCTTCCCCACGACCCGCATTGAGTGCGTGACGTGGGGTCGTGCGTGGGACGGTTGTAGAGTGCTTGCGTCACCCTGCGGTGAATAGTAAAGAGGCGGGCCGCGTCTTCCCCATAAAAAAGAGGAAAACGCAGGGGCGCTGCTCATTTACCCTCTGTGCTTTTTCCAATCTTGGAATCGCCGTTCCACTTTTCCGACCACACCCGCCTTTTTCGCCACGTATGCCGCATGTAGGGCGTGGGGTAGGTGAAAGATGCGTGGGATATGGGAAGGCGCACCGTGGCCGATACCCATGCGCCTTTGATTGGCGCGGGGAGGGTGGTCGGTGACCTAGCTCGTTGCCAGCGGCTTTAATGAGCCGGATTTGAAAGGGCTCTTCAGAGGTGTAGAGCCAGTCTTCAGCCTCCTTTGCTTGGCTATAAAAAGGGGTTTCAAGAGGAGGAGGAGAGGCATCCTTTCGTGTCTTCTCTTCTTCCCAGTTCTCCATCCACCACCATGCCGAGAGGGCGCGGCCGCGGCCGTCCTTCTGCGGAGGCGACTAGATCTTCCTCCCGCCAGAGAGCCGCGGTGGTTACGGAAGAGCCAGACGCTCAAGGTGGAGGCGCCGGACGGGGTCGCAGTCGGCGAGGTGGTCAAGGCAGAGGTGGACGTGGATGGGGGACACCCACGACGCCACCGTCTTCGCCACCATCTCCTCCTGCTTCGTCGAGTGGCCATGTCAGAGACACATCTGAGTTCATCTTGCAGTTGTGCGAGCCACCGCGTAGCCGCCTTTGTCTTCCGGAGGCGTTCGCGAGGGTGCTGGAGATCGACCAGCCGCCGAGGTTGAGGCTCCAGATGAAGGGGTGTTGCAATGGTGACATGTGGGCGAACACAAGGTTCCCCGTCCCTCATGTAATGCTTCTTCGTCGTGGTTGGAAAACCTTTGCACGTGCCCACTGCTTCATGAAGGGCCACGTTCTCCACTTCACATTAGTGGAGAGCAACCTATTCTCCGTCAAGGTCTTCGGGAGCTCGGGAATCAGGTTAGGGTGCTGCGCGGATAGCTCGACCGACGACGAGAGCTCCTCCTCGAGCGATGGCGACGAGGAGGGGACCAGTGGGGAGGACGACAGGGATGGGTATGACTAGACATCAGACGCCCCGTTCCTAGGTGACGCCGGCAGCAGCACCATCTGCACCTAGCCTTCCCCCCAGCAGAGTGATTTGCCGGGGGGAGGGTAGTTCTTGGTGGAGGCTCCTCGAGCCAGCTCCTTGAACTTCTCGGGGCCGTCGCTTCTGGCGGCTAGCGCTGGAAGGCCAGAGAAGACGAAGAAGGCGGGTGGTGGGCCTTCAAGTCGGAGTACGATGGCATCGACGCCTTCGTCTCGTATTGCCGGCCCGCTGCCTCATCTTTCGGCTTGTTCTCCGGCACCGTCATCACCGGCCCTCTTCTGGGTGGCCGCCTGGATGTTCTCTTGGTGTCATCTGCTGCTCGTACCTCTCCTAGGCACTCCTTTTGCCCTCCCTCTATCTTGATTCGCTTCCTGAGGAGAGGGACAAGAAAGGGATTACGGGCATCTGATATTTTTTGAGATCTTAAGCCCGCGGGCACTTGTCGAATTTAGACCTTGTAATCCCTTGCTTATGTTTACATTCCATATGAATTGTACTTGTTTAATCAACGTATTAATGAAAAAGGGTGTTTGCTGGGTTCTTTTGTGCATGAGCGAGGCCCACACTAAGGAGCGAGTCCTTGTTATTTTAAGTAAACAACGTCACCCGGCAACAAACCTTGTCGTCCTCCCACTTTATACCACGATTATACCCACGCCCTTGGCGGGAGCAGGGGAAAAGTAGGATCGGGCCCTTCGTTTATTCCCCTTCCACCGCAACTACAACCAAACTCTGGCCTGAAAGGGATTTCTGGCATAGGAAGGACGGAGCAGGGTGGCATAGGAAAGAACGAAGTTTCGTACGTTCAAGTTTCATACGGAAGCGCATAGCGCAGGGGGGGACTTATCTGAATCTGCAGCCCCCGGCAACCTCGGCTTGCCAGGGTCGGGGGTGTTGGTCCGTCTTCTTTCCTCCAAACGGTTTTCCAGAAACACCTGTGCAGCATGCGAAACAAAAAGGACTGGAAGAGACAGAAAGACACGCACTCGACCTCTATGCTAGGGGCTAGTTGCCGCCAAGCACAATCAACCCTACCAGAGAGAGACTCAACCTAGCATGCATGCTAATTTCTAGGGCGCCAGTGCTTCATTTATTCATCTGTTGCTCAGGGTCTGCGCCTAGCTTTGTACAAAGGGTTACATGCCTCGCCGGCAAGGCTTGTACAAAAATGTGGTTTGCTGGGAGGCCCGGCAACCGCGCCTTACGGGTAAAACTTGCGAAGATGTTCGATGTTCCAGGAATTACTCACTGGGATACCATCTGCGGTCTCCAGGCGGACTGCATCGGGCCTGGTGACTCGTATTGCCCGGTAAGGGCCTTCCCACTTCGGCGTCAACTTGTTGGAATTCATGGCGGATTGGATTTGCCGAAGAACAAGGTCGCCTTCCTCAAGGCTTCAGGCATGAACCTTGCGGCTATGGTAGCAGCGCAAGGCTTTCTGGTAGCGAGGGGCTCGCACAGCAGCCCAAAGACGATCTTCCTCAAGGAGCGTCGCATCATCGTGGCACAACTGCTCTTGCTCAAGCTCATCATAAGCGAGCACTCGAGGTGACCCGTATATGAGTTCCGTAGGGAGAACTGCTTCTGCCCCGTATACCAGGGCAAAGGGTGTTTGGCCCGTCGCTCGATTTGGTGTCGTTCTGATGGACGAAAGAACTGTTGGCAACTCATCAATCCAGCGCCTTCCGCACTTGTGTAGCCTGCCAAAAGTCCAGGTCTTGAGGCCTCGCAACACCTCTGCGTTTGCCCTCTCAGCCTGGCCGTTACTTCTGGGATGAGCAACAGAAGCAAAACAAACCTTGCCGCCGAGGTCTTGGATATACTGCATAAAGGTGCGGCTTGTGAACTGCGTGCCGTTGTCGGTGATGACTCTATTCGGCACACCAAAACGGCATACTAGTCCCTTGAAGAACTTGACGGCTGATTGTGTTGTCACCTTTCTCACCGGTTCCACTTCTGGCCACTTTGTGAACTTGTCGATCGCGACATAGAAGTACTCAAAGCCCCCACGGCACGGGGAAAGGGGCCCAGTATGTTGAGCCCCCAGACCGAAAAGGGCCAGGAAAGAGGAATGTTTTCCATCTCAAATAAAATCAACAAAAAGGACATCCAAAAGATTCACTAGTCCCAAGGAGCGAATTTTCATACTGTATCTTTTTGCTGGAGAGGGTCCAAAAGCTCATAAGTACAAGAAATCTTCATCTCTTTTGCTGGAAAGGATCCAACAATAAAAGAAAATCTTCATCTTTTCTGCATGGGAAGAAAGGGTCCAAAAGTTTGAGTTCCCCCTTGAAGGGCTTGGGCTGGTTGATGAAGCTTCTTTGAATGGAACTAACACACTTCACACTTGGTTACTAGTGTAGTTGCATCCTGGAGGGCAGTGGGCCAAAATAAACCTTGCCGGAATGCCTTGCCGGCAAGGGCCCTTGATCCTATGTGAGAGCCACATATGCCTCGCCTCCATGTATCTCTGCCAACAGCTCCAGTCCGTTCTACTGAGGAATGCACTTCAATTTCACACCGTTTGGTCTCCTTGTGTATAGGGTATCATCCATAAACTGATACATGCTGGACCGACGGGCTACTTTTTCTGCTTCTTCCTATTTCTCAGGGAGTTCCCCCGTTTGGAGAGACGGACGATGCGCTGCGCCCATGTCGGAGCCTGGGGCTCGACGGCAAGGACTAAAGGCTCATCTTTGGCCGTAGGGGCAGCTGCCTCTATGGTCAGGGCCTGGGGCCCTGGGGCAGCTGCCTCTACCCGACAACTTCCTTACCGGCGGCTCCTGGGAGCTCAGTGGGAAAGTACTTGCCGGGGCCTGCCTTCCTTCCCTTGTTCTGTCCTGCTGATGGCTCAACGGATGGCTGAGTTAATTGAAGCACAAAGGTACCTGGTTCCACATGCAACTTGAGGGCAGCGCGTTTCGACAGGTCGTCGGCAATGTTGTTCTCTGCTCGGGGAACATGCTCTGCTTGTAGTCCGTCAAAACGCTCTTCCAACTTCCTTACTTCATGCACATAGGCCTCCATCAACGGGCTCTAGTAATCCTTATTAACTTGCTTAACGACCAGCTGCAAATCACCTCTAATGATGAGCTTCCTGATCCCGAGGTCTGTCGCAATCCTGAGACCGGCAAGCAATCCCTCACACTCCGCCGTGTTGTTCATTGATTTTTCCCGGGGAAAGTGCATTTGAACTATGTACTTGAGGTGCTCTCCGGTGGGTGCGACGAGTACCACGCCGGCACCAGCACCTTGTAGTGAGAAAGCTCCATCAAAGTACACAATCCAATCGCGACACGTCTCCTTGCCGGGAAGGGTGGTCTCCTGAACCTCTTCGTCGGGTGTTGCGGTCCATTCTGCTATGAACTTTGCCAAGGCTCGGCTCTTGATCGTTGAAGTACTTTCAAACTTGAGGCCAAAGCTCGACAGCTCCAACGCCCACTCCACAGTCCTCCCAGTCGCATCTGGGTTGTGCAAGACTCGTTGCAAAGGGAGGCGGGTGACGGCGGTGATCTCATGTGCTTGGAAATAGTGGCGCAGCTTTCTCGAGGCCATGAGGAGGCAGAAAAGTAGCTTCTGCATACCCGAATATCTTGATCTAGCCCCCTACAAGAGAGAATTGACAAAATAAACCGGGTGCTACACAACCTTTTTCTTCTGTTCGACTTTGCCTGCTTGCGCATACTCTGTCTTGCCGGGATCGGGCCTTGCCGGGGGTCCCACCTTGCTGGCGCCGTGCCGGGGAATGCCCCGGCACATCATCCGATGGCTCGGCCGCTGCCGCTGTTTCTTCCTCAAGTTACCTCTGCGCCACTAGCGGAGCACTGACCACTTGATTCGTCGTCGCTAGATATAGCAGCAATGACTCTTGTGGCATAGGCGCGACTAGTGTTGGCGTGGAGGAGAGGTACCTCTTCAGATCTTGCAGTGCTGGCTCTGCCTCTGGAGTCCATTTCATTGGACCCGCCTTCTTCAAAACTTTGAAAAAGGGGAGGGGTGCTCGGCAGATTTGGAGATGAACCTACTTAGAGCAGCAATGCAGCCGGCGAGCCTACGGACGTCCTTGACCCGTCTTGGCGCCTCAATTTGCTCAATCGCTTTGATCTTATCGGGATTCGCTTCAATTCTGCGTTGAGACACAAAGAAACCAAGAAGCTTGCCGGACGGGACGCTGAACACGCACTTCTTTGGATTGAGCTTGAGGTTGAACTTGCGTAGGTTTGCAAATGCTTCTTTCAGATCCTGCACGAGCGTAGCCTTGTCCTTGGTTTTGACCACTATGTCATCCATATAAGCTTCGATATTTCTATGCAGCTGTGGTTCAAAACCAATTTGGACTGCTCGGGCAAATGTCGAACCAGCACTTTTCAACCCGAAAGGCATCCGTAGAAAACAGTAGGTGCCACATGGGGTGATAAACGTGGTCTTTTCCTCGTCTCCCTTCACCATGAAGATCTGGTGTTATCCTGAGTAGGCGTTGAGGAATGACAGCAGGTCACACCCGGCAGTGGAGTCCACTATCTGGTCAATGTGTGGAAAAGGGAAAGGATCCTTTGGACATGCCTTATGGATGTCCGTATAGTCAATACATAGCCTCCATTTCCCATTTGCCTTACGCACTACCACCGGGTTGGCCAACCATGTGGGGTCGAGCACTCCTCTGACCAAGCCTGCCGCTTCCAACTTCCTGATCTCCTCGATGATGAACTCTTGTCGCTCCAAAGCTTGCTTCCCGACCTTCTGCTTGACGGGCCGCGCATGGGGACAGACCACAAGGTGGTGCTCGATCACCTCCCTGGGAACGCCGGGGATGTCGGATGCTTGCCATGCAAACACGTCGACATTTGCCCGCAGGAAGGCGATGAGCGCGCTTTCTTATTTGCTGTCAAGGGTGGAGCTTATAGTGAAAGCCCCGCCCGGCCGTCCTCCTTGACGGGCACCTTCTTGGTCTCTAGTGGTGCTGCCTTGGACTTCTTTCTCTTGCCGGTGGAGCTCTATGGCACGTCCTCGACGGGAGTGCAGTACTCCGAAGAGGCACGCTTGCTGGAGTGGGTGTAGGAGGTCTTGCCGGTTTTCTTCCCTCCCGGGGCTTCAGCGGCAGGAGCAAGTGCCTTGGCAGCAGTTGCTGCGACTGCCTCCCGGTAGAGTTGGTCGGCGCAAATGAGCGCGTCTTTCTTGTCGGAGGGGATGGTGATGATGCTCATTGGCCCGGGCATCTTCAATGTGTTGTAGGTGTAGTGTGACGCCGCCATGAACTTGGACAGCGCTGGGCGGCCAAGTATCCCATTATAGGGCAAGGGGATCTTGGCGACATCAAAAATGATCTTCTCTGTCCTATGGTTCAGCTCGCTTCCAAATGTAACGGGCAACGTGATCTTACCCTTCGGCTGACTCCTTCCTGGGTTGACCCCTTGAAACATGCCCGTCTCTTCGAGATCTCTGTCGGGGATTTGCGGTCTCTCGATCACAGCCGGTGAGATCAAATTCAGACCGGCCCCACCGTGAACTAGCACTTTTTTCACCTTGACGTTGCGTATTGTTGTCGAAACCAACAATGGCAAACACCCGACCGCAGTTGTGCGATCAGGGTGGTCCTTGGTGTCAAAAATGATAGGCGTGTTGGACCACTTCAGTGGCCTCTAGGCGTCGAACGATGGCTCTGCCGCAGTGACTTCACGCACCCACTGCTTCAGTTGGCGGTGAGAGGTATGCAACAACGCACCACCGTCGACCCACATGGCCTCTGTAGATTTTTGGAACTCATGCTCGCCGAACTCATCGTCCTCATCCTGATCCTCCTCCTTCCTTCTTGTCGCGGCCTTGAGCGGGCCTCTCCTGTTGATTATCTTTGTCGCGGCGGCCCCCTCGGTCGCCACGCTTCTTGCCGGACCCCTCAGCACCGACCTGACCCTTCTCCTTGTCTCGCCTCTCATACTCGGCTTTTTGCTTCTCTGCAAGCAGCTCAACCTGCCAGCAGTTCCGAAGGTCGTGGCCCTTGGTGCGATGGATCTTGCAGTACTGCTTGTCAGAACCTCCTGGCTTGTCGGCAGCCGCCAAGGCCCGGCAGGCGGCGCACCCAGCAACTTCCTTGCCGGGGTCGTCAACCTTGGCCTTCTTGGCGGCGCCGGGGTCGCCGGATCCCTCGACAGCAAGCACGGTATTTCCCTTACGCTTCCTATTGCGGCGTCGGCCCTTCTTTTCCGGGGCAATGGCGTCTTCATCCGTGGAGTCGGTTTCTGCGCTGGCGTCCTCGCCGGGGTACTTCCTCCCTTCTTCAGCCCGAGCACATCTATCAGCCAGGACATAAAGCTCGGCTACATCCTTAACCTTGTTCATCGCCAGCTCTTCACGCATCTTGCGGTTGCGCACATTCTGATGGAATGCACTGATGATAGCGGCAGGGTGAACATCTGGGATGTTGTACTGCACACGGCTGAACCTTTGTATGTATTTGCGCAGGGTCTCGCCGTCTTTCTGGGGGATGACATGCAAGTCACTTGCCTGGCCAGGAGTTTGGTGGCCTCCGGTAAAGGCACCAACAAACTCGTGGCACAGATCCGACCAAGAAGAGATGGAGTCCGCTGGCAGGTGCATCAACCATGACATAATGTTGGGCTTAAGCGCCAACGGAAAGTAGTTGGCAAGCACCTTGTCGTCGTGAGCCCCGGCAGCTTGCATCACGATAGTGTAGATGCTGAGGAACTCCAACGAATGAGTCTTGCCATTGTACTTCTCTCCGACCTCAGGCTTGAACGTGCGGTGGGTGGGCCACTGGAACTGCCGCAGCTCACGGGTAAAGGCTGGACAACCCACCTCGTAATGTAGGTCGCCGGAGCCCCCCGGCGCTGGGCGGTTCATAGTGGGCCCCACACGCCGCTGATGGTGCGCTTCCCGCCGCCGCTCGATGGTGGTCCGAGCGTCCTCCTGAGCTCGCTCTTGAAGAACTTGACGTTGGTCGCAGCGGGCTCGAGGGTCAGACGACGCCATGGAAACGTTGTCATAGGCGTCGCCCCGACGAACCGGTGGCTGCTGTTGCTGGCGTGGGGGAGGAGAGTGCACCGTGGTTGCAGCAGTCGAGGTCCTCCCACCACTGGCGTGCGCCGGCTCGACGGAGCGCCGACACGAGGGTCCCGCTGGTCGCGGTTCATCTTTATTGGCAAAGCTGATGAGGCTTCGAATGGTGGCTCTCCACTCGTCGAGCTTCTCCGCGGCAGAGGAAAGCCGAGGAGAAGTTGCACGCGTGCCAATGCTTCTGCTAGCGTGGGTGGTGGCGAAAGCTGCGTGTACCGTGACGTGCTCCGACTTCTAACCACGTTAGAAGGAGCTCTATCATGGTCTCGCGGTTGCGCGCCGCTTCCACCAGCATCCAGGTGCGCACGCTGTCCCGGTGCGTCCTGAGAGTGACGCAAAGGGCTCTTCCCGTGGCGGCGCCCGGGGGCTCCGACGTCGCGGCATTGCTCGTCGCGCGCGGCCTGGGAAGGCCGCGATGCTACCGCCGGTTGGGGCGTCCTAGCGGTTGCCGCGCCGCCCGTGGGCAGCACGGCCCTGCCCCCCGGACCCAGCAGCGTGTGGCTCGTCGTCTTGGACCCGAACGACGCTGCTCGCCTGGCTCCGATCACCAGAGTGTCGTGGACGCTCGCCGGCCGCGCCTCCGGCACCATCCGTGGCCACCACGGCACCCGCCCGCGCTGGTGCGGACGGGCCGGCTCCGAACGACCTGATCGCTGTTATCCCCTTCTTCTTGGGGGCCATGGCGATGATGAAGGAGTCGATGCGCTAACTTCTGGACCAGATTTTCACAGCTTGCACCCGCCTACCTGGCGCACCAAAGGTGTCGGGGGAAACGACACCAATGGGATCACGGGGAATCCCTACTATGGTTGATGGGGCGTGGAGCTATGCAAAGAGTGGGACTGAAAGATCAGCGCGAGGGGATTTTTACCCAGGTTCGGGCTGCAAGCGATGCGTAATACCCTAGTCCTGCTTTGGTGTATATATTTGGTGCTTGAGCTCTTGAACTAGCTGCGGTGCATGCCCGGTTCAAAAAGTCCGAATCCTTCCTCAGTATGCCTCGGGCCTCCTTTTATAAGCCAAAGGGGTCGCCACAGTGGCATATAGGAGGTGGAAAGTATGTACAGTGTACAAGTCTATCCCCTGACACCATAGGACAAACGGATTTAATGCGCTGCCGACGTGCCCTTTTACTTTATCGGGGACGGCAACGAAACTTGTCCCATCCGTCGCCGCCTCGCCTTGCTTCGACGTGCGTCCAAGCCGATGAGGCATGCAACACCACGCTGGCTGGCTGGTGATATGTCTCCAACATATCTGTAATTTATGAAGTAGTCATGCTATCATATTATCCATCTTAGATGTTTTATATGCATTTACATGCTATTTTATATGTTTTTTGGGACTAACCTATTAACCTAGAGCCCAGTGCTAGTTTCTGTTTTTCCCTTGTTTTTGAGTTCTACAGAAAAGGAATACCAAACGGAGTCCAATTGACGTGCCAATTTTTGTCGATTTTTTATGGACCAGAAGAAGCCCACGGAGCATCGAAGATGGACCAGAAGAGTCCGGAGACGTCCACGAGGGTGGAGGGCGCGCCCCCTATCTCGTGGACGACTCGGAGACCCCCCTGACGTGAAACCGACACAAAAAATTCCTATAAATACAAAAAACCCCAGAAAATAACCTAGATCGGAAGTTCTACCGCCGCAAGCCTCTGTAGCCACGAGAAATCAATCTAGGCCCTCTCTGGCACCCTGCCGGAGGGGGCCATCATCACCGGAGGCCATGGAGGAGGATCCCGGAGGGACCATCATCACCATGAAGGCCAAGGACCAGAGGGAGAACCTCTTCCCATCCAGGGGGAGGCCATGGAGGAGGAAGCACAAGGGGGAGAACCTCTCCTCCTCTCTCTCGGTGGCGCCGGAGTGCCATCGGGAGGGGAATCATCGCCGTGGTGATCGTCTTCATCAACATCACCATCACCATCATCATCACCATCCTCATCTATTTTACGCGGTCCACTCTCCCGCACCCCGCTATAATCCCTACTTGAACATGGTGCTTTATGCCACATATTATGATCCAATGATGTGTTGCCATCCTATGATGTTTTGAGTAGATATTCTTTGTCTTTGGGTTGATTGATGATCTAGATTGGTATGAGTTGTATGTTTTATTTTGGTGTTGTCCTATTGTGCCCTCCGTGTCGCGCAAGCTTGAGGGATTCCTGCTGTAGGGCGTTGCAATACGTTCATGATTCACTTAGAGTGGGTTGCTTGAGTGACAGAAGCATAAACCCGAGTAAGGGGGTTGTTGAGTATGGGATAAAGGGGACATGATGCTTTAATGCTATGGTTAGGTTTTACCTTAATGATTAGTAGTTGCGGATGCTTGCTAGAGTTCCAATCATAAGTGCATATGATCCAAGAAGAGAAAGTATGTTAGTTTATGCCTCTCCCTCATATGAAATTGCAATGACGACTACCGGTCTTGTTAACGATTGCCTAGGATAATTCCGCACACCGACCCATCATATTCCACACTCGCTATTTATAATATTTAGTAATATATTCTAACTTTATGATAACAGCACCTACTTTTATATTTTAGCTCTCCGATACCATGCAAAGTTATCCTCTTCATACCCACAACGTAGTTTTATTTCCCGTTTCTAGTTGGAAGCAAACGTTCGGTGTACGTAGAGTCGTATCAGTGGCAGATAGGACTTGAGAGAATATTGATCTTACCTTTAGCTCCTTGTGGGTTCGACACTCCATACTTATCACTTTCACCATTGGGAATTGCTACGATGATTCCCTGCACTTGGGGATTATCAAGCTCTTTTCTGGCGCCGTTGCCGGGAAGCAATAGCGTGGGGTTGATATTCTCGTGTGTGCTTGTTTGCTTTCTTCACTAAGTAGATTTTGTTTTTCATTTTTGTTTCTGTTTAGTTGTGGGTGAAACATACAAAAAAATTAAAAGAATGAAAATACAAAAAAAATTACTCGCCTTTCATGCCTAAAAAGTTTTTCACTAAGAGAAGTGATTGGAAGATTATGCATTGAAGAAGTGAGGGTCGACCTTGAGCACTTGTGTTCATGCTCATGGAAACAATGTAAAAATTATCATGGAATCTTCTCTGAAAATAATTATCTCATTGTATATATCCATTGTATTATAAAAATAATGTGCCAAGCTTTGGTTGTAGGATGATTAGATTGCTTGTTTACTATGTGCAGTACAAAAACAGAAACTTTGGCTGTAGTGCGTGAATTTACATTTTTTACTCGAAAGTCAAATGGGTCTGAAACTTTTTGCACATTACTTCTGTACAATTTTTTTAAAGTTTCATATTTTTTTTAGATTTTTTTGGAGTTACAGAAGTTTAATAACTTCCAGATTACTACAGACTGTCCTGTTTTTGACAGATTCTGTTTTCTATGTGTTGATCGCTTATTTTGACGAATCTATGGGTAGTATCGGGGGGTATGAACCATGGTGAAGTTGGAATAAAGTAGATAAAGTGCTAATATGAAATTGGAATGAGTTTGCAACAGTACCTAAAGGTAGTGATTTGCTTTAGTATACTAACGGATCTCACAAAGTTTTTGTGGATGAAGTGTTCGAAGAGCGAGGAGTTACCAATGTGAGAAGAATAAAGAGATGCAAGAATTCAAGCTTGGGGATGCCAAAGGCACCCCAAGTAAATATTTCAAGGATACTCAAGCATCTAAGCTTGGGGATGCCCCGGTTAGCATCCCATCTTTCTTCTTCAACAATTATCGGTATACCTCGGTTTTTGTTTTGTTCACATGATTTGTGTCCTTTGTGTTTTTATTTTTCTTTAAGAACCATTCTAGTATGAGATGTCCCTTAATCAATTTATATAATGATTCATGTTCTTCACTTATATCTTTTGAGTATGACCTTATAGAATGCTCTTTGTGCTTCACTTAAATCTTTTGAGTATGGTTTTATAGAATGCTTCGTGTGCTTCACTTATATATTTTGAGCTTGGATATTGGTTAGTCTATATTAATTGTAGAATGCTCCATGAACTTCACTTATATATTTTGGAATATGAATAATACTATCATCTAAAGCGGGTTTGGAAGAGTGTCAACTTTAGGAATTAGTGATCCCACTATTCCGAATGAGAAGAATTTTGCTTATCTGGAGAGTAGAAAAATTTCTATGCTTGTAGATCATGAAAATAATGCTTTATGTGATGGTTATATTGTTGAATTCATTCATGATGCTACTGAAAGTTATTATGAGGGAGGAATATATGCTTGTAGGAGTTGCAATAATATCAAGTTTCCTCTCTATGTGCTTAAAGTTTTGAAGTTATACTTGTTTTGCCTTCCTATGCTAGTTGATTCTTGTTCCTATAAATTATGTGTTCACAAAATCCATAGGCATAGGAAGTGGGCTAGATTCAAATGTGCTAGTCATATTCTTCATGATGCTCTCTTTATGTTTCAATTCTTTTCTTTTATGTGAGCATCATTGAAATCATCATGCCTAGCTAAAAGGCATTAAAGAAAAGCGCTTGTTGGGAGACAACCCAATATTTACCCTTACTATTTTTATGTGTTTACATGATTAAGCTACTGTAGTAATCATGTTTTATAGCTTTTGTTTCAATAAAGTGCCAAGTAAGACCTTTGGGAAGACTTGGGTGAAAGTTAATGTGATCTTGCTGTAAAAAACAGAAACTTTGCGCTCACGAGATTAGCTGTCATTTTTTTTACAGAAGAGTGATTTTGAGTTGATTATTTTTGAAGAAGATTAATAGACAAATTCCTCACGTCCACCAATTTATTTCATAATTTTTGGAGTAGCATAAGTATGGTTGCTGTTCAGATCATTACAGACTGTTCTGTTTCTGACAGATTCTGATTTCATTGCATAGTTTGTTTGTTTTCTAGTTTCTATGGCTTATATTTCTCAATATAAATTGTAGAAATGGTATGGTACAGTAGGAATTGTGTGAGAACAATTATGAACCTTTTCTTTGACAGTACCAAAGTGAATGGTTTACTCTTTATCATACTAACCTACCTCACGAAGTTCCGTTAAGTTTTGTGTGATTGAAGTTTTCAAGCTTTGGGTGAGATATCGATATGAGGAGAATAAGGAGTGGAAAGACCATAAGCTTGGGGATGCCCAAGGCACCCCAAGTTAATATTCAAGGAAGACTCAATCGCCTAAGCTTGGGGATGCCCCGGAAGGCATCCCCTCTTTCGTCTTCAAAATTATCGGTATACCTTACTCGGAGCTATATTTTTATTCGTCACATGATATGTGTTTTGCTTGGAGCGTATTTTCAATTTTACTTGCTGTTTGAATAAAATCATTGGATCTGAAATCTTGAATGAAAAAGCATCCTCCCATGGCTAGTTAATTATTTGACTACTCAGTGTTCTTCACTTATATCTTTTGGAGTAGTTTGTCATTTACTCACATGCTTCACGTATATCCTATGAGTGAATGGTTGAATGAATTGAATATCATAAATCTGAAATTATATACCATGGGGAGTAATGACTTCATACAGAATAAGTATTGGTAGTAAACTTATTGAAAGTTAGCAAACACAGAATTGGTCACTTGAACAATTCATGAATGAATATTGAAGGAAGAGAGATTTCACATATAAATATACTATCTTGGACATCTTTTGTAATTGTGAGCACTCATTAAAATATGACATGCTAAAAGGTTGATGTTGGACAAGGAAGGAAACTTAATGGGTTATGTTTTCCTATATCCGAAACGTTATATTGTCTTGGATCATCCAACATGTTGAGCTTGCCTTTCCCTCTCATGCTAGCCAAATTCTTTGCACCAAGTAGAAATACTAGTGCTTCCAAACATCCCCTAAACCAGTTTTGCCATGAGAGTCCACCGTACCTACCTATGGATTGAGTAAGATCCTTCAAGTAAGTTGTCATCGGTGCATGCAATAAAAATTGCTCTCTAAATATGTATGATCTATTAGTGCGAAGAAAATAAGCTTTATACGAACTTGTGATAGGGAAGAAATAAAAGCGACGGACTGCATAATAAAGGTATTTATCACAAGCGGCAATATAAAGTGACGTTCTTTTGCATTAAGATTTTGTGCATCCAACCATAAAAGCGCATGACAACCTCTGCTTCCCTTCGTGAAGGGCCTATCTTTTACTTTTATCTTCTACCCTTATACAACAGTCATGGTGATCATCACCTTTCCTTTTTACACTTTTTCCTTTGGCAAGCACTTTGTGTTGGAGCGATCCAGATATATATATATATATATATATATATATATATATATATATATATATCCACTTGGATGTAGGTTCTCATAAATTATTATTGTTGACATTACCCTTGAGGTAAAAGGTTGGGAGGCAAAACTATAAGCCCCTATCTTTCTCTGTGCCGGATTAAAACTTTGAACCCATAAATATCACGTGAGTGTTAGCAATTGTGAAAGATTAAATGATAGTTGAGTATGTGGGATTTTCTAAATCAAAGCTCTTACATAGATCATTCCTTAAAATAAGATGAATTGCAATTGTTTGATGACTGAGAACATAGTTTGTTAGTTTTCAAGAAAGTTTATGGTCTGTGCTTTAACATGTGAATAGCTTGTTACTTGATCATGAGAAGTTTTATGAGATGAGCTACTCTTACGACATATAATGATGCTAGAAAAGGTGATTGAAATTATCATTGATCACACTTGTGCACTTCCTAGCATTCACACTTCATAAATTATTTCTTTTATCATTTACCTACTCGAGGACGAGCAGGAATTAAGCTTGGGGATGCTGATACGTCTCCAACGTATCTATAATTTATGAAGTATTCATGCTATTATATTATCCATCTTAGATGTTTTATATGCATTTATATGCTATTTTATATGATTTTTGGGACTAACCTATTAACCTAGAGCCCAGTGCCAGTTTCTGTTTTTTCCTTGTTTTTGAGTTTTACAGAAAAGGAATACCAAACGGAGTCCAATTGACGTGCCAATTTTTGACGATTTTTTATGGACCAGAAGAAGCCCACGGAGCATCGGAGATGGACCAGAAGAGTCTCGAGCCGTCCACGAGGGTGGAGGGCGCGCCCTACCCCCTGGGCGCGCCCCCCTATCTCATGGACGACTCGGACACCCCCCTGACGTGAAACCGACGCCAAAAATTCCTATAAATACAGAAACCCCCAGAAAACAACCTAGATCGGAAGTTCCGCCGCCGCAAGCCTCTGTAGCCATGAGAAATCAATCTAGGCCCTCTCTGGCACCCTTCCGGAGGGGGCCATCATCACCGGAGTCCATGGAGGAGGATCCCGGAGGGGCCATCATCACCATGAAGGCCAAGGACCAGAGGGAGAACCTCTTCCCATCCAGGGGGGAGGCCATGGAGGAGGAAGAACAAGGGGGAGAACCTCTCCTCTCTCTCTCGGTGGCGCCTGTCGGATTTCGGGTTCCGGCAAAACCCTTGAGGTTCGAACACTGGGGTGCGCACGAAGATTTCCCCCTACCCAATCACGCCCTCAGCCTCACCGCGATCTCAAAGCCTAGCTCGACGAACCCGCAACACAAGAGACACGAGATTTATACTAGTTCGGGCCACCGTTGTGGTGTAAGACCCTACTCCAGTGTGGTGTGGTGGATTGCCTCTTGGGCTGAGGATGAACAGTACAAGGGGAAGAACAGCCTCCTGAGGAGAGGTGTTCTTGTGGTTGGTGGGTGTGAGGATGGAGTGGATCCAGTCTCGGATCAGTTCAGGCTGAGTTGATTGCCTCCTATGGTGGTGGCTAGTCCAATCTATAGAGGCCTGGTCCTCTTCCCAAATATTGAGCGGGAAGGGATGGCACAACGGCCAATTTGATGGGGGACAACTAGTATAAGCAATCCTGACTAAAGGTGGTCTTCACCTGCCAAAGGCTCTGGCGGTGACGCCGTCTTGGGCTCCATGGTGACCTCCGTCCTGCCATCCTGCTAGTCTTGGTTTTGTTGCACCGATATGGAAACCTTTGCCCGACGTCTCGGTACTCCTCGCCTGCGCTTGCCTCCTTAGCACCAAAGAGGGAACGAGGACACTGTGCGCACTGGTGCCCGCCTGGCCTTGGTCGTCATGGCTTGCGTCATGGGAACTTCACGAGGTTCGCCTTGCCTTGATCTCTCCGCCCCTCGCGAGGGTCTTGAGCGTTTGCCGGTGAAGACGGGCTGTACTGGGCCGCCGGTGGCGCCACGCTGCGGGCCGCAGGCAGACAAGTCTGGGGACCCCCGTTCCTAGAACACCGACAGTAGCCCCCGGGCCCAAGGCGCGCTCGGACTTGGCTTCGAGGCGAAGCCAAAGGACAAGTGCGGAGCGTCGCGGGCCCCAACAGCCTGCGGCCTTGGTTGAGGCATGGCGATTGATTGGATGTGGGCGGCCCCGCTTCTCCACGCAGCCTTGATATCCGCCTGGCTAGGCGGCCACGGCGCCCTACACAGTTATTTCCCCCTCGCAGGCAGTGCACTCCACAACTCCTCCGCTTCTTCGAACCCCAGCTTCCTCTTCCGATCTGACTCGAGCTCAGTCCTCTCCATCGCCATGGCGCCGAACCGAACAAAGAAGTGGAAAAAGCAACTGTCCTCAGCCAGCCCACCTCCGGCAATCGAGCCCGCCGTCGGTCGGTCGCGGGTGCTCAATCAGGAGGCCATGGATAAGGTCCGCCCGCGCTCGCCACCAGCTTCAACGAATGGGGAGGGACGGTGGCCTGGCCTGCGTCCCGAGCTGCCATCGATAGGACAACCACTGAGGTTCAGTTCTTCATTGACGCCCTATGGGCTGGCCTAGTTCCTCCTTTGTTCGCCTTCTTCAACGCCGTGCTTTCCCATTATCAGATTCATATGCTGCACCTTGATCCCCAATCCGTGGCCCTTCTCGCTGTCTTCGCCTTTGTTTGCGAGGCCATGGTGGGCATTGCCCCCTCCGTGGCCTTCCTGTGCCATTTTTTCTCGCTGCACCTGACCGACCCCCTGAAGTGCTCGGGGTGCCTGAGCTTCGAGGCTGTGGCGGAGACGGCTGGCTCGGGGGTTGATTTTGAGCTCCCCCTGCTCTCGCCTCTGTCGTCGCCGATGTCCCCAACTCCGGCTGGGCCACGAGAAGCTCGCGAGCCTTTCCTTCGTCTGGCTCCGGTTGAGGAGGTTGAAGGACCTCGGCATGACTACGCCCAAGGTGATGAAGGAGTTCCTCCGACGCCGAATTGCCCCATTCCAGCGCCATTCCCAGCCGATGTGGGCCCTAACCAGCGATCAGGACCGCATGAGGCTTCAGGAGTCGGGGCTCCCAGCTGAGGCACGAAGAACGGTGCTCAAATTCTTGACAGGCGACCCCTCGCCAGGCGATATGCCACAAGAGGGTTGCCTCCTGTACTACTGCTCGAACAGGGTGGAGTTCACGGGGCAGATACCCCCTTTCGATGAATGGGGGCTGCGTCCAGTCGGCCTTGTGGGGCCCCGTGAGAACCCCGTCTTCGTGGTTCCTCTCCTTGTCACCGGCGCCGAGCTTGCCCCAAGAGTGGACGTAGGGAGGCAAGCACTGCTGGAGGCCGGAGGTGCGTGTGCCGAGGTGTCGATGCTGCCTGAGGCTCTCGTGGCGTCATCCTCAGGAACCCGTGATTCTCGCCCTGGGCGGCAGCTGAGGGGGCAACGCAGTCCGCTGCTCCTGAGGCCGAAGCTCCTGAGGCCTCAGCAGGTCGTCGCGAGGCGGAGCCCGATAGCTCTCCCCAACCAGGCGCTCCTAAGGTCGTCTCCTCGGGCGCTTCACCGGTCGCGCACCGCGTTGGTCGCCACGTACAACGCTTGGGCCTGTTCCGCGTGGACTTTGCGGCGCTCCGTAAGAGGAAGGGGTCTCCAAGTTGCAGCAGTGGCACCGTCCCGCCGTTGAAACATAGGAAGTACATCGCCATAGACGAGTAAGTACCTTATCTTTGTAATTCCTCGAGTGCCGCTTCCCTTCCTGAAGGTGGCTCTTCAGGATCCCTTCTGCCAAGGCCGTGGAGTCTCCTGAGGAGGGACCTCCTCTTGCCTCAACTCCCCCGCTAGCCTTGAGCGCCCCAAGCCTGCGCGCCGCACCCGACGCGGGGTTGGCTGGAGAAGCAAGCCTGCCTGCAATGCGCCTCGAGCCCGTGCCTTTGCCATCTCTCCCTCACGGCCTTGCTTGGAGTGCGGCCGGCATGCCAAGGGCTCCTCCTTTGGTCGTGGATGGCGGCTGGATGGCTTCGATCCAGGGCTCCTCTTCAAGCGGTGGGTCTATGCCTACCCGGGCCCCTCGCGGGGCCTGGCCAGCGATCGAGGGGGCGCCATCCCCCAGCCCCCTGCTGAGAGGGGGCGTGCCGCTTCGGACCCCGTCGGCAACTCCCGTGGCGGAGGACGGAATCGGCCGCACGCTTAAGTTTGTGTACGAATGAAGCGTCATTTGCCACGAGCTTTTCCAAGAGGCGATGGGCGTGATGAACCAGCTCGGTGGGGAACTCGGGGATGTAGACGTGCGCCTCGAGGTCGAGGGTCTTCGACTGATGGAGGAGCGGCATAAGCTGAAGGTGGCCATCAACCTCGGGTGCCACCAGCGCGAGCTTGACAATGCGAAGGCCGAGGCGTCTCTTGCGACCTCGCGCGAGGCCTGCTCCCGAGCCTTGGAAGAAGCCCGGGAAGCCGCCCGCCGCCATGAGCTCACAGAGAAACGCGCGTGGGAGCTCCAGGCCTGGAGCGCCTCCTTGGAGCAGCAGGTAGAGGCACGCCAAGCCGCCCTTGCGTTGATGAGGGGGACGCCTGCCAAGGAGGGAGAGATGCTGAAGCGCGAGGAAGCGCTGGCGCTGGAAGCCATGGAGCACAGCGTCGAGCTTGAGCGGTTGGAGACGAGGGAGCGCCAAGTTGCTCTAGCGGAGGATGCCATCGGCGCGCGCGAGGCCCGGGCCCCAGGAGGATGTCGACCGCCGCGTGGCCGAGGCTCGCACGGATCTTGTGGGCAGGTACGACTTGAAGCTGAAGCTCATAGAGGCCGAGGCTGCGGGCAGGACTGCTGCCCTCAAGTGTAGGCTAACTGAGGCGGAACGGCGCGAGGAGGCCGCCGCCGCCGCCCTGGTCTCGGGGCAGGCTGAGCTGGCCTCTGCCCGCGCCGAGCTGCTTCCTCTTCAGCAGCGGGTCGCCAATGCCGAATCCTTCGCGCAGCAGAGCAGGGAGGAAGTGCTTCAACGGCGGACGCTGGAGCGCGTGCACGCCCCCATGCTCCAAGACCTCAGGAACAGGGCCAGCACGGCGCTGGGCTACATCTGCGACGAAAATGCCCCTCATCCCCACACGAACGATTACGCCAGTCACCTCCGCTTTTTCACCGACGTGGTGACACGTCTGGAGAACCGATCCGAGAGGGCTCTCCAGCTTGTTGAAGAGAGGAGTCGCGGCCTGCTCGGGCGTGCGTTCTCCCGCGTCTTCAGCCACCTACAGAACACCTACCCCAACTTCGATTTTGACGCCGCCATTGCCCCTGTACCTGAGGCCATCCGGGGTGACCTAGCGGAACGGGTGGAAGACAATGTGGATGCGCTGGTCAGGGCCTTCACTTCCGATGACGATGCGGTGGTGGTCGCGGCGGATGAAGGCGACGTGGTCGACAACGGCGAGGGTGGCACCGGTGACGGTGACGGGGACGCCAACGACGGTGACAGCGATGCCAGTGACGCGTCTGAAGGCGACCCGGGGGACGCCGTGGGCGACATGTCCGATTGAGCCCGTGCCTCCCTGTTGTTTATCCTGCATGCGAAAACTCGGGCACGGCCCTGGAGGTTGTAAGAGCATTTTGGGAGGGGAAGCCCCTCAAGTAAACAGATTATTGTCACTATTCCTTAGGCCAGGCTGAATATATGTCTTCATGAACCCGTGAATCCTGCGGCGAGTTCGCTGTTGTAATTTACCTTGGCCAGAACAGGTCCCAAACTGGCTTGTCAGGTCGCGAGTTTCTGAGGAGCCTCTAAGGAGCCTGCCGATTCGTTCGAGGGGGCCTCGCGAGAAGCAAGCGCCAGTCATGGCAGGGAATGCGTGCAGCGCTCGCGTGCTATGCCCAGCCCCCGCTCGCGAGGGGCTCGTGAGGAGGAGGCAGCAGGCGCAAACTCTGAATTAAGGCAGGAACTAGATTGCAAGAAATCGCACGAACGAGAAAAGCCACCCCCCGCGCACATCAATGAAAATTCAACTTCAACTTAAATCCAAAACTAGAAAGCAGCTCTACCGAAAAGAGGTTAAAAGCAAAGGGCTGTGTCCGGCGCCTAGTCTAGTCTTCTTGTCTTCTCACCAGAGCGGAGCTAAGTGCTGCCAGTTGGACGTGGGAGGGAGCCCCCGAGGCCCGAGGCCGGCACTCCTGAGACTCCGGGGCGTGTATAGCCCCACTCATTATTACGCGAGAGTGTCACGAGCGGAGACCTTCACAGGCGCGAGCCTTACTTCATATCACCAGACGAGAGCCCCACTTGCACCGCCCTCGACCACCATTGGGGGCGTCCAGAAACCAGGACGTCACCAAGGGGCAAAGGGGACGCCAGGGTGCCCTCGGCAACCACGGGTCCTCTGCCGGGGGAAGGCTCTCCAGCGCCTCCCCGGCAGAGGGCCTACCTCCGGGGGACACCCTGCTCCGTGCGGCGCGGGGAGGGGCCTTGCTCCCGGCACCTCTCCTGCAGCCCCCAGTGCGCTCCTCCTGGCGGAAGGGAGGCTGTCGAGCTGGGGCCGCCATCCGCTGCTGTGACATGATCCTCCTGCGACCCGTGGTTAGCGTAAGCTTGCTCCTGAGAGACTATTGGTACCCTGTAGCTATTGTCGCCGGCGCGGTTGGTGAGGCTCCTAGAAGGTCTCATCCTCTAGCGCCTCCTCCTCCCAGCCCGGCTCGAGGAACGAGCTAGGGTCATCTTCCAACGCGTACTCCTGGTCCACCATGCGGGGCACGTAGGCCTCCGAGGCCGTCGCCTCAAAGACCTCGCTGTAGTGCCCCACGCTCCATGTCGCCCGGCCCAGCGCACCGCCCAGAGGATGGTAGGGTGGCACCCCGTCGGGGCCGTAGGTGGCAACGCTCATACCCGCGCTCATTGGAGGTGAAGTGGCGCGGGTGCGATTGGGCGTCCAGTGCCGTTGGTCACGCCGGTGTCGATGAAGCCCAGGGTGTCGGTGTCAAAACCGGCGGATCCCGGTAGGGGGTCCCGAACTGTGCGTCTAAGGCGGATGGTAACAGGAGGTGGGGGACACGATGTTTACCCAGGTTCGGGACCTGTCGATGGAGGTAATACCCTACTTCCTGCTTGATTGATCTTGATGATATGAGTATTACAAGAGTTGATCTACCACGAGATCGTTGAGGCTAAACCCTAAAAGCTAGCCTATGGTATGATTGTTGTTGTCCTACGGACTAAACCCTCCAGTTTATATAGACACGGGAGGGGGCTAGGGTTACACAGAGTCGGTTACAAGGGAGGAGATCTTCACATCCGTATTGCCAAGCTTGCCTTCCACGCCAAGGAGAGTCCCATCCGGACACGGGACGAAGTCTTCAATCTTGTATCTTCATAGTCCAACAGTCCGGCTAAAGTATATAGTCCGGCTATCCGAGGACCCCCTAATCCAGGGCTCCCTCAGTAGCCCCTGAACCAGGCTTCAATGACGATGAGTCCGACGCGCAGATTGTCTTCGGCATTGCAAGGCGGGTTCTTTCTCCGAATATTCAATAGAAGATTTTGAACACAAGGATAGTGTCCGGCTCTGCAAAACAAATTCCACATACCACCGTAGGGAGAATAATATTTCCACAAATCTAATCTACTGAGACATTCTGCAGCGTGACATCACACCACGACCCGGTCATTATTCGAACCATTTTTCTCAACCAGCTACTGCACATATCGCGAGGCGGTTTTCTTGGAACGTCTTGTCGAAGCAGAGATCGTGTCCCCTTATCACGGGATTCTCATCAAAACGGGTGTGGGTAACCCAACCGCGCCATCAATTACGGCGCTTGGGGAATAAGCGAGTTTACCAGGCAGGTGGGGAGGCGCATAGTTTCTTCCGCCTTTTTAAAGGGACAAGGATTCGCCTTATTCACCCACGCCCTCTTCCCCCTTGCTCATCCATTCTTGCGCACTCGAGCTCCAGCACCCAAGTTCGCATTTTCTCCTCAAACCACTCCAAGCATGTCCGGAGCGGGAGGCAAGTGGATGGTTTCCTCCGTCACGGAGGAGGACATCAAAAAGCTATGGGGAGCCGGATATCTGGCCGCGGATATCGCACACCGGCTGCCGGATGAGGGGCAGATAGTCCCGACTCCAAAACCCCATGAGAGGGTGGTTTTTCTTACCCACTTCGTCCGCGGACTGGGATTTCCCCTCCACCCATTTGTCCGCGGGCTCATGTTCTACTACGGGCTGGATTTTCACGATCTGGCCCCCAATTTCATCCTCAACATCTCGGCGTTTATCGCCGTGTGCGAGGCCTTTCTCCGCATCAAGCCCCACTTCGGCCTGTGGCTAAAGACCTTCAATGTTAAACCGAAGGTGGTGGTCGGCCAGCAAGCAGAGTGCGGAGGCGCCATGGTGGGCAAAGTGCCCAACGTCATCTGGCTTGAAGGCTCCTATGTGGAGACCATAAAGAGGTGGCAATCGGGGTGGTTCTACATCACCGAGCCACGCGACACCAACTGGGTGGCGGCCCCCGAGTTTCGATTCGGGATCCCCACGCGGCTCACCTCCTGGAAAGAGAAGGGCCTATCTTGGGGTTCCCGGTAGAGCTGACCGGACTCCAGACCTGCGTGAAGAACATGATGAGCAAGAAAATCAAGCTCGTCAACGTGGTCCAAGTCATGCTCTTCTGCCGGATCCTTCCGTGTCAAAGAACGGCATTCAATTTGTGGGAGTTCGACCCGGCCGAGCACCAGACGCTGCGAAGGCTCTTCGACACGACGCACAAGGACGTCTGCAAGGTGCTATTCAAGGGCGCCGAGGTACCTCCTCCCCTTACCGAGGACCGCGGACTCAGCGCAAAGCGCCCTGCCAATCCGGTAAGTCTTCTATATCTCATAAGATGTTTATTCTCCCCAGTTTAACCACGCCCGGGATCTAAGCCTCCATGCCATTTAATAGGACTGGGTGGCGACAGTGGAGCAGATCGATTACCCAGCCCCTCTCCCCGAAGATCCAGCAGATGCTCTCCTAACGGAGATGCTGGTTCCGGCGCCTTATGAGGTGCCGGTGAAGAAGGCCAAGAAGAAGGCCACGGGGACCAGGAAGGGTCTCCGGCGCAAGGTTATATCGGACTCATCGTCCGATAACACCGAGGTGCACTCCTCCCACGAAAACGAGGAGGAGGAAGAGGAAAGTTCTCCCCCCTGCCGGGGGAGCCAAGAAAAGGAAGGCCGCCATATCCAGGGAGGCCGAAGGGTCCAAGAAGGGAAGGACCCTCCTCCCGGACTGCTCCACGACGGCCGCCTATAGCGATGACGAGTGGTTGCCCAGGGACAAGCCCCTGGCGAAGTCGTAAGTATCCGAATACCATAATAATTCTTGGTAC
This sequence comes from Aegilops tauschii subsp. strangulata, assembly GCF_002575655.3. NCBI lineage: Eukaryota > Viridiplantae > Streptophyta > Magnoliopsida > Poales > Poaceae > Aegilops > Aegilops tauschii. The sequence goes on from NC_053038.3 coordinate 94,902,859, forward strand.
GTCTTATTGTTCTGTTTCTTATCACGCTGAGCGTGATTACGCAGCCCCTCCCGAGCCCGCATCGACGTATCTTCATTGGATGATTCTTTGGGCCCGTCGGACCTGAACAGCGATTCACTTCCGACCGCCTCCTCCCCTCGCCCTATGGACAACGTCGAGGAGTTCTCTCAAAGGGCACCGAACCAAGGGGAGGTAGTCCTGGAGGCGCCTCAAGGCGACATTCCGAACACCGGGCGCAAGGGGAGCAAGACTCCCATGGGCTCCGATGACGGAGGCAGCAAATTCGGCCCCCAGCCGAATACTGCGCCGGAACCTCCATTGGTTCCGGAATCTGCCAGGCGACCCCTCGCTAAGAGGGGCAAGCCGCCTGTGCCGATGGCCTCTGTCCATCCAGAGGCATCGGACGACTTGCTGGAAGCGCTTCGCAACGCTTCCATCGACGAAGAGCACCGCACTGTCATGAGTGCGGTGATCGAAAATGTTCAGTCCGCCAAGAGCGGACTGACTGAAGCCTCTACCAGCCTCCTAACAGGCTTTGAGGTAAGCAACCGGATTATAAAAGAATATTACCGCATAGACAGTAGCCCCTGATGCTCTATTTGGCGTTCGCGAAGAAAGGCCGAATAGAGGATCAAATAATGACCGCAGGAGTCTAATCGGAATATGTCTATGTGCATATGCAGGCTTCACTGCTGGCCGCTGCCCGACATACTGCGGAGGTCACTGCATTGAAGCAGGACCTTGAGTGGTCCAAGGAAGAGCTCGGCCTTACCAAGAGGCAGCTCGAAGAGAACAAAGGTAAGTGATACCCCGTCTGTATATTAAAATGAGGGTGGTTTTAGAATAATAGGATCGTCATGAATTGTGCTAGGGGCCACGACCGAAGTGGCGGCCCTGCAGAAGGCGCTATCCGAGGCCGAAGGCAAAGCGGCCAAGGAGCGCATCGAGCGAGAAAAGCAAGAAGCCCGGGTAGGCGAGGTGCAGCAAGAGCTCCAGGCTCTCATCAAGAAACATGAGTCCTTGGAGCTTGACTCTAAGACGCAAGAGTCTGAGCTTGCAAAGGCACTCGAGAGCGCACAAAAAAACCAAGGCTGAAGCCCAAAAGTCCCTCCAGGAAATTGAGGCGGTTAAGAAGATAGCAGCGGGTAAGGCATTCATTATGCAAAGCAAGCATGTGAAGGAAACTTTCCTTTTACTTACCCGAATTCGGAGCTCTCCAGGAGCATTCGCAGATCTTCCCCGTAGTGTGTCGGATGCCGCGGAGTTCTACTGGGCTGAGGAGGGGAGCTCGATGGAGAAGTTGTTCTGGTCTCAGTATACTGGGACCGAACACCCAGTGCCCTTGAGCGACCAGCTGAAGCAACTGGTCGAGCTCCACAAGGCGGCCGAACAGGCCATGAAGGGTCTTATAGTTCGGATGTGGCCTGGCGAGTCCCTGCCTGATAGCTACTTCGGTCTGGTGAGGCGGCTTGTGAATGCCTGTCCACAGCTGGAAGTCATAAAGCGGTTCGTCTGGATCGAGGGTGCGCGTAGGGCTTTTACCCAGGCGAAGGTGCACTGGGCGAAGCTGGACGCCGAGAAGCTGGAAGGAGGGGCCGCCGAAAGGCAAGGATCATCGCCACCCCGAAATGTATTATGACAGTGTCCTGAAGGGTTCTCGCCTTGTGGCGGAGAAATGTGCCAAGGATGTAACTTTCGAATGAATGTACTCATGTGATCCTGTAATATGAAACGAGTTCATTTGCGCTATGCAATGCTTGTGAATTTAAAATATTACCTTTTGTGCGGCTGTTTATAAAATCTGAGAGTTGGCCAGTCGTCGGCTTCTGCCCCCATGTAACTAGTACTGAGGTGTTCGGGATAAATTTGAGCACTCTTTATCCCAATTTTGGGTCCTTCGAGGGAGGTGTTCAGCACAACGAACCAGGCAATCAGACTATAAGGCTTTATCACTCTCACTTAGCCATAGAAGTCTACAATTTTAAATTTTGGCGAAGCCCCTAGTATTCGGAAGGCCGAATTTGGGGCGCTATATACGCCCAAGTCGGGCAAGGCCGACTCCTCGCCCGAAGCGGAAAAAGTCTTTAAGGACTTGAGACCTCTCGAACAGCGACCAACTCTCGCCTCATCATGACAGTCAGTTTTCGGCTTTCTCTACTGAGGTGCTCGTCCGGAAGAACCGGGACACAATCGCAGTAGTTCTCCCAGCGCTACCTTAGCCGATATGCGGAACGTAAGGTACCAAAACATGGGAGCCGGGCAAACCCAACTATTGACCCAAGACATGATTCGGAGCTGATGCATATAGTGCTATAAATTCGGGGTGCCGCACTGTCGAAAGAGTTCGGACTTCTCGCGCCGTATTTGTGGGGTATACTGAAACCCCTGGTGTACTGGCCGTACCAGAATGTACGGGTGTAATTTGTCGTAAATAAGCAGACAAGGAAAAAAGTGTAATGCAATTATAAACTAACGCTATGCATTGTTATTAAATAATACGTCGAAGCATATGGATACAAGTAGTGCAATAAGCAAAAAATAGGACTATTTGACATGTCCTATCCAAGGGCAAGCTGCGTATGGTTATTTAAAACAGGTATTTTGATCGTTATCAGAGACCACATGGGGATTCCCTTGTACGTCTTAGCTTCTTGCCTCCTTGGTATTTCCTTCCCGTAATGCGTCCAGCAATTGGACTGTCGAAGAGGGCTTCCAGAGAGTAAGGTCCTGATAGAGAGAAAATTATAAAGGTATACAGCCCCTGTGGCGGTTCAGCCACATTCTGGGGTGTGTCCTGGCCGTGCCTCCGCCTATGCCCATGGTATTTTTAATGCGTAATTATGTACGCGCGGCACAGACTTCGTCGCTTTACTGGGACTAGGAAGGAGGCCGAATTGCTAGGCGAGCTCTGACCGTGCCAGGCGATCCTGTTGTAGGTTACTCCGGACTCGCTTGAAGGTGTCCGGGGGCTTTATCACCGAATTGGTGGTTTGCCTTGAAATGCTGCTTTGTGCTTCTGCTGCGAGGGCCGCAGTGTGCTCCTCCGTGCGGAGCGAGCGTTATGTGTTTCCATTGACTGTTATAACCCCCCGAGGTCCTGGCATCTTGAGCTTGAGGTATGCATAATGTGTCACCGCATTGAATTTGGCAAATCCGGTTCGTCCAAGCAGTGCGTGATAGCCACTGCGAAATGGGACGATATCGAAGATTAGCTCCTCGCTTCGGAAGTTGTCCAGAGATCCGAAGACCACTTCCAGTGTGATTGAGCCCATGCAATGGGCCTCTACACCTGGGATGACACCTTTAAAGGTGGTTTTAGTGGGTTTGATCCTTGAGGGGTCTATACCCATTTTGCGCACTGTATCCTGATAAAGCAGGTTCAGGCTGCTGTCGCCGTCCATAAGGACTCGAGTGAGGTGAAATCCGTCAATGATGGGATCAAGGACCAATGCGGTAGAACTGCCATGACAGATACTAGAGGGGTGATCCCTACGATTGGAGGTGATCAGACAAGAAGACCATGGGTTGAACTTTGGGGCGACTGGCTCCATCGCATAGACGTCCCTTAGTGCACGGTTCCGTTCCCTTTTGGGGATGTGGGTTGCGTATATCATGTTCACCGTTTTCACTTGTGGAGGGAACCTCTTCTGTCCTCCTGTGTTCGGCGGCCGAGGCTCTTCCTCGTCATCGCTATGCAGCCCCTTGTCCTTGTTTTCGGCATTTAACTTGCCGGCCTGCTTGAACACCCAGCACTCTCTGTTGGTGTGATTGGCTGGCTTATCGGGGGTGCCGTGAGTTTGACACGAGCGATCGAGTATGCGGTCCAAACTGGACGGGCCCGGAGTACTTCTTTTGAACGGCTTTTTCCGCTCACCGGATTTAGAGCCACTGAATCCGGCATTGACTGCCGTGTCTTCGGCGTTATCGCCGTTGTTGCATCGCTTGTGTCTGTTACGACGTGGCCTGCCGTTACTATCTTTGGCATCTGAAGTGCCAGGATTCCTTGATGTGTTGTTGCTGCGAGCCAGCCAGCTGTCCTCGCCCGCGCAAAAGCGGGTCATGAGTGTCGTGAGGGCTGCCATGGACTTCGGCTTCTCTTGGCCGAGGTGTCGGGCGAGCCACTCGTCCCGGATGTTATGTTTAAATGCCACTAAGGCCTCGGCATCCGGACAGTCGACAATTTGGTTTTTCTTAGTTAGGAACCTGGTCCAGAATTTCCTGGCTGATTCCCCTGGCTACTGAGTTATATGGCTCAAGTCATCAGCATCCGGTGGTCGCACATAAGTGCCCTGGAAGTTGTCAAGGAATTCATCTTCCAAATCCTCCCAACTGCCAATGGAGTCTGCTGGCAAGCTATTTAGCCAATGCCGAGCTGGTCCTTTGAGTTTTAGTGGGAGGTACTTGATGGCGTGTAGATCATCACCGCGAGCCATGTGGATGTGTAGGAGGAAGTCCTTGATCCACACCGCGGGATCTGTTGTACCATCGTATGATTCAATGTTTACGGGTTTAAAGCCCTCTAGGAATTCGTGATCCATTACTTCATCAGTGAAGCTTAGGGGGTGTGCGGCGCCTCTGTGCCGGGCTATATCACGACGCAGTTCATACGAGTCTTGTCTGCTGTAATCGGCCCGGCCGGATTTGCTTTTAGTATATCCGGCGTGACGGTCATCGTCCCGCGTTGGGGCGTGCCCCCGTGATCCATAGAATGATCTTGCATGTTTTGCTTTGTTTTCCAATACGTCTCGCAGGTCCTGCGTGTTGCCCCGGGCCTTGGTATTTTTGTTTGAATGGCGGCGGGGTGCGGGCTGGACTTCGGGTTGATATGCCTCTCTGTCTCGGCCACGAGGTGGTCGATCCGCCGCATCATACGCTGGTGATGTAGGTTTCAATGCTTCCTCCTCAAGTTGGGGTAGCAACCTGCGCTTTGGGTAACTCTTGGTTGGGCGCTCGAGTTCGTATTCCTCGGCCGCCAGGACTTCGGTCCATCTATCCGCTAGCAGATCTTGATCAGCTCGAAGCTATTGTTGCTTTTTCTTCAGGCTGTTTGCTATGGCTATAAGCCGGCGCTTGAAGCGCTCCTGCTCGACGGGATCCTCAGGAACGATAAATTCTTCGTCGCCGAGGCTCACTTCGTCTTCGGAGAGAGGCATGTAATTGTCATCCTCTGATTCTCTGTTTGCTGCCGCTCAAGGTCTGGCTGGAGGGGATTGTCATCATCTTCGGCACTATCCGGAGCTTTATTGTCTCTTGTGCCAGTATCGCTGCTTTTGCTATGGCAGGACTTAGAGCCCCGCAACACAAACTGGGCCGCGGCTGCCGAATTTAGCTCCCGCGCTCCCATGCGACTCACCTCCTGGGTCGAGAAGAGCCCGAACTGGTGTTCGCCAGACGAGCTGATAGCGCTGCAGACGCGCATTCAAAGCATGGTGGACAAGAATGTCAAACTTGTCGATGTAATCCAAGTGATGCTGGTTCGCCGGATGCTCCCTTGCCAAAGCCGAAAATGCCCCCTTTGGGAGTTTAATCCGAGGAGGCACCAAACCCTGGAGAGGCTCTTCGGAATGACTCACGAAGATGCCTGGAAGTTGCTCTTCAAGGGCGACAAGATACCACCAACCACGGATTCGGATCGTGGGCACGACATTAACCATCCTGCCAGCGTGGTAAGTTTCTATCGCGTCCTCTACTTATTTGCTTCAAAGAGGATATCTGAACTTTTACTATCATTGCCTCTTCAGGAATGGATGGAGAGGGCGAAGCGGATCCAGTGTCCGGCTCCGCTACCTGAAGAACTAGTCATTCCGTGTTTAGCAAAGATGCTGGTGCCGGCGCCCTATACAGCACCGGCGCAGAAGGCCAAGGGGAAGGCCAAGGGGGGCTGGAGTGGCCCCCGTCGCAAGAGTGCTTCGGATGCGACGTCCGAAGACAATACCCGCTCCTCCGCCGCCGAAGATGAAGACGATGAGGAGGAGGAGAACAACCCTCCCCCTGATGGGGGAAGGAAGAAGAGGGCGGCCTCCACGAGCCTGGAGGCGGGTCCGTCCAAGAAGGGGAAGGGCTCCTTCGTGGATAAATCCGCATGGGACGTCAACAGTAGTCCAGAGCGACACCCCCGCACCAAGCCTCAAGCTGCTACGTAAGTCTATGACTCCCGCATACCCATATGTCCGGCCTCTCCATTTCAATGTATTGACATGGCTACTTATGCCATTGCAGTCCGGCCCATGACAGTTCCCAGCGATCCTCATCAAGAGGTTCATTGGACCCACAGGAGATGGCCAGCGAGACACCGCCAGCCGCTTACTCTCCCAAGGCCAAAGGGGATGACGAGGTGCTCTCCCAACGGACCTTCCCAGGCCGGGTAGAGGCTCAAGAAGCGCCCGAAGGCGAAGCCCCCATCGTCAAACACCAGGGGGAACCAATCCCCCGGGAGACTGGGGAGGAGGGCCGTGCTCAGTTCTGCCCACAACTGGACTTGATTCCAGAGACCGATACGGCTCCGGAATCCGGCACGCCACCTCCTTCGAAAGAAGGGGGTATGCCTATTCCACCGGTGACCCCTGTCCAACCAGGGGCACCATATGATCTGCTGGAAGTGCTGCGAGGCGCTTCCATTGTGGATGAGCATCGTGTTCTTATGGGCACGGTGATTGAAAGGGTTCAGTGTGCCAAGAGCGGACTAACCGAAGCCTGCAACAGCCTGCTGACAGGTTTTGAGGTAAGCGACGGAAAAGGAGACAATCCCCATATAGACAGTAGCCCCTGAGACACTGTCCGGTGTTCGAAAAGAAAAGCCGGACAAAGGATATTCCTTTATTGCAGGGAACTAACGAAATTTGTCTGGAATGCATATGCAGGCGCCGCTGCTGGCCACGGCCTCACATGCTGCCGAAGTCTCCGAACATAAGCGGAGGCTGGAGTAGGCCGAGGAGGAGCTCAGCCAGGTGAAGAGGCAGCTCCAGGAGAATCAAGGTATGTAATAACCCAATAAGTATTTGGAAAGTGTAGGGTATTGTATATTGACCGAAGTGTCTTGATATAAATAGGAGCGACGACCGAGGTTGAGGCCCTGAAAAAGGCCCTGGGCGAAGCCGAGGGGAAGGCCGTCAAGGAGCAGGCTGCCCGTAAGAAGCTCAAGGCCCGGGTCAACGAGGTCCAACAAGAGCTCCATGACGCGGTGAAGAAGTGCGATACCTTGGAGCGTGACGCGTCGGCTAAAGAGGCTGAACTGTCCAAGGCTCGTCAGAGCACGGAGAAGGCCCAGAATGAGGCCCAGGGCGCCCTCCAAGACATCCAAGAGGCGAGGAAGATCGCGGCGGGTAAGGCATTCCGTATGCAAAGCAAATATGCGAAGAGGAAGTATGTTTTACTAACCCGGATTCGGAGTTCTCTAGGGGCTTTTGCTGATCTGCCGCGAAGTGTGTCCGACGCCGCGGAGTTCTTCCGAGCCGAAGAAGGGAGCTCCACGATGAAGTTGTTCTTGTCACAATATCTTGCGCCAGAGCATCCCGTGCCCTTCACCGATCAGCTGAAACAGCTGGTGGAGCTGCATAGGGTGGCCGAACCAGCCATGAAGGATTTGATAATCCGGCTATGGCCAGCCGAAGCTATGCCCGGCAGCTACTTCGGACTCGTGAGGCGGCTGGTGAACGCCTGTCCTCGGCTGGACGTCGTCAAGCGATAGGTCTGTATTGAAGGTGCGCGTATGGCCTTTGCTCGTTGCAAGATGTGGTGGGCGAAGATGAATGTCGTCGAGCTGGCCAAGGGGCCGCCAGAGGGCAAGGAGCACCGCACACCCGAGCGCTATTTTGCTGATGTCCTGGAGGGATCTCGCATTGTGGCAACGCAGTGTGGGCAGGACATTATTTTCGAATGAATACATTTGTGTTGTCTTTGCCTTGTATGATGAAACAAAGTTAGTTTGTAATATAATGATTGTTATGTTTTTAATTTTACCTCCTGTGCGGCCGTGTTGTATGAAATCTGAGGGTTGGCCAGTCGTCGGCTTCTGCCCCCACGTAGGCAATACGGGTGTGTTCGGGATGGAATCTAAACAATCTTGATCCAATTATATGGTCCATGAAGGAGTTGTTTAGTGCAACGAACCAGGCAACCAGACTATTCCGCTTTAACGCCCTCACTTAGCCATAGGAGTTCGACAACAAAAACATGGACGCAACCCCTAGTTTCCGAACTAGAGTGCTATAAGCGTCTGATCGGGAAGTACTGATCCTTCGCGTAATGAGGAAGAAATCTCCAAAGATTTGCAACCTCCGAACAGCTGACCGGCTCTCGCCGCATCATGACAGTCAGTTTTCGGCTTTCTCTACTGAGGTGCTCCTTTGGATAAACCAGGGCACAATTGCAGTACTTCTCCCTTTACTACCTTGGCTGATATAGCGGAACGTAAGGTAGCAAGCACAGGAGCCGGGCAACCCAACTATTGACCAAAGACATGATTCGGAGCCAATGCATATAGTGCTAAATTTGGGGTGCCGAACTATACTGTAAAAAGTGTTCGGACTTTGTTGCAATAGTGCGGGGCGCTATGAAGCCCCTGGCAAAGTGAAACGTACAATAGTGTACAGGTGCTATCTGATAAGCTTATTAATAGTAAAAAAGGAAAACAGAAAAGGAGCAAAAAGGCAATGAGCAGGGGCCCTACAATTTGAGCCGCAAACTGTTTCCATTATGGTTTGATTAACACGTCCAAGCGCATTGGTACAAGTAGTGTGATAGGCAACGGGATATTTGACATGCCACGACCAAGGGAGAGCTGCGCGTGGGACCCTAGAGACAGGTAGAGTGGTTGTTTAAGAAACCACTTAGAAATTTATGTCTACGTCTGAGCTGACTGCCGGCTTGGTGTATTTGTCCTTTGAAAGGATCCGCGATCAAGTCGTCAGGGAAGGCCTCTGGAAAAGAGACCTGAAAAGCAGAAAAGAAATAGTGAAAGTATATGTGTCCGGGAGCGGTCGAGCTGTATTGCGGACCACCAGCTAGCTGTGCCTCCGTCAATGCCCATGGGATTTCTAGTGCGTAATTATGCACGCGTGGTACGAATGCCACTACCTGATCGGGGCTGGGACGGAGGCCAAATTGCTAATCGAGCTCTTGATGAGCCGGGCTGTCTTGTTGCAGCGTAGTCTGGACCCTCTTTAAGATCTCCAGGGGCTCGGCAGCCGGATTACGGTTCTGCTTGAGAAGGCCGCTCTGTACTTCTGCTGCTAGGGCACCGGTGTGCTCCTCTGTGCGGAGGGAGCGTTCCGTGTTTCCGTTGACCGTTATGACGCTGCGTGGACCGGGCATCTTGAGCTTAAGGTAAGCATAGTGCGGCACCACGTTGAACCGAGCAAATGCAGTCCGTCTGAGCAGTGCGTGATAGCCATTGCGGAATGGGACGATGCCGAAGATTAACTCTTCGCTTCGGAAGTTGTCGGGGGATCCGAAGACAACCTCTAGTGTGATTGAGCCCGTACAGCGGGCCTCTACACCTGGTATGACTCCTTTGAAGGTAGTCTTTGTGGGCTTGATCCTTGATGGATTAATGCCCATTTTGCAGACTATGTCTTGATAGAGCAGATTGAGGCTGCTACCACTGTCCCTGAGGACTCACATGAGGTGGAATCCATCAATGATTGGGTCGAGGACTAGTGCGGCTGAACCGCCATGACGGATACTGGTCGGATGGTCCCGACGATCAAAGGTGATCGGAAATGACGACCATGGATTGAATTTTGGGGCGATTGGCTCTATTGCGTAGACGTCCCTTAATGCGCGTTTGCGCTCCCTTTTGGGGATGTGTGTAACATATATCATGTTTACTGTTTTCACTTGAGGGGGAAACTTCTTCTGTCCCCCTGTGTTCGGTTGCCGGGGCTCCTCGTCGTCGTCCTCGCTTTGTGATCCCTTTTCCCTGTTCTCGGCGTTTAATTTGCCGGCGTGTTTAAAAACCCAACAGTCTCTGTTGGTATGGTTGGCTGGTTTTTCCGGGGTGCCATGTATCTGGCACGGGCGATCGAGTATGCGATCTAGGCTGGATGGTCCTTGATTGTTTCTCTTGTATGGTTTCTTCCGCTGGTTGGACTTGGAGCCACTGAATCCGGCATTGACTGTAGTGTTGTTGGTGTTATCACCATTGCTTCGGCGTTTGTGTCTATTACGTCGAAGCTTTCCGTTGTTGTTCTTAACCTCGGAGGGGCCTGCCTCGCTAGCTGTGTTTTTGCTGCGAGCCAACCTACTATCCTCACCCGCGCAAAAGCGGGTCATGAGTGCCGTGAGGGCTGCCATAGATTTTGGCTTTTTTGGCCGAGGTGGCAGGTGAGCCATTCATCGCGGATGCTATGTTTAAAGGCCGCTAAGGCTTCGGCATCCGGATAATCGACGATCTGGTTCTTTTTAGTTAGGAACCTAGTCTAGAACTTCCTGGCTAACTGCCCGGGCTGTTGAACTATGTGACTTAAGTCATCGGCGTCTGGCGGCCGAACATATGTACCTTGGAAGTTATCAAGAAAAGCTTCTTCCAGGTCCTCCCAGCTGCCAATAGAATTCTCGGGTAGACTGTTTAGCCAGTGCCAAGCTGGCCCTTTAAGTTTTAGTGGGATGTATTTTTGATGGCGTGAAGATCATCCCCGCGGGCCATGTGGATGTGGAGAATAAAATCCTCGATCCATACCGCGGGGTCGGTTGTTCCATCGTATGGTTCGATGTTTACGGGTTTTAACCCTTCTGGGAATTCGTGGTCCATTACTTCGTCAGTGAAGCAAAGAGGGTGTGCGGCGCCTCTATATCGGGCCGCATCGCGACGTAGCTCTGATGGAGTCCGTCTGCGTCTTTCGGCTCGGGCATGACTAGGTTTGTCACGCCCGAATAGATAGCTGTCCCCGCGCATTATGGCACGTCCTCGCGATGCGTAGATCGATCTTGTATGATCCGCTCTACTGTCCAGGTCTTGGCAGAGGTCATATGTATTTCCTCGAGCTGTCTTATCCCTGCCTTTACGGCGGGGCGGGATAGTCTGGTTTTCGGCTCGGGTTGCAGTTTTATCCCGACCATGCGGTGGCCGATCCGCCGTGTTGCGTGATGCTGGCGCGGGATCTGGCGCCTCATCGTCGAACTGAGGTAGTAATCTGCGCTTCGGGTAACTTTTGGCTGGGCGTTCAAGGCCGTATTCCTCGGCTGCGAGGACATCGGTCCATTTGTCATTGAGCAGGTCTTGTTCAGCTTAAAGCTGCTGCTTCTTCTTTTTCAGGCTCCTCGCAGTGGCTATTAGTTGAAGCTTAAAGCGCTCCTGCTCTAGGGGCTCCTCAGGCACGATGAAGTCTTCGTTGCCGAGGCTCACCTCCTCCTCGGAGGGCGGACGGTAACTACCGTCCTCCGAGTCTTCTTCTAGGGCCTGTTCGTCGGGGCTGGCATGCCCTGATTCTCGATTGTCTCGTTCGGCAGTTTGTTCATCAAGTTCTTTTGTGTCTTCGGCACCATCCGGAGTGTTGTCGTCTCCTGTGCTGGTGTGGCCATCCCCACTGCGGCGGGATTTAGAGCGGCGCCGCTGACGCCGGCGCTTTGGTTGTATTTTAGGAGGGTCCTCCTTCGCTGGGTTTTCCTTGCCATCGCCTCTATTATTTTTCGGCGTATCTACCATGTAGACGTCATATGAGGAAGTGGACGTCCATCGTCTGGTGAACGGTGGGTTTTGGACCTCCTCGTCTCCGGCATCGTCGTCCATACCGTCGATGTCTTCGGAGTCATAGTCGAGCGTGTCGGTTAAGTCTTCGACAGTGGCTATGAAGTGGGTGGTGGGTGGGAGGTGAAATTCTCCCCCATCGTTAGCCTCCAGCTCGAACCGGACATAATTTGGCTGTGAGTCCCCCGCCAAGGACATATTTCTTAACGAATTTAGCACATTGCCCAAGGGCAAATGCTGGAAGATGTCTGCGGCGCTAAACTCAAAGATCGATAAGCGATCCAGTTCGGCGTCTACGGATGCGCGTGGTTCGGAATTTATGACCAGAGACGAGTCCGGAGTTCCGGTGACAAAGACGTCGTGTGACTTTAGGTCTATGTTCGGCTCCAACCACTACAAAAAAAGACACATCCGTGACATTTTGGGCCGAACGAAATTTTTTTCTGTCATACATATGACACTTCTATGACGATAATTGTGACAAAACCCGGTATCATCATAGATGTGGTGGGCTCCTACTTCTATGACAAAAAGTCATGACAAAAAATGGGCTTTTTGTCCTGGGCGGGCCGGAGACGCAGCTGCAGGACATTCTTTGGGCCGTCCATGACGGAAAAAACCGTGGTAGAAGCGAGGGCGAGGGAAATTTCAGGGAGTTCCTGGTTACGGTGGGAGGTCGGGGGCCGAGCGATGCGCGTTTCTCTCGTACACGTACGCGTGTGTGTGCGAGGCGTTGGCTCTAACTGAACCCGAGCGAGGCGTTGGGCTCTAACTGAACCCGAGCGATTGCACTGCAGGCTACGCGTTACTGAACCCGAGCGATCGATCAATGGCTGTTAACTGAACCCGATCGAGCGATTCCTTCGCTACTGCTGCTAACTGAAGCCGATCGATGCTGCCTCTGGGATGAACAGTGAGTGTTGCGTGGGGTTTGGATGAACAGTGAGCGGTGGCGTTGCCTCTGGATGAACAGGACCCCGTGGTGTGGTGGAGGGTTGGATGAACAGTAGATGGTGGAGGGGTGCCCGTGGAGGGGTGGTTGAACAGGACCCCATGGTGTGGAGGGCTGGATGAACAGTAGACGGTCGAGGGGTGCCCGTGCAGGGGTGGTTGAACAGTAGCCGGTGGAGTAGCGCGCGGTAGAGGCTGGATGAACAGGAGCCCGTGGAGGCTGGAGGAGGTCGACGGTAGCTCGTGGAGGCTAGAGGAGGTCGACGATGGAGATGAACAGTATCCCGTGGAGTCCTGTTTTGCAGTACGCCACACCCCTCCCGATGAACAGGACCCTCGTTTCGACTATAGGAGGTCCGTTTCGTCCGTTTTGCGGTACGCCACACCCCTCCCGATCAACAGGACCCCCGCTTCGAGCATATGAGGTCCGTTTCGTCTGTTTTGCGGTACGCCACACCCCTCCCGATCAACATGACCCCCGTTTCGACCGTAGGAGGTCCGTTTCCTCCGTTTTGCGGTACGCCACACCCCTCCCGATCAACAGGACCCCGTTCCGAACGTAGGAGGTCCGTTTCCTTCGTTGTGCGGTACGCCAGGCCTCGTTTCCATCGCCTGTTCCGTCCAAGCCCTCCCGATGAACATGACCACGCATTCCGTTCCGACCCAGCCGGTTGGATCCCACGCGTTCTGTTGCCTCCCGATGAACACGACGCATTCCGTTGCCTCCCCATGAACACGACGCATTCCGTTGCCTCCCCATGAACATGATGACGATGCTGTTTCTCCGTTCCGACCCAGCCATGTACACGAGCCCTGGCCGTACGTATGCGCGAGTAGGCGTTCGAGACCCCGCCTGTATGTACACATACGTGGTCGTATTTTCTTTCTTGCACCCTGGCCGCTGTACGTACGTGTACATGCTACGTGTGCGCCTCTACTACGGCACGTACGTGCCTCTACTACGACACGTGCACGCCTCTACACCCACCAGTATATATGTATGCACACGTTCGCGACCAGAATGACAACGCTACGTACGCTTCGACCAGGTGGGTCCCGACTGTCAGGCACTTCCTTGCCTGCGAAGATGTAGCTGGTGTGTCCCACCAGTCAGGGGGCGAATCTTTTTTTGCCCAGACGCACTTCCTTGTGTGCGAAGATGTAGCTGGTGGGTCCCAGCAGTCAGGGGGAAACGTTTTTCGCAAAATACAGTGGCCCGTCCGATGGGTCCCAGCTGTCAGGTGGAGGAATCATTATTTTCCACGTAATAAGGAGGCACTTCCTTGCTGCGGCCGTGGACCCAGCTGTCAGCCTCTCCACGTACAGTCCACGTCCGATGGAAGTCGTTCCTTGACCACGTTGACCACGCCGCGCCGAGAGCACCTGGGCGGTGGACGACGGCGAGGCCTAGGAAGGGGACGACGGGGAGCCGGGGAAGACGCGGCAGTGGAAGCCCGCGCGGAGAGGAGTACGATGGTTCACTGGTTCGGCTGCGGTGTGAGGCTGCCGTCGCCGCAGGGTCTGGCCAGCAGTGGGAATAGTAGGGGGCGGTGAGGCCTCCGCGGCAGCACAGCCGGCCACGGGAGGCAGGAGCATGCGGCACGACCAGCGCTGCTTTGGGCGGCTGGAGCAAGAAGACCAGAGGTTGAAGAAGCACTACGGCCGTTGGATGGACATCGTACGGTCACTGGAGCTAGAATCGTTCATATTGACTAAAGTTGACAAAGGCGCCCGTCCCAGTCAACTTAGTAGGCCCACAAGTCAGCCTCCCACCATGGTGGGTCCCAGCTAGCAGGGGGAGTATTCATTTTTTTGTGCGTAATAAGGAGGCACTTCCTTGCGTGCGAAGATATAGCTGGTGGGTCCAAGCTGTTAGCGGTGGTAATGTTTTTTCTCGAAATACAGAGGCCCTTTCGGTGGGTCCCTGATGTCAGGTGGAGGAATCATTATTTTGCGCGTCATAAGGAGGAATTTCCTTGCGTGTGGCCGTGGACCCAGTTGTCGGCCTCTCCACGTACAGTCCACTTCAGATGCATGTCGGTCGTTGACCACGTTGACCAGGCTGCGCCGAGAGCACCAGGGCGGTGGACGACGGCAAGGCCTAGGAAGGGAACGACACGGAGGTAGGGAAGACTCGGCAGTTGTTTCTCACGCGGAGGGGAGTACGACTGTACGAGGGTTTACTGGTTCGTCTGCCATTGCCGGAGAATAACAGCAGGTGTGGGTGAGTAGAGGGATGGCTAGGCCAGCGATGGGAGTACGGTGGGGCGGTGAGGCCTGCGCGGCAGCAGAGCCGGCCGCGGGGAGGAGGGAGTAGGCAGTCCCGCCGGCACTTGTTTGAGCGGCTGGAGCCGGCCGTTGGATGGCCATCCAACAGTCACTGCTTGTGCGTCAACCTTTTTTTAGGAAAGCCTCAAATCTGTGGAAAACAGCATACAACCCATCTGCCATTATTTCTAATAATTTACAGCCCATTTGCTAATTATTAAGGTTTTTTTGGAGCCCATATTCTTTTTGTTAGCATTACAGCCCATATTGTGGCCACGGTTATAAAATTATACGAAATTTTGCATATTTCGGTGTGGTCTGAACTGTTTTTAATCCCAAAATTTTGACTCACATTCAAACTGATTTTAAAAATAAATGTATATCAATAAAAAATCCAACAAATTCTCCACGCATAAAAATTAATGTAATTTAAAATCTCGAAATGAAAAAAAAGATATTTGAAACTAATTGTCGGTTTGATGTGTTTTAAGAATGTACAGCCCATTTCTCATTACTGATGGGCCATTTTCTCGGCCAGCCGAATGAAAGCTCTCCTCGTCTTGAAAGATTTGAAGCCCAACAGGCCTGACAAAGCGACTTACTGGGCAAATCACAAAAAAACTGGGCTGTGGCCGTGGACCCAGCTGTCAGCCTCTCCACGTATAGTACTCTTCCGATGGAAGTCGTTCCTTGACCACGTTGACCATGCCGCGCGGAGAGCACCACGGCGGTGGACGACGGCGAGGCCTAGGAAGGGGACGACGCGGAGCCGGGGAAGACGCGGCAGTGGAAGCCCGCGCGGAGAGGAGTACGAGGGTTCACTGGTTCGGCTGCGGTGTGAGGCTGCCGTCGCCGCAGGGCCTGGCCAGCGGTGGGAATAGTAGGGGGCGGTGAGGCCTCCGCGGCAGCACAGCCGGCCACGGGAGGCAGGAGCATGCGGCACGACCGGCGCTGCTTTCGGCGGCTGGAGCAAGAAGACCAGAGGTTGAAGAAGCACTACGGCCGTTGGATAGACATCGTACGGTCACTGGAGCTAGAATCATTCATATTAACTAAAGTTGACAAAGGCCCCCGTCCCAGTCAACTTAGTAGGCCCACAAGTCAGCCTCCCACCATGGTGGGTCCCAGCTAGCAGGGGGAGTATTCATTTTATGTGTGCCTAATAAGGAGGCACTTCCTTGTGTGCGAAGATATAGCTGGTGGGTCCGAGCTGTTAGCGGCGGTAACGTTTTTTTTCGCGAAATACAGAGGCCCTTTCGGTGGGTCCCTGATGTCAGGTGGAGGAATCATTATTTTGCGCGTAATAAGGAGGCATTTCCTTGCGTGCGGCCATGGACCCAGCTGTCGGCCTCTCCACGTACAGTCCACTTCAGATGCATGTCGGTCGTTGACCACGTTGACCAGGCCGCGCCGAGAGCACCATGGCGGTGGACGACGTCGAGGCCTAGGAAGGGAACGACACGGAGGCAGGGAAGACTAGGCAGTTGTTTCCCACGCGGAGGGGAGTACGACTGTACGAGGGTTTACTGGTTCGTCTGCCGTCGCCGGAGAATAACAGCAGGCGTGGGTGACTAGAGGGGTGGCTAGGCCAGCGATGGGAGTACGGTGGGGCGGTGAGGCCTGCGCGGCAGCAGAGCCGGCCACGGGGAGGAGGGCGCAGGCCTAGACGGGGCAGCCCAAAACCACGTCCAACACTTGCCAAAATTTCGTCCCTCGTTTTCTCTGTGTTTCGCACACTCGACATTGTGTGGGCATTTTGACAGTGCATCATATGAAGATGTGCTATGCATGAATGTTGATCAGCATGATGTTAACTGGCTGGTAGTTCCATTTTCGACCATGAATAAAACTTCCAACATGATGTTAGCCCTGTTTGAAAAGGCCGTGTTAATATAAATGCTTTGCCTCTGAAAGTTGCAGTTTCTTATCTGAAACTGAACTTGCAGTTTCTTATCTGAAACTAAAACTTGCAGTTTCTTATCTGAGAATCACATTGTCTGCACTTTTATACTCCTATGAAACTACAATTTTTTAAGTGCTAAAAATAGATCTCTAGAATTCATAAAATACTTCATATGCTCAATACTGCAAATCTCAAATTCAAAAGACATTCATATCTGAAAGTACTCTCAAAATACACAACACAAAACACAATTCACAACCTGCAAATACTGACAACCCTAAGCTCCTCCTGACAATTCACAACCTGCCCGACTATTGGGCTGGGGGGGGCAGCCCCCTCCTATTCCTCGGCGGCAGACAACCGCCCCGTGAGACGATGTGAATGGCGAGGGAGACGATGGTGGGGAAGCGTCGTCGGGCCAACTGCTTTTCTCCTCTTGCAGTTGGGTTCGGTCGACGACGACTCCACCGGCTCTTTCTGGCAGGACACCCTCACAAACGGCACCCTGTAGATGCTCGATCCTTCAATCTCTGGTGGATGCTCCATCTGGGATCGATACTCCCACCACCGCTCCCTCACGATCGGATTCGGTGAATCTGTTTGCTCCATGGCCCAGAGGAGCAGCTCTATGTACTCCGGCGCGACTCCCTCCGGGAGTATCGCCGCCTTTTCGCTCTGTTGCAGATATTTGGCCATGGATGTCGCCGTCGCCACTAGTTGGTCCTTGTTGTCCAACCAAGACTGCATCTCCAACATCCTAGCTAGCTTCACAGGGTCGTCGTCTGCGATCCTCACGTATCGGTTGTACTCCTCCATCGATCTACTTCTCCACAACACCTTCACTCACCGGCGGTGGTTTTTGAATGGAAGAGGAGAGGAGCAGCGCTGGTTTTGGATTAGAACAGGAGAGGAGCAACACTAGTTTTGGACTAGAACAGGAGAGGAGGGGCGGTGGTTTTGAAATGGAAGAGGAGAGGAGCGGCGCTGCATTTAGATTGGAACAGGAGAGGAGCGGCGGTGGTTTAAGAGGAGAAGAGCGGAAGAGCGGCGCTGGTCTTGGAAGTATTTTTTTGTTGTTTTGCGTATTTTGGGTGAAAGTTTGACCACGTACTGTATACTATTTAAAAGTCGAGGGCGGGGCTTTTCCTGCGCGGTAGGCGGGGCAGTTCCACCTAGTCGGTTCGACAGAGACGCGAGAAGATGAGGGAGTAGGCTGCTGCAAACGTAGGGCTGTGTGATTCGACAGCGAGTTACTGCTGGACAGGTGGGGCCGCGTGATTTGACTTGCCATTATCATTTTAACTGCGGCACTACGACCGGCGTGAGTCTCCCGATTCCTGACCACCTCCATACAGGTGCCTCTCCCAATGCTCCACCATGTAGTAGAGGCTGGCTCTTGCATGAGAGCCCACTTCTCCACTTTTTCCTTGCCTCTCTTTCCTCCACATATGCAAATGCCATGTAAAGCGCACTATTGTACTTACTTTTACTTGCTCCTACAGGTGCTTAAGCTTCCCACATAGGCATAAAGTCTGATGTGGCAAGTTAATCAAGAAGAGAGAGACTAGTTTGGTGACCCAAGGAAGAAACGTGCTAAGCGCGTGTACCTAGGTGAAAAGACAATTTTGAGTCTATAGCTAATTAAATGAAGCAAACTTAGCAACACCATTTCATTGGAAGAGGTCACTCCTTGGAAAATGCAATAAATACTAGTACTCCCTGTGTCCCATAATATAAGAATGTTTTTGGCACTACACTAGTGTCAAAAACGTTCTTATATTATGGGACGGAGGGAGTACGAAGAAAGAGATAGAGAGGAGTAAAAAAAATTACACTTATAGCCAACCTTGTTGTAGTATGAGTGACTAAGTGATGACTGTGTATGACATGCCAACATCAGATAGCCTAACGCACCGTGTTAAATCTCCAAGGGCGCGACCGCGCGAGCAACGCAACGGTCGTGGTAGGCGCGACCATGATACGGGCTGCTGGCAGCCCTTGGATCTGAGATCAAACGGTCGCATGCTAACTTGCTGAAAATTTGCAGAATAACCCTCCAGGATAGGATATTCACCCATAGGTCTAGAATCACGCCATGCAATCGTTCGATCTCAGATCCAAGGGCTCTCGGAAGCCCGTATCATGGGAGAATGGAAAGCCACTACCCTGCCGTTCGCACGCTGGCAGTTCGCTCCTACTCGTCCCCGCACGTCCTTCAATACTACGGCGGTTCGCTCCTAGTTGTCCCGTCCATTCACATTACGGCAATTCCACTAATCCTAACCCTCCTCCCAAATCCATGGCGTCCCAAATCACCACGATCGGCGGTGAGTACAAGGTTAGAACCATCACCGGCGATGAGTTCGACGTCATCTACACCCGTTCTTCCGCGACGGTGAAAGGATGCCTTTCTCGCTTCAGACGCATGTTCAAAGACTCAGATGATGAGTGGGTCGCTAGGCTAGATGTTGAGTACACCACAGTCCTGGGACGAGAGAAGGATCTAAAGGACGAAGAGAGGAAGAAGCCCGCCGTGATCCAGGTTTGCGTGCATGACTTATGCTTGGTCTACCACATATGCCATGCCGACGTTGAGTGCCAGGATTTTAAGGACTTCCTCGAGAGCAACCTAGTCAAATTCGTTACTGTAGACTTTGGTAACGACAAAGAAGTCCTGCGTCGGATAGGCCTCGTTGTAGGCAACACGTTCGACCTCCAGAAGAATCGGCTGGTGTCCTCTCGTCAGCCTTCAATGCTGACCCTGGCAGGAGCCATGGTTCATCCTTCGTACGGTAAACTGGAGAAACCTCCATACACGTTTCATCGTCATGCATGGCAGCGGAATGTACTAGATATATACCACATCCACTACGCTGCAATGGATGGCTACCTTTGCTTCAATATCTACAAGGGTTGGATGAAGAGCAACAGCCAAGTGTGCGGTTCAAGCAAAGAAGTATCGGCCAAGAGGAAGAGGGACAAGGACGAAGTCGAGGACGTGGACGAGGACTGCGAGTAAGGTGGCAGTGTCGTTGCTCATTATGGTTCTAATGCAGTGTCTACCGGAATAGTTGCAAAGTTTAATTTCAGGTGTGCTTAATTTAATTTGAGGGGTGTGTTGTGCTGAGCCCCCAGCAGAACTATGTTATGTTTCTTCTCGTTACTTTAACTCTTCAGTACGTACATACTAGTATTTCTTACATTTCATCTTTTAGTTGGTATAGTACTACCACTCGTTTCTTCACATTATATACGTACAATATATATGGCCAACATCATATAGCCAGCAGTTTAGTTGTCAAAGAATTTCAGGGTGCTTCGTTTTGTCAAAGAATTCCAGGATGCTTAGAGGGTGCTTGGATCCAAGGGACTTATTTTAGTCTGACTAAAAATAGTCTCTTTAAGAGGCTAATGTTCCAAGCACCCCTGACTAAAGAGGGGCTAAAACTAGTCTTGAGACTAAATTTTTTAGTCAGGGGTACCCCTACTAAAATGT
Organism: Aegilops tauschii subsp. strangulata; assembly: GCF_002575655.3. Lineage (NCBI taxonomy): Eukaryota > Viridiplantae > Streptophyta > Magnoliopsida > Poales > Poaceae > Aegilops > Aegilops tauschii. The sequence goes on from NC_053038.3 coordinate 94,923,163, forward strand.
GGATTAGTCATCTCTCTACTCATTTAACTCCTCTCCTTTAACACAGGCGAGTTCTGGATTGGAGGGTTTGGAGGATAATAAATGCTCATTAACTTGATTTTAGCCTTTTTAGTATTTTGATCCAAGCATGGGTGAGGCAAGCATGTTTTAGTCCCACTACTTTTAGTCATGGGACTAAAACGTATCCAAGCACCCTCTTAGTTTTATTTGAGGGGTGGGTTGTGCTGGACACCATTATTGTGACTAGCCTTTTTAATAGTACTATATGCATAATTTGGCGACGAGCACTCTCTATATGTACCACCTTTTTTTTAATTTCAAGTTTTGCTCCATGGCGCAGTCCATCGATACTACTGTTGTACAAAAGTATACATTTTTAAAAGGCTAGAGGGCGGGGCAGTCTAGCTTGGTCGGTTTCACGAGAGGCGAGGGCCTTTGTGATTTGATGGCTCATTACTGCTGGAAGGCGGGGCCCTGTGATTTGACTGCTCGTATAAATGCGCCGACGACCTGATCGAGGAGGAGCAAATAACCGTGCGGTATACTCAAGTTTTCCACTAGAGTAGTACTGCGACGGAGGAGCACGAAACACGGCAGCCCAGTGCCATATGGCGATAAAAATGATCTAATTTGCTAGTCATCTCATTGTTAGCATTGTTCTATTCATTCCCTCAAAAAAACATTGTTCTATTCATGCCTTGCATAGAACGTGACACGTGCGGCGAAACACCCGAAGCAAAAGATGAAACACAGGAGCAAAAGAAGAAGGAAGATTATCACCCCAAATGATCTAATTCACCGTGGAGTCGTAACTGCTTCTTCATCGCCTCCACGACCTCCATCTCCTTGTGCGTCTCCTCCGCCATCTTCTTCATTCTGTCCATGGCGCGGGATTTCTCGACGCGAGCCTTCATCATCTGTTCCACGGCCGCATTACGTACCTTGACAGCAGCCGGGTGCTTGATGCGGAGCTTCGCCAACTCCTCCTTCTGTTCCATGACGAGGGCCTGCAGCATCTTCATCGAGGAACTACTATTCTCATGCAGCTTCTTCCAGCCAGCGTTCTTCTCCTTCAACAGGTCGATCTCGTGGCAGAGCTTCTCCTTGTCCTCCAGATGTCGCAGGATTTCGCCGGTCGCCACCTTCTCCGAGGCAATGCCCTTCTTCAGCAGCATCACCAAGCCGGCGGTCAACTCCCCCTGCTGATTGAGCTTAGCCGGCATGTCGTCGAGGCTCTCCTTTAGCAACTCCATCAAGCCTTGGATGAACTCCTTCTACTTATTGAGCTGATCGGGCATGCCGTCGAGGGATAACGATTCCAGCTCCGCCGGCTCGGCATGTTCGCCTCCACGGCTAGGGCGCTCCTGGGAGCCATCGCCTGCCCGTGAGAGATCTTTCGAGGTCTCTGCGTGGCAGCGAGCCCTCTCTTTTTTTTCCGCAGCCTTGGTTGCCGCTCCCTTGTTACGAGTAGTTCTCAACCTAGAGCTCTGCTCACCGGCCATGGCAACGACGGACGAAGAAGAAGCACTTATGAGGAGGAAAGGTAGAGTAACTTTTGGTTAGGTAGTTCCCCTTTTTATAACCTAAGTACTAGCACTAGTACTAATACCTGCATAGTGGGAACACGTTCAGGTTTGGTACGTACTAGTAGGTGTGAGCGGGCTTTCGAATGTGATGGGAACAAGGTAAAGATTAATTGATGGTTTTGGTTTCGAGGCCCGAAACGGCTCCCGATGAGTTTAGCGGAACATAAATTTCAAGTACTACACTGCTCAAATGGGTAAATATTATGTTACTGTCAAAAATTGGCACAAAATACGAAGGAGACCAATGGAAGTACTACTAGCAACCCACGATTTAACTACTCGCATGCGCGCAGTGGAGTAATAATGTCTTTCTTCCACCCTCACGTCCACTCAATTTGCATGCGCTGTATTAATTGACCATCAATGCAGTGAACGACTTTACACGCGTCAAATTATCACACGGGGTGGATCTTGGTACAAAATTGCGTCCGCCCGTGTACCCGCGTGTGCGTGCGAGGGAATGAGTGTGTGCGTGGCGTGTGTGCACATCTTCGCTTCGTGCATGTACCGCCAGTATGGCTCAGGGAGGACGAGTACATTCTTCTGGAACCAGCAGCACATCACTGTGATCAATCCACGCAAGGAGGTCGCGACAACGCCTCCACATGTGCCACGTGGCTTCATGAACTGTAAGAGAGACACTGTGTAGCGTGCCATTAGTATTCTAATTTACGTGTTTTCCACATACTCGAAGTACTAGTAAGGTACACGTGCATTGCACGCATCAGATTTTGCAACCAAATTATGAATAAATTCCACACTATAGCATGTAAGCTCTGAGTCATATATGCCTGATGTAGCCCTTCGTTTAATTCTTATAGTTCATCTCATTCAAAATCAATTAGTTTTTATAAAAAAGCTAAGAACGCGGGAATAGGAAAAACATGGGATTATAGTGGAATGTCGTCTTGAATCCTACATGATTGTACGAGTGTTTGATTGTGCATAGAAAAAACGCAGAATTCTTTCAAAGAGGTTTGAGTGGATGTGATGTTTCCTATGAAATCTAGTGCAAATGAATCATATGGAAAAATTCCTATGGTTTACAATCCTACGAATCAAACAACCAAGATAGGAAAAATTCCTAATGATTAGAATCCTCCAAAATTCCTTTGAGAATCCTTTGAATCAAAGAAGCCCTTAATCTATTTTATGATTCATGGAATTGTGCATTGTAAAGCATAAAGTAAAAACAAATAATGGCAATTCAACTAGAAATTTTTTTTGGGCAGTTATGATACGGAAGATTCTAGAACAAAAGAGAACCACTGTTGTTTTGAGGTTTGTGCATTATGCTTAAGTTCAACCATGGAGTCTGCTAGATTGTACATGTGGCAAAATCCGGTGGGGGGCTAGAAGATGGTGCGAGGGGCCGAGTGGAGGGAGACTATGAAGGAATACACAAGTGCGAGGTCGATATTTAGAGAGAGGGGGCGAACACGTGCGCTGTTGCGCGCAGTGGCGGAGCCATGAAAAATAAATGAGCTAGGGGGCCAAGCATTGCTATACTTTACGAGGAGGGTCAATTCATGAACTTAAACCATTTTTAGCAGCAATTGTCTAATGATCACATTCATATTAGCCTTGACATATAGTGATGTTAGGGGGGAGGGGGGCAGGGCCCTTACTGCCCCCTGTCTTCGCCATTGTGCACGCGTCTGAGAGATGAAGCGGAAGGCATGGATGATGAGAGGGGGACGTTGGATATATAATTAATGTGGGTGTATTAGCTATATATGTTAATCCTATATAGAGAGGTATAGATTGATCGATGTGGACGTGGGAAAGAGGGTGAGACCTCACTGGATATATCGATTGATTGGTTTGTGTGGAAAACTATGAAAGACCTAGCTATATACACACATACATAGAGGAACATCGATCGTTGCGCATGCACGCGTGAGAGATAAAGAATGCCCGATATGATGGAGAGGGGATGTGTGTGGGTGTGTGCCTTCATGGGAGACCGACCTGAAGAAAAAGATTGTATGCGTGCGATGGATAATGCCGACTGGTAGTGTGTGTGCATGCATGCACGAGAGAAAGTTAGTGGTACAATTATAAAGAGAAGACTACTGTGTGGGTGTAAAAGAATAGGTGAGGTCATAATCAATGTAAAGTTGAATTCAAATATTTGAATAAGAGATCCTGATGTTTGAAACCCATGCATGCATGAATATAACGGAGGTCTGCACGGTGTGGTTTGGAAACGAGCATGTTGTAATGTATACACATTGAACAAGGTCAGACTGATTTGAATTTGAGATACAGATGGCAGACATCATTTGGCCACGTCGCATCCATGCATGGACACACTATTCTAATTGGAGATGATGGGCGGCTTTCGCATCACATATCTATATCTATACCCCTATATATATATATATTATATATTATATTTTTTTATATTGTGTGCGGGTAACTTTAACTTTGAAAGATGGTCGTTGGATGAGGCGAATCTGATGGTCCAAAGATGGCAAATTTGAGCACTACTGGCCGTTGGATATCATCTAGATTCCACCAGATTTCGCCACATGTATAATCTAGAAGACTCCATGGTTGAACTTAAGCATAACGCACAAAACATCAAAACACAAGCACTTCTTATTTGTTCTAGAATCATCCGTATCAGAATTTCCCAAATGTTTTTCTACATGATTTGCCATTATTTATTTTTACTTTATGTCTTACGACGCACAATTCCATGAATCTTAAAATAGATTAGCTTTCTTAAAAAAACTAGATTATTTTGAATGAAATTAACTATAAGAATTAAACGAACATCTACATCATGCATATATGACTCAAAGCTTGCATGCTATAATGTGGTATTTATTCATAATTTGGTTGCCAAATCTCATGCGTGCAATGCACGTGTACCTTACTCTAGTCTAAATGGTGTTTGTGTGTGTGTGTTGTGCGTGTTGAGGTGCAAACTGTCTTTTTTTTGGGTACACGTTAAGCTTGTTCTTCTGAAATTTCAAGCCGCGCCTTGTTATGCCGAAAATTCAAGCTAGCGCCTCTGTCTATCGTGCTGCGAAACTCCCGCCTCTTCAACCCGCGCCTTGTTAGCCCGAAATATTTAAGATATATCTTTGTCTCGTTGTGCTCCGACAACTCCCTCCATCTCAACCCGCGCCTTGCTATTCCGAAATTACAACGCGCGCGAAAACTCCCACCTCCTGTGAAATCCCGACACGCGAAATGCCTGTGGTACCCCTGAACCGAAAGAACTGCCTCAAATCGGTGGGGGTACATTCGTAACTTACCCCACATTTCGGACAAGCGCGTCTCTAAGCCCTGGTTCCCCACTGCCATCCCATCCGCCCACCCATTTGTACACCGAGGCCGCGAAAACCCGCGACGAAACCCCACACCCTGCTCTGTCCGCCACCCAGCCGGAGCCTCTTCCCCGACGACGTCGTCCACAGCAACACCTCGACGTCCCTCATCCACCGTGCCGGATGAGGATCCGTCGTCGATCTCATCGTCCCGCCGGTTCAGCCACCCCGTCCACCACCTCCAAGGAGCTGCCCCGATGTTCCCCTCGTCTTTCGCACCACCTCCATTCCCACACCGCCGTCTTCACCTGCACCACCGGAAGAGCATCATCATCACCGTTTCCTCGGATGAAGCTGCGGCCTAATCGGCGCCACCAAAGAGGTTGTACACTAATCGCCGCATTTTCTTCTTGATTCGATCTCACGGTGCTGCCGGCGCTCGGTCCCGAGCTGACACGGCGCGGCTCCATCCACGGCAGCGTCGCTGGCCACTTCCTCCATGGTGTCGCTCCCTCGGCGGCGACGTCCACATCAGTAGGAGCTGCTGCTGCTTTAGCTCTCGCTCGCGCTGCTGCTCTGCTCTTGCTCTCGGTCCCCTGCCTGGTCTGCTGTTGCTATTGCTCTTGCTCGCACTGCTGCTCTTGCTCTTGCTCTTGCTTGCGATGCTGCTCCGATTTAGCTACACTTCAGTCGACTGAATCGACTTTTGGGTCAGTCGATTTTCAGGGGGGGGGGGGGGGGGCTCGCCGGGGTGAAGGAAGAACCAGCCGCAGTGGGGAGGGGGCTCGCCGGAGAGGTACCCCACTATCTATCTTAGGGTTCAGGATGGGGGCGGTGGTCGCCGGCGGTGGTGGGGTGTTGGCGGGGCGGTGGCGTGGGGATCGCCGGAGAAAAAGCTCGGCACGGGGGGGGGGGGCTAGAGGGATGGCCGGGGCGGCGACGGACCAGCGGTGGGGAGTGTTTTCGGGGCGGGCGGGGCGGCGCACCGCCGGCCGCGGGGGGCTGCTGTTTGGCCGGTGGTGGCTGGCGGCTCAGGGGGGTTGAGGTTGAAGATGAACCGCAGGCCCTTGATTTCGTATCCAATGGCTGCAAAATCGACTGACTAGAGATGAAAAAGTCAGTCGACCGACGTGTAGCCTCACCTTGCTTGTGCGTTCAGTTTCGACAGCAAAATTCAGTTTCGACAGCAAAATTCAGTTTCGACAATTAAGTTCAGTTTCGACAGTTAAGTTCACTTTCGACAGTTAAATTCAGTTTCGACAGTTAAGTTCAGAGATGAGCGGCTAATGTATTTTACATCTAGCACTTTGTGGTTATGTATTTTACGTCATGTATTCGAGATGCTATTAGAATTCCACTCAGGTTAACGTTGTTCGTTGTCTCTCTTGTCCTGCTTCAGCCTCGGTGTCGTAGAACTCACTGGAGCTGCTCCAACGACAAAACCCTCCATCACAGCGGGGCAGTACCTCGGGCTCCATCTCCAGACGCCTAAGATCTTCTTCCCCTCCTCCGACAGCCAAGTTAGCCGGAGCATCCTCACCGGCCAACCCAATCACGCTGAGATCGACATGGCTTCGCCAAAGAGGTTGTACACTTGTTGCATCTCTTTTTTACTCTACATGTTATATATATTGTCCACTGAGCACTCGTAGTAATGGGAAATACGATTATTTTATCCTACTATATGACAAGCAGTGAGGTAACAGGAAACTTAGCTATCCGTGATGGACTCTCTTGAACGCCATCATTATTTGTATCTGCGCGTTTGAGCTGTGCAGTTGTCGATGGGCCTGGGAGTTGAGCTAGTATGGCAGTGGCCTGGGTCCAAAGTAATAGAAGTAGCACAAAAACATTTTTTAGTGCAGGATTTTCCTTGCTCAAGCCTTCCTACTAGAATCGCCAGTGCTTGAAAGGAAAAGTGAAAGAAAAACATCAGAATTGGAAAGTTTCCTATGGTACTACTTTTCATGAATTTGGTGCAAAGGAATGGAGCAAAGGAAAACTGTAGGATTTGTTCCTTTAGTGTCTCCTTGAAAGAAAAACCATAAGAATTCTAATTTCCACTTCTCCTCCTTTTCATATTCCTATTCATCAAGCACAAGACTAAGAGATAGTAGCATAATAGCATTATAACCCTACATTTTCTTGTGGTTTGACTTAATCTCACCATGCTTTTTTGCATCCTGTGATCTTCCAATTGTTGTGAATCAAACACCCAGATTGGCAGAAATCCTGTTTTTTTAAATTCTCTGTTTTGCACGTGCATTCCTATCCTATTCCTGTCTATTTCCTATCCCTGCATTGTTAGAATCCTCAAATTCAAACAAGCCCTTACTCAATTACTTCTGTTACAGATATGTGTTAAAGAAAACCTTGTGTGGTTTGTCCTGCTCCTGCGGCGCTGTGTTCCACCCCAGCTCAGCTGCTCCAACGACGGAAGGGTTCTCCACAGCAGGGATACTCTCTCAAGACTGTCTTTCGCCGCCTCAGATCTTCTTCCCCGCCGCTGGAAGCCACGGCAACTGCATTACCATCATCAACTGAGCAGATGACCTTGAGGACTACACGGGTCCGCAAGAGAGGTCGCACTCTTCCGTGTCTGCTTACGTTATGCGTTGCTTAATATGATGACATGCTACATTATTGTCGTGTTCACCTATTAGACTCCGAGTCAGGTCCAAACTAATGCTGAAACTTGAGTTTTTAAATGGTTGTGGGGTACATATTGGGGCAACAATCAGTACTATCTGTCTACTATCTGGTTAATCTCCGGTGTCTACTATGAGTTTCATGTTGGGTGCAAACAAACATTAAAGGAGCCATTATCTGTATTTTTTAACTAAAGCTATTATCGGCCTGCTATCATTGGTTTTGGGTCTATCCACAGTTTGCTACAATCACTCTGGATTTGTGCATGCACTCCTTACATAATCTTACTATGTTTTATTCCTATGCATGCCAGTTATTGTACACAATGAAACTGATCATGTAGAGCAAAAGAGACGAGCCTTGCGTGGCAATAAAATTTCATGCAGACGTTGTTCCATGGTGGGCGCAAAGGCAGCCCCCTCCACCCATTTCGGATCGTAATCAAGAGGAAGATAAGTGTTCTGAGGGGGATTCAGAAGGAGAAGACCACTCCTATTTACCCCATGAGGTCTTCGCTCTAACTTGGCATGCTGATGTTGGTAATATCATGCATATGGTGCCTTGCATTGCTTACTGTATACATTAAAGATGCCATCTGCTTAGTTTAGACATGCTTTGTGTCAATGCCATCTGTTTAGTTTCTTTATCATATATGTGAATCATGCAATGCCATCTTGTCTAGCCAGGCATCATATATGTGAATTTTGCAATGCCACCCTGGTTAGCCAGTCATCTTATATGTGAATTATATCATGCCATCATTTTTTATTACGTGTTAAATTTGTCAACAATTTTAGTACATTCAATTACTCTTCCTGTGCATCAGCCATTCGGCACGGTCATGGAAAAATCTGGAGTGGAAACAAGGTCTTTAGAGCAGACAATGCTATCTGACGAAGCGCATGTCTTGCTGGTTACCGATAGCTCCTCAGAGGAGGACTCAGAGACAGATGACCAGTCATATTTCCCCCCCCCCCCCGAGGTGCATGCCCTAACTTGGCAGGGTTATGTTGCTCATATCGTGCGTATGGTATCTTGCATTGCTATGTCATTTGCTTAGTTTAGACATGCTTTGTGTGAATGCCACCTGTTTAGTGTCTAATTACCATATATGTGAATTATGCAATGCCATCTTGTTGCAAGACATTATATATGTGAATTATGCAATGTTACCTTGTTGCAAGGCATTATGTATGTGAATTACGCAATTCCATGCTATTTAGGCAAGCGTCATATATGTGAATTATATCATGCCGTCCTTTTTTGTATTTCTCATTGCTTTTGTCGACAATGTTTGTATATTCAACTGCTCTTCCTGTGCATCAGCCATTTGAATTGGTGATGGAGAAATCTAGAGTGAAAACAAGGTCTTCAGAGCAGACAATGCTACCTGCTGAAGCAGATATCTTGCTGGTTACAGATAGCTCTTCAGAGGAGGATTCAGAGGCAGATGACCAGTCCTATTATCCCCCTGAGGTGGATGCTCAAACTTGGCAGGATTATATTACTCATATAATGCATATGTTGTATTGCAATGCTTAGTTTTTACATCATATACACAATATTGAATGCCATCTCCTTAGTTGACACATCATATATGCGATTGCCCTCTGCTCACTTCCTTAGTATATAAATCATATATTTGAATTATTTCATGCCATGATGTTTACATAGACAGCATGTATCTGAATTATGGCATGCCAACCCATTTTCTAAAGACATAATATAGTTATATCATCTCATCATGTTTACATAGTCATCATATTTTAAATTATGTCATTCTATCCGTGAATTATATCATGCCATCATGTTTCCATCGACGGCATGTTTGTGATTTATGGCATGCCAACCACTTTAATAGACACATCTGATAGTTATATCATGTCATCCTGTTTACATAGTCATCATATTTTGAAGTATGTCATTCTATCCTGTTTAGTTAGCCATCATACATGTGAAATTGTATCATGCTATCCTGTTTAATTAGCCATCATATATGTGAAATTATGTCCTGCTATTCTGTTTGCTTAGACAACATAAATGTGAATTATTTCATGCCTTGTTTTCTTCCCTACTATCCATTGCACCTGTCTATCTTACAATGTCTGTACATTCAATTACTTTTCTTGTTTATTAGCCATTTCAATTGGAGGGAGTGATGGCAGTATCTGTGGGAGTAAAAACACGGTCTTCAGAAAAGATCGTGCTACCTGTCGATGCAGATAGAACCACGGTTGTACTTGCCCAAGAACCAGCCCCACCACACATAACCCACACTCATGCAGATTGTATCCCTACCCAGTTGGACAGAGAACCAACTACACACCTTCTAACCCCAACCCCAGCAGATAGACACCCAGTTCCCATTGTCACAGCACCATCTCCACCACAGAGCACCCAAACACGAGCAGTTAGTAAGGCAACTGCAGTGCCCAAATCACGAGGACCACCACTCCGAACCCGAAGTCAACGCTTAAAGCAGAAGAAGAATTGTTCTCAGGTCAGGTTCCGTAGCTATGGTTCATACTACTTTGCTCTTGCATCACTGTATTTACTAATACCAACTAATTTCAAATTTGAAGGATGCAATTGAAACTCCAATGGCACAACAGGTATGTTTTAAACCTGTTTCTTCAATGTGTTTGGCTATTTGCTGTTGTAACTTGCTCTATGTTGATTTCAGTTTCAATTGAATAAGCAGTTATGTTCTCATGCCATGCACATTACAAGTGTTGTTATTGCTGTGTAGTTTCCCACACTTATATTCTGTCTATGCTGCTTTGTCTTAAATAGATATGATTCGAACTGTATCTATCTTGATTTAGCAACATAAACTAGAATGATATAGACCATACAGTGACCATACTACATAGATATATGTTTGTTTCATGTTGTTATCCTGTCCACCTTACTACTGAACTGGTTTACCAAAATGAGTTTCATATACTACATTGTAAACCTGAGATGTGTTTGTTTCTTTCTCTTTTAGAACGTGGATAAAATATTGGAGAAGAGTACCCTGTTATGCAATGGTAAAGGAAGTAATGCAGATAAGGTTCAAGATAGTGAGACATCCCTGTTGGTCTCCAACAAAGCTGATAAAAACTATATTGAAGACACCGAGACAACCCCAAAGTCCTGTCTTGATGTAGTGTTCGAGTTACCGGCTACCACTGCTGGCACCAGCTCTTCGAACTCGTTGCTTGAATCAGTTCGGCTTCTTGAGTCTCAACTTCAAGTTGAAAGACATTGATCAGATGTTATGCGACAGGAAACTGAAGGACTGAGGAAGTCCCTGCAGAATTCAGATGCATACTTTCTGGTGCAACAGCAAGCGCTGGAGGACTTAAGTGCCAAACAAGAGAAAGTTAATAAGCTTGCTAAGCATCTTGCCAGCATTATGGGTACCTAGGATATTGTTTCTTGAGCTCTTCTGAAGTGGTTTCAGTTCTGGACTTGTTTTGCTGCGGCGTTTATATGCTGCTGTGTTCCCTATATTTGCACTGGTGGCGAACTTTGATGCCCAGTGGATGTAATATGTGTAATAGCCGTGATAGCCTAGTGTAAGTTGCTGGCTTATTTATTTCCTTGTTGTCTTGTTTATTTGTTTGCTTGCAGTCAGTGCAGTTCTTTTCTGCGGTTTGCTAGTGGCTGCAATAACCTATTTTTTTAAACTAGGCCACAATAACCATGGGCTAATATTTACTGTAGTGACACTGGGCCTCCTACGGGCCCTAGCAACAGTGGGCCTTCTACGGGCCGTAGAAACAGTGGGCCTTCTACGGGCCGTAGAAACAATGGGCCTTCTACGGGTCGTATTATCAATGGGCCTTATACGGGCCGTATGATCGATTGGCCAAACATGGGCCAAACAGACCGCATTCTGGCCGTAAACGGGCTAGAGTTGGAATCGTCCGTTCATGGGCCGACCATAACGGGCGATCGTTAATTGGCTGTATTTGATGACGCTATGCAAACGGCCCAACGTATTAACGGACCACAAACGGGCCGACTGTAACCACGGGCTGAATTTGGCCCACAAGCAGAAAATGACAGTAACGGGCCGTAAGTAAACGAATGCTGGAAAATAGCCCAAGAATAAATGGGCTCTGAGAAGGCCGAAAGATAACATGGGCTGGAAACGGCCCAATGAAATAACGGGCCAGTTTCACCACGGGCCGTTAATGGGTGTAAAGTGATATGATGTTCATTACGGGCCAGTTTCACCACGGGCCGTTAATAGGCCAAGAGTTACATAGGGCCCCATATGGGCCGAAAGACGTCATGGGCCATACATGGGCCAGAAGTGAAAACGGGCTGGAATCATATTGGATGGCCCAGATGACGCTACTGGGCCTAATTCGAATAGGGCGTAACGGGCCTTGGGTTAGCGGGCTGTAAATTGGCTATATGCGAACAGGCCGTTAACAGGCTTTCCATGGGCCGGCCCGCCACCTTTTGACCAAGTCAAACGGGCTGGCCTTTTCACAGGAATGGGCCTCTGTTGGGTCGTGCCACGTGTCGACGTATCATAGGCGCCTTCTGTCCAATGAGTGGATGACATCTATCCCAGCGATGAGCCGACACGTGTTTCCTCCAGCCAATGATGATTTTACACGTGGAAAATCCCCATTGGTCGGGGCTGTTAACGGGTTATCGGATCCAAAACCCGACCCGATAGCTTAACGGCATTCCGTTACGGTGGATGCCACATGTCGGTCACCCTTGACGAAAGCACTTCTGTGACGCCCGATTTATCGTCATGGAAGTGGACACTTCCGTGATGATAATTTTGGTAATGTCATGGAACACTTCTACGACAGCACAGGTATGACTATCTTGATTCTGTCATAAATGTGTCATGGATGTACATGCATGACAAAAAACGCGACTTACTGTGACAAACACGTATCATCACGGAAGTGTATTTTTTTGTAGTGAACACCGTGGAATCTGCGGCCTCCGCGGCGGAGCTGAGCCTCCCATCCTTGGATGGAGCAATATGCTCCGGATCTACGGCCAGAGCAGTTACGGGAGTAATCTCCTGGATGCGGCCCGATGACAGATTTAGGTCATGTTCGTCGGGGTGACTAGGAGCAGTAGCCGCGGTTTTGAATCCGGTGAAGATCCAAATCTCCCCGGATGTCTGCGACGTAATTCAAGCTCCCAAATCTGATCTGATGGCCAGGGGCGTAGCTGTCGATCTGCTCTGGGTGGCCAAGCGAGTTGGCCCGCAGTGCGAAGCCGCCGAACATGAAGATCTGTCCGAGGAGGAAGGTTTCCCCTGGGATAGCATTGTTGTTGACGATTGAAGGGGCCATCAAACCTTTCGTCGACGGAACAGTGGAACTCTCAATGAAAGCACCAATGTCGCTGTCAAAACCGGCGGATCTCGGGTAGGGGTCCCGTACTGTGTGTCTAAGGTCAATGGTAACAGGAGACAGGGGACACGATGTTTACCCAGGTTCGGGCCCTCTCTATGGATGTAATACCCTACTTCCTTCTTGATTGATCTTGATGGATATGAGTATTACAAGAGTTGATCTACCACGAGATCGTAATGGCTAAACCCTACAAGTCTAGCATGTATGACTATGGTAATGAGTATCCCTGTTTCCGGACTAAGTCCTCCGGTTTATATCGACACCGGGAGGATCTAGGGTTACACAAGGTCGGTTACACAGAAAGGAATCTACATATTCGGCCGCCAAGCTTGCCTTCCACGCCACGGAGAGTCCCATCCGGACACGGTGCAGTCTTCGGTCTTCGTATCCTCGTAGCCCATCAGTCCGGCCTATGGCTAATAGGCCGGACGCCCGAGGACCCCTTAGTCCAGGACTCCCTCACTCTTCCCAAATATTGAGCGGGAAGGGATGGCACAACGGCCAATTCTAAGGGGATAGCTAGTACAAGCTATCCTGACTAAAGGTGGTCTTCGCCTGCCAAAGGCTCTGGTGGTGACACTGTCTTGGGCTCCACGGTGACCTTCGTCATGCCGTCCTGCTGGTCTTGGTCTTGTTGCACCGACATGGAAACCTTTGCCCGACGTCTCGGCACTCCTCGCCTGCGCTTGCCTCCTTAGCACCAAAGAGGGAACGAGGATGCTGTGCGCGCTGGCGCCCGCCTGGCCTTGGTCGTCATGGCTTGCGTCATGGGAACCTCACGAGGTTCGCCTTGCCTTGATCTCTCCACCCCTCGGGAGTCAGCTTGGTGAGGCCGCTCCCGAGGAGGTCTTGCTTCGTCCGCCTCGCGAGGGTCTTGAGCATTTGCCGGTGAAGACGGGCTGCACTGGGCCGCCGGTGGCGCCACGCCGCGGGCCGCAGGCAGGCAAGTCTGGGGACTCCCATTCCCAGAATGCCGACAGTAGCCCTCGGGCCCAAGGCGCGCTCAGACTTGGCTTCAAGGCGACATATTATAATCCAATGATGTGTTGCCATCCTATGATGTTTTGAGTAGGTATCCTTTGTCTTTGGGTTGATTGATGATCTAGATTGGTATGAGTTGTATGTTTTATTTTGGTGTTGTCCTATTGTGCCCTCCGTGTCGCGCAAGCTTGAGGGATTCCCGCTGTAGGGTGTTGCAATACGTTCATGATTCACTTATAGTGGGTTGCTTGAGTGACAGAAGCATAAAATTGAGTAAGGGGGTTGTTGCGTATGGGATAAAGGGGACTTGATGCTTTAATGCTATGGTTGGGTTTTACCTTAATGATCTTTAGTAGTTGCGGATGCTTGCTAGAGTTCCAATCATAAGTGCATATGATCCAAGAAGAGAAAGTATGTTAGTTTATGCCTCTCCCTCATATGAAATTACAATGACGACTACCAGTCTTGTTAACGATTGCCTAGGATAATTCCGCACACGAAACGATCATTATTCCACACTCGCTATTTATAATATTTAGTAATATATTCTAACTTTATGATAACAGCACCTACTTTTATATTTTAGCTCTCCGATACCATGCAAAGTTATCCTCTTCATACCCACAATGTAGTTTTATTTCTCGTTTCTAGTTGGAAGCAAACGTTCGGTGTACGTAGAGTCGTATCAGTGGCAGATAGGACTTGAGAGAATATTGATCTTACCTTTAGCTCCTTGTGGCTTCGACACTCCATACTTATCACTTCCACCATTGGGAATTGCTATGATGATTCCCTGCGCTTGGGGATTATCAGCTGGCTGCTGTGCTGGGGCAGTGACAGGGTCTTCACAAAGATCTGCATGCCACCACACAGGTGTGCTTGCTTAGTTGGCCTAGAAGTTGCATGCTGCCACGTAGGTGCGCGCCTAGTTGGCAGGCTGGTTGCTGGATCGGAACGACCATGGGGCAGGGAAATGTTGGCAAGTGCGAGCCCGGCCGTGGCCTCGTAGATGCCCCCGGCAAGGCTTTGTTGGGGTCTCGTGTCTGTCCACGGCAAGGATCTTGCCGGGGGTCTTCGTCTTGTCCCCGGCAAGGATCTTGCCGGGGGTCTTCGTCTTCTGGTTCTTATCTATATTTGCAGGCATTTGGTCTTCACAAAGATCTGCATGCCAGCACGCAGGCGCTCCCGATTCTTGGTCGTGACGTTGTCGATGGTTCAGAACTCTCAGGCTCTAGGGTGGCGGTCTTGTTGGTGTTGGGTAAGTCGCCCCGGCAAGGCTCTTGCCGGAGCAGTGTAGGCTGTCCCCGGCAATGGCGTTGCCGGGGGGAAGCCATCTTGTCCCTTTGCTCTTCGTGCCTCCGGCTTGAGTACTGCCTTGGCAGCTTTGTGCCTTTCCTTCCTCTGCCCTGCCAAGTATCGCCACAGGTGTGGCTACGAGTGCCCGTGCACAAGTAAAGGGGTACAGAAAGGCCCCTACTTTTGTACACCAACACATACTTTCACTTTCCATGGCCAACCGTATCCACGGGTGACCTCCATACCAACACTTACCAAGGAATTTATTATTTGACAACATAAAGTAAATTCATTTTTTGCATTTTGGGACTGGGCATCCCTATTACCTTTGCCTTACTCTCGTGCAATGACAAGTGAATAAACACTCATCGTGAGAATAACACATCTAGCATGGAAAATATTAGCCACCCCTCACCGCTCCGCGAGCGAAACAAACACACAAAAGAGAAGTTTATTTTGAAAATTAGAGATGGCACATGCAAATTTGCTTAGAATGGCAAAAGAATACCGCATATAGGTAGATATAGTGGACTCATGTGGCAAAACTGGTTTAAAGGATTTTGGATGCACAAGTAGAGATCATACTTGGTGCAAAATTAAGGCTAACAAAAAGATTGAGAAGCGACCAACCAAGAAACGAATAATGTCATAAGCAAGCAATAAGCATAATTAACACCGAATAATGCACCACAAGTAGGATATAATTTCATTGCATGACTATTGACTTTCGTACTTTCATAGGGAATCACAAACCTTAACACCAATATTCTTACTAAAGCATAATTACTCATCAACATAACTCACATATCACATCATCATATCTCAAAACTATTACTAAGAATCAAGTTTATTTTGTGCAATGATCTTCATGAAAGTTTTTATTATATCCTTCTTGGATATTTATCACTTTGGGACTAATTTTCATGTGTTGCTTTTCATAAGATCAAACAAATATAAGTGAAGATCAAGAGCATAATTTTTTCCTTTTTCTTCTTTCTCTCAAAATAATTTAAGTGAAGCAAGAGATAATTTCTTAAAAAATTTACTAAGCAAGAGAGCATTTCCTCAAAAATACTAAGCACACCGTGCTCAAAAAGATATAAGTGAAGCACTAGAGCAAGTCCATTGCTCATAAAAATTTAAGTGAAGCATAGAGAGCAATTTTAACAAGTCATGACATAATTTTGGCTCTCCCAAATAGGTGTGTCCATCAAGGGATCAAGACTTAAAACACAAAATAAAACAAGCAAACACTCATATCATACAAGACGCTCCAAGCAAAACACATATCATGTGACGAATAAAAATATAGTTTCGAGTAAGATACAGATGATCGTTGGAAAAAAGCGGGGATGCCACTCGGGGGCATCCCCAAGCTTAGTTGGTTGCTCATTTTTGGATAATATCTTGGGATGTCAGGGCATCCCCAAGCTTAGGCTCTTCCATCCTTCCTTCATCCATCGTAAGATAACCCAAAACTTGAAAACTTCAATCACACAAAACTCAACAAAACCTTCGTGAGATCCGTTGGTATAAGAAAGCAAACCACTACTATAAGTACTGTATAAAACCAATTCATATTTTGTTTTTGTATTATATCTACTGTATCCCAACTTTTCTATGGCAAAAACTCATAAAAGAAAACCATAGAGCCATCAAAATAAGTACACAACACAAAGAAAACAGAATCTGTCAAAACAGAACAGTCTATAGCAATCTGACTTTTTCGAAAACTTCTGGAACTCCAAAATTTCTGAAAAAAATAGGAAGACCTAGGTAATTTTTATATTAATCTTCTGCAAAAATAATCAGGGAAAAATCTCTTTCTGATAAAAAATGTGAATTGTTTTCGTGAACTCAAAGGTTCTGTCTTTATCAGCAAGATCAAACAACTATCACCCAAGAAGATCCTATCGGTTCTACTTGGCACAAAAACTAATTAAAACACAAAAAACACAATCATAACAGTAGCATAATTGTTCTAACACTCAAGAACAAAAAGCAAAAAGAAAAAATAAAATTTATTCATTGGGTTGCCTCCCAGCAAGCGCTATAGTTTTACGCCCTTAGCTAGGCATAAAGCAAGGATCTAAGTTTTGTCATCTTTGGTTCGAGATCCATAAGATTCCCTCATGATTGATTCATAAGGTGGCTTAATTCTTGTTCTAGGTAAGTGTTCCATACCCTTCCTCAAAGGAAATGGGAACTTAATATTGCCTTCTTTCATATCAATCACGACACCGATAGTGCGTAAAAACGGTCTACCAAGAATAATTGGACAAGACGGATTGCAATCAATATCAAGAACAATAAAATCTATGGGCACATAATTCCTATTTGCAATAATAAGAACATCATTAATTGTTACCATAGGCTTTTTAATAGTAGAATCCGCCAAGTGCAAATTCAAAGAACATTCTTCAAGATTAGTAAGATCAAGAACATCACATAAAGATTTTGGAATTGTAGAAACACTAGCACCCAAGTCACACAAAGCAAAACACTCATAATTCTTAATCTTGACTTTGATACTAGGTTCCCATTCATCATGCAATTTTCTAGGAATTTATACTTCTAATTCCATTTTTTCTTCAAAAGCTTTCATCATAGCATGAACTATATGTTTAGTAAAAGCTTTGTTTTGTTCATAAGCATGGGGTGAATTTATCATGGATTGCAACAAAGAAATACAATCAACCAAAGAGCAACTATCATAATTAAAGTCTTTGTAATCCAAAAGAGAGGGCACATCACTAGTTAAAGTTTTGACCTCTCCAGACCCACTTTCATCAATTTTATGAAAAAGATTTCCACCCTCCGAAATATTGGGACACCTTCTACCTAAAGTTGACTCTTCTCCAGTCCCTTTTCATCAATCTTAAATTTACTAAAAAAAGAATCAATAGAAGGAACACCAATCATTTTAAGATCTTCATCACTTTTACGAAAGAAATCACTAGAAAAAGCTTTTTCTAAAAATTCTCTTTTAGCTCTAAGCATAGCGGTTCTTTTCTTACTTTCATCCATAGAAACATAAAGAGCTTTAATTGACTCATCTAATTTAGGCACAAATTTTTTTTATCTTGAGATTTTCCACATCATGAGCAATTCTATCAACACTTCTAGACAAATCATCAATCTTACTCAACTTTTCTTCTATGGAAGTGTTGAAAACTTTTTGTGTATCGATAAATTCTTTAATATTATTCTCAAGATCAGAGGTGTTCCTATTATTATTATAAGATTGATTTCCATAGGAATTACCATAATTATTAGAGGAATTAATAGGAAAAGGCCTAGGATTAAAATTACCTCTATAAGCATTGTTATTGAAATTGTTTCGAGAAATAAAATTCACATCTATGGAATCACTATTTTGCTCAATCAAAGTAAACAAAGGCGTATCATTAAAATCAATAGGAGCACTTTTACTAGCAACCAATTTCATAAGAGCATCAACTTTTTCACTCAAAGAAGAAATTTCTTCAACCGAATTAACCTTTTTACTAGTAGGAGCCCTTTCGGGTTCCATTGTGAATAATTTGCCATGATATTATCAAGCAATTTGGTGGCTTCACCCAAAGTAATTTCCATAAAAGTAGCACCCATGGCGGAATCTAAAAGATTACGAGAAACAAAATTCAATCCCGCATAAAAAATTTGTATGATCATCGAAAGATTTAACCCATGAGTTGGGCAATTCCTTAGCATCATTTTCATCCTTTCCCAAGATTGTGCAACATGCTCATGTTCCAGTTGCTTGAAATTCATGATCTGGGTTCTAAGGGAAATAATTTTTGCGGGAGGAAAATACTTAGTGATAAAAGCATCTTTGCACTTATTCCTAGAATCGATACTATTGCGAGGCAAAGAAGAGAACCAAATTTTTGCAGAATCACGCAAGGAAAACGGAAATAATTTCATCTTAACCACATCATTGTCCACAACTTTTTTCTTTTGCATATCGCATAATTCCACGAAGGTATTAAGATGGGATGCGACATCCTCATTAGGAGTACCGGAAAATTGATCTTTCATAACAAGATTCAGCAAAGCAGTATTAATATCACAAGTCTCCGCACTAGTGGTGGGAGGAGCAAGCGGAGTGCCAATAAAATCATTGTTGTTGGTATTTGATAAATCACATAACTTGGTGTTCTGTTGAGTCATGATGACAACACAACAAGATTGCACTGAAAAACAGACCCGGCAAGAAAACAGCAAACAGAAAAAGAGAGGCGAGTAAAACGGCAAATTTTTGTGAAGTGGGGGAGAGGAAAACGAGAGGCAAATGTCAAATAATGTAAATTGCAAGGAGATGAGATTTGTGATTAGGAACCTGGTATATGTTGAAGACCCTCCCCGGCAACGACGCCAGAAATTCCTTTTGATCTCGCTTGAAGCTACTTCGGTATTTCCCCAAAGAGGAAGGGATGATGCAACATAGCGGCGGTAGGTATTTCCCTCAGATATGAAACCAAGATTATTGAACGAGTTGGAGAACCAAGCAACACAACGTAAACAACCCTTGCACACAGATAACAAATCCTCGCAACCCGACGTGTTAAAGGGGTTGTGAATCCCTTTCGGGGTACGACGCCTCAAGATAGGCAAACGGACATGAGATAATTTTGTAGTAGATTGATAGATAGATTGCAAATAAAGTAAATAGAAATAAAACGCAGCAAGGTAATTGTGTATTTTTCGTTTAATAGATCTGAAAATAAAAGCAAGAGAGAAGTAGATCGCAAAGGCAAATATATGAGAAGAAAGACCCGGGGGCCGTAGGTTTCACTAGTGGCTTCTCTCGAGAAAAATAGCAAACGGTGGGTGAACAAATTACTGTTGGGCAATTGATAGAACATCAAGTAATTATGACGATATCCAAGCAATGATCATTATATAGGCATCACGTCCAAGATTAGTAGACCGACTCCTGCCTGCATCTACTACTATTACTCCACACATCGACCACTATCCAGCATGCATCTAGTGTATTAAGTTCATGGAGAAACGGAGTAATGCAATAAGAATGATGATATGATGTAGACAAGATCTATCTATGTAGAGATAGACCCCATCATTTTATCCTTAGTAGCAACGATACATACGTGTCGTTCCCTTTCTCTCACTGGGATCAAGCACCGTAAGATCAAACCCACTATAAAGCACCTCTTCCCATTGCAAGATAAATAGATCAAGTTGGCCAAACAAAACCCAAATATCAGAGAAGAAATACGAGGCTATAAGAGATCATGCATAAAAGAGATCAAAGAAACTCAAATACTTTCATGGATATAAAAAGATAGATCTGATCATAAACTCAAAGTTCATCGATCCCAACAAACACACCGCAAAGAGTTACATCATATGGATCTCCAAGAGACCATTGTATTGAGAATTCAGCGAGAGAGAGAAAGCCATCTAGCTACTAACTATGGACCTAAAGGTCTACAAAGAAATACTCACGCATCATCGGAGAGGCACCGATGGAGGTGGTGAACCCCATCCGAGATGGTGTCTAGATTGGATCTGGTGGTTCTGGACTCTGCGGCGGCTGGATGAGTATTTCGTCAACTCCCCTAGGGTTTCTGGAATGTTGGGGTATTTGTAGAGCAAAGAGGCGGTCCGAGGGGGCACCCGAGGTGGGCACAACCCACCAGGGCGCGCCTGGGCCTCCTGGCGCGCCCTGTTGGGTTGTGACCCCCTGGGCACCCCCAGGCGCAGCCAGGGCCCGTTGTGTTCCTTCTGGCCCATAGAAATTCTCCGTGGAGTTCGTGGCATTTGGACTCCGTCTGGTATTGATTTTCTGCGATGTAAAAACATGGAAAAATAGCAACTGGCACTTGGGACTATGTCAATAGGTTAGTACCAAAAAATGATATAAAATGACTATAAAATGATTATAAAACATCCAAGATTGATAATATAACATCGTGGAACAATAAAAAATTATAGTTATGTTGGAGACGTATCAGTATTGCAATCTGATTTTTATTGGCCTACTCTCTTCAAGGATGCCTGCAAGTTTGTTTTATCTTGGGATGAATGTCAAAGCATTGGTAATATGGGTAAGCGTGAAGAAATGCCTATGAATTATTCACTAGCTGTTGAACCATTTGATGCTGGGATTTTGATTACATGGGACCTTTTCCTTCCTCTAATGGGTACACTCATATTTTGTTGTTGTTGATTATGTTACTAGGTGGGTAGAAGCTATTCCAACCATTAGCGCTGATCACAACACCGTTATTAAAATTCTTAAGGAAGTTATTTTCCCAAGGTTTGGAGTCCCTAGATATTTAATGACTGATGGTGGTTCACACTTTATTCATGGTGCTTTCCATAAAATGCTTGCTAAGTATGATGTTAACCATAGAGTTGCATCCCCCTATCATCCTCGGTCTAGTGGTCAAGTTGAACTTAGTAATAGAGAAAGAAAATTAATTTTACAAAAAAAATTCAATAGGTCCCGAAAGAATTGGTCTGAGAAATTAGATGATGCACTTTGGGCTTACAGAACAGCATATAAAAATCCTATGGGTATGTCTCCTTATAAAATGGTTTATGGAAAAGCTTGTCATTTTCCTCTTGAGTTAGAACATAAAGCATATTGGGCAATTAAAGAACTCAACTATGATTTCAAATTTGCTGGTGAAAAGAGGTTATTTGATATCAGCTCACTAGATGAATGGAGAACCCAAGCTTATGAAAATGCCAAGTTATTTAAAGAAAAAGTTAAAAGGTGGCATGATAAAAGAATTCCAAAGCATGAGTTCAAAGTTGGAGAATATGTTCTTTTGTACAACTCTTGTTTCAGATTCTTTGTAAGAAAACTCCTCTCCAAATGGGAAGGACCCTATGTTATCGAGGAGGTTTATCGATCTGGAGCCATCAAAATAAATAATGCCAAAGTTACTAACCCGAAGGTTGTCAATGGGCAAAGAATAAAACATTGGATCACAGGTAGTTAATGTTGAAAGCAATATTATCCAAACTATGACACCGGAAGAACACATAAAGGAAACCTTCAGGAACACTCCAGAATCATGAAAAAAGAGGAGGTACGTGATACGGTAAGTAAACGGACTCCGAAAAATCCGTAAAATTATTTTCTATCAATTTTGGAATATATTAAAAATTAGGAAAATAAGAAACAGCCCAGGTGGGTTGTGCCCACCTCGGGTACCTTCCGGACTCTGTTTTTCTTCCGTTTGCTTCTTTCCCAAGATAAAAAATCTTTATATACCCCCCGAACCCATTGACCACCATATCACGGAGAAATCTTCTGTTCTTCTTTTCTCGTTGTTTTCCTGATAGATCTATTTCACCATGGCCGCTTCGAGCTCCTCCAAGGACAAGTTCTTCGAGAACGTCATTAACCCATATTTGCTTGAGGTGATGCAGCACCCTCAAGCTATCGAGATGCGTGAGGGGGTGCTCCACATCCGCGATGTGCAAGGCCTCAAAGGGACGGGAACCATGGAGGCTAGGCTTGAAGCTATGGAGTAGGAGGTCTTCCGGTGCAAGGGGATGGTGGAACATGGACTCAATGCCAATCACCTCATGATCGTGGACTACACCCGTGATCTCAAGGTGGATGGAAAGTCTATGAAGGACATCGTCTTCACCTTCAATGAGCAAATCAACTTTCTCCAAAGCTAGATCTACGATCTCCAAAACCAAGTCCTTGAATATGAGGCAAGGTTTAAAGCTATGAGTTTGGCTGCCAGTTGCAGGACCTGTGAAACTCACTCCTCCTCCTATGATGGTGAGCCCTTGCCATGGAAACCTGATGATAAGATTGCTACTACTTCATCATCACCACCTCCTTGTTCATCACCAAAGGAAACTTGAGTATCGGGTATGGGCACTCCCCTTGGCTTGTGCCAAGCTTGGGGGAGGTGCCCGGTATCGTATCACCTCCATTATCTTTTGCCTTTACTTATCTTAGTTCGACCCTCAGTTATCTTTTGCTTTAGTTGAATAAAAGTTTAGTTCGATCCTTTCTTTTCGAGTGTTTGCTTAGTGATCTATCCTTGTAATCGTGTGCGAGATAAATAATAAAGTTTAATTTGAGTTTTGTCTTCTTTACTTTCATGTGCAGTAAAAAGAAAGGAAATAAATGAAAAAGATCATATGCTAATCTTATGGTAAGTAATGACATCACATAAGGAAGAGTATAAGTAGAAAATTTTATTGGAGATTGACAAACATAGCATTGGTCAATGATGCAATTCATGAAAGAATTAATAAGGGAACAGAAGATTCACATGCAAATATACTATCTTGGACATCTTTTATGGTTGTGAGCCCCCATCAAATTATTATATGCCAAAATTGTTGACGTTGGACAGGAAGACAATGTAATGATTTATGTTTGTTCATATTCACATAGAAGTTATATTGTCACAGATCCTTTAACATGTGGTGCTTGTCCCTCGTCTTTTCTAGCCAAAAACTCCGCACTAAGTAGAGATACTACTTGTGCATCCAAAAAACCCTTAAACCCAAATCTTGTTTGGAGAGTCCACCATACCTACCTATGGATTGAGTAAGATCCTTCAAATAAGTTGCCATCGATGCAATAAGGCGAAATAAATTGCTTCTAAAGGTGTTGGATCATTTAGTGTAAGAGAAAATTGAGCGTTGTACGAACTTGTGATGGCAAAGAATAAAAGCGATAGACTGCATAATAAAGGTCGCTATCATAAGGGGCAATATAACGTGACGTTCTTTTGCACTAAGAGATTGAGCATACAACCAAAAAGCACATGGCAACCTCTGCTTCCCTCTGCGAAGGGCCTATCTTTTACTTTTATGTATTTAGTTTTATGCAAGAGTCAAAGTATTTTTCTCTCTATTCCTTTTTATTTTCTCTTTTGGCAAGCACCATGTGGTGAGGAAAGATCTAGGCACATATATCCAGTTGAATATGAGGGGGCAGGAGTTATTATTGTTGACAACACCCTTGAGGTGAATATGTTGGGAGGCGGAACTATAAACCCCTATCTTTCTATGTGTCCGGTTGAAACTTTTTGCTCATGTGTATGCGGTGAGTGTTAGCAATCATAGAAGATTATATGATGGTTGAGTATGTGGACTTGCCTAAAGGCTCCGATACATGACCTTTCCTGAAAAGATGATGAATTGTAGTTGCAAAGTTGACTGAGAACATAGTTTGTTGGTTTTCAATAGAGTTTATGCTTTATACTTCGATGTTGTGGTGAGTTGTTACTTATTCATGAGAAGTTATATGATAAAAGTTCTATGATAAGGTTTTATGTTAATGTTTGTTGCTATTGTAATAATATACATGATGCTTCTATGTCCGTATTTTGTTTTTATCGACACCTCTCTCTCTAAGCATGTGGACATGTTTTTCGATTTTGGTTTTCGCTTGAGGACAAGCAAGGCCTAAGCTTGGGGGAGTTGATACGTCCATTTTGCATCACGTTTTCCTACTGTTATTTACATTTTTATTTATGCATAATAATGCTTTTTGGAGTAATTCTAATTCCTTTTCTCTCATAATATGCAAGGTTCACACAAGGAAGGAGAATACCGGCAGCTGGAATTCTGGACCTGAAAAAGCTACGTCATGCTACCTATTCTGTACAACTCCAAATGAGCTGAAACTTCACTGAGATTTTTTATGGAATATATAAGAATTATTGGAGCAAATAACTACCAGAGGGGGCCCACCAGGTGGGCACAACCCACCTGGGCACGCGAGGGAGCCCAGGCGCGCCCTGGTGGGTTGTGCCCTCCTCGGCCCACCTCCGGTGCCCCTCTTCTGGTATACAAGTCATTTTGACCTAGAAAAAATAAGGAGAGGACTTCTGGGACAAAGCGCCGCCATCTCGAGGAGGAACTTGGGCAGGAGCACTTTTGCCCTCCGGTGGAGCAATTCCACCGGGGGAACTTCCCTCCCGGAGGGGGAAATCACGTCATCATCATCACCAACAACTCTCCCATCTTGGGTAGGGCAATCTCCATCAACATATTCAAGAGTACCATCTCCTCTCAAACCCTAGTTCATCTCTTATGTTCAATCTTTGTACCAGTACCTTAGATTGGTGCTTATGGGTGACTAGTAGTGTTGATTACATCTTGTAGTTCATTACTACATGGTTTATTTGGTGGAAGATTATTTGTTCAGATCCATTATACTATTTAATATACCTCTGATATTGAGCATGATTATCATTTTGATTAGTTACTTTTGTTCTTGAGGTCACGGGAGAAATCCTATTGCAAGTAATCATGTGAACTTGATATGTGTTTGATATTTGGATGGTATGTATGTTGTGATTCCCTTAGTGTTGTCATGTGAACGTCGACTACATGGGACTTCACCATATTTGGTCCTAAGGGAATGCATCGTGGATTAGTTATTAGATGATGGGTTGCGAGAGTGACAGAAGCTTAAACCCTAGTTTATGCGCTACTTCGTAACAGACTGATTTGGATCCAAAAGTTTAATGTTCTGGTTAGATTTTATCTTAATACTTTTCTCGTAGTTGCGGATGCTTGCGAGGGGGTTAATCATAAGTAGGAGGTTTGTTCAAGTAAGAATGGCACCTAAGCACCTGTCCACCCACATATCAAATTATCAAAGTAGCGAACACAAATCAAACCAACATGATGAAAGTGACTAGATGAAATTCCCGTGTACCCTCAAGAACGCCTTGCTTATCATAAGAGACCGTTTTGGCCTGTCCTTTGCCTCAAAAGGATTGGGCTACCTTGCTGCACTTTTATTACCGTTACCGTTACTTGCTTGTTACAAATTATCTTGCTATCAAACTACTCATTACTTATAATTTCAGTTACTGCAGAGAATACCTTGCTGAAAACTACTTGTCATTTCCTTCTGCTCCTCGTTGGGTTCGACACTCTTCCTTATCAAAAGGACTATGATCGATCCCCTATACTTGTGGGTCATCGGGGGTCATAGTTTTCACTAGAGACTTCTCTCGAGAAAATAGCATACGGTGTGTAAACAAATTACTGTTGGGAAATTGATAGAAAAGTGAATAATTATGATGATATCCAAGGCAATGATCATGTATAGGCATCACGTCCAAGATTAGTGTACCAAAATGATTCTGCATCTACTACTATTACTCCACACGTTGACCGCTTTCTAGCATGCATCTAGTGTATTGAGTTCATGGTAAAACGGAGTAATGCAATAAGAACGATGACATGATGTAGACAAGCTAAACTCACTTATGAATAAACCCCATCTTGTTACCCTTAATAGCAATGATACATGTGTGTCATGTCTCTTTCTGTTAATAATATTGAGCATCGCAAGATCGAACCCATCACAAAGCACCTCTTCCCATTGCAAGATAAATCAATCTAGTTGGCCAAACCAAATCAAAAAATCAGAGAATAAATATGATGCTATAACAATCATGCATAAAAGAGTTCAGCAAAGACACAAGTAATATTCATGGATAGAACTGATCATAAACACACAATTCATCGGATCCCAAAAAACACACCGCAAAAAAGAGTTACATCAAATAGATCTCCAGGAACATCGTGGATAACATTGAATTGAAGATCAAAAAGAGAGAAGAGGCCATCTAGCTACTAACTATGGACCGGTAGGTCTATGGTACACTACTCACGCATCATCGGAGGGGCAGCAAGGATGATGAAGAACCCCTCCATGATAGTTGCCCCCTCCAACAGAGTGCCGGAAAAGGCCTCTAGATTGGAACTCGTCGTTCTCGAACTTGAGGCGGCAGAAAAAATATTTCGTCGACTCCCCCAGGGTTTTGGGGATTTTAGAGTATTTATAGAGGCGAAGGTAGGTCAAGGGGGTGCCCGTGGGCCCCACTACCCACCAGGTGCGCCGAATGCCCTAGCACGCCCTGGTGCCTAGTGGGCCCCACGAGCGTCCTCTCGTGCCCTCTAGAAGCTTCCTGGGTGTCTTCCTACCAGAAAAAAATCTCCAAAAAGTTTCGTGGCATTTGGACTTCGTTTGGTATTGATATTCTGCAAAGTAAAAAACAAGCAAAAAGCAGCAACTGGCACTGGGCACTATGTCAACAGGTTAGTCCCAAAAAATGATATAAAGTTGCTAGTAAAAGTATATAAACCATCCAAGATTGATCATATAACAACATGAAATAATCAAAAATTATAGATATGTTGGAGACATATCAGCATCCCCAAGCTTAATTCCTGCTCGTCCTCGAGGAGGTAAATGATAAAACCAGAATTTTTATGTGGAATCTTGCCTATCATATTCATCACATGTTCTTTTCTTTTGTAGCATGGACATTTGGACTTTAGATGATTCAAAGCAATAGTTTACAATTGACATGAGGACATCCATACTCAAGCATATCAACAAGCAGCCATGTCTTTCAAAATATCAACGCTAAAGAAAGCTATCCCTAGCCCATTATGATCAATCATTGGTCCATTCATGAAACATAGTCAAATATTAGTTACATCCAATGAACAAGTATGATAATAGTGTTCCATAGTTGGTGCTTTATAAGAGAAGATGGAGAGTCCATAAAAACAAAAATAGCATAAAAGTAAATAGATAGGCTCTTCACAGAGGGAAGCAGAGATTTGTAGAGGTGGCAGAGCTCAAGGCTTAAATTGAGAGATAAAACTGGTTTGAGAGGCATTCTTTTCTTGTCAACGAAAATGACCGAGAATTAGGAATATCTTTCATGCTAGGTAAATCATAGGCGGTTCCCAAACAGAGTGCCAGAAAAGGCCTCTAGATTGGGTCTCGTGGTTCTGGAACTTGTGGCGGCGGAAAAAGTATTTCGTCGACTCCCCTAGGGTTTTGGGGATTTCAGAGTATTTATAGAGGCAGAGGTAGGTCAAGGGGGTGTCTGTGGTCCCCACTACCCACTAGGGGCGTGCTTGAGGCCCCTGGCACGCCCTGGTGCCTAGTGTGCCCCACGAGCATCCTCTCATCCCTCCAAAAGCTTCCTGGGTGTCTTACTCCAGGAAAAAAATCTCCAAAAAGTTTCGCGGCATTTGGACTCACTACGAAAAGAAGTCACATCCGTGACACTATGGCCCGAACGAAAAAATAATCGTCATGGTTATGACACTTTTATGACGATAATTGTGACAAAACCACGTATCATCATAGATGTGGTGGGCTCCTACTTCTATGACAAAAAAAATGGGATTTTCGTCCTGGGCGGGCCGGGGACGCATCTGCATGACATTCTTTGGGCCGTCCATGACGGAAAAAATCATGGTAGAAGCGAGGGTGAGGGAAATTTCGGTGAGTTCCCGATTACGATGGGTGGTCGGGGCCGAGCGATGCATGGAGGTTTGTGCGTTTCTCTCATATAGGTACACGCGCATGTGTGCGAGGCGTTGGGCTCTAACTGAACCCGAGCAAGGCGTTCGCTTACTGAGCCCAAACGATTGAACTAGCTACCTTACTGAACCCGAGCGATCAATCCCTTGGCTGTTAACTGAAACCGAGCGATTCCTTCGCTACTAACTGAACCCGAGAAATTCCTTCGCTACTGCTGCTAATTGAAGCCGATCGAACCTGCCTCTTGATGAACAATGACCGTTGTTGGGGGTTGGATGAACACGACCGCGAGGAGGCCGCCACACCCGAGCTAGTTGGGGGTGGATGGACAGGACCCCGTGGAGGGCTGGTTGAACAGTAGTAGCCAGTGGAGGCTGGATGAACAGTAGCCCATGGATGAATAGTACCTGGTGGAGGCAGGAAGAAGACGCGGTGGATGAATAGTAGCAGGTGGAGGCTGGAGGAAGTCGATGGTGGATGAACAGTAGCCCGTGGAGGCTGGAGCGAGGTAGTAGGCGGTGGATGAACAGTAGTCCGTGGAGTCACGTTTTGCGGTACGCCAGACCCCTCCCCATGAACAGGACCCCATTTTGACCGTAGGCACTCCAACAGAAGTCAGTTTCCTGCGTTTTGCGCTACGCCACACCCCTCCCGATCAACAGGAGCCCATTTCGACCGTAGGCGGTCGAACAGAAGTCCATTTCCTCTGTTTTGTGGTACGCCAGACCCCTCTCGATGAATCGATTCCCATTTCGACCATAGGCGGTCGAACAAAAGGCCGTTTCCTTCTTTCTATGGTACACCAGGCCCCGTTTCGGCTGTTTCGTCCAAGCCGGTTGGCTCCTGATGAACACGACGCGTTCCGCTGCCTCCCGATGAACGTGACGCAGTTTCTCCGTTCTGGCCCAGCCAGTTGGCTACCAATGAACATGACGCAGTTGCTGCCGTCCGCTGCCTCTCCATGTACACGAGCCCTGGTCGTACGTATGTGCGAGTAGGCGTTCGAGACCGTGCCCGTATGTATGTATGTGGCCTTATTTTTTGGCATGTGG
Source organism: Aegilops tauschii subsp. strangulata (assembly GCF_002575655.3). Classification (NCBI taxonomy): domain Eukaryota; kingdom Viridiplantae; phylum Streptophyta; class Magnoliopsida; order Poales; family Poaceae; genus Aegilops; species Aegilops tauschii. The sequence continues at coordinate 94,952,710 of NC_053038.3, forward strand.
TTGTACGTACGTGTACATAGTTTAGAAGGGACTGCCTGAACTTCCACGTCGGGGGCTCTACTACTACACGTGTTGCTGCTTGCTTGGCCACGGTTCATCGTTGCAGAGAGACCGATCGACCAGTATGTATGTACACGTTCGCGACCAGACAGACAACGCTACGTACGCTTCGACCGGGTGGGTCCCAGCTATCAGGGAGGATAAGGACGCACTTCCTTGCATGCGAAGATATAGCTGGTGGGTCCCAGCTGTCAGGGAGAGGAATCATTTTTATTTTGCGAGTGATAAGGAGGCACTTCCTTGTGCTCGAAGATGTAGCTGGTGGGTCCAGCTGTCAGCCTTACCGCCTAAAGTCCTCTTCCAGTGGCTGTCGTTCGTTGACCTCATTGACCATGATGCGCCGAGAATATCAAGGCTGTGGACGACGGCGAGGCCTAGGAAGGAAACGACGTGGAGCAAGAGAAGGCGAGGCAGGTGGATGCCCACGTGAAGGGGAGTACGAGGGTTCACTGGTTTGACTGCGGTGTAAGGTTTCCGTCGACGGAGAATAGCAGGGAGTGTGGGTGAGTAGAGGGAAGGCCTGGCCAGTGGTAGTATGGTCAGGCGGTGAGGCCTGAACGGCAGCACAACCTGCCACAGGAGGCTGGAGCAGGCGGTACGGTGGGTGCTGGTTTGGGCGGCTGGAGCAAGAAGACCAGAGGTTGAAGACGCAACATGGCCGTTGATTTAACATCCAACGGTCACCGCAGCTAGAATTGTTTTGACTAAGTTGAGAAACCCCTGTGTACGCGTCAACTTAGTAGGCCCACAAGTCAGCCTCCAAATCTGGTGGGTCCCAGCTACCAGGGGGAATCATTTTTTTGCTTGTAATAAGGTGGCGCTTCCTTGCATGCGAAGATGTTTTCTGTTTTTTTATTTCTTATTTTTTGAGTTAGAATAAAAAGAAAATAATTTAGCATCTTTGGTACAATCTATATTTTTGCGAAATGGATCATAATAAAGCTGGTGGGTCCCAGCTATCAGGGAGAGGTATATTTTTCCGCGTAATAAAGGAAGCACTCCCTTGCGTGTGAAGATGTAGCTAGTGGGTCAAACCTGTTAGGTGGAGAAATCATTTGTTTTCGCATAATAAGGAGGGACTTGCTTGCGAGCGGCCATGGGCCATGTGGGTCCCTACTGTCAGCCACTCCACGTACATGCCTCTTACGATGGCTGTCGTTTGTTAACAAAGTTGACCATGCCGAGAGAACCAATGTGGTGGACGATGGCGAGGCCTAACGACCCGGAGCCGGAGAAGACACAACAGTGGATGCCGATGCAGAGGGGAGTACGAGGGTTCACTGGTTCGGTTGCGGTGTGAGGCTGTCTTTGCTGGAGAATAACAGGAGGTGTTGGTGAGTAGAGGAATGGTCTGAACGGCGATGGGAGTAGGGTGGTCCGGTGAGGCCGGTGAGGCAGCATAGCCGGCCATGGGAGGCGGTAGCAGGCGGTACCGCCGGCGGTGGTTTGGGCAGCTGAAGCTTGAATATTTATGATTGAAGAAGCACCACAGCCGTTGGATGGACATCCAATGACCACTCCTGCTAGAATCGTGTGTTGACTATAAGTTGACAAAGCCTTGCGTACGCGTCAACTTAGTAGGCCCACAAGTGACCATCACATCTGTGGCAGAGAACATATAGCCCATTTGTGATTTGTTATAATGTACAGCCCATTTTTGAATTCTAATGGAATTTACTGCAGCCCATTTACTGTTTGTTAAAATTATAGCCCATTTTCTAGCCAGGAGAACGGTTAATAATCTCAACCAACCGCTCAAAAAAATCAACAAAATTTCCCACATTTTGATGGGATTCGAAATATTTTTTATCCCAAAATTCGAGTCAGACTAAATATAATTTAAAAATAAATTTGTATTAGGTAAAAATCCAACGAAATTTTGCGCGCGCAACAAGTAGTGAAATTAAAAAAAATTAGATCCAAAAATAGTAATTTCGAAACTAGTTACCTGTTCGGTGCGTTTTCTATATTTACCGCTCAATTTTTATAATCACAGCCCATTTATTATTTCTTAAAGCTCATTTTCTTGCAAGCCTCATGCGGGGCGGAGAATAACAAGTTGACCTGGGTTGGGTATTCCGCAAAAGAAGTATAGCTGGGCTAGCCATTTTCACCTTGAAAAAATAATATCTGGCCTAAATATTTGGTCGACATAAAATAATAGCCTGGGCTAGACGGGCCATAGCCCGCCCACTTGATACCCTGCTCCTGTTGCTCCCTCTGAACAACAACAAAAATATCACTCAAGAAAAACTCTGCTCACACCTCAAAAAAAATACTACTCGATTGCTAGGTCCCAGCTGTCGGCCGCTCCTTGTCCAATTCTCTCGTTTATTGACTATATAGGTTGACAATGGTGTGGGACCGTGATGTCAGGAAACCAGAGCAAAAACAATTATAGTTGTATATAATAAGGAGGCACTTGCGTACGTACAGCTATGGCCCTGGTGGGTCCCTACTTTCATCCTCTCCAAGTAAAGTCATCTCCCGATTCCTCATGTTCGTTGACCATGTTGACAACATGAGACGACGACGCCATGGCGAGCGCAACAACTCGAAGGACGATGGAGAGGGCCTCGCGGGCCCTATGGATGGTCTGATACAGTGTCTGCTGCTCATTCAGGAAGACAGGATCATCAGACCCCTATGAGCACCTTCGAGAGAGTGAGCCGGCATGAATCGGTAAGATGATGAGTTGGTCGGAAGATCATATGGTTTCACCTCTAGCCTACCCGAGTTGCCGTATAGGCTATGAATGAAAAATAAGATGATGAACTTATTAAGCACAGAAACAACAGAAGAGGATGATATTCTTAACATGCAAATCACTAGCATTAGATCAACATGCAAAACAATACGAAGCATTATTCTCAGGAGGCACGGTGAGCAGATCGTGATGCCGCATGCCACAACATTCCAAGCTCAACTTTGTAATCAAACTCACAAGGCCTCGCATTTCAAAGACAACATTCAGAACAAACTCTTAAAATACCCTACATAAGTCAACATTTGATTATGCATCTCATCATAGTCAATATTTAGTTCTGAACTAAACACATGAATAGGAAAAAACGATCGACGCTGCTCGCGGCAAAGGGCGTCCCATTCCAAAATATCAAATGCATGTCTTCTGGCTAACATCAATGAGCAAAATTGGACAAGGTTTTCCAATTCCAAAATATCAAACGAATGTCTTCTTGCTAACACCAATGATTAAACTTTGACAAGATTTTCCCATTCAAAATATGTAATGCCTATGATTGTGGAACCGGCAGGGATTGTCATCAGTTTGCACATTGAAATGGCACATGGAGCTGGATTAACCAGCTTATCTTTTTGTGCAGTTCCACTAAAATCAAACAATATCTTGCGTAGCATGGTGGATTTTGTATTTATATGTTGCAAGGCCTTGAAGACATTGGCAGCTCCCTTCAAGTAGATAGTCCGGTGGCTCAAGGTGACAACGAATGATTAGAGAACCATTCGATGTATTATGCATGATGAAGTATTATGGAGGACATAAACCATATGATTTTGTGCAGTTCCACTTAAATCAAGCTGAGCATCCATGTCTGCATAAATACAGAAAAAGTGTGATGAATATAATAGTGATACTAGTTGATTAAACATATACTCACAAATATAATCATCTTCATTATCTTAACAGGAAAAGATAGCAATACAATAGCTTCCATTAAACATTTATTCAAAACAATACAACAATATAAGTATCACAACATAACAAAGCACGATCACGTGGATGAAGGCCGATACTGTAGGGAAACGTTGCATAGAAAACAAAAAAAATTCTACGCACACGCAATGATCTATCCATGGAGATGCATAGTAGTGAGGGGAGAGTGTGTCTACATACCCTCATAGACCGTAAGCGGAAGCATTTCACAACGCGGTTGATGTAGTCAAACTTCTTCGCGCATCAACCGATCAAGTACCGAACGCATGGCACCTTCGCGTTCTTCACACATTCAGTTCAGTGACGTCCCTCGCCTTCTTGATCCAGCAAGACGTCGAGGTAGTAAATGAGTTCCGTAAGCACGACGGCATGGTGACGGTGATGGTGAAGTGATCTCCGCAGGGCTTCGCCTAAGCACTATGAAAATATGACCGGGTGTGTAAACGATGGAGGGGGGCGCCACACACGGCTAACAATTGATCTGGTGTGTGCTAGGTGGCCCCTTCCCACATATATATAGGTGGGAGGGGGAGGGGAGAGTCCAGGGCGCGCCCTAGGGCTGGCCCCCGGCCCCCTAGGGGTCCTGCCGTGCCCTGCGCCCCCTGCCATGTTTCCCCAAGGGGGAAGGAAAGAGGTGGGAGAGGGAAGGAAGTGGGAATCCTAATCCACACATTCCTTTCCCTTCTCCCCTTTCCTTCTCCTACTTAGGCCGGCCCATATGGGGGGCGCACCAGCCCCTTGTGGCTGCTGTGTTTCCCCTCTTGGCCCATAAGTCCCATATCTTTGACGGGGATGGCCGGAACCCCTTTCGGTGACCCGATAAGTACCCGGTACCCCCTGAAACACTTCCGGTGTCCGAATACCATCGTCCTATATATCAATATTTACCTCTCGACCATTTCGAGACTCCTCTTCATGTTCGTGATCTCATCTGGGACTCCTGACAACAATCGGTCACCAAATCACATAACTCATAAAATACTATATCATCATCGAACGTTAAGTGTGCGGACCCTACGGGTTCGAGAATTATGTAGACATGACCGAGACACCTCTCCGGTCAATAACCAATAGCAAAACCTAGATGCCCATATTGGCTCCTACATATTCTACGAAGACCTTTATCGGTCGAACCGTTATGACAACATACGTAATTCCCTTTGTCCATCGGTATGTTACTTGCCCGAGATTCGATCGTCGGTATCTTTATACCTAGTTCAATCTCGTTACCGGCAAGTCTCTTTACTTGTTCCATAATACATCACCTCGTGACTAACTACTTAGTCGTTTGCTTGCAAGCTTATGGTGTGTATTGCCGAGAGGGCCCAGAGATACCTCTCCGATACTCAGAGTGACAAATCCTAATCTCGATCTATGCCAACTCAACAAACACCTTCGGAGATACCTGTAGAGCATCTTTATAATCACCCAGTTATATTGTGACATTTGATAGCACACAAGGCATTCCTCCGGTATCCGGGAGTTGCATAATCTCATAGTCGAAGGAATATGTATTTGACATGAAGAAAGCAATAACAATAAAACTGAACGATCATTATGCTAATCTAACGGATGGGTCTTTTCCATCACATCATTCTCCTAATGATGTGATTCTGTTATCAAATGACAACTCATGTCAATGATTAGGAAACCTTAACCATCTTTGATCAACGAGCTAGTCTAGTAGAGGCTCACTAGGGACATGGTGTTTGTTTATGTATTCACACATGTATTAAGGTTTCCGATCAATACAATTCTAGCATGAATAATAAACCTTTATCATGAATAATGAAATATAAAATAACAACTTTATTATTTCCTCTAGGGCATATTTCCTTCAGATACTGACCTCGTTTGTTACAGCTGCATCGGCCACTGACTTGGTCATACCTTTCCTTGTGGTGTGAATTTTGCACTCCACGTGTTGTTGAGTTTCCCTTAGTCTCTGCGGACTAGTCATGTCACCAGCGTCTACTAATACTCTAAAGCTTCTCGATCATTCCTTGTGTAATGTAGCGCAAACAATGACTGCTTCTTTCTGCAAAGTGGAAAGATCAATTGGGCCCAATAATGCCACAACTTGCCTTAAACACATTGGCTCCTTTTGTGTAGTTCAACTAAAATCAAAGTCGAAATAGAACCTAGCAGAAGTTTTGATATCCCCGCATGCAAAAATAGGTATAAATGAAACAATTACTAAGAAATAACGGTTGATGACTTATACGCCCAGAAGAAAAAACATCTACCTTATCTTAATGGGAAACAAAGCAGGATGATACGTCCATTTTGCATCATGTTTTCCTACTATTATTTATAATATTTTTATGCATAATAATGCTTTGTGGAGTAATTCTGATGCCTTTTCTCTCATACTATGCAAGGTTTACACAAAAAGGGAGAATACCGGCAGCTGGAATTCTGGACCTGAAAAAGCTACATCAGAGATATCTATTCTGCACATCTCCAAATGAGATGAAACTTTATGGATAATTATTTTGGAATATTTAATAAATATTGGAGAAAATAACTACCAGAGGGGGCTGCCTGGTGCCCACAAGTCACCAGGGCGCGCCAGGCCCCCCAGACACGCCCTGGTGGGTGGTGGGCAGCCCAGCCCACCTCCGGTGCCCATCTTCTGGTATAAGGTCTTTTGACCTAGAAAAATAAAGGGAGGACTTTCGGGATGGAGCGCCACCGTCTCGAGGCAGAACTTGGGTAGGAGCACTTTTGCCCTCTGGCCGAGCGATTCCGCCGGGGAACTTCCCTCCTGGAGGGGGAAATCAAAGCGATCGTCATCACCAACAACCCTCTTATCTTTGGGAAGCCAATCTCCATCAACATCTTCAACAGCACCATCTCATCTCAAACCCTAGTTCATCTCTTGTGTTCAATCTTTGTACCAAAACTTCAGATTGGTATGTGTGGGTGACTAGTAGTGTTGATTACATCTTGTAGTTGATTACTATATGGTTTATTTGGTGGAAGATTATATGTTCAGATCCATTATCCTATTTAATACCCCTCTCATCTTGAGCATGAATATCATTTGTGAGTAGTTACCTTTGTTCTTGAGGTCACGGGAGAAGTCACGTTGCATGTAATCATGTGAATTTGATATGTGTTCGATATTTTGATGATATGCGTGTTGTGATTCCCTCAGTGGTACTATGTGAACGTCGACTACATGACACTTCACCATATTTGGGCCTAAGGGAATGCATTGTGGAGTAGTTATCAGATGATGGGTTGCTAGAGTGGCATAAGCTTAAACCCTAGTTTATGCGTTACTTTGTAAGGGACTGATTTGGATTCATATGTTTACACTACAAAAAAAGACACATCCGTGACATTTTGGGCCGAACGGAAATTTTTTCTGTCATACTTATGACACTTGTGTGACGATAATTGTGACAAAACCCGGTATCATCATAGATTTGGTGGGCTCCTACTTCTATGACAAAATGGGCTTTTCGTCCTGGGCGGGCCGGAGACGCAGCTGCATGACATTCTTTGGGCCGTCCATGACAGAAAAAACCGTGGTAGAAGCAAGGGCGCGGAAAATATCGGGGAGTTCCCGGTACGGTGGGTGGTCGGGGGCCGAGCGATGCGCGTTTTTCTCGTACACATACGCGCATGTGTGCGAGGCATTGCGCTCTAACTGAACCCAAGCGAGGCGTTCGCCTACTGAACCCGAGCGATTGCACTACAGGCTACGCGTTACTGAACCCGAGCGATCGATCGATGGCTGTTAACTGAACCCGATCGAGCGATTCCTTTGTTCGCTACTGCTGCTAACTGAAGCCGATCGAACCTGCTACCTCCTTCCCTTGATGAACAATGAGCGGGTCTTTGGAATACCATGTGCCCGAAACTTGCTCAGCCAAGGGCTCCTCCCACCTCTCTCCTCCCACCTCTTGCCTCCCACCTGCTCTCTCCCAACAATGGCGGTGTCTAGGTTCCTTCCTCATGATGGAGGGTCTTCTGCATTGGGACTTTGCCCCTGGCCTTGCCTTTGCGGATCAGGTGAGGAGAAAATTTGGTTCTACGGTTCATTTCTCTCCCTCCCGTGACGCCAAGGAATTCTTTTTGGTGGCCACGTTTTCCTCGGCCTCCTTCCCTCTCACGGTTGATTCTGTTGGGGTTGCCCTCCAATGTTGTCTTGGCGGCTCTTGTGTTGGTTTTAAAGTGGTGCATATTCATCATCGGGCGTTCAGATTCTCGGTTGCAAACAACAAAGTTGGTCATTTCATATATGGCCTCAAGGATCGCATTTGGCCTGATTTTATTTGCCATTTTCATCTGTTTAATGGTCGGTTTGTTCGGTACTCACATCTGCTCACCTCATGGCACGCTGATGAGGAACTAACTGATATCTCGGCCAGAAAACCTATTGGGGTACGTTCTAAGCTGCCTTCATTGGAGCATGGTGCTGGTCTAAGTTCGTCCTCTCTGCGTGAGTTGAGTAAGTTTGATTTAGTGCCTTTGTCCAAGATGGCCTTTTCTAATTCGCATCATCACGAAGCCTCGACATCGGCCTTGGCTCATGATCAAAATCAAGTTTTGCATGATCCCTTGCTCAATTCTCTTACTATTGGAAAGGTTCAATTAGCCATTAATGCTCAGGAGAATATTTCAGCCCCTGACTTTCGTACCGATTTAATGCTTCATTATCAGCGGTTGGAGGAGATTGAAAATTCCACGCCTCCTGCATATCTTATTTTGGGAAGCTTTAAATGTCCTATCAGAGCGGATTATCCTGCGCCACCTCAATGTTTCCTTGCTTCGGCTTTCAAATATGCGCCACCATGCCAAGAATGGCCTCCTATATTATCGGCCCAACATAAAGGGAATCTGGCCCAAGCGAGCTATAACGAGCAGGAGATTTCTTCATTATCCGCAAATTGGGCTAATCTCTGTGCCAGATGCCTTCAATGGGGTCATAATCGAATCTCTTGCTTTGCTAGATTGATTTGCTTTTATTGTTCAGCACCTGATCACAAGGCGATTTATTACCCTCTGCGACTAGCTTGTCAGTCTAATTTGGAACCCAAATCTTATGTCATTGGAAATAAGCCCAATCCGGCTGATTTTATTGCCCCACCTACTCATTTTTGGAAGCCGCGACCGCCCTCATCCGGCACCGTCAGATGTTCTTTCTGTGGTGGATATGGACACGAGGTGAGCTCCTGCTTCAAGCAGCGGTCTTTGCAGCGTTGGCGCTAGGTCCCGAAACATAAGTCGCATACCAAATATACCCCTCACGCTCCAAATTCCACCTCGATTCCTCAAATGACGTCGCCCAGTCCTGTCCTTTCTCCATCACCAGTCCTGCCACCCTCCTCCTCTCTGGTCATCATGGCGAACTATCCACTCAACCCGGTGCCATTCCTGCCGCCGGGCTTCGCCGTCCAACCAGGCCCGGCGAACCGCATCGTCCGCGGTGGGATGGTGGTTGGCCCTATCCCGCCACTCAACCATGATTATTTGGCGATTGCGGAGGCGGGCCAGTATGTTTCCCTCCACCGTCGTGCGGCCATCCGCCAGGAGGTCCAAGCTTTGCTCCAGGAAGCTCAGATCTTCACTACTGAGGTCAGCGATCATCCTTTAGGCATTGGGATATTTGGTTTTGTCGACTCTTTCCTCCGTGATACTGCTGTGGCCACGCCTCTTGAGCTTGAAGATGAAGATCTCCTCATCACTTTTGTGCCACATAATGAAGCTCTCAACCGCCGCACCACCACCTTTGGGCCAGCAGTTTGGTTAATGTATTTTGGGTTTCCATATGATTACCAGACTGACTATTACATTAATAAGTCACTTGGGGGTTTTGGATCTCTCATCTCCTGGTACAACCCACGCCAAGATCGCCGGTTCATGCTGATTAAAGCTCAAGTGATTCATCTTTGTCTCATTCCCAAAAGTTTCGTCGTCTGGTAGTTAGGAGGCGCTAGAGATTGCTGGACAGTTCAGATAACTATTCTGCGTAGTAATGACTGGAATGCGCTGCTGCCTGAAGTTCCACCTGCTGGTGAAGAGGCCCCGCTGCCTGATGGCAACCCTCACCCACAGTTTGGCCCAGATCTCACTGCTGAACAGCTCTATCAACAGCAAGTTCATAACTGGTTGGTCCAAAATGCAGCCCCCAATGAAGCACCTGCCCCTCTAGTTCAGAATGAGGGTTGGGGTGCTTGGCCTGAAGCTCCTGCTCCACCTGCTCCTCCCGTGGTTATGCCTCCGCACTTGATGAACTACCAAGCTTGGCTCAATGCTCAGGGGCTCACCTTCCAGGCTGGTATCACTCCGGAGAACAACCTTGTTGATAATGCCGCTGATGCTTGGAATGACTCCATTACTATTTCGGATGACTCTAGTGCGGATGCTTCGGATTTTGCCCTGATCATCATGGAGAACCAGCAGGAACCCGACCTGGTTACTGTCACTGTTGATGTGCATCGTCAGGGGATTCGTTTTGGACTGTCAACCCAAGGTTCCAGCCTGCTGGAACTTCTGCTTACTGAACCTATTCTTCGTCAGCAACTGAATGCTGCTGTCTTTTTGGCTTTACGCCCCATGCTGGCCACTATGGGACCATGGAGCCAGAGATATGGTCTGAGACAGGATTGCTTTCATGTGGAAATTCAGGTTTCTGAATTGGAGGATGGACTTCAGTTTGTTTCTGTTCCTCACTCCAACAATCTGCCTGCTTCTTCTTCGCAGGTCATCATTCAGGAGATACCTGACAATGAGCCAGCATCACTCATGCTGCCTGAAGCTGCCTCAGATGCTTTGGCTGTCTTAACCGCTGCTGATGCTCAGAATATAGTCACGTCTGCTATGTCTGAAATTGCTGATGTTATGCCTGAATCTGCATCTGAATATGTTATGTTTGAATCTGAATCCGCCTGCACAGTCTGCCTCCAGTTTCTGATCAGATCCCAGTTGATCCCGTTGCTGCTGATGATGTTGATACTATGAGAAGTATCATTGAACCTCAAGCTTCTAATGCCCTGCTGCCTCCTTCCAGGGCCCGCAAGGGTAAAGATCCTGCTCCCATTGACACTTCTTCCCTCAGACATAGCACTCATTCCAACAAGTATGACGGGTTTCGAGTCAAAGTCCATGATGAATCTTGCCCTTCAAAGTCCAAGGTGAAACCTAGGGTGGTGCCAACTATGCTGCCTCGTGTTACTGCATCTGAAAGTAAAGACACGGAGTTCAAGCTGCCACCTCCTACACCCATCACCACCATGCAGAACATTGGCACACAGCTTTGTGCCATCCCTGCTGAAGAACTTACTGAAGACATGCTTACTGCAGGTGAAGATGGAGCTTCTTCAGCCTCCTCTCCCTAGTTCCTCTGCCTTTGGTTAGGTCATGGTTCTTTTGCATAATTGGAATGTTCTTTGCTGGAACGTCCGTGGTCTAAACTCACCCGAAAAACATTTAGCACTTTCAAACGCGATCAACTCTTCTGGTTGCACCGTTATTTGTCTGCAGGAGTCTAAAATGCAGCATTTCGACGCCTCTATGCTTAAAATCCTTTGTCCTAAGCGATTTGATTCTTTTGCTTTCGTTCCGGCGAGTGGTGCGTCTGGTGGTATTATCACGATTTGGTGTAGTCACGTTTTTGATGGCACGGTATTTTTGTCTGAACAATTTGCGCTCGGGGTGGAATTTTCTTCCAAACAATCGGCTATGCGGTGGAAACTAGTTAATATTTACGGACCTTGCCAGGGAGATCAACGTACTTCTTTTACTAATTGGCTCTTCGATTTGGATATCCCCTCTACTGAGGATTGGCTCATGCTCGGAGATTTTAACTATATTCATTCGCCGGAAAATCGCAACAAACCTGGAGGTGATGTAAATGACATGTTTACTTTCAATGATTTCATCCGAGAGCAATGCCTTACTGAACTACCCATTAAAGGTCGTAATTTTACTTGGTCGAATATGCAACAGACCCCCCTCCTTGAACAACTCGATTGGTTCTTCACATCACTGAATTGGACGGCCACATTCCCTAACACTCTTGTGATGCCCCTCGGACGGCCTGTTTCTGACCATACTCCATGCTATGTCTCCATTCAAACCTCCATTTCGAAAAGTAGACTGTTTAGGTTTGAAACCTTTTGGATTGCACATCTGGGCTTCTTTGACGTTATCACACAAGCTTGGAACAAGCCTATCAAGCATGGGAGAAATATTAATGCGGCAGCCAGCTTGTGTCAAAGGCTTAAGAATCTTCGACATGCTCTCAGTCGTTGGAGTAAAAGTATCTCTCGTCTGAAAATTGCCATTGAAAATACAAACAAAGCCCTACTGGAGATCGATAATATAGCTGATAAGCGCTCATTGACAATACCTGAGGGGAATTTCTAGCGCATCCTTAAGAACCATTTACTTCGCCTCCTTCAATACCAGAAGGAGTACTGGAAAAAACATTGCACCATTCGTTGGATTAAATTCGGGGATGAAAATTCCAAATTCTTTCAAGCCATCGTCACTGAAAGGTACAGGAAAAACTGTATTTCATGTCTGAAATCTGAGGATGGTATTAGTTTTGATGATCACGCGAGCAAGGAGTCCATCTTGTTTGAGGCTTTTAAAAAACGTTTGGGCACAACCAAGGTTCCGCAAATGAAATTCAATCTTTCAAACATGCTTCGCTCTCAGGTTGACTTCGACAGCCTTACTGTTCCATTCACGCATGAAGAAATTGACACTGCGATCAATGAAATGCCGTCGGATCGGGCCCCTGGCCCAGATGGCTTTAATGGTGCATTCTTGAAAGTTTGTTGGCCCATAATCAAGCTGGACTTTTATAGGCTATGTGAGGAGTTCCAATAGGGGACGCTAAACCTTGAAAGCCTCAACTACGGGTACATCACTTTGATCCCCAAAACTAGGGCTCCGGAATCTGTCAATGATATTCGCCCAATCACCTTACTGAATTGCTGCCTTAAGTTAATCACCAAAATTCTAGCCAATAGATTGCAGCGTGTGATTCTGAGAATTGTGCATAAAAACCAATATGGGTTCTTAAAAGGACGTTCGATCCACGACTGTCTTGCATGGGCCTTTGAGTATATACACCAATGCCAAGCTTCGAAATGAGAAATCGTTCTCCTTAAACTGGACTTCGCTAAAGCATTTGATACGGTTGAGCATGCGGCCATCATTCAGATCATGAAGAGCATGGGGTTCAACGATCGATGGATTTCTTGGTTCCAATGCATTTCCTCTTCTGGCAAATCTTCGGTGCTGCTCAACGGTGTACCGGGGAGACAATTCTGGTGCAAGTGTGGGGTTAGGCAGGGAGACCCTCTCTCCCCTCTCATCTTTGTTCTGGCAGCGGACCTTCTTCAAACTGTAATTAATGCAGCCCTCGCCGATAATCTTTTGCAATTGCCTATCCCCTCAGCCGAGCCATCTAATTACCCAGTCATTCAGTACGCAGATGACACGATAATTCTCTTGCCAGCATGTTTGCATCAAGCGATACGTTTGAAAAAAAATCTCACAGACTATGCTGATTCTGTGGGTCTCCACATCAATTTCTCCAAATCTACATTGATCCCTATCAATACCCCTTCTGACAAATGTTGTGTTATTGCAAATATCTTTGGCTGTACCACTGCTAAGATGCTGTTCACCTACCTTGGTCTCCCCCTTGGTACTACGAAACCCTCCATCTCAGACATGACCCCCTGGATCTGCAAAGCCGAGTGCAAGATCACGGCCGCCATGTCGCTCATGTCTTACGCTGGCAAATTGGCTCTGATGAATTCACTTGTCACGTCCCTGGCTATCTATCCCATGGGTGTTCTCCATCTCCCTAGAAAAATTATTGAACAATTGGACAAGATACGGCGACATTGCCTATGGATCAAGAAAACGGATGATGGTGACAAGTGTAACTCTTTGGCTGCATGGGACATGGTTTGTCGCCCTAAGGACAAAGGTGGTCTGGGCGTTCTCAATCTCAAAGTCCAAAATGATGCTTTGCTGCTCAAACTTCTACACAAGTTCTACAATCACCTGGACATCCCTTGGGTTAGTTTGATTTGGAAAACCTATTATGTGGCCACTATACCGCATGCTTCCCCACCCTGTGGCTCTCATTGGTGGCGGGAGCTGATCAAGCTCATGCCCACGTACCGAGGTGTGACCAAGATCCAAATTCGTAGGGGGAGATGGCCCTCTTTTGGAAAGATGTCTGGTGTAATCACATCCTCGAGGAGCAATTCCCTAGGGCTTTCTCATATACCTTACGAGAAGATGCATCGGTTCGCAATATGCTTACTATACCCAAAATCAGTGAAGCCTTTCATCTACCTCTCTCAACTCAAGCCCATGATGAACTTAGAAGGACACAAAGTGTGGTCTCCTCCACTGAACTATCGGATGAGAGAGATATTTGGACTTGCACCTGGGGCTCGTCCATATTCAAAACCACGGCGTACTACAAATTTTGTTTCCGAGAGCTTCAGGTCCACGAGGCGTTTCATTGGCTTTGGAAAGCTAAAAGCGTCCCCAAGATCAAAGTTTTTGGTTGGTTTCTTCTGGTTGATCGTCTCAACACTCGCAATATGCTCAGCAGAAGACACTATAACATTGGGACCAACCTGGACTGTCTCCTTTGTGGTGAACACGTGGAAGAAACCCTTGAGCATCTCTTCTTTCGCTGCACGTTTAGCACACGATGCTGGCTCAAGCTCAATATCACCTGGCCTGCTACTGGAGATCGGCTACATCTGTTGAAACACCTGAAGACCGGGAACCAACGTAAAATGCTCATGGACACCTTCCTAGTTGCTGCGTGGAGTCTATGGAAGGAAAGGAACAATAATTATTTTCGGCATGTGGCCCCTTCGGTTGACATTTGGCTAGCCAGGTTTAGAAAGGATTTTGCCAACATTGTTCATAGACTCCCTGTAGATAAGAGACACCTCATCTCTGCTATCCTAGCTTCTATCCCCTAACTATATTAACCTACTAGCTCTCTGACTGTCCTTTGTAATTGCTTAAGACACCCCCCTCTCTCCTTGTACATTTGTAACATAGTCACCCTTTTGGGTCCTTAATATACAGATGCAGTAGGACGTGCTCCTACTGTCCAACCTTCAAAAAAAAGCGTTGTTGGGGGGGGGGTTGGATGAACATTTCCTGGTGGGAGGGTTGGATGAACAGGACCCCATGTTGCCGCTGGATGAACAGGACTCCGTGTTGCCGTTGGATGAACAGGACCCCGATCGATCGAGCCGGTTGGGCGTGGATGAACAGGACCCCGTGGAGGGATGGATGAACAGGACCTCGTGGAGGGCTGGTTGAACAGTAGCCGGTGAAGGGCTGGATGAACAGTAGCCCGTGGAGGGTTGGTTGAACAGGACCCCCGTGGAGAGGGCTGGTTGAACAGTAGCCGGTGGAGGAGCGCGCGGTGGAGGATGGATGAACAGGAGCCCGTGGATGAACAGTCACAGGTGGAGTCTGGAGGAGGTCGATGGTGGATGAACAGTAGCCCGTGGAGGCTGGAGGAGGTCGACGGTGGAGATGAACAGTATCCCGTGGAGTCCCGTTTTGCGGTACGCCACACCCCTCCCGATGAACAGGACCCCCATTTCGACCGTAGCGCTCCAACACAAGTCCGTTTCCTCCGTTTTGCGGTACGCCACACCCCTCCTGATCAACAGGACCCTGTTTCGACCATAGGGGATCCGTTTCCTCCGTTTTGCGGTACGCCAGACCCCTCCCGATGAACAGGACCCCGTTTCCACCATGGCTGGTCGAACACAAGGCCGTTTCCTCCGTTCTGCAGTACGCCAGGCCTCGTTTCCATCGCCTGTTCTGTCCAAGCCGGTTGGCTCCCGATGAACAGCACGCGTTCCGTTGCCTCCCGGTGAACACGACGCATTCCGTTGCCTCCCCATGAACACGATGACAACGCAGTTTCTCCGTTCCGACCCAGCCACAGCTATGTACACGAGCCTTGGCCGTACGTATGCTCGAGAGGCATTCCAGACCCCGCCCGTATGTACGTACATGGCCATATTTTCTTTCTTGCACCCTGGCCGCTGTACGTACGTGTACATGCTACATGCACGCCTCTACTACCACACGTGTGCGCCTCTATTACGACACGTGCGCGCCTCTACATCGGCCAGTATGTACGTACACGTTCGCGACCAGAATGACAATGCTACGTACGCTTCGACCAGGTGGGTCCTGACTGTCAGGCACTTCCTTGCGTGCGAAGATGTAGCTGGTGGGTCCCAGCAGTCAGGGGGGCGAATCAATTTTTCTTTTTCCTGTAATATGAACGCACTTCCTTGCGTGCGAAGATGTAGCTGGTGGGTCCTAGCAGTTAGGGGGGAAACGTTTTTTTCGGGAAATACGGTGGCCCGTCCGATGGGTCCCTGCTGTCAGGTGGAGGAATAATTATTTTGTGCGTATTAAGGAGGCACTTCCTTGCTGCGGCTGTGCACCCAGCTGTCAGCCTCTCCACGTATAGTACTCTTCCGACGGAAGTCGTTCGTTGACCACATTGACCACGCCGCACCGAGAACACCAGGGTGGTGGACGATGGCGAGGCCTAGGAAGGGGCGACGCGGAGCCGGGGAAGACGCGGCAGTGGATACCCACGCGAAGGGGAGTACGTGAGTTGACTGGTTCGACTGGGGTGTGGGGCTGCCGTCGCCGGAGAATAACAAGAGTTGTGGGTGAGTATAGAGGGATGGCATGGCCAGCGGTGGCAGCACTGCCGGACACGGGAGGCAGGAGCAGGCGGCACGACCGACGCTTGTTTGGGCGGCTGGAGCAAGAAGACCAGAGGTTGAAAAAGCACTACGGCCATTGGATGGACATCGAACGGTCACTGGAGCTAGAATCGTTCATATTGACTAATTTGACAAAGCCCTCCATCCCCGTCATCTTAGTAGGCCCACAAGTCAGCCTCCCACTATGGTGGGTCCCAGCTAGCAGGGGGTATTGATTTTTGTGTGCGTAATAACGAGGCACTTCCTTGCGTGTGAAGATATAGCTGATGGGTCCGACCTGTCAGCGGGGGAACGTTTATTTCGCTAAATACACAGGCCCTTCCGGTGGATCCCAGCTGTCAGGTGGAGGAATCTTTATTTTGCACGTAAAAAAGAGGCATTTCCTTGCGTGTGGCCGAGGACCCAGTTGTCAGTGTAACACCCCGGATGTAACTTTCCATATTTGTAACTCCAACTCTTGCCATTTTCGGCTATGTGTTATGATATTCCCTCCGTGGTTGGGTTTTGTCTTTCGTTTTGCATTTTGTTCATGTCATGCATCTCATATCATGTCATCATGTGCATCGCATTTTCATACATGTTCGTCTCATGCATCCGAGCATTTTCCCCGTTGTCTGTTTTGCAATCCGACACTCCCACATGCACCGGCGCACCCCTCTTGTTTCTTATCGTGAGCGGGTGTTAAACGTTCTCGGAATGGACCGAGGTTTGTCAAGTGGCCTTGGTACACCACTGGTAGACCACTTGTCAAGTTTCGTTCCACTTGGAGGTCGTTTGATGCTCCAACGGTTAACCGGGTAACCGCAAAGGCATTTTGTGTTTTGCAGCAAAACACCCCTCCAAACAGCCCAATAACCCACCTAAGTCACTTCCATGCTCTCGATCGTTCGATCACGATCATGTGGGCGAAAACCGCACTCCATTTGGAGTCTCCTAGCTCCCTCTACCTATATATATGCCTTCCCCTTCCAAATTCGCGGTGCAACCCTAGCCTTCTTCCACTTCGCGCCGCCGGACGAAAAATCCCGCCGACCGACGTGTCCGCCGCCCTCTTCGCCGCCACGTGGCGCCTCCAGATTCGCCAGGCCGCCGCGCCCACTTCCCCCGCGCCACCGCGCGCCGGCCCGCCGGGGCCCTCCCGGCCCGCGCCAGCGTCCCCGCCGCCCGCGTCAACGCCTCGTCGCCTCCGCACCGTCGCCCGCCGACCACCGCCGCCGCTTCCGCCTGTCGCCGCCACCGCACCTCGCGCGCCGGCGCCCGTCCCCGTCGCCGTCCGCCGCCACCTCCTCTCCATGCCGCGCCGCCCTCGACGCCGTGCTCCCCCTCGCCGGATCCGGTCCCCCTCCAACCCCGGCGACCTCCACCGAGTCCTCTCCGGCCGCCGCGCGCTTCAACCCCTGCGAACCCCGGCCATCCTCGATTTCTGCGCCAGATCTAGATCGAAGTTGACCCCGTATTTTCCTCTAAGTCCCGAAGTTATTGCAATATATTGCTCTGTTCATCATGCCATAACTCATTGCATACTGCTCCGTTTTGCGTGTATGATATATCGAAATGTTCGCCACGAGCTGCTCTTCATTTTGTTTCACTGTGCCATGCTCGTTGGAATCCATCTTGATGCCCAAATCTCTGATGCAAGAGTGCTATATGACGTTTACTGCTGCTATTTATCAGAACTTGATGTTTTGTTATTTTTGTTTGATGTGTGCATCTTATGGGCATGAGCTCTACAGGTGTTTTGATCTATGCCATGCCATCTTTACAGAGGTGTATGCCATGTATTTTTGTGATCTATAGGGTGACTAGCACAAGCATGCAAACTAGGCTTTGTGATGTTTCTGTTTTCAGAGACCTAGGATTTTGCTAAGTCTGTTACTGCTGTTATTTTGATGCCATATATCCATGTGGCTACAGTAAGATCCATGCTTATTTTGAGTATGTTCAGTAAGTATATTTTGTATATATGGTTATGCTCTATCAATCCATGGCCCTGTTTGCAATTATGGAGTGCCATAGCATGTCTCAATCTTGCTCTACTTTTGCTATAAAATGTTCCTGGCAGAATGTTAACATGATATTCAATTTTGCCAACGTTGTTGTAGTTGATCCATAGATGCTATGAAGTTTATCTTGACATGGTTAGCTTCATAAGCATGCCATCTTTCTGTAGGTATGCTTGTTTTATCATGAATTGCTTTGTGATGAGTGAATAGAGCTCACAAAGATGCCTTCATAATGCTATTAATGCCATGCTCTGTTTTCTGCTAAGTCTGAAACCTGTTAACGAAACTTGCTATGTTTACATGAGTGCCATCATATCTTCTGTGCCTTTTTGGCTCATTGCCAGTAAGGGACTTTTGTTCTATGATTTTAGTAGATTTATGCCATGCCTTGTTTGCTATGTTATGTTCCTGTATCATGTTGATTGCTTGCTCTGAACATTGCTACCTGATGCTGTTTCAGCCATGTTCAGTATTTTCACCAAGTCTGTGAAGCTGATATCCTTTGCACTTTTACCATGCTTGTTTGAACCTGTTATTGTGTGATCTAGCCGTAGCTCAGTGATCATCTTTTGTCAAGCATCTCCTGTAGATCACTGCCATATGCTTTATTGCTATGTTGGGTTGCTGTAGCATAATTACTTGATGTATTCTAAGTGCTATCATGCTGTTAATCGCAGAATCGTGTCATCCTTGTTTTGCTTGCCATTTGCAAACCGTGCATCCGTTTCCAGTGATCTTTATATCGATTTCGACCGAATTCATCTCATCTTTCCAGTGGCATACTTGGTTTGCCAAGTTGCTGCCTTTTTCATCCTTTTTCTTCTGGAGCATGCATATGCATCGCATATCACATCTCGCATATCATGCATGCATTGCATCATGTTGCTTGTGCATTGCACCGTGATTGATTGTGGTTCCACTGCTTGTGTTCTTGCTGTGGGTAGAGCCGGGAGACGAGTTCGTGAACGAGGAACCTGTTGAGTACGCTTGCGAGGATCAAGCTTTCGACAACTCTGAGAACCTTGCAGGCAAGATGACCATACCCTCAAAATCACTAGTTGTTCGTTCTATTGCTATGCTGCGCTACCTACCACTTGCTATATCATGCCTCCCATATTGCCATGTCAAACCTCTAACCATCCTTTCCTAGCAAACCGTTGTTTGGCTAAGTTACCGCTTTTGCTCAGCCCTTCTTATGGTGTTGCTAGTTGCAGGTGAAGTTGAAGTTGGTTCCATGTAGGAACATGGATATTTTGGAATATCACAATATCTCTTATTTAATTAATGCATCTATATATTTGGTAAAGGGTGGAAGGCTCGGCCTTATGCCTGGTGTTTTGTTCCACTATTGCCGCCCTAGTTTCCGTCATACCGATATTATGTTCCTTGAGTTTGCGTTCCTTACGCGGTTGGGTGATTTATGGGACCCCCTTGACAGTTCGCCTTGAATAAAACTCCTCCAGCAAGGCCCAACCTTGGTTTTACATTTGCCTACCTAAGCCTTTTTCCCTTGGGTTTTGGCGAGCCCGAGGGTCATCTTTATTTTTAACCACCGGGCCAGTGCTCCTCCGAGTGTTGGTCCAAACTAGAGCACCGTGCGGGACCGTCCCTTGGAAACTTGGGTTACGTTGGTACCTGTACGCTTAGCTTATCCGGTGTGCCCTGAGAACGAGATATGTGCAGCTCCTATCGGGATTTGTCGGCACAGCGGGTGGTCTTGCTGGTCTTGTTTTACCATTGTCGAAATGTCTTGTAAACCGGGATTCCGAGACTGATCATGTCTTCCCGGGAGAAGGTTTATCCTTCGTTGACCATGAGAGCTTATAATGGGCTAAGTTGGGACACCCCTGCAGGGTATTATCTTTCGAAAGCCGTGCCTGCGGTTATGAGGCAGATGGGAATTTGTTAATGTCAAGTTGTAGAGAACTTGACACTTGACTTATTTAAAATACATCAACCGTGTGTGTAACCGTGATGGTCTCTTTTCGGCGGAGTCCGGGAAGTGAACACGGTTTGAGTTATGCATGAACGTAAGTAGTTTCAGGATCACTTCTTGATCATTTCTAGCTTCGCGACCGTTGCATTGCTTCTCTTCTCGCTCTCTTTGCGTATGTTAGCCACCATATATGCTTAGTGCTTGCTGCAGCTCCACCTCATTACACCATCCTTTCCTATAAGCTTAAATAGTGTTGATCTCGCGGGTGTGAGATTGTTGAGTCCTCGTGACTCATAGATTCTACCAAAACAGTTGCAGGTGCCGACGATACCAGTGCAGATGACGCAACCGAGCTCAAGTGGGAGTTCGACGAGGAACGTGGTCGTTACTATGTTTCTTTTTCGGATGATCAGTAGTGGAGCCCAGTTGGGACGATCGTCTAGCATTTGGGGTTATCTTATTTTCATTTGGATTTGACCGTAGTCGGTCTATGTGTGGATTTTGGCTGATGTATGAATTAATTTATGTATTGTGTGAAGTGGCGATTGTAAGCCAACTCTCGTTATCCCAGTCTGTTCATTACATGGGATTGTGTGAAGATGACCCTTCTTGCGACAATACCTACAATGCGGTTATGCCTCTAAGTCGTGCCTCGACACGTGGGAGATATAGCCGCATCGTGGGCGTTACAAGTTGGTAATCAGAGCCATCCCCGACTTAGGAGCCCCCTGCTTGATCGAATCGCTGGCGTTGTTGAGTCTAGAATAAAAATGTTTTGAGTCTAAGGATTATATATATCGGAGAGTAGGATTCTTTTTACTCCTCAGTCCCTTCGTCGCTCTGGTGAGGCCTCCTGACGTAGAAGTTTTGACTCTTCTCTCCTCAAATTTCACTAAAAAATTTTTAGGATCACGCGAGTATCTTGGAATCGTTCCGATGGTCTTGTGACGAGAACATTGTTCTTGGTGCCTCCTGACATTTAGGGGTTGTGGCAGTGTCTCGGGGAGTTGAGCTCCGAGGTGTTGTCGTCACAATTTTATCGTTGCAGTTCTGGAATACCTGAGTTTTGCCGATATCGAAAATCTCTTTTATGCAGTTGTTGGTGAGATCACCTCGACGCCACCCAGTACTGGGGCGGGAGTTCGGGAGTATTGCCATAACTCGTATAACGGATGCTTTTCGAAGGTTGAGGTACACGATTTCCGAAGGTTTCTTGGTTATGTATTGACGGATGGATACAGCTGGATCTAGGGATTGCTAGTTTGGGTGATATATTTTGTGTCCCCTGTATCCCCAACACCAGATTGCATAACCAGAAAGTTTTGGGAGTTTATAGGTGGGATTCAAGTAGCTCTTAGCATTTCTTCCCGCAGATATTTGGTTTGTGATTGGATAATCCTTACCATTTATTTGTTCCAGTTGCACCTTGTTATTTTATTCATCAACCCTTTATCAAGTGGCTTCTCACCTTAATGGAAGTGTGATGATTTACTATGGAATTCATTCGTTCATCCTCGTTCAAATGTTTATTGTGAAGACTATATGTTGCAATTTCTATCCGTCGATTCAACTTGTCTATTTGTCTATCAAGATGCTAACGGATGTCACCCTCTTCAGGATGGCTCCGCCAACGCGTCAGAATCCGGAACGCAATGAGGGGAGTCAGGCGAACCCTCCGCCACCACCTCCGCCTCCGGAGGCATGGCAAGCTATCATGGCAGCCACCAACGCCAATGCTCAGATGATTTTGCAACTCTTGCAAGAACGCACCCAAGGGCAAGGCAATCAAGGAAATCAAGGCCAAGGCAACAATCAGCCTCACTTCGCTACCCTCAACAAGTTCCTCGCTAATAAGCCGAAGTCTTTCAGCTACTGTGCCGAGGCCACAGACGCCGATGATTGGCTCGTGGACATCAACAAGCATTTTGAATGTAGCAATGTTAGGCCTGAGGACTTTGGCAAGTTCGCTTCTTTTCAACTCAAGGATCAAGCTGCCGAGTGGTATCAACAATACAAAGATTCCAGAGGAGGTCGTGTGATTACCTGGGATGATTTCCTCCGAGACTTCAAAGCTCACCACATTTCACAAAGTGTTGTTGAGAGAAAGCGTGAGGAGTTCCGCAATCTCAAGCAAGGCAGCATGTCCGTGTATCAATACAATACCCAGTTTCAGAAACTCGCTCACTTCGCTAAGCAAGACGTTCCTGATGAAAAGAGCATGATCTATCAATTCAGAGGTGGCCTCTGAGAAGATCTGCAATTACCTCTCGTGCTTTTTGAGCCGACCAAGTATGATGATTTCTACAATATGGCACTTGAGCAAGAGGCTGCTCAGCTCAAGTGTGAGGCTTCTAAGAAGAGAGTCAGGGACGCAGTTCAGTCTTCTTCTTCCTCACTAGTGGCTGCTAAGCAACAGAAGTTCTGGTTGCCTCCTCCTCCTCCGTTTTGTCAGCCTTTCCAGCAGAAGAACAAAGGTGGCCATGGATCTTCCCACCCACCCAACCCTGGCTATCAGAACAAGTCTCAGAATCAAGCTCCAAAGCCGAATGCTCATTATCATCGTCCACTCTCAGAGCTGACTTGCAACAAGTGTCAGCAGAAAGGTCACTATGCTAACAAGTGCTTCAACCAAAGGCGCCTTCCGCCTCCTCCTACTGTGAGATCTTCCAGCAATGCAGTGGTCAAGCATAATCCCAAGTCTGCAAAGGTGAACATGATGAATGCAGCTCAAGCGGAGGAATCTACTTATGTGATAATGGGTAATCTTCCTGTTAACGACTTTCCTGCAAAAGTTCTTTTTGACACTGGTGCATCGCATTGTTTCATGTCAAGATCATTTGTTGCAAAGAATGATTTCATTTCAGAAATGTTGGAAAAACCCATGGGAGTTGTTTCTCCGGGCTCTTCTATGAGGGCTACCACAATGATTCCGGATGTTTCTATCAAGTTGGGCAACTATAAATTTCTGTCTAAACCTTTTGTTCTTGGCGACTCTGATATTGATCTAATTTTTGGGATGGACTGGCTTTCCAAGCACAAGGCTCAATTTGATTGTGCTGCCAGGGAAATTAAATTGACACACTCTTCTGAGGATGTTATCATCTATGCCGCTCGTGATGAAACCATTCGGTTGTTTTCTCTCAATGAGATGGGCGAGTTGGATGCTATTTCTCAAATTCCAGTCGTTTGTGAGTACCAAGATGTCTTTCCAGAAGAGCTTCCGGGTATGCCTCCTCACCGGCCAGTTGAGTTCGTTATCGATCTTGAGCTCGGCACTGAACCCGTTTGCAAGCGTCCTTACAAGCTTGGACCCAAGGAGCTGAAAGAATTGAAGAAACAGCTCGATGAACAAGAGCGTCTGGGTTTGATCAGACTGAGTTCATCTCCATGGGGTTGTGGTGTTCTTTTTGTCTAGAAGAAGGATGGCACGGACCGACTTTGTGTCGACTACCGTCCATTGAACAAGAAGACAATTAAGAACAAGTATCCACTTCCAAACATCAATGAGCTATTCGAGCAACTTAAAGGTGCTACAGTATTCTCCAAGCTTGACCTTCGAATGGGTTATCATCAGATTCGCATTCGTGAAGAAGATATTCCCAAGACAGCATTCAGAACAAGCTTTGGTTCTTACAAATATACTGTCATGTCTTTCGGCCTTGTCAATGCTCCTCCAACATTCTCTCGAATGATGAATTTCATCTTCAACCCCTATACCAATGAATTCGTCCTGGTGTATCTCGATGATATCTTGGTCTTCTCCAAGAATAAGAAGGATCATGCCAAACATTTGCGATTGGTGCTCGACAAGCTCAGAGAGTATCAATTCTATGCGAAGTTTTCCAAATGTGAGTTTTGGCTTGATGAAGTTCTTTACCTTGGTCATATCATCTCTGCCAAGGGCATCGCTGTTAATCCCGAGAAGGTGTCCGCAATTGTGAATTGGGAACCTCCTCAGAATGTCAAGCAGCTCCGCAGTTTCCTTGGTCTTGCAAGCTATTGCCGAAGATTCGTTGAGAATTTCTCTAAGATTGCAAAGCCTCTTTCCAACCTCCTCCAGAAGCATGTGAAGTATGTCTGGACTCCTGAGTGTGACGTTGCTTTCAACACTCTCAAAAAGAAACTCGTCACAGCTCCTGTCTTGACTCCTCCTGACGAATCCAAGCCATTCGAAGTTTTCTGTGATGCTTCTCTTCAAGGTCTCGGTGCTATGTTAATGCAAGAGAAGAAAGTTGTGGCCTATACCTCTCGTCAGTTGAAGCCTAACGAAAAGAACTACCCCACTCACGATCTTGAGTTGGCGGCAGTTGTCCATGCATTAATAACATGGAGACATCTCTTGTTGGGAAGAAAAGTGGACATATTCACCGATCACAAGAGTCTCAAGTACATCTTCACTCAGCCAAACCTCAACCTCAGGCAAACTCGATGGGTTGAGATGATTCAAGAGTACAATCCGATTATTGAATATACTCCAGGCAAGGCCAATGTCATTGCAGATGCTTTGAGCAGGAAGGCTAATTGCAACAGTTTAATTCTCAAGCCATTCCAACCGGACCTTTGTGAAGCTTTCCGCAAGCTGAATCTCCAAGTTGTTCCTCAAGGCTTTCTTTCCAACCTCATAGTCTCTCCTACTTTGGAAGATCAAATTCGTGAGACACAACTCCTGGATACCATGGTGAAGAAGGTGAAACGTGGTATTGACAAGGGTCTTTCCAAGTACAAGTGCTATCGCATTGATGAGAGAGACACTTTATTCTTCGAGGACCGGATTGTGGTTCCCAAAAGGTGATCTAAGGAAAGTCATATTGAATGAGGCGCACAATTCTCTTCTTTCCATTCATCCTGGAAGTTCGAAGATGTACCATGACCTCAAGCAGTCGTATTGGTGGACTCGAATGAAGCAAGAAATCGCTCAATTCGTGAATGAATGTGATGTCTGTCGAAGGGTGAAAGCAGAACACCAACGACCAGCTGGTCTCCTCCAACCTCTTGCTATCCCAGAATGGAAGTTTGATCATATCGAAATGGACTTCATGACTGGATTTCCTAAGTCCAAGCGCGGAAATGATGCTATCTTCGTTGTCATCGACAAGCTTACTAAAGTGGCTCATTTCCTTCCAATCAAAGAATCTATCACAGCAGCTCAGTTGGCAGAGCTATACACCTCCAGGATTGTCTCCTTGCACGGCATTCCACAATTGATTTCTTCAGATCGTGGAAGAATCATCACGTCTATGTTCTGGGACTCCTTCCAGAAGGCCATGGGCACCAACATTCGCTTCAGCACAGCTTTCCATCCTCAAACTAGTGGCCAAGTCGAGTGAGTCAATCAAATCCTTGAAGATATGCTCAGGGCTTGTGTCATTTCTTTTGGCATGAAGTGGGAAGATTGTCTTCCATATGCCGAGTTCTCCTACAACAACAGTTTCCAAGCGAGTTCGGGCAAGGCCCCATTCGAGATTCTATATGGCAGAAAGTGCCGTACTCCTCTCAATTGGTCAGAGACTGGTGAAAGCCAACTTCTTGGCAATGACTTAATCACAGAGGCTGAAGAAATGTGTAAAGTCATCCGTGAAAATCTCAAAGCCGCGCAATCGCGCCAGAAGAGTTACTATGATAGCAAGCACCGTGACTTGGCTTTCGAGATCGGAGACCATGTCTACCTCCGCGTCTCTCCAATGAAAGGCACTCGTCACTTTGGTATCAAAGGGAAGCTTGCCCCTAGATACGTGGGTCCTTTCAAGATCATTGGCAAAAGAGGCGACCTTGCCTATCAACTTGAGCTTCCCTCCAACTTCGTGAACATGCACGATGTGTTCCACGTGTCACAGCTTCGCAAGTGCTTCAAGACTCCTGAGCGCACCGTCAACTTCGAAGAGATTGACCTCCAAGAAGATCTATCTTATCATGAGCACCCCATTGCTATTCTTGAAGAAACTGAGCGCAAGACTCGCAACAAGTCAATCAAATTCCTGAAAGTGAAGTGGTCGCACCATTCCGACCGAGAAGCCACCTGGGAACGCGAGGACCACCTCCGTTCCGAATATCCGGAGTTCTTTCAGTCCTAGATCTCTGGACGAGATCCTCTCGTAGTGGTGGAGTGTTGTAACACCCCGGATGTAACTTTCCATATTTGTAACTCCAACTCTTGCCATTTTCGGCTATGTGTTATGATATTCCCTCCGTGGTTGGGTTTTGTCTTTCGTTTTGCATTTTGTTCATGTCATGCATCTCATATCATGTCATCATGTGCATCGCATTTGCAGACGTGTTCGTCTCATGCATCCGAGCATTTTCCCCGTTGTCCGTTTTGCAATCCGACACTCCCACATGCACCGGCGCACCCCTCTTGTTTCTTTTCGTGAACGGGTTTTAAACGTTCTCGGAATGGACCGAGGTGTGCCAAGTGGCCTTGGTACACCACCGGTAGACCACCTGTCAAGTTTCATTCCATTTGGAGGTCGTTTGATGCTCCAACGGTTAACCGGGTAACCGCAAAGGCCTTTTGTGTGTTGCAGCAAAACACCCCTCCAAACAGCCCAATAACCAACCTAAGTCACTTCCATGCTCTCGGTCGTTTGATCACGATCGTGTGGGCGAAAACCGCACTCCATTTGGAGTCTCCTAGCTCCCTCTACCTATATATATGCCTTCCCCTTCCAAATTCATGGTGCAACCCTAGCCTTCTTCCCCTTCGCGCCGCCGGATGAAAAATCCCGCCGACGGACGTGTCCGCCGCCCTCTCCGCCGCCATGTGTCGCCTCCAGATTCGCCAGGCCGCCGCGCCCACTTCCCCCGCGCCGCCGCGCGCCGGCCCGCCCGTGCCCATGCGTCGCCTCCGCGCCGTCGCCCGCCGCCCGCGTCAACGCCTCGTCGCCTCCGCGCCGTCGCCCGCCGACCGCCGCACCTCGCGCGCCGGCGCCCGTCCCCGTCGCCGTCCGCCGCCGCCTCCTCTCCACGCCGCGCCGCCCTCGACGCCGTGCTCCCCCTCGCCGGATCCGGTACCCCTCCAACCCCGGCGACCTCCCCTGAGTCCTCTCGGGCCGCCGCGCGCTTCAACCCCGGCCATCCTCGATTTCCGCGCCAGATCTAGATCGAAGTTGACCCCGTATTTTCCTCTTAAATCCCGAAGTTATTGCAATATATTGCTCTGTTCATCATGGCATAACTCATTGCATACTGCTTCGTTTTTCGTGCATGATATATCGAAATGTTCGCCACGAGTTGCTCTTCATTTTGTGCCATTGTGCCATGCTCGTTGGAGTCCATCTTGATGCCCAAATCTCTGATGCAAGAGTGCTATATGACATTTACTGCTGTTATTTATCAGAACTTGATGTTTTGTTATTTTTGTTGCATTTGATGTGTGCATCTTATGGGCATGAGCTCTACAGGTGTTTTGATCTATGCCATGCCATCTTTACAGAGGTGTATGCATGTATTTTTGTGATCTATAGGGTGACTAGCACAAGCATGCAAACTAGGCTTCGTGATGTTTCTGTTTTCAGAGACTTAGGATTTTGCCAAGTCTGGTACTGCTGTTATTTTGATGCCATGTATCCATGTGGCTACAGTAAGATCCATGCTTATTTTGAGTATGTTCAGTAAGTATGTTTTGTAGATATGGTTATGCTCTGTCAATCCATGGCCCTGTTTGAAATTATGGAGTGCCATAGCATGTCCCAATCTTGCTCTACTTTTGCTATAAAATGTTCCTGGCAGAATGTTAACATGATATTCAATTTTGCCAAGGTTGTTGTAGTTGATCCATACATGCTATGAAGTTTCTCTTGACGTGGTTAGATTCATAAACATGCCATCTTGCTGTAGGTATGCTTTTTTTGTCATGAATTGCTTTGTGATGAGTGAATAGAGCTCACAAAGATGCCTTCATAATGCTGTTAATGCCATGCTCTGTTTTCTGCTCAGTCTGAAACTTGCTATGTTTACATGGGTGCCATCATATCTTCTGTGCCTTTTTGGCTCATTGCCAGTAAGGGACTTTTGTTCTATGATTTTAGTAGATTCATGCCATTCCTTGGTTTGATATGTTAAGTTCCTGTAGCATGTTGATTGTTTGCTCTGAACATTGCTACCTGATGCTGTTTCAGCCATATTCAGTATTTTCACAAAGTCTATGAAGCTGATATCTTTTGCACTTTTACCATGCTTGTTTGAACCTGTTATTGTGTGATCTAGCCATAGCTCAGTGTTTATCTTTTGTCAAGCATCCCCTCTATATCACTTACATATGCTTTATTGCTATGTTGGGTTGCTGTAGCATAATTACTTGATGTATTCTAAGTGCTATCATGCTGTTAATCGCAGAATCGTGTCATCCTTGTTTTGCTTGCCATTTGCAAACCGTGCACCCGTTTCCGGTGATCTTTATATCGATTTTGACCGAATTCATCTCATCTTTCCAGTGGCATACTTGGTTTGCCAAGTTGCTGCGTTGTTCATCCTTTTTCTTCTGGAGCACGCATATGCATCGCGTATCACATCTCGCATATCATGCATGTATTGCATCATGTTGCTTGTGCATTGCACCGTGATTGATTGTGGTTCCATTGCTTGTGTTCTTGCTGTGGGTAGACCTGGGAGATGAGTTCGTGAACGAGGAACCTGTTGAGTACGCTTACGAGGATCAAGCTTTCGACAACTCTGAGAACCTTGCAGGCAAGATGACCATACCCTCGAAATCACTTCTATCTTTTCTTTGCTAGTTGTTCGTTCTATTGCTATGTTGCGCTACCTACCACTTGCCATATCATGCCTCCCATATTGCCATGTCAAACCTCTAACCATCCTTTCCTAGCAAACCGTTGTTTGGCTAAGTTACCGCTTTTGCTCAGCCCTTCTTATAGCGTTGCTATTTGCAGGTGAAGTTGAAGTTGGTTCCATGTAGGAACATGGATATTTTGGAATATCACAATATCTCTTATTTAATTAATGCATCTATATATTTGGTAAAGGGTGGAAGGCTCGGCCTTATGCCTGGTGTTTTGTTCCACTCTTGCCGCCCTAGTTTCCGTCATACCGGTATTATGTTCCTTGAGTTTGCGTTCCTTACGTGGTTGGGTGATTTATGGGACCCCCTTGACAGTTCGCCTTGAATAAAACTTCTCCAGCAAGGCCCAACCTTGGTTTTACATTTGCCTACCTAAGCCTTTTTCCCTTGGGTTTTCGCGAGCCCGAGGGTCATCTTTATTTTAACCCCAGGGCCAGTGCTCCTCCGAGTGTTGCTCCAAACTAGTGCACCGTGCGGGACCGTCCCTTGGCAACTTGGGTTACGTTGGTGCATGTACGCTTAGCTTATCCGGTGTGCCCTGAGAACGAGATATGTGCAGCTCCTATCGGGATTTGTCGGCACAGCGGGTGGTCTTGCTGGTCTTGTTTTACCATTGTCGAAATGTCTTGTAAACCGGGATTTGGAGACTGATCGGGTCTTCTCTGGAGAAGGTTTATCCTTCGTTGACCGTGAGATCTTATAATGGGCTAAGTTGGGACACCCCTGCAGGGTATTATCTTTCGAAAGCCGTGCCCGTGGTTATGAGGCAGATGGGAATTTGTTAATGTCCGGTTGTAGAGAACTTGACACTTGACTTATTTAAAATACATCAACCGTGTGTGTAACCATGATGGTCTCTTTTCGGCGGAGTCCGGGAAGTGAACACGCTTTGAGTTATGCATGAACGTAAGTAGTTTCAGGATCACTTTTTGATCATTTCTAGCTCCGCGACCGTTGCGTTGCTTCTCTTCTCGCTCTCTTTGCGTATGTTAGCCACCATATATGTTTAGTGCTTGCTGCAGCTCCACCTCATTACACCATCCTTTCCTATAAGCTTAAATAGTGTTGATCTCGCGGGTGTGAGATTGCTGAGTCCTCATGACTCACAGATTCTACCAAAACAGTTGCAGGTGCCGACGATACCAGTGCAGATGACGCAACCGAGCTCAAGTGGGAGTTCGACGAGGAACGTGATTGTTACTATGTTTCTTTTTCGGATGATCAGTAGTGGAGCCCAGTTGGGACGATCGGGGATCTAGCATTTGGGGTTATCTTATTTTCATTTGGATTTGACCGTAGTCGGTCTATGTGTGGATTTTGGATGATGTATGAATTAATTTATGTATTGTGTGAAGTTGCGATTGTAAGCCAACTCTCGTTATCCCATTCTTGTTCATTACATGGGATTGTGTGAAGATGACCCTTCTTGCGACAATACCTACAATGCGGTTATGCCTCTAAGTCGTGCCTGGACACGTGGGAGATATAGCCGCATCGTGGGCGTTACAGTCAGCCTCTCCACGTACAGCTCACTTCCGATGCATGTCGTTCGTTGACCACGTTGACCATGCCTCGCCGAGAGCACCACGGCGGTGGACGACGGCGAGGCCTAGGAAGGGAACGACACGGAGCCAGGGAAAACTTGGCAGTTGTTTCCCACGCGCAGGGGAGTGCGAGGGTTTACTGGTTCGTCTGCCGTCGCTGGAGAATAACAGCAGGTGTGGGTGAGTAGAGGGATGGCTAGGCCAGCGATGGGTGAACAATGGGGCGGTGAGGCCTGCACGGCAGCATAGCTAGCTGCGGGAGGAGGGAGCAGGGAGTCCCGCCGACGCTTGTTTGACCGGCTGGAGCAGGAAGAGCAGAGATTGAAGAAGCACGACGGCCGTTGGATGGACATCCAACAGTCACTGCTCTCGTGTGTTGACTAAGTTGACACGACGTTGCGTGTGCGTCAACCTTATTTTTTAGGAAAGCATACACGTCAACCTGTAGTAGGCGCACAAGTCAGCCTCAAATATGTGGAAAATAGCATACAGCCCATCTGCCATTATTTCTAATAATTTACAGCCCATTTGCCAATTCTTAAGAATTTTTTTGGAGCCCATCTTCTTTTTGTTAGCATCACACCCCATATTGTGGCCACGGTTAAAAATTATATGAAATTTTGCATATTTCGGTGCGGTCAACTGTTTTTAATCCCGAAATATCGAGTCACATTCAAACTATTTTGAAAAATAATTTATATAAATATAAAATCCAAATAATTGTCCAGGCATAAAAATCAATGCAATTTAAAATCTTGTAATTAAGAAGATGAAACTAATTCCCGGTTTGATTTTTTTAAATGTACAGCCCATTTCTGGGCAAACCGAATGAACATCTCTCCTCGTCTTGAAAGATTTGCAGCCCAGCTGGGCTGATAAAGCAAGTAGGCCTTGTTTGGGTATTTCTTTAGAAAAATAGAACTGGGCTAGCCATTTTCAGCAAGAAAAAAACACAACTGGGCTCATGATGTGGTAAACATAAATAAAACCCTGGCTAGACGGGCCACAGCCCCCGCACAGCCCCGTTGTTACCCTGATCTGCCGCTAAAACTAGTATAAATAACAACTATTTGTTCCTAAAAAAACTAAATAACAACTGCGTGACCTGCTGGGTCCCTGGTGTCAGCCGCTCGTTGTGTAATTCTCTCGTTTATTGACTACGTTGACAATGGCGTGAGCCCCAAATGTCCAACCATTAGGAGGAACCATTTTTTGGGGCTTGTAATAACGAAGCACTTGCTTGCGTACTGCCATGACGCTGGTGGGTCCCTACTGTCATACTCTCCACATACAGTCATATCCTTGTTCCTCTCGGTTGTTGACGGCGTTGACAATGCAAGAGGGCGGCACACCGCACACGGCGAGCGAACCAAGGCCGAGGACGACGACGAGGCCTCAGACGAAACGAAAAGGAGCCGCGGAAGATGCGACGGTCCAGTCGCGGGCAGAGGGGAGTACGAGGGTTGACTGGTTCGGGTGCGGGTGTGTGTTGGGGCTGACGTCGCCGGAGAATAACAGGACATCTGGGGGAATAGAGGGAGGGACTGGCCAACGTTGGAGGGTACGATAGGGCGGCGGAGGCACAGCAAGCCATGGGAGGGGGGAGCAGGCGGAGCTGACGGGGTGGTTTGGTCTGGGCGGCTGGAGGAAGAAGACCAGAGATAGAAGATACACGACAGAGTTGGATGTCAATCCAACGGCTGGTAGGCAGAAACGTTTGTTGACTAGCTAGTAAGTCGACACCACCTTGGATAGGCTATTTCCTCGTGGGTCCCAAATGTCAGAATCCAAATCTGTCATGGTCATGCAGCCTTTCCTATGAAAATTTATAGCCCATTTGGTGTGCTAGTTCGAAATAAGTTTGTGGGTGCTGGTGGGTGCTAATCACTTGGCTTCTGTAATGCACAGTGAGCTCAAGCAGCCGGCAAGAGTGATGTTATTTCCCTTGGTTGGGATTTGTTACAATATTTCACTCTAAATTAAACGAATGGCAAGCCATTTGCCTTGTTTCAAAGAAAATATGACAGTCACATCCGAGTTGAAAAGGGAAAGAACATCTAACTCCAGTTTACAAATTGTACAAAATCACAAGGGTTAATTGTTCATCAGGTTTAGACAAAACCCAGGTTGAAAAGGACAACAACATCTAACTCCAGCACTGTTTTCGGTAGTCATAGTCAAATGGATTGGTCAGGTCCCTAGAATGAACATCCTAGGTCGTAAAATTTACTGGATTATGACCACAATGTGTTGTAAATAGAAGCCCGGCATGTTCAGAAGCTCTTTTGCCCACCTAAAACTCCTTTTTCTTCTCTTCGACATACCCATCCGTCAAAACCATGCTGCTAATAAACTTTAAGCCTGATGGACAATAGTAACCTCGCATTCAGCAGGAAGAATGTGACAAATCTAGTGTTTGCATGGTTGGCCACATATCGTTCTAGCGTTATTGTCTTCAAACGAATGTCATGAGAAGTGAGAAAATCCCGGTGCTTACGAATCCACCGATTGGTTATAACTTTCTTACCCCGTCCTGTTGCCTAAATAGACATGAAGATTGAAAACAGTTAAGGTCTAAAAAAAGTGTGTGGAAAGAGCAACAGCTGAACGGTTAATTCTAGTACACTATATATAACTTCTCCAGACTTGGAAAGCATTGCAGCAAGCCAATAATCTTGTTCAGATCAAAACTATTCATTTGGATATATAAGATCTTGATAGAATCCAGCACCTTGATATGCTATCCATGGAGAAATTCTTCATTGAGCATAGAACATAATATTAGTACAAAATGTGTACTCCGAGATGATATATAACTTATGCGCAGAAATTTAAAATGCAGCTTATGGTTACAAGTGTAGATGATAATACAAAGTACCTGAAGAACTGTGGAGCCAAACACCATCTTGAAATGAGCACAAAGATCATGTATTACACCCAAGGTCTCCAGTTTAGGCGCAGAGAGGACGGTTATTTGCGACGGTGAATAACTAGAATCAAGGATCAACCTTTGAAGTGAAGGAGCATCTTGGATGATGAGCTGCCTTCCATCAAAAGAAATTCCAATTCTTACAAGGTTAGGCGACTTTATTTGGAGATAACCGATTCTGACTGTGAAAACAAGCACCAAGCACTCCAGGGCAGGGCAACTGGAGTGAATGATGTTGTGCAATGAGTCCTCCGATATACGAACCCGCACAAGTGAAAGTTTCTTTAGAAATGGGAGTCGAAGGTTTAGTACCAGATTGTCTGGTAGGTAGGACAGCGCAAAGGTGGCTGTGTGGAGAGAGAGGAGGAAAACCGCGAGATGGACATCGGTGCTGAGGGAACAGGTAGATGGCGTTCGGTATCTGGTAGGTGATTTCCAGGGGAATAGTAGAACTCAAGCAGCTGTAGTTCTGTGAATTCAGGGGATTTCAGCCAGGCGTCCATCGTGCAGGGCATGGTATGCTTCCTCAGGTAGCATGACAGGATGCAAAGGCTTTGAACGGAGCCCTGGTGGGAGGAGATGATGGCTCTGGGGATTTCAAAATCATTGAAGAGATATAGCTGACGACAGCCGAGATTAAGGGGCACGACGCGCCATAGAGGGCGCCACCGAATTGAGAGGACTTGGGTGGGGAAGCAATCCTTGGTGGGGAGAAGCGAGATGATCTCCCCAAGGACGGCGTCTGGGAGATCGCTGATGCGGTCCACCCGAGATTCTACGGGTTCCTAGGATTCGGTGGGGGCAGGGTCGCCGCTTCTCCCCGCGCTGCCGGGTGCAGGATCTACAACATGCGTCACCGCTGGCGGGAGCCTCATCTTCTTGGCGCTGGGGTCAGCCGACTCCATTTTCCTCGAGGGCGTCACGTCGCGCTCATGGATTTGTGCAGAGTAACGAATGAAGAGCCTAGTTTTAGTGTGAGTGAAGAAGAAGGGGAGCTGAGGTTTTTCTGTAGTAGTGAGGAAGAAGGGGAGCTGGGGTTTTCTGTAGGAGTGAGGTGAGGAATTTGGGGGTACGAGTGGAGCGAGCTGACGTGAGGTGGGTGGGAGTGAGGAGGAAGAAGAGCACCCAGGTTTTTTGGGGGGCGGTGTGCTGGGTGTGGGTAGCGCCTCTCATTAAGTAAATATATGGGCTTTTGAATTGATTTTATTATTTACGAGGGTGGATGGGCTGTTTTGCCTTGGGCCTAGAGAAACAATTACTACTAGTACAGTGAAGACACTCTACAGCTACCAGAAAAACAATTACCACTAGTACAGTGGATACACTACCGCTTCTGGTCCTCCTAGGTCATCGAAACGTCTCCCTCTACTGAATGCCATTTTACTTTTGTTCACCGACATGCAGGCCATGCCGCACGCGGGCCCAAATGCTCTCCACCAAATTAGAAGGCAGTATGCAGGTGGAGAGTCATCCCGGTCGTAGCGCGGCAGTAACGAGCCGTCGTATCACAAAACCCCACCTCCCCGCAGTCTAAGTTTGACGGACGAAGCAACCATCATTTCACTCTTCGCCGAATCCCCTTCTCCCTCACCGTCTTCAACAAAGCCAACACTTGCATCTGCCACTGTTCTTCTCTCCCAACGAAGGGAAGGTAAGCGGATCCGTGATATTGGAATATTTTCGTTCAGAGAAAAAAAATAACTTTTGCAAAGCAGTAACCGATCCTCACTCTCTTTTTTGTTTCATTGTCATTGCGATTGTGTTTTCCTTTCAGTGGTCTCCTAGTATTCGTCAGTTTCATGATGGACCAAGGAGAACCAGTCAAAGATCCGTCGATATTGGAGCAGACGCGGGAGGCTGATCCCCACGAGACAGAGAGCTCCAAGAAGATGGAGGCAGCCTCCGAGCCGACCCCAGATATGCTCACGGCCACTACTGAGATGGTCAACACCCCGTTTGAGGTTACATCCCCCTTGGCACTGCAGGAGCAGTTTTCCCCCTCTGAGGATGTGTCCCCCCCACTGAGCTGCCCAAGGTGATTTTCTTCCTTGCCGATCTCGACTGTGGTTTTTTCATCTAAGTATGTGGTGATGAATAATGCAAAATTTTATTAGCTTCGATGCCATGCTATACATAGTGGTTTAAATAACTTGTGTTTCTTATACTAGAAAGTAATTCAGAATTTGTTTCTGTTTCAATTAGAGCCTTGATGCAGACAAGGATTGTGTGGTTGTACATGTCACTCGCTATGAGGCGGATGGCCTGAATATATGCACAGGGAAAAAAGAGTTCTTAGGCTGTTGGATCCTGGAAGCCATTTGCGCTTATACTAATGTCGAGTTGTATTCCAGCCTCACTGTTGTCAGGCGTGTTGTCCAGGGTGTACTGAAGCACAAGAAGTTCAAAGCTACTCCTTCATTTGTGAGGCATACTGTTCTTGTGAAGCTTACGTAGGAAGATGACGTGGCATGCCTCCACAAACAAGTTTATGAGTGGCAAGGCCACAAGGTTATCTTCATGAAGGTTCGTAGGATTGAGATGCTGCCGGACGTCCTCGATGATGTTCATGGCAAGGTTCGTCTTGTGTCCAGCCCAAATTAGATCGAGGCATGAAATAGTTGCCCCAGCTAGTGTTTAATACTAGTTCGGATTGTGTCTACTTATCTGAACCTTGCCTATTATCAAGCCCTCTGGGGCTAGTACTCTGTTTGAATCCGTCGATGGGAACTGCTGTTACTTTTGTGTGCCCGTGAATCATGTGAGAACCATCGTAATTGTTGCCAAAATAGATGCGTCCTCACTAGTTTTTTCATGAATATGGCATGGTAAGACATAACGGTTTATCATACGAGCAGTGTGTGTTTGATGAAATAGAGTACTCGTTCGAGAAATGTGCTCCGACTTATACATAAGTACTTGTAAACACTGTTGGTGCTACCCCACTTGTAAGCAGTTGTGCAAAACACGGCACATTGGCTTAGCTCGCTTCAACACTAGGCTATCGACCAGCTAACAATCAATAATCTGCTGTCTGACATATAAGCAACTATGTATCTTGTTACAGTGGTTCATGCAGTTAACTGAGGCCACAATGTGAATTCCAAACGTTGACACGCTCCAGCGTTCATGTGGAACACTCACATTAAATTCGGCTTCATAAAAAACTTGAAAAGCATAAGTTAAGCAATTTTATACATCTCAATGATTCATAGAACATAACAAACATATACTAATTCACAGCAAAAGACAAAGTTGTGAGAAGGTTTACAAATCAGGAAAAAACAAGCAAGGCTTCTCTGAGCAAAGGGCCTCCCGGCAGGCTTAAATTTCCTGGAGTTCACTCTGGTTTTTTCTTGTTGCCACCATACAGGGTTAGGTTCTCTCATTCCAGAATAACCAATTATAATTGTGTTCTCAGCTGGAATGCTGAACTGAACCATGTAGTGTACTGACCAACTGAAAGTCTTGTGCATTCCACTAAATTTAAGCGCCGCTATTTGCAGAAATAAGCAGACCACAATGCCTCTTGTCCGCGCACCTGTCCCAAAAACCTCTGTGCAGCCGTGCCAGCTAGTCCTCGGTCCATGGATGAACTGGAAGAAAGTGCATTCCAAACTAGGATGCAGTTGTTTTTGCTCGTCCCTGCACTGCAATGAGGAAGTAAAATGTACGAATCAGCTTCTTTTAGATTGCGTTGGTCATTCTACCTAGTTAGAACCAATGTGGGAATACCTGGAACACTGGTGGTTAGAGGATGGCAGCTAGGAATAGCCATCTCA
Organism: Aegilops tauschii subsp. strangulata; assembly: GCF_002575655.3. Lineage (NCBI taxonomy): Eukaryota > Viridiplantae > Streptophyta > Magnoliopsida > Poales > Poaceae > Aegilops > Aegilops tauschii. The sequence continues at coordinate 94,990,225 of NC_053038.3, forward strand.
TTTTGTGTAGTTGTACTAAAACTGAGGTGTGTACTTTTGATTGCGAAGATAGAAACGATATGGAGACAGACATCCCTGTTTGTGCAAATACGAAATACAGTTATTTAAAGAGTGACAGATATTTGCAGTGGCGTATGATTAACAGCAGCATCTATTGTGTTATAATTGGCACTAGATTGTAAGTATGAAAGTGCCCTTAAGTAAGTAGCATCACATCACATCAACACTTCCACTAGATTAACATGCAGAACAATAGCATTAGTATTACTGTCATGAGAGTAGCACATGGTCAGTAAATGTGCAATCAAATTTATCCAGTTCCACTGGGATGAAGCAATGTTAGCGGTGTGAGATTTAAGTGTAACTGCAAAAACACAACTCATGGGAAATAAAGCAAGACGGACCACTTCATAAAATCGTGGTGGCATTGCTTCAATTTGTCGACGGCACTAGACCATTACTTATAGTGAAATATGTGGCATTGCTTAATACTTCATGTGATTTTACATTAATGGTAGCGATATGGGCGTAGGGACAGCAGGGGCATAAAGTGGTGAGGCAGATGTTGTTGCCAAGAGCGACAAACACTCAGGCAGCATGTCTGCATTTGTCCCATTTTTTATCTCCTTGGCGACATTTTCCTATGTGAGCACAGGAAATCTAGACCTGCTCATTCTCATTTGCGTTGTCCCCCAACACCCCTCACTTTCTTTCCTTTTTCAACCAAGAGACAGGTCCACTTCCCCCACCCTTCGCCAACCACCATGCTTTCTTCGCCTTTTCAACCAATAGACCGGTTGGGTAGCCAATATCTACTACTTTCCCCCGTTTCCTCTTAGAACCAAGTCCTAGATTCATGCTACAACTTTCCCAGTTTCTTCCCTGTTTGAACCAACTCTTAGATTCGACTGTATGAACTAGCCTTACCTCTAATAATAGTAAAAGTCTAGGTGGCTTTGGAACAGCCAACAGAAGTAGAAAAAGATCCACACGCAGCCACGTGGGGAGCTGGGGCAGTAGACCAAGGGAGGTTTCGAAGGAACATATACCTGAGGGTCGTCTACATGTGGCAAAGACGGCGTCGGGAGGCCGCATCTTGGCCACAATACCGCAGGGAGGAAGAAGGGGTCGGAGGCCCTCCCGAGCCGGCGCGGCCGCCGATCGGGACGCGCGGGCAGCCGTTGGTCTCCTGCCTCGCCGCTGATGACAGCGTGAACGATGCACCTACACCCCTGCCCCGGTCGAGGTGGTCCGGCCGGATTTGTGACCAGCCGTGAGCAGAGAGAGAGAGTGTGGCCACCTATGTCTTGCTTAGATCTGGAGAGCATGAGAGAGTGAAAGAGAGGAACCCTAGTAAAGCAAGCGCTAAGGCTCCTGCTTATATATATAGTGGAGTGATTTTGTTGTACTAGCTTCAAAAAAATGCGCTCCTACGTGTACCCGCGAGTGGGCGTGAGAGAACTAGTGCGTGTGTGCACCGCTTCTTTTCGTGACAGTACAATATACTATGCCCAAAGAACGTTAGCCACAAGAGTAATAGTATAAGTGTGTGACGTGTGAGCTAAAATAAAAGGTGCGTGACATCTTTTGTTTTTTAGAAGTTCTAAGGGTAGGGTGTGAAGAGCACATATGTGTGTGACGTCTACCTGCAGATAGACGGTGGGTGCGAGAGGACTCGGGAGAGTCGTGACTCGTGAGGGTGCGTGTGTGCCTGAGAGAGAGGGGGCACGTATCAATGCAATGCATGTGTCCGTAAATCATTATCCGACAAACGTTCCCCACAAGCCGTTTCCTGACGAACGCCGTAAGAACCGTTAGATCGGCATCCGACAGTGTCAGTTTTGCCATGTCATTTAACAGAGGAGCCGCTCCTCCTACACACAAATCTTCCACGTGAGTGTTAGCAAGTGCTGTATGCTCCAAAATGCAGTCCATATAACTTTGTTGAAAATTCGAACCTCGCAAACTTTTACCGAGTTTTCGTGTACCAAAATGCACATATAGAATACCCACTATATATCATTTCATTCATCTTCGAGAGGTAACTATAAAGATGGAGAAGAAGTCCACAAAGAAAGACCGCCGCATCACTTGCAGCAATTTCAACCATCCTTTGGTGTGGAGGAATATCATAGGAACTCTATATGATATAATTTTTATAGGATTTTTTCCTTTAGAGCCAATTGGTTCATAGGGATAGATTCATATACTCCACATTTCATAGGAAATAAACATGATATCATTTTTATAGCTTTGGTGCCACTTGGTTCATATGAATGGATTCCTATACTCCCATAATTTCAAAAGAAAATAAACATTAGCGTATATTCAATAGAAAAGTTCCTATGATGTGAACCAAATGACATCTCTTTTCTAATCCCTCCTCATAGGAATTGAGATACATGTCATCTCTAGATTCAATAGAGAAGTTCCTATGATGTGAACCAAATGACATCTCTTTTCCAATCCCTACTCATGGGAATTGAGATACATGTCATCTCTTTCCCTACAACTTCCATGTATACATCTTCTATACCTAAATAGCTAGTACAACCCACTAGTAGCTTTTTTCCTAGAAATGCAACTATGGCACAAGAACACATCATGCATGCAAGTCATAAATTACATTGTTTTTTCTACTCCATGCATGCAAGCACCACATCATCAATTCGTGCATGTTACTCATAAGTTATTTCTTGCATTAAATTTTGCATTGACAATGTATGTGCTGGTCACGTGCACACATATGTAGTTCACATTCACATTTTTGTTAGAAATATCATTCTTTTAACTACAATTCATTTTTTCTCTCTGTACTCCCTCCGTCTAGGTGTGTAAGTCATCTTCCGAAAACCAAATAATCCCAAAACACTTTGGCACGGTACATTAACTCCCTCCTCGTTTCTTGTTTCGTGACATATCAACCAATAAGAGATGTGGGCCGTGCATGCTTTCCCAAAACACAAGCACTTCTCCTTTGTTCTAGAATCTTCCGTATCATAATTGCCCAAGCTTTTTTTTCTAAATGAATTGCCATTATTTTTTTACTTTATGCTTTACAATGCACAATCCCATGAATCTTAACCTTTTTATAAAACTAATTTATTTTGAATGAGATTAACTATAAGAACTAAACGAACATATACATCATGCATATATGACTCAAAGCTTTACATGCTATAGTGTGTATTTATTCATAGTTTGGTTTCCAAATCTCATGCGTTCAATGCATGTACCTTACTAGTTTTGAGTAGAGTAGCAAATTTCACGCGGCCGCGGGTATATCAAAATGCAGGGCCCATGCATCATTGCCTTTCGGTCGAACCTACGTCCACAATTTTTTTACGTATATCTCCACTCGTCCCCGAACCCAAAATGCTTCCTCGTTCCCGTAAAACCAAGCGGCCCACACATATTAAGGCGTCGACTCAAACTCAATCGCTCGCCCGTTTATTATGACGTGGCCCCACACGCCGTAGTACTCCTACAAACCCTACCACCGCACGCATCATCGGTTTTCTTCAAGAGGACGACGGAGAAGCGGATTTGTAGTGGAGGCGCTTTCAAAAAAAAGATTTGTAGTGGAGGCCCCTACCCTAGGGTGCCCTAGGTAGCTGCCGCACGCATCATTGGTTTTCTCTTTTCTTTATGCTCTTGCGCCCTAGAGTGAAATGATGGTTGCTTCGTCCGTCCAGCTTAATGCGGGAAAGGTGGGGCTTTGTGATTTGACCCCTCATCGCTCATTTACTACTACTGCGGCGCTACGACCGGGGTGCCTCCAAGTCCAACCGCTGCTCCGAACTGTAATTTGGTGCATCACACATGGAACAAGACGGTGGATGAGCCACATGTCGGCCAAAGGGGTCCTTTTAAGTGTGTCACTATTTCGTGTGCGGACTGACCCAGCTTGAGTTGCTACGCCAACACGACAGGAGCAGCCTACCACTTGGTTTTGCTCCTCGGTGAATCCCGACTATATTGATCTAAAAAGATATGTACTGTACTACCCTCTCCGTCTCGGTTTATAGGGCGCGCACGTAGTTCTCGGTCATCCATTTGACTAACTAAATATGAGTTACTATGTCACAAAAAGTATATCATTCGATTCTTAAGTGGATGTAGTTTCTAAACATATATTGTTCATCACATATATAGCCAGTTAAATTCTCAACCTAGAACGACGTGCATGCCCTGTAAACCGATACGGAGGAAGTAGTAAAAATGAGGTGATTTTACCGAGCGATGAGCGGGGGAGCATGGCTTGTCATGCGGTCCCACGTGTCATGATGTACCAAGGCGATGCACGTGTCCCACTTGAGGCAGAACAATGGCAGAAGCAATACTACGTGGTTTTCTTGAAGGAGATGATGGTGAAGCGAAGTGTGAAATAATGGTTGCTTTGTCCATCTGGGAAGGTGCGGCATTGTGATTTGACGTCTCATTGCTCATTACTACTACTGGGGTGGTACGACTCGGGTGCGTCCCCTGCTGTTATGCACTATTAGTTGGTGCATGACACGTCGACCCGGTTGCTATATGTCCCACATGTTGGCGAGAGGAAGTACATAATTCATGAAAGCGAGCATCGACGGAGGAGTACAAGGCTCGGCTTGGTTTTTGCTGCTTCGCGCGATCCATCGATACAAACCCGGACTAAAAAAAGGCGAGGGCGGGTCTTTTCCCGCGTGGCAGGCAGGGGAGTTTGGCATAGTCTGTTCGAGGCAACGAGGCAGGAAGGGAAACAAGCAAATAAAGGTTGAGCGACTTAGTTTTGGGAAAATCCGATTTTACGGAGTACGTACCCACTATGGAGGTAGTATACTACTTACTACTCCCTCCTTTCCGGTTTATAGGGCTCGTCTAAAAAAATTCGTTTTTCTGTTCTATAAGTCTCAATTCTACTAGTAGTAGTAGTACCATCACATGTTGGATTTCGAGGTGCGTTAAGTCACCCGATGCAAGCATTGTCAAGAGAAAACTCACCAATGCGTGTAGAAGTTCATGGAAATTTAGTGGTCATGCATGCATTCGTTCTAATTAATGCCTCGGTAAACATAACTTGAGAAAAACGAGCGTACATTACTTGTGCAAACTACGAAATTAATTCCACCACTCACCGTCTACCTTGGTTGGAGAGATTTTGAAATTGAGCCATAAACTGGAAAGGAGGGAGTAGTAACATAGCCTAGGGTAGCTTGCTGCACCACGGACTCCAAGGAAATTGCTGTAGTAGTACTACTCCTATATACTACTCCAAGGAAATTGAGCCATAAACTGGAAAGGAGGGAGTACTACTAAAGGACATATATTCCAAAAATATGATAATCTCTCTAACCAAGGTAGGGACGAGGAGTAAACGGAGGGAGTAGTAAAATTTTCTCCTCGTCCTGCGAGCCACCGCACGTGTGGGCGAGGGAGCGGGCGTAAGGTGTAGTACTACTACCTCTGTCCTGGTTTATAGGTCACCTTTGTAGTTCGTGCCAAATTTTTACCACATATTTAGCTAACAAAATGTTAATGCATGTCAACAAAAATTATATCGTTGGATTCGTATTTCAACATAGTTTTCAATGATATAATTTTTGGTAACATGCACGAACGTTTTGTTAGTACAATCTATAGTCAAAATTTGACACAATATACAATGGGTACCAATAAACCAATAGACAATGAGTAGTGCTAGCAAGCTTCACCTCGTCCTGCAAGCCACCGCGCCCGTGGGCGGGGGAGACGGCGTAGTAAGCAAGCTTCTCCTCGTTCTGCGAGTTGACAGCACACATCAAAAGTAATATGTACAGAGCATCTCGAGTGTATAGAACCTTGCCTCTAGGTAGGCCCCACATGGTTTGCCTCTTTTTTAACATAACGCGTTAAGTCGCAATTTGTTTGTTCACCCGTGGTAGACGATCCTCCATCAAGTGGACAACCAGTACACATGTCAAATTACCACGTGGGCTGCCTTTTCGTACAGAAATGAGCTCCACTGTGTACCTGCGTGGGTGTGGTTGAGAAAGAGATGGGAGTACGTGCGCCGTGCGTGCACCTCTTCTCTTCGTGCACGTCCCCCACCTACGTGGGTGTGTGTGAGAGAGATACAAACCTAGACATAATGCGCCGTCCATCCCCATGCCTCCGGCCAGTCCGACCACCAGTCACCACCACGCCCCACTCCTCCTCACCTTATCTCTCATCTTTCTCGAGACTAGCAATGTGCCCGTGCGTTGCAACGGATCCAAAGTAGAATAGTACTTGTTCACAAACTTGAAAGAAAACACTCTTGTTTTGATATACATATATACCACTAAAAATATATTACGTTTCACTCAAAATATATTTTTTAGGTTGTTTTGACGAGGCGAGGGAGGGATGTGGTTGCTTTCAAGATAATAAGGGGTTTTCTTCAAATTGGAGCAGAGAAGTGGGCTATTGTTGCAAAAATGCCACAACTTACCTCGCAGCCATTAGATGTAGATCTAATGGTCAGAAATGATGGATGGCAGACACACCATCATCACCAACTGAGACTTTTATAGGAGTAGAGATATCATTTTTTTGATGAAATTCTCGAGATACCATTTTTCCGATAAAATTCTCAAGATATCATTAATTTTTACACATGGGATTACTCCTGCATGGGTCAATCACAATAGGTGTTTTGTAAAAAAATGCATCTTGATGTTCCCTGCAATGCACGGGCATCTTGCTAGTCCATGAAAACAACACATGGCAAAATTTCACGGTGAACGAGGGATTTGAATCTGCTGGGAGGGGTTGTTTGGATTTTTCCCGGGGTAGCCAAAATATTGGCGACCCTTTTGTCCACCGGTGCCTTTGCCGCCGATGAACGAGGAATGTCTCGGGTGCTCATGCATCCTCCAGCGCACACGTTGGAGACGAGCTCGCATGAGCTGTGCTTTTTTTGTCCCACCACGCTCCCCGAGCCGGCCGCAGACCGACCGGTGACCCGCATATTATGCCATCCAACCGTAGCCGCACACATTTTGACAGCAACTCAACCAACCGGACGAAATTCATGCAAACACGGCGATATTTCTCATAAACAATGACGGAATTCATATAAAATACCGGATTTTCATACAAACATGACGGATTTCATTACATTCAAATCAACTAAGCGGTGCTAATTCTGCACAACGCGGGTATATAATACCTGGCCTAAATGGTCGCCCGCCGATCCATTTGTGTTCCTCATGTCCGGCAGAATGATCATCGGACTGCCGGGAGCCGCGAAGGTATATGCTTCAGCGCGAAGGACGGCTCGCTTCCCCACTGCCCAACTGATATGGTTGGCTGATGCCCAAGATGATGGTGGAAGGGGGCTTCTCCACTCCGTGGAGCCCATGCGGGGTCGACGAAGGTCCTCGCAACAAAAGGATCCGGCAAGACACCTGCTGTGTACGCCGGCGTCGCCTCCACGGTGGCCTTCATGGGACCCAAGCGGCGGCGGCCTCCCGTGTTCTACTTCTCCTCGATGATGGCAGCGGACGCGGAGGCGCTGGCCACCGACTCGTCGCTCTCCGTGCACCCGGCTTCTGTCTCTGCTTGCATGGTGCGGCCGCCGGCATGGGAGTCTCGGCCACAGAAACGGGAGACACGGTCGCAGACACGGGAGGCACGGTACGAGGCGGCGGCGTGGACGGCAGCGATGATGCCCGTGCGCCACTCCTCGTCGAGCTGGCCTGGAGCGGCGAGTTGCTGAACCGCGCGCCGGCTTGAGGTGGCAACTAGCTCCGTCGGGCGAGGGGAAGGAGGTAGATCTGCGAGCTGCATAGCTCGTATCCGGCGGGCTCGGCGGGCCACCCAGCCGGCTTGGATGCGGGATAACTACTCTTCGTGAGCCATTGTAAGAGTGGACAAAATGGTGAAGGAGGAGATAGGGGAGCGGCGGAGGGGTGCGATTCTTTGCCGGCGTTTGGCCTCATTTAAATAGGAGAATAAATAGACGGCGGACGGGAGGAGCTCGGCCGGCATTGCGTTTAATGCCGGCCCAGTCATGAACGGACGTGTGTCCAGAGTGGGTTTCTCGGCTTCCACATGGGTTTCATGGAGGCGTTTGAATGCGGCAAGGAGGTGTGTTCAGCCGGGCGTGGATCAAGTGGCGCCCTCGAATCTGACTTACGACACCACGCCGTTCTTCCACTCATGTGTGGGCTCTTTGGGTACATGGCCTACATGTCAGTGACCCAACGCACGCAGCGCACGGCAGAGGAACTTTTGGTGGGCCAGGGCGGTCAGAAGCGGGCATTTCATAAACCGATGATTGTTCATTGAGTGTGACGTCATCTATTTCATCTAGATAAGCCTACTATATAATGTAAGAGAATTTTAAAATTTTCATATATACGTTGATAGCCCGTTCGATACGTTGTCATTTATAAAGACCGCTGCAAACATCAATGTTCAGCTTATCACAGACAAGATTGATTAAACCTTGCAAAAAAAGATAAGATTGATTAATACCCGTAACAATCCATGTCCTTAACAAAGGGTGCATGCACGTATAGGTTGAGCGTGTGTCTTGCATCGTGTGCGGTGTCGCCGATGTGCATGCAGGAGTGCGATTGTTGCGTGCGTGCATGTGTACATTTCAGTGTTGCATGCATGTGTGCGTACGTGCGTGTGTTCGTGAGTGCATGTGTACGTGTCAGTGTTGCACGCCTGCATGCGTGCGTGTGTTCGTCATGTGTACGTGTTAGTGTTGCACGCCTGCATGCGTGCGTGTGTTCGTGCGAGTGTTGCGTGCGTGCATGTGTACGTGCAGGGTGAGGCTGCACCTCAGTTGACCGACTTTTTCATCTCTGGTCAGTAGATTTTCCAGCTGTTGGATACGAAATCAAGGGCCTACAGTTTATCTTCAACCTCCACCCACTGAGCTGCCAGCCACCGCAGGCCAAACCGCCGGCCGCCGCCGCCCACGGCCGGCCCGCGCGGCCACGCCGCCCCACGCGCCCCGAAACCACTCCCCACCGTCGGTCCGCCGCCGCCCCGGCCATCCCTCTAGGCCCCCCAGCGCCGAGCTTTTTCTCCGGCGATCCCCACACCACCGCCAAATCACTGCGCCCCCCACCGCCGATGACTGCCAACCAGAGGTCTCACGACATCGAATCCCCACCACCACTAATTTATTACCATTTCTGTCTTTCATATACGCGCTGACGGGTGGGCCCTATGGTAATGTGCGCTGCTGAATGTGGACCGTTTGACTGGTCAATTGATCGTGTCATAACAAATTACGGAGCTGTATGGTGAGCCAGTGACCGTATGATCACCCTAAAATGTATTTTATTAACACACTACCGACTCAAACTACCATTTCTTTCTTTCATATACACTGACAGGTGGGCCCCATGGTTACGCGAACATTAGTTGCGCCACATGGAACGTTTGACTGGTCAACTGATTGTGTCATCAACAAAATACAGAGTTGTACGGATGAGCCAGTGATCGTATAATCATGACATGTATTTTTTTTAACACGGTACAGACGCAAGCGCTCATATATACGCGCAAGCACTCACCGCTATAAGCGCACACACGCAGACCCTACCCCTATGAGAACCTTCGAGAGAGTGAGCCAGCATATGATCTTGAGATTTTACGAAGTCACCATAGGTGCCTCGTAGTCGAGTGGAACGTCTCCTCCCACTAAACGCATATCGCCAGAAAAATACTGAAATTAACCCAGGATAAATGCGAGCACCGGGACTTTAACCCTGGTGGGCTCGAGAAACCACTGTCCTCCTAACCGTCCAACCACAGGTTGCTTAGCACCACAAAATGTATGTGCTGACCGTGATGAGCTTATTCTGAAGTCCAGTGACCATATCGTGCTTTCGCTTCAAATACAATGACCGTAAGTGTCGTCAACAAAATACGGAGCACGCATCAAATACAATGTCTGTCAGTGTCATCAACAAAATATGGAGGTGTATCGTGAGCTAGATACTGTATGATCACCACGAGAATATATACGATGACCGTAATGAGCATATTCTGAAGTCCACCGACCGTATAGTGCTTTCGCTTGAAATACAGTGACCGTTACGCGTGAATGTGTCATGGGCATGCATACTTTTAGAGGGCCGAGAGATATTTTGTGTGCGTACGTGAAAGTGGTGTAGAAAGAGGGGGTGTCCGGTGGAGACAAGGAGAGATATGCCCTTCGTTTCTCTTTCCCATGACCAATATTTTAGGAGAAAATATAAACATTCACAATGCAGAACAAATATTTTTGGATGCACCATGCAATAAACTTTCATGTATTAGTGGTCAATTGCGTGTGTGGTGTGGTGGGTACATCATTTCTAGTTGGGGTGGGCACATCGTTTCTAGTTGTGGTCGGTCAACATGAGGACTGATGGGTCGGTTCCATCCTGCGCCACATAGGTTGGACCGAGACGCGTGATACGAAGACCCATGTGGAGGACTCGGCGTACAACACGAAGCTACCAGAGTCGTGGAGGACTCTATCCCCACTGGTGATAAGCCGACTATATATGATTTGTAACCCTAGGCCCCGAGTATGTTATAGAAGCCTGGGGGCTAGTTCGTCGATAGTATACACACACGCACAATGCCTGGTATTCACGTGTACTTTGTACACACCCCTATCACTAATATACAGGACCAGGAGTAGGATTTTTCCTCAACTGCAAGGGTCCGAACTTGGGTAAAACCTTGCCTCATATTACCATCCAGCCTAACAGTCAGGGATATCCTACCGAATGACCTGATGGAATCATATCTGCCAACTACTAAGAGAGAGGTGTTTCTGGGGCGGGGGGGGGATGTGTGCGAGAGAGGCCTAAAGATAATGTGCGTACGGGAGACACGTAGGCACATATATGTGCACATAGAGGGCTAGTACAGACCGTGCGTGTGTATATATGCATGTGAGAAAAATAGTGTTTTCCAAATGAGATTAGTGAAAAGAGTGGTACATAGTAGTCAGAAAGAGAGAGAGAGATAAAGAGAGGGTGTGTGTGTGTGCGACACCCCGACACCCCGGGAGAGATTATGAGCATGTGTGAAAGAGAAATGCCGATGTATATAAAGTGTGTGCACTTATGCGTAAGATAGAGAGATATATAGCACGTTTGTGAGAACGGGCCGAGGCATAGTGCATCGACGTGTAAAAGGTGGTTCTACGCATTAAATTAAAATATAAATGGCATTATTATTTTTGGATGAGATCATGAATTTTGCAATTTGCGTATGAACGAAAATTGGTGTATCAAACACCCATACTCTATTGAATTCTAACATGTGCATGTGTTTATTTCATATTATCGATCCATAGAGTGAGAGCGGTTTGAAATACATGCAATGCATTGCTTTTGCAATTCATATATAAACAATAATTAGTGCACTCCATGTTGTTAGTGTGAAGCACTTTATACATTTGTCACTTATATGGATACATCCCAAATTGCTAGCTACGAAATAGAATACATGTTGAATTCAACATAAAGGGGGTTTCGAAGATTCGAATTCATAGGAAGTGCATTCATCTATTTGAACCCGAGAGAATGGCATTTGTAAATCAGATCTAAAAGGGGGCATCAATCTTTGTTGTGCGTTTGAACATGCTATATATTCATACGCATGTCTAACTATTTTTTTGCAACCAAGGAGATTATATCTGGAACCATGCATGAACTGAGGGTAAGTTGCATATTTTTTAATATATACTCATGTACAATGTATATTCAAATGTACCCCATCCATTCGAAAATAATCGTAGTTTTAGGACTTTCAAGAGTAAAGATTTGTGAAGTTTGACAAATCCTGAAAGTTCAATTCAAGAGAACCGAAAACGTTAATGCTTCTGCTCCCAAATATTGAACGAAGCGCCAAATAAGCCTCTGGTCACCCGAAACCACACGAGACTAATGTTTGGTGGTAGGAAATTACTGTCCTGATTCTGGCACATGTAGCATATCGGCCCGATGTCCAAAGGTCTAAACCGGGGTAGGTTTGTAACTTCACCAACATGCCAGTCTCAACCGCATCCTAGAAGCATTCATACGCCATGGGCGCCTAAACACCTATGTGCTCGGCCGAAATCTTTCCCACCCACCATTTGGGACACCTGAGATTACTGTCCTACCCCAACCCGCAATATGTCTGAAATTTTAGATGGGGGCAAAGTTTGTAACTTTCCCCAAATTTCAAACAAGCGCGTCCCAAACCGAAACATTGTTCACCCTTAGTTCCTCCCTCCCTCCGTTTCCCCATTCATACTCCGTAGGCGCCAAAACGCCCTCTCCAACAGCCGCGAAACCCCAGCCTCCTCCGTCCTCCACCCCAACGTGCCCAATCCACCGCCGCCCTCTACAATCACGCCGGAGCCTGTACCCCGACGTCGTCGTCCAACGCAACCGCAACCGCAACACCCTCAAGGACTTAGCAGCTGAAGCCGAGGCAGAGCTGCCTCCATGACGCCGATGCCGACGTGCGCCATACCAGAACCACTTCGACCATACTGTCCTGCGCCTCACCGCTGTCGCTCCACTATCGCAACCGTCCACCGCACCGGAGTTGTTCCCGCTACGTCGTCGTTCGTCGCCTCGGATCTGGTTCCCCGCCGCCGACAGACGGCCACCGCACCACACTCAACAACTTGTCCATGGGTTCGTCCAAGGCTCCATCGTCCTCCACAACTTCTCGTTTCCAGCGAACCACAAGAAGATCGTTGGAAAAACAGAAGGAGGACACAACACTGCCAGCAGAAAGAGGTACTCCTCTTCCCTTATTCGTGCAAATCTTACATCGCTGCTCACACCGTATTCATCCCATGAAAGAAACTAGTTGAGCGCTTCGTACTGCATCTTCTTCGTGATACTAAATGCACAAGGTTTCCTCCAATTTACTATTTCACCTTTGCTAGAGGTCAGTAGCCCGTCTGGATTTCAATTCAGGGCCAGTTGAATCGCAATTAAAAGAAGCAGCACCCGCTTAGGCGCGCGGAGCACCTGGTCCGCATGTTCACCGGGGAAGCGGCACATCGGTGTCTATCATAGGGGTGTGGGGTGCAGGAGCTGCTTGTGCCCGATCTGGAGGTCAGCGGGACTTGAAGGGATGGCCAGGGCGGTGCCAAGCGTGGCGGTGCGGTGAGGTCGAGGGGAGGACGGAGGCAGGGGACTCGGCCGGTGGTCGCTGGCGTTTCGAGGAAGATCGTAACACTGACTGGCTGGAGGTAGATGAAGGCGATCTGCCCGGTCTTTATACATCAGACGGTGCAGAAAAAATGGACTGACCTATTTGTTTTTAGTCGACAGTTATTTCCATAGGACCACACCTTGTGGTGTGCTGGAGGAGCATCTACATTTCCCAACCATCCATGTGCTCATATTTCAAAATTCTAGAATCTAGTAATTTCGTGTGCCATGCATGTTGTAGAGCTATCATATGTCTCCCGTCATTTATTTCTCACCGACCTACTATCTGCTACCTTTACACTGTACTACTTGTGCACACACTTCACCCATACTCACACTATTGTTTTTTATGCATGGGTATTTCAGACTCTAACGCAGTGTTGATGAATACAAAAAAGAAAAGACAGAAGTCGCTCCAATGTAATTAGAAGATAAGCACTAAGCGTCTCAGCGCTCTAAAGGATGCAATGCCAGCAGACGGAGATAGTAAACGTAGCTCTGCAGTTGATGATCTCAATTGCCACACACAACCATCCCAGGTGCTTGCTTTAACTCCACGCTGTCAAATGTGGTTGCATGTTGCATATGGTGTCTAGCTTGTATTGCTTTCAATTTGGTTAAATTGCATCAGCTTACTTTACACAATATACCTTTGATAATGACATGCTTTCTTGTTTTTGTTACATACTACATATGTCTATTAACCATGTAAGTACATCAAACTAATGCTCTTTTGTATCCCTCATCAATCACTTATGACGAGACAGTCACCCGAGTGGGTTACTATGAGACACGCTACTCGTTTAAAAAGTGCAGTGTCATCCTCCCCACATGATTCTCAAGAAATAGCAAGGCGAAATGAAGATAGTCAATATAGCTCTCTAGTTGATGACCGCAATTCCCCCACACCACCATCGCAGGTGCCTGCTCTTACTTGGCAGTGTGATATCTGGTTGCATGTTGCATATGGTGTCTAGCTTGTATTGCTCCTAATTAGTGTAAACTGCATCTGCTTAGCTTACACATGATACGTGTGAATATGACACGCTTTCATGTTTTTGGTACATACTATATCTGTCTATCACACCATGTTCTTACATGAAACAACTCTTCTTGTGTATCTTGCGTCAGTCACATATGATGGGACACCTTTAAGTTGGCAGTGTGATATTGGTCTGCGTCTTGAATATGATTTCTAGCATGTAGTGCTTCCAGTTTGATGAACACCACCTATGACGAGACAGTTTTAACTTGGCAGAGTGATATTGAATGCACCTTCCATATGGTGTCTAGCTTGCAGTGCTTCTAATTTGTTGAGGTGCCTTCTGCTTAGTTACCACATCATAGGTGTGAATATGTCAAGCCGTCCAGTTTTCATACATATTCCATCCTCGTATCATGACTTTGCCTTTCATCAGAGTAGTATTCGTCAGTATCATGCATGAATGAGTTCTGAAGAGCGGATTTTATTCCTTTTTCTTGTCGGTTTGACCTCACAATGCAAAATCAATAAAGCGGAAGGAAATTGGTAAGGCATTGGATGATGATGGTCCTTCCGAGCAACTGAAACGGAGGGTCTCTAAAGATTATACTCCGCTATCCTCCCAACAAGATTCGCAAGACAATGCAAGGCTAGACAGTCAACGCAGCTGTGTAGATGATGAGCACATCTCCCCTAATCCACCATCACAGGTGCTTGCTCTAACTCGGCACTATTATATGTGGTTGCATGTTGCATATGCTGTCTAGCTTGTATTGCTTCTAACTTTGTTGAATTGCATCTGCTTACTTTACACATAATGCCTGTGAATATGACACGTATTCCTGTTTCTAGAACATACTATATCTGATCACACCATGTTCTTACATCAGACTATTGTTCTTGCATATCCCGCATCAGTCACTTATGATAAGGCACCTTTAAGTCACCACTGTGATATTGGTTGTGTCTTGTATATGATTTATAGCATGTACTACTTCTAATTTGTTGAAACGCCAGACAGTTTGAACTTGGCAGAGTGATATTGGTCGCACCTTTCATATGGTGTCTAGCTTGCAGTGCTTCTAATTTGTTGAAATGCCTTCTGCTTAGTTACCACATCATAGGTGTGAATATGTCACGTCGTCCCGTTTTTCATACATATTCCATCCTCGTATCATGTGTTTGCCTTTCATCCGAGTAGTGTTCTTCAGTACCATGCATGAATGAGTTCTGAAGAGTGAATTTTATTCCTTTTTCTTATCGGTTTGACTTCACAATGCAAAATCAATACAGCTGAAGAAAATTAGTCCGGCAGTGGATGATGGTGGTCCTTCGGAGCAACTCGAACAGAGGGTCTCTACAGATTCTACTCCGCCATCCTACCAACAAGATTCACAAGACAACACACGGTTGGATAGTCAACGTAGCTGTGTAGATGATGAGCACATCTCCCCTACTCTACCATCACGGGTGCTTGCTCTAACTTGGCACTATTATATGTGGTTGCATGTTGCGTATGATGTCTAGCTTGTATTGCTTCTAACTTTGTTGAATTGCATCTGCTTACTTGACACATAATGCCTGTGAATATGACACATGTTCCTGTTTCTAGAACATACGTGTAGATGATGAGCACATCTCCCCTACTCCACCATCACATGTGCTTGCTCTAACTTGGAACTGTTATATGTGGTTGCACGTTCCATCTGATGTCTAGTTTGTATTGCTTCTGATTTTGTTGAATTGCATCTGCGTAGCTTACAACTTATACCTGCAACGATCACTTACCCATAAGACACATTTAACTTGGGAGTGTGATGTAGGTTGCATCTTGTATTGTCTTCTAGCTTGTACTACTTCTAATTTCTTGAAATGGCACTTACGACGAGACACTTTTTACCTGATAGAGTGATATTGGTTGCATGTTCATATGGTGCCTAGCTTTCATTTCTTCTAATTTTGTTGAAATGCCTTCTGCTTACTATTTTTCATACATATTCCCTCCTCCTATGATACGTATGAATATGCAATGATGTCTTCTTTTGGTATATATTCCATCCTCCTATCCTGCGCTTGCCTTACATCAAAGTAGTGTTCGTCTGTATCATGCATCAACCAGTTATGCAGAGCTCTTCATCTTCTTTTGGTTTTGACTTCATAAGGCAATATCAAAAAATAGGAAGGAAAAGAGTAAGTTAGGGGATGTTGGTGGTCCTCCGGACCAACGCAAACAGAGACTCTCTAGATTTGCCACTGCTACTGCTAATGAAGTTGAACTCCCAAGTCTACGTGATGAGTTCATCTCCCGTACTCCACCATCGCAGGTGCTTGCTCTAAGTTGACAGTGTGATAATTGGTTTCATGTTGCATATGTTGTCTAGCCTGTATTTCTTCTATTTTGATTAAATTGCACCTGCTGAGTTCATACGTTATACATGTGCATATGACATGCCTTTCTGTGTCTAGAATACACTGCACCTATCAATCATACCATGTTCTTACATCAAAGTACTGCTGTTGTGTATCCCGCATAAGACACTCATGATTGGGCGCTTTTAACATGGCAGTTTGATAGTGGTTGCATCTTGCATTGATTTCTACGTTCTACTGCTTCTAATTTTTCAAAATGCCACTTATGACAAGACACTTTTAACTAGGCAGAGTGATATTGGTTGCATCTTTCATATGGTGTCTAGCTTGCATTACTTCTATTTTCTTGAAAATCCTTCTACTTAATTTACACATCTTAGTTGTCAATATGTCATGCCGTTCTGTTTTTCTTACATATTCCATCCTCATACGGTTTTCTTACATCAAAGTATTGCTTGTCTGTATCACGCATCAATGAGTTCTGAAGAGCGATTTTATTCTTTTGTGTTGTGGGTATGCCTTGACATGGCAAAGTCAAAAAAGAGCAAGGAAAAGAATATAGTAGGGAATGGTGTTACTCGTTGGGTGAAACGGAAAAGGATCTGCCCTCGAGATTTTGCTGGTACTTATAGTGCAGTAGAAGGTCCAAGTCCACCGGCTAAATCTACAAACATAGTATCACCTGCTCCACCAGCTGCAGCATCCGCTTCAACTGTACCAGCATCTCAACGAGTTACTCGTTCGTTTGCTCCGGAACTGGCCAGTTCCCAAGCTGCATTCACACCTAACACTACTTCCGAAGCACTGCTGACACAACAGGACTTGGCAAGATTAGATGAACCTCCTCAGAATCAACACCAAGACGGTACCTGACCGTGTCAAGTTGCAGTTGCATGCTCCTTTATATGTACTCTCACAGTTTGATGTGCACTAACACTTTCCATATTCGTTGTTGAACTAGCACCACGGCGCAAGCGGAAACAAATATCAGGGATAATGCTTGACAGATTAACAAAATCTAAAGGAGGAAGAATGGAGATCCATTTTGAGGCAGCTTTAAAAAGGCCACGTGATGCTACAGAGTCGGCCAAGTTAGTATCAGAGGCAACCATTGCCGTTAGGTGTCATGCACGTATCCTCCCAACGTGGATCCATTACAGGAATGAGAAAGACAATACCCAGTTTAACACCTTCCTTGACCATTTATCCATAAGTAATGTTATTCATCGCAATTTGTAATATTGTCTTGCTCTGTGCCATACTTTCTAGCATCCTCCTAGTAAGACTCACATTCTTTTTTCAACAGATGAGGTTCAAGTTGGATCCGAAAGATGATGCAACTAAACAAGCATGCACTCATGTTTTCCAGTCTGCTCTACGACAGTATTGGTACCACCTTAGAAAATCTCACTTTGAAGGCAAGGCTAGTAATGATTTTGCCCAAACATCTCCAGCGGATGAAGGCGACGTGGTCGACAACGGCGAGGGAGGCGCCGGTGACGGTGACGGGGACGCCAATGACGGCGACAGCGACGCCAGTGACACGTCTGAAGGCGACCCGGGGGACGCCGTGAGCGAGATGTCCGATTGAACCCGTGCATCCCTGTTGTTTATCCTACATGCGAAAACTCGGGCATGGCCCTGGAGGTTGTAAGAGCATTTTGGGAGGGGAAGCCCCTCAAGTAAACAGATTATTGTCTCTATTCCTTAGGCCAGGCTGAATATATGTCTTCCTGAACCCGTGAATCCTACGGCGAGTTCGCTGTTGTAATTTACCTTAGCCAGAACAGGTCCCAATCTGGCTCGTGAGGTCGAGAGTTTCTGAGGAGCCTGCCTATTCGTCTGAGGGGGCCTCGCGAGAAGCAAGCGCCAGTGATGGTAGGGAATGCGTGCAGCGCTCGCGTGCTATGCCCAGCCCCTGCTCGCGAGGGGCTCGTGAGGAGGAGGCAGCAGGCGCAAACTCTGAATTAAGGCAGGAACCAGATTGCAAGAAATCGCACGAACGAGAAAAGGCACCCCCCGCGCACATCAATGAAAATTCAACTTCAACTTAAATCCAAAACCAGAAAGCAGGGCTACAGAAAAGAGGTTAAAAGCAAATGGCCGCGTCCGGCGCCTAGTCTAGTCTTATTGTCTTCTCACCAGAGCGGAGCTAACTGCTGCCACTTGGACGTGGGAGGGAGCCCCCGAGGCCCAAGGGTGGCACTCCTGAGACTCCGGGGCGTGTACAACCCCACTCATTATTACGTGAGAGTGTCACGAGCGGAGACCTTCACAGGCGCGAGCCTTACTTCATATCACCAGACGAGAGCCCCGCCTTGCGCCACCCTCGACCACCATTGGGGGCGTCCGGAAACCAGGACGTCGCCAAGGGGCAAAGGGGACGCCAGCGGCGCCCTCGGCGACCATCGGTCCTCTGCTGGGGGAAGGATCTCCAGCGCCTCCCCGGCAGAGGGCCTGCCTCCGGGGGACGCCCTGCTCCGTGTGGTGCGGGGAGGGGCCTTGCTCCCGGCCCCTCTCCTGCAGCCCTCAGTGCGCTCCTCCTGGAGGAAGGGAGGCTGTCGAGCTGGGGCCGCCATCCGCTGCTATGACCTGATCCTCCTGCGACCCATGGTTAGCGTAAGCTTGCTCCTGAGAGACTAGTGGTACCCTGTAGCTGTTGTCGCCGGCGCGGTTGGTGAGGCTCCCGGGAGGCTCCTAGAAGGTCTCAGCCTCTAGCGCCTCCCCCTCCCAGCCCGGCTTGAGGAACGAGCTGGGGTCGTCTTCCAACGCGTACTCCTGGTCCACCATGCGGGGCACGTAGGCCTCCGGGGCCGTCGCCTCGAAGACCTCGCCATAGTGCCCCACGCTCCATGTCGCCCGGCCCAGCGCACCGTCCAGAGGATGGTAGGGTGGCACCTCACCGGGGCCGTAGGTGGCAACGCTCATACCCGCGCTCATTGGAGGTGAGGTGGGGTGGGTGCGATTGGGCGTCCAGTGCCGTTGGTCACGCCGGTGTTGATGAAGCCCAGGGGTGCGCTCGGGGGCGCGCGGGCGTGGCGAGGCCCACCATGCGATCCGGCCGCGGCCTGAGGTGTAAGCAGGAAGCAGAAGGGTGGTGCTCCCGAGGCCGCGGCGTCTAGGAGCTCGGCGACGCACTCCAGCAATGCATCCCGGCCGCTCTCCATTAGCCGGCATCGTAGCAGCTCCTGAGCTGTAACACCCCAAAAAATTTATTGGGTTTTATTAATTTTCTTTTTATGGGGAGGAGGTTATTTAAATGTTTTTTAAAAAAAATCTCCTTCTCAAAACCTTTAAGGCAAGTATTTTATGTTTCTTTCTCAACTTTTACTTTGGTCTTGAGGGCCTTTCATTTTGTGTTGACTCAACACAACTACTTTCTTTGGGAAAGTTTTTGAAATTCTTTCTTTTAAAAATAACCCTATGACTTATGGATTGATCCTTCCCCTTTCAAAAAAAATATCTCTTGCCATGACCTAGGTTGTAATCTCCCTCCCAATAGCCATCCTTCCACTTTGTGTCAAGTCAAGCTTCAAATCCAGCAAGTTGAACTCCCCCTTGAATTTATTTCCACTTATTTTTAAACCAAAAATCTTTTCTGTCTTCTATTTTGGCCCTTAGAGATTTACAAAGGAACCACTAGAATTCCTTTGAGTTTTGATTCCAAACAAGTTTCCCTGGCTAGTCCTTAGAACCCTCAACCAAGATCCATGAAGATCCACTGGTCCACAGTTCAAAATTTTCAAAATTTGCTTGCTGCAAGTTCGGACCAGATTTGTCATTTTTGGTGAAATTCATTATTTTTCTTCTCCAAAAATTCTGAGAAAAATCATGAGGCCTCCAGATACATCAAGAGACCTCTCCACCAAAGATCAGCTCCAGAAAAATTTCCCACATGCCAGAATCATTTCATCGAACAGGTGGCATGCACTGTTTCTGTGCAGGTTCAGTGTTCCGTGTTCAGTTTCAGTCACCGGTGTCGTTTTCTTCAGAACCGCGGCGTCCATCTCGCCAGTACTCGCACTGGCCTCTTGCTCCCTGCTCCTTCTTCTTGTCTACCGCGCCGCATGGTCACCTGGACGGGCGCGAGCCGGCGGTGAGCTGGCAGGAGGAACACCGCCCCCGTGAGCGGCGGCAGCAGCACTCGCTGCGGCTGCCAGAGAGGCGCAGCGAGGGACGGCACCGTCCAGCACCGCCCACACCACCAGGAGCCTCCGCGTGGCCGTCCTCTTCTCTGGACGCACTGCAGAACCGTCGCCGTGGCCTGAGTGGCGCAGAGCACGCCCACTGTCGCTGACGAGCCCGTGAGGCTGTTCCGTCGAGGGCTGGAGTATCGCCTAAGTCCGACCGAGATTAACTGAGAAACAGAGTCAGTGAACCAACCCGCTGCTACCCAGCCCCCTAAACCTCTCGTCCGACCACTGCCTCGCCGTAATCCTCACCGGAGAAATCATGTCCACGGCAACCGCCTCGGATCGGCTATAAAAGGAGGCCCCGAGCTCGATCTCGACCAAGCACCATCACTCCACCTCTCCAGAACCACGCCAAGCCACTGGGGAGACCTCGGGGAGGCCTTCTTCCCCGACCCCGGCCGCCCCGACCCGCTTTGGGATCCGGCAAGATTTGCTCAAGTGCGTGCACCCCCACCTCCCAAACCATGCCAGGAGCCTCCTAGTGCAACCACTTCTCTAACCCGCGCCCTAATTTGAAGGTTGTAGCTCCCGTCGGAGAGTATCATCCTCGCCCGAACCACCGTCCACCGGAGTTGAGGCCACCGTCGACGTGGTGCTCGCCGACGACCAAGTTCACCACCCACCGACGCGGAAGGACACCTTGAACCCGTAGGTACCCTCCGGTCCGCCTGCCTCGCCGTGGATCAACGCCGGCGACCACCGCGAGCCTCGGCGCCGGCGAGCTCTATTTCAAAGTTTGAACCTGACGGGTGGGACCCCCTCGTCAGCCTCTTCCCTTCTATTTTGAAACGTTTTCTGAAAATGCCTTCGGGCAAAGTACGCTTTCCTTCTGGGCTGGCGTATTTCCAACCGAAACGTTTTCTGCTTTTTCAAACTAGCCCCTGGGTCTTTTCTATTTCATCATAGATTAGTCCTTGGACTGAAACCTATATATCTTTTAAACAAAAGATGCTTTTTAGTTGATTCTTTTTCTGTCAGTTTTCTATTTTTTTCTAGTTTTTTATAATATTTATTTGAAAAATATTTGGAATAAATTTTATGCACACTTGGTATTTACATTAGTACGCGTTCTCTTTATACCGTAGATACCGGAGGAGGTGACGGAGCTGCGAACTTCGCCGAGCTTGACTCCGACTACTCCGAACCAGGAAAGCACGTTTGAACCTTTGATATGATAAGTGTTTTGCATGTTTGCTTGAATAGTTAGTTCATGGCACGTTTATAAGAGCGTAAGTGAGTGTTATATTGCAAGCAAGGCAACTACCAGTATGTTTCGAAACTTGGTGTGATCTTTTGATGGGTGATAACACAATCATGTGGTGACATGAAAGGTGTTAAGATGGTATTGTTGAAGAATGCCAGTCTTATGTCAATATTTAAGCTCCCGTGTTAATGTGGATCAAGCCACGTTACCGTCCGTTTCCTTTTGTGCTACCACATGTTTTCTGCAAAGAATACGGTTTAGTAAGCTACAAACCTCTTTCCTCGTCCACACCAAAGAGAGGGGCCGGGATGAGGGTTCCATGGCCCTGGATTAAAGCCAGTCATCCGGTCAGGGGGCATGGGTGTTTCCGGTTGGGACCGAGAGGGGGGCACCCCCTTAGAGCGCGTGATATAAATTTGATCCCATGCTACGCGAGGTTGTAGCCTCCCCGTCTTAAGGTTTTTCTTGAACGTTGCCTAGGGTGATTCCTGGCAGCGGAATGTGGAATGGGTGTGTACTGGTTAGATGTGTTTCTCCTAAAATATCGTAAACGGAACTAGTCCCTTGTGACTTCTGAAATCCGTTGGCTGTGGTTAAAAGTACAAACTCTGCAGAGTCAAAACCTTCCGAGTAATCGTGCCCATGGTCAAGGATCTTGGTCAACCCATACATATCAGTATCAGTCTCAATGTCCGTCTCAGCGTCAGTCTCTGTGTCAGTCTCAGTGAAAATCCCCGATGAATAAATATGAGTGGTAATCCAGGTTGAATGTTATTCCTGTGGATGGACTAACCAGTTTATTATTACGTACATGAGTATTCCCTTGAGATGATTTAAATTCATGAGCTACTTTAACCCAAATAATGAAATATGAGCCCTTTATGTGATGCCGCTCAGACGTCCGACTGTGGCACTATTGTTACTTACGTTTGATATAAGCCCTTTATGTGATGTCACTCAGACATCCGACTGTGGCACTATTGTTACTTACGTTTGATATAAGCCCTTTATGTGATGTCGCTCAGACGTCCGACTGTGGCACTATTGTTATTTACTTTTGATATAAGCCCTTTATGTGATGTCGCCCCGACGTCCGACTTTGGCACTATTGTTATTTACTTTTGATATAAGCCCTTTATGTGATGTCGCCCCGACGTCCGACTGTGGCACTATTGTTATTTACTTTTGATATAAGCCCTTTATGTGGTGTCGCCCTGACGCCCGACTGCGGCATTGTTAATTTATTTCTACCCTTCGAGGCGTCGCTTCAGACACCCGATCGGTCTTCAGTTATTTCATTGGGATTTGGGAGGACTACCGCCTGACTTCCTTTTTATTTATCATGCAGTGCAATTTTATTATCTGAGTGCGCATTACTAATCTGCTCATGTGCTTCATGTTTGCATTTGTTATATCTTATGTCCAAACTGTCTTGCGAGTACATTCATAGTGCTCACCTGGCTTGTTGATTTGGCCAGATGTTGACGAAGGCGATCTTATGGATGAAGAGTTCGATAGCGAGTCCGACGCCTAGAGGAGTCCCAGTCAGTCCCGTGCGATCCTGGAATTGGTCACTTGTATTATATATGCTTCCGCTACTCAGAATAAAAGTCATCGTGCCTCACTCCGGCGCTCGATGAGTTGTAAGATTTAGGAGTAATGTCACCCACTTCACTGTGACATATCCACCACCACTTTTATTACGAGTCAGTAGTTTTGCCACCATACCCCTTGTGTCATATCCGCCTTTATGTATAATATCGGCGTGCTTGTAATAAATTGTTGAGCAGCCTCAGCTCAACCCTGTATAATATATAGTACTTCTGGATTTCTGTATCAAGGATTTGTCTACCAGTAAGAAGGATTCTTCTATACTGGTCCGATAAAAGGGTCGGTTTCTCAATAAATGTTTTATTGGAAAAACGGTCCTGGCAAACTTGGTATCAGAACCAGGCTGACTGTAGTAAGCCACTAGGTGCGATCGCTAATCGGTTATTAGCGTTTTTAGTGCTTTTCAACTTTTTGCAAGTGTAGCGATTTTCTGTTGGTCATCATAAATTTATGACTTGACTATTCGGAATTTTTGTCTACTTTTGTAGATGGCTGGCGATGACTACGAGTCACAGGTGTTCGCCAATGTGCCTGAGGGGTTTATCAAGCTTCTCGTCTCCATCACCAAGCTCGCGATCGGGCCATCGACTCGTCCAGAGTTCACACTCTACCAGCACAAGATCAGCGACAACGTATCTATGCACCAGGCCGCGGTGCAATTCAAGGGAGGACGTTCTGCGTCTCGCCACTTCCGTTTTGTGGGAAGGGCCATGCCTACGGAGAGGCATGCCATGCAGATGGCTGCCCGTGAGGCGATAGCTCGTCTTCGGGATGTTCTTTCTACGATGAAGACTCGTCGCTACCGCTACCTCCCATGCCATGTGCCATATACTTGTCACTATGCATTCGCTTGCCATAGGGGAGAGAGAGATGAGGCTATTGAGATGCTTGTTGAATATCTCAAAGCTCTTGAGGCAGCTTTTGACAACCTCGTGGACGACCTTGTGGCTGCCCGTATGGACTCAGTTCAGGGCTGTTCCGCCAACAGGAGGGAGCTTCTCCACATGGCACCACCACTGAATTTTGTCTCGTCCTCAGCATCCTATGCACCTGCCATTTTAGCCACCGCTCGCCGCCTGCCTACCACTGAGGAGTTTGACCAAGTCATTGCTCCTACTCCAATCAGAGCTGCACCACCTGCCGCACCCGCACCAACTCCTCAACTCAGTACTTCGCGCCTGGAGCCTATTAGTGAGGAGGAGGTTGAGTCTCCTGCACCACTGGGTCTTACCCTCGGCAGGCCAAAGGAAATTTTCACCATCTCCGACTGAGTGCGACTAGCAGCCGTGCGATGTGCCAGCTTGTATGATATGTTTATATGTATATAGGTTTGGTGAGAAGTAGTTTGTGTGCGCATCATGTAGGAACTCGGATAAGTGCACTAGCCTAAATAACATGTCAGGAATGTGTACGCACATCCTGAGTGATGTATTGTATAATTACGACTCGCGTGTAAGATATGTACTGAGCAGTCCTTCTCCATGCGCAATCAAGTATTTTTCTTGAAAAATCTGGGAGTCTTTTAAATTCCGCCTTTACAAAATTATTCTTTTTGCCACTCGATTTTTCTCATGAGTTTTTGCAAAAATACCCCAGAGTGGAAAATGCCTCGTCCCTGGACTCGTTCCATGCCTAGTCCGCCGGAAGAAAATTATGATACCCAGACAAGCAACAACTTCACACAGGGGCAGTCAAGTCAGCAAGGCAGTGAAGCAGCATTTCCTCAAGTATGCCGCCTTTATGAGCAAAGCCAGCAGCAGCACCAAGAAATGATGAATCATGTTATCAATATGGGAAATCACCGTGAACCATACCAGCCGCATTCCAAATTGTATGAACTACAAAAGACATGTCCCCCAACTTCACTCACACTGATAGGCCGCTTGAGGCCGATGATTGGCTTCGAGACATTGAAAGGAAATTAATTATTGCACAATGTTCGGACCGTGAGAAGGTACTCTATGCACCTCACTACCTCACTGGAGCAGCTGCATCATGGTGGGAAAATTTTCTACACATGCACCCCAATTAAAATAACATCACCTGGGAAGAATTTAAAGAAGGTTTTCATGGGGCGCACATTCCCAGAAGCATTATGAAGATCAAGAAAAGGGAGTTTGATGACCTCAAGCAGAGAAGCATGACAGTGACTGAGTACAATAGTCAGTTTACTCAATTATCTCGTTATGCCAACGAAGAGCATATGACTGAAAATAAAAAGATGGAGAAATTTTTGGACGGTCTGGCACCAGCACTTAAATGCCAGCTGGTCGAACACACCTTTCCAGATTTCAAAACACTTGTGGACAAGGCTATTACATTGGAAACCGCAGCATGGAGGATATTCGCAAAGGCAAAAGGGACAAGACTACTCATGCTCGCAACAACCGGAACAAGACTGATTTTCAGAAAAATGGAGCGAACAAATCCACGACCAATGTCCCAAGCCCAACCAAATATTTTCATGCAAGGGACAAGGATTTTACGTATCGCCCAGGTGTTACTTGCTATGCTTGTGGAGAGGAAGGACACTATGCCAAACAGTGCCCAAAACCAAGGAACTCGGCCCCCAAGCCGAACCACGGTGGAAATAATCCAGCTCCCAAACGTAACAACTTCAACCCCAATAACAATCACAAGAAGGGTCACCTGAACCATGTGACCAAGGAGGAAGCACAGAATGCCCCAGATATCGTACTCGGTACGTTCGCTGTCAACACAATACCTGCCACGGTTTTGTTTGATTCTGGAGCTTCTCACTCGTTCATTTCGAAGAGTTTTGTTTTGCAACATGATTTTTCGATACTTCCTTTGGAAAAATCCATGACCATCAAGTCCCTCGGGAATAAGCAAATCACTCAGAGTTACTGCCAAGGTGTGATTATTGAGTTTGAAAGACTAAAGTTTCAGGCGAATCTCATCGTGTTGGGAAATAAAGGACTGGATGTTATCCTAGGAATGGACTGGTTAACCACCAACAAGGGATTTATCGACTGCTTCAATCGGACTGTAATTCTCACTCATCATCACGGTAAGACAATAAAAGTTGTAGCTCAAGAAAGACCAAGGTCACGACAACCAAAGTTGAACAAGGTGGACATTTCGGAGTTAAGAAAAGTTCCAGTGGTGTGTGAGTTCCCTGACGTATTTCCCGAAGAACTACCAGGCATGCCACCAGACCGGGAAATAGAGTTCAGCATTGAACTAGCACCTGGAACCACCCCCATTTACAAGAAACCTTATAGAATGGCACCCTCCGAGTTGGTAGAATTAAAGAAGCAAATAAAAGAATTACTGGACAAAGGATTTATACGAGCCAGCTCCTCACCTTGGGGTTCACCAGTAGTATTTGCAAAGAAAAAGGATGGGACACTAAGATTATGTATTGACTATCGAGCACTCAACATGGTCACCATCAAAAAACAAATATCCGATGCCACGGATAAATGATTTATTTGACCAGATCGCACAAACCAAGGTTTTCTCAAAAATTGATTTAAGATCGGGGTATCATCAATTAAAGGTACGAACAGAAGATATCCCTAAGACAGCATTCACCTCCAGATACGGATTATATGAGTTCACAGTAATGCCGTTTGGACTGACAAACGCCCCCGCATATTTTGTCCACCTCATGAACAAAGTGTTTATGAAATTTATGGACAAATTTGTTGTGGTGTTCATTGATGATATTCTGGTATACTCTAAGACACCGGAAGAACATACTGAACATCTCCGAATTGTACTGGGAGAATTAAGGAAACATAAATTATACGCCAAATTCAGCAAATGTGAATTTTGGTTAAGACAGGTTGGTTTCCTAGGCCATATATTGACCCAAGAAGGTGTTGCCGTGGATCCGGAAAAAGTCAAGGGCGTACTTGGCTGGAAACCACCAGCCAACATAACAGATGTACGAAGTTTCCTAGGAATGGCTGGATATTACCGAAGGTTTATTGAGGGATTCTCCACCATAGCAAAACCAATGACACAGTTACTCAAGAAGGACAAGAAATTTGTATGGACTGAAGCGTGCGAGAAAAGTTTCCAAGAACTCAAAAGGAAATTAACAACAGCACCAGTATTGGTTGTGCCAGACATACACAAAAGTTTTGAAGTGTATTGTGACGCATCCCGGAAAGGCCTCGGGTGCGTATTGATGCAGGACGGCAAAGTTGTTGCATATGCTTCCAGGCAACTACGAAAGCATGAAGAAAATTATCCTACTCATGACTTGGAGTTGGCAGCAGTCATCCATGCACTCAAAGAATGGAGGCACTTTTTGCTAGGGAATCGTTGTGAAATATATACGGATCATAAAAGCCTTAAATATATTTTCACGCAACCAGAACTCAATTTACGGCAACGACGCTGGTTGGAATTAGTCAAGGATTATGATGTCGGCATTCACTACCATCCAGGAAAAGCGAATGTAGTGGCAGATGCTCTTAGTCGGAACCCCAGCTTGGGCAACGACAATCTACAGAAGTTAAGGCCTGAATTTCAGTAGGAGTTCACCAAACTCAACTTGGTAATGGTCACTGAGGGCAACGTGTCAAGTTTGGAATTACAGCCCACCCTGATGGAACAGATTAAGAAGGCTCAGCATGGACATCCCAGCATCGAAGGTATAAAGAGAAAAGTGAGTCTTGGCAAAGCTTAAGAATTCGTCGTAGACGATGAGGGAGTATTATGGTACGGGGACAGACTCTGTGTACCAAACATTGAGGACCTCAAACAGCAAATTCTAACCGAAGGCCACACCGCTCCATATTCAATCCACCCTGGAGGAACCAAAATGTATAAGGACATTCAGGAAAAGTTCTGGTGGCACGGTATGAAGAGGGACATAGCCACCTTCGTCGCATGTTGTGATTCGTGTCAGCGCATTAAAGCTGAGCACCAAAAACCAACAGGGCTGCTATAGCCAAACAGGATACCTGAGTGGAAATGGGACGAAATTGGAATGGATTTTATTGTCGGACTACCTCGGTCACGACACGGAAATGATGCCATATGGGTCATCACAGATAGATTAACCAAGGTAGCACATTTCATTCCCGTAAAGGCAACCTACTCCACTCAGAAGCTTGCCAAACTTATCCGACCGGGGCACTCAATTCGTCTCTAGATTTTGGGATCATTTACAACAAGCCCTGGGAACTCAACTAGCATTCAGTACAGCATACCACCCCCAGACTGATGGACAAACTGAACGCGTGAACCAAATTCTAGAGGACATGCTGAGAGCATGTATTCTCACCTATGGAACCAGTTGGGAGGAAAGCTTGCCATATGCTGAGTTTGCGTACAACAACAGTTACCAAGCCAGCCTACAGATGGCACCTTTTGAAGCATTGTACGGGCGGAGATGTCGTACTCCATTAAATTGGTCAGAAACAGGAGACAGTCGTGTCTTCGGCCCAGACATGCTCAAGGAAGCTGAGGAGAAAGTTAGACAAATCAGGGACCGACTCAAGACAGCTCAAAGCCGACAAAAGAGCTATTACGATCGAAAACATCGTGAAGTCAGCTTTGAACCCAGTGAATATGTGTACCTACGAGTGTCTCCTATGAGGGGCCTGCAACGGTTCAAAGTTAAAGGAAAGCTAGCCCCAAGATTTATTGGACCCTTCTGTGTAGTTGCACGAAGAGGCACAGTAGCCTACCAGCTAGATCTACCCAAAGGGCTGTCGGATGTCCACGACGTGTTCCACGTCTCACTGTTAAGGAAATGTGTAAGCAACCCGGAAAAACATGTATCTCATGAGAGCATTGACGTGAAACCAGACCTCACCTACAGGGAACGTCCAATAAAAATATTAGAAGAGTCCGAAAGGAGGACCCGTCAGAAAACAATTAAGTTTTTCAGGGTTCAGTGGAGCAATCACACCAAGGATGAAGCAACATGGGAAAGAGAGGATTTCCTTCAGGCAGAGTACCCACACCTATTTGAGGATTAGCTGAAATCTCGGGGACGAGATTTTTCCTAAGGGGGTAGGTGTTGTAACACCCCAAAAAATTTATTGGGTTTTATTAATTTTCTTTTTATGGGAAGGAGGTTATTTAAATTTAAAAAAAAACTTCTCCTTCTCAAAACCTTTAAGGCAAGTATTTTATGTTTCTTTCTCAACTTTTACTTTGGTCTTGAGGGCCTTTCATTTTGTGTTGACTCAACACAACTACTTTCTTTGGGAAAGTTTTTGAAATCCTTTCTTTTAAAAATAACCCTATGACTTATGGATTGATCCTTCCCCTTTCAAAAAAAAATATCTCTTGCCATGACCTAGGTTGTAATCTCCCTCCCAAGAGCCATCCTTCCACTTTGTGTCAAGTCAAGCTTCAAATCCAGCAAGTTGAACTCCCCCTTGAATTTATTTCCACTTATTTTTAAACCAAAAATCTTTTCTGTCTTCTATTTTGACCCTTAGAGATTTACAAAGGAATCACTAGAATTCCTTTGAGTTTTGATTCCAAACAAGTTTCCCTGGCTAGTCCTTAAAACCCTCAACCAAGATCCATGAAGATCCACTGGTCCACAGTTCAAAATTTTCAAAATTTGCTTGCTGCAAGTTTGGACCAGATTTGTCATTTTTGGTGAAATTCATTATTTTTCTTCTCCAAAAATTCTGAGAAAAATCATGAGGCCTCCAGATACGTCAAGAGACCTCTCCACCAAAGATCAGCTCCAGAAAAATTTCCCACATGCCAGAATCATTTCATCAAACATGTGGCATGCACTGTTTCTGTGCAGGTTCAGTGTTCCGTGTTCAGTTTCAGTCACCGGTGTCGTTTTCTTCAGAACCGCGGCATCCATCTCGCCAGTACTCGCGCTGGCCTCTTGCTCCCTGCTCCTTCTTCTTGTCCACCGCGCCGCACGGTCACCTGGACGGGCGCGAGCGTCGGCGGTGAGCTGGCAGGAGGAACACCTCCCCCGTGAGCGGCGGCAGCAGCACTCGCTGCGGCTGCCAGAGAGGCGCAGCGAGGGACGGCGCCGTCCAGCACCCCCCACACCACCAGGAGCCTCCGCGTGGCCATCCTCTTCTCTGGACGCACTGCAGAATCGTCGCCGTGGCCTGAGTGGCGCAGAGCACACCCACTGTCGCCGACGAGCCCGTGAGGCTGTTCCGTCGAGGGCTGGAGTATCGCCTAAGTCCGACCGAGATTAACTGAGAAACGGAGTCAGTGAACCAACCCGCTGCTGCCCAGCCCCCTAAACCTCTCGTTCGACCACTGCCTCGCCGTAATCCTCACCGGAGAAATCATGTTCACGGCAACCGCCTCGGATCGGCTATAAAAGGAGGCCCCGAGCTCGATCTCGACCAAGCACCATCACTCCACCTCCCCAGAACCACGCCCAGCCACTGGGGATACCTCGGGGAGGCCTTCTTCCCCGACCCCGGCCGCCCCGACCCGCTTTGGGATCCGGCAAGATTTGCTCAAGTACGTGCACCCCCACCTCCCAAACCATGCCAGGAGCCTCCTAGTGCAACCACTTCTCTAACCCGCGCCCTAATTTGAAGGTTGTAGCTCCCGTCGGAGAGTATCATCCTCGCCCGAACCACCGTCCGCCGGAGTTGAGGCCACCGTCGACGTGGTGCTCGCCGACGACCAAGTCCACCACCCACTGACGCGGAAGGACACCTTGAACCCGTAGGTACCCTCCGGTCCGCCTGCCTCGCCGTGGATCAACGCCGGCGACCACCGCGAGCCTCGGCGCCGGCGAGCTCTATTTCAAAGTTTGAACCTGACGGGTGGGACCCCCTCGTCAGCCTCTTCCCTTCTGTTTTGAAACGTTTTCTGAAAACGCCTTCGGGAAAAGTACGCTTTCCTTCTGGGCTGGCGTATTTCCAACCGAAACGTTTTCTGCTTTTTCAAACTAGCCCCTGGGTCTTTTCTGTTTCATCACAGATTAGTCCTTGGACTGAAACCTATATATCTTTTAAACAAAAGATGCTTTTTAGTTGATTCTTTTTCTGTCAGTTTTTTATTTTTGTCTAGTTTTTTATAATATTTATTTGAAAAATATTTGGAATAAATTTTATGCACACTTGGTATTTACGTTAGTACGCGTTCTCTTTATACCGTAGAAACCGGAGGAGGTGACGGAGCTTCGAACTTCGCCGAGCTTGACTCCGACTACTCCGAACCAGGCAAGCACGTTTGAACCTTTGATATGATAAGTGTTTTGCATGTTTTCTTGAATAGTTAGTTCATGGCACGTTTATAAGAGCGTCAGTGAGTGTTATATTGCAAGGCAACTACCAGTATGTTTCGAAACTTGGTGTGATCTTTTGATGGGTGATAACACAATCATGTGGTGACATGAAAGGTGTTAAGATGGTATTGTTGAAGCATGCCAGTCTTATGTCAATATTTAAGCTCCTGTGTTAATGTGGATCAAGCCACGTTACCGTCCGTTTCCTTTTGTGCTACCACATGTTTTTTGCAAAGAATACGGTTTAGTAAGCTACAAACCTCTTTCCTCGTCCACACCAAAGAGAGGGGCCGGGATGAGGGTTCCATGGCCCTGGATTAAAGCCAGTCATCCGGTCAGGGGGCATGGGTGTTTCCGGTTGGGACCGAGAGGGGGGCACCCCTTAGAGCGCGTGATATAAATTTGATCCCATGCTACGCGAGGTTGTAGCCTCCCCGTCTTAAGGTTTTTCTTGAACGTTGCCTAGGGTGATTCCTGGCAGCGGAATGTGGAATGGGTGTGTACTGGTTAGATGTGTTTCTCCTAAAATACCGTAAACGGAACTAGTCCCTTGTGACTTCTGAAATCCGTTGGCTGTGGTTAAAAGTACAAACTCTGCAGAGTCAAAACCTTCTGAGTAATCGTGCCCATGGTCAAGGATCTTGGTCAACCCATACATATCAGTATTAGTCTCAATGTCCGTCTCAGCGTCAGTCTCTGTGTCAGTCTCAGTGAAAATCCCCGGTGAATAAACATGAGTGGTAATCCAGGTTGAATGTTATTCCTGTGGATGGACTAACCAGTTTATTATTACGTACATGAGTATTCCCTTGAGATGATTTAAATTCATGAGCTACTTGAACCCAAATAATGAAATATGAGCCCTTTATGTGATGCCGCTCAGACGTCCGACTGTGGCACTATTGTTACTTACGTTTGATATAAGCCCTTTATGTGATGTCGCTCAGACGTCCGACTGTGGCACTATTGTTACTTACGTTTGATATAATCCCTTTATGTGATGTCGCTTAGACGTCCGACTGTGGCACTATTGTTATTTACTTTTGATATAAGCCCTTTATGTGATGTCGCCCCGACGTCCGACTTTGGCACTATTGTTATTTACTTTTGATATAAGCCCTTTATGTGATGTCGCCCCGACGTCCGACTGTGGCACTATTGTTATTTACTTTTGATATAAGCCCTTTATGTGGTGTCGCCCTGACGCCCGACTGCGGCATTGTTAATTTATTTCTACCCTTCGAGGCGTCGCTTCAGACACCCGATCGGTCTTATGTTATTTCATTGGGATTTCGGGAGGACTACCGCCTGACTTCCTTTTTATTTATCATGCAGTGCAATTTTATTATCTGAGTGCGCATTACTAATCTGCTCATGTGCTTCATGTTTGCATTTGTTATATCTTATGTCCAAACTGTCTTGCGAGTACTTTCATAGTACTCACCTGGCTTGTTGATTTGGCCAGATGTTGACGAAGGCGATCTTATGGATGAAGAGTTCGATAGCGAGTCCGACGCCTAGAGGAGTCCCAGTCAGTCCCGTGCGATCCTGGAATTGGTCACTTGTATTATATACGCTTCCGCTACTCAGAATAAAAGTCATCGAGCCTCACTCCGGCGCTCGATGAGTTGTAAGATTTAGGAGTCATGTCACCCACTTCACTGTGACATATCCACCACCACTTTTATTACGAGTCAGTAGTTATGCCACCATACCCCTTGTGTCATATCCGCCTTTATGTATAATATCGGCGTGCTTGTAATAAATTGTTGAGCAGCCTCAGCTCAACCCTGTATAATATTTAGTACTTCTGGATTTCTGTATCAAGGATTTGTCTACCAGTAAGAAGGATTCTTCTATGCTGGTCCGATAAAAGGGTCGGTTTCTCAATAAATGTTTTATTGGAAAACCGGTCCTGACATGAGCCACCGTGAGCGCGGCCCTCATGTTTGCTTGTTCCCGTCTGGTGTGCGGTGCCGTGGTCGCGGCGTGGCTCGAGGCCCTTGCGGCTGCCCGCGCTTGCCGTGGAGTAAGGGCGGACGGCATGTGACCACGCCGCCCGCGCCCCGCAGCGTTTGGCGGTGTGCGCGCTGCCTGGGGCACGGGGTTGAGGTCTTCTTGGGCAGACGGGGCCGCCCGGGCTGGCCAAGCTCCCCAGCGGTCAGCGTTGGTCCTAGGGTCACCGGACATCAGAGCCACGGAGTGTCGGCGGATCAACTGGCGGAAGGAAAGCTCCGACGCACCCCTACCTGGCGCGCCAAATGTCGGATTTCAGGTTCCGGCAAAACCCTTGAGGTTCGAACACTTGGGTGTGCACGAAGATTTCCCCTACCCAATCACACCCTCAGCCTCACCGCGATCTCAAAGCCTAGCTCGATGAACTCGCAACACAAGAGACACGAGATTTATACTGGTTCGGGCCACCGTTGTGGTGTAATACCCTACTCTAGTGTGGTGTGGTGGATTGCCTCTTGGGCTGAGGATGAATAGTACAAGGGGAAGAACAGCCACCTGAGGAGAGGTGTTCTTGTGCTTGGTGGGTGTGAGGATGGAGTGGATCCAGTCTCGGATCAGTTCAGGCTGAGTTGGTTGCCTCCTATGGTGGTGGCTAGTCCTATCGATAGAGGCCTGGTCCTATTTGTCGGTGTCAAAACCAGCGGATCTCGGGTAGGGGGTCCCGAACTGTGCCTCTAAGGTTGATGGTAACAGGAGACAGGGGACACGATGTTTACCCAGGTTCGGGCCCTCTCTATGGAGGTAATACCCTACTTCCTGCTTGATTCATCTTGATGGATATGAGTATTACAAGAGTTGATCTACCACGAGATCGTAATGGCTAAACCCTAGAAGTCTAGCTTGTATGACTATGGTAATGAGTATCCCCGTTTCCGGACTAAGTCCTCCGGTTTATATAGACACCGCGAGGATCTAGGGTTACAAAAGGTCGGTTACAAAGAAAGGAATCTGCATATTCGGCCGCCAAGCTTGCCTTCCACGCCAAGGAGAGTCCCATCCGTACACGGGTGCAGTCTTCGGTCTTCGTATCCTCGCAGCCCATCAGTCCGGCCCATGGATAACAGGTCGGACACTCGAGGACCCCTTAGTCCAGGACACCCTCAGTAGCCCCTGAACCTGGCTTCAATGACGAGGAGTTCGGCGCGCAGATTTGTCTTTGGCATTGCAAGGAGGGTTCCCCTTTCCGAACTCCAGGATTGTCTCCGGACGTATTGACGTGTCCGGTCCTGTAACACACACACCGCACACAACCGTAGAGAGAAAATAATTTTACACGAGTTCAATCCGCTGACAACTTTTTTGTAACATGACATCACGTCTGTCCGGTCATAATTTCGAACCGTTTTTCGTCTGCCGCTCCATGTTTCGAGACACAGTTGCCATTGGCACGTCTTGTCAAAGCAGAGATCGTGTCCCCTTATTGCGGGATTCTCATCAATACGGGCGTGGGTAACCCAACCGTACCATTTACACAGTCCTTGGGAATAGGCGAGTTTTGGGGCGAGTAGGGAGGCGTTCAATATTCACTGCCTTTATAAGGGGATAAGGATTCCCCCTTCTTCTCCCACGCCTTCTTTCTTCCTCCGCCCTTCCAATCTTGAGCTCCAGCACCCAAGTTCTCATCTTCTTCCCACTCAAGCTAGCACTCAACCATGTCCGGATCTGGAGTCCAAGGCAAGTGGATGATTTCCTCCGTCAAGGAGAAAGACATTGCGAGCTTTGGGCGGCCGGGTATTTGGCGAAGGAAATCGCCCACCGTCTTCCAGCCCAGGGGCAAGTTGTCCCCATGCCGAAGCCCAACGAGAGGGTGGTATTCATCCCTCATTTCCTTCGCGGGCTAGGGTTTCCACTTCACCCTTTCGTCTGCGTGCTAATGTATTATTACGGGATAGACTTCCATGATCTATCCCCGAACTCTTTCCTCAATGTCTCAGTGTTCATCGTCGTGTGTGAGGCCTTCCTCCGCATCCAACCCCACTTCGGGCTGTGGCTCAAAGTCTTCAACGTGAAGCCGAAGGTAGTGGACGGCCAGCACGCGGAGTGCGGAGGAGCCATGGTGAGTAAGCTGGCCAATGTCTCTTGGCCAAAAGGCAATTTCGTGGAGACTGTCAAGGAATGGAAAAAACAATGGTTCTACATCACAGAACCCCGCGGCACCAACTGGGCCGCGGCTGCCGAATTCAGCTCCGGCGCTCCCATGCGACTCACCTCCTGGGTCGAGAAGAGCCCGATTTGGTGTTCGCCAGACGAGCTGATAGCGCTGCAGACGCGCGCTCAAAGCATGGTGGACAAGAATGTCAAACTTGTCGATGTAATCCAAGTGATGCTGGTTCGCCGGATCCTCCCTTGCCAAAGCCGAAAACGCCCCCTTTGGGAGTTTAATCCGAGGAGGCACCAAACCCTAGAGAGGCTCTTCAGAATGACTCACGAAGATGCCTGGAAGTTGCTCTTCAAGGGCGACGAGATACCGCCATCCACGGATTCAGATTGTGGGCACGACATTAACCATCCTGCCAGCGTGGTAAGTTTCTATCACGTCCTCTACTTATTTGCTTCAAGGAGTATATCTGAACTTTTACTATCATTGCCTCTTCAGGAATGGATGGAGAGGGCGAAGCGGATCCATTGTCTGGCTATGCTACCTGAAGAACCAGTCATTCCGCGTTTAGCAAAGATGCTGGTGCCGGCGCCCTATACAGCGTCGGGGAAGAAGGCCAAGGGGAAGGCCAAGGGGGGCCGGAGTGGCCCCCGTCGCAAGAGTGCTTCGGACGCGACGTCCGAAGACAAGACCCGCTCCTCCGCTGCCGAAGATGACGACGATGAGGAGGAGGAGGAGGAGAATAACCCTCCCCTTGATGGGGGAAGGAAGAAGAGGGCGGCCTCCATGAGCCTGGAGGCGGGTACGTCCAAGAAGGGGAAGGTCTCCTTCGCGGATAAATCCGCGTGGGACATCAATAGTAGTCCGAAGCGACATCCCCGCACCAAGCCTCAAGCTGCTACGTAAGTCTATGACTCCCGCATACCCATATGTACAGCCTCTCCATTTCAATGTATTGACATGGCTACTTATGCCGTTGCAGTCCGGCCCATGATAGTTCCCAGCGATCCTCATCAAGAGGTTCATTGGACCCACAGGAGATGGCCAGCGAGACACCGCCAGCCGCTTACTCTCCCAAGGCCAAAGGGGATGACGAGGTGCTCTCCCAACGGACCTTCCCAGGCCAGGGAGAGGCTCAAGAAGTGCCCGAAGGCGAAACCCCCATCACCAAACACCAGGGGAACCAATTCCCCGGGAGACTGGGGAGGAGGGCCGTACTCAGTTCGGCCCTCAACCGGACTTGATTCCGGAGACCGATACGGCTCCGGAATCCGGCACGCACCTCCTTCGAAAGAAGGGGGTATGCCTATTCCACAGGTGACCCCTGTCCAACCAGGGGCACCAGATGATCTGCTGGAAGTGCTGCAAGGCGCTTCCATTGTGGATGAGCATCGTGTTCTTATGGGCACGGTGATTGAAAGGGTTCAGTCTGCCAAGAGCGGACTAACCGAAGCCTGCAATAGCCTGCTGATAGGTTTTGAGGTAAGCGACGGAAAAGGAGACAATCCCCATATAGACAGTAGCCCCTGAGACACTGTCCGGTGTTCAGAAAGAAAAGACGGACAAAGGATCATTCCTTTATTGGAGGGAACTAAAAAAATTTGTCTGGAATGCATATGCAGGCGTCGCTGCTGGCCACGGCCTCACATGCTGCCAAAGCCTCCGAACTTAAGCAGAGGCTAGAGCAGGCCGAGGAGGAGTTCATCCAGGTGAAGAGGCAGCTCCAGGAGAATCAAGGTATGTAATAACCCAAGAAGTATTTGGAAAGTGTAGGATGTTGTATATTGACCGAAGTGTCTTGATATAAATAGGAGCGACAACCGAGGTCGAGGCTCTGAAAAAGGCCCTGGGCGAAGCCGAGGGGAAGGCCGTCAAGGAGCAGGCTGCCCGTAAGAAGCTGAAGGCCCGGGTCAACGAGGTCCAACAAGAGCTCCATGACGCGGTGAACAAGTGCGAGA
This sequence comes from Aegilops tauschii subsp. strangulata, assembly GCF_002575655.3. Lineage (NCBI taxonomy): Eukaryota > Viridiplantae > Streptophyta > Magnoliopsida > Poales > Poaceae > Aegilops > Aegilops tauschii. Next base: position 95,028,056 of record NC_053038.3, read on the forward strand.
CCTTGGAGCGTGACATGTCGGCTAAAGAGGCCGATCTTTCCAAGGCTCTTCAGAGCACGGAGACCGCCCGGAATGAGGCCCAGGGTGCCCTCCAAGAGATCCAAGAGGCGAGGAAGATCGCGGCGGGTAAGGCATTCCATCTTCAAAGCAAATATGCGAAGAGGAGGTATCTTTTACTAACCCGGATTCGGAGTTCTACAGGGGCTTTTGCTGATCTGCCACGAAGTGTGTCCGACGCCGCGGAGTTCTTCCGAGCCGAAGAAGCGAGCTCCACGAAGAAGCTGTTCTGGTCACAATATCTTGTGCTAGAGCATCCCGTGCCCTTCACCGATCAGCTGAAACAGCTGGTGGAGCTGCATAGGGTGGCCGAACCAGCCATGAAGGATTTGATAATCCGGCTATGGCCAGCCGAAGCTATGCCCGGCAGCTACTTCGGACTCGTGAGGCGGCTGGTGAACGCCTGTCCTCGGCTGGACGTCGTCAAGCAATCGGTCTGTATTGAAGGTGCGCATATGGCCTTTGCTCGTTGCAAGGTGTGGTGGGCGAAGATGAACACCATTGAGCTGGCCAAGGGGCCGCCAGAGGGCAAGGAGCACCGCACACCCGAGCGCTATTTTGTGGATGTCCTAGAGGGGTCTCGCATTGTGGCAACGCAGTGTGGGCAGGACATTATTTTGGAATGAATACATTCGTGTTGTCTTTGCCTTGTATGATGAAACAAAGTTAGTTTGTATTATAATGATTGTTATGTTTTTAATTTTACCTCCTGTGTGGCCGTGTTGTATGAAATCTGAGGGTTGTCCAGTCGTTGGCTTCTGCTCCCACGTAGGCAGTACAGGGGTGTTCGGGATGGAATCTAAACAATCTTGATCCAATTATATGGTCCTTGAAGGAGTTGTTTAGCACAACGAACCAGGCAACCAGACTATTCGGCTTTAACGCCCTCACTTAGCCATAGGAGTTCGACAATATAAACATGGACGCAGCCCCTAGTTTCCGAACTAGAGTGCTATAAGCCTCTGATCGGGATGTACCGATCCTTCGCGTAACACGGAAGAAATCTCCAATGATTTGCAACCTCCGAACAGCTAACTGGCTCTCGCCACATCATGACAGTCAGTTTTTGGCTTTCTCTACTGAGGTGCTCCTTTCGATAAACCAGGGCACAATTGCAGTAGTTCTCCCTTTACTAGCTCGGCCGATATAGCGGAACGTAAGGTAGCAAGCACAGGAGCCGGGCAACCCAACTATTGACCAAAGACATGATTCGGAGCCAATGCATATAGTGCTAAATTCGGGGTGCCGAACTATACTGTAAAAAGTGTTCAGACTTTGTTGCAATAGTGCGGGGCGCTATGAAGCCCCTGGCAAAGTGAAACGTACAACAGTGTATGGGTGCTATCTGATAAGCTTATTAATAGTAAAAGAGGAAAACAGAAAAGGAGCAAATATGCAATGAGCAGGGGCCCTACAATTTGGGCTGCAAACTGTTTCCATTATGATTTGATTAACATGTCAAAGCGCATTGGTACAAGTAGTGTGATAGGCAACGGGCTATTTAACATGCCACGACCAAGGGAGAGCTGCGCGTGGGACCCTAGAGACAGGTAGAGTGGTTGTTTAAGAAACCACTGAGAAATTTCCCTCTACGTCCGAGCTGACTGCCGGCTTGGTGTATTTGTCCTTTGAAAGGATCCGCGATCAAGTTGTCACGGAAGGCCTATGGAAAAGAGACCTGAAAAGCAGAAAAGAAATAGTGAAAGTATATGTGTCCGGGAGCGGTCGAGCCGTATTGCGGACCACCAGCTAACTGTGCCACCGTCAATGCCCATGGGATTTCTAGTGCGTAATTATGCACGCGTGGTATGAATGCCACTACCTGATCGGGGCTGGGACGGAGGCCAAATTGCTAATCGAGCTCTTGATGAGTCGGGCTATCATGTTTCAGCGTAGTCCGGACCCTCTTTACGATGTCCAGGGGCTCGGCAGCCGGATTACGGTTCTGCTTGAGAAGGCCGCTTTGTACTTCTGTTGCTAGGGCGGCGGTGCGCTCCTCTGTATGGAGGGACCGTTCTGTGTTTCCGTTGACCGTTATGATGCCGCGTGGACCGGGCATCTTGAGCTTAAGGTAAGCATAGTGCGGCACCGCGTTGAACCGAGCAAATGCAGTCCATCCGAGCAGTGCGTGATAGCCACTGTGGAATGGGACGATGTCGAAGATTAACTCTTCGCTTCAGAAGTTGTCGGGGGATCCGAAGACAACCTCTAGTGTGATTGAGCCCGTACAGCGGGCCTCTACACTTGGTATGACTCCTTTGAAGGTAGTCTTTGTGGGCTTGATCCTTGATGGATTAGTGCCCATTTTGCGCATTGTGTCTTGATAGAGCAGATTGAAGCTGCTACCACCGTCCATGAGGACTCGCGTGAGGTGGAATCCATCAATGATTGGGTCGAGGACTAGTGCGGCTTAACCGCCATGACGGATACTGGTCGGGTGGTCCCGACGATCAAAGGTGATCGGAAATGATGACCATGGATTGAATTTTGGGGCGATTGGCTCTATTGCGTAGACGTCCCTTAATGCGCGTTTGCGCTCCCTTTTGGGGATGTGTGTAACATATATCATGTTTACTGTTTTCACTTGAGGGGGAAACTTCTTCTGTCCCCCTGTGTTCGGTTGCCGGGGCTCCTCCTCGTCGTCCTCGCTTTGTGATCCCTTTTCCCTGTTCTCGGCGTTTAATTTGCCTGCCTGTTTAAAAAACCCAACAGTCTCTGTTGGTATGGTTGGCTGGTTTTTCCGGGGTGCCATGTATCTGGCACGGGTGATCGAGTATGCGATCTAGGCTGGATGGTCCCTGATTGTTTCTCTTGTATGGTTTCTTCCGCTGGTTGGATTTTGAGCCACTGAATCCGGCGTTGGCTGTAGTGTCGTCGGTATTATCACCATTGCTTCGGCGTTTGTGTCTGTTACGTCGAAGCTTTCCGTTGTTGTTCTTAACCTCGGAGGGGCCTGCCTCACTAGCTGTGTTTTTGCTGCGAGCCAACCAACTATCCTCACGCGCACAAAAGTGGATCATGAGTGCTGTGAGGGCTGCCATAGATTTTGGCTTTTCTTGGCCGAGGTGGCGGGCGAGCCATTCATCGTGGATGCTATGTTTAAAGGCCGCTAAGGCTTCGGCATCCAGACAGTCGATGATCTAGTTCTTTTTAGTTAGGAACCTAGTCTAGAACTTCCTGGCCGACTCCCCGGGCTGTTGAACTATGTGACTTAAGTCATCGGCGTCTGGCGGCCGAACATATGTACCTTGGAAGTTGTCGAGAAAAGTTTCTTCCAGGTCCTCCCAGATGCCAATAGAATTCTCCGGCAGACTATTTAGCAAGTGCCGGGCTGGCCCTTTAAGTTTTAGTGGGAGGTATTTGATGGCGTGAAGATCATCCTCGCGGGCCATGTGGATGTGGAGAATAAAATCCTCAATCCATACCGCGAGGTCGGTTGTTCCATCGTATGATTCAATGTTTACGGGTTTGAACCCTTCTTGGAATTCGTGGTCCATTACTTCGTCAGTGAAGCAAAGAGGGTGTGCGGCGCCTCTATATCGGGCAACATCGCGACGTAGCTCTGGTCGAGTCTGTCTACGGTTTTCGGCTCGGGCGTGACTAGGTTTGTCACGCCCGAATAGATAGCTGTCCCCGCGCATTAAGGCACGTCCTTGCAATCCGTAGATCGATCTTGTATGATCCGCTCTACTGTCCAGGTCTTGGCAGAGGTCATATGTATTGCCCCGAACTGTCTTATCCCTGCCTTTGCGGCGGGAAGGGACAGTCTGGTTTTCGGCTCGGGTTGAAGTTTTATCCCAACCGTGCGGTGGCCGATCAGCCGTGTTGCATGATGCTGGTGCAGGATCTGGCGCCTCATCGTCGAACTAAGGTAGTAATCTGCGCTTGGGTAACTTTTGGCTGGGCATTCAAGGCCGTATTCCTCGGCTGCCAGGACATCGGTCCATCTGTCATTGAGCAGGTCTTGTTCAGCTTGAAGCTGCTGCTGCTTCTTTTTCAGGCTCCTCGCAGTGGCTATTAGCTGAAGCTTAAAGCGCTCCTGCTCCAGGGGCTCCTCAGGCACGATGAAGTCTTCGTTGCCGAGGCTCACCTCCTCCTCGGAGGGCGGATGGTAACTACAGTCCTTCGAGTCTTCTTCTATGGCCTGTTCGTCAGGGCTGGGATGCCCTGATTCCCGATTGTCTCGTTCGACAGTTTCTTCATCGGGTTCTTTTGTGTCTTCGGCACCATCCGAAGTGTTGTCGTCTCCTGTGTTGGTGTGGCTATCCCTGCTGCTGCAGGATTTAGAGCGGCGCCGCTGACGCCGGCGCTTTGGTTGTGTTTTAGGAGGGTCCTCCTTCGCTGGGTTTTCCTTGTCATCGCCTCTATTATTTTTCGGCGTATCTACCATGTAGACATCATGTGAGGAAGTGGTCGTCCATCGTCTGGTGAACGGCGGGTTTTGGGCCTCCTCGTCTTCGGCATCGTCATCCATACCGTCGATGTCTTTGGAGTCATAGTCGAGCATGTCGGTTAAGTCTTCGACAGTGGCTATGAAGTGGGTGGTGGGTGGGAGGTGAAATTCTCCCCCATCGTCAGCCTCCAGCTCGAACCGGACATAATTCAGATGTGAGTCCCCCGCCAAGGACAGATTTCTTAACGAATTTAGCACATCGCCCAAGGGCGAATGCTGGAAGATGTCTGCGGCGCTAAACTCAAAGATCGATAAGCGATCCAGTTCGGCGTCTGCGGATGCGCATGGCTCAGAATTTATGACCAGAGACGAGTCCAGAGTTCTGGTGACAAAGACGTCGTGTGACTTTAGGTCTATGTTCGGCTCCAATGCCATGGAATCTGCGGCCTCCGCGGTGGGGTTGAGCCTCCCATCCTTGGACGGCGCAATATGCTCCGGATCTACGGCCAGAGCAGTTACAGGAGTAATCTCCTGGATGCGGCCCGATGACAGATTTAGGTCATGTTCGTCGGGGTGACTAGGAGCAGTCGCCGCGGTTTCGAATCCGGCTAAAATCAAATCTCCCCGGATGTCCGCGACGTAATTCAAGCTCCCAAATCTGACCTGATGGCCAGGGGCGTAGCTGTCGATCTACTCCAGGTGGCCAAGCGAGTTGGCCTGCAGTGTGAAGCCGCCGAAAACGAAGATCTGTCCGGGGGGAAGGTTTCCCCTGGGATAGCATTGTTGTTGACGATTGAAGGGGCCATCAAACCTTTCGTCGACGGCACAGTGGAACTCTCAATGAAAGCACCAATGTCGGTGTCAAAACCGGTGGATCTCGGGTAGGGGGTCCCGTACTGTGTGTCTAAGGTCGATGGTAACAGGAGACAGCGGACATGGTGTTTACCCAGGTTCGGGCCCTCTCTATGGAGGTAATACCCTACTTCCTTCTTGATTGATCTTGATGGATATGAGTATTACAAGAGTTGATCTACCACGAGATCATAATGGCTAAAGCCTAGAAGTCTAGCCTGTATGACTATGGTAATGAGTATCCCCATTGCCGGACTAAGTCCTCCGGTTTATATAGACACCGGGAGGATTTAGGGTTACACAAGGCCGGTTACAAAGAAAGGAATCTAAATATTCGGCCGACAAGCTTGCCTTCCACGCCAAGGAGAGTCCCATCCGGACACGGGTGCATTCTTCAGTCTTCGTATCCTCGCAGCCCATCAGTCCGGCCATGGCTAACAGGCCGGACGCCCGAGGACCCCTTAGTCCAGGACTCCCTCACTCTTCCCAAATATTGAGCGGGAAGGGATGCCACAACGGCCAATTCGAAGGGGGGCAGCTAGTACAAGCTATCCTGACTAAACGTGGTCTTCGCCTGCCAAAGGCTCTGGCGGTGGCACTGTCTTGGGCTCCACGGTGACCTTCGTCCTGCCGTCCTGCTGGTCTTGGTCTTGTTGCACCGATATGGAAACCTTTGCCCGACGTCTCGGTACTCCTCGCCTGCGCTTGCCTCCTTAGCACCAAAGAGGGAACGAGGACACTGTGCGCGCTGGCGCCCGCCTGGCCTTGGTCGTCATGGCTTGCGTCATGGGAACCTCACGAGGTTCGCCTTGCCCTAATCTCTTCGCCCCTCGCGAGCCAGTTTGGTGAGGCCGCTCCCGAGGAGGTCTTGCGTCGTCCGCCTCGCGAGGCTTGGCCCCTCGCGAGGGTCTTGAGCATTTGCCGGTGAAGACGGGCCGTACTGGGCTGCCGGTGGCACCACGCCGCGGGCCGCAGGCAGCCAAGTCTGGGGACCCCCGTTCCAAGAACGCCGACAGTAGCCCCCGGGCCCAAGGCGCCCTCGGACTTGGCTTCAAGGCGACGTATTATGATCCAATGATGTGTTGACATCCTATGATGTTTTGAGTAGATATCCTTTGTCTTTGGGTTGATTGATGATCTAGATTGGTATGAGTTGTATGTTTTATTTTGGTGTTGTCCTATTGTGCCCTCCGTGTCACGCAAGCTTGAGGGATTCCCGCTGTAGGGTGTTGCAATACGTTCACGATTCACTTATAGTGGGTTGCTTGAGTGACAGAAGCATAAAGCCGAGTAAGGGGGTTGTTGCGTATGGGATAAAGGGGACTTGATGCTTTAATGCTATGGTTGGGTTTTACCTTAATGATCTTTAGTAGTTGCGGATGCTTGCTAGAGTTCCTATCATAAGTGCATATGATCCAAGAAGAGAAAGTATGTTAGTTTATGCCTCTCCCTCATATGAAATTGCAATGACGACTACCGGTCTTGTTAACGATTGCCTAGGATAATTCCGCACACCGACCCATCATTATTCCACACTCGCTATTTATAATATTTAGTAATATATTCTAACTTTATGATAACAACACCTACTTTTATATGTTAGCTCTCCGATACCATACAAAGTTATCCTCTTCATACCCACAACGTAGTTTTATTTCTCGTTTCTAGTTGGAAGCAAACGTTCGGTGTACGTAGAGTCGTATCAGTGGCAGATAGGACTTGAGAGAATATTGATCTTACCTTTAGCTCCTTGTGGGTTCGACACTCCATACTTATCACTTCCACCATTGGGAATTGCTACGATGATTCCCTGCACTTGGGGATTATCAGCTGGCTGCTGTGCTGGGGCGGTGACAGGGTCTTCACGAAGATCTGCATGCCACCACGCAGGTGTGCTTGCTTAGTTGGCCTAGAAGTTGCATGCTGCCACGTAGGTGCGCACCTAGTTGGCAGGCTGGTTGCTGCGTCGGAACGGCCATGGGGCAGTGAAATCTTGGCAGGTGCGGGCCCGGCCGTGGCATCGTAGATACCCCCGGCAAGGGCCTTGCTGGGGTCTCGTGTCTGTCCCCGGCAAGGATCTTGCCGGGGGTCTTCGTCTTGTCCCCGGCAAGGATCTTGCCGGGGGTCTTCGTCTTCTGGTTCTTATCTAGATTTGCAGGCCTTTGGTCTTCACAAAGATCTGCATGCCACCACGCAGGCGCTCTCGAGTCTTGGTCGTGACGTTGTCGATGGTTCGGAACTCTCAGGCTTAGGGTGGCGGTCTTGTTGGTGTTGGGTAAGTCGCCCCGGCAAGGCTCTTGCTGGAGCAGTATAGGTTGTCCCCGGCAAGGGCGTTGCCGGGGTGGAACCCATCTTGCCCCTTTGCTCTTTGTGCCTCCGGCTTGAGTACTGCCGTGGCAGTTTTGTGCCTTTCCTTCCTCTGCCCTACCAAGTATGGCCACAGGTGTGGCTATGACTGCCCGTGCACAAGTAAAGGGGTACAGAAAGGCCCCTACTTTTGTACACCGACACATACTTTCACTTTCCATGGCTAACCGTATCCACGGGTGCCCCCCATACCAACACTTACCAAGGAATTTATTATTTGACAACATAAAGTAAATTCACTTTTTGCATTTTGGGACTGGGCATCCCTATTACCTTTGCCTTACTCTCGTGCAATGACAAGTGAATAAACAATCATCGTGAGAATAACACATCTAGCACGGAAAATATTAGCCACCCCTCACCGCTCCGCGAGCGAAACAAACACACAAAAGATAAGTTTATTTCGAAAATTAGAGATGGCACATGCAAATTTGCTTAGAATGGCAAAAGAATACCGCATATAGGTAGATATAGTGGACTCATGTGGCAAAACTGGTTTAAAGGATTTTGGATGCTCAAGTAGAGATCATACTTGGTGCAAAATTAAGGCTAGCAAAAAGATTGAGAAGCGACCAACCAAGAAACGAATAATCTCATAAGCAAGCATTAAGCATAATTAACACAGAATAATGCACCACAAGTAGGATATAATTTAATTGCATGACTATTGACTTTCGTACTTGCATAGGGAATCACAAACCTTAACACCAATATTCTTACTAAAGCATAATTACTCATCAACATAACTCACATATCACATCATCATATCTCAAAACTATTACTAAGAATCAAGTTTATTTTGTGCAATGATCTTCATGAAAGTTTTCATTATATCCTTCTTGGATATTTATCACTTTGGGACAAATTTTCATGTGTTGCTTTTCATAAGATCAAACAAATATAAGTGAAGATCAAGAGCATAATTTTTTCCTTTTTCTTCTTTCTCTCAAAATAATTTAAGTTAAGCAAGAGAGAATTTCTTAAAAATATTACTAACTCTAAAATAAATCTAAGTGAAGCAAGAGAGCATTTCCTCAAAAATACTAAGCACACCGTGCTCAAAAAGATATAAGTGAAGCACTAGAGCAAGTCCATTGCTCATAAAAATTTAAGTGAAGCATAGAGAGCAATTTTAACAAGTCATGACATAATTTTGGCTCTCCCAAATAGGTGTGTCCATCAAGGGACCAAGACTTAAAACACAAAATAAAACAAGCAAAGACTCATATCATACAAGACGCTCCAAGCAAAACACATATCATGTGACGAATAAAAATATAGTTTCGAGTAGAATACCGATGATCGTTGGAAGAAAGCGGGGATGCCACTCGGGGGGCATCCCCAAGCTTAGTTGGTTGCTCATTTTTGGATAATATCTTGTGATGTCGGGGCATTCCCAAGCTTAGGCTCTTCCATCCTTCCTTCATCCATCATAAGATAACCCAAAACTTGAAAACTTCAATCGCACAAAACTCAACAAAACCTTCGTGAGATCCGTTAGTATAAGAAAGCAAACCACTACTATAAGTACTGTATAAAACCAATTCATATTTTGTTTTTGTAATATATCTACCGTATTCCAACTTTTATATGGCAAAAACTCATCAAAGAAAACCATAGAGCCATCAAAATAAGCACACAACACAAAGAAAACAGAATCTGTCAAAATAGAACAGTCTATAGCAATCTGACCTTTTCGAAAACTTCTGGAACTCCAAAATTTCTGAAAAAATAGGAAGACCTAGGTAATTTTTATATTAATCTTCTGCAAAAAGAATCAGGGAAAAATCTCTTTCTGATAAAACAATGTGAATTGTTTTCGTGAGCACAAAGTTTCTGTCTTTTTCAGCAAGATCAAACAACTATCACCCAAGAAGATCCTATCGGTTCTACTTGGCACAAACACTAATTAAAACACAAAAAACACAATCATAATAGTAGAATAACTGTGCTAACACTCAAGAATGTAAAGCAAAAATAAAAAATAAAATTTATTCATTGGGTTGCCTCCCAGCAAGCGCTACAGTTTTACGCCCTTAGCTAGGCATAAAGCAAGGATCTAAGTTTTGTCATCTTTGGTTTGAGATCCATAAGATGCCTTCATGATTGATTCATAAGGTGGCTTAATTCTTGTTCTAGGGAAGTGTTCCATACCCTTCCTCAAAGGAAATTGGAACTTAATATTGCCTTCTTTCATATCAATCACGGCATCGATAGTGCGTAAAAACGGTCTACCAGGAATAATTGGACAAGACGGATTGCAATCAATATCAAGAACAATAAAATCTATGGGCACATAATTCCTATTTGCAATAATAAGAACATCATTAATTTTTCCCATAGGCTTTTTAATAGTAGAATCCGCCAAGTGCAAATTCGAAGAACATTCTTCAAGATTAGTAAGATCAAGAACATCACATAAAGATTTTGGAATTGTAGAAACACTAGCACCCAAGTCACACAAAGCAAAACAATCATAATACATAATCTTGACATTGATAGTAGATTCCCATTCATCATGCAATTTTCTAGGAATTGATACTTCTAATTCCATTTTTTCTTCAAAAGCTTTCATCATAGCATCAACAATATGTTTAGTAAAAGCTTTGTTTTGTTCATAAGCATGGGGTGAATTTATCATGGATTGCAACAAAGAAATACAATCAATCAAAGAGCAACTATCATAATTAAAGTCTTTGTAATCCAAAAGAGTGGGCACATCACTAGTTAAAGTTTTGACCTCTCCAGACCCACTTTCATCAATTTTGTGAAAAAGATTTTCACCCTCCGAAATATCGGGACGCCTTCTACCTAAAGATGACTCTTCGCCAGTCCCTTTTCATCAATCTTAAATTTACTAAACAAAGAATGAATAGAAGGAACACCAATCATTTTAAGATCTTCATCACTTTTACGAAAGAAATCACTAGAAAAAGCTTTTTCTAAAAGATCTCTTTTAGCTCTAAGCATAGCGGTTGTTTTCTTACTTTCATCCATAGAAACATAAAGAGCTTTAATTGACTCATCTAATTTAGGCACAAATTTTTTTTATCTTGAGATTTTCCACGTCATGAGCAATTCTATCAACACTTCTAGACAAATCATCAATCTTACTCAACTTTTCTTCTATGGAAGTGTTGAAAACTTTTTGTGTATTGATAAATTCTTTAATATTATTCTCAAGATCAGAGGTGTTCCTATTATTATTATAAGATTGATTTCCATAGCAATTACCATAATTATTAGAGGAATTACTAGGAAAAGGCCTAGGATTAAAATTACCTCCATAAGCATTGTTATTGAAACGGTTTCGAGAAATAAAATTCACATCTATGGCATCACTATTTTGCTCAATCAAAGTAGAGAAAGGCGTATCATTAAAATCAATAGGAGAACTTTTACTAGCAACCAATTTCATAAGAGTATCAACTCTTTCCCTCAAAGAAGAAATTTCTTTCAACCGAATTAACTTTTTTACTAGTAGGAGCCCTTTCGGTATGCCATTGTGAATAATATGCCATGATATTATCAAGCAATTTGGTGGCTTCACCCAAAGTAACTTCCATAAAAGTAGCACGCGCGGCGGAATCTAAAAGATTATGAGAAACAAAATTCAATCCCGCATAAAAAATTTGTATGATCATCCAAAGATATAACCCATAAGTTGGGCAATTCCTTAGCATCATTTTCATCCTTTCCCAAGACTGTGCAACATGCTCATGTTCCAGTTGCTTGAAATTCATGATCTGGGTTCTAAGGGAAATAATTTTTGCGGGAGGAAAATACTTAGTGATAAAAGCATCTTTGCACTTATTCCAAGAATCGATGCGATTGCGAGGCAAAGAAGAGAACCAAATTTTTGTAGAATCACGCAAGGAAAACGGAAATAATTTCATCTTAACCACATCATTGTCCACATATTTTTTCTTTTGCATATCGCATAATTCCACAAAGGTATTAAGATGGGACGCGACATCCTCATTAGGAGTACCGGAAATTTGATCTTTCATAATAAGATTCAGCAAAGCAGTATTAATATCACAAGTCTCTGCACGAGTGGCGGGAGGAGCAAGCGGAGTGCCAATAAAATCATTGTTGTTGGTATTTGATAAATCACATAACTTGGTGTTCTCTTGAGTCATGATGACCACACAACAAGATTGCACTGAAAAACAGACCCGGCAAGAAAACAGCAAACAGAAAAAGAGAGGCGAGTAGAACGGCAAATTTTTGTGAAGTGGGGGAGAGGAAAACGAGAGGCAAATGGCAAATAATGTAAATTGCAAGGAGATGAGATTTGTGATTAGGAACCTGGTATATGGTGAAGATCCACCCCGGCAACGGTGCCAGAAATTCCTTTCGATGTCGCTTGAAGCTACTTCGGTATTTCCCCAAAGAGGAAGGGATGATGCAGCACAGCGGCGGTAGGTATTTCCCTCAGATATGAAACCAATGTTATTGAACCAGTAGGAGAACCAAGCAACACAAAGTAAACATCCCTTGCACACAGATAACAAATCCTCACAACCCGACGTGTTAAAGGGGTTGTCAATCCCTTTTGGGGTACGGCGCATCAAGATAGGCAAACGGACATGAGATAATTTTGTAGTAGATTGATAAATAGATCGCAAATAAAATAAATATAAATAGAACGCAGAAAGGTATTTTTGTATTTTTGGTTTAATAGATCTGAAAATAAAAGCAAGAGAAAAGTAGATCGCAAAGGCAAATATATGAGAAGAAGGACCCGGGGGCCGTAGGTTTCACTAGTGGCTTCTCTCAAGAAAAATAGCAAACGATGTGTGAACAAATTACTGTTGGGCAATTGATAGAACTTCAAATAATTATGACGATATCCAGGCAATGATCATTATATAGGCATCACGTCCAAGATTAGTAGACCGACTCCTGCCTGCATCTACTACTATTACTCCACACATCGACCACTATCCAGCATGCATCTAGTGTATTAAGTTCATGGAGAAACGGAGTAATGCAATAAGAATGATGATATGATGTAGACAAGATCTATCTATGTAAAGGTAGACCCCATCATTTTATCCTTAGTAGCAACGATACATATGTGTCGTTCCCTTTCTCTCACTGGGATCAAGCACCGTAAGATCAAACCCACTAGAAAGCACCTCTTCCCATTGCAAGATACATAGATCAAGTTGGCCAAACAAAACCCAAATATCAGAGAAGAAATAAGAGGCTATAAGACATCATGCATAGAAGAGAACAAAGAAACTCAAATACTTTCATGGATATAAAAAGATAGATCTGATCATAAACTCAAAGTTCATCGATCCCAACAAACACACCGCAAAAGATTTACATCATATGGATCTCCAAGAGACCATTGTATTGAGAATTCAGCGAGAGAGAGAAAGCCATCTAGCTACTAACTATGGACCTGAAGGTCTACAAAGAAATACTCACGCATCATCGGAGAGGCACCAATGGAGGTGGTGAACCCCATCCGAGATGGTGTCTAGATTGGATCTGGTGGTTCTGGACTCTGCGGCGGCTGGATGAGTATTTCGTCAACTCCCCTAGTGTTTCTGGAATGTTGGGGTATTTGTAGTGCAAAGAGGCGCTCCGAGGGGGCAACCGAGGTGGGCACAACCCACCAGGGCGCGTTTGGGCCTCCTGGCGCGCCCTGGTGGGTTGTGCCCCCTCTGGGCACCCCCCCAGGCGCAGCCAGGGCCCGTTGTGTTCCTTCCGGCCCATAGAAATTGTCCGTGGAGTTCGTGGCATTTGGACTCCGTCTGGTATTGATTTTTTGTGATGTAAAAAACATGGAAAAATAGGAACTGGCACTTGGCACTATGTCAATAGGTTAGTACCAAAAAATGATATAAAATGATATAAAATTACTATAAAATGATTATAAAACATCCAAGATTGATAATATAACAGCGTGGAACAATAAAAAATTATAGATACGTTGGAGACGTATCAGTATTGCAATCTGGTTTTTATTGGCCTACTCTCTTCAAGGATGCCCGCAAGTTTGTTTTATCATGGGATGAATGTCAAAGCATTGGTAATATTGGTAAGCGTCAAGATATGCCTATGAATTATTCACTAGGTGTTGAACCATTTGATGTCTGGGATTTTGATTACATGGGACCTTTTCCTTCCTCTAATGGGTATACTCATATTTTGTTGCTGTTGATTGTGTTACTAGGTGGGTAGAAGCTATTCCAACCATTAGCGCTGATCACAACACCTCTATTAAAATGCTTAAGGAAGTTATTTTCTCAAGGTTTGGAGTCCCTAGATATTTAATGACTGATGGTGGTTCACACTTTATTCATGGTGCTTTCCGTAAAATGCTTGCTAAGTATGATGTTAACCATGGAGTTTCATCCCCCTATCATCCTCGGTCTAGTGGTCAAGTTGAACTTAGCAATAGAGAAATAAAATTAATTTTACAAAAAAAATTCAATAGGTCCCGAAAGAATTGGTCTGAGAAATTAGATGATGCACTTTGGGCTTACAGAACAGCATATAAAAATCCTATGGGTATGTCTCCATATAAAATGGTTTATGGAAAAGCTTGTCATTTTCCTCTTGAGTTAGAACATAAAGCATATTGGGCAATTAAAGAACTCAACTATGATTTCAAATTTGCTGGTGAAAAGAGGTTATTTGATATCAGCTCACTAGATGAATGGAGAACCCAAGCTTATGAAAATGCCAAGTTATTTAAAGAAAAAGTTAAAAGGTGGCATGATAAAAGAATCCAAAAGCATGAATTCAAAGTTGGAGAATATGTTCTTTTGTACAACTCACGTTTCAGATTCTTTGTAGGAAAACTCCTCTCCAAATGGGAAGGACCCTATGTTATCGAGGAGGTTTATCGATCTGGAGCCATCAAAATAAATAATGCTAAAGGTACTAACCCGAAGGTTGTCAATGGGCAAAGAATAAAACATTATATCTCAGGTACGCCCATTAATGTTGAAAGCAATATTATCCAAACTATGACACCGGAAGAACACATAAAGGAAACCTTCAGGAACACTCCAGAATCATGAAAAAAAGAGGAGGTACGTGATACGGTAAGTAAACGGACTCCGAAAAATCTGTAAAATTATTTTCTGTCAGTTTTGGAATATATTAAAAATTAGGAAAATAAGAAACAGCCCAGGTGGGTTGTGCCCACCTCGGGTACCTTTCGGACTCTGTTTTTCTTCCATTTGCTTCCTTCCCAAGTTAAAAAATCTTTATATACCCCCCGAACCTATTGACCACCATATCACGGAGAAATCTTCTGTTCTTCTTTTCTCGCTGTTTTCCTGATAGATCTATTTCACCATGGCCGCTTCGAGCTCCTCCAAGGACAAGTTCTTCGAGAACATCATTAACCCATATTTGCGGGAGGTGATGCAACACCCTCAAGCTATCGAGATGCGTGAGGGGGTGCTCCACATCCGCGATGTGCAAGGCCCCAAAGGAACGGGAACCATGGAGGCTAGGCTTGAAGCTATGGAGTAGGAGGTCTTCCGGTGCAAGGGGATGGTGGAACATGGACTCGATGCCAATCACCTCATGATCGTGGACTACACCCATGATATCAAGGTGGATGGCAAGTCTATGAAGGACATCGTCTTCACCTTCAATGAGTATATCAACTTTCTCCAAAGCTAGATCTATGATCTCCAAAACCAAGTCTTTGAATATGAGGCAAGGTTTAAAGCTATGAGTTTGGCTGCCAGTTGCAGGACCTACAAGACTCACTCCTCCTCTTATGATCGTGAGCCCTTGCCATGGAAACCTGATGATAAGATTGATACTACTTCATTATCACCACCTCCTTGTTCATCACCAAAGGAAACTTGAGTATCGGGTATGGGCACTCCCCTTGGCTTGTGCCAAGCTTGGGGGAGGTGCCCGGTATCGTATCACCTCCATTATCTTTTGCCTTTACTTATCTTAGTTCGATCCTCAGTTATCTTTTGCTTTAGTTGAATAAAAGTTTAGTCTGATCCTTTCTTTTCGAGTGTTTGCTTAGTGATCTATCCTTGTAATCGTGTGCGAGATATATAATAAAATTTAATGTGAGTTTTGTCTTCTTTACTTTCATGTTCAGTAAAAAGAAAGGAAATGAATGAAAAAGATCACATGCTAATCTTATGGTAAGTAATGACATCACATAAGGAAGAGTATAAGTAGAAAAATTTATTGGAGATTGACAAACATAGCATTGGTCAATGATGCAATTCATGAAAGAATTAATAAGGGAACAAAAGATTCACATGCAAATATACTATCTTGGACATCTTTTATGATTTTGAGCCCCCATCAAATTATTATATGCCAAAATTGTTGACGTTGGACAGGAAGACAATGTAATGATTTATGTTTGTTCATATTCACATAGAAGTTATATTGTCATAGATCATTTAACATGTGGTGCTTGTCCCTCATCTTTTCTAGCCAAAAACTCTGCACTAAGTAGAGATACTAATTGTGCATCCAAAAAACCCTTAAACCCAAATCTTGTTTCGAGAGTACACCATACCTACCTATGGATTGAGTAAGATCCTTCAAATAAGTTGCCATCAGTGCAATAAGGCGAAATAAATTGCTTCTAAAGGTGTTGGATCATTTAGTGTAAGATTAAATTGAGCATTGTACGAACTTGTGATGGCAAAGAATAAAAGTGATAGACTGCATAATAAAGGTCGCTATCATAAGGCGCAATATAACATGACGTTCTTTTGCACTAAGAGATTGAGCATACAACCAAAAAGCACATGGCAACCTCTACTTCCCTCTGCAAAGGGCCTATCTTTTACTTTTATGTATTTAGTTTTATGCAAGAGTCAAAGTATTTTTCTCTCTATTCCTTTTTATTTTCTCTTTTGGCAAGCACCATGTGGTGAGGAAAGATCTAGGCACATATATCTAGTTGAATATGAGGGGGCAGGAGTCATTATTGTTGACATCACCCTTGAGGTGAATATGTTGGGAGGCGGAACTATAAACCCCTATCTTTCTATGTGTCCGGTTGAAACTTTTTGCTCATGTCTATGCGGTGGGTGTTAGCAATCATAGAAGATTATATGATGGTTGAGTATGTGGAATTGCCTAAAGGCTCTGATACATGACCCTTCCTGAAAAGATGATGAATTGTAGTTGCAAAGTTGACTGAGAACATAGTTTGTTGGTTTTCAATAGAGTTTATGCTGTATACTTCGATGTTGTGGTGAATTGTTACTTATTCATGAGAAGTTATATGATAAAATTTCTATGATAAAGTTTTATGTTAAAGTTTGTTGCTATTGTAATAATATACATGATGCTTCTATGTCCGTATTTTCTTTTTATCGACACCTCTCTCTCTAAGCATGTGGACATGTTTTTCAATTTTGGTTTTCGCTTGTGGACAAGCAAGGCCTAAGCTTGGGGGGGTTGATACGTCCATTTTGCATCATGTTTTCCTACTGTTATTTACATTTTTATTTATGCATAATAATGCTTTTTGGAGTAATTCTAATACCTTTCTCTCATAATATGCAAGGTTCACACAAGGAAGGAGAATACCGGCAGCTGGAATTCTGGACCTGAAAAAGCTACGTCATGCTACCTATTCTGCACAACTCCAAATGAGCTGAAACTTCACGGAGATTTTTTATGGAATATATAAGAATTATTGGAGCAAATAACTACCAGAGGGGTCCACCAGGTGGGCACAACCCACCTGGGCACGCCAGGGAGCCCAGGCGCGCCCTGGTGGGTTGTGCCCTCCTCGGCCCACCTCCGGTGCCCCTCTTCTGGTTTATAAGTCATTTTGACCTAGAAAAAATAAGGAGAGGACTTCCGGGACGAAGTGCCGCCGTCTCGAGGCGAAACTTGGGCAGGAGCACTTTTTCCCTCCGGTGGAGCAATTCCGCCGGGGGAACTTCCCTCCCGGAGGGGGAAATCACGTCATCATCATCACCAACAACTCTCCCATCTTTGGTAGGGCAATTTCCATCAACATCTTCAAGAGTACCATCTCCTCTCAAACCCTAGTTCATCTCTTGTGTTCAATCTTTGTACCAGTACCTTAGATTGGTGCTTGTGGGTGACTAGTAGTGTTGATTACATCTTGTAGTTCATTACTACATGGTTTATTTTGTGGAAGATTATATGTTCAGATCCATTATGCTATTTAATATCCCTCTGATCTTGAGCATGATTATCATTTCGAGTAGTTACTTTTTCTCTTGAGGTCACGGGAGAAATCATGTTGCAAGTAATCATGTGAACTTGATATGTGTTCGATATTTGGATGGTATGTATGTTGTGATTCCCTTAGTGTTGTCATGTGAACGTCGACTACATGGGACTTCACCATATTCAGTCTTAAGGGAATGCATCGTGGAGTAGTTATTAGATGATGGGTCGCGAGAGTGACAGAAGCTTAAACCCTAGTTTATGCGCTACTTCGCAACAGACTGATTTGGATCCAAAAGTTTAATGTTATGGTTAGATTTTACCTTAATACTTTTCTCGTAGTTGCGGATGCTTGCGAGGGGGTTAATCATAAGTAGGAGGTTTGTTCAAGTAAGAATGGCACCTAAGCACCGGTCCACCCAGATATCAAATTATCAAAGTAGCAAACACAAATCAAACCAACATGATGAAAGTGACTAGATGAAATTCCTGTGTACCCTCAAGAACGCCTTGCTTATCATAAGAGACCGTTTTGGCCTGTACTTTGCCTCAAAAGGATTGGGCTACCATGCTGCACTTTTGTTACCGTTACCGTTACTTGCTCGTTACAAATTATCTTGCTATCAAACTACTCGTTACTTATAATTTCAGTGCCTGCAGAGAATACCTTGCTGAAAACTACTTGTCATTTCCTTCTGCTCCTCGTTGGGTTCGACACTCTTCCTTATCAAAAGGACTATGATCTATCCCCTCTACTTGTGGGTCATCAGGGGTCATAGTTTTCACTAGAGACTTCTCTCGAGAAAATAGCATATGGTGTGTAAACAAATTACTGTTGGGCAATTGATAGAAAAGCGAATAATTATGATGATATCCAAGGCAATGATCATGTATATAGGCATCACGTCCAAGATTAGTAGACCAAAATGATTCTGCATCTACTACTATTACTCCACACGTCGACCGCTTTCCAGCATGCATCTAGTGTATTAAGTTCATGGTAAAACGGAGTAATGCAATAAGAACGATGACATCATGTAGACAAGATAAACTCGCTTATGAATAAACCCCATCTTGTTACCTTTAATAGCAACGATACATGTGTGTCATGTCTCTTTCTGTCAATAATATTGAGCACCGCAAGATCGAGCCCATCACAAAGCACCTCTTCCCATTGCAAGATAAATCAATCTAGTTGGCCAAACCAAATCAAAAAATCAGAGAAGAAATACGATGCTATAACAATCATGCATAAAAGAGTTCAGCAAAGACACAAGTAATATTCACGGATAGAACTGATCATAAACACACAATTCATCGGATCCCAAAAAACACACCGCAAAAAAGAGTTACATCAAATAGATCTCCACGAACATCGTGGATAACATTGAATTGAAGATCAAAAGGAGATAAGAGGCCATCTAGCTACTAACTATGGACCGGTAGGTCTGTGGTATACTACTCACGCATCATCGGAGGGGCAGCAAGGATGATGAAGAACCCCTCCGTGATCGTTGCCCCCTCCAAAAGAGTGCCGAAAAAGGCCTCTAGATTGGATCTCGTGGTTCTTGAACTTGAGGCGGCAGAAAAAAATATTTCGTCGATTCCCCCAGGGTTTTGGGGATTTTAGAGTATTTATAGAGGCGAAGGTAGGTCAAGGGGGTGCCCATGGGCCCCACTACTCACCAGGAGCGCCGGATGCCCTGGCGTGCCCTGGTGCCTAGTGGGCCCCACGAGCGTCCTCTCATGCCCTCTAGAAGCTTCCTGGGTGTCTTCCTGCCAGAAAAAAATCTCCAAAAAGTTTCGTGGCATTTGGACTTCGTTTGGTATTCATATTCTGCAAAGTAAAATACAAGCAAAAAGTAGCAACTGGCACTGGGCACTATGTCAACAGGTTAGTCCCAAAAAATGATATGAAGTTGCTAGTAAATGTATATAAACCATCCAAGATTGATCATATAACAACATGAAATAATCAAAAAATATAGATATGTTGGAGACATATCAGCATCCCCAAGCTTAATTCCTGCTCGTCCTCGAGGAGGTAAATGATAAAACCAGAATTTTTTATGTGGAATCTTGCCTATCATATTCATCACATGTTCTTTTCTTTTGTAGCATGGACATTTGGACTTTAGATGATTCAAAGCAATAGTTTACAATTGACATGAGGACATCCATACTCAAGCATATCAACAAGTAGCCATGTCTTTCAAAATATCAACGCTAAAGAAAGTTATCCCTAGCCCATTATGCTCAGTCATTGGTCCATTCATGAAACACACTCAAATATTAGTTACATCCAATGAACAAGTATGATAATAATGTTCCCTAGTTGGTGCTTTATAAGAGAAGATGGAGAGTCCATAAAACCAAAATTGCATAAAAGTAAATAGATAGGCTCTTCATAGAGGGAAGTAGAGATTTGTAGAGGTGGCAGAGCTCAAGGCTTAAATTGAGAGATAAAATTGTTTTGAGAGGCATTCTTTTCTTGTCAACGAAAACGACCGAGAATTAGGAATATCTTTCATGCTAGCTAAATCATAGGCGGTTCCCAAATAGAGTGCCGAAAAGGCCTCTAGATTGGGTCTCATGGTTCTGGAACTTGCGGCGGCGGAAAAAGTATTTCGTCGACTCCCCTAGGGTTTTGGGGATTTTAGAGTATTTATAGAGGCAGAGGTAGGTCAAGGGGGTGTCCGTGGGCCCCACTACCCACTAGGGCGTGCTTGAGGCCCCTGGCACGCCCTGGTGCCTAGTGTGCCCCACGAGCATCCTCTTGTCCCTCCAAAAGCTTCCTGGGTGTCTTCCTCCCAGAAAAAATCTCCAAAAAGTTTCGTGGCATTTGGACTGACTACGAAAAGAAGTCACATCCATGACATTATGGCCCGAACGAAAAAAATCTTCATGGTTATGACACTTTTATGACGATAATTGTGACAAAACCACGTATCATCATAATGTGGTGGGCTCCTACTTCTATGACAAAAAATCATGAAAAAAAATGAGATTTTCGTCCTTGGCGGGCCAGGGACGCACCTGCATGACATTCTTTGGGCCGTCCATGACGGAAAAAATCATGGTAGAAGCGAGGGTGAGGGAAATTTCGGTGAGTTCCCGGTTACGATGGGTGGTCGGGGCCGGGCGATGCATGGAGGTTTGTGCGTTTCTCTCGTATAGGTACACGCGCATGTGTGCGAGGCATTGGGCTCTAACTGAACCCGAGCGAGGCGTTCGCTTACTGAGCCCGAACGATTGAACTAGCTACCTTACTGAACCCGAGCGATCAATCCCTTGGCTGTTAACTGAAACCGAGCAATTCCTTCGCTACTAACTGAACCCGAGTGATTCCTTCGCTACTGCTGCTAATTAAAGCCGATCGAACCTGCCTCTTGATGAACAATGACCGTTGTTGGGGGTTGGATGAACAGGACCCCGAGGAGGCCGCCACGCCCGAGCTAGTTGGGGTGGATGGACAGGACCCCGTGGAGGGCTGGTTAAACAGTAGTAGCCAGTGGAGGTTGGATGAACAGTAGCCCGTGGATGAATAGTACCTGGTGGAGGCAGGAAGAAGATGCGGTGGATGAATAGTAGCAGGTGGAGGCTGGAGGAAGTCGATGGTGGATGAACAGTAGCCCGTGGAGGCTGGAGCGAGGTAGTAGACGGTGGATGAACAGTAGTCCGTGGAGTCCCGTTTTGTGGTACGCCAGACCCCTCCCGATGAACATGACCTCGTTTTGACCGTAGGCGCTCCAACATAAGTCAGTTTCCTCTGTTTTGCGGTACGCCACATGCCTCCCGATCAACAGGAGCCCGTTTCGACCGTAGGCGGTCAAACAGAAGTCTATTTCCTCTGTTTTGTGGTACGCCAGACCCCTCTCCATGAACCGGGTCCCATTTTGACCGTAGGCGGTCAAACAAAAGGCCGTTTCCTTCGTTCTATGGTACACCAGGCCCCGTTTCGGCTGTTTCGTCCAAGCCGATTGGCTCCTGATGAACACGACGCGTTCCGCTGCCTCCCGATGAACGTGACGCAGTTTCTCCGTTCTGGCCCAGCCAGTTGGCTGCCAATGAACATGACACAGTTGCTGCCGTCCGCTGCCTCTCCATGTACACGAGCCCTGGTCGTACGTATGCGCGAGTAGGCGTTCGAGACCCTGCCCATATGTACGTATGTGGCCTTATTTTTTGGCATGTGGTTGTACGTACGTGTACATAGTTTAGAAGGGACTGCCTGAACTTCTACGTCGGGGGCTCTACTACGACACGTGCCGCTGCTTGCTTGGCCACCGTTCATCGTTGCAGAGAGACCGATCGACCAGTATGTATGTACACGTTCGTGACCAGACAGACAACGCTACGTACGCTTCGACCGGGTGGGTCCCAGCTATCAGGGAGGATAAGGACGCACTTACTTGCATGCGAAGATATAGCTAGCGGGTCCCAGCTGTCAGGGGGAGGAATCATTTTTATTTTGCGAGTAATAAGGAGGCACTTCCTTGTGTTCGAAGATGTAGCTGGTGGGTCCAGCTGTCAGCCTTACCGCCCAAAGTCCTCTTCCAGTGGCTGTCGTTCGTTGACCTCATTGACCATGATGCACCAAGAGTATCAAGGCTGTGGAAGACGGGGAGGCCTAGGAAGGGAACGACGTGGAGCAAGAGAAGGCGAGGCAGGTGGATGCCCACGTGAAGGGGAGTACCAGGGTTTACTGGTTCAACTACGGTGTAAGGTTTCCGTCGCCGGAGAATAACAGGGAGTGTGGGTGAGTAGAGGGAAGGCCTGGCCAGTGGTAGTATGGTTGGGCGGTGAGGCTTGAACGGCAGCACAGCCTGCCACGGGAGGCTGGAGCAGGCGGTACGGTGGGTGCTGGTTTGGGCGGCTGGAGCAAGAAGACTGGAGGTGGAAGATGCAGCACGGCCGTTGATTTAACATCCAACGGTCACTGCAGCTAGAATTGTTTTGACTAAGTTGAGAAACCCCTGTGTACGCGTCAACTTAGTAGGCCCACAAGTCAGCCTCCAAATCTGGTGGGTCCTAGCTAGCAGAGGGAATCATTTTTTTGCTCGTAATATGTTTCGAGTTAGAATAAAAAGAAAACAATTTAGCATCTTTGGTACAATCTATATTTTCGTGAAATGGATCATAATAAAGCTGGTGGGTCCTAGCTGTCAGGGAGAGGTATCTTTTTTCCGCGTAATAAAGGAAGCACTCCCTTGCGTGCGAAGATGTAGCTGGTGGGTCAAACCTGTTAGGGGGAGAAATCATTTGTTTTCGCATAATAAGGAGGGACTTGCTTATGAGCGGCCATGGGCCATGTGGGTCCCTACTATCAGCCACTCCATGTACATGCCTCTTACGATGGCTGTCGTTTCTTGACAAAGTTGACCATGCCGAGAGAACCAACATGGTAGACGATGGCGAGGCCTAACGACCCGGAGCCGGCGAAGACACAACAGTGGATGCCGATGCAGAGGGGAGTACGAGGGTTCACTGGTTCGGCTGCGGTGTGATGCTGTCGTTGCTGGAGAATAACATGAGGTGTTGGTGAGTAGAGGAATGGCCTGGACGGCGATGGAAGTAGGGTGGTCCGGTGAGGCCAGCGAGGCAGCACAGCCGGCCATGGGAGGCGGTAGCAGGCGGTACTGCCGGCGGTGGTTTGGGCGGCTGAAGCATGAATATCCAAGATTGAAGAAGCACCACAGCCGTTGGATGGACATCCAATGACCACTCCTGCTAGAATCGTGTGTTGACTATAAGTTGACAAAGCCTTGCGTACGCCTCAACTTAGTAGGCCCACAAGTGACCATCACATCCGTGGCAGAGAACATATAGCCCATTTGTGATTTGTTATAATGTACAACCCATTTTGAATTCTAATGGAATTTACTGCAGCCCATTTACTGTTTGTTAAAATTATAGCCCATTTTCTAGCCAGGACAACGGTTAATAATCTCAACCAACCGCTCAAAAAAATCAAAAAAAATTCCCACATTTTGACGGGATTCGAAATATTTTTTATCCCAAAATTTCGAGTCAGACTAAATATAATTTAAAAATAGATTTGTATTAGGTAAATATCCAATGAAATTTTGTGCGCGCAACAAGTAGTGAAATTAAAAAAAATAGATCCAAAAATAGTAATTTTGAAACTAGTAACCTGTTCGGTGCATTTTTTTATATTTACCGCCCAATTTTTATAATTACAGCCCATTTATTATTTCTTAATGCCCATTTTCTTGGCAAGCCTAATGCGGGGCGGAGAATAACAAGTTGACCTGGGTTGGGTATTCCGCAAAAGAAGTATAGCTAGGCTAGCCATTATCACCTTGAAAAAATAATATCTGGGCTAAATATTTGGTCGACATAAAATAATAGCCTGGGCTAGACGGGCCACAGCCCGTGATACGTCTCCAACGAATCTATAATTTTTTATTGTTCCATGCTATATTATATTCTGTTTTGGATGTTTTATGGGCTTTATTATACAGTTTATATTATTTTTGGGACTAACCTATTAACTGGAGGCCCAACCCAAATTGCTGTTTTTTTGCCTATTTCAGTGTTTCGAAGGAAAAAGATATCAAACGGAGTCCAAACGGAATGAAACCTTCGGGAACGTGATTTTCGGAACAAACGTGATCCAGAGGACTTGGAGTCTACGCAAAGCAATCAACGAGGAGAGCACGAGGCAGGGGGCGCGGCTACCCCCCCCCCCAGGCGCGCCCTCCACCCTCGTGGGGCCCATGTTGCTCCACCAACGTACTTCTTCCTCCTATATATACCTACGTACCCCCAAACTATCAAATAAGGAGCCAAAAACCTATTTCCACCGCCGCAACCTTCTGTACCCGTGAGATCCCATCTTGGGGCCTTTTCCGGCGCTCCATCGGAGGGGGCATTGATCACGGAGGGCTTCTACATCAACACCATAGCCTCTCCGATGATGTGTGAGTAGTTTACCTCAGACCTTCAGGTCCATACTTATTAGCTAGATGGCTTCTTCTCTCTCTTTGGATCTCAATACAAAGTTCTCCTTGATCTTCTTGGAGATCTATTCGATGTAATCTTCTTTTGCGGTGTGTTTGTCGAGATCCGATGAATTGTGGGTTTATGATCAAGATTATCTATGAACAATATTTGAATCTCCTCTGAATTCTTTTATGTATGATTGGTTATCTTTGCAAGTCTCTTCGTATTATCAGTTTGGTTGGGCCTACTAGATTGATCTTTCTTGCAATAGGAGAAGTGCTTAGCTTTGGGTTCAATCTTGCGGTGCTCGATCCCAGTGACAGTAGGGGAAACGACACATATTGTATTGTTGCCATCGAGGATAAAAAGATGGGGTTTATATCATATTGCATGAG
This sequence comes from Aegilops tauschii subsp. strangulata, assembly GCF_002575655.3. Classification (NCBI taxonomy): domain Eukaryota; kingdom Viridiplantae; phylum Streptophyta; class Magnoliopsida; order Poales; family Poaceae; genus Aegilops; species Aegilops tauschii. The sequence goes on from NC_053038.3 coordinate 95,053,259, forward strand.
TTTATCCCTATACATCATGTCATCTTACTTAAAGCATTACTTTGCTCTTTTGAACTTAATACTCTAGATGCATGCTGGATAGCGGTCGATGTGTGGAGTAATAGTAGTAGATGCAGAATCATTTTGGTCTACTTGGCGCGGACGTGATGCCTATATACATGATCATGCCTAGATATTCTCATAACTATGATCAATTCTATCAATTGCTCGACAGTAATTCGTTTACCCACCGTAATACTTATGCTCTTGAGAGAAGCCACTAGTGAAACCTATGGCCCCCGGGTCTATTCTCCATCATATTAATCTTCCAACACTTAGTTATTTTTATTGCCTTTTATTTTACTTTGCAACTTTATTTCTCTTTAACATAAAAATACCAAAAATATTACCTTATCATATCTATCAGATCTCACTCTCGTAAGTGACCATTGAGGGATTGACAACCCCTTTATCGCGTTGGTTCCGAGGTTCTTATTTGTTAGTGTAGGTGTGAGGGACTCGCGCGTGATCTCCTACTGGATTGATACCTTGGTTCTCGAAAACTGAGGGAAATACTTACGCTACTTTACTGCATCACCCTTTCCTCTTCAAGGGAAAACCAACGCAGTGCTCAAGAGGTAGCAAGAAGGATTTCTGGCGCCGTTGCCGGGGAAATTCGCGCCAAGTCAAGTCAAGTCAAGACATACCAAGTACCCATCACAAACTCTTATCCCTCGCATTACATTATTTGCCATTTGCCTCTCGTTTTCCTCTCCCCCACTTCACCCTTGCCGTTTTATTCGCCCTCTCTTTTCCATTCGCCTCTTTTTCGCTTGCTTCTTGTTTGCTCGTGTGTTGCATTGCTTGCTTGTCACGATGGCTCAAGATAATACTAAATTGTGTGACTTTACCAATACCAACAACAATGATTTTCTTAGCACTCCGATTGCTCCTCTTACCGATGCTGAATCTTGTGAAATTAATGCTACTTTGTTGAATCTTGTCATGAAAGATCAATTCGCCGGCCTTCTTAGTGAAGATGCCGCTACCCATCTGAATAGCTCCGTTGCTTTGTGTGATATGCAAAAGAAGAAAGATGTGGACAATGATATTGTTAAATTGAAGCTATTTCCTTTTTCTCTTAGAGATCGTCCTAAAGTTTGGTTTTCGTCTTTGCCTAAAAATAGTATTGATTCATGGAATAAGTGCAAAGATGCTTTTATATCTAAGTATTTTCCTCCCGCTAAAATCACCTCTCTTAGAAACGATATCATGAATTTTAAGCAACTTGATCATGAACATGTTGCACAAGCTTGGGAGAGGATGAAATTAATGATACGTAATTGCCCTACACATGGTTTGAATCTTTGGATGATTATACAAAAAATTTATGCTGGATTGAATTTTGCTTCTAGAAATCTTTTAGATTCGGCCGCGGGAGGCACTTTTATGGAAATCACTTTAGGATAAGCTACTAAACTCCTAGATAATATTATGGTTAATTATTCTCAATGGCACACCGAAAGATCTACTAATAAAAAAGTTCATGAGATAGAAGAAATTAATGTTTTGAGTGGAAAGATGGATGAACTTATGAAATTATTTTCTACTAAAAGTGTTTCTTCTGATCCTAATAATATGCCTTTGTCGACTTTGATTGAGAATAATAATGAATCTATGGATGTGAATTTTGTTGGTAGGAATAATTTTGGTAACAACGCGTACAGAGGGAACTTTAATCCTAGGCCGTTCCCTAGTAATTCCTCCAATAATTATGGTAATTCCTACAACAATTCTTATGGAAATTTTAATAAGATGCCCTCTGAATTTGAGACTAGTGTTAAGGAGTTTATGAATTCGCAAAAGAATTTCAATGCTTTGCTTGAAGAAAAATTGCTTAAGGTTGATGAATTGGCTAGGAACGTTGATAGAATTTCTCTTGATGTTGATTCTTTGAAACTTAGATCTATTCCACCTAAGCATGATATCAATGAGTCTCTCAAAGACATGAGAATTTCCATTGATGAGTGCAAAGAAAGAACCGCTAGGATGCGTGCTAAGAAAGATTGCTTTGTGAAAGCGTGTTCTTCTAGTTTCTATGAAAATAAAGATGAAGATCTAAAATTTATTGATGTGTCTCCTATTAAATCTTTGTTTTGCAATATGAATCTTGATAATGATGGGACTGGAGATGAGTCACCTTTACCTAGAAGGCGTCCCAAAAATTCGGAGTTTTTAGATCTGGATGCAAGAATTGGTAAAAGTGGGATTGAAGAGATCAACACTTTAGATATTAATGAACCCACTATCTTGGATTTCAAGGAATTTAATTATTATAATTGCTATTTGATAGATTGTATTTCCTTGTTGCAATCCGTGCTAAATTCTCCTCATGCTTATAGTCAAAATAAAGCTTTTACTAAACATATCATTGATGCTTTGATGCAATCTTATGAAGATAAACTTGAGTTGGAAGTTTCTATCCCTAGAAAACTTTATGATGAGTGGGAAGAATTAATGATTTTCTTATTGTTGCAAATAGGAACTATGTGCCCGTAGATTTCATTGTTCTTGATATAGATTGCAATCCTTCATGTCCTATTATTCTCGGTAGACCTTTCCTTAGAACGATTGGTGCAATTATTGATATGAAGGAAGGAAATATTAGATGCCAATTTCCGTGAAGGAAAGGCATGGAACACTTTCCTAGAAATAAAATAAAATTACCATATGAATCTATTATGAGAGATACTTATGGATTGCCTACCAAAGAAGGCAATACCTAGATCTATCCTTGCTTTTATGCCTAGCTAGGGGCGTTAAACGATAGCGCTTGTTGGGAGGCAACCTAATTTTATTTTAGTTTTTTGCTTTTTGCTTTTTTTTAGGAATAAATCTTTGATCTAGCCTCTGGTTAGATTTGTTTTTATGTTTTAATTAGTGTTTGTGCCAGGTTAAACCTATAGGATCTTCTTGGGTGATAGTTATTTGATCTTGCTGAAATTTCCAGAAACTTTCCGTTCACGAAAACAATTGTTAAAAATCACAAGAACGTGCTAAAATACTGATTCCAATTGAAGTAGATCAATAAACAAATTGGCTAGGTTTCCCTATTTTGGTAGTTTTTTCTGAGTTCCAAAAATTTGCGTTAGTTACAGATTACTACTGACTGTTCTGTTTTTGACAGATTCTGTTTTTCGTGTGTTGATTGCTTATTTTGATGAATCTATGGCTAATAAAATAGCTTATACACCATAGAGAAGTTGGAATACAGTAGGTTTAACACCAATATAAATAAAGAATGAATTCATTACAGTACCTTGAAGTGGTGTTTTGTTTTCTTTCGCTAACGGAACTTACGAGATTTTCTGTTAAGTTTTGTGTTGTGAAGTTTTCAAGTTTTGGGTAAAAGATTTGATGGATTATGGAACAAGGAGTGGCAAGAGCCTAAGCTTGGGGATTCCCATGGCACCCCAAGATAATCTAAGGACACCCAAAAGCCAAAGCTTGGGGATGCCCCGGAAGGCATCCCCTCTTTCGTCTTCGTCCATCGGTAACTTTACTTGGAGCTATATTTTTATTCACCACATGATATGTGTTTTGCTTTGAGCGTCTTGTATGATTTGAGTCTTTGCTTTTTAGTTTACCACAATCATCCTTGCTGTACACACCTTTTGAGAGAGACACACATGATTCGGAATTTATTAGAATACTCTATGTGATTCACTTATATCTTTTGAGCTATATAGTTTTTGCTCTAGTGCTTCACTAAAATCATTTAGAGCATGGTGGTGGATTTGTTTTATAGAAACTATTGTTCTCTCATGCTTCACTTATATTATTTTTAGAGTCCTACAAAATAGCATGGCAATTTGCTTTAATTATGATAGGCATCCAAGATTAGTAAAAAAAAAATCTTATGAGTGTGTTGAATACTATGAGAAGTTTTGATGCTTGATAATTGTTTTGAGATATGAAGATGGTGATATTAGAGTCATGCGAGTTGAGTAGTTGTCGATTTGAGGAATACTTGTGTTAAAGTTTGTGATTCCCGTAGCATGCGCGTATGGTGAACCATTATGTGATGAAGTTGGAGCATGATTTATTTATTGATTGTCTTCCTTATGAGTGGCGGTCGGGGACGAGCGATGGTCTTTTCCTACCAATCTATCCACCTAGGAGCATGCACGTAATACTTTGCTTTGATAACTTGTAGATTTTTGCAACAAGTATATGATTTCTTTATGACTAATGTTGAGTCCATGAATTATACGCACTTTCCATCCTTCCACCATGCTAGCCTCTCTAATACCGCGCACTTTTCACCGGTATCATACACCCACCATATACCTTCCTCAAAACATCCACCATACCTACCTATCATGGCATTTCCATATCCATTCCGAGATATATTGCCATGCAACTTACCACCATTCCGTTTACTATGACACGCTCCATCATTGTCATATTGCTTTGCATGATCATGTTGTTGGCATCGTATTTGTGGCAAAGCCACCGTTCATAATTCTTTCATACATGTCACTCTTGATTCATAGCATATCCCGGTACACTGCCGGAGGCATTCACATAGAGTCATATTTTTTTCTAAGTATTGAGTTGTAATTGTTGAATTGTAAGTAATAAAAGTGTGATGATCATCATTATTAGAGCATTGTCCCAAGTGAGGAAAGGATGATGGAGACTATGATTCCCCCACAAGTCGGGATGAGACTCCGGACGAAAATAAAAAAAAAGGAAAAAAGAGGCCATTAAAAAAGAGAAAAGGCCCAAAAAAATGAGAGAAAAAGAGAGAAGGCACAATGCTACTATCCTTTTTCCACACTTGTGCTTCAAAGTAGCACCATGATCTTCATGATAGAGAGTCTCCTATGATATTACTTTCATATACTAGTGGGAAGTTTTCATTATAAAACTTGGCTTGTATATTCCAATGATGGGCTTCCTCAAAATGCCCTAGGTCTTCGTGAGCAAGCGAGTTGGTTGCACACCCACTTAGTTTCTTTTGTTAAGCTTTCATATACTTATAGCTCTAGTGCATCCGTTGCATGGCAATCCCTACTCACTCACATTGATATCTATTGATGGGCATCTCCATAGCCCGTTGATACGCCTAGTTGATGTGAGACTATCTTCTCCTTTTTGTCTTCTCCACAACCACCATTCTATTCCACATATAGTGCTATGTCCATGGCTCACGCTCATGTATTGTGTGAAGATTGAAAAAGTTTGAGAACACCAAAAGTATGAAACAATGGCTTGGCATGTCATCGGGGTTGTGCATGATTTAAATACTTTGTGTGGTGAAGATAGAGCATAGCCAGACTATATGATTTTGTAGGGATAACTTTCTTTGACCATGTTATATTGAGAAGACATAATTGCTTAGTTAGTATGCTTGAAGTATTATTATTTTTATGTCAATATTAAACTTTTATCTTGAATCTTTCGGATATGAATATTCATACCACAAATAAGAGAATTACATTGAAAATTATGCTAAGTAGCATTCCACATCAAAAATTCAGTTTTTATCATTTACCTACTCGAGGACGAGCAGGAATTAAGCTTGGGGATGCTTGATACGTCTCCAACGTATCTATAATTTTTTATTGTTCCATGCTATATTATATTCTGTTTTGGATGTTTTATGGGCTTTATTATACACTTTTATATTATTTTTGGCACTAACCTATTAACCGGAGGCCCAGCCCAAATTGCTGTTTTTTTGCCTATTTCAGTGTTTCGAAGGAAAAAGATATCAAACGGAGTCCAAACGGAATGAAACCTTCGGGAACGTGATTTTCGGAACAAACGTGATCCAGAGGACTTGGAGTCTACGCAAAGCAATCAACGAGGAGAGCATGAGGCAGGGGGCGCGCCTACCCCCCCAGGCGCGCCCTCCACCCTCGTGGGGCCCACGTTGCTCCACCGACGTACTTCTTCCTCCTATATATACCTATGTACCCCCAAACTAGCAGATAAGGAGCCAAAAACCTATTTCCACCACCGCAACCTTCTATACCCGTGAGATCCCATCTTGGGGCCTTCTTCGGCGCTCCGCCGGAGGGGGCATTGATCATGGAGGGCTTCTACATCAACACCATGGCCTCTCCGATGATGTGTGAGTAGTTTACCTCAGACCTTCGGGTCCATAGTTATTAGCTAGATGGCTTCTTCTCTCTCTTTGGATCTCAATACAAAGTTCTCCTCGATCTTCTTGGATATCTATTCAAGGTAATCTTCTTTTGCGCTGTGTTTGTCGAGATCCGATGAATTGTGGGTTTATGATCAAGATTATCTATGAACAATATTTGAATCTCCTCTGAATTCTTTTATGTATGATTGGTTATCTTTGCAAGTCTCTTCGAATTATCAGTTTGGTTTGGCCTATTAGATTGATCTTTCTTGCAATAGGAGAAGTGCTTAGCTTTGGGTTCAATCTTGTGGTGCTTGATCCCAGTGACAGTAGGGGAAACGACACGTATTGTATTATTGCCATCGAGGATAAAAAGATGGGGTTTATATCACATTGCATGAGTTTATCCCTCTACATCATGTCATCTTACTTAAAGCATTACTCTGTTCTTTTGAACTTAATACTCTAGATGCATGCTGGATAGCGGTCGATGTGTGGAGTAATAGTAGTAGATGCAGAATCGTTTCGGTCTACTTGTCGCGGACGTGATGCCTATATACATGATCATACCTAGATATTCTCATACCTATGCTCAATTCTATCAATTGCTCGACAGTAATTTGTTTACCCACTGTAATACTTATGCTCTTGAGAGAAGCCACTAGTGAAACCTATGGCCCCCGTGGTCTATTCTCCATCATATTAATCTTCCAACACTTAGTTATTTTTATTGCCTTTTATTTTACTTTGCATCTTTATTTCTCTTTATCATAAAAATACCAAAAATATTATCTTATCATATCTATCAGATCTCACTCTCGTAAGTGACCGTTGAGGGATTGACAACCCCCGCGTTGGTTGCGAGGTTCTTATTTGTTTGTGTAGGTGTGAGGGACTCGTGCGTGATCTCCTACTGGATTGATACCTTGGTTCTCAAAAACTAAGGGAAATACTTACGCTACTTTACTGCATCACCCTTTCCTCTTCAAGGGAAAACCAACGCAATGCTCAAGAGGTAGCAGCCCGCCCAGTTGATACCCTGCTCGCTCTGAACAACAACAAAAATATCACTCAAGAAAAACTCTGCTCACACCTCAAAAAACAAATACTGCTCGAGTTGCTAGGTCCCAACCGTCGGACGCTCCTTGTGCAATTCTCTCGTTTATTGACTATATAGGTTGACAATGGTGTGGGACCGTGATGTTAGGAAACCAGAGGAAAAAAATATAGTTGTATATAATAAGGAGGCACTTGCGTACGTACAACTATGGCCCTGGTGGGTCCCTACTTTCATCCTCTCCAAGTAAAGTCATCTCCCGATTCCTCATGTTCGTTAACCATGTTGACAACATGAGACGGCGGCGCCATGGCGAGCGCAACAACTCGAAGGACGACGGAGAGGGCCTCGCGGGCCCTACGGATGGTCTGATACAGTGTCCGCTGCTCATTCAGGAAGACAGGATCATCGGACCCCTATGAGCACCTTCGAGAGAGTGAGCCGGCATGAATCAGTAAGATGATGAGTTGGTCGGAAGATCATATGGTTTCACCTCTAGCCTACCCGAATTGCCGTATAGGCTATGAATGAAAAATAAGACGATTAACTTATTAAGCACAGAAACAACAGAAGAGGATGATGTTCTTAACATGCAAATCACTAGCATTAGATCAACATGCAAAATAATACGAAGCATTATTCTCAGGAGGCACGGTGAGCAGCTCGTGATGCCGCATGCCACAGCATTCCAAGCTCAACTTTGTAACCAAACACACAAGGCCTCGCATTTCAAAGAAAACATTCAGAACAAACTCTTAAAATACCCTACTTAAGTCAACATTCATGATTATGCATCTCATCAGAGTCGATATTTACTTCTGAACTGAACACATGAATAGGAAAAAATGATCGACACTGCTCGCGGCAAAGGGCGTCCCATTCCAAAAATATCAAATGCATGTCTTCTAGCTAACATCAATGAGCAAAATTGGACAAGGTTTTCCAATTCCAAAATATCAAACGAATGTCTTCTTGCTAACATCAATGATTAAACTTTGACAAGATTTTCCCATTCAAAATATGTAATGCCTATGATTGTGGAACGGGCAGGGATTGTCATCAGTTTGCACATTGAAATGGCACATGGAGCCAGATTAACCAGCTTATCTTTTTGTGCAGTTCCACTAAAATCAAACAATGTCTTGCGTAGGATGGTGGATTTTGTATTTATATGTTGCAGGGCCTTGAAGACATTGGCAGCTCCCTTCAAGTAGATAGTCCGGTGGCTCAAGGTGACAACGAATGATTAGAGAACCATTCGATGTATTGTGCATGATGAAGTATTATGGAGGACATAAACCATATGATTTTGTGCAGTTCCACTTAAATCAAGCTGAGCATCCATGTCTGCATAAATACAGAAAAAGTGTGATGAATATAATAGTGATACTAGTTGATTAAACATACACTCACAAATATAATCATCTTCATTATCTTAACAGGAAAAGATAGCAATACAATAGCTTCAATTAAACATTTATTCAAAACAATACAACAATATAAGTATCACAACATAACAAAGCACGATCACGTGGATGAAGGCCGATACTGTAGGGAAACGTTGCATGGAAAACAAAAAAATATTCTACGCACACAAAATGATCTATCCATGGAGATGCATAGCAGTGAGGGGAGAGTGTGTCTACGTACCCTCATAGACCGTAAGCGGAAGCATTTCATAACGCGGTTGATGTAGTCAAACTTCTTCGCACATCAACCGATCAAGTACCGAACGCATGGCACCTCCGCATTCTTCACACATTCAGTTCGGTGACGTCCCTCGCCTTCTTGATCCAGCAAGACGTCGAGGTAGTAAATGAGTTCCGTCAGCACGAGGGCATGGTGACGGTGATGGTGAAGTGATCTCCGCAGGGCTTCGCCTAAGCACTATGAAAATATGACCGGGGGTGTAAACGATGGAGGGGGGCGCCGCACACGGCTAACAATTGATCTGGTGTGTGTTAGGCGGCCCCTTACCACATATACATAGGTGGGAGGGGGAGGGGACAGTCCAGGGCGCACCCTAGGGCTGGCCCCCGGCCCCCTAGGGGTCCTGCCGTCCCCTGCGCCCCCCTGCCATGTTTCCCCAAGGGGGAAGGAAAGAGGGGGGAGAGGGAAGGAAGTGGGAATCCTAATCCACACATTCCTTTCCCTTCTCCCCTTTCCTTCTCCTACTTAGGCCGGCCCATATAGGGGCCGCACCAGCCCCTTGTGGCTGGTGCGTTTCCCCTCTTGGCCCATAAGTCCCATATCTTTTGCCAGGGATGGCCGAAACCCCTTCCGGTGACCCGATAAGTACCCAGTACCCCCTGAAACACTTCCGGTGTCCGAATACCATCGTCCTATATATCAATCTTTACCTGTCGACCATTTCGAGACTCCTCTTCATGTTCGTGATCTCATCTGGGACTCCTAACAACAATCGGTCACCAAATCACATAACTCATAAAATACTATATCGTCATCGAACGTTAAGTGTGCGGACCCTACGGGTTCGAGAATTATGTAGACATGACCGAGACCCCTCTCCGGTCAATAACCAATAGTAGAACCTGTATGCCCATATTGGCTCCTACATATTCTACGAAGACCTTTATCGGTCGAACCGTTATGACAACATACGTAATTCCCTTTGTCCATCGGTATGTTACTTGCCCGAGATTCGATCGTCGGTATCTTTATACCTAGTTCAATCTCATTACCGGCAAGTCTCTTTACTCGTTCCGTAATACATCACCTCGTGACTAACTACTTAGTCGTTTGCTTGCAAGCTTATGGTGTGTATTGCCAAGAGGGCCCAGAGATACCTCTCTGATACTCAGAGTGACAAATCCTAATCTCGATCTATGCCAACTCAACAAACACCTTCGGAGATACCTGTAGAGCATCTTTATAATCACCCAGTTATGTTGTGAGATTTGATAGCACACAAGGCATTCCTCCGGTATCCGAGAGTTGCATAATCTCATAGTCGAAGGAATATGTATTTGACATGAAGAAAGCAACAACAATAAAACTGAACGATCATTATGCTAAGCTAACAGATGGGTCTTTTCCATCACATCATTCTCCTAATGATGTGATTCCGTTATCAAATGACAACTCATGTCAATGGTTAGGAAACCTTAACCATCTTTGATCAACGAGCTAGTCTAGTAGAGGCTCACTAGGGACATGGTGTTTGTTTATGTATTCACACATGTATTAAGGTTTCCGATCAATACAATTCTAGCATTCATAATAAACATTTATCATGAATAAGGAAATACAAAATAACAACTTTATTATTGCCTCTAGGGCATATTTCCTTCAGATACTGACCTCGTATGTTACAGCTGCGTCGGGCACTGACTTGGTCGTACCTTTCCTTGTGGTGTGAATTTTGCACTCCACGTGTTGTTGAGTTTCCCTTAGTCTCTGCAGACTAGTCATGTCACCAGCGTCTACTAATGCTCTAAAGCTTCTCGATCATTCCTTGTGTAATGTAGAGCAAACAATGACTCCTTCTTTCTGCAAAGTGGAAAGATCAATCGGGCCCAATAATGCCACAACTTGCCTTAAACACATTGGCTCCTTTTGTGCAGTTCAACTAAAATCAAAGTCGAAATAGAATCGAGCAGAAGTTTTGATATCCCCACAGGCAAAATTTGGTATAAAGGAAACAATTACTGAGAAATAACAGTTGATGACTTGTACGCCCAGAAGAAAAAACATCTACCTTATCTTAATGGGAAACAAAGCATGATGATACGTCCATTTTGCATCATGTTTTCCTACTATTATTTATAATATTTTTATGTATAATAATGCTTTATGGAGTAATTCTGATGCCTTTTCTCTCATACTGTGCAAGGTTTACACAAAAAGGGAGAATACCTGCAGCTGGAATTCTGGACCTGAAAAAGCTACGTTGGAGATATCTATTCTGCACATCTCCAAATGAGATGAAATTTTACGGAGAATTATTTTGGAATATTTAATAAATATGGAGCAAATAACTACCAGAGGGGGGCTGCCTAGTGCCCAAAAGACACCAGGGCGCGCCAGGCCCCCCAGACACGCCATGGCGGGTGGTGGGCAGCCCAGCCCACCTCCGGTGCCCATCTTATGGTATAAGATCTTTTGACCTAGAAAAATAAAGGGAGGACTTTCGGGACGGAGCGCCACCATCTCGAGGCAGAACTTGGGCAGGAGCACTTTTGCCCTCCGGCCGAGCGATTCTGCCGGGGAACTTCCCTCCTGGAGGGGGAAATCAAAGCGATCGTCATCACCAACAACCCTCTTATCTTTGGGAGGCCAATCTCCATCAACATCTTCAACAGCACCATCTCAGTGATGTTATGTGAACGTCGACAACATGACACTTCACCATATTTGGGCCTAAGGGAATGCATTGTGGAGTAGTTATCAGATGATGGGTTGCTAGAGTGGCATAAGCTTAAACCCTAGTTTATGCGCTACTTTGTAAGGGACTGATTTGGATCCATATGTTTACACTACAAAAAAAGACACATCCTTGACATTTTGGGTCGAACGGAAATTTTTTCTGTCATACTTATGACACTTCTATGACGATAATTGTGACAAAACCCGGTATCATCATAGATGTGGTGGGCTCCTACTTCTATGACAAAAAATCATGACATAAAAATGGGCTTTTCGTCCTGGGCGGGCCGGAGACGCAGCTGCATGACATTCTTTGGGCTTCCATGATAGAAAAAACCGTGGTAGAAGCGAGGGCGCGGAAAATATCGGGGAGTTCCCGGTACGGTGGGTGGTCGGGGGCCGAGCGATGCGTGTTTCTCTCGTACACATACGTGCGTGTGTGCGAGGCGTTGCGCTCTAACTGAACCCGAGCGATTGCACTATAGGCAACGCGTTACTGAACCCGAGCGATCGATCGATGGCTGTTAACTGAACCCGATCGAGCGATTCCTTCGTTCGCTACTGCTGCTAACTGAAGCCGATCGAACCTGCTGCCTCCTTCCCTTGATGAACAGTGAGCGTTGTTGGGGGGGGGGGGTTGGATGAACAGTTCCTGGTGGGGGGGGTTGGATGAACAGGACCCCGTGTTGCCGCTGGATGAACAGGACACCGTGTTGCTGCTGGATGAACAGGACCCCGATCGATCGAGCCGGTTGGGCGTGGATGAACAGGACCCCGTGGAGGGCTAGATGAACAGGAACCCGTGGAGGGCTGGTTGAATAGTAGCCGGTGGAGGGCTGGTTGAACAGTAGCCGGTGGAGGGCTCTATCAACAGTAGCCCATGGAGGGGTGGTTGAACAGGACCCCCGTGGAGAGGGCTGGTTGAACAGTAGCCGGTGGAGGAGCGCGCAGTGGAGGCTTGATGACCAGGAGCCCGTGGATGAACATTCACAGGTGGAGTCTGGAGGAGGTCGACGGTGGATGAACAGTAGCCCGTGGAGGCCGGAGGAGGTCGACGGTGGAGATGAACAGTATCCCGTGGAGTCCCGTTTTGCGGTACGCCACACCCCTCCCGATGAATAGGACCCCCATTTCGACCGTAGCGCTCCAACACAAGTCTGTTTCCTCCGTTTTGCGGTACGCCACACCCCTCCCGATCAACAGGACCCCGTTTCGACCATAGGAGATCTGTTTCCTCCATTTTGCGGTACGCCAGACCCCTCCCGATGAACAGGATCCCGTTTCCACCGTGGCCAGTCGAACACAAGGTCGTTTCCTCCGTTCTGCAGTACGCCACACTACAAAAAAATACACTTCCGTGATGATACGTGTTTGTCACAGTAGGTCGTGTTTTTTGTCATGCATGTACATCCATGAGGATTTTATGACAGAATCAAGATAGTCATACCTGTGCTGTCGTAGAAGTGTTCCATGACATTACCAAAATTATCATCACGGAAGTGTCCACTTCCATGATGATAAATCGCGCGTCATAGAAGTGCTTTCATCAAGGGTGACCGACACGTGGCATCCACCGTAACGGAACGCCGTTAAGCTATCGGGTCGGGCTTTGGATCCGATAACCCGTTAACAGCCCCGACCAATGGGAAATTTCCACGTGTAAAATTCTTATTGGCCGGACGAAACACGTGTCAGCTCGTCAGTGGGTCAGATAGGCGCCTATGATATGTCGACACGTGCCACGGCCCACCACTGGCCCATTTAGCTTACAAAGCCTGCCCGTTTGACTTGGTCAAAAGTTAACGGGCTGGCCCATGAAAAGCCTGTTAACGGTCTCTTCGCAAATAGCCCATTTTACGGCCCGTTAACTCACGGCCTGTTAGGCCCTAAAGGAAATCGGCCCAACAACGTCATGTGGGCCGTCGAATATAACACTAGCCCATTTCACTTTCGGCCCATGTATGGCCCACGACGTCTTTCGGCCCATATGAGGCCTTCGTATCTTTCGGCCCTTTACAGGCCCACGGTGACTCTAGCCCATAATGAACAGTAATTTTCTTTATACCCGTTAACGGCCCGTGATTTACATGGGCCGTTTCCAGCCCGTGTTAGCTTTTGGCCTATTGACGGCCCATACGTTCTTGGGCTCCTTTTCGGCCCTCGATTACTTCCGGCCCGTTACTGGCCTGTTCCCCTAATGGGCCAAATTCGGCCCATGGCAAGAGTCGACCTGTTACTGGCCTGTTCCCCTAATGGGCCAAATTCGGCCCATGGCAAGAGTCGGCCCGTTACTGGCCTGTTACCCTAATGGGCCAAATTCGGCCCATGGGAAGAGTCGGCCCGTTTCTGGCCTGTTAACCCGTTGCGCCGTTTCCAGCCCGTCCTATATTCTGGCCCATTAACGACCCGTTATGCCTGTGACAGAATTAAGCCTTTGCTGTCCTACGGCCTATTAACAGCCTGTTACCGTGCTGGGCCGATACCAATTACCCCCGATTACGGCCCATGTAGACCCATTTATCCGACGGCCCGAGGCCCACCGATTGCAGGCCCATTTATCGACGCCCCGTAGGGGACCCATGGATCCCACGGCCCATATATGGCCCATGGTAGTTGCGGCCACTAGCAAACCAGGGAAAAAGAAGACTAGGAAATAAATAAGGCCGAAACTAACGCTAGGCTATTAAGGCGATTGCACAGATTACATCCACTCGGCATCAAAGATCGCCACCAGTGCAAATATAGGGAACACCCTACACTATACAAAAATGGCTTGTTGTTTTCTTCAGCCGGTGGCTACACGTTAAGAATAAATTTTGTATCGCACCAAAACAAATTACAACTATATAACAAAAGGAAGGTTGGCATAAAACTTAACAGTCTAGCAGATAAATGCACCACCAGAAGTTCAGAAGCTCAGTTCATTTGACCTGACTGTTACGTTTTCATGATGTATTGTCAGATGGAGCACCATAACCCTCGCCTTCATTTCCCGTAGGCTCCTGAACAACATACCAAATGTCTGATAGTCTAGTTTCAAAACAATGCATATCTTGACGACATTGAGCAATGTTTCTCCTTGTTTCACAAAGGGTCTCTGTTAGGGAATGGACTTGTGTCTGGAGCGCAGATACAACATTACTTTGAGCTTGCATATCTTGATCATGAGGCAGTTTGGACGATATTGCCTTAACAACCAACTTAGTATTACGCAGGAACGTGCTTTTGGCACTGTTAGTGGACAGGTACTGACCCACTGCAGCAAGAGCTGACATTGCGGTTATAGTTGCCTCGCCACCTTCAGAAGGTGGCGGTTCTACCATTTTTTCCATAGCTCGCTGAAAAGTTGAGGTTTTACATTAGTAGTACCAGAACAGAAGATATTAAGGAGGCAGCAAAACCAAACAAAATAGCTTTGGTCTATATACAGAACTTATTGTGGTGAACCCATGTAAAATATTAGTTGTATTTTATTGCAAAGTACATTATAAAACCAGGTTCCAAACATATGACGATGTACCATCGCTAATGTATTGTCTATTTCTTCACATTGTATTGAGGGCTAAGGATAAAGAGACGAAGTTTATAATACGGTAAGCATAGTATGACATCATTCATATCATAAAACAACTGAGAACAGACAAACAGGCAATTGTAACGTTGTGTGGGCAAGTCCAGCACGGAACTAGATTACGGGTCAAGATCAAAGGAACATCACTCCTCTCTTTTAAACCTTGTAAGGTGCAATGATACGCTAAGACAATTGTGTATAAAATTGAAAAGAGTAATAGACATTGGCTGCAAACCATGCAGTTCAAGGCACAAGTCAGAGTAAGTAGTAGTTAAA
Organism: Aegilops tauschii subsp. strangulata; assembly: GCF_002575655.3. Lineage (NCBI taxonomy): Eukaryota > Viridiplantae > Streptophyta > Magnoliopsida > Poales > Poaceae > Aegilops > Aegilops tauschii. Next base: position 95,068,685 of record NC_053038.3, read on the forward strand.
AGGCATGAGGATTAAGGACTTACAACAGCGGCTTTGACTGGTGTAGTCATGCCCTTCTTCTTGTTGGTGTGACAGTCCTTGAAGATTTCCACAACATTTGGTTCAGGTATTTTTTGGTCCTTGCAGGCTTTCCTCTGCATTTCGAACAAGTCAATATAGATCTGATAATATGGTACAGCGAAAAGAGTGAAATATCAGCTAATTACAAGAGCCTCGCAGTGTGCAATATAGCTACGAGATCCTGTCATCTGTTGGAATTTCAATTTCGTACGGTTGGCCTTGTTCTTTGAATAGTTCACCTACAAGAAGATAGATTTGTGTGGCACATGCGTAAATAGGACTTCAACATGTGATCTGATCACATATATATAATGTACCTGATACTTCGGATCAGACCAGTGTTTAACAAGGCCCCTCCAGTCTTCATCCGATATATTTTCCACTGGAGATGTTTGGGAAAGTTCACTGTTAGCCTTGCCTTCAAAGTGAGTTTTCCTCAAGTTATACCGATACTGTCGCATAGCAGACTTGAAAACATGGGTGCAAGCTTGTCTGGTTGCATCATCTTGGCTATCCAACTTGAACCTCATCTGTTGAAAATTATGGGAGTCTCATTATCAGCAACCTAGAAAGTATGGGACAGAGAAAGACGATATTACTAGTTTCCATACATAACCATACTTACAGATAAATGGTCGAGGAAGGTGTTGAACTAGGTTTCGTCTTTGTCATTCCTGTACTGAATCCATGTTGGGAGGATACGTACATGACACCTAACGGTAACCGCTGCCTCTGATACTAACTTGGCTGACTCTGTAGCATCACGTGGCCTTTTTAAACCTGCCTCAAAACGGATCTCCATTCTTCCTCCTCTAGATTTAGTTAACATATCGAGCATTATCCCTGATGTTTGTTTCCTCTTGCGCCTAGGTGCTAGTCCAACAACGAACATAGGAAGTGTTAGTGTACATCAAACTGTGAGACTACATATAAAGAAGCATGCAACTGTAACTTGACTCCAGAAACTACCTTCTTGCTGTTGAAGCTCACAAGGTTCATCTAATATTGCCAACTCGTCTTGTGTCAAGAGTGCTTGGGAAGTAGTGTCAGGTGGCAAGGGAGCTTGGGAACGTGCTGCTAGCTCAGTTGAAGCACGAGTAAGTACTGTGGTAGGTGTTGCAAGAACTAGGGCTGTCTCTGCTTGTTTGGTGGCAGCTATTTGTTTCTGTTTGGCTTTTTTTGCAACTCGTGTAGCATGGGATGCCGTGTTTGCAGAATTTTCCGCTGGACTTTGACCTTCTATTGCACCATCAGTACCAGCAGAATCTGCAGGATTCATCCGCTTCTCATTCCCTGCCATTCTGTGTTTCTTCCTCTTTCTCTGTGCCATGTTAAGTCAAGCCGACAAGAAAAATGAATAACAATTTAGTTCTTTAGAACAAATTGATGCGTGATGCAGACGAACTGAACTTTGATGTTAGACAACCACATTATAGGAGGATGTAATATGTATGAAAAACAGGACGGAAGAGATAACCAGAACTATGATGTGTAAACTAAGAAGAAGACATTTCACCAAATTAGAAGCAATGCAATGGAAGGTAGACACCATATGAAAGATGCTACAAATATCGCTCTGCCAAGTTAACAGTGTCTCATCATAAATGGCGTTTAAACAAATGTGAAGCAGTACAAGAAATAAATCATATGCAAGATGCAAACAACACCACACTACCATGTTAGAGGTCTCTCATCATTAGTGCCATTGCATATTCACAACATTGCATATTCACAGCTTATGATGTGTAAACTAAGGAGAAGGCATTTCAACAAATTAGAAGCAATGAAAGCTAGACACCATATGAAAGATGCAACGAATATCACTCTACCAAGTTAAAACTGTGTCGGAGTAAATGGCCACGGGTAGCCCAACCGACTTCCCATGGTTCTTCAAAAATTATCAGGCCGATCGAGCCTTCAAGCATTCGAAGCATTGGGCCGACTTCCCCTGGCCGACTACCCCAGTGGCCGACTCTCCATAGGCGACCCGACCCCGGTAACCGCCCCCAAGATAGTTGTGAGATGGCTGACTCCAGGAAGCCGGCGCCAAGAGGGCCGACTTCCAAGAGCCAGCCATGAAGCACGCCGACTCCGCAAGGCCGGCCAAGACCGCACCCACCAGAACTACACCCACATAACGGCGACAAGACAGGGTGTGGCCACCGTGCGGCCCACTATCCCCGAAGCATGAGGTAGGCTTGGCCACAGGACGCCGTACGGGCCGGCCCTCTCCCGTTCGGCTCGGCACTGTAGCCATGCTAGCCTCAACGTCATCCACGATAGGCGCCTGTACGGCCCATGGGCGGCGGGCCCCTTTAGCCAGAGAGAGCCGCGAAGGCGGCCCGGCCTCCCCCAGTCGGCCAAGGGCGTAGCCGGCCCCCAGAAGGCGGCTACCCCCCTCCCTCGAAGCATGTGCCACATTAAGGAGACAAGACGAGGTATGGCTACAGTGAGAGCCCTCGAGGCGGCACACTGTAGCCACGCTTACCTCGACAAAGCCCTCGTCATCAGGGACGAGGCTACAGTAAGCAGCCGCCGACAAGACCCCTAGGCAGTGGGGCCGGCCTGTCGACCCAGAGGCCGGCAGCCGGCGGGACCCACCAGTCGGCGGGCCCCAACGGCCGGCGGAGAAGCCGGTGAGCACAGACACTGACGACAGGGACCCGCGCCCAGCCGGATTACAATTGTACCCCCGGGGGTAGGCCTATATAAACCCCCCGGGGCACCCATGTAAAGGGTTGGCTTCTTAGAGTTACACACACACCATATAGAGAGGGAAGCGAGAGCTAGCCTTGCTCTTCTTCCTCCTTGAACCCGACAGCTCAAGGAGCATTTGTAGCTACTCGTTCTGATCTAGTGATCATGCGGAGACCCCGCAGAGCAAGACTAGGGGTGTTATCTCCACGGAGAGCCCCGAACCTGGGTAAGATTCGCCGGCGTGCATGTCTTCGCCTCATCCCGTTTCCAGGCACCGGCGATGTCTTACTAGCACCCACCATGATAAGCCACCCGTTGGCATATGTCGCACCTACCACCCGACATTTGGCGCCCACCATGGGGCCAGGTGCACCGTCGTCTGGAGACCTGTTCTGGACGGGAACCCTCTTCCTCCCCCGCGAGCGCAGCCAGCCTGCTGCGCCCGATGGCGTTTGCCTCGACGCGCTGCAAGGCGTCGACGACGCCTGCGCGGTGAGCTGCCTCGCCGATCTGCTCGGCGAGACTCGCATCTCCGACGAGCCCACGTCCGACGCGGGCACGGACTACCCCGAGAGACGCCTCGTCAGCCTCCTCAACCAGCTTCACGTCTCCAGCGAGCCTGCTGCAGACTTGGAGTCGGTCGGCTCCACCGACCCGATGCTTGTCGATTCTGACACGGCATCGCTCGACGCCCACCCCTCCGACGTGGTGGTCTTCGACGATCCTCTCCCTCGAGCTGACAGTGGCAGCAGCGCTGTCACCGAAGTGTTGGTCATCAGCCACGTTGCCAACTCGGGCGAGAACACCCACAACGCCCTGCAAGCGGTGATGCACGACCTATCCGTCCCCATCCCGGCCGACGCCGACGCCGAGACCCTGGAGGCACGCCGCCTCGCCCTCGTCGCGGAAGGCCAGAAGATAGCCTCCATGAGACGCCTCACCGAGGCCCACCAGCGCGAAGTCGACCGCGCTGCCTTTGGTACGCCGCCGCCTAGCGGGCCGAGCCGAGCCGGCTTCGTCCAGAAGCGCGGCGCGGCTATCGCCAGCATGCTGGGGGCAGATCGCCCCGTCTACGCCACCCCGCTCGAGAATCTACGAGCCGCCCAGGCGGCCGCTGAAGAGCTAAATGGGCTGGGAGCCGACGAGCTCCCCTACATGACAAGGAGGATCCAGCAGCTGATCAATGCAGCTGCAGAACGGCACGAAGCCGGCGCCCGCGCCAGGAGCACGCCGCGACGTCCCGCTCGCCGACTGCGAGCGGCGCCCGCCAGAGGAAGGACAAGGAGCCGGCTGCTAGTCGCAGCCGGACTCGTATCACCATCGAGCGCGACGCGGAAGGCCGCCCTCGAGCGGTGGAGCGCCAAGAAAATCCGCCTCCTCCCCCGCCTCGAAGGGAGAGACGTCTCACCCCGCTGCCCGTCATGTACCTGACTCTTGGTGACCGACTAGGCCGCCGAGAAGGAGTCGGCGAGAACGACGCCCGCCACCGGATCGACCGCCTTGCTCGATCCCTGGCGCTAGAAGAAGAAGACGATGTCGGCCCGCCATGCTTTGGCCCCCGCATCCGCGACGAGCCCTTCCCCAAAGGGTTCTCGCTCCCCAGAGACACGCCCAAGTACAACGGCTCTGTGAAGCCGGAAGATTGGCTCATCGACTACTCCACTGCTGTCAGCATAGCCAACGACAATCGGCGCGTGGCCGTGAAGTCCGTCCCCCTCGTGCTGCAAGGCACGGCGCGCACCTGGCTCAACAGCCTCAAGCCCTACAGCATCAACAGCTGGCTGGACTTCACGGAAGTCTTCGTCCGCAACTTCACCAACACGTACAAGCGGCCTCCCAAGCCTCGCCAGCTCTCCCTGTGCGTCCAAGGGCCCAATGAGTCGACCCGCGACTACCTCACGCGGTGGGCCGAGCTCCGCAACTCCTGCGAGGGGGTGCACGAGGTTCAGGCCATCGAGTACTTCACCGCCGGGTGCCGAGAGGGCACCCTCCTCAAGCACCGACTCCTCTGCGACGAGCCGGCTACCCTCGATGAACTACTGATCATCGCGGACAAGTACGCCACGGCCGACTCCTCGATGAAGACCGAGCTCCGAGTGGATGCCTCTAGGAAGGTGTTCGCTCCGGCTCCAAAGACGCCGGCTGGTGACTCCAATCGGCGCCCCTACCAGAACGATCACAAGCGCAAGGCCCCCATGCCGCCTTCCACCAGTCGGCAGGTGGCCATAGTTGAAGATGAGCAGCCCGAAGAGCGGCCCGCTCCCAAGAAGAAGGGTGGCAGGCCGGCTTGGCAGCCGGCTTTCTCTTACGAGTAGACTCTCGACGCCCCCTGCAAGTTCCACAGCGGCGCGAAGCCGTCCAACGACACGACCCGAAAATGCCACTGGCTCACGCGAATCTCCAAGGGCAAAGGGTTGGTGCCGCCTCCGTCTCCCGGCCCGCCGCCTCCAGCCCCCCGGCAGCCGGCGGCTTGGCCGGCAGTCGGAGCCATTCAAGATGAGTTCCCTGAAGAGCACGCCGCCTACGTCGTCTTCACAAGCCAAGCCAAAGACAAGCGCAGTCGGCGCCGTCAGCATCAAGAGGTCAATGCGGTCGCCTCTAGCGCCCCCGAGTTCATGCACTGGTCCGAGAAGCCCATCAACTGGAGCCAGGCCGACCACCCAGAGGTGATGCCATCCCCTGGCTCCTATGCACTGGTTTTGGATGTCATCCTCGCAACGGAGAGGCGAGCTGCCCGATTCTCCCGCGTCCTGATAGATGGCGGAAGCAGTATCAATATACTGTACCGCGATACCATGGAGAAGCTGAACATCAAGGCAAAGCAGCTTATGCCAAGCCGGACCGTGTTCCATGGCACCGTCCCCGGCTTGTCTTGTTCCCTGATCGGCAAGATCAAGATGGATGTTCTCTTCGGAGACAAGGATCATTTTCGCCGAGAAGCGATCTGGTTTGAGGTAGCGGATCTGGAGAGCCCCTACCAAGCTTTGCTTGGCCGACCTGCTCTGGCCAAGTTCATGGCTGTGCCCCACTACGCCTACCTGAAGATGAAGATGCCGAGCTCGAAGGGGATCATCACCGTAGCCGGCGACTACAAGAAGTCCATCGAGTGCGCCATGGCCAGCAGCCGGCTGGCCGAGTCCCTCGTAGTGGCGGAAGAGAAAAAGATGCTGGAGCGGGTTGTGGCCATGGCCGGCAAGCAGCCGGCCCTGTCCCCCAATCCCAAAGATTGTGATGCGCAGGGCTCCTTCCAGCCGACCAAAGAGACTAAGAAGATACCTCTGGACCCGGAGAATCCGGAAAGGTTTGCTGTCATTGGGGCAAACCTGGACAGTAAATAGGAAGGCGAGCTCATGTGACACCCAAAAAAAAATTGGCCTTGTTTTATTGATTTAACATTTTTCCAGGAAATGAAACTTTTCCACTTGTCAAGATTTACCCTTTTGTCATTTTGGATTTTTGCTTCAAGTGGAAAACTTTCAAAAGGTATTGTTGGACTTGATTACTCTCTATGATAAAACAATTCTTTGTCAGTGGATTTAAATTTGCAAGATTTGTTTTCTCAGAGCTTTATTCTTTTAAAAAGATTTCTATTGAATTTGGAGCCTGTTTTGCACTACAACCATTTGATAAATGCTTTTAAAATTCCCACCAAAATTTGGGGATGTCATGTGATGTTTTCACATCACTTTTATGCAAAGATACCTTTTGATCATTGGAGATTTTGAGCTCTACACCAACTTTTCCAATCTGGTCCAGTAGGCACTTTTGCACTACAACCCATTAAAATATTTCTTTAAAAATTCTTCCAAGTGTTTGGAGATGTCAGTGGATGCATGCGATTCAACTCTATGCAAAAACCCAGTGTTGTTCTTTGAAAGAATTGAGTAAGACAACACCTTTTGCAATCTGGTCCAATTTGGTGATTTGTACTGCAACCTTATTTTGTCTTGCTCTAGGGACACTGAGCTTTTTCCCTACTTGTAGCCCTCCCTTCAAAACCCTTAAGTCCAGAAGAGTGGACTCATTGGAGGATTTTAAGTGCATGCTTTAAACCCTTTATCTTTCTGTCCAAAACTGGAGTTTTGCAAAACTTGCACTAACAAGTTTCTGGTTTTGCCCAAGTAATCTTGCCACCATCTTCTGCATCTAAAGAGACCCTGATCTGGAGAAGTTGGCCACTCCAAGAGTTGCCTAAGTGCTTTTGGCATTCTGTCGAACACTTGGTGCGCACAGTCAGCTTGGGGCATGTTTTCTAGTTTGCACTGTGAACTTGCTCCAATGACCCAACAACCTTGTCCACTGAACTCCTAGTTGCCTCTAACCTAGTCCTGTTATTTGCCAGCCCCACCCTCGCGCTCTAGACCGCGCTGGCATTGCGTCGAACACCTGCCGTGCGTGCTCTGGGCGCACCCAGAGCGCACGTTTTGCACGCGCGCGCACTGAGCCGACACGCCGCACTGCCGCACTCGACGCGACCCGTCCCTGGCCCCTACTGCATCGCTGAACAGCGCACTAGCCCGCTCCCTGCTCCACGGCATCTCTGGCGCCCTGCAGCGCCGCTGGCAGCGCCCTTGGCGGCACGCCGGCGTCGGCAGCGGCCTCTGCCATGTTCGGCACCGCCCAAACCACACCAGCGCGCCAGCTGCCCCAGGAAGCAGCCCGTGCTTATCCTCATGCTCGTCGGCACGCGTTCGTCGCCGCCACGACGCCCTGCAGCTACAGCAACGGCGACCCGTCGTCGATCTTATCCACCGCCGCGGAGCCAGCCTCGTCACGCTATAAAAGGAACCCCGAGCCCCTCCGAGCACTCAGGCGACCTCCAACCCTCCCTCTAGAGCTCCCCAGGCAGTGGTTTGGCCCGGAGAGGCTCTCTTCCCCAACTCCGGCCGGCTCGGCCGCCGCCTAGCGCCGGTGAAATTCATCGCAGCCAGCCGCTCTTTCGCCCAACCAGTGCCACCAGTAGTTTCCCCTAGTCCTTGCGAAGCTGCCCAACTACCCAACTTCGGTCGGAGACCACCGGAGCACAAAAATCACTTCGCCACCGTAGCCCCCTCCGCCGCGGAGCTCGCCACCGGCGACTCCTCCCACCTCCGACGGCCCAGCGACCACCCAGAGGACCGCCTCGGTCTGGCCGTTCCATCCCCGCTCTTGGATGCCCGTGTGGCGCTGCCGTTCGTCGACGGTGATCGCCGGAGCCCCGCTCCCGTCGGGTAGAAGAGAGGAGAAGGAGGGAAGAACGGTCAAACCTGACCAGTGGGCCCTCTGGACCCACTGTCAGTGACCCACGCGTCCGCCCTCTCTGGTTAAGTGATAGCGCAAAGCACCGAGTACATTTCCTCTGCTGCGAAAGCGTATTCCCCTCGAAACGTTTTCTTTTCTGGTTTTATTTAAAAACAGAGTTTGACCAGACTTTGACCAGCTATAACTTTTAAAATAAAACTCCAAATGAGTTGATTCTTTTTCCTACCTCTCTCAAATTTCGTCTAGTTTAATTTAAGATTTATTTCAAAAATATTTGAGACAACTTTTTGTACTGTGTTTGAAATATTTGTTATTTGCATATTTTCCAAAATAGGAATTTGGAGAGGGGAGAAAGCTTCCAAAAAGTGCATCCTTTGCATATTCTTGAAGGCAAGCATTTCTGAACTCTGGCATAATATTTTGTTGTGGTGTCTCGATACGATTACAACACCATTTGACTTGGAGTATGTGTTATTCTTATGTATCGACAAAGTCTCGTGCATGAGTGCACTTTGGAGTTGTTTTGGGTGGTCAGCAATGGACACGATAGTGATTTGGATCATCCTCGTGAGCTCCTCATGCATACTGGAAGGAAGCCGGGAAAGTCGTGGTCTTGTGTAGACACGAGCTTGCCCCTAGTCCCTCGTCGAGACGAGTATGTCCGGTATGGCATGGTGAGGCCTGATGAGTGGTGATTTATTCCACTGTTGGTAATATTGTTGGAGGATACCTGGACCACCTGAGTCGGTCGTAGGTCGAGTCTTGGTCAGTAGCTTCCCTATTTGTTGGTACCACCACTTGTCCCGGTCGCAGACGGGGTATGGTTCAGTAAGTTGTCAACCCCTTACCAAAGCACACACCGTACAGAGAGGCCATAGTGGAAGATACCGGAGGCCTCCGGTAGGCAGGCCACTTGGTCCGGGGGCATGGGTGTTTCCGGTTGGGACCGAGAGGGGGCACCCCCTTAGAGCGCGCGAATAGAAATTTTGATCCCATGCTACGTCGAGGTTGTAGCCTCCCCACTTAGAGTTTTGCTTGGCAGGTGTCGTGGGTGATTCCAGACATCGGTGAGTTAAGCTGGTGTGTGCAGGTCTGGCGTGTTTTCAATTGAAAGGCCGTAGGCGGAATTAGTCCTGATGGACTAAGTAAATCCGTTACTCGTGGGAAAATAGTACTCCCTCTGCAGAGGATATATCCTGTCGGATAGCCATGTTCTTGAGTAAGGTCCATAGTCTGAGTTGAATCTGGTAACGGTATTCGGATGGAGAACGATTTAATTAGAGCTCAATGACGGATTTAGGATGGAGACACGGCTAGCTGGATCATAGTAATGGTATTCGGATGGAGGACGAATTAGCTGGATCTCAGTGACGGCATTCGGATGGAGAAACGGCTAGACTAGATTTTCTTTGTTATGGCCTGTGACATCTGAGGATTATGCTTTAATTTTGTTAGTATGGACTAACCATTTACATCATATGTGTTTTTGAGTATCCCTGGGATGGTTCTACCTCCTGGATATTCGCTTTATTTATCTTTTATAAGCCCTTTATGTGGTGTCGCTCAGACGCCCGACTGCGGCATGCTTGTTGTTTATTTATCTTTTATAAGCCCTTTATGTGGTTTCGCTCAGACGCCCGACTGCGGCATGCTTGTTGTTTATTTATCTTTTTATAAGCCCTTTATGTGGTGTCGCCCCGACGCCCGACTGCGGCATTATTATTCTTGCAGTTTCCTCTCGAGGAGTCATTCAGACCCTCGTTTGGCACCCCGTATTTTATTTTTGGGTTATTTTATCCACATGTGTGCATCATGGTTTTTCGTATATTTCGTGACAGATGTGTGATCACGTAATAATCCGGAGCATGTGTGATATATTACACCCGTGTTCTTAATGTTTGCGAGTACATTCAAACGTACTCACTGGCTTGTCCCTGGCTATTGTCTTGGCCAGATTCCTTGCTTGGAGATAAGCATCGCGGTGGTAACCTCAGAACCTACGTGTTGACACTTGCAGCCTCGCGAAGATAGGAGTTATCCTGGTCAGCTGTTCTTGTGGGAAATGGAGTCCCATAGACGCAGATGTATCCAACCGCTTCCGCCCTCTACCATTAGAAAACCAAGTGTTGTACTCCTCGGCCTCAATGGTCTTGTACTACATATTTTTGTACCTCGCTTGGAATTCTTGTATCAAGTTGGTGCCTCATCAGCTAACAGTAATCCTGGGGCTGGTGGGCACAAAGGCCGTTTTTCTGGGAAATTATTATCCCAAAAATCCGGTCGTGAGAGCTCATCGACTTCCTCCGTGAGAATCGAGACATTTTTGCATGGTCCCCAAAGGACATGCCGGGTGTCCCGAAGGATTTCGCCGAGCACAAATTGCACGTCCGAGCCGACGCGAAGCCGGTCAAACAGCCCCTTCGCCGACTGTCAGAAGAGAAGCGAAGAATCGTAGGAGAAGAGATAGCCCGGCTCCTCGCCGCTGGCTTTATTATGGAAGTATTTTTTCCAGAGTGGCTTGCCAACCTAGTTCTGGTATTGAAGAAGAACAACAAGTGGCGCATGTGTATAGACTACACCAGCCTCAACAAGGCCTGCCCCAAGGATCCGTTTGCTTTGCCACGGATTGACCAAGTGATAGACTCCACAGCCGGATGCGAGCTGTTGACTTTTTTGGATGCCTATTCAGGGTACCATCAGATCAAGTTGGACCCAGCAGACCGCCTGAAGACTGCCTTCATCACACCATTTGGAGCTTTCTGTTACGTGACTATGACATTCGGCTTAAGGAATGCCGGTGCCACTTTTCAGCGTTGCATGCAGAAATGCCTCCTCAAGCAACTCGGCAGAAATGCCCACGTCTATGTAGACGACATTGTGGTGAAGACAGAGAAGCGCGGCACCTTGCTAGAGACCTCAAAGAAACATTCGCCAACTTGCGCCGATTCCAAATCAAGCTCAACCCCGAGAAATGCGTGTTCGGAGTACCAGCCGGCCAGCTGCTAGGCTTTCTGGTCTCCGAACGCGGCATCGAGTGCAACCCTGTGAAGATCAAGGCCATCGAGAGGATGGAGATTCCCACCAAATTGCGAGATGTGCAGAAGTTCACCGGATGCTTGGCCTCCCTAAACCGCTTTATCAGCCGGCTAGGAGAAAAGGCTCTCCCCCTGTACCGACTCATGAAGAAATCCACTCACTTCGAGTGGAATGACCAAGCCGACCAAGCCTTCCATGAGCTGAAGAAGATGCTGACCACCCCACCTGTCCTGGCGGCACCGACTGAGAAGGAGCCCATGCTCCTCTACATTGCCGCGACTAGCCGAGTGGTCAGTACAGTTGTCGTGGTCCAGCGCCCGGAAGAAGGCCGAGCCCAGCTAGTCCAGAGGCCGGTGTATTATCTAAGCGAAGTACTATCCAGTTCAAAGCAAAACTACCCGCACTACCAGAAGATGTGCTATGGTGTGTACTTTGCCGCCAAGAAGCTAAAACCCTACTTCCAAGAGCATCCCATCACGGTCGTGTGCACCGCCCCGCTTGCCGAGATCATAGGCAGCCGGGATGCATCCGGCCGGGTGGCTAAATGGGCCATTGCATTGGCACCATACACAATCTTCTACCAGCCCCGCACCACCATCAAGTCCCAAGCATTGGCCGACTTCCTCGTCGACTGGGCCGTGACCCATTACCTACCGCCGGCTCCCGACTCAACCCATTGGCGGATGCACTTCGACGGGTCCAAGATGCGCACCGGCTTGGGAGCCGGTATCGTCCTCACCTCTCCCAAAGGCGACAAACTCAGATACACGCTGCAAATCCACTTCGCCGCCTCCAACAACGTGGCCGAGTACGAGGCGCTCGTACATGGGCTCCGGCTAGCCAAAGAGCTCGGCATACGCCGGATCCTATGTTACGGCGACTCAGACTTGGTGGTCCAGCAGTCGTCTGGCGACTGGGACGCCAAGGACGCGAACATGGCGAGCTATCGGTTCCTCGTCCAGCAGATTAGTGGGTACTTCGAAGGGTGCGAGTTCCTTCACGTACCAAGGGCCGACAACGACCAAGCAGATGCCCTGGCACGGATCGGCTCCACCCGACAGGCTATACCGACCGGCGTCTCCCTCCAGCGCCTCCTCAAGCCGTCCATCAAGCCGTCTCTAGAGTCGAACTCTATCTTCGTACCGCCTGTCCCCGATGCAGTCGGATCCGAATGGAGGAACCCCGCAGGCGGCACGGGGACTTCGAGAACTGCCCCACCGACTGCCGTAGTCGCACCCGGCCCGGGGACTTCAGAACCCGGCCCGGGGACTGCAGCAGTCGGCCCGGGGACTGCGGCAACACAAGAAGCGGTGGCCGACTCCAATTTCACGCCACCTGACCCACCCACCCGAGTCATGGTGGCTACACTAACAGAAGAAGAAGTCACAGCTCCATCTTGGGCCCAGCCCATCCTCAGATTCCTAGTCAGCAGAGAGCTGCCGGCTGATGAGATCTCAGCAAGACTAGTGCAACAGAGAGCTTGTCAAGCGCAGCATCACTGGAGTCTTCCAGCGTTGTGTCGAGCCAGAAAAAGGAGTGGCAATCCTCAAGGATATCCATCAAGGCGAATGCGGCCACCACGCAGCCTCAAGATCACTTGTGGCCAAGGCTTTCCGCCATGGTTTCTTTTGGCCGACTGCTTTGGAAGATGCCAAAGAGATAGTCAAGAGCTGCAGAGGATGCCAAGTTTTCAGTTCCAAGCAACACCTGCCAGCTTCTGCACTCAAGACCATTCCCCTCACCTGGCCCTTTGCCGTCTGGGGACTGGATATGGTGGGTCCTTTCAAGACAGCCCGCGGCGGCTTGACACATCTGCTTGTCGCCGTGGACAAGTTCACAAAGTGGATCGAAGCGAAGCCAATAAAGAAGCTGAACGGGCCGACTGCCGTGACATTCATCACCGACATCACTACTCGGTACGGCGTACCGCACAGCATCATCACCGACAACGGCACAAACTTTGCCAAAGGAGCACTGGCACGTTTCTACGCGACGCAGGGCATCTGACTGGACTTAGCGTCCGTTGCCCACCCGCAGTCAAACGGCCAGGTCGAGCGGGCAAATGGACTCATCCTCTCCGGCATCAAGCCCAGACTGGTTGTACCACTGGAGCGATCGGCCGGCTGCTGGCTCGATGAGCTGCCGGCTGTCCTCTGGAGTCTGCGTACTACCCCCAACAAGTCAACCGGCTTCACTCCGTTCTTCCTTGTATATGGTGACGAGGCTGTCATCCCAACTGACATCGAGTTCGACTCGCCTCGGGTCACCATGTACACGGAGGCGAAGGGCAAGGAAGCAAGAGAAGACGGCGTCGACCTACTAGAAGAAGGCCGGCTGTTAGCACTCAGCCGGTCCGCCATCTACCAGCAAGGGTTGCACCGCTACCACAACCGCAAGGTCAAGCCAAGATCCTTCCAAGAGGGCGACCTTGTGCTTTGGCTGATCCAGCGAACAGCCGGCCAGCACAAGCTCTCGGCCCCTTGGGAAGGCCCCTTCGTCATCAGCAAGGCACTAGGCAACGACTCCTACTACTTGATCGACGCGCAAAAACCAAGAGCACGCAAGAGAGATGACTCCGGCAAGGAGTCAGAGCGACCATGGAACGCGAACCTCCTGAGAAGATTTTACAGTTGAAAGCAATATGTATCATGCTGCCCTTTTGTATTTAGTACGAAACAACAGGCCCCCCGAACAGTACTTGGGGACTGCCTTCATTTATCTATGAGTGACGAGTGTCATATCCATAAATGTATTATTACATTTGATTTCTTGTCCGGCACCGGGTTCGACTAGTCGGCCCGGGGACTGGCCGCCTTAAGCTATATTAATAGTTCTACCTGAAGTCAGACAAGTAGTGTGCCGGCTCCCGAGTCCTCTCTTGTTGAAAGTCGCAGCTCGAAGAACCGACTGTCCGACTAGCAAGAGACAAGGCAGAAAGGACGCCCACACGAAAATCGGCTAAGGACTAATGAACTCATATAGCGAAAAGACGGCCTCCAACCACGCTTGCCGGCTGTAGAACAGCCGGCTGGCCGGCTTCCTGAACACTTAGCTACAATCCAACAAAGCTAGAGTACTTGCCCTCCCAATTGGCCAAGCACTTCTCCAGCCACAGATTGCAGAGCAACTGTCTGACTGGGGAGGCGGCAACCAAGGGAGGGCGGCAAAGGAAACAACAGAAGGATGAAAAGCAAAGAACGAGGAAAAGCCAAACACATGCATAGTCATATGCACATATAAAGCCCCCAACAGGCCGGCAATCGACATAGTTCGAATACACCCCCAGTGGGTGGAATTGTGTAAACTTAACAGAATATTGTTCCAAAAGCGACAAGACAGGAAAACAAAAGACAGCAAACTAGACTAAAGGCGCGGTGCGGGAGCCGGGTTGGTCGGTGGAGACGGCGTCACCGGCTGAACGAGTGGCCAGCTGGCGGGTCTCGGCTTGGTCACCACCGGTGGCAGGCGACGCACCCGCGCGTGACGTGGTGCTGGAGGCGCGGTCAGGCTGAGGCTGGCCGGCCGCTCCACCATCCGGCCCGGCGTCTTCACCCTCCTCCTCCTCTTCGCCCTCGTTGCTGGAGTCGATCTCCTCCGCCGAGTCTTCACCGTCTGCCGGGTTCAGCCCGAACCACTCCTCCGGCTGGGAAACACCGTTGTCATATACCTCAGGGGCGAAGGCGCTGGTGTCGGTGTAGTCGGCGATCGCCGAAGCCTGCCGGATGATAGCCGGCCGCCCCATCTCCAGCTCCGTGTCGGCCTGCTGCCGCCAGGTAGCTAGCTGATCCAGACTCAGGCCGGGATACCAGGCCTTGACGAACTCCAGCGCCCGCCTGGCGCCGGACTGAGCCGCCGAAGCCTTCCAGGCTTCAAAGCGGCCGACTGCCACCTCCAGCCAGTCGACAGTCCTACTGGGGGTGCGGGGAACCACTTCGCCGGGCCAGAGGGCGGCCAACACTTGCGCCCCGGCACACTGAAGCCGGCGGAGCAGTCGGTGAGCCGGCTGGAGATGGGCCTGGATCGCCAAGAGCTGCTCCTCCAGCGAACGGCCAGCGTTTGGTGCAATCTCGGCGCCAGCCTGCCTTCGTGCTTGGCGACGGGCCTCGATGATCTGGTTGGCGGCGGTAGAGTAGCCAGGGAAGTACTCTGTGCAAGAAAGAAAGAGAAAGAAGAGAAAACACCAAGTCAGAAAACAAGCCAAAAGCGGCAGGCGGCAAGAAAGGACGAAGAAGCAGGTGGCTTACCGTCAACCAAATCTTCGATCTGGCCATAGCCATTGATCAGCGTCTGCTTTGCTTCGGCCCAGCCAGCCACCTCTGTCTCGTACTCGGCCTGGAGGGCGGCTTCGCTGTCCTGCACCGCCTTCAGAGCCGCCTTGTGGCTCTCTTCCTGGTCGGCCAACTTCTTGGCCAGGCAGTCACGTTCCTGCACCAAGGCGGCAAACTCGGCCTCCTTGGCACGAAGGGCAGCCTGAGAACCTCCCAGCTACGCCCTCAGGCTGGCGTTGGCCGCTGCAAGGACGGTAGAGATAGAAGGAGCAATAAGAAGAGGTCGTCAAGAAAGATCCGACCCGACTGCTCAGCAGTCGGCCCGGATCTCGGGGACTACACCCAGTGGGTGCGCTGACGCGCCCCCACATGAGATAAAGGACGAAGCACATACTCCGGCTCTCAGTTAGGTGGGCGGTTTTCTGGGTCAGCTCCCGAGCCTGGGAGTTGAAGGCTGCCGCGCGAAGATTGTGGTAGTCATGCAAGACAGGCAGAAGATCGAAGTAAGAACAACAATAGCAAAGCTAGATCTACTAAGAAGTTCCAAGCCGCCTGCTCAGCAGCCGACTCGGAACTCGGGGACTACACCCAGTGGGTGCGCTGACGCGCCCCCACGGAAGAAACCAAGATCAAGAAGAAGCAAGATAAGAAGACTAACCCGGATGGCCACCCGCGTCGCAAGGAATTCGTCGGTGTACCGCCTCAGCGCCGTCGCCTGGGCCTGGAGCCGGGTCCGGACGTCCTGCGCGGCCACGTTCATCACGGCCGTCCCTCCGCCAGGCGTCCACCCCGAGGTGGCGCTGGCCGCCTCCACATCCTGGGCCGACGAGCTGGAGCCCGCGGCCAGCTGCGGCTCCGACGCAGCCTTCTGTGGCTCTGACGCAGCGTTCCCCGCGCGCCGGCTCGGCGGCGTCCGGACCGCCAGCTCAGTCCTCGCGGCCGGCTCGCCCCCTGCCGACTGCGCAAGCGGCAGATCAGGCCGGCCGCCTTGAGCCGCCCCAGTCGGCGGGGTCGGTACCGCCGCCCTCTCCAGGATGACGACGTCGTCATCCCTCTCTAGCCCCGGCTGGTCACCGTCGGCTTCTGTCAGGGGCTCCGGGGCCCCAGGCGCCGCGACGCGCAGTGGGGTGACCAACAAGGCCCCCTCCGCCATCATCGCAGCCGCAGCCTCTGCTTGGGCCTTGGCTGCGGCGTCAGCGCGCGCCTTCGCCGCCTCCTCCTCCTGCGCCGCCTTGGCGGCGGCCGCCCTCAACGCCTCCGCCTCCCGCGCCTCCCGCTCCTCTCGCACCTCCCACGCGTTCCGCTCCGTCGCCGCCAGAAGATCGGCACGGGGGTCCACGCGGCGTGTGGTGCTCCCAGATCCTCCCGGCGACCCAACGACGGAGGCGGCAGCAGCCCGCTCAAGCGACAAGGGAGCCCTAGTTTTTTGGAAAAAGGACAAGGACTCAGGAGCTACCAGAGAAAAGAAAAAAGAGTACACAAAGGAGCATGTACTTACGCCGACACCGTCTGCGGCTGCTTCACCACCTTGCGGAAGCGGGCCGCCTTCGCGGCCGCCTCCTCCCGCCTAGTCGCCGCTGCCCCGCCTCTAGGCTTCGTCGGCCGACTGCCGAACAAGCCTAGCGCGGCGCGACGCTTTTGCCCGCCGCCCCGAGCAGGCGGCGCGGCGGAGGAACCCGCGCCGTGGCCAGACGCCGGCTGGCGGCGTGGGACGACTTCAGCCTCGTCATCGTACGGCCAGTCGTCGAAGCTGACTCCAAGCCCGGAGCCGCCTGCCTCGCCGCCGGCTTGGCCACCGCCCGCCTCGGTGGTGTCGTCCATAGCGGCCGCCCCCAAGTCGGGGTCCTCCAGATCGTGCTCCGTCCGGTCAGGGACGATCCGGCGTTCCGCGTCCGACCCGCCTGCAGGCCGAAGAAGAGGGCTCTGTCGAGACAAGCCGGCTGGTCAGAGTCGGCCAAAAGGAACTCGGCAATAAAACTTAGAGAAGGAAAAGAGAAGAAGAGGACATACCGTGGGCAGCGGATGAGCCCGGCAATATGGCTCCTTGCCGAACCGCCACTCTGCGGAGAGTTTGCAGTTCGCAAGGTAGTTCACCATATTGGCCACCTCGTCCTGCGGCATGTCTTTGGTGTACATCCGACTCAGATCGAGCTGGCCGCTCATCTGACAGATCAGACGAGGGCGGCTCTGGAGCGGGAGCACCCGGCGCGTGACGAAGGCGGCCAGCAGCTCGGGCCCCGACAAGCCCTCCGACTGGATCATCACCCGCAGTCGGGTGACCGCTGCGGCTCCAGCCGGCGTCAGCGTCACGGCCCGATAGGACCACTGGGGCCGCCTGCCCGCCGGTGGGCTGGGTACGTAAGCCGGCAGATTGACGTAGTCGCCCTGCGGGGCGACGTTCTTCACGTAGAAGTATGACTTTTGCCATAGCTTCACCGACTGGATCAGCGTGATGACGGGGAAGGGGTTGTCGGCAGCCACCCTCCGCATCGCGATGAAGGCGCCACTCTGAGCCGGCACGCCTTGCATGCGCGTGCCCAGCTTGGACTGGAAGAACTCCCCCCAGAGCTCGAGGGTAGGGAGGACGCCGAGGTAGCCTTCGCACAAGGTGACGAAGGCGGACAGCAGCACCACCGTGTTCGGGGTGAGGTGGTGCGGCTGGAGTTGGTAGAACTCAAGCCAAGAGCGGAAGAAGGCGCTCACGGGCAGGCCGATGGCGCGCAAGAAATGCGAGCGGAAGACTACCCGCTCGCCTTCCTGCGGCTCCGGCGTAATCTCCTTCGCCGGCGTGAGACGGACCTCCACCTTGTCCGCGCCGGGCATCCGCCGCGTCTTGCGGAGGAATTCGACGTCATCCTCATGGACGTTGGAGCCGTCCCAATCCCCACCGTGCTGCATCGTGGCGTGGGGCTGGCGAGAATGAACGCGGCGGCGGAGGATCGAGTGGTGGAACAGCGCAGCGGCGAGGCGCTGTTGCAAGAAAGGGCAGGAGGAAGAAGATGGTGGAAAGAGGAGGGGCGTGCGAGAGCCTGCCGCTCCCCCTCCCCCTACTTATAGCTTCGCACGGTGAAGCCGGGGAGGCAGGGCGTGGGGTGAGACGTGGGATTAACTGCACCCACTCCCCCCATGCCTCGCGATTATTACGCCCTAAAAGCGTGCCGAAACCGTCGCGGGAAGACGTGCGGGTGGCTTCGGGCCGCAGAGAATCCACGCCTGGGCCCGGGCGCGGGCGTGGCGGGCCCCCGACCTGTGGTGATGTCCCGTCGCGCGCGTGGGCTGGCAGGCTTTTTAGCCAGGGGACGCCACGTGGTTCGCAGGCGGCAAGTGGCCGGCCCGTGGCCCGGTGCGCGCGCTGGCCAGCTCCCGCCCTCCGACTCCAAAAAATTCTCGCCGAGACGGCGCCCCCAACCAAAGTCGGCTCCTAGCTGCCGACTCGTCAAGATAGGAAGCTGATCGAGCTTCTCGACTCCCACCCAACCTCGAAGCTCAATCAGCTTCGGGGACTACTGTCGGAGTAAATGGCCACGGGTAGCCTAACCGACTGCCCATGGTTCTTCAAAAATTATCAGGCCGATCGAGCCTTCAAGCATTCGAAGCATTGGGCCGACTTCCCCTGGCCGACTACCCCAGGGGCCGACTCTCCAAAGGCGACCCGGCCCCGGTAACCGCCCCCAAGATAGTTGTGAGATGGCCGACTCCAGGAAGCCGGTGCCAAGAGGGCCGACTTCCAAGAGCCAGCCATGAAGCACGCCGCCTCCGCAAAGCCGGACAAGACCGCACCCACCAGAACTACACCCACATAACGGCGACAAGACGGGGTGTGGCCACCGTGCGGCCCACTACCCCCGAAGCCCGAGGCAGGCATGGCCACAGGACGCCGTACGGGCCGGCCATCTCCCGTTCGGCTCGGCACTGTAGCCATGCTGGCCTCAACGTCATCCACGACAGGTGCCTGTACGGCCCACGGGCGGCGGGCCCTTTAGCCAGAGAGAGGCGCGAAGGCGGCCCGGCCTCCCCCAGTCGGCCAAGGGCGTAGCCGGCCCCCAGAAGCCGGCTACCCCCCTCCCTCGAAGCATGTGCCACATTAAGGAGACAAGACGAGGTAGGGCTACAGTGAGAGCCCTCGAGGCGGCACACTGTAGCCACGCTTACCTCAACAAAGCCCTCGTCATCAGGGACGAGGCTACAGTAAGCAGCCGCCGACAAGACCCCTAGGCAGTGGGGCCGGCATATCGACCCAGAGACCAGCAGCCGGCGGGACACACCAGTCGGCGGGCCCCAACGGCCGGCGGAGAAGCCGGCGAGCACAGACACTAACGACTGGGACCCGCGCCCAGCCGGATTACAACTGTACCCCCGGGGGGTAGGCCTATATAAACCCCCCGGGGCACCCATGCAAAGGGTTGGCTTCTTAGAGTTATACACACACCATATAGAGAGGGAAGCGAGAGCTAGTCTTGCTCTTCTTCCTCCTTGAACCCGACAGCTCAAGGAGCATTTGTAGCTACTCGTTCTGATCTAGTGATCATGCGGAGACCCCGCAGAGCAGGACTAGGGGTGTTATCTCCACGGAGAGCCCCGAACCTGGGTAAGATTCGCCGGCGTGCATGTCTTCGCCTCATCCTGTTTCCAGGCACCGGCGACGTCTTACTGGCACCCACCATGATAAGCCACCCGTTGGCATATGTCGCACCTACCACCAGACAAACTGTCTCGTCATAAGTGCCATTTCAACAAATTAGTAGTACAAGCTAGAAAAGAATGTGAGATGTAACCTATATCACACTCCGAAGTCAAAGGTGTCTTATGATAAGTGATTGTTGCAGGTTACAAAACAGTAGTAATTTGATGTAAGAACATGGTGTGATAGACAGATATTGTATGTTCTAGAAACAGGAACACGTGTCTTATTCAAGTATAATGTGTAAAGTAAGCAGATGGAATTCAACAAAATTAGAAGCAATACAAGCTAGACATCACACATAACATGCAACCACATATAACAGTGCCAAGTTAGAGGGAGCACCGGTGATGCTGCACTAGGGGAGACGTGCTCATCATAAACACAGCTTTGTTGAGTGTCTATGCATGTGTTGTCTTGGAAATCATCTTGGGGGTGTGGAGGAGTAGAAACTGTAGAGGCCCTCCGTTCGAAAGGAGCACCTTTATCCGCTGCCTTGCTAACTTCCTTCCGGTTTACTGATTTTGAATTGTCAAGTAAAACCGACAAGAAAAAGCAATAAAATTCTCTCTTCAGAACTCATTCATGCATGATACTGACAATCACTACTTTGATGTAAGGCAAACACATGATACCAGGATGGAATATGTACGAAAAACAGGACGGCATGGCATGTTCACAACTATTTGTGTAAACTAAGCAGAAACCATTCCAGCAAATAAGAAGCAATGCAAGCTAGACACCACATGAAAGATGCAACCAATATGACTCTGCCAAGTTAAAAGCGTCCCATTATAAATGGAATTTCAACAAATTAAAAGCAGCGCATGCTATAAATCATATGAAAGATGCAACTAATATCGCACTGCATATACTAAAGGTGTCTCGTCATGTTGATTGATGCGGGATACAAAAAAACAATAGTTTTATGTAAGGACATGCTTAATAGACAGATGTACTATGTACTAAATACAGGAAGGCATGTCACATTAACAGGTATAATGTATAAGCTTAGCAGACTAGCACATGCAGTTTAACCAGATTGGAAGAATTACAATCTAGACACCATATGCAACATGCAACCACATATCACGCTGCCAAGTTAGAGCAAGCACCTGCGATGCTAGTGTAGGGGAAATGCTGTAATCAAATACAGAGCTACGTTCACTATCTTCATCTAGCATTTATGTTTCTTGAGAATCATGTTGGGAGGCTGACGCTGCATTCTTTAAATGAGGAGTAGTCCCCTTGCCTGCCTGCCTGCCTCGTCATAAGTGATTGATGAGGGATACACAAGAACATTAGTTTGATGTAAGAACATGGTTAATACATAGATGTACTAGTATGTACCAAAAACAGAAAGGTATGTCATATTCAAAGGTATAATGTGTAAGCTAAGCAGATGCAATTTAACCAAATTGGAAGCAATACAAGCTAGACATCCGGCTGGAGTGGTGAGCATGATCATCTAGGACCTGAGAGCCTGGTGGGAGGCGGGCTGCTTAGCCACCATCGCAGCTTTATAGTTGGCTTCCAGGTGATGCCTATCTTTGCTGGGCTTGTCACTGGCTCGGCGAGTGCCCTGACTAGCTATTTGTCTTTTGGTGCTCACGGGATGGTGGTTCATGTAAAAAAAATATCTTTCCTCATCTTACCGACTTCGGCCTTTCGAATACAAGCCAGACACCATATGGAACATGCAACCACATAAGACACCGTGAAGTTAAAGCAAGCACCTGGGATGGTGGTTCATTGCGAGCGAGGTCATCAACTCCAGAGCTACGTTTACCGTCTCCATTTGCTGACACTGCACCCTTTATAGCGCTGTAACGTGTCTTGCCTACCCGCAGACGAAGCTGGAGCGACTTCCCTCTTTTCTTTTTGGCTTCTCTCATGGCAGCAGAGTCTGAAATACCCTTGCATAAAAACACAATAGTGAGAGTAAGGGTGAAGTGTGTGCAGAACTAGTGCACTGTAAAAGTAGCAGATAGCAGGTGGCTGAAAAATAAATGACAGGAGACATATGGTAGCTCTACAACATTGCATGGCAAACAAAATTAGATTCTACTCCGTATGATTTTGTAATATATGAGCACAGGAAATGCAGGTACTCCTCCAGCAGACCACCACATGTGGTCATATCTAAGATAACAGTCAACTGAAAATAAATAGGTCAGTCGATTTTTTTAATGAACCGTCCGATCTATAAGGAACGGGCAAATGGCCTTCGTCTACCTCCCGCCAGTCACTGTTGACGATCTTTCTCGAACCGCCAGCGACCACCGGCCCAGAACCCTGCCTCCGCCGCCCAGCCCTCCCATCGACCTCACACCACCACCGTGCTTGGCAGCGCCCCCAGGCCATCCCTTTAATCCCGGCCGACCTCCAGATCGGGCGCCAGTAGCTCTAGGCCGCACACGCCCCTAAGATAAACACCAAGGCGCTACTTCCCCGGTGTAATAGGCGTACTAGCGCCTGTTACGCCGGGGAATGCTTCCATTAATTGGGAATCAACTGGCCAGAAATTGAAATTCAGGGGGGCGACGGACCTCTAGCTTAGGTGAAATAGTATATGAGGAGAAACCTTGTGCATCGCGAGTTACTAGGAACATCTAGTATCAAGAAGAAGCAGTCAACTAGTGTCTTCTGTGGGATGAATACCATGCAAGCAGAGACGTAAGATTTGCACGAATAAGGGAAGAGGAGTACCTTTTCCGGTTGCCGGTGTGGTCACCTCCACATGTCGCGCCGATCTTGTTCTTTTTACCGGGGAAACCAATGTTCTAGAGGGTGCAGGCTTGGACGAACCCATGGCCAAATTGTTGACTGTGTTGCCGTGGCCGTATGTCGGCGGAGGGGAAGCAGATCCGAGGCGGCGAAGGACGACGTAGCAGGAACAGCTCCAGTGCGGTGGAGGGTGGCGAAGTTGGAGCCGCAGCGGTGAGGCGCAGGACGGCGTGGTTGAACTGGCTCGGGTACGGGCGGCTCGGCCTCGGCTTCAACTACTAGCCGTGGAGGGCGTTAAGGTTGAGGTTGCGGTGGACGACGACGTTGGGGTATCGGCTCCGGCGTGATGGAGGCGGCGGTTGATGGGTGGGATGGGGTGGCGGACGGAGGACGCCGGGGTTTCGCGGCTAGTGGAGAGCTAGTTTTGGCGCCCACGGAGTAAGAATGGGGAATCGGACGGGTGGGGGGAACCATGTTTCGGTCTGGGACGCGCTTGTTTTTGGATTTTTTGAACAGAAGATGGGACGCGCTTGTTTGAAATTTGGGGGAAGTACAAACTTTGCCCCCCTCTTAAATTTCGGACCTACTGCGCGTCGGGGGTAGGATGGTAATCCCAGGTGTCCCAAATAGTGGGCGGGAGCGATTTCGGCCGCGCGCATGTGTGCTTAGGCGGCCATTGTGTATGACTGTTTTTCAGATGCGGTTGCGTGGCTTCTAGATGAAGCGACAAACCTACCCTGGTTTAGACCTTTGGACGTCGGGCCGGTAGGTTTCACGGGTCGGAGTTATTAGAAAAGTAATTTCCTTGTACTACCAAACATTGGTCTCACGCGGTTTCGGGCGAGTAGAGGCTCTTTTGGCGCTTCGTTCGAAATTTTGAAACACAAGCATTCACGTTTAGAGTACTCTTGAACTATGAGGATTGACCTAAATAGACAACGTTATATTTGACCTTGTATGTTTGAAAACCTCATTAAATTATCCGCTTCTTTTTGAAATTTTGACACTTGAAAATCCTATAACTATGATTATTTTGGAATGGAGGAGCTAAATTTGAATCTATTTTGTACACTACTACATATGCTATTATGTACAAAATCAGAGCAAAGATTGGTGCCCCCATAATTTAGGTATGGTTTACAAATGCCATGATATCAAATTCAAATAATTGAATGGACTTCATGTTGAATTCGATTTTTTTAAACCACCTTAAGTTGAATTCAAATGTATGCTAGTTCATAGGTAGCTATTTATAATGTCCATTGTGTAACTTTCGTATGTATAATGTGCTTTACACACACAACATGAACTATACTCATGTTTATATTCGATTGCTAAAGTGATGCGTTGTCTGGAGTTCAAAATACTAACTATGTGGATCAATTGTGTCGAATAATAACATAGAAGTTGTCACATCCCTAGTCTGGCATGCACTTAGGATAGCTAGATATGTGTGCATCATGTTTAAAATTCAATGATTTTGAAATGGGGACATGTGAAAGCCTCAGAAATCATTTCTGAAAAAGACCAAGATAAAAATTGCTTCAAATAGGTCCAAGAAAATGTTCATGTTTCACTATGAAAATATTGGCCAGAATTAAAATTCAAACCAATATTTTTAGGAGCTCATAAATATTTATTTTGGGCATTTGAAGCTAATGCAATAACTATTTGCATTGGATTTATATTTGCTATATATCGAATATGTGTCCAATAATTCTGAGAAATTGTGAGGGGCTTTGGGATAATCCTTTTAGTCCCCGCAAAATTATCAGAAGAAAGCAAAATGGTTTAGTGCTTAAAACCAAATCAAAACAAATAATAGAAAACAGGAACCAAAACAAAAAAAAGGCAGAACCTCACCTATAGCTTACCTGGCACCCAGTTGGCCCAGCACTGTTGGAGGCCCAGCCCACCTGGCGACTTGCCAGTCGTCCTCAACCTCTGCTAGTAGGCAGAGGCGAAGGCGGGCACGGCACGCGCTGAGGCCGCCACCTCCTCCCTGCCTGCCTCACGCACCCATGGCCTTCTCGCGACGCCCAGGAGACATGGACGAAGCCCCGCACCGATCCCCTCCTCCTCTGGTCACTCTTCCCCTTCCCCCTGCTTGATTTCGAGCTCGACCGAATGAGCTCGTCGGCGCCGCTCGCTGCCACCGCGGCCACCAGCCAGCTCTAGCCCCTTGGACGTGTTCCCGAGCTCAGTTTTCTTCCTCTACGTCGTCTGCCCCGAGACACGCGACGCCGGACGCGCTGCAACGCCAACTACGCCGTCGTCCTCGTCCTCTGCATCCGACGGCCGCCGTCGCACGATTCGCCGCCTCCAGAGCGTCCCCGAGCCTGCTGACCGCCCCCTCGAACCCGCTGTGAGCTCCTGCTCCTCCCCCCTTTCTCACCCCCTCCGTTCTCGCCCGTTAGCCGCCGCCCCCACGAAACCGAGCTCCGGCCATCGCCATGGCCAGCGAGCCCCGCGCTCCCGAGCTCCTCCGCTCGCCCCAGTAGCACCCGCCTGCTAACCATGCTCTCAGGAGCCGAACGCACGCACCAGCTCCTTCTCCCGTGCACCGCAGCGTCGCCCTCACCGACGCCGAACTCTGGCCGCTGCCTTTCTCGCCGCCGGCGCTGCTCCCGGCCACCCCGCTGCCTCCCGTCCGGTCCTTTGGATGCGGACGAGCAAGAGCTACTCCCCGGTGCCCTTAGATCACCAAACCACCACCCGTAGCTCAAATCCGAGCCGAGCCACCGTCGTTTTGGTCGCCGCCGGCAAGGCTCCGGCGACCGATGACGTGGCACCGTCATTAGCGCCTAACTAACCCCCCTAGAGTCACTGACAGCGGGCCCCGCAGCGGGTCAAAGCCGGAGTCAACGCGGGATTAGTGTCTGTCTCACTGACCAGTGGACCCCACCGGTCAGGTTTGACCCGGACCAGCCACAGTTGACT
Source organism: Aegilops tauschii subsp. strangulata (assembly GCF_002575655.3). Taxonomy (NCBI): domain Eukaryota; kingdom Viridiplantae; phylum Streptophyta; class Magnoliopsida; order Poales; family Poaceae; genus Aegilops; species Aegilops tauschii. The sequence continues at coordinate 95,094,335 of NC_053038.3, forward strand.
TGCTGACGTCATCCTGACGTCAGGCTGACGCAGAAAATCATTTGCTAGATTAAAAACAATTCAGAAATTCCAGAAATTGCCCTAAACTTCTAAGATTCATAGAAATTCAACCGTAACTCCAAATGAAATAATTTATATATGAAAAATGATCAGAAAAATCCAATCTTTCCATCTGTACCATTTTCATGCATGTTTGAGCAAGTTAACTTCACTGTTTAGGATGAAACATGATTAGGACAAATTTGAAAATAGACTTGGAGTTGGAATTTGATCTAGCTTTGAATTCCACCTCAATCAAATGACTTTCTGTTGCATTAGCCCAGAACACATCATATTGCCATGTCATGAACATGCATCATATTGTGCATTGCATTGATTGTGTTCTTCCTTGTTTGCCGGTATTTGTCCCCTCTCGGTAGACGATGTTCCGACGTTGTGATCGTTGACACTAATGAAGACTCAATGCTATCTTCAGAAGTGCCAGGCAAGCAAAAACCCCCTTGTTCATTCCGATACAATCCCACTCTCTCGCTCCTGCTCTCTTTTGCTGCATTAGGACAACAACGATTCATCTGTTACTTGCTGCGGTGGCTGAACCCCTTTATCCTCTGCATGACCTGTCATTGCCACAGTAAATAGATGAAACCCACTAGCATGAGTAGGAGTTGTTTGAGCCCTGATGTGCCTACTCATTCATGCTTGTTTGTCATGCCTGCTATTTCTTAGAGTTGTGTCAGGTCTGATTCATCGGGAATGAATTGGAAAGTTGTGAACATGTCCTACTGTGTGAGAGCTAAGTGTGTGAACACGATTTGGTAAAGGTAGCGGTGAGAGGCCATGTAGGAGTACATGGTGGGTTGTCTCATTGAAACCGTCCTCAGGAACTGAGTTCTGTGTTTGTGATCCATGAACAGTTACTACCACACACTGGGTTCCGGTAACTCGACCCCTCTCGGCTTATTAACCGCCTCGATCTCTGTCGAGGAGTTGCAACTAGTTTCTGGTGTTTGTAGGTTGTGTTAGTAGTCTACCAAGTGGTACCCGGTACAGGTGGGCTTGGGACAGACTAGGCACCGTGGCACGGTGTACCAAGCGTAGATCCATCCGTCGAGGTGGGCTTGGGAACCCTGTTCACATCGTTTGGGGCCGTGAGCGACACCCCGGCCGGATCTCCTTGCGGATGGAACCCGAATAGGCGATAAACCTGGACTAGAGACTTGTGTGGTTAGTCAGGTCGTGGCCGACTCCCTCGCCAGGCTTCCGCTTGAAGGTTGCCGAGGTACACGACGTGTGCATGGTGGTAAGTGGCGAGAGCGTGTGTGACGAAGTACACCCCTGCAGGGTTAACATCGTCTATTCGAATAGCCGTGTCCGCGGTAAAGGACTTCTGGGTCGCCTGTACAGTTCATAGACAAGTGAAAGTGGATACTCTAAAATGCGCAAGATAAGCGTGAGTGCTATGGATGGCGTTCTCGTAGGGAGATGGAGCGGATCCATAGTGGTGTATTGATATGGTGAATATGTGGACTCGTGTGCGCCACCTCAAAAGAGTTACTTGCAGTCGTAGTTCAGGATAGCCACTGAGTCAAAGCTGGCTTGCTGCAGTTAAACTCCACCAACCCCTTTGTTGACACCGATGCATATGTAGATAGTTCTGATGTAAGTCTTGCTGGGTACATTTGTACTCACGTTTGCTTATTTTATGTTTTGCAAAGAGACGACAGTCTCGCTAGTAGTTCCGTGTGGACTTCGACGTTTAGCTTGATACCTCAGCTACGATCTTGTGCCCTCGGCAGGATCTAGTAGATAGTCAGGCTTCTCAGCCTTTTTCATTTATAGTTGTCTGTACTCAGACATGTTAAGCTTCCGCATGTGTTTGACTTGTATGCTCTGAATGCTGGGTCGAGAGACCCATGTTTGTAATATCTGGCTCTTCGGAGCCTAATGAATTAATACTCTGAGTCGTAGAGTCTTGTTGTGATGCCATGTTGTATTTGCACATATCGAGCATATTGTGTGTATGATTGAAATGCTTGGTATGTGTGGGATCTGACAATCTAGTTGTCTATCCTTAGCAGCCTCTCTTATGGGGAAATGTAGTCTAGTGCCTCCTTGAGCCATAGTAGTCCGCTACAGCCCGGTTCACTGGAGTCCTGCTAGCCCAGCACTACTGCTCTGGACACTTGACTGGCCGGCATGTGTTTCATATCGTTCCTGTGTCTGTCCCTTTGGGGAAATGTCACGCGGTGACATCCGGAGTCCTGCCTAGCCTGCTACAGCCCGGGTTCCCGGAGTCCTGTTAGCCCAGTGCTACAGCCCAGATTCGCACGCTGCTGACCGACACGTTCGATGTTGATTCATGTATGCCTGTCTCCATACGTTAGTGCCGCTTTGGGTTCACGACTAGCCATGTCGGCCCGGGTTCTCTGTCATATGGATGCTAGCGACATTGTCATATACGTGAGCCAAAAGGCGCAAACGGTCCCGGGCCATGGTAAGGCGACACCCGTGGGAGTACCGTGCGTGAGGCCGCAAAGTGATATGAGGTGTTACAGGCTAGATCGGTGTGAGTTGGAATCGGGGTCCCGAAAGAAATTCTCAAATTCGATAGAATCTCGATGTCTGGTGGATCAATGACCGCTCCTTAGGCGAATTGCAAATATCATGATCCCATCCTAATATTTGGATACAATTTATATCTTTAATCAATGTGTAGAGCAGTCTTTTACGTGTAGTTTCACTCTCCATCGGTGGTCTCTCACACATGCTCACACACTCTCTCCCGAGGTGTCTTTCTCGCACACATGCTCTAGATATAACCCTCCCTCCCTCTCGTAACCATTTACAACTGTTTTCACTAACCTTAATCACAAGCACTCTTCCTCTCGCAAACATACACACGCACAATCCTCATCGACCCTTTCTATATACATGGACATGCCTACGTGTCTCATGTACGCACATTATCTTTACGCCTGTCTCTCACGCATTGTCTCACACCTCTCTTCCTAATCGACGAGTACGATTCTAGCAGAGCATTCTGTAGGATGCCCCTTAAAGTTAGGTTTTATGAATAGTAATATCAGAGATAAAGGGGTTACCTTAGTCCGAGAACCTAGGGTTACAAATCCTAGCCGGCTTTGTCAGTGGACACAAAGTCCTTCACAATTCTGCTATCTTTGTCTTGTACGACTAGTCATCCATGGGTCTTCCTAAATGCGTCACGGGCCGACCAATGTGGCGCAGGACGGAACCGAACGAAGGGCCTCACCTCGACCCACCGGACCTCACGCGGTGACACACCCTCTGCCCCCACGTCTCATTATCTTCTCACACCCACACACACCAACACAAACACCACACACAGAAAATTTCTCCTGGTGCCTCTATCCCCCCCTTGCATATACACACTCAAGGGAATGGGATCTCTTGTTGTGACATCATATTCGTCTCTCTCTCTCTAGACCACTCTCATTTCTCGTGCTATCTCTCCCACACCCCCCCCCCCCCGTCGGCCCCTCTATCCATGCCTCTCTCGAATACATAATACACACACATACCTCTCTAGGCCCCGCCAAATGCATCAACTACACATTCACACATGTTACATCACGTACCCCATTGATCTAAAAAGCCCTCTCTTCATGTTTATTTCGCATACAACATTCCTTTTGAATAAAGTGTGGCCAAAAAATTATTTTAGAGTTTCTACATATATACAACATTACAAAGTTATATGGAGGAGTACGAACGCTAATTTGCATTGCATGGTGCCCACAATGATATTTATTCCGCACTGTGAATTTGTACATTTTTATACTATATACAAAGTTAGTCATAATAAACAGAAACGAAGAGCATCTCTCTCTCTCCATCGCATACCCCCCCTGTACTCCCCTTTCACGTATGCACACAAAACTATCTCCAGGTCCTCTAAAAGTAAGCCCCCAGAAAATTCACGCATGTTTCATCTTTCTCTCGCGATATATGCAATGACGATCATTGTATTTGAAGCGAAAGCACGATACGTACATTGGAATTCAAAATCCACTCATTACGGTCACCATTCACATTTAGTGGTTATTATACAGTCACGGGCTCACTTTACAACTCTGTATTTGCTCATGACATGACTAGTTGACCAGTTAAACGCTCCACGTGGCACCTCTAGTGTTGCATCACATTATCTCAGTACCATCATGCCCACCTGTCGACTTGTATCTACTCTACATCTACACTCTTATAAAATACATAAAATACACTCTTATAAAAAACAGAGTTGGTGATTATGGTGTGCCTGCCATCCTGCAATATAGGTCGTCCGATTTATATCTGATGGATAGGAAAGAAACTATGGCAATTTTGCAAAAAGGTACCTACACACCTCTCCACATTTGCAAATAAGGCCTTCCCTCATTCATCCTTTTCTCTCACAAGATAAACAAGTCATACAAATGCATCTTGATGTTACGTGCAATGCACGGGCATCTTGCTAGTAAGAATGAAAACAAACGACAAAAAAATATTTGGACGGTGGTTCGAAGTCATGACCGCGGGCACAGCGGACAAGGTGGCCTTGTATTGGTATGCTGAGCCGTCTGTTTTAACACACAGGAGCTGGTGTGGTGATTATACACACACGCACGCATGCACACGAACTGCATCCACGCAACACTCACACAAACACATGCACCCACGCACGCACGCAACACTCACACGTACACACGCAGCCACGCACACATGCAACACTCACACGCACGCACGCAACACGCACACGCACACACGCACGCATGCATGCACACACCAGTACACCACACGACCAACACACACTCTCACGCTCAAGTGCTCAACCTACACGTGCATGCGCACACATTAGGCCTTGACAGACACATACACAACCAGGTGATTCCCGCGCACGGGTTGGAGCCTTGTCGCGCCTGCGTAAATTTGTGTTTATCGGACCTTTTGCCTACGCGAACTGATAGGTGGGACCCACAAGGAACGTGGTCAATTTAACTAGTCAACATGGCGCCACGTAGACTATTTGGCCCGTCAACAGAGTGCAATCCGATGCTGAACTGTGAGCAAGTGACCGTATAATCACCGCAAAACGTATATAGTGACCGTAATCAGCTTATTCTGAAGTTCGGTGACCGTATTACGCTTTTCTCTCTGTAGGCCCTCCAAAACTACATCTCTACACGTTCTCGCATGTTACATCTAACAACTATGCAATACAGCACTACTACTACACTCTAACACAATAAATCATATGTGTTTTTAGTTTTACTAGATATCATATTGTTACTTATAATTATTCAGTTTGCATATATTAAAATTGCCTTTGAAATGTATGGCCACTATCATCTACCATGCGGGAAAAATCCCGCCCTTTCCTATTTAATCGGGTTTGTATCGATGGATCGTGCGAAACAGCAAAACTATAGTACTATACAGTACTTCAAGTGGCAGTTCACTGGGCCGTCGTGTCGTCTACTCCTCCGTCGTAAGAGTGGAGCGCTTGCTTTCGTAAATCTTCTAGTTCCTTTCGCCGACATGTGGGACATCAAGCTACCGGGTCCACGTGCCATACCGGAATACAGTGCAGAGCAGCCGGGGTGAAGCACCCCAGTCATGGCGCCGGCGTAGTAATGAGCAATGAGGCGTCAAATCACAAAGCTGCACCTTTCCCGCAGTTAAGTTGGAGGGACGAAGCAACCATCACATCATTTCACTCATTGCTGAATCCGCTTCTCCCTCATCTTCTTCAACTTAACCACGTGTTGCTTCTGCCGTTGTTCTGCCTCATGTGGGACGCGGATCGGCTTGGTAAAGCACTGACACATGGGACCACATGTTAGCAAACCGCCAGGACAACGTCCTCCGAAAATAAGAAGCCTAATCCTAGACTTACAAAGGGCTACGTAGCTGCTACGTATACTTTCCATCTAATCTATATATGCCCCCCCTGATTTTCAGGTGGGGTGGGCCTAATCCTCTCCTTTAATCCAATCAAATAGTCCCACATCACATCAGTTCATAACTTTACGTAAACCATTACGTGGATGTAGCATTGCTCAAATAAGAAACCTCCCCCGCCATCCTCGCGGCAAAATCACCTCCTTTTTACTAATCTTGATTCTATAATTTTTTAGATCAATATAATTGAGATTTGTATAGATAGCACACAGGAGCAAAACCAAGTGGTACGGTTAAGGGCATCCACAATGTGTAGCCAAATGTGAAAATATCTTTTGGCCTCGTGGGAACCATTGTGGACGGTGTTGCCAAATCCAAAAAGATGGAATCGAAGCTCCCTAATTGATTGATTGAAGGAATAGAAAAATGCAATGTCTCTCCTCTTTCTCCCATGCTTGGACGCATGTAGTACAGTATAGAGCACAGAATCTACTCCCCTGTCCCTTCTATCACAAATCACAAAGCAGTGAGGCGTCAAATCACAAAAGCACGGACGAATCAACCATCATTTCACTCTTCGCTGACTCCGCTTCTCCATCGTCTTCTTCAAGAAACCATCTCACCGCACTAGTACTCCTAGTAGTACTAGTAAAGGACTTCCTGGATGCAAATAAGGCGGTTGTCTTGGCTTGCAGGCGGCACTTGCGAACGACTTACCATGGTCTCCCTCAACGGTGTTCTCCGTCGAACGCACTTCGCCAAACCACCAAAAAAGATATCGTCGACGTCACCGCAATGGGGAAGGAAGTCAAATATAGTTACTACCTCCATTTTTTTGTACACAAGGCCAGTATATCAAAATTACAATTTGCAAAGGGCCACTAACATTAATCGAGGCAAAATTGATGGGGTTAGCAACCAAGGACATTAATATCCCCTGCATGCATGCGGAAGTGAGAAGGTTGGTTTGCATGGCGCTGCATTAATCAAGCAATGAGGAGTGAGATGGTTAGCTCTTTGGTCTTTGGAGAAAAAAATACGCATTAATTGACACGTGAAACGAGGATTTGTATCAATTAAATCCCATGAAGGAAAACCCCGCCTTTCTTTTTTAACACTAGTACTCCTAGTACGTACGTACTTATCCTGTTTGGGTCTAGGCCTTGCATTGCCAAACTTCGCCACACATTTTTGCCAAGCTTGCCTAAAGTTTTCAAAATGAGAAGGAGGTACACTTGCGCACGGCTGTCGCGGTCGCACCGCACCCTCACACGGTCGCTCCTGCACGCCGCGGTCGCACCGCACTCTCACACAGTCGTTCCTGCACGCCGCAAACCCAACCAAGGGAACACACCCTCACTGACACGTGTTGTCGCATGTGAACAAACCAAACTCAGCCATCCTATCGCTCACACATAATTTTCGTTCATAGAGTATGTTTATCCAACTGCATGTTGGGGAGTATCCGTACGGCCCGTGCGGTGGTCTGTTGGGGAAGAAGAAGAGGTGAGGAAGAAGGAAAGAAGGGTTAGGAGACGTAGGATATTCATCCAACCGCCTGAAATGGTAGACTGACCCAAGTCAGGCGACTTGCATAACAAATATATGTTTTTACAAAGCAAAAGATCCATAAAAACAACAACATAAAGAAAAACTATCACTCCTCGCGGAAAGAGACAGCCTCGTCGTCTTTGGCTGCTGGCACGAACCAGCCGTCGCTGCCGATGCGTGGCTCCGCACCGTGGTTGTCCTCGGCCTCCAGCTACTCGTTGAAGCAGAGCGTGCGGGCGCTCTGCATGGACGAGAGCACAGCCCGGTTCAAGTCGAGGACGTCCGGTTCCACCTGCAGGAGGGCCTCGATGGCAGCGGCATCCGCGCGCTCCGCGTCGAGTCGAGCCTCCGCCGCCCGGTTCAAGTCCAGGACGTCCGGTTCCGCCTGCAGGAGGGCGTCGATGAGAGCGGCATCTGCGCGCTCTGCGTCGAGTCGAGTCTCTGCTGCCCGGTTCAAGTCCAGGACATCCGGTTCCGCCTGCAGGAGGGCCTCGATGGCAGCGGCATCCGCGCGCTCCGCCTTAAGTTGAGCCTCCGCCGCCCGGTTCACAGCCACGACATCCGGTTCCGCCTGCAGGAGAGCCTCGATGGCAGCGGCATGTGCGCGCTCCGCGTCGAGTTGAGCCTCTGCCTCCCGGTCCTCCTTTAGTATCGTCATTTGAACCGCTGGTCCGCCTGCACCATGGGGGACTCGAACGCCGGCACGAAGTCGATGTCCATCGTCTCATACCCATCGGGGGCCTTCTGCGCCGCGACCTCCGCCATGAACATTGGATCGACTTCCTCCTCCTCGTAGCTTGGCTCCAGAGAACTCGGGGATTGGCCCGCCGCAAAGCGAGCTTGGGAACGGAGGTCTGTGGCGCCGACCGCCGCTGCGATTTCTGCGCGGCGCTCCGGCATCAGCATCTTGTAGTAAGTGGTCTTGCGGCGCACCATGGCTTTCCGGCGAACTAGGGAACGCTTGATGCGGGCTAGGGGATCGAAAGGTGGGGGAATGGGCTGGAGATTTGGTGTGGTTTTAGGGCAGTGGCTGGCGTAGGCCGAGCAGCGAAGGTTCTGGTGTGAATAGTGGTTCCGGTGACGACCGGTCAATCGGTTTTGACTGTACATCGCTCTTGTCGCGTTCGCGTTGCAGCCTGGCACGCTGGACCCTCCACGTCGCTCACCGAATGGAACGCGCTTTGTCTTGCATTTTCGCTCGCTTGTGTGACCGCAGTTGAGAGCAAACTGATGTCACTCCCCCTCCCCCGCCTGCGTCATTTATTATACCACCACTCCCTCCGTTTTATGCGGAGTAAATAAAAACAGAGGGAGTATACTACGGATGAGGATCCCCTGACGTGGCCGAACCCATTGAGTAACTGACATGCGGGGCCTAGCAAGCATGGGGTCCGCCAGTAAGTGACCGAAAGGGAGAGTAAGGCAGGGATACCTACGTCAGAGGATCCACTTCCACTATACTACTTTGACCAAATGTTAGAGTAATAATATATGACATGCAACTTACACAAATGTTAGAGTAATAATATATGACATGCAACTTACACAAAGCATACAGGGTCTAATGCATTTTTCGAGGCTAACTTTGACCAAATGTTAAAGTAATAATATATGACATGCAACTTACACAAAGCATACGGTCAAATTCGTATGTGAAAGGACTTTCCAATGATATAATTTTCACATTATACATCTCATGTACTATTACTCTTGTCAATAGTCAAATTGGAAACCATCTCGAGTACAAATCTAGGAGTACGTACGAATCTAACAATATTGATTGGGCGTTGTTGAATGTTGATACCTTTTTGATCAAAGTAGAGATACTTTGACTACACATAAAACTTATATGTAAACTAGAAAGGATAGGGGGAGTATATTGTAAGTTCAAAAATGAAACGAACATTGAATACCCTTTATATATGATTTGCGGATGCTATGATCACCGGTTCAAAATTTTGAATCCGCCTTAGGTATCACGTGCCCCCACTCGTTCCCTCTCGATTTCATCTCGGGGTCCGGAGATCTATTGAAAGAGGACTAGGGTGGGTACATGCGAATGATACTCGGCGGAATATTCAAATGAGGCATGCGGGAGGATGGACTCGACTGGAGGGCGACATGATCGATGGACAAGAGGGTTGGAGAGGAATGAGAAATAAGCAAACGCCACATGATTATACTTGAATGGCTCAAATAAACAATAAGTTGTTCTCGCTTGGCCTACATAGTGAAAGGCCTAATGCGCAACGCGGAGCACTGACGCTCGAATATGGCCGGGAAAACAGGGAAACCGACATGTGGGGCACACCCGTCGGGACGACGTAGCGCAGACTAGTCCAATGGAGGAGCTGGCCCACGACCTCCTCGCCACTGACAACCGTTCATGTGGGTCGTTGGGGCCAACAACGGGGCGCAGCTCCAGCACTGCCTCTGGACACGGCGACCGCGGTGAGCGACACGCTCATATCGTCGCTAGACACGGTCGGTTTCAGTGTGCCGAGGGTGGCGTTAGTGCTGTGGCACGACCAACGGTATGTTTGGTTTGTGCCCAAGGTTGCCCCATCAAAGCATTGGGTAGCCAAAATTTTGGTTGAGGTATTGGTTGCCCATGATTTGGCCGACATTGGCAAGAAAAATGAAGTAGAGTTGGCTAGAGTTCATTGGCATGCCAAAGAAATGGCAACCATCCAAACAAAGACCAATCTTTGGGTCATGACCAAAATTTTGGTTGAGGTATTGGTTGCCCATGATTTGGCCGACATTGGCAAGAAAAATGAACTAGAGTTGGCTAGAGTTCATATGCATGCCAAAAAATGGCAACCATCCAAACAAAGACCAATCTTTGGGTCATGACCAAAATTTTGGTAAGGTGCACTCTGGCCACAATCCAAACACACCCCAACACCCGGCTCGTCGAGGATGCACGGGGTGCCGCGATGCGTCCGCGGAGTGGTGTAGCGCGGCCAAATGCATCCTCTGGACCTGAGACCATGCCGGGCCGTCTTGCTTTTTCAATGACATCTGGGGATCGCATGTGAGCAAAGGGCATCTCCAACGTTGCCACGACCGCAGCTGACTACCCTGGCACACCAAAACCCTCGTCCCTCGCGCCGTCGCGCGGTGCGTTCCCAGCCGGCGCCAGCTGCCCGCATTCATGTCGTCCGTTCGTATGTCGTTGTTAAGAGGCTCGGTGCCCGAGGAACCAACTCCGGCGACTTAATGACGCACCCGGATGCTTGGCCTCACCGAAATGCGCTACTTAAAGCGGCAACGCCCAGCTAACCTCCACACCATATAGCTCATCGTCCTCCTACCTGGCACCACATCCGCCATGACCGCAAGTGCGAACGCTCTGCGGGAGAGCTTGTCTTCGGGGATGAAGCTCGAGGTCGCCGCCCTCGCTCAAGTCGCCTCTCGCGACGCAATAGCGGCGTAGCCGGACGCGGACGCGACCGCACAAGCGGTGGCCACGCTGGCGGCCGACGACTGGAGCACCGTCAGCCACGCGTCCTACTTGCCATCGTCCAACGTCCGGCACCGCCGAGGTCGGGGACTCCTCAGAGGATGAGTAGGGCATGGGAGGCGGCAGGGCATGGTGTGCCAACTGGCCGGTCCGTATCCCGTGTTCTACTCTTCCTCGCCGGAGACCGCACCTTCACTTCACGGGTCTTGAACCCCGCCCCATACATAGAGATCGCAGATGGAGGACGTCGGTCGCCGCCGTAGAATAGGTTTAAGGTCGGGTTTCTTTTATTTCTCTGTCCTATAAAAGTTCGAAATGTAATGAAAATCTGCCGTGTTTGCATTAATCTCGGCTGGTGTATATGAACTTTCACAATAATATACATATTGTAGGAGTACTAGCAAGATGCCCGTGCGTTGCACGGAAGATCAAGATCTTGTGGGAGAAATGGATGAACGAGGGAAAGCCTTATCTGCAAATGTGGAGAGGAGTGCGGGTAAATTGTCATAGTTTCCTTCCTATCCGTTAGATATAGATCGGACGGCCTATATTGCAGGATGACAGGCACACCATCATCACCAACTCTGCTTTTTATTGAACCGAGACAAATCTAACATGTGAAGTAAAATAAACACATAGGGTCTATACATACACAAATTATTTTAGGCACTCCAATAGTACGTCCACTACACATTCACGCATTTCACATCTTTCTACATCTACGGGAACCTACGAAAGGGTTAACGTAAATTGCCTCTCTCTCCTCCCCTGATTTTCATGGTGGTGGGCCCCTCCCTCCCCCCAATCTACAATCAACAGCTCACACGTTTCACATTATGTTAATTACGTAACTGGGATTTCGTAGGTGTAGCATTACTCGTCCTAAAAAACCCAACTAAGCCAACCTCCCAGCATATCGCGCGAGAAAAGAAACGACCGCGCCGTTTTAGTCGGGATTACCGGATTACTAGTAGTAGTATCGATGGATCGTGCGAAGCAACAATTTTTTTTAGGGGGCGAAGCACCTAGTTTAAAAGGAAAAAAGGCGGTACACTCACAGCACTCGTGTCGCGGTCGCATTGCACCCCACACACGTTTGGTCCTGCACACGGCTCACGCAAACGGAACGCGCTTCGGCTTGGCTCTTCACTGACATGTGGGACTGCACTTGGAGAAACCGACCATGCGCCAAACTCCCCCCGCCCACCGCGCGAAAATCCTCCCCCCCCCCCACACCCAAAAATTCCCCCCAAATCCGATTCAACCGCCCTTCGGCCAACTAGCCAATAATATTCCCCAAACCCCCCTCCCCCTGTCCCCTACACTCCATTCGCTCCGCCAAAGCCGCCCTCCCCGCCGCGCCGATACGTCGGCGCCGCGGTTCGGCGGTCCTCTCGCTCCCACAGTACGCTCTCGTAGACTGCCGTCCTCTATCCGCGCCGCCACCTCTGGCTACGTTCTTGTGGAGGCGCACGGCGGTCAGCGCCGCCACCGCTGGCGATGTTCGTGTGGAGACGCACGACGGTCAGCTTCTCCCACGGTACGCGCATTCTAGACTGAGGCCCCGTACATGTCAGTGTAGCGCTGAATGTTAGCTGATAGACGCTGTTAATCTCACTGTTTGCCGAAGTAGTTTACTGCCAATATGCTCTGCTTAAGAAGCTTCCTTGCCCTGTTCTTCACTCAATCTGCTTAGCTGAGATGGCATGCCAAGGCCGATTAGTTGCTAAAATATCCTACCATATATTTATTGTGACGTAGATTGCCATGGTCAAGTAGCCAATCTGTTAGGTGAAATAGCTCTACATCGTTTTATACTTGGTCTTTGTTGCTGCGATGGCCTTCGATAGTTTGATGGTTGTGTGCTTGGCCTCATTGATTGCTGAAACAGCCTGCCATAATTTGGCACTCAAATCTGTTTGCTGAATTAGCTTTACATATATTTCATTACTTAGATCTGCTCGTCCAAATATCTTGCCATAGCTTTAGACATCGACCTAGGTATTTTTTTTCTGGACTTCATAAAAAAGCATATATGTTTTTCCTGTAATATCTAGTAGAAGAACTAATTTGTATGTCTAACAGATGGACATGACTTGGATAACTTCTGCTCGAAGATTCTCCGCTGCATATGTCGAGGGGGTTGAAAACTTCATGAACTTTATCAGAGCTGAGTACGGTGGTCCAAAATCAGATGTGCTCTGCCCGTGTAGCAGTTGTATGAATTCAGTTACAAGACCCCTGTCAACTGTGCAAAATCATCTACACTTGTATGGGATGTCGGTCACATATACTAGGTGGGTTCATCATGGTGAAGCTGTGAACGTCAATGTTATGGACTACGTGGAAGCAGCAGATCACCATCTTGATCTGCCTGATGCTCAGGTGGAAGAGGAGGAGGAGGTGGTGGTGGCGGAGCCAGTGAGTTTGACCAACATTGAAACAATGCTATGAAATGATCGTGCATTCCGTGAACTTTCACCTGCAGAAGAAAAACGATGGGCCCGCATGTTGGAACAATGCAACGTTGCTGTCACCCCAGGAAATAAGCTGTCAGTATTCTCAGCTATGGTCACCTTTCTTCAGGTGAAGACATCTGAGCGGATGACCAACAAATCATTCGATGCGATGTTGGCTGCTTTCCGCAAATCTTTCCCAGATGCGTCTGACCTGCCACACACCTACAGTAAAATGAAGAATTTCCTTCGTCCAGTTGGAATTGGATATGATATGATCCATGTTTGTAAGAATAATTGTGTTCTGTTCCGGAAGGATTATGCCAACTTAAGTGAATGCCCGAAATGCAAATCATCAAGATGGAAAGATGGCGATGCTGTGAAGAGGATTCCTCATAATGTTCTGAGACATTTTCCAATTACACCAAGATTGCAGAGGTTGTTTCATGATGCTGAAACAAGAGAGGATGTACTGTGGCATTCTAGGAACCAGGAGTACAGAGATCAGAATGTAATGAGCCATCCATCTCATGGTAGTGAGTGGAAAAGCTTCAATGATAAACACAAAGAGTTTGCTGCTGACCCGAGAAACATTAGACTTGGCTTAGCTTCAGATGGATTTAACCCATTTGGCCACCAGAGCGCCACATATAGCATGTGGCCAGTGCTTGTTATCCCTTACAACATGCCTCCAAATGTCTGCACCAAAGAATCAAACTACATGATGGCCTTGCTCATCCCAGGTCCAAAAAGTCCTGGAAAGGATTTTGATTTGTTCATGGAGCCTCTTGTGGAGGAACTTCAACAGCTATGGAAGGGTGTTCTCACTCGAGACCTATATAGCAGCCCACCAGCTGATTTCTTTCTGCGTGCTGTTATAATTTGGTGCATCCATGATTATCCGACTTTGGGCACTATGTCAGGGCGAACGACACATGGTTACAATGCATGTGTTCGCTGTGACAGGAATCCGCTGTCATACGCAATACTTAGCAAGATCTGTTACATTGGACACTGTCGTTTCCTTGCCAAAGACAAGCCGCATCCTAGAAAATACCGAAGACATGTGTTCAATACAAAGCATGAAAACCGTGATGCGCCAAAGAGGCTCACCGCCGATGAATTGCAAGTGGAATTAGAGAAGGCCAGGCATATTACACCAGGAAACCATCCTGGTAATGGTAGCGGGAAAAGGAAGCATGTCAGGGTAGAAGAGAGATTATTGTTTACCCGCAGGTCCACTTTGTGGGACTTGGAGTATTGGAAAGATTTGGATCTGCGGCATAATCTTGATGTGATGCACATCGAGAAAAATATATGTGACATCATTATCGGCACACTTCTTAATATTGAAGGCAAGACGAAAGATACCTTAAAATCTAGGATTGATTTGACACGCCTGGGTATCAGAAAGGATTTGCAGGTGCAAGATGAAGGTAAACCACGGGATATGGCACCAGCTGTGTACGTCTTGGACAAGGTAAAAAGAAAAGAATTCTGCGAGGTCCTGTCACGTGTGAGATTCCCACATGGATTTGCTTCCAACCCTGAAAGGAGAGTCAGTGCAGATGGAAACAAGGTACAAGGGTTGAAAACTCATGACTGCCACGTCCTACTTCAAAGGGTTTTACCTGTTATCCTTAGAGGATTGGGCCGCCCTGACTTATACAGAGCAGTTGCAGAGTTGAGACAATTCTTCAGGGAACTCTGTAGTAGGAATATCAGGATAGATGCTTTGGAGCATCTTAGAGACAAGATCCCAACTATCCTATGCGACCTTGAGAAGATATATCCTCCAGCCTTCTTTGATGTGATGGTGCATTTGGCTGTTCATCTACCAGATGAGGCACTACTTAGAGGTCCAGTACAGTATGGCTGGATGTACCCTATTGAAAGGCGGCTAGGCACTTTCAAGGGCTATGATAGGAACAGAGCTAGACCCGAGGGTTCCATTGCAGAGGCCTACATTGCTACAGAAGCGTTGACATTCTGCTCAAAATACATTGAAACAGCTGATCAGCTTAGCAAAGAGGTGGGTGAAGACAATCCCGCGCTCAATGTTTTCGATTATTCTGTTCGAGTTACAGGGAAGAGTCGACAAGAGGACAAACCTAAATATTTGGACAAAATGGTTTGGTATGTGTTGAATAACTGTCCTGAGATACTACCTTATATCAAGTAAGTGCAGTACTGCAGCTTATACATCGTAATCTACTAAACTTGCAGCACATTCTTATATATTTAGATGTTTGACGCGATCACTATGTTGTGCAGCATCTACAAAGAGGAGTTACTGCCGCAAAATCCAAGAAACATTGACAAATTGGTTATGGCAGGATTTGCGAAATGGTTCAAGAACCATGTAAGCTTTTGAAGTGCACTGTCAGTTTTTTTAATATACTGAGTACATAAGATGATCAGCTTGTCTATTTTCTAACCATAGGTTAAGAAGATGCGGGAGGATGGGCAGGCATTTGATGATGCCCTTTACGCACTAGCAATGGGTCCTGATACTCGGGTAAGACATTATGAATCTTGCGTTGTTGGAGATGTGCGCTACAACACCCTTGCACGAGACGAAGGCAGGAAGACACAAAACAGTGCCATCATGAGCACGGATACGTATGACAAAGAGACAAATGAAATGTATGCTAACATAACAAACATTGTTCAGTTGCAGTATATCTCCAGTTTCGAGGATCATCGTTGTGTGGTTCTGTTGTGCTGTTGTTGGTATAACCT
Source organism: Aegilops tauschii subsp. strangulata (assembly GCF_002575655.3). Lineage (NCBI taxonomy): Eukaryota > Viridiplantae > Streptophyta > Magnoliopsida > Poales > Poaceae > Aegilops > Aegilops tauschii. Next base: position 95,110,469 of record NC_053038.3, read on the forward strand.
ATTTTCCAGGATCGCAAAACCCAGAGCTGATGATTATTTCAAATCCATCAATGTCAAGGCGGCGTACCAGACCAACGAGCCTTTTATTTTGGCAAATCAAGCAACACAGATATTTTTCTTCGAAGACACATTTGCACGTAGCAATGACTGGAGAGTATTGCAAAGGTTTGAGCAGAGGAATTCGTTTAATGAAGTTGCACAACAAGATGATGCTTACACTGCTCCTGATGTACAAGATAACACAGATGTTCCTAATATCTTTGAGAACCATCACATCAATGATGCCGGCGAAAAGATTGCCTGTCGTGCTGTGGACATACAAGAGTTGATCAAGAAGAAGCCAACGTTTGATGACGTTGAGGACGAAGAAGAAGATGACACTATGGGGAATTACAATTCAGACTGATACACATGGTGAAGATGTTGACGCTGCTGCTGCGGATGATGATTACATTGCTTTTGTCATATTTGCCTGTCAGAAGATGTTTTTTTATCTACTATGTGAAATTGTGTTTGATATGACAACTGAAACCTGATGAACATGTTGTTTAGTATTTTGCTGTGAGAACATCACTTGTTATGTATGCTGATTTGTGTTTGGTGATTGTATGACAACTAAAACATGATGACATTGTTGTTTAGTTGTACTCATATTTGGCTGTGAAACTTGAATTTGATGACATAGTTTGTTGTTGGACTGTAATTTGCTCGACGTCTTCGAATGAGAACAAAGCTGAGCCGTCAGGGCCTCTGCTATTTATTTATTTATATGAGCAAAAGGGGATACCCCCTAATTTCTGTTAATAGAAATAATTAGATGTTCACAACACTATGCCCAGCTTGCTACACAGGTTTCATTCATTACTAGTTTCAGCAAAGTGCTCATGTCGTAGCCACTGAATACATCACGAGTGCTACATACACTGCAAATAAAGAGACAATCATCCTACAGAGCACATCGATTTTGCCCATTATCTTCACAAGATCTTTCATCTCCTCATTGCTGTCAAGGCCGTTCAGCAGTTGTTGCTTGGCCATGATCACAGGAACTGCATCTTTAACCTTCTGCTCTGCATCTTCCTCTTCTGTCGTTCCTTCAGTTACTTGTCCAACACCCCAACCTGCTGGCATTGGGATTCCTCGGCTAACCAAATAATCAGCGTAGTTGCATTCCCCCACATCAGCAACTTCCCAGAAATACAAATCACACGAATCTTCCCTTTTCTGCACGAATCAAATTGGAAGATCATCAACCAAACTATTAAAAAAATCAGCAACTGAAAGCAGCAGAACAACACTTAAACATATTATTACCCCATGATTCGGGCATTTGTAGAAGACTCGGCCAGGGTTGCAGATTGTGGTTGAGACGCGACGGAAGACTCTGCGTGATTTGCAGCAGTGGCACCACACCAACAGCAGCGGGTTGCGATGAGCAATCGGTTGCGGTGCGCGTGCCGGCGGGGGTGTGATGAGACCCACAGGCGATGGTACGGGTGGCGACTTGGCGCATATCTGGTTGTTGCCTGCTGAAGAGCAGGTGGACGAGCAGCCAGCGGACATGGTTGTTGCGGCCAGAGCTTCTGATGCTAGGCAGAGTAAGTAGAGAAGAGGAGAAGCGTATGTTGGATATGTCAGTTTCATTACTTGCAGAGTAGCATAGCACCATATATAGTCATAGTCTAGGTTTGGATTCGAACCAGCTATAGGAGCACGTCTTTCTTTTTTCTAAAACTCGACAACGTCTCTTTACTAGTACACTAGCTTGTTCTGTACGCCTTCCCAAGTCTTGATTTCTTTCCCTTTTTTGCGTGGAAGGAAGGAGGACAAAATTGAGAGTTCCTGGGACTCGAACCCAAGACCTCTCGGTTGAAAACCAAGGGTGCTAGTCACTTATGTGGCGAACGTTCCCTGCGAGGAGGACGGCAGACGAACGCATTTTCCTCGTAGTTTTCTTCCTATATATAAAAAAGTATGCTACTTGGTGTCCGCTTAGTCAACAAACGACTGGGCCAACCTTGATCGTTGGATTGACATTCAACGTCTGTCGCGTTTCTTCAGTCTCTTCTTCCTTGAGCCGCCAAAGCCAAACCAGCGCCGGCGGGACCGCCTGCTCCCGCCTCCCACGGCTGGTTGTGATCTTCCCCGGCTCCTATTCGTTCCCGTCCGATGCCTCACCATCGTCCTCCGCCTTGGTTCGCTCACCGCGGCGCCGCCCTCCGGTGTTGTCAACATGGTCAACAACTGAGAGGAATAAGGAGATGACTGTACATGGTGAGGATGACAGTAGGGACCCAGCAGCGCGCGCAGTAATTTTGTTTTTTTGGGACGGAGAAGGGTATCAACTGGGTTGTGTGGGACCCGTGGCCCATCTAGCCCAGGCTTTTATTTCATATGTTTAGCACATGACCAGCCCAGTTTGTTTTTTTTTCCTTTCTGAAAATGGCTAGCCAGCTATTTTGTTTTTTGCAGAATAACCAACGTAGGCCTACTTGCTTTTCTACGCCCTGCTGGGTCGGAAATATTCCAAGACGAGGAGGGATGCATTTTGCCCAGAAAATGGGCTATAAGCAAACAGAAATGGGCTATAAGTAATAATAAATGGGTTCCAAAATACTGTTTTCTTTCGGATTTTGATATTTTAAATTTCATTTTTTTGTTAGGGTAAAATTTCATTGAATTTAAATTAAGGTATATTTAGATTTAAAATTAATTTGAATCTGGCTAGAAATTTTGGGCTATATGCTGTTTGGGACAGATTTGGAGGCTGACTTGTGGGTCTACTAGGTTGATGTGTACTTTGGCTTTGTCAACTTAGTCCACAAACGATTCTAGCAGCAGTGACCGTTGGATGTTAATCCGACGGCCGTGCTGCTTCTTCAATATCTGATCTTCTTGCTCCTGCCGCCCAAACCAGCTCCGGTGGGACTGCCTGCTCCCGCCTCCCGTGGCCGGTATGTACTGCCGCACACGCCGCACCGCCCCACCCTACTTCATTGCTGGCCAGGCCATTCCTCCACTCCCCCACACCTCCTGTTATTTTCCGGCGATGGCAGCCGGACCAGTAAACCCTCGTACTCCCCACCGCGTGGGCAACCATTGTCGAGTCTTCCTCGGCTCCGTGTCGTTCCCTTCCTAGGCCTCGCCGTCATCCACCGCCATGGTGCTCTCGGCGCGGCCTGGTCAACGTGGTCAACGAACGACATCCATCGGCCGTGGACTGTACGCGCAAAATAATGATTCCTCCACCTGACAGTTGGGACCCACCGGAAGGGCCTCTGTATTTCGCGAAAAAAAAGTTTCCCCCGCTGACATGTCGGACCCACCAACTATATCTTCGCACGCAAGGAAGTTCCTCCTTATTACGCACAAAAAATGAATACCCCCCTGCTAGCTGGGACCCACCATAGTGGGAGGATGACTTGTGGGCCAACTAAGTTGACGGGGACGGAGGGCTTTGTCAACTTAGTCAATATGAACGATTCTAGCTCCAATGACCGTACGATGTCCATCCAACGGCCGTAGTGCTTCTTCAACCTCTGGTCTTCTTGCTCCAGCCGCCCAAAGCAGCGCTGGTCGTGCCGCATGCTCCTGCCTCCCGTGGCAGGTTGTGCTGCCGCGGAGGCCTCACCGCCCCTACTATTCCCACCGCTAGCCAGGCCCTGCGGCGACGGCAGCCTCACACCGCAGCCGAACCAGTGAACCCTCGTACTCCTCTTTGCGCGGGTTTCCACTGCCGCGTCTTCCCTGGCTCCGCGTCGTCCCCTTCCTAGGCCTCGCCATCGTCCACCGCCGTGGTGCTCTCGGCGCGGCCTGGTCAACGTGGTCAAGGAACGACTTCCATCGGACGTGGACTGTGCGTGGAGAGGCTGACAGCTGGGTCCACAGCCGCAACAAGGAAGTGCCTCCTTATTACGCGGAAAATAATGATTCCTCCACCTGACAGCTGGGACCCACTGGACGGGCCACTGTATTTCGCAGAAAAAACATTTCCCCCTGACTGCTGGGACCCACCAGCTTCATCTTCGCATGCAAGGAAGTGCGTCCGGGCAAAAAAAGCGATTCGCCCCCCTGACTACTGGGACCCACTAGCTACACCTTCGCACGCAAGGAAGTGCGTCCGGGCAAAAAAAAACGATTCGCCCCCCTGACTGCTGGGACCCACCGGCTACATCTTCACACGCAAGGAAGTGCGTCCGGGCAAAAAAAACGATTCGCCCCCCTGACTGCTGGGACCCACCAGCTACATCTTCACAGGCAAGGAAGTGCCTGACAGTCGGGAACCACCTGGTCGAAGCGTACGTAGCGTTGTCATTCTGGCCGCGAACGTGTACGTACATCATGGTCGATGTAGAGGCGCGCACGTGTCGTAGTAGAGGCGCGCACGTAGCATGTACACGTACGTACAGCGGCCAGGGTGCAAGAAAGAAAATACGGCCACGTATGTGTACATACGGGCAGGGTCTCGAACGCCTACTCGCGCATACGTACGGCCAGGGCTCGTGTACATGGCTGGGTCAGAACGGAGAAACAACATCGTTGTCGTGTTCATGCGGAGGCAACGGAATGCGTCATGTTCATGGGGAGGCAACGGAAAGCGTCATGTTCATGGGGAGGCAACGGAATGCGTCGTGTTCATCGGGAGGCAACGGAACACGTGGGAGCCAACCGGCTGGGTCGGAACGGAATGTGTGGTCGTGTTCATCGGGAGGGCTTGGACGGAACAGGCGATGGAAACGAGGCCTGGCGTACCGCAAAACGGAGGAAACGGACCTCCTACGTTCGGAACGGGGTCCTGTTGATCGGGAGGGTGTGGCGTACCACAAAACGGAGGAAACGGACCTCCTATGGTCGAAACGGGGGTCCTGTTGATCGGGAGGGGTGTGGCGTACCGGAAAACGGAGGAAACGGACCTCCTACGGTCGAAACGGGGGTCATGTTGATCGGGAGGGGTGTGGCGTACCGCAAAACGGACGAAACGGACCTCCTACGGTCGAAACGGGGGTCCTGCTGATCGGGAGGGGTGTGGCGTACCGCAAAACGAACGAAACGGACCTCCTACGGTCGAAACGGGGGTCCTGTTCATTGGGAGGTGTGTGGCGTACCGCAAAACGGGACTCCACGGGATACTGTTCATCTCCACCGTCGACCTCCTCCAGCCTCCACGGGCTACCTTCGTCCTCCTCCAGCCTCCACGGGCTCCTGTTCATCTAGCCTCCACCGCGCGCTACTCCACCGGCTACTGTTCAACCACCCCTCCACGGGCACCCCTCCACCGTCTACTGTTCATCCAGCCCTCCACACCTCGGGGTCCTGTTCAACCAAGCCTCCACGGGCACCCTCCACCGTCTACTGTTCATCCAGCCCTCCACACCACGGGGTCCTGTTCATCCAGAGGCAACGCCACCGCTCGCTGTTCATCCAACCCCCCCCCCCCCCCCGCGTAACGCTCACTGTTCATCCAATCAATCGGCTTAAGTTAGTAGCAGTAGCGAAGGAATCGCTCGATCGGGTTCAGTTAACAGCCATCGATCGATCGCTCGGGTTCAGTAACACGTAGCCTGTAGTGCAATCGCTCGGGTTCAGTTAGAGCCCAACGCCTCGCTCGGGTTCAGTTAGAGCCAACGCCACGCACACACGCGCGTACGTGTACGAGAGAAACGCGCATCGCTCGGCCCCCGACCTCCCACCATAACCGGGAACTCCCCGAAATTTTCCTCCCCCTCGCTTCTACCATGATTTTTTCCGTCCTGGACGGCCCAAAGAATGTCATGCAACTGCGTCTCCGGCCCGCGCAGGACAAAAAGCCCATTTTCTGTCATGATTTTTTGTCATAGAAGTAGGAGCCCACCACATCTATGATGATACCGGGTTTTGTCACAATTATCGTCATAGAAGTGTCATATGTATGACAGAAAAAAATTTCGTTCGGCCCAAAATGTCACGGATGTGTCTTTTTTTGTAGTGCCAGGCCTCGTTTCCATCGCCTGTTCTGTCCAAGCCGGTTGGCTCCCGATGAACAGCACGCGTTCCATTGCCTCCCGATGAGCATGACGCATTCCGTTGCCTCCCCATGAACACGATGACGACGCAGTTTCTCCGTTCCGACCCAGCCACAACCATGTACATGAGCCTGGCCGTACGTATGCTCGAGTAGGCATTCGAGACCCCGCCCGTATGTACGTACGTGGCCGTATTTTCTTTCTTGCACCCTGGCCGCTGTACGTACGTGTACATGCTACATGCGCGCCTCTACTACCGCATGTGTGCGCCTCTACTACGACACGTGCGCGCCTCTACATCGACCAGTATGTACGTACACGTTCGCGACCAGAATGACAACACTACGTACGCTTCGACCAGGTGGGTCCCAACTGTCAGGCACTTCCTTGCCTGCGAAGATGTAGCTGGTGGGTCCCAGCAGTCAGGGGGGCGAATCAATTTTTCTTTTTCCTGTAATATGGACGCACTTCCGTGCGTGCGAAGATGTAGCTGGTTGGTCCTAGCAGTCAGGGGGGAAACATTTTTTTTTCGCGAAATATGGTGGCCCTTACGGTGGGTCCCTGCTGTGAGGTGGAGGAATAATTATTTTGCGCGTAATACGAAGGCACTTCCTTGCTGCGGCGGTGGACCCAGCTGTCAGCCTCTCCACGTACAGTACTCTTCCGACAGAAGTCGTTCGTTGACCACATTGACCATGCCGCACCGAGAGCACCAGGGTGGTGGACGACGGCGAGGCCTAGGAAGGGGACGACGCGGAGCCGGGGAAGACGCGACAGTGGATGCCCACGCGGAGGGGAGTGCGTGGGTTGACTGGTTCGGCTGGGGGTGAGGCTGCCATCGACAGAGAATAATAGGAGGTGTGGGTGAGTATAGAGGGATGGCATGGCCAGCGGTGGCAGCACTGCCGGACACGGGAGGCAGGAGCAGGCGGCATGGCAGACGCTTGTTTGGGCGGCTGGAGCAAGGAGACCAGAGGTTGAAAAAGCACTATGACCATTGGATGGACATCGTACGGTCACTGGAGCTAGAATCGGTCATATTGACTAAGTTGACAAAGCCCTCCATCCCCGTCATCTTAGTAGGCCCACAAGTTAGCCTCCCACTATGGTGGGTCACAGCTAGCAGGGGGTATTCATTTTTGTGTGTGCGTAATAACGAGGCACTTCCTTGCGTGTGAAGATATAGCTGATGGGTCCGACCTGTCAGTGGGGGAATGTTTTTTCGCTAAATACACATGCCCTTCTGGTGGGTCCCAGCTGTCAGGTGGAGGAATCATTATTTTGCACGTAATAAGGAGGCATTTCCTTGCGTGCGGCCGTGGACCCAATTGTCAGCCTCTCCACGTACAGTCCACTTCCGATGCATGTCGTTCATTGACCACGTTGACCACGCCTCGCCGAGAGCACCACGGCGGTGGACGATGGCGAGGCCTAGGAAGGGAATGACACGGAGCCAGGGAAAACTTGGCAGTTGTTTCCCACGCGCAGGGGAGTGCGAGGGTTTACTGGTTCATCTGCCGTCACCGGAGAATAACAGCAGGTGTGGGTGAGTAGAGAGATGGCTAGGCCAGCGATGGGTGAACGAGGGGGCGGTGAGGCCTGCGCGGCAGCATAGCCAGCCGCGGGAGGAGGGAGCAGGCAGTCCCGCCGGTGCTTGTTTGAGCGGCTGGAGCAGGAAGAGCAGAGATTGAAGAAGCACGACGGCCGTTGGATGGACATCCAACAGTCACTGCACTCGTGTGTTGACTAAGTTGACACGACATTGCATGTGCGTCAACCTTATTTTTTAGGAAAGCATACGCGTCAACCTGTAGTAGGCGCACAAGTCAGCCTCAAATATGTGGAAAATAGCATACAACCCATCTGCCATTATTTCTAATAATTTACAACCCATTTGCCAATTCTTAAGAATTTTTTTGGAGCCCATCTTCTTTTTGTTAGCATCACACCCCATATTGTGGCCACGGTTAAAAATTATACGAAATTTTGCATATTTCGGTGCGGTCAACTGTTTTTAATCCCGAAATATCGAGTCACATTCAAACTATTTTGAAAAATATTTTATATAAATATAAAATCCAAATAATAGTTCAGGCATAAAAATCAATGGAATTTAAAATCTTGTAATTAAAAAAATGAAACTAATTCCCGGTTTGATTTTTTTAAATGTACAGCCCATTTCTGGGCAAACCGAATGAAACTCTCTCCTCGTCTTGAAAGATTTGCAGCCCAGCAGGGCTGATAAAGCAAGTAGGCCTTGTTTGGGTATTTCTTTTATAAAAATAGAACTGGGCTAGCCATTTTCAGCAAGAAAAAAACACAACTGGGCTCATGATGTGGTAAACATAAATAAAACCCTGGCTAGATGGGCCACAGCCCCTGCACAGCCCCGTTGTTACCCTGATCTGTCGCTAAAACTAGTATAAATAACAACTGTTTGTTCCTCAAAAAAAGTAAATAACAACTGCGCGACCTGCTGGGTCCCTGGTGTCAGCCGCTCGTTGTGTAATTCTCTCGTTTATTGACTACATTGACAATGGCGTGAGCCCCAAATGTCCAACCATTAGGCGGAACCATTTTTGGGGCTTGTAATAACGAAGCACTTGCTTGCGTACTGCCATGACGCTGGTGGGTCCCTACTGTCATACTCTCCATGTACAGTCATATCCTTGTTCCTCTCGGTTGTTGACGACGTTGACAATGCAAGAGGGCGGCACACCGCACACGGCGAGCGAACCAAGGCCGAGGACAACGGCGAGGCCTCGGACGGAACGAACAGGAGCCGTGGAAGATGCGACAGTCCAGTCGCAGGCAGAGGGGAGTATGAGGGTTGACTGGTTCGAGTGCGGGTGCGTGTTGGGGCTAACGTCGCCGGAGAATAACAGGATGTGTGGGGGAATAGAGCGAGGGACTGGCCAACGTTGGAGGGTACGAGAGGGCGGCGGAGGCGCAACCAGCCATGGGAGGCGGGAGCAGGCGGAGCCGACGGGGTGGTTTGGTTTGGGCGGCTGGAGGAAGAAGACCAGAGATAGAAGATACACAACAGATGTTGGATGTCAATCCAACGGCTGGTAGGCAGAAATGTTTGTTGACTAGCTAGTAAGTCAACACCACCTTGGATAGGCTATTTCCTCGCGGGTCCCAAATGTCAGAATCCAAATCTGTCACGGTCATGCAGCCTTTCCTATGAAAATTTACAGCCCAATTGGTGTGCTAGTTCGAAATAAGTTTGTGGGTGCTGGTGGGGGCTAATCACTTGGCTTCTGTAATGCACAGTGAGCTCTAGCATCCGGCGAGAGTGATGTTATTTCCCTTGGTTGGGATTTGTTACAATATTTCACTCTAAATTAAACGAATGGCAAGCCATTTGCCTTGTTTCAAAGAAAATATGACAGTCACATCCGAGTTGAGAAGGGCAAGAACATCTAACTCTAGTTTACAAATTGTACAAAAGCACAAGGGTTAATTGTTCCTCAGGTTTAGACAAAACCCAGGTTGAAAAGGGCAACAACATCTAACTCCAGCACTGTTTTCGCCAGTCATAGTCAAATGGATCGGTCAGGTCTATAGAATGAACATCCTGGGTCGTAAAATTTACTAGATTATGACCACAATATGTTGTAAATAGAAGCCCGACATGTTCAGAAGCTCTTTTGCCCACCTAAAACTCCTTTTTTTTGCTCTTCGACATACCCATCCGTCAAAACCATGCTGCTGATAAACTTTAAGGCTGATGGACAATAGTAACCTCACATTCAGTAGGAAGAATGTGACAAATCTAGTGTTTGCATGGTTGGCTACATATCGTTCTAGCGTTATTGTCTTCAAACGAATGTCATGAGAAGTGAGAAAATCCCGGTGCTTACGAATCCACCGATTGGTTATAACTTTCTTACCCTGTCCTGTTGCCTAAATAGACATGAAGATTGAAAACAGTTAAGGTCTAAAAAAAGAGTGTGGAAATAGCAACAGCTGAACGGTTAATTCTAGTACACTATATGCGGGCTTCCAATGTGCGTGAAATTATCACCTTTATATACAACTTCTCCAGACAGGGAAAGCATTGCAGCAAGCCAATAAATCTTGTTCAGATCAAAACTATTCATTTGGATATATAAGATCTTGATAGAATCCAGCACCAGTGATATGCTATCCATGGAGAAACTCTTCATTGAGCATAGAACATAATATTAGTACAAAATGTGTACTCCAAGATGATATATAACTTATGCGCAGAAATTTAAAATGCAGCTTATGGTTACAAGTGTAGATGATAATATAAAGTACCTGAAGAACTGTGGAGGCAAACACCATCTTGAAATGAGCACAAAGATCATGTATTACACCCAAGGTCTCCAGTTTAGGCGCAGAGAGGACAGTTATTTGCGACGGTGAATAACTGGAATCAAGGATCAACCTTTGAAGTGAAGGAGCATCTTGGATGATGAGCTGCCTTCCGTCAAAAGAAATTCCAATTCTTACAAGGTTAGGCGACTTTATTTGGAGACAACCGATTCTGACTGTGAAAACAAGCACCAAGCACTCCACGGCAGGGCAACTGGAGTGGATGATGCTATGCAATGAGGCCTTCGATATACGAACCCGCACAAGTGAAAGTTTCTTGAGAAATGGGAGTCGAAGGTTTAGTACCAGATTGTCTGGTAGGTAGGACAGCACAAAGGTGGCTGTGTGGAGAGAGGAGGAAAACCGCGAGATGGACATCGGTGCTGAGGGCACAGGTAGATGGTGTTCGGTATCTGGTAGGTGATTTCCAGGGGAATAGTAGAACTCAAGCAGCTGTAGTTCTGTGAATTCAGGGGATTTCAACCAGGCATCCGTCGTGCAGGGCATGGTATGCTTGCTCAGGTAGCATGACGGGATGCAGAGGCTTTGAACGGAGCCCTGGTGGGAGGAGATGATGGCTCTGGGGATTTCAAAATCATTGAAGAGATATAGCTGACGACAGTCGAGATTAAGGGGCACGACGCGCCATAGAGGGCGCCACCGAATTGAGAGGACTTGGGTGGGGCAGCAATCCTTGGTGGGGAGAAGCGAGATGATCTCCCCAAGGACGGCGTCTGGGAGATCGCTGATGCGGTCCACCCGAGATTCTATGGGTTCCTAGGATTCGGTGGGGGCAGGGTCGCCGCTTCTCCCCGCGCTGCCGGGTGCAGGATCTACAACATGCGTCAGCGCTGGCGGGAGGCTCATCTTCTTGGCGCTGGGGTCAGCCGACTCCATTTTCCTCGAGGGCGTCACGTCGCGCTCATGGATTTGTGCAGAGTAACGAATGAAGAGCCTAGTTGTAGTGTGAGTGAAGAAGAAGGGGAGCTGAGGTTTTTCTGTAGTAGTGAGGAAGAAGGGGAGCTGGGGTTTTCTGTAGGAGTGAGGTGAGGAATTTGGGGGTACGAGTGGAGCGAGCTGACGTGAGGTGGGTGGGAGTGAGGAGGAAGAAGAGCACCCAGGTTTTTTGGGGGGCGGTGTGCTGGGTGTGGGTAGCGCCTCTCATTAAGTAAATATATGGGCTTTTGAATTGATTTTATTATTTTCGAGGGTGGATGGGCTGTTTTGTCTTGGGCCCAGAGAAACAATTACTACTAGTACAGTGGAGACACTCTACAGCTACTAGAAAAACAATTACTACTAGTACAGTGGATACACTATCGCTTCTGGCTCCTCCTAGGTCATCGAAACGTCTCCCTCTACTGAATGCCATTTTACTTTTGTTCACCGACATGCAGGCCATGCCGCGCGCGGGCCCAAATACCATCCACCAAATTAGAAGGCAGTATGCAGGCGGAGAGTCACCCCGGTTGTAGTGCGGCAGTAATGAGCCGTCGTATCACAAAACCCCACCTCCCCGCAGTCTAAGTTTGACGGACGAAGCAACCATCATTTCACTCTTCTCCGAATCCCCTTCTCCCTCACCATCTTCAAGAAAGCCAACACTTGCATCTACCACTGTTCTTCTCTCCCAACGAAGGGAAGGTAAGAATATCCGTGATATTGATATATTTTCGTTCAGAGAAAAAAAAGAACTTTTGCAAAGCAGTAACCGATCCTCACTCTCTTTTTTGTTTCATTGTCATTGCGATTGTGTTTTCCTTCCAGTGGTCTCCTAGTATTCATCAGTTTCATGATGGACCAAGGAGAACCAAGCAAAGATCCGCCGATATTGGAGCAGACGCGAGAGGCTGATCCCCACGAGACAAAGAGCTCCAAGAAGATGGAGGCAGCCTCCGAGCCAACCCCATATATGCCCACGGCCACTACTGAGATGGTCAGCGCCCCGTTTGAGGTTACATCCCCCTAGGCACTGCAGGAGCAGTTTCCCCCCTCCGAGGATATGTCCCCCCCCCGCTGAGCTGCCCAAGGTGATTTTCTTCTTTGCCGATCTCGATTGTGGTTTTTCATCTAAGTATGTGGTGATGAATAATGCAAAATTTTATTAGCTTCGATGCCATGCTATACATAGTGGTTTAAATAACTGGTGTTTCTTATACTGGAAAGTAATTCAGAATTTGTTTCTGTTTCAATTAGAGCCTTGATGCAGACAAGGATTGTGTGGTTGTACATGTCACTCGCTATGAGGCGGATGACCTGAATATACGCACTGGGAAAACAGAGTTCTTAGGCTATTAGATCCTGGAAGCCATTTTCGCTTATACTGATGTCGAGTTGTATTACAGCCTCACTGTTGTCAGGCGTGTTGTCCAGGGTGTACTGAAGCACAAGAAGTTCAAAGCTACTCCTTCGTTTGTGAGGCATACTGTTCTTGTGAAGCTTATGCAGGAAGATGACGTGGCATGCCTCCACAAACAAGTTTATGAGTGGCAAGGCCACAAGGTTATCTTCATGAAGGTTCACAGGATTGAGCTGCTGCCGGACGTCCTCGATGATGTTCATGGCAAGGTCCGTCTTGTGTATAGCCCAAGTTAGATCAAGGCATGAAATAGTTGCCCCAGCTAGTGTTTAATACTAGTTTGGATTGTGTCTACTTATCTGAACCTTGCCTATTATCAAGCACTCTGGGGCTAGTACTCTGTTTGAATCCGTCTATGGGAACTGCTGGTACTTTTGTGTGCCCGTGAATCATGTGAGAACCATCGTAATTGTTGCCAAAATAGATGTGTCTTCTGTAGTTTTTTCATGAATATGGCATGGTAAGACATAAGTTGTCACGGTTTATCATACGAGCAGTGTGTGTTTGATGACATAGAGTACTCGTTCGAGAAATGTGTGCCGACTTATACATAAGTACTTTTAAACACTGTTGGTGATACCCCACTTCTAAGCAGTTGTGCAAAACATGGCACATTGGCTTAGCTCGCTTCAACACTAGGCTATCGACCAGCTAACAATCAATAATCTCCTGTCTGACATATAAGCAACTATGTATCTTGTTACAGTGGTTCATGCAGTTAACTGAGGCCACAATGTGAATTCCAAACGTTCACACGCTCCAGCGTTCATGTGGAACACTCACATTAAATTCGGCTTCATAAAAAACTTGAAAAGCATAAGTTAAGCAATTTTATACATCTCAATGATTCATAGAACATAACAAACATATACTAATTCACAGCAAAAGACAAAGTTGTGAGAAGGTTTACAAATCAGGAAAAAACAAGCAAGGTTCTCTGAGCAAAGGGCCTCCCGGTAGGCTTAAAATTCCTGGAGTTCACTCTCGTTTTTTCTTGTTGCCACCATACAGGGTTAGGTTCTCTCATTCCAGAATAACCAATTATAATTGTGTTCTCAGCTGGAATGCTGAACTGAACCATGTAGTGTACTGACCAGCTGAAAGTCTTGTGCATTCCACTAAATTTAAGCGCCGCTATTTGCAGAAATTAGCATACCACAATGCCTCTTGTCCGCGCACCTGTCCCAAAAACCTCCGTGCAGTCGTGCCAGCTAGTCCTCGGTCCATGGATGAACTGGAAGAAAGTGCATTCCGAACTAGGATGCAGTTATTTTTGCTCGTCCCTGCACTGCAATCAGGAAGTAAAACGTACAAATCAGCTTCTTTTAGATTGCGTTGGTCATTCTACCTAGTTAGAACCAATGTAGGAATACCTGGAACACTGGTGGTTAGAGGACGGCAGCTAGGAATAGCCATCTCATTTTGTGCAGTTGTACTAAAACTGAGGTGTGTACTTTTGATTGCGCAGATAGAAACGATATGGAGACAGACATCCCTGTTTGCGCAAATACGAAATACGGTTATTTAAACAGTGATAGATATTTGCAGTGGCGTATGATTAACACCAGCATCTATTGTGTTATAATTGGCACTAGATTGACAGTATGAAAGTGCCCTTAAGTAAGTAGCATCACATCACATCAACACTGCCACTAGATTAACATGCATAACAATAGCTTTAGTATTACTGTCATGAGAGTAGCACATGGTCAGTAAATGTGCAATCAAATTTGTCCAGTCCCACTGGCATGAAGCAATGTTAGCGGTGTGAGATTTAAGTGTAACTGCAAAAACACAATTCATGGGAAATAAAGCAAGACGAAAGCACTTCATAAAATGGTGGTGGCATTGCTTCAATTTATCGATGGCACTAGACCATTACACTACTGGAATCAGCTGATTTGCCATCTGCCAGCTCTTTGCCGTCTGCTAGCTGACGGCAAAGAAGCTCTTTGCCATCAGCTACCCAAAAGCAGACGGCAAAGAAAAGGCAGACGGCAAAGAAGCTCTTTGCCATCTGCCAGCTCTTTGCCGTCTGCCAGCAGACGGCAAAGAATCTTTGCCGTCCGCTAGCAGACGGCAAAGAGTGTGGTGGCCCCCACCCCCCGCTCGTTTGAAAAAATCTTAACGGCCCACCTCTTTGCCGTCCGCTAGCAGACGACAAAGAGGCAAAAAGGCGGACGGCAAAGGCTGGCGGACGGCAAAGAGGGCACTTGACTAACGACAGGTACCCCCCCGCCCGTTACTCACTTCCTCCTCGCCCTTCTCCTCCCACCCCGCCGCCGCCGCCGCCCGCCGCGCGCCGCCGCCCCGACGCCCCCCGCCGCCCCGTCGCCCCACCGCCCCGGCTCCCCGCCGCCCCACCGCCCCGTCGCCCCCCCGCCCCGGCCCCCCGCCGCCCCGCGCCCCACCGCCGCCCCGGCCCCCCGCCGCCCCGCGCCCCGCGCCCCGCCTCCTCCACCGCCCCGCCCCGGCCCCCGCCGCCCGTGCCCCCCGCCGGCCGGGCCCCCGCCGCCCCGCCTCCTCCACCGCCCCGCCCCGGCCCCCCGTCGCCGGCCCCTCCCCGACCCGTCGCCGCCCCCCACAGTGAGCCCCTCCCATTTTTTTTCTATTTTTTGTTTTTCTTTTCTGTTTAGATAAGGTTTTTTAGTTTAAGTTTTTTCAGTTTAGAATTAATTAGTTTAGGTTATTTAGTTTAATTAGTTTAGGTTTAATTAGTTTAAATAGTTTAGTTTTAATTAGTTTAGGTTTTTAGTTTAGGTTTAGGTTAAGTAGAAGGGGGAAGAAGAAGAAGAAGAAGAAGAAGAAGAAGAAGAGGAGGAGGAGGAGGAGGAGAAAGAAGAAGAAGAAGAAGAAGAAGAAGAAGAAGAGGAGGAGGAGGAGGAGGAGGAGGAGGAGGAGGAGGAGGAGAAAGAAGAAGAAGAAGAAGAAGAAGAAGAAGAAGAAGAAGAAGAAGAAGAAGAAGAAGAAGAAGAAGAAGAAGAAGAAGAGGAGGAGGAGGAGGAGGAGGAGGAGGAGGAGAAAGAAGAAGAAGAAGAAGAAGAAGAAGACGGGGGATGAGAAGAAGTCGAAGAATGAGAAGAAGTAGAAGTAGTAGAAGAATGAGAAGACCCCCTGACCCCCCCCCCCAACCCCGACACCACACCCCGACACCCGACCCCGACTCCACCCCGACACCCGACCCCCTAACCCCCTGACCCCGACACGACACCCCGACCGCCCGACCCCCTAACCCCCTGACCCCGACACGACACCCCGACCCCCCGACCCCGAAACAGCACCCCGACCCCGACACGGCACCCCGACACCGACACGGCACCCCGACACCGACACGACACCCCGACCCCCGACACGACACCCCGACACCCCGACCCCGAGACCCCGACCCCGACCCCGACCCCGACCCCGACATCCCGACCCCGAGCCTGACCCGACACCCCGACCCCGACACCGACACGGCACCCCGACCCCGACCCGGCACCCCGACCCGACACCCCGACCCCGAGACCCCGACCCCGACACGGCACCCCGAGACCGACACGACACCCCGACCCCCGACACCTCCCGAAAAGGTGTTCTTTGGCCTTCCAGAAGCCGACGGGGTCATATATTTGTGAATTATTAGTTAGGTCATATATCTTTCGATTTTGTTATGAAAAACATCATATATAATTGTGTTGATCGGGTAGTTTTAAATGTGCAGTTGTTTCATTGCTGCGAGGGTTGGTGTTCGACGACCTCGCCGTGCGTTTGACGAGCTCTGCCCCTTCGTTCGTGGGTGAGCACAAATGACATGTCCTCCTCCCCCATTAATTATTTGATCTATTCCGATGAAACTTGATAGCTAGATATATATTTGTCTTGAATCATCAGTATGCGTAACCAATATGTGTCTCCCGTTCGAAAGCGTCATAGTTATAAATATGCATGCATTTGCACATTTATAACCTTGATTCTTTCGAATTGTCCAACGCTATCCATGGACAGCCCGAGTATGTTTAGATTGGGTTCGTTTTCCCATATGCTTTGCTCCGGATCCGACGCATAAATTTCGTCAGTGCCTCCCCTGTTGTTCTCCGGGTACACATCCTCTCTGTTTATTGCAGAGACGTGTATCAGGAGAACAGCGGGGAGGTGCTGCCGAAATTTTGCGTAGGATCCGGGGCATAGCATGGGAAAATGAACCCAATCTAAACATACTCGGGTGGGATTAGGACCTATCATTACCTATTAGAGTGTCGGTTGCATGGACGTAATAAAATTGACAAAGTAGATCAACTGATGAATACATACATGGTGAATTATATATATATATATATATATATATATATTTGTTGTGTGTCTAGTAGCTCTGAAAGTCAAGATGAGTGATCGTGCGTGGATGTACACCGGTCACACTGGTCAGAACAAATGGATTACTGAATGGTTCACAAAAACCAAGGGGTTTGTGCGAGCCGCATTTGCAAATGGCCAGAGGAAAACCTGGTGCCCCTGTTTACGGTGCGGCAATTGGGAAAAGAGGACAGAGGCTGAAATGGGCAAACACCTGCAGAAGAGTGGTTTTACGCCCGATTATACGGTGTGGACATTTCATGGTGAGTCTGCCCAACGTGACCGAGCTGAGGTGGATCGTCGTCGCACCGACGAGCATGGTACCGGGATGGAAAACATGGTGCAAGACTTTGATGATGCTCGGGATTCGGACGAGGAGATGGAGGAATCTGCAAAGGCCTTCAATGAAATGTTGGAGTCTTCAAAACGTCCGCTCCATGAGCACACTGAGCTTTGTCAGTTGGATGCCATTTCACAAGTAATGGCTCTGAAGGCTCAGTTCAACTTGGGCAGAGAATGCTACGATGCAATGATGACAGTATTTGGACGCTTTCTACCCAAAGGCCATGTAATGCCTGCAAACCTGTACCAGTCGGACAAAATCCTCCATGCACTGAAGATGCCCTATGATAAGATACATGCCTGTGAGAAAGGATGTGTCTTGTTTAGGCTTGATTATGCGGACTTGAACTATTGTCCCATTTGCAAGTCTTCCAGGTATGTTGTGGTAGACAACGGTATGGGTGAGAAGACACAGACCAAAATCCCCGTTAGTGTTCTTTGGTATATGCCAATCGTACCAAGACTTCAATGTCTTTTCATGGTCAAAGAGACGGCCAGACAGATGACATGGCACAAAACGGGCAAAAGAACCGAACTAGATGCAGATGGGAATATGATGATTGTACACACATCGGATGGTGTTGCGTGGAAAAAGTTTGATGAATTACATGGTGACAAAGCGGCAGATCCGAGGCATCCTCGAGTCGGCATCAGCACGGATGGGTTCATTGTGTTTGGTATGACGGCAGCCCAGGAAAGGGGAGGACTTTAACCCGAGCCAGGGTCCCATTGATCCAGAGCTGGTGATGATATCTGGTGGCGGGAGGTCCCATGGCTCCATAGCCATTGGAGATGGACTTATCCGTTGTCCTAGCACTCTCCCGGAGATCAAGGCGCGCTAGTCGAGCTCCGCTCCTGAGATAAGGCCTCGTGAACGGCCAGTGCAACTCGCCATCAAGGTTAGTGATACGTACTCAGTTATCTTTCTCCATTACATTGTGTGCGCTTCCATCAATGATTACAAATGGTCATGTGAGTGGTGTTGCAGGCTGCTATACAGACTGAGAGAGAAAGAACGGAGAAACTTCTGGCGGAGGCGGCGGAGAGGCAGCGGGAGATGGAGGAGAGGACGAGAAAGATGATGGAGGAGGAGAGGGCACGGAATGACATGCAGGCAAGGGCCATGTACGAGCTCCTTGTGGTAAGTTTCTTCTGCAGATTACTTGCTAGTCTTAACATTTGAGTCTCATTACTAACTAGTATGACTCTGTTCTGAAAACCAAATGTGCAGTCTGTGTGCGAGAAGTCCGGTCAGCCCGCTCCGCCGATGCCAGTGATTGCTCCTGGGAGCACGGTGAGTTTAGTTTGAATGGACATTACTTGGTAGTCTTAACATTTGAGTGTCGTAATGCTAACGAGACATTGGAAATGATCTTTGGTGCAGCTTAACTCCAGAAACGCATCGCACGATCCTTCTCCAGGTAGCGGCACTAGCCACCCCGCTCCTACACCTCCCTGATCACGGTAAGTTTCTCTAGTGTTTTGCTTAACAAATGCATAAAGACCTAGACTTAGCTTTATTTCCTCCAATATGCTTACCATAATGACCTAGAGTTAGCTTATTTTCCTCCAAAATGACCCATTTTACCTAGGTTAGCTTATAAATGATGCAGTTCATCCAAGTTAGCTCAAAAATGACCCATTTTACCTAGATTAGCTCCTAAATGATCCATTTTACCTACGTTAGCTTTAAAATGGCCCATTTCACCTAGGTTAACTCCAAAATGACCCATCTTACCTAGGTTATCTCATAAACGATCCATTTCAACTAATTTAGCTCATAAACGATCCATTTGACCTAAGTGAGCTAAAAAACTATCCATTTCACCTAAATTAGCTCTTAAATGATCCATTTCACCTAAGTTAGCTCAAAAAGATCCATTTCAACTAAATTAGCTCTAAAATGGCCCATTTTACGTAGATGAGCTCCTAAATGATCCATTTTACCTACGTTAGCTTTAAAATGACCCATTTCACCTAGGTTAGCTCCAAAATGACCCATTTCACCTAGGTTAGCTCCAAAATGACCCATTTCACCTAGGTTAGCTCCAAAATGACCCATTTCACCTTACGTAGCTCAAAAACGATGCCCTTCACCTTAGTTAGCTCATAAATGACCCATTTCAACTAAGTTAGCTCATAAATGATCCATTTCAACTAAGTTAGCTCATAAACAACCCATTTCAACTTAGTTAGCTCATATATGATCCATTTCACCTAAGTTAGCTCATAAATGACATATACTTCTTGTTCTAGTCTTCTTCTTGTTCTAGTCACCTATTTCTAACTTTCTTATTTACCATTTTGCAGATTTCATTCACTTCATGGAAGCTAGCTTGCTATGATGGAGTGCTTTCTTTTCCTTTGATGAAACTTTGCATTGTATCTAGCTTGCTATGATGGAACTTGCTATCTTGATGAAACTTTGCATTGTAATATATATATGGATGGAACAATGTGTATGGATGGAACTTGCTTATGTATGAACAATGTGTATGGATGAAACTGATGTGATATGTGATATGAAACTTATGTGCTGGATATGTGATATGGAAATATATCTATATATGTCATATATATTTTCTGTGCAAATTGTGGGATTTAATAAAAAACAGAAAAAACAGCCAATATGCAGGCTCTTTGCCGTCTGCCACCGACGGCAAAGAGCTCTTTGCCGTCTGTGGCAGACGGCAAAGAAGCCACGTGGCAGCCAACTGTGCTTCCTGGGAGCTGACCCATTTGGTCAGTTTGCCTACAGTGGCAGACGGCAAAGACTTTGCCATCTGTGGCAGACGGCAAAGAACCTTCACTTTGCCATCTGTGGCAGACGGCAAAGAACCTGCACTTTGCCATCAGTGGCAGACGGCAAAGACCAGAGAAATTTTGCCGTCAGCGGCGGACGGCAAAGGTCTGCCGTTAGCCACTTAACGGACTGACAGCGCAATTATTGCCGTCCGCCCTCTTTGCCGTCCACCGCGGACGGCAAAGAACCTTTGCCGTCCGCCGCCAGGAAGCAGACGGCAAAGCAGCTGTTTACCGTAGCCTTCTTTGCCGGAGCCTTTTGCCGTCCGCGGCTGACGGCAAAGGTCTTTGCCGTCCGCCTTTCGAGCCTTTGCCGTCCGCCGTGGCAGACGGCAAAGTAGCTGTTTCCTGTAGTGTTACTTATAGTGACATTATGTGGCATTGCTTAATACTTCATGTGATTTTACATTAACGGTAGTGATATGGGCGTAGGGACAGCAGGGGCATAAAGTGGTGAGGCAGATGTTGTTGCCGAGAGCGGCAAACACTCAGGCAGCATGTCTGCATTTGTCCCATTTTTTATCTCCTCGGCGACATTTTCCTATGTGAGCACAGGAAATCTAGACCCGCTCATTCTCATTTGCGTTGTCCCCCAACACCCCTCACTTTATTTCCTTTTTCAACCAAGAGACAGGTCCACTTCCCCCCACCCTTCACCATCCACCATGCTTTCTTCGCCTTTTAAACCAATAGACCGGTTGGGTAGCTAGTATCTACTACTTTCCCCCGTTTCCTCTTAGAACCAAGTCCTAGATGCATGCTATAGATTTCCCAGTTTCTTCCCTGTTTGAACCAACTCTTAGATTCGACTGTATGAACTAGCTTTACCTCTAATAATAGTAAAAGTCTAGGTGGCTTTGGAACACCTGACGGAAGTAGAAAAAGATCCACAGGCAGCCACGTGGGGAGCTGAGGAAGTAGACCAATGGAGGTTTCGAAGGAATATATAGCTGAGGGTCGTCGGCATGTGGCAAAGACGGCGTCGGGAGGCCGCATCTTGGCCACAATACCGCATGGAGGAAGAAGGGGTCGGAGGCCCTCCCGAGCCGGCACGGCTGCCGATCGGGACGCGCGGCAGCCGTTGGTCTCCTCCCTCGCCGCCGACGACAGCGTGAATGATGCACCTACACCCCTGCCCCGGTCGAGGTGGTTCCGCCGGTTTCGTGACCATCCGTGAGCAGAGAGAGAGAGTGTGGCCACCTATGTCTTGCTTAGATTTGGAGAGCATGAGAGAGTGAAAGAGAGGAACCCTAGTAAAGCAAGCGCTAAGGCTCCTGCTTATATATATAGTGGAGTGATTTTGTTGTACCAGCTTCAAAAAATGCGCTCGTACGTGTACCCATGAGTGGGCGTGAGAGAACTAGTGCGTGCGTGCACCTCTTCTTTTTGTGAGAGTAAAATATACTATGCCCAAAGAACGTTAGCCACAAGAGTAATAGTATAAGTGTGTGACATGTGAGCTAAAATAAAAGGTGTGCGACGTCTTCTGTTTTTTAGAAGCTCTGAGGGTAGGGTGTGAAGAGCACATATGTGTGTGACGTCTACCTGCAGATAGACGGTGGGTGCGAGAGGACTCGGGAGAGTCGTGACTCGTGAGGGTGCGTGTGTGCGTGAGACAGAGGGGGCACGTATCAATGCAATGCATGTGTCCGTAAATCATTATCCTACAAACATTCGCCACAAGCCGTTTCCTGACGAACGCCGTAAGAACAGTTAGATTGGCATCCGACAGTGTCAGTTTTGCCATGTCATTTAACAGAGCAGCCACTCCTCCTACACACAAATATTCCACGTGAGTGTTAGCAAGTGCCGTATGCTCCTCCCTCCGTTCCAAAATGCAGTCCATATAGCTTTATTGAAAATTCGAACCTCACAAACTTTTACTGAGTTTTCGTGTACCAAAATGCACATATAGAATACCCAGTATATATCATTTCATTCATCTTCGAGAGGTAACTATAAAGATGGAGGAGAAGTCTACAAAGAAAGACCGCTGTATCACCTGCAGCAATTTCAACCATCCTTTGGTGTGGAGGAATATCATAGGAACTCTATATGATATTATTTTTGTAGGATTTTTTTCCTTTAGAGCCAATTGGTTCATAGGGATAGATTCATATACTCCACATTCCAAAGGAAATAAACATGGTATCATTTTTATAGCTTTAGTGCCACTTGGTTCATATGAATGGATTCCTATACTCCCATAATTTCAAAGGAAAATAAACATTAGCGTATATTCAATAGAAAAGTTCCTATGATGTGAACCAAATGACATCTCTTTCCTAATCCCTCCTCATAGGAATTGAGATACATGTCATCTCTAGATTCAATAGAGAAGTTCCTATGATGTGAACCAAATGACATCTCTTTTCCAATCCCTACTCATGGGAATTGAGATACATGTCATCTCTTTCCCTACAACTTCCATGTATCCATCTTCTATACCTAAATAGCTAGTACAACCCACTAGTAGCTTTTTTCCTAGACATGCAACTATGGCACAAGAACACGTCATGCATGCAAGTCATAAATCACATTGTTTTTTCTACTCCATGCATGCAAGCACCACATCATCAATTCGTGCATGTTACTCATAAGTTATATCTTGCATTAAATTTTGCATTGACAATGTATGTGCTGGTCACGTGCACACATATGTAGTTCACATTCACATTTTTGTTAGAAATGCCATTCTTTTAACTGCAATTCATTTTTTCTCTTTGTACTCCCTCCGTCTAGGTGTGTAAGTCATCTTCCGAAAACCAAATAATCCCAAAACACTTTGGCATGGTACATTAACTCCCTCCTCGTTTCTTGTTTTGTGACATATCAACCAATAAGAGATGTGGGCCGTGCATGCTTTTTCCGAAAACACAAGAACTTCTCCTTTGTTCTAGAATCTTCCATATCATAATTTCCCACACTTTTTTTTTCTAAATGAATTGCCATTATTTGTTTTTTACTTTATGCTTTAAAATGCACAATCCCACGAATCTTAACCTTTTTATAAAACTAATTGATTTTGAATGAGATTAA
The DNA here is from genome assembly GCF_002575655.3 of Aegilops tauschii subsp. strangulata. Taxonomy (NCBI): domain Eukaryota; kingdom Viridiplantae; phylum Streptophyta; class Magnoliopsida; order Poales; family Poaceae; genus Aegilops; species Aegilops tauschii. Next base: position 95,133,689 of record NC_053038.3, read on the forward strand.
CTATAAGAACTAAACGAACATATACATCATGCATATATGACTCAAAGCTTTACATGCTATAGTTTGTATTTATTCATAATTTGTTTCCAAATCTCATGCGTTCAATGCATGTACCTTACTAGTTCTGAGTAGAGTAGCAAATTTCACGCGACCGCGGGTATATCAAAATGCAGGGCCCATGCATCATTGCCTTTCGGTCGAACCTACGTCCACAATTTTTTGTACGTATATCTCCACTGGTCCCCGAACCCAAAATGCTTCCTCGTTCCCGTAAAACCAAGCGGCCCACACATATTAAGGCGTCGACTCAAACTCAATCGCTCGCCTGTTTACTACGACGTGGCCCCGCATGCCGTAGTACTCCTACAAACCCTACCACCGCACGCATCATCGGTTTCTTCAAGATGACGAGGGAGAAGCGGATTTGTAGTGGAGGCGCTTTCAAAAAAAAGATTTGTAGTGGAGGCCCCTACCCTAGGGTGCCCTAGGTAGCTGCCACACGCATCATTGGTTTTCTCTTTTCTTTATGCTCTTGAGCCCTAGAGTGAAATGATGGTTGCATCGTCCGTCCAGCTTAATGCGGGAAAGGTGGGGCTTTGTGATTTGACCCCTCACCGCTCATTTACTACTACTGCGGCGCCACGACCGGGGTGCCTCCAAGTCCAACCGCTGCTCCGAACTGTAATTTGGTGCATCACACGTGGAACAAGACGGTGGATGAGCCACATGTCGGCAAAAGGGGTCCTTTTAAGCGTGTCACCATTTCGTGTGCGGACTGACCCTGCTTGAGTTGCTACGCCAACACGACAGGAGCAGCCTACCACTTGGTTTTGCTCCTCGGTGAATCCCGACTATATTGATCTAAAAAGATATGTACTGTACTACCCTCTCCGTCTCGGTTTATAGGGGCGCACGTAGTTCTCGGTCATCCATTTGACTAACTAAATATGAGTTACTATGTCACAAAAAGTATATCAGTCGATTCTTAAGCGGATGTAGTTTCTAAACATATACTGTTCATCACATATATAGCCAGTTAAATTCTCAACCTAGAACGACGTGCATGCCCTGTAAACCGATACGGAGGAAGTAGTAAAAATGAGGTGATTTTACCGAGCGATGGGCGGGGGAGCATGGCCTGTCATGCGGTCCCACGTGTCATGATGTACCAAGGCGATGCACGTGTCCCTCTTGAGGTAGAACAATGGCAGAAGCAATACTACGTGGTTTTCTTGAAGGAGATGATGGTGAAGCGAAGTGTGAAATAATGGTTGCTTCGTCCATCTGGGAAGGTGCGGCATTGTGATTTGACGTCTCATTGCTCATTACTACTACTAGGGTGCTACGACTGGGGTGCGTCCCCCTGCTGTTCTGCACTGTTAGTTGCTGCATGACACGTCGACCCGGTTGCTATATGTCCCACATGTCGGCGAGAGGAAGTACATAATTCATGAAAGCGAGCGTCGACGGAGGAGTACAAGACTCGGCTTGGTTTTTGCTGCTTCGCGCGATCCATCGATACAAACCCGGACTAAAAAAAGGCGAGGGCGGGTCTTTTCCCGCGCGGCAGGCAGGGGAGTTTGGCATAGTCTGTTCGAGACAACGAGGCAGGAAGGGAAACAAGCAAATAAAGGTTGAGCGACTTAGTTTTGGGAAAATCTGATTTTACGGAGTACGTACCCACTATGGAGGTAGTATACTACTTACTACTCCCTCCTTTCCGGTTTATAGGGCTTGTCTAAAAAAAATCGTTTTTCCGTTCTATAAGTCTCAATTCTACTAGTAGTAGTAGTACCATCACATGTTGGATTTCGAGGTGCGTTAAATCACCCGATGCAAGCATTGTCAAGAGAAAACTCACCAATGCGTGTAGAAGTTCATGGAAATTTAGTGGTCATGCATGCATTCGTTCTAATTAATGCCTCGGTAAACATAACTTCTTGAGAAAAACGAGCGTACATTACTTGTGCAAACTACGAAATTAATTCCACCACTCACCGTCTACCTTGGTTGGAGAGATTTTGAAATTGAGCCATAAACTGGAAAGGAGGGAGTAGTAACATAGCCTAGGGTAGCTTGCTGCACCACGGACTCCAAGGAAATTGCTGTAGTAGTACTACTCCTATATACTACTCCAAGGAAATTGAGCCATAAACTGGAAAGGAGGGAGTACTACTAAAAGACATATATTCCAAACAATATGATAATCTCTCTAACCAATGTAGGGACGAGGAGTAAACGGAGGGAGTAGTAAAATTTTCTCCTCGTCCTGCAAGCCACCGCCTACGTGGGCGAGGGAGCGGGCGTAAGGCGTAGTACTACTACCTCTATCCTAGTTTATAGGTCACCTTTGTAGTTCGTGCCAAATTTTTACCAAATATTTAGCTAACAAAATGTTAATGCATGTCAACAAAAATTATATCGTTGGATTCGTATTTCAACATAGTTTTCAATGATATAATTTTTGGTAACATGCATGAACGTTTTGTTAGTTCAATCTATAGTCAAAATTTGACACAATATACAATGGGAACCAATAAACCAATATACAATGAGTCGTACTAGCAAGCTTCACCTCGTCCTGCGAGCCACCGCGCCCGTGGGCGGGGGAGACGGCGTAGTAAGCAAGCTTCGCCTCGTTCTGCGAGTTGACGGGACACATCAAAAGTAATACGTACAGAGCATCTCGAGTGTATAGAAGCTTGCCTCTTTTTTAACATAACGCGTTAAGTTGCAATTTTTTTGTTCACCCGTGGTAGACGATCCTCCATCAAGTGGACAACCAGTACACATGTCAAATTACCACGTGGGCTGCCATTTCGTATAGAAATGAGCTCCACCGTGTACCCGCGCGGGTGTGGTTGGGAAAGAGATGGGAGTACGTGCGCCGTGTGTGCACCTCTTCTCTTCTTGCACGTCCCCCACCTACGTGGGTGTGTGTGAGAGAGATACAAACCTAGACATAATGCGCCGTCCATCCCCATGCCTCCGCCCAGTCCGACCACCAGTCACCACCACGCCCCACTCCTCCTCACCTTATCTCTCATCTTTCTCGAGACTAGCAATGTGCCCGTGCGTTGCAACGGATCCAAAGTAGAATAGTACTGGTTCACAAACTTGAAAGAAAACACTCTTGTTTTGATATACATGTATACCACTAAAAATATATTACGTTTCACTCAAAATCTCTTTCTCAGGTTGTTTTGACGAGGCGAGGGAGGGATGTGGTTGCTTTCAAGATAATAAGGGGTTTTCTTCAAATTGGAGCAGAGAAGTGGGCTATTGTTGCAAAAATGCCACAACTTACCTCGCAGCCATTAGATGTAGATCTAATGGTCAGAAAGGACGGATGGCAGACACACCATCATCACCAACTGAGTCTTTTATAGGAGTAGGGATATCATTTTTTCAATGAAATTCTCAAGATACCATTTTTCCGATAAAATTCTCGAGATATCATTAATTTTACACATGGGATTACTCCTGCATGGGTCAATCACAATAGGTGTTTTGTAAAAAATGCATCTTGATGTTCCCTGCAATGCAGGGCATCTTGCTAGTCCATGAAAACAGCACATGGCAAAATTTCACGGCGAACGAGGGATTTGAATCTGCTGGGAGGGGTTGTTTGGATTTTGCCCGGGGTAGCCAAAATATTGGCGACCCTTTTGTCCACCGGTGCCTTTGCCACCGAAGAACGAGGAATGGCTCGGGTGCTCATGCATCCTCCCGCGCGCACGTTGGAGACGAGCTCGCATGAGCTGTGCTTTTTTTGTCCCACCACACCGCCCGAGCCGGCCGCAGACCGACCGACGACCCGCATCTTACGCCATCCAACCGTAGCCGCACACATTTTGACAGCAACTCAACCAACCGGACAAAATTCATGCAAACACGGTGATATTTCTCATAAACAATGACGAAATTCATATAAAATACCGGATTTTCATACAAACATGACGGATTTCATTACATTCAAATCAACTAGGCGGTGCTAGTTCTAGACAGCACATGTATATAATACCTGGCCTAAATGGTCGCCCGCCGATCCATTTGTGTTCCTCATGTCCGGCAGCACGATCACCGGACTGCCGGGAGCCCCGAAGGTATATGCTTCAGCGCGAAGGACGGCTCGCTTCCCCACTGCCCAACTGATATGGTTGGCTGATGCCCAAGATGATGGTGGAAGGGGGCTTCTCCAGTTCCGTGGAGCCCCTGCGGGGTCAATGAAGGTCCTCGCAACAAAAGGATCCGGCAAGACACCTGCTGTGTACGCCGGCGTCGCCTCCGCGGTGGCCTTCATGGGACCCAAGCGGCGGCGGCCTCTCGTGTTCTACTTCTCCTCGATGATGGCAGTGGACGCGGAGGCGCTGGCCACTGACTCGTCGCTCTCCGTGCACCGGCTTCTGTCTCTGCTTGCATGGCGTGGCCGCCGGCATGGGAGTCTCGGCCACAGAAACGGGAGACGCGGTCGCAGACACGGGAGGCGCGGTATGAGGCGGCGGCGTGGACGGCAGCGATGATGCCCGTGCGCCGCTCCTCGTCGAGCTGGCCTGGAGCGGCGAGTTGCTGAACCGCGCGCCGGCTTGAGGCGGCAACTGGCTCCGTCGGGCAAGGGGAAGGAGGTAGATCAGCGATCTGCATAGCTCGTATCCGGCGGGCTCGGCGGGCCACCCAGCCGGCGATGCGGGATAACTACTCTTCGTGAGCCATTGTAAGAGTGGACAAAATGGTGAAGGAGGAGATAGGGGAGCGGCGGAGGGGTGCGATTCTTGGCCGGCATTTGGCCTTGTTTAAATAGGAGATTAAATAGACAGCCGGCGGGAGGAGCTCGGCCGGCGTTGCGTTTAATGCCGGCCCAGTCATGAACGGACGTGTGTCCAGAGTGGGTTTCTCGGCTTCCACATGGGTTTCATGGGGCGTTTGAATGCGGCAAGGACGTGTGTTCAGCCGGGCATGGATCAAGTGGCGCCCTCGACTCTGACTTACAACACCGCGCCGTTCTTCCACTAACGTGTGGGCTCTTTGGGTACATGGCCCGCATGTCAGTGACCCAACGCAAGCAGCGCACGGCAGAGGAACTTTTGGTGGGCCAGGGCGGTCAGAAGCGGGCATTTCATAAACCAATGATTGTTCATTGAGTGTGACATCATCTATTTCATCTAGATAAGCCTACTATATAATGTAAGAGAATTTTAAAATTTTCATATATACGTTGATAGCCCGTTCGATACGTTGTCATTTATAAAGACCGCTGCAAACATCAATGTTCAGCTTATCACAGACAAGATTGATTAAACCTTACAAAAAAAGATAAAATTGATTAATACCCGTAACAATCCATGTCCTTAACAAAGGGTGCATGCACGTATAGGTTGAGCGTGTGTCTTGCGTCCTGTGCGGTGTCGCCGGTGTGCATGCAGGTGTGCGAGTGTTGCGTGCGTGCATGTGTACATTTCAGTGTTGCATGCATGTGTGCGTACGTGCGTGTGTTCATGAGTGCATGTGTACGTGTCAGTGTTGCACGCCTGCATGCGTGCGTGTGTTCGTTATGTGTACGTGTCAGTGTTGCATGCCTGCATGCGTGCGCGTGTTCGTGCGAGTGTTGCGTGCGTGCACGTGTACGTGCAGGGTGAGGCTGCACGTCAGTCGAATGACCTTTTCATCTCTGGTCAGTAGATTTTCCAGCCGTTGGATACAAAATCAAGGGCCTACAGTTTATCTTCAACCTCCACCCCCTGAGCTGCCAGCCACCGCCGGCTGAACCGCCGGCCGCCGCCGCCCGCGGCCGGCCCGCGCGGCAACGCCGCCCCGCGTGCCCCGAAACCACTACCCATCGCCGGTCCGCCACCGCCCCGGCCATCCCTCTAGGCCCCCCCCCCCGCGCGCCGAGCTTTTTCTCCGGCGATCCCCACACCACCGCCCAATAACCACGCCCCCACCGCCGATGACTGCCAACCAGAGGTCTCACGACTTCGAATCCCCACCGACCACTAATTTATTACCATTTCTGTCCTTCATATACGCGCTGACGGGTGGGCCCTATGGTAATGTGCGCTGCTGAATGTGGACCGTTTGACTGGTCAATTGATCGTGTCATCAACAAATTACGGAGCTGTATGGTGAGCCAGTGACCGTATGATCACCCTAAAATGTATTTTATTAACACAGTACAGACTCAAACTACCATTTCTTTCTTTCATATACGCGCTGACAGGTGGGCCCCACGGTTACGCGAACACTAGTTGCACCACGTGGAACGTTTGACTGGTCAATTGATTGTGTCATCAACAAAATACAGAGTTGTATGGCTGAGCCAGTGACCGTATAATCACGACATGTAGTTTTTTAACACGGTACAGACGCAAGCGCTCATATATACGCGCAAGCACTCACCGCTATAAGCGCACACACGCAGACCCTACCCCTATGAGAACCTTTGAGAGAGTGAACCAGCATATGATCTTGAGATTTTACGAAGTCACCATAGGTGCCTCGTAGTTGAGTGGAACGTCTCCTCCCACTGAACGTATATCGCCAGAAAAATACTGAAATTAACCCAGGATAAATGCGATCACCAGGACTTTAACCCTGGTGGGCTCGAGAAACCACTGTCCTCCTAACCGTCCAACCACAGGTTGGTTAGCACCACAAAATGTATGCGCTGACCGTGATGAGCTTATTCTAAAGTCCAGTGACCATATCGTGCTTTCGCTTCAAATACGATGACCGTAAGTGTCGTTAACAAAATACGGAGCACGCATCAAATACAATGTCTGTCAGTGTCATCAACAAAATACGGAGACGTATCGTGAGCTAGATACCGTATGATCACCACGAGAATATATACGATGACCGTAATGAGCATATTCTGAAGTCCACCGACCGTATAGTGCTTTTGCTTGAAATACAGTGACCGTCACGCGTGAATGTGTCATGGGCATGCATACTTTTAGAGGGCCGAGAGATAGTTTGTGTGCATACGTGAAAGTGGTGTAGAAAGAGGGGGTGTCCGGTGGAGACAAGGAGAGATATGCCCTTCGTTTCTCTTTCCATGACTAATATTTTAGGAGAAAATATAAACATTCACAATGCAGAACAAATATTTTTGGATGCACCATGCAATAAACTTTCATGTATTAGTGGCCGATTGCGTGTGTGCGTATAGAGGGCTAGTAGAGACCGTGCCTGTGTATATATGCACGTGAGAGAAATAGTGTTTTCCAACTGAGATTAGTGAAAAGAGTGGTACATAGTAGTCAGAAAGAGAGAGAGAGATACAGAGAGAGTGTGTGTGTGAGACACCCCGGGAGAGATTATGAGCATGTGTGAAAGAGAAATGCCTATGTATATAAAGTGTGTGCACTTATGCGTTAGATAGAGAGATATATAGCACGTTTGTGAGAACGGGCCGAGGCATAGTGCATCTACGTGTAAAAGGCGGTTCTACGCATTAAATTAAAATATAAATGGCATTATTATTTTTGGATGAGATCATGAATTTTGCAATTTGCGTATGATCGAAAATTGGTCTATCAGACACCCATACTCTATTGAATTCTAACATGTGCATGTGTTTATTTCATATTATCGATCCATAGAGTGAGGGCGGTTTGAACTACATGCAATGCATTGCTTTTGCAATTCATATATAAAAATTAATTTGTGCACTCCATGTTGTTAGTGTGAGGCACTTTATACATTTGTCACTTACATGTATACATTCCAAATTGCTAGCTACGAAATAGAATACATGTTGAATTCAACATAAAGGGGGTTTCGAAGATTCGAATTCATAGGAAGTGCATTCATCTATTTGAACCCGAGATAATGGCATTTGTAAATCAGATCTAAAAGGGGGCATCAATCTTTGTTGTGCGTTTGAACATGCTATATATTCATACGCATGTCTAACTATTTTTTTGCAACCAAGGAGATTATATCTGGAACCATGCATGAACTGAGGGTAAGTTGCATATTTTTTAATATATACTCGTGTAAAATGTATATTCAAATGTACCCCATCCATTTGAAACTAATCGTAGTTTTAGGACTTTCAAGAGTAAAGATTTGTGAAGTTCGACAAATCCTAAAAGTTCAATTCAAGAGAACCGAAAACTTTAATGCTTCTGCTCCCAAATATTGAACGAAGCGCCAAATAAGCCTCTTGTCACCCGAAACCACGCGAGACTAATGTTTGGTGGTAGGAAATTACTGTCCTGACTCTGGCACGTGTAGCCTATCGGCCCGATGTCCAAAGGTCTAAACCGGGGTAGGTTTTAACTTCACCAACATGCCAGTCTCAACCACGTCCTAGAAGCATTCATACGCCGTGGGCGCCTAAACACCCATGTGCTCGGCCGAAATCTTTCCCGCCCACCATTTGGGACACCTGAGATTACTGTCCTACCCCCGACCTGCAATATGTCTGAAATTTTAGATGGGGGCAAAGTTTGTAACTTTCCCCAAATTTCAAACAAGCGCGTCCCAAGCCGAAACATTGTTCACCCTTAGTTCCCCCTCCCTCCGTTTCCCCATTCATACTCCGTGGGCGCCAAAACGCCCACTCCACCAGTCGCGAAACCCCAGCCTCCTCCGTCCTCCACACCATCGCGCCCAATCCACCGCCGCCCTCCTCCATCATGCCGGAGCCGGTACCCCGATGTCGTCGTCCAACACAACCGCAACCGCAACACCCTCAAGGACTTAGCAGCTGAAGCCGAGGCAGAGCTGCCTCCACGACGCCGATGCCGATGTGCGCCATACCAGAACCACTTCGACCATGCCGCCCTGCACCTCACCGTTGCCGCTCCACTATCGCAACCGTCCACCGCACCGGAGCTGGTCCCGCTACGTCGTCGTTCGCCGCCTCGGATCTGGATCCCCGTCGCCGACAGACGGCCACCGCACCACACTCAACAACTTGGCCAAGGGTTCGTGCAAGGCTCCACCGTCCTCCACAACTTCTCGTTTCTAGCAAACCACAAGTAGATCGTTGGAAAAACAGAAGGAGGACACAGCACTGCCAGCAGAAAGAGGTACTCTTCCCTTATTCGTGCAAATCTTACGTCGCTGCTCCAACGTATTCATCCCACGAAAGAAACTAGTTGAGCGCTTCGTACTGCATCTTCTTCGTGATACTAAATGCACAAGGTTTGCTCCCATTTACTATTTCACCTTTGCTAGAGGTCAGTAGCCCGCCTAGATTTCAATTCAGGGTCAGTCGAATCGCAATTAAAAGAAGCAGCACCCGCTTAGGCGCGCGGAGGACCTAGTCTGCCTGTTCACCGGGGAAGCGGCACATCGGTGTCTATCATAGGGGTGTGGGGCGCAGGAGCTGCTTGCGCCCGATCTGGAGGTCAGTGGGGCTTGAAGGGATGGCCGGGGCGGTGCCAAGCATGGCGGTGCGGTGAGGTCGAGGGGAGGGCGGAGGCAGGGGACTCGGCCAGTGGTCGCTGGCGTTTCGAGGAAGATCGTAACACTGACTGGCTGGAGGTAGATGAAGGCGATCTGCCCGGTCTTTATACGTCGGACGATGCAGAAAAAATGGACTGACCTATTTGTTTTTAGTCGACGGTTATTTTCATAGGACCACACCTTGTGGTGTGCTGGAGGAGCATCTACATTTCCCAGCCATCCCTGTGCTCATATTTCAAAATCCTAGAATCTAGTAATTTCGTGTGCCATGCATGTTGTAGAGCTATCATGTGTCTCCCGTCATTTATTTCTCACTGACCTGCTATCTGCTACCTTTACACTGTACTACTTGTGCACACACTTCACCCATACTCACACTATTGTTTTTTATGCATGGGTATTTCAGACTCTGACGCAGCGTTGATGAATACAAAAAAGAAAAGACAGAATTCGCTCCAGTGTAATTAGAAGATAAATACTAAGTGTCTCAGCGCTCTAAAGGGTGCAGTGCCAGCAGATGGAGACAGTAAATGTAGCTCTGCAGTTGATGATCTCAATTGCCACACACAACCATCCCAGGTGCTTGCTTTAACTTCACGCTGTCAAATGTGGTTGCATGTTGCATATGGTGTCTAGCTTGTATTGCTTTCAATTTGGTTAAATTGAATCAGCTTACTTTACACATTATACCTTTGATAATGACATGCCATCATGTTTTTGATACATACTACATATGTCTATTAACCATGTTCGTACATCAAACTAATGTTCTTTTATATCCCTCATCAATCACTTATGACGAGACAGTCACCCGAGTGGGTTACTGTGAGACGCGCTACTCGTTTAAAGAGTGCAGTGTCAACCTCCCCACATGATTCTCAAGAAACAACAAGGCTAAATGAAGATAGTCAACATAGCCCTCTAGTTGATGACCGCAATTCCCCCACACCACCATCGCAGGTGCCTGCTCTTACTTGGCAGTGTGATATGTGGTTGCATGTTGCATATGGTGTCTACCTTGTAATGCTTCTAATTAGGGTAAATTGCATCTGCTTAGTTTACACATTATACCTGTGAATATGACATGCCTTCCTATTTTTGGTACACACTACATCTATGTGTTAACCATGTTCTTACAAGAAACTACGTCTATTCTGTATCCTGCATCAATCACTTACGACGAGACACCTTTATTTGTTGCATATTGCATATTATTTATAGCCTGTTGCGCTGTATTGCTTCTAATTTGGTCAAATACATTTGTTAGGCCACCCTTTTAATTTGGTAGAGTGATATTGGTTTCATCTTTCATATGGTTTCTAGCTTGCATTGCTTCTAACTAGTTCAAACACCTTGCGCTTAGTTTACACTTTATACATCATACATGTTGAAAGCTGAATAAAACTGATGCTTATTGATGATTTGGTGCGGCATACAAGAGTATATAAGAGGGTACAACCGACTTGGGGTAGGGGTACAAAACTGACTTGGACTAGAAGTCGTATACCATAATGACTACTCTAACATCCCCCCGCAGTATCAACGGCAGGCTCGACGACGTTGAGACTGATACAGATATCTTGAAACGGCTTAGTAGGCAGTGCCTTGGTGAAAATGTCAGCAAACTGAGCCGTAGAGGGAACATGAAGCACCCGAACCTGACCAAGATCAACCTTTTCACGAACAAAATGAATATCAATCTCAATATGCTTTGTGCATCGGTGTTGAACTGGATTGCTGGTCATGTAGACTGCTGATATGTTGTCACAGTAGACAATAGTGGCCTGCTCAATAGGCCTGTGTAGCTCGGAGAGTAACTGCCGAATCCAGATTGTATCTGCAACGGCATGTGCCACAGCGCGATACTCAGCCTCGGCCGACGAACGTGAGACTGTAACCTGTCTTTTCGAAGACCAAGAAATCAAATTGTTACCAAGAAAAACACAAAAACCGGAAGTGGACCTTCGAGTGTCAGGACAACCAGCCCAGTCTGCATCAGAGTATGCGGTAAGCGAGTTTGGAGAAGAATTATTGAGGTGGAGACCATGATTGAGAGTTCCTTTTAAATACCGAAGAATGCGTTTAACATGATTATAGTGAGGAACCCGGGGATCATGCATATAGAGACATGCTTGTTTAACAGCAAAAGAGATTTCAGGACGAGTAATGGTGAGATATTGGAGAGCACCTGTTAGGCTACGATAGAGAGTAGGATCGGAAAAGGGTTCACCGGTAGCCGAAAGTTTAAAACTAGTATCGACAGGAGTGCGAGATGATTGACAGTCAAGCATACCAGCACGATTAAGAAGATCAAGAATATACTGGCGTTGGGAAAGAAAAAGGCTGGAGGAATCGCGAACAACAGCAATGCCTAAGAAATGATGAAGGAGTCCTAGGTCAGTCATAGAAAATTCAGATCTAAGAAGAGAGACAATATGATCTAAGAACTTTTGAGAGGAGGCAGTAAGAATGATATCATCTACATAGAGAAGTAAATAGGCAGTGTCAGAAGTTTGATGATACACAAAAAGAGAGGTGTCGGAGAGAGATTGAGTGAAGCCTATTGTTTGAATGAAGGAGGAGAAGCGTTGAAACCAAGCTCGTGGGGCCTGTTTAAGACCGTAGAGAGATTTCTGAAGAAGACATACATGAGTTGGAAAGGATGGATTTTCAAAACCCAGAGGTTGCTGGCAGTAGACAGTTTCTTGAAGGGAACCATGGAGGAAAGCATTTTTAACATCAAGTTGGTGAATGGGCCATGAAGAGGAGACACCAACACTAAGAACGGTGCGAATGGTGCTAGGTTTAACAACAGGAGAGAAGGTTTCTTCGTAATCAATTCCTTGTTGCTGAGAAAAGCCACGACAAACCCACCTGGCTTTATATCGTAAGAGGCTCCCATCGGAGTGGAACTTTTGGCGAAAAATCCATTTTCCAGAAACAATATTTGTATTGGGAGGACGAGGAACAAGTTGCCAGGTGTTGTTTTGAAGTAAAGCATTATATTCTTCTTGCATGGCAGCGGCCCAATTGGGATCAAGTAGAGCAGTTTTGTAATTCTTTGGAAGAGAAGTGAGAGATACGGAGGTATGAAGGTTTAGGCGGTCTTGGGGTTGATGAAATCCTGATTTGGCCCTAGTACGCATGCGATGATCATTAATCGGGGCTGCTGTAGGAATAGCACGAGGGGGTAAGGTGGGTACTGGTGAGTCCGGCGCAGCGGAAGAGTCGGACGAAGGAGTAGGGCTGGGTGGTGGAGTGGGAGCAGGGCTGGGTGGTGGAGTGGGAGTAGGGGCCGGGGGTGTTGGATGGTGTAGTAGTGCGTTGTGAGAAAGTAAAAATGTGCTCAGCAAACGTGACATGACGAGAGACATGAATGTGTCCGGTGTGAAGGTCGAGACAGTGATAGCCTTTGTGCTCGTCAGAGAAGCTGAGAAAAGCACATGGGATAGAGCGTGGTGACAATTTATTTGCAGAAGTGGCGTAGGCATTGGGAAAACCGAGACAGCCGAAAACACAAACCGCGGAGTAGTCGGGGTGGGAAAGAAAGAGGGAATAATAGGGAGTAGTGTTGGGTTTAGTTTTAGAAGGTCGAATATTTAGAAGGAAGGTGGCCATGTGTAGGGATTCAGCCCAAAACTTGGGAGGCATAGATGATTGAATGAGGAGAGTGCGAACTATATCATTGATGGTGCAAAGAGAGCGTTCTGCTTTACCATTTTGAGGGGATGTGTAGGGACATGAGAACCTAAGCAGGATGCCATGTTGTACGAAGAAAGTATGATTTTTAATGTTATCAAACTCGCGACCATTGTCACATTGGATAAAGCGAATTGGGAGGAAGAAGTGAACAGACACATAGCGTTGAAAATTAAGGAAAAGAGAATGGACCTCGGATTTGTTGCGTAGAGGAAAAGTCCAGACAAAGTGGGTGAAATCATCTAGGATAACAAGGTAGTATTTAAAACCCGAAACACTTGCAATGGGAGAGGTCCATAAATCACAATGTATTAATTCAAAGGGATAAGTGCTACAAGAACTAGAGGAACTAAAGGGAAGACGCACATGTTTGCCTAATTGACAAGACTCGCAAAACACAGAATTATGAGAGTCCCTATTACATGGTATGGTAAATTCACTAAGCATAGAAGCTAAGACGGCGGGGTTGGGATGGCCCAAGCGACGATGCCAGAGATCGACGGAGGCCAACATGGATGTTGGAGGGGTGGCGGCAGGAACTCCATTAAGAGAATAAAGATCACCGGAGCTATTGAAGCGAGCGATCTCGGCCTTGGTCAGGTAATCCTTTACAGATAAACCAAAAGGGTCAAATTCAGCCGAAACTAGATTGTCGCAACTAAATTGGCGAACAGAGATAAGATTTTTAATGAGGGCGGGTGCAACTAGAACATCGCGAAGTAAAAGAGGTTTGGTGGAAGAGGGAAGTTGAGCCTGACCAACACAATATATAGGAATAGATGATCCATCTCCAAGGATAATGGAAGGGAAAGGAGATTTAGTGCAAGAAGATAACCAATTACTAGATGCAGACATATGACTAGAGGCCCCTGAATCAAAGATCCAATCTGTACCTGAGTTTCCTTGTGCAGCAAAGTTATCCATGGCCTGGAGAAAGGCAGCTTGATCCCAGCTCGGTGTCGCAGGTGAGGGTGGCGTCGGAAGCAGTGCCGGCGGATACGATGGTGAAGGCAGTAGGGCGGCTGGGGAGTGTAGTAGGCATTGGCCGGCTGTGGTGGGGTGGCGTCGGGAGCAGGGCCGACTGAGGTGTGTAGTAGGCGCCGCCGTCGCTGGTGTAATGACCATAAGGAGCATACGTCGGGGCGGCGTGATAGGCATTGGCCGGCTGTCGGGGGTTGAGAACCCCGGGAGCACCAGTAGGCGGCCGAAGGCCGGGTTGCCAGGCACCTGAGTATGCCGGCGGAGCACCGAGGGTGGACGGAGCGGACCAGGGCATGGGCCATGCTTGAACAAGCCCCGTCCAAGGATCATGAGGAGGCCGCCATGCAACCGCAGATGGAGCACTGGTGGGTGGTGCAGGACTCGGTGCTGGTGATGTCGTAGGCGGAACCGAACGAGTCAACGGCGGCCTGTAGATAGGGTTTTTGCCGCGGTAGTTCGGACTAGGACGCCAGCCTGGGGGCGGTTGAACAGATGATGATGCGGACGGCCCGGCGGCAGGACCCGGCCTGGAAGGCGGCGCTGGTGTAGACGACAGAGGAGGACGAGCCGCAGCATGAAAGACCTTGGGGCGAGAGTCCTTGCGAGCTTGTGTTTCCGCCGCGAGTTGTAGCAAGGAACGAACTTCAGCGAAGGTAGGAGGGGGCCGTATCATCAGTATGAACGAGGCTTGCTTGTCAAAGTCTTCGCTGAGGCCGACGACGACGATATTGATTAGCTGTGAGTCGCTAACTGTATCGCCGAGTTCGCGGAGCTCATCACCAATGGTCTTAACGCGCTGGCAGAATAGTTCACCGGGGCGTCTCCTTGCACCATATTGCGAAGCTCGGTGTGGAGAGCGTTTTTCCGAGCGTCGGTGTTGCTTTGGAAGAGCTGACGGAGGGAGTGCCAGATGTTGGCAGCGGTGGCGCCGTCGTGATCGAGCATGTTGAAGATCTCGGTGGTGATGCGGGTGTAGAACCACTGGACGATCGCGAGATCGTCTTTCAACCATTGCGGATCGTCGGGGCGGGGAAGACAGTTGGCGGCGACATGCGAGCGCAGGTTGCAGCGGCCGAGGTGGAGATCGAAGAGATGTCTCCAATGGTAGTAGTTGTGGGCGGCGAGATCAAGAACTATGGGGATGTAGGGGCTGACGTCGGAGATTGTGTGAGCAAGAGATATTGGTGCGGCGAGGATGGGTGCAGGGTAGTTTTGTGGAGCTATGGTGAGGGCCGAGAGAGAAGCGGCCGCGGCGTTGGCAGCCTTGGCGATGAGTGCGGCCTGGCGCTCGAAGTAGCCGGGCGGCGGCGGCGGCGGTGGCGTTGGCGGAGCCATAACCTAAACCCTGTGACCGGTATCTGATACCATGAAAGCTGAATAAAACTGTTTCTTATTGATGATTTGGTGCGACATACAAGAGTATATAAGAGGGTACAAACCGACTTGGGGTAGGGGTACAAAACTGACTTGGACTAGAAGTCGTATACCATAATGACTACTCTAACACTTTTAACTAGGCAGAGTGATATTGGTTGCATCTTTCATATGGTGTCTAGCTTGCATTACTTCTATTTTCTTGAAAATCCTTCTGCTTAGTTTACACATCGTAGCTGTCAATATGTCATGCCGTTCTGTTTTTCTTACATATTCCATCCTCATACGGTTGTCTTACATCAAAGTATTGCTTGTCTGTATCATGCATCAATGAGTTCTGAAGAGCGATTTTATTCTTTTGTGTTGTGGGTATGCCTTGACATGGCAAAGTCAAAAAAGAGCAAGGAAAAGAATATAGTAGGGAATGGTGTTACTCGTCGGGTGAAACGGAAAAGGATCCGCCCTCAAGATTTTGCTGGTACTTATAGTCGAGTAGAATGTCCAAGTCCACCGGCTAAATCTACAAACATAGTATCACCTGCTCCACCAGCTGCAGCATCCGCTTCAACTGTACCAGCATCTCAACGAGTTACTCGTTCGTTTGCTCCGGAATTGGCCAGTTCCCAAGCTGCATTCACACCTAACACTACTTCCGAAGCTCAGCTGACACAACAGGACATGGCAAGATCAGATGAACCTCATGAGAATCAACACCAAGAAGGTACCTGACCGTGTCAAGTTGCAGTTGCATGCTGCTTTATATGTACTCTCACAGTTTGATGTGCACTAACACTTTCCATATTTGTTGTTGAACTAGCACCACGGCGCAAGCGGAAACAGATATCAGGGATAAAGCTTGATAGATTAACAAAATCTAAAGGAGGAAGAATGGAGATCCATTTTGAGGCAGGATTAAAAAGGCCACGTGATGCTACAAAGTCAGCCATGTTAGTATTAGAGGCAACCATTGTCGTTAGGTGTCATGCACGTATCCTCCCAACGTGGATCCAGTACAGGAATGAGAAAGACAATACCCAGTTTAACACCTTCCTTGACCATTTATCCGTAAGTAATGTTATTCATCGCAATTTGTAATATTGTCTTGCTCTGTGCCATACTTTCTAGCTTCCTCCTAATAAGACTCACATTCTTTTTTCAACAGATGAGGTTCAAGTGGGATCCGAAAGATGATGCAACTAAACAAGCATGCACTCATGTTTTTCACTCTGCTCTGCGACAGTATCGGTACCACCTTAGAAAATCTCACTTTGAAGGCAAGGCTAACAATGAAATTGCCTAAACATCTCCAGTGGAATATATTACAGATAAAGACTGGACAGCCCTTGTTAAACACTGGTCTGATCCAAAGTATCAGGTAGGGTATATGTATTTTATCAGACCACATATTGAACTTGTATTTATGTATGTGCCTTACAAGTGTATCTTCTTCTAGGCTAACTGTTTGAAGAACAAGACCAACCGTTCTAAAGTGAAATTCCAACGGACAACAGGATCTCGTAGGTATATTGCACACTACGAGGCTCTTGTAAATAGCTGCTACTTCCTTCTTTTTTCTATGCCATATTATCGTATCTACATTGACTTGTTCCAAATACAGAGGAAAACCCGTGCGGACCAAAAAGAACCTGAACCGAATGAAGTGCAAATCTTCAAGGATTGCCACACCAGCAAGATGAAGGGCATGAGCACACCAGTTCAGGCCGCTGTTGTAAGTCCTTACTCCTCCCGTCTTTGAACCGATTGGTACTGTGATGTGTTCATTTAACTGCTTGGTTTGCAGCCAATATCTGTTTGCCCATGATATGAATGATGTCATACTATGTTCATCCTACTTTAAACCATGTCTCTTTATCCTTAGATGTCAACGAATGTGAGGAAAAAGACAATACAGTAGGCATGCTACATGGGCATATGTTCCGGATGTGATTTTATTATGTAGTTGGCACTACAATACATGCTAATGTATTACAGTAGTTCACAAAAATAAGTTATGTATAAACGTGAAACGTACTTTCTTTGTTTTTGTCTCATTAGTAACTTATCCGGTACAACAATCTACAAGCTCAAACTTTCAGCAAGCTATGGAACAAATGATTGAACAGCCACAGCCACCTGAAGGTGACGAGGCTACCACCGGCACAATGTCACCTCTTACTGTACTGCGTCAGTACCTCTCCACTAACAGTGCAAAAAGCACCTTCCTGCGTAATTCTGGGTGGTTGTCAAGGTAACCTCATCCAAATCGCCTACTGAACAAAATCTTCCGGCTAGACAAAGTGATATATATGTGCTCCAGACACAAGTCAAATCCCTAATGGACGTTGCGTCGGAAACAAAAATAGTGGTTGACAAATGTCGTGAAGATATGAATGGTTTTGAAACCAGACTATCAGAGATTTGCTTCGTTGTTCAAGAGCAATGGCGGAAAAAAGGGGAAGATCGTGCTGCTCCATCAGATTCTACAGCCTGAAACATAAGCACTCAGGTCAAATGATTTGTGCTTCTATACATCTGATGGTGCTTTTATCTGCAAGGACTGTAAACTTTATGCCAACAGGCCTTTTGTTGTATGGTTGGAATTTTTTTGTTGTGATACATCATTTATGATGCTGCCAACGGCTACAGTAATTACGACGCTATTTTTGTATAGTGTAGGCTTATCTTAGTAATGTATTCGGCCGAAAGCTTCGTAGGATCCCAACATGCCAACATTCGTCGGGCCTATTCCAATTGGGCTAAAAAGATTCTGGGCCGAAATTTGCATGTAGCCCACTAAAAATATCTGGGCCTAAATCAGCATAAGCTTTCATATTTTTCTGGTAGGCCTGTGCCCATAGTGGGACTTTAACAGGCCTAAATATAATTTGGGCCCTCAGTAATAATAGGTCGTTTACATGTGTAAATATCTCGAGCCCATAAAAAACATGGGCCTTTAATAGGCCGAAAGTAAGATTGGACCCTGATTGTGCCAAATAACCCACTGGTCTCAGCAGGCCGAAATGGTGGCCCATTTACAATGCGGATTGTCCACAGGCCGAAATTCAGACGGGCCATACATGCGCCGACCTACTACATGGGCCTTTAACAGGCCGGAAGTTCGGTCGGGCTTGATTAATGTCATTTTTATATGGGCCGTTAGTAGGCCCGATGTGGCGTTGGGCCACATATGGACCATGGATTTTGTCCGACGTTAACAAGCCGAAAGTCACAACTGGCTGAAAGTGGCCCAAAACTGTAGCGGGGCTCTAACAGGCCAAATGTCAGACATGGACGAATATGACCCATATCCTTCACGGTTGTTTATGGGCCGAAAGTTTCAATGGCCTATAAATGGGCCCAAATGAAGCAGGACTTTTAACGGGCCAGAAGTGACCATGGGCCGCAATGATGACAATTTTAGGACGGGCCGTTTACGGGCCGATTTGACACTAGCCGTACAGGCCTTAACTGAGAATGTTGGGCCTTTAGCTGTCCGGCCCATTATGGTCTGCAAAATCTTGTGGGCCTTTAGTTGGGCCGGCCCATTATGGCCCGCTAAATCTTGTGGGCCATTAGTTGGGCCGGCCCATTATGGCCCGCTATATTTTGTGGGCCTTTAGTTGGGTCGGCCCATTTAATTTTTATGGGCCACTTTTGGGCCGGTCCACGTGTCAACGTATCATCGGCGCATCTCGCCCATTGGATGAGTGACACCTGTCCCAATGGTGAGCAAACACGTGTTTCCTCCGGCCAATGAGTATTTTACACGTGGAAAATCCCCATTGGTCTGGGCTGTTAACGGGCTATCGGATCCAAAACCATACCCGATAGCTTAACGGCGTTCCGTTACGATGGATGCCACGTGTCGGTTACCCTTGACGAAAGCACTTCTATGACGCGCGATTTATCGTCATGGAAGTGGACACTTCCGTGATGATAATTTTGGTAATGTCATGGAACACTTCTACGACAGCACAGGTATGACTATCTTGATTCTTTCATAAATTTGTCATGGATGTACATGCATGACAGAAAACGTGACCTACTGTGACAAACGCGTATCATCACAGAAGTGTCTTTTTTTGTAGTGTTAATGCTATGGTTAGATTTTATCATAATACTTTTCTCATAGTTGCGGATGCTTGCGAGGGGGTTAATCGTGGGAGGCTTGTTCAAGTAAGAACATCACCCAAGCACTAGTCCACCCACATATCAAATTATCAAAGTAGTGAATGCGAATCAAACCAACATGATGAAAGTGACTAGATGAAATTCCCGTGTGCCCTCAAGAACGCTTTGCTTATTATAAGTGATTGTTTTGGCCCGTCCTTTGCTACAAAAAGGATTGGGCTACCTTGCTGCACTTTATTTACCGTTACTGATACTTGCTTGTTACAAATTATCTTGCTATCAAACTACCTGTTACCGACAATTTCAGTGCTTGCAGAAATTACCTTGCTGAAAACCACTTGTCATTTCCTTCTGCTCCTCGTTGGGTTCGACACTCTTACTTATCGAAAGGACTACGATTGATCCCCTATACTTGTGGGTCATCACAGGACAGTAGCAATTCTCAAACCGTGTGATTCATTCATATTAACTGAGACATTATCTTAACAATACCTTGGTTCAACATGTATAAAGAACGACAAAGCAGAAAAGTACCATTCCTAAAATAGTGTAACTAATTCATATTAACAGAGAAATTAACTTAACAATACCTTGGTTAAACAAGTAGAAAGAACTACAAAGCAGAATAGTACCATTTTTAAACACTATAACTGATATATAATAACACAGACATTATCTCAACAATACATTTGTTAAACATGTACTCCCGCCAATCAGTAACAGAAATGGTACTCCCGCTGATCCCTAACAAGTATTGTAGTTTTGAACTAACATTTAGTAGTTAATTCTAAAGTGGCATTGCTTAATTTTATCAGTGGCATTAGATTAACAAAAAGCATAAACAGTTGCAGGGGAGAGTGGGCGCAACAACACCATGTGCTTCCATCTACTTATAAAGGGGGTGATGCAGAGTTTGTTGTAAAAAAGAAACAAGCATCATGTCTGTGTTGGTCCCATTTTTGTTCACTTAAGGGAAAAGACAACAATACAATAGCTTCAATTCAACATTTATTTAAAGCAGTGCCAATACAAGTAGCACAACATCTCAAAGCACACTGCACAATCATGTGGATGAAGGCTGGTACTGACCTTTCATGAGGCAGACAAGATCAAATATGAATCTCCAACACGAATAGGAAATCCAAACTCGTTTTGTGTAGTTCAACTAAATCAAGCAAACTTGCCGTTGGGACATTTAAGTTGAGCTGCACAAAACACTCTTAAAACAGAAGTGTTTTGCTTAGTGAAGCAAAAGGTCGCTATAGCAACGAGTTGAATAGATATCCCTGTTTTCAGAGGTAAAAAAAGAAACAATTACTGGACAATAAAGGAGGATGAATAATATGGCCACAAAAAGAAGCATCTACCTTATCTTCATGGAAAACAAAGTAGGACAGTAGCATTTCTGAAACGATTGCATTGATTCATATTAACAAAGACATTCTCTTAAAATAACATTCGTTAAAAATGTAATTTACTTTTAATAGTGACATTGCTTCAATTTTCCAGCGGCATTCTTAGATTAACAATAGCAAAATAGTTGTATGGGACATGTGACATGCCAGCACCATGTGCCTCCACACATATAAATGTGTGATGCAGAGTATGTTGCCAAGCAGCATATCTGTGTTGGTCCCATATTTGTTCTCTTTGAACCTTTTTCCTATGTGAGGGAAGCAAACCTAGTCCTGCACAAACTCCCCGACCCCTCGGCTTCTTTGCTTTTTCAACAAAGAGTTTGGTTCCTTACAGATGTGTGTACTAGGTTACCCCTTTTCCCCTTTTCAACCAATAGAGCGGCTGGATAGCCAGTCTATACTACTTTCCCTCCCTCCTTTCCTCATCTAACCACGTCCTATATTCATGCTCCACCCCACCCCCATTCTTTCCTCTCTGAACCAAGACTTAGATTCGGTTATAGAATCAAAAAAGATCTGCATGCAGCTAGAGCAATGACAGTTTCAAAGAAAGTTATTAGGGTCGTCTGGATGTGGCTAGGCGTGTGGCGGGAGGCCGGGTCTGTCCACACTACGTACGACAGCGAGGAAGAAGGGGTCGGAGGTCCTCCCACACAGGTGCTGGGTGAAAGAGAACAACGCGGCCATCAGTGGATTGCCTCCCTCACCGAAGGCACGACAGAGTGAACGCTGCACCTCCTCCCCTTCCCGGTCCGACGGGATCTAGATGACTCCTTCACCAGCTGTGAGGGGTGAGAGAGAGAGAGAGAGGCCAACGCAGTCTTGTTTAAGATATTATGGATGCCCAGTCCCGAAATGAAAAAGAAATTTAATTTATGTAGTCAAATAATAAATTCCTTGGAAAGTGTTGGTATGGAAGGCACCCTGTGGATACGGCTAGCCATGGATTGTGAAAGAATGGTGGAAAATGAAATAAACTTTATTTTCTATTTGGGAACCTCCTATGATATACTCACTCTGTCCAAAAATACTTGTCATCAAAATGGATAAAAAGATATGTATCTAGAACTAAAATATGTCTAGAAACATCCCCTTTTATCCATTTTGATGACGACTATTTCCGGACGAAGGGAGTATCTAGCATGGAAAGTGTTGGGAATTACTCGGTCGTTTTCATTGATAGGAAAAGTATGCCTCTCAAAAAATTTATCTCTCAATTTAAGCTTTGAGCTCTGGCACCTGTACAAATCCCTACTTCCCTCTGCGAAGGGCCTTTCTATTTCGTTTATGCAATTTTTATTTTTATTTGAGTCTCCATCTTCTCTTATAAAGCACCAACTAAGGGGCACTATGATTGTACTTGAGCATTGGATGTAGCTAATATGAAAGTGTGTTTCATGAATGGATCAATGATTGAGCATGATGGGCTAGGGATAACTTTCTTTAGTGTTGATATTTTGAAAGACATGGTTGCTTGTTGATATGCTTGAGTATTGAAATCTTCATGTCAAAACTAGACTATTGCTTTGAATCATATAGAAGTCCAAATGTCCATGCTACAAAAGAAAAGAATATGTGATGAACATGTTAGGAAGCATTCCACATTAAAAATTCGGTTTTTATCATTTTCCTACTCGAGGACGAGAAGGAATTAAGCTTGGGGATGCTGATACGTCTCCAATGTATCTATAATTATTTATTGTTCCATGCTGTTATATTATCATTCTTGGATGTTTTACAATCATTTAATAGCAATTTTATATCATGTTTTGGGACTAACCTATTGACATAGTGCCCAGTTCCAGTTGTTGTTTTTGCTTGTTTTTTACTTCACAAAAAATCAATATCAAACAGAGTCCAAACGCAGCGAAACTTTTTGGAGATTTTTCTGGACCAGAAGACAGAAGATGGGCCAAGGAAGTACCAGAGGGGTGCCCCGCAGGGGGCACAACCCACCTGGGCGCGCCTGGGGGCTCAGGCACACCCTGGTGGGTTGTGGCCACGTCGGTGGCCTCCTGCACCACCTCTTCGCCCTATAAATTCCCAAATATTCGAAAAACCATAGGGGAGTCAATAGATCAGAAGTTCCACCACTGCAAGCTTTTGTAGCCACGAAAAACAAATCTAGACCCCGTTCCGGCACCCTGTTGGAGGGGAAAATCATCACCGGTGGCCATCTTCATCATCCCGGCGGCCACCATGATGAGGAGGGATTAGTCCATCCTCAGGGCTTAGGGTTTGTACCAGTAGCTATGTGTTTAATCTATCTCTCTCTCTCTCATGTTCTTGATGGCGTGATCTTGATGTATTGGGGGCTTTGTTAATATAGTTGGATCATATGGTGTTTCTCCCTCTCTATCTTGTGATGAATTGAGTTTTCCCTTTGAGATTTTGTTTTATTGGATTGAATACTTTTATGGATTTTAGAACACTTGATATGTCTTGCATATGAATACTCGTGGTGACAATGGGTATTATATTGATTCACTTGATATGTGTTTTGGCACTCAACTCGCGGATTCCCGAGGTGACATTGGGGTAATCTATGCATAGGGGTTGATGCACGTTCTCGTCTTTGTTTCTCCGGTAGAAATCTTGGGGCACCCTTTGAGGTTCTTTGTGTTGGATTGAGTATTATGAATCTGAATTTGTTTTGGTGCTATTTTAGTATGAACTCTGGATAGATCGATCGGAAAGAATAACTTGGTGTTATTTTAGTACGAACTCTTGAATAGATCGAATGAAAAGAGTAACTTTAAGGTGGTTTCGTACCCTACAAACAATTTCTTCTTATGTTCTCCGCTAGATAAGAACTTTGGAGTGATTCTTCATCACATGTTGATGGATGGTTATATGATCCAATTATATTATCATTGTTGAGAGAATGCACTCGCGAAAGTAGGGACCCTAGGCCTCATTTTCAAGCATTGCAATACCGTTTGTGCTCCGTTTTATCAATTTTGACCTTGCTGTTTTTTATTGTTATTATTACAAAAACCAATATCTACTATCCATATTACACTTGTATCACCATCTCTTCACCGAACTAGTGCACCTATAGAAATTACCATTGTATTTGGTGTGTTGGGGACAACAAGAGACTCTTTGTTATTTGGTTGCAAGGTTGTTTGAGAGAGACCATCTTAATCCTATGCCTCCCACAGATTGATAAACCTTAGGTCATCCACTTGAGGGAAAATTGCTAGTGTCCTACAAAACTGCGCTTGGAGGCCCAACACGAGTCTACAAGAATAAAGTTGCGTAGTAGACATCATCAACCCCTTGAACTTGTCGAAAACCTTTTGCGACAAGTCGAGCTTTGTAGGCAGTGATATTACCACCAGCGTCCGTCTTCCTCTTGAAGATCCATTTATTCTCAATGGTTTGCAGATCATCGGGCAAGTCCACCAAAGTCCACACTTTGTTCTCATACATGGATCCTATCTCAGATTTCATGGCCTCAAGCCATTTGTTGGAATCTGGGCTCATCATAGCTTCTTCATAGTTTGCAGGTTGCCGTTGTCTATCAACATGACTTCCAGGACAGGATTACCGTACCACTTTGGTGCGCTACGTGTTCTGGTTGACCTACGAGGTTCAGTAGTAACTTGATATGAAGTTTCATGATCATCATTTGCTTCCTCTCTGATTGGTGTAGGCATCACCGGAATGGTTTTCTCTAATGCGCTACTTTCCAATTCGAGAGAAGGTACAACTACCTCATCAAGTTCTACTTTCCTCCCACTCGCCTTTTTCGAGTGAAACCCCTTCTCTAGAAATGACCCATTCTTAGCAACAAATATCTTGCCTTCGGATATGTGGTAGAACATATACCCAATAGTTTCTTTAGGGTATCCTATGAAGACGCACTTCTCTGCTTTGGGTTCGAGCTTATCAGGCTGATGCCTTTTGACATAAGCGTCTGATGCGGCTTAAAGCTACGTCGGTATTTCCCCAAAGAGGAAGGGATGATGAAGCAGAGTGGCGGTAGGTATTTCCCTCTGTTATGAGACCAAGGTTATCGAACCAGTAGGAGAACCAAGAAACACAACGTAACAACACCTACACACAAATAACAACTACTCGCAACCCGACATGTAAAAGGGGTTGTAAATCCCTTTCGGGTAGCGGTGCCTCAAGATAGGCAAAGGACGTGAATAAAATTGTAGTAGATTGATAGATCGAACGCCAAATCAAATAAGTGAGAATAAAACGCACTAAGGTATTTTTGTATTTTTGATTTAATAGATCTGAAAATAAAAGCAAAGGAAAATAGATCACAAAGGCAAATAATAATAAAGAAGAGACCCGGGGGCCGTAGGTTTGACTAGTGGCTTCTCTCGATAGAAATAGCAAACGGTGGGTGAACAAATTACCGTTGGGCAATTGATAGAACTTCAAATAATCATGACGATATCCAGACAATAATCATTACATAGGCATCACGTCCAAGATTAGTAGACTGACTCCTACCTGCATCTACTACTATTACTCCACACATCGACCGCTATCCAGCATGCATCTAGTGTATTATGTTCATGGAGAAATGGAATAATGCAATAAGAATGATGACATGATGTAGACAAGATCTATCTATGTAGAGATAGACCCCATCGTTTTATCCTTAGTAGCAATGATACATACGTGTCGGTTCCCCTTCTATCACTAGGATCAAGCACCGTAAGATCGAACCCACTACAAAGCACCTGTTCCCATTGCAAGATAAATAGATTAAGTTGGCCAAACAAAACCCAAATATCGGAGAAGAAATACAAGGCTATAAGCAATCATGCATATAAGATATCAAAGAAACTCAAATAACTTTCATGGATATAAAAAGATAGATCTGATCATAAACTCAAAGTTCGTCCGATCCCAACAAACACATCGCAAAAAGAGTTACATCATATGGATCTCCAAGAGACCATTGTATTGAGAATTCAGCGAGAGAGAGGAAGCCATCTAGCTACTAACTATGGCCCCGAAGGTCTACAAAGAACTACTCATGCATCATCGGAGAGGCACCAATGGAAGTGGTGAACCCCTCCGTGATGGTGTCTAGATTGGATCTGGTGGTTCTGGACTCTACGGCGGCTGGAATTGATTTTTCGTCGACCCCCCTAGGGTTTCTGGAATATTGGGGTATTTATAGAGCAAAGAGGCGGTCCGGGGGACACCCGAGGTGGGTACAACCCACCAGGGCGCGCCTGGGCCTCTTGGCTCGCCATGGTGGGTTCTGCTCCCCTCGGAGCACCCCCCAGGCGCTGCCTTGGCCCATTGGGTGTCTTTTGGTCCATAAAAAATCTCCATGAATTTCGTTGCATTTGGACTCCGTTTGGTATTGATTTCCTGCGATGTAAAAAACATACAGAAAACAACAACTCGCACTTGGCACTATGTCAATAGGTTAGTACCAAAAAAATGATATAAAATGACTGTAAAATGATTATAAAACATCCAAGATTGATAATATAACAGCATGGAACAATCAAATTATAGATACGTTGGAGACGTTTCAGCATCCCCAAGCTTAACTCCTACTCGTCCTCGAGTAGGTAAGTGATAAAAACATAATATTTTATGTGGAATGCTGCCTAACATGTCATCTCATATTTCTTTTCTTTATAGCATGGCCATTTGGACTTTTATATTGTTCAAAGCAATAGTCTAGTTTTTACATGAACCCTTAAATACTCAAGCATATCAACAAGCAACCAAGTCTTTAAAAATATCAACGCTAAAATAAGCTATCCCTAGCCCATCATGCTTAATCATTGATCCATTCATGAAACACAATCGCAGATTAACTACACCCAATGCTCAAGTACGATCATAGTGCCTCCTAGTTGGTGCTTTTTATAAGAGAAGATGAGACTCAAATTCAAATTAAAAAATGCATAAAGTAAAAGAAAGGCCCTTCAAAGAGGGAAGTAGGGATTTATTGAGGTGCCAGAGGTCAAAGCGAAAAACTTAGAGATAAAAACATTTTGGGAGGTGTATCCTTCCCACCAACGAAACTGACTTAGAGTTCCTAACACTTTCCATGCTAGATATATCATAGGCGGTTCCCAGACAAAAAATAAAGTTTATTCCTTTTTCAACCATACTTTCACTTTCCATGGCTAGCCGTATCCACGGTTGCCCTCCATACCAACACTTCCAAGGAATTTGTTATTTGACAACATAAAGTAAATTCATTTTTCATTTCAGGACTGGGCATCCCTAATACCATTGCCTTACTCTCGTGCAATAACAAGTGAATAAACACTCATTGTGAGAATAACACATCTGGCATGGAAAATATTAGCCACCCCTCACTACTCCGCGAGCGGTACGAACACACAAAAGAGAAGTTTATTTTGAAAATTAGAGATGGCACACACAAATATGCTTAGAACAGCAAAAGAATACTGCATATAGGTAGATATAGTGGACTCATATGGCAAAATTGGTTTAAAGGTTTTTGGATGCACAATTAGTGATCATACTTAGTGCAAAATGAAGGCTAGCAAAAGATTGAGAAGCGACCAACCAAGAAACGAATAATCTCATAAGCGAGCATTAAGAATAATTAACACCGAATAATGCACCATAAGTAGGATATAATTTCATTGCATAATTATTGACTTTCGTGCTTGCATAGGGAATCACAAACCTTAACACCAATATTTTTACTAAAGCATAATTACTCATAAAGATGGCCCACATATCACATCATCATATCTCAAAACTATTACTAAGAATCAAGTTCTTTTGTCCAATGATCTTCATGAAAGTTTTATTATATCCTTCTTGGATATCTATCACTTTGGAACTATTTTTCATATGTTGCTTTTGATAAGCTCAAACAAATATAAGTGAAGATCATGAGCATAATATTTCTTTCTCTCAAATTAATTTAAGTGAAGCAAGAGAGAATTTATTGAAAATTTTACTAACTCTCAAATAAATCTAAGTGAAGCAAGAGAGCATTTCTTCAAAAATACTAAAGCACACCGTGCTCAAAAAGATATAAGTGAAGCACTAGAGCAAGTCCATAGCTCATAAAAATTTAAGTGAAGCATAGAGAGCAATTCTAACAAGTCATGGCATAATTTTGGCTCTCTGAAATAGGTATGTCCAGCAAGGAATCAACACTTAAAACACAAAATAAAACAAGCAAAGACTCTTATCATACAAGACGCTCCAAGCAAAACACATAGTATGTGACGAATAAAAATATAGCTTCGAGTAAAATACCGATGGTCGTTAGAAGAAAGAGGGGATGCCACTCGGGGCATCCCCAAGTTTAGTTGCTTGCTCTATTTTGGATAATAGCTCGGGATGCCAGGCATCCCCAAGCTTAGGCTCTTCTTACTCCTTATTCCTTCATCCATCGTAAGATAACCCAAAACTTGAAAACTTCAATCACACAAAACTCAACAAAACCTTGGTGAGATCCGCTAGTATAAGAAAGCAAATCACTACTATAAGTACTGTAGCAAACCCATTCATAATTTTTTGTTATTTATATCTACTGTATTCCAACTTTTGTATGGAAAAAACTCATCAAAAAAACCATAGAGCCATCAAAACAAGCACCCAACGCAAAGAAAACAGAATCTGTTAAAAACAGAACAGTCTGTAGCAATCTGGATATTTCGAATACTTCTGAGACTCCAAAAATTCTAAAAAATAGGACGGCCTGATAAATTTGTATATTAACCTTTTGCAAAAGGAATTGGTATTTTATCATGCTCTGGTAAAAAATAATAATTGTTTTCGTGAGCGCAAAAGTTTCTGTTTTTTCAGCAAGATCAAACAACTATCACCCAAGAAGATCCTATAGGTTCTACTTGGCACAAACACTAATTAAAATACAAAAAACACAATCATAACAGTAGCATAATTGTGCTAACACTCAAGAACAGAAAGAAAAAATAAATTTTATTCATTGGGTTGCATCCCAACAAGCACTATCGTTTTATGCCCCTAGCTAGGCATAAGATTTCAATGATGCTCACATGAAAGATAATAATTGAAACACGAAGAGAGCATCATTAAACATGTGACAAACACATTTAAGTCTAACATACTTCCTATGCATAGGAATTTTATAATCAAACAAATTATTAAGACAAGAAACATCTAACATATGCAAAGAAGATGAAGAAAACATTGACGATCTCAACATAACGAGTGGTATTTTAGTAACATAAACATTTCTACAACCATATTTTCCTCTCTCATAACAATTACATGTAGGATCATAATCAAATTAAACAATATAGCTATCATATAAAATTTTCTCTTCATGATCCACATGCATAAAAGTTTTATAATCTTCCTAGATAGTGGGATTAACATCAACTAAAGTCATGACCTCTCCAAACCCACTTTCATCATGAAATTCACAAGATTGATAATTCTCTAAATACGTGGGATTATTTTTACCTAAAGTTGATGCTCTTCCAAACCCACTTTCAATATTGTTGCAAACATTATTATCAATATCATAATCATCATGAAGCTAAAATAAATTTTCAAGATCATAAGAAACATTAACACCCCAATCATCATCATTGCAATAGGTAGTAGACATATCAAAACAAGCATCCCCAAGCTTGGGGTTTTGCATATCACTAACACAATTGACATTAATAGAATTTATAATAACATCATTGCAATCATGCTTTTCATTCAAGGAGCTATCATGAATCACCTCATAAATTTCTTCATTTAACACTTCATCACAATTTTCAGATTCATAAATCTCAAGAAAAACTTCATAAAGATAATCAAGTGAACTCAATTCACTAGCAATTGGTTCATCATAATTGTATCTTTTGAAAAGATTAGCAAGTGGATGAGGATCAATAACTATAAAAAATTATCAAGCAAAGATGCAAGCAAATAGAAGGCACATGGCAACACAAGCAAACCTGAGATCTGACGAGAAAACGGCGAACAAAAAAGAGGGCGAATAAAAATGGCAAATTTTTTTGAAGTAGGGGAGAGGAAAACGAGAGGCAAATGACAAATAATGTAAACTGCGAGGAGATGAGATTTGTGATTAGGAACCTGATATATGTTGAAGATCCTCCCCGGCAACGACGCTAGAAATTCCTTTTGATGCGGCTTGGAGCTACATCGGTATTTCTCCAAATAGGAAGGGATGATGCAGCACAACGGTGGTAGGTATTTGCCTCACCTATGAGACCAAGGTTATCGAACCAGTAGGAGAACCAAGCAACACAACGTAAACAACACCTGCACACAAATAACAACTACTCGCAACCCGACGTGTAAAAGGGGTTGTCAATCCCTTTCGGGTAGCAGCGCCTTAAGATAGGAAAACAGACGTGAATAAAATTGTAGTGGATTGATAGATCGAACGCCAAATAAATAAGTGAGAATAAAATGGAGCAAGGTATTTTTGTATTTTTGGTTTAATAGATCTGAAAATAAAAGAAAAGGAAAATATATCGCAAAGGCAAATAATACTAAAGAAGAGACCCGGGGGCCGTAGGTTTCACTAGTGGCTTCTCTCAAAAAAATAGCAAACAGTGGGTGAACAAATTACTGTTGGGCAATTGATAGAACTTCAAATAATCATGACGATATCCAGGCAATAATCATTACATAGGCATCACGTTCAAGATTAGTAGACCGACTCCTGCCTGCATCTACTACTATTACTCCACACATCGACCGCTATCCACCATGCATCTAGTGTATTAAGTTAATGGAGAAACGAAGTAATGCAATAAGAACGACGACATGATGTAGACAAGATCTACCTATGTAGAGATAGACCCCATTGTTTTATCCTTAGTAGCAACGATACATACGTGTCGGTTCCCCTTCTGTCACTGGGATCAAGCACCGTAAGATCGAACCCACTACAAAGCACCTCTTAACATTGCAATATAAATAGATCAAGCTAGCCAAACAAAACCCAAATATCGGAGAAGTAATACGAGGCTATAAGCAATCATGCATATAAGAGATCAAAGAAACTCAAATAACTTTCATGGATATAAAAAGATAGATCTGATCATGAACTCAAAGTTCATCCGATCCCAACGAACACAACGCAAAAAGAGTTACATCATATGGATCCCCAAGAGACCATTGTATTGAGAATTCAGCGAGAGAGAGGAAGCCATCTAGCTACTAACTACGGACCCGAAGGTCTACAAAGAACTACTCACGCATAATCGGAGAGGCACCAATGGAAGTGGTGAACCCCTCTGTGATGGTGTCTAGATTGGATCTGGTGGTTCTGGACTCTGCGGCGGCTGGAATTGATTTTTCGTCGAGTCCCCTAGGGTTTCTGGAATATTGGGGTATTTATAAAGCAAGGAGGCGGTCCGGGGGGCACCCGAGGTGGGCACAACCCACCATGGCGCGCCTGGGCCTCCTAGCGCACCCTAGTGGGTTGTGCTCCCCTCGGAGCACCTCCCAGGCGCTGCCTTGGCCCATTGGGTGTCTTCTGGTCCATAAAAAATCTCCGTGAAGTTTCGTTGCATTTGGACTCCATTTGGTATTGATTTCCTGCGATGTAAAAAACAAGCAAAAAACAACAACTGGCACTTGGCACTATGTCAATAGGTTAGTACCAAAAAATGATCTAAAATGATTATAAAACATCCAAGATTGCTAATATAACAGCATGGAACAATAAAAAATTATAGATACGTTGGAGACGTATCAGCATCCCCAAGCTTAACTCCTACTTGTCCTCGAGTAGGTAAGTGATAAAAACAGAATTTTTGATGTGGAATGCTGCCTAACATGTCTTCTCATATTTATTTTCTTTATAGCATGGACATTTGGACTTTTATATTATTCAAAGCAATAGTCTAGTTTTGACATGACAACTTAAATACTCAAGCATATCAACAAGCAACCAAGTCTTTCAAAATATCAACGCTAAAATAAGCTATCCCTAGCCCATCATGCTTAATCATTGATCCATTCATGAAACACACTCACATATTAACTACACCCAATGCTCAAGTAGGATCATAGTGCCTCCTTGTTGGTGCTTTTTATAAGAGAAGATGGAGACTCAAATTCAAAGTAAAAAAATGCATAAAGTAAAAGAAAGGCCCTTCGTTGAGGGAAGTAGGGATTTGTAGAGGTGCCAGAGCTCAAAGCGAAAAACTTAGAGATAAAAACATTTTGGGAGGTGTATCCTTCCCACCAATGAAAACGAATTAGAGTTCCCAACACTTTCCATGCTAGATATATCATAGGCGGTTCCCAAACAAAAATAAAGTTTATTCCTTTTTCAACCATACTTTCACTTTCCATGGCTAGCCGTATCCACGATTGCCCTCCATACCAACACTTTCCAAGGAATTTATTATTTGACAGGATAATGTAAATTCATATTTCATTTCGGGACTGGGCATCCCTAATACCTTTGCCTTACTCTCGTGCAATGACAAGTGAATAAACACTCATCATGAGAATAACACATCTAGCATGGAAAATATTAGCCACCCCTGACCGCTCCGCGAGCGGTACGAACACAAAAAAGAGAAGTGTATTTTGAAAATTAGAGATGGCACATACACATTTGCTTAGAATGGCAAAATAATACCACATACAGGTAGATATAGTGGACTCATATGGCAAAACTGGTTTACAGGTTTTTGGATGAACAAGTAGTGATCATACTAGTGCAAAATGAAGGCTAGCAAAAGATTGAGAAGCGACCAACCAAGAAACGAATAATCTCATAAGAGAGCATTAAGAATAATTAACACCGAATAATGCACCATAAGTAGGATATAATTTCATTTCATAATTATTGAGTTTTGTGCTTGCATAGGGAATCACAAACCTTAACACCAATATTTTTACTAAAGCATAATTACTCATCAAGATGGCTCACATATCACATCATCATATCTCAAAACTATTACTAAGAATCAATTTTATTTTGCCCAATGATCTTCATGATAGTTTTTATTATATCCTTCTTGTATATCTATCACTTTGGAACTATTTTTCATATGTTGCTTTTGATAAGCTCAAACAAATATAAGTGAAGATCATGAGCATAATATTTCGTTCTCTCAAATTAATTAAGTGAAGCAAGAGAGAATTTCTTGAAAATTTTACTAACTCTCAAATAAATCTAAGTGAAGCAAGAGAGCATTTCTTCAAAAACACTAAAGCACACCGTGCTCAAAAAGATATAAGTGAAGCACTAGAGCAAGTCCATAGCTCATAAAAATTTAAGTGAAGCATAGAGAGCAATTCTAACAAGTCATGGCATAATTTTGGCTCTATCAAATAGGTGTGTCCAGCAAGGAATTAAGACTTAAAACACAAAATAAAACAAGCAAAGACTCTTATCGTACAAGATGCTCCAAGTAAAACACATAGTATGTGACGAATAAAAATATAGCTTCGAGTAAAATACCGATGGTCGTTAGAAGAAAGAGGGGGCATCCCCAACCTTAGTTGCTTGCTCTCTTTTGGATAATAGCTTGGGATAATAACTTCAAATGTTTCAGACTTGTGTTTCATCAAGTAGATATACCCATACATACTCAAATCATCTATGAAGGTAAGAAAATAATGATACGCGCGTGCTTCAACACTCATCGGACCGCATACATCGGTATGTATTATTTCCAATAAGTCATTAGCTCGCTCCATTGTTCCAGAGAACGGAGTTTTAGTCATCTTACCCATGAGGCATGGTTCACAAGTATCAAATGATTCATAATCAAGTGATTCCAAAAGTCCATCTGCATGGAGTTTCTTCATGCGCTTTACACCAATATGACCTAAACGGCAATGCCACAAGTATGTTGCACTATCATTATCAACGTTGCTTCTTTTGGCATCAATATTATAAATATGTGTATCACTACGATCGTGATTCAACAAGAATAGAACATTGACTAAGGGTGCATGACCATAAAAGATGTTACTCATATAAATAGAACAACCATCATTCTGTGACTTAAATGAATAACTGTCTCGCAGTAAACAAGATCAAGATATAATGTTCATGCTCAACGCTGGCACCAAATAACAATTACTGAGGTCTAAAACTAACCCCGAAGGTAGATGTAGAGGTAGCGTGCTGACGGCGATCACATCAACCTTGGAACCATTCCCGACACGCATCATCACCTCATCCTTAGCCAATCTTCATTTATTCCGTAGCTCCTATATCGAGTTACAAATATGAGAAACTGAGCCAGTATCAAATACATAGGCGCTACTATGAGCACTAGTAAGGAACACATCAATGACATGTATATATCAAATATACCTTTGTTCACTTTGCCATCCTTCTTACCTGCCAAGTACTTGGGGCAGTTCCGCTTCCAGTGACCATTTCCCTTGCAGTAGAAGCACTCAGTTTCAGGCTTGGGTCCAACTTTGGGCTTTTTTCACGGGAGCAGCAACTTTCTTGCCGGTCTTCTTGAAGTTCCCTTTATTTCCCTTTTGCTTTTTTCTTGAAACTGGTGGTCTTGTTAACCATCAACACTTGATGCTCTTTCTTGATTTCTACCTCCGCCGATTTTAGCATCGTGAAAAGCTCGGGAATCGTTTTTGTCATCCCTTGCATATTATAGTTCAGCATGAAGCCTTTGTAGCTTGGTGGTAGTGACTGAAGAACTCTATCAATAACACTCTGAACTGGAAGATCAATTCCCAGCCGAGTCAAGTGGTTGTGGTACCCAGACATTCTGAGTATGTGTTCACTGACAGAACTGTTCTCCTCCATCTTACAGCTAAGGAACTTGTTGGAGACTTCATATCTCTCAACCCGGGCATTAGCTTGAAATATCAACTTTAGCTCTTGGAACATCTCATATGCTCTATGGTGTTCAAAACACTTCTGAAGTCCCGGTTCCAAGCCGTAAAGCATGGCACACTGAACTATCGAGTAGTCATCAGATCGAGCATGTGTAGCGACCAGACCTCAAACAGTCTGATCTCTGTGCATAAGTGTCATCCCTGGATCGGTGATGCTGACACACACAGTACTTAAAGGATTTATAACAGAGTAGCAATCACACACTTATTACATCGAATGTCTCAAAAGAGAACTTATTACAATAAATATGGCTTAAGGCCATCTAAAACGATAACAACGGAAGGCTTGGAAGATAAAGCGAGTCCATCAGCTCCAACGGCATCACTGAGTGAAAGACCACGACCTAAGGCTCCTTACTCGTCGTCTGAAAAATCTGCAACATGATATCTTGCAGCCCAAAAACGGGTCAACACATGGAATATGCTGGCAAAGTAACACAAGAGGGTAATGAACAGAATAATGCTATCACTACATGCATATATGGCTGGTGGAGGCTGTAGGATTAATATGTTTTGCGAAAAGACAATTTTTCCCTACTGCAAAGGAATAAGTTTTATTTAACTACAAAGTTTGTTGAAAATATATGGAGAAGGTAAACCCCCTCTCAATCCCAATTAAAAGTAATCATTAACAACCCATCAAATTAATTAAGTAGTGATGAGATCAACATGATAATCCAAGAACCAGATACTCAAGATGTCCATAACCGGGGACACGACTAACCATGATTAGTTTGTACACTCTGCAGAGGTTTGCGCACTTTTCCCCACAAGACTCGATCTCCTCTGTTTGATTTCTCGCACTACATGATGTTTGAGAAACGGATGACCGAGACACAGTCTTTCAGAAGCGTTAGCACCTTACGATGGGTAGATCGTACCACCTACATCCCCTACATCTGCTAGTCTACCACTGTAAGAGTTCACACGACTTAATCAACTATGCTAGATCCCATAATAGCTTGTGGCTGCACACAGAAGTTTCTAGTATGAATAATCTCATGATCCCTTTGAGCCTGGGTGGCGGTCCATAGGAGAATCACACGGTACCCCAGGATTTCCAAAAAATACAGGCAATCACTGGGTACCCCAGGTGCCTCAATCCACCCAGATGTGTATTTAAGTTGCCACCTTAAGTTAACCATTAATTAACAATCTCACATATGTCATGAATACACTCAAACCCAATCCACGTCTACGAGCATAGCATAGCAATATAATCATAACGTAGAAGTAACTCCCAGGGTTTGATAATAAACAGGTGAATAGGTACTACCTCAGCCACTTCCCAACCCACAATTTAATTCAGATCCTAACCATGCAATTGTTTGGGGATTGATCTAATGCAGTAAAACTGGGTAGTAAAGAGGTATGATCAAAGTGTTACTTGCCTTGCTGATGATCCGCGAAACCTAGAGACTCGTAGTAGCACGCTTCACACTCCGGGTACTCTATTGCAAACAAACAAACATACAATAAGCAAACAAGCAAGGGCATAGGTAAAACTCAAATAAGAGATCTAACCAGAAAGTTCAACTTAAGAACTCCGGTTTGCAAAAAGAATCAAATCAAACGAAGCAACAAAACTCAAACGGCGAAAGAAACAAGCTTCGTTTACTAATCTGGACTAAAGTCAAATTTTACAATAGCAAAAACTTGTTTAAGTTAGCTAAACAGAAAGAGGGTTTCGAAACGAAACTCTAGGCGCTTGAATCGCCTGATTCCGATAAACGAGCGAAAAGTTATACTAGAGCGAATATCGGATCAGAAATCGCGATCGAAAATAATCGCGGAAAATCCGAGAAAAAGAAAAACTGACGAACAGGCTAACGAATGAACGTTCGCTGTCTGCGGCTAAACGGTGAAAACCATTCGTTAAAATGAACATACGGATGAACGTTCGCTAAATAACTAAACCAATAAAAATAAACCGAACCGATTAAAAAACGAAAACTAGGGTTTACGAAATAAAACCGATCGGTTTTTTTAAAAAAATCGGCGGCTACCTCAAACTCCGGCGGGCGGCGGCTCCGGCGGTGGCGGTCGGCGGCGACAGGCGGCGGGGCGGTGCAGGGTGGCGGCGCGGGCGTGCGGCGGGGTGGCGGCGCTGCGCGCGAGGCGAGGCGGCGGCGGCGGATCGGGCGGCGGCGGCTTAGGGTTAGGGTTTGGGTGGCGGGGCTGGTGGGCTGCGGGGGTGCGGCTTATAAAGGGGCCGGCCCAAAGAGTCCTGGCCGGGTACGGCCCGAAGTCGGTTAACTTTTTTTAAATAATTCCGATGTGCAGAAAAAGAAAGAAAAGAAATACTAAACGGACTCCAAAAATGCCGAAATAAATTTTTCCCGTCCTCTAAAAATAGTCCGGACAAGGTGAACATTTATTTGGGCCTAAAATGCAATTTTGAAAAACGCATATTTTTCCTAATTCAAATAAAATAGCGACAAAACTCCGAATAAAAATCTTATTTGATTTAATATTAAATCTCTGGTATTTCTTTATTTTGAGGAAGTCATTTTATCCTGTCTCTTTTATTTTTAATAAAAGAAATAGTTCAGAGGAAAATAATTAAAATCAAACTATCCTCTTTTCAAAATTCGAGAAAAACTCGAATATGAAAATAGCGAAATCCCCAACTCTCTCCGTGGGTCCTTGAGTTGCGTAGAATTTCTAGGATCAATCAAAATGCAAATAAAATATGATATGCAATGATGATCTAATGCATAACATTCCAAATTGAAAATTTGGGATGTTACAAACTGCCAGGCGTTCATAACGTCTGCATCAGCTCATGCAGCATGTGTGTTACCTAGCGATGCATCAAGTTCATAATTTTTCTGTGCAACAATGGGGATAATTCTCAAGTTACGGACCCATTCCATGTAGTTGCTACCATCATCTTTCAACTTAGCTCTCTCTAGGAAGACTTTAAAATTCAAGGGAGCGGTAGCACGGGCCATTGATCTACAACATAGATTTTCAAAAACTACTAGAACTAAGCTCATGATAAATTTTAGTTCAAATAATCAGATTACTAGTGAACTCCCAGTTAAAACAACATCCCTCAAGTTGTCTAAGTGATACATGATCCAAATCAACTAACACATGTCCGATCATCACATGAGATGGGGTTGTCTTCAATGGTGAACATCTCCATGTTGATATATCTACTATATGACTCGCGTTCGACCTTTCGGTCTCAAGTGTTTCGAGACCATGTTTGTACATGCTAGGCTCGTAAAGTTTAACCCAAGTATTCTGCATGTGCAAAATTGGCTTACACCTGTTGTATGTGAACGTAGAGGCTATCACACCCGATCATCACCAGGTGCATCAAAACGACGAACTTTAGCAATGGTGCATACTCAGGGAGAACATTTTTATCTTGAAATTAAGGGAAGGGATCATCTTATAATGCTATCGTCATTCTAAGCAAAGTAAGATGCATAAAGGATAAACATCACATGCAATCAAAATATGTGACATGATATGGCCATCATCATCTTGTGCTTTTGATCTCCATCTCCAAAGCAACGGCATGACCTCCATCATCACCGGTATGGCACCTTGATCTGCATAGTTGCGTCGGAGTTGTCTTGCCAACTATTGCTTCTACAACTATTGCTAATGCATAGCGATAAAGTAAAGCAATTACATGGCGCTTAGTGATTGACACGCAGGTCATACAATAATTAAAGAAAATCCTAAGGCTCCTGCCGGTTGTCGTACTCATCGACATGCAAGTCGTGAACTTATTACAAAACATGATCATCTCATACATCAACATATATCATATCATGTCTTGACCATATCACATCACAACATGCCCTGCAAAAACATGTTAGACGTCCTCTACTTTGTTGTTGCAAGTTTTACATAGCTGCTACGGGCAACTAGCAAGAACCGTTCTTACCTACGCAAAACCACAATGGTGATTATCAAGTTGCTATTTAACCTTCTGCAAGGACCGCCGTAGTCAAATTAGATTCAACTAAAGTGGGAGAAACAGAAACCCGCCAGCCACCTTTATGCAAAACAAGTTGCATGTCAGTCGGTGGACCCGGTCACATGTATGTGGACATGTAAGGTTGGTCTGAGCCGCTTCATCCCACAATACCGACAAATCAAAATAAGACATAGGTAGTAAGCAATATGAACATCACCGCCCACAACTCCTTTGTGTTCTACTCGTGCATATCATCTACGCATAGACCTGGATCATGATGCCACTGTCGGGGAACGTTCTAAGGAAAACAAAAAAATTATACGTACATGCAAGATCTATCAATGGAGTTGCATAGCTACGAGAGGGGGAGAGCATCTACATACCCTTGTAGATCGCTAAGCGGAAGCGTTTATCAACGCAGTTGATGTAGTCCTACACCCTCACGATCCATTCCGATCAAGCACCAAACATACGGCACCTCCACGTTCAGCACACGTTCAGCTCGATGATGCCCTCGCCTTCTTGATCCAGCAAAAGGGGCGAAGCAGCAGATGAGTTCCGGCAGCACGACGATGTGGTGAAACTATTTTCGCAGGGCTTCGCCAAGCACAATGGATTTAGAGCAGAGGATGAACTAGAGGGAGAGGGGGGCACCGGCACACGGCTTGGTGAATTGTGGTGTCCTCTAGGGGCTAGCCCTATCCCTCCATTTATATGTTGAGCCCTGGGGTTGTTACTTGGAGAGAAGGCCTCCCCGAAGTCAGTTTGGAATGCCAAGAAGAGTCCTTCTTTGATTCTAGCAACAGACGCCACAGTCCTTAGCATCTGGCCGAGACGCCATGGTCCTCGGCATCTGGCCCAGGGCTAGACGCCAGGGTCCGTGGCGTCTGGTCCCTGACCTCCGGAAAACTTCCTTTTGCAGCAACCTAAAGCCCCGTGGGCCTTACCCATTGGCCCAACCAAAGTGTCCTCAAAGCAGAACATTTCTGGAAACATCCGGAACCCTTCCAGAGACCAAACACTATTACCCTATATATCAATCTTTACCTCCGGACCATTCCGGAGCTCCTCGTCATATCCATGATCTCATCCGGGACTCCGAACAACATTCGGTCACCAACATACATAACTCATATAATACTATATCATCAACGAACGTTAAGCATGCGGACCCTACGGGTTCGAGAATGATGTAGACATGACCGAGATGCTTCTCCGGTCAATAACCAATAGCGGGACCTAGATGCCCATATTGGTTCCTACATATTCTACAAAGATCTTTATCGGTCGGACCTTTATGACAACATACGTAGTTCCCTTTGTCTGTCGGTATGTTTCTTGCCCGAGATTCGATCATCGGTATCTCCATACCTAGTTCAATCTTGTTACCGGCAAGTCTCTTTACTCGTTCCGTGGTACATCATATTGTAACTAACTCCTTAGTCACTTTGCTTGCAAGCTGCTTGTGATGCTGTATTACCGAGAGGGCCCAGAGATACCTTTCCATCGTACGGAATGACAAATCGCAATCTTGATCCATGCCAACTCAATAGACACCTTCGGAGATACCTGTAGAGCACCTTTATGAGCACCTAGTTACGAAGTGACGTTTGATACACACAAGGCATTCCTTCGGAGTCTAGGAGTTCCATGATCTCATGGTCGAAGGAACATGTATTTGACATTAAGAAAGCAGTAGCAATAAATTGAGCGATCATATGCTATGCTAACGTATAGGTCTTGTCCATCACATCATTCTCCTAATGACGTGATCTTGTTATCAAACGACAACTCATATCTATGGTCAGGAAACCTTAACCATCTTTGATCAATGAGCTAGTCAAGTAGAGGCTTACTATGGACTTGGTATTTGTTTATGTATTCACACATGTATTTAAGTTTCCGATCAATACAATTATAGCATGAATAATAAACCTTTATCATGATTAAGGAAATATAATAATAACCACTTTATTATTGCCTCTAGGGCATATTTCCAACACATTGCACATCCCGGTACACTGCCAGAGGCATTCATATAAAGTCATATTGTTCTAGTATCGAGTTGTAATATTAAGTTGTAAGTAAATAAAAGTGTGATGATCATCATTATTAGAGCATTGTCCCTGTAAGGAAAGGATGGTGGGGACCATGATTCCCACACATGTCGGGATGAGGAACCGGACGAAATATAAAAAAAGTAAAAAAGGAGGCCAAAAATATCCCAACAAAAGAATGAGAGAAAAAGAGAGAAGGGGCAATGTTAGTATCCTTTTCCACACTTGTGCTTCAGAGTAGCACCATGTTTTTCATATAATGAGTCTCCTATATATGTTATCACTTCCATATACTAGTGGGAATTTTTCATTATAGAACATCGCTTATATATTCCGATGATGGGCTTCCTCAAATACCCGAGGTCTTCATGAGCAAGCAAGTTAGATGCACACCCACTTAGTTTTCATGTTGAGCTTTCATACACTTACCGCTCTTAGTGCATCCGTTGCATGACAGTCCCTACTCCTCACATTGACATCAATTGATGGACATCTCCATAGCCCGTTGAGTACCCGCGTCGATGTGAGACTATCTTCCTTTTTGACTTCCCGTTATTGATCTCTAGCACCGCATTCTATTCCACCCATAGTGCTATATCCATGGCTCACGCTCATGTATTGCGTGGGAGTTGAAAAAGCTGAAGCATGTTAAAAAGTATGAACCAATTGCTCGGCTTGTCATCGAGGTTGTACATGATTAATACTTTGTGTTAGGAAGACCGGGCATGACAAGATTATATGATTTTGTAGGGATAGCATTATTCATCATTTTTATTTTGAAAGGCATAATTGTTTGTTGGTATGCCTGAGTATTGATGTCTTTATGCCGAATTATAGACTATTGCTTTGAATCATTCAGATCTTAATATTCATACCCTAAAAGAAAGATTACAAGATGAACATGTTAAGTAGTGTCGGATTCAGGGCTCCGCAGACCCAAGAAAGGTTCGAACTCTAGGGCGCGTGCGAAGAACTCAACCTCCCCAGCCTACCAACCCGCCACTCTCACGAACTAGCTCGATGAATGGGAAAGGAAAGAGACACAGCAGTTTACCCAGGTTCGGGCGAACTTGCGGTGTAAGACCCTACTCCTGCTTTGATGTGGATTAGCCTCGCGAGGGGATGAGGATGAACTAGTACATAGGAAGAAGAAGCTCCTGAGGCTTGGGTGTGTGGTGGTGAGGCTCCGGATCGGATCGCCCCTTCTATGGTGGTGGCTAACCTATATATCTAAAGGCCTCGGTCCTCTTCCCCCAAACGTAGGCGGGAAGGGATTCCACAACGACCAGTTTGAAAGGGGACAAGAAGTACATCTTATCCTGACGAAAGGTGGTCTTCGCCTGCAAAGCTTCTGCTCGTGACGCCATGGTGGGCCTGGCGATGGCATCCGTCCTGCCACCCTGGCGGTCTTGGTCTTGTAGCATGGGAATGGAAACCATTGGCTGATTCCTCGGGACTCCGTGCATGCGCTTGCCTTCTTAGCACCAAAGAGGAAACCTGCTGCTCTACGCCCGATAGTGCCCGCCTGGACTTGGTCGTCACGGCTTGCGTCATCCGGACCTCATGAGATGGGCGTCTGCATAGGAATCTCCGCTCCACAGGAGCCAGCCTGACGAGGCCGCTCCCTCAAGAGGTCTTGGCGTCATCCGCCTCGAGAGGCTTGGCCCCTCGCGAGGGTCAAGTCTTAACATTGATGAAGATGGGCCATACCGGGCCACCGATGGGGCCATGCCATGGGCCGCAGGCAGGCAAGTCTGAGTACCCTGGTTCCCAGAATGCCGACTGTAGCCCCCGGGCCCAAGGCGCGCTTGGACTTGGCTTCGAGGCAAAGCCAAAGGGCAAGGACGAAGCGCCGCGGGCCCCAATCGTCTGCGGGCCGCACCGACGCGTGGAGCTGGACGAGACATGGGCGTCTCCACTTCCCAACGCAGCCTCGGCAACTTCCCAAGCTGACAAAAATACCGGTGCCCGCTGCCCATCCTTCATTACCTTCTCTTCATCTTGCTCCAGATCCCCTTCTCCCCTTGTCGCGAGTATCTTCAGATCTATCGAATTTCTCCTTTGAGCCCTCCGCTGATGGCGACCAAGAAAGCGAGGCCGGCCGCGCGGGCCATGAGCTCCTCTTCCTCCCCTGCGTTGGCTCTCAACGCATCCTCCATCACTGAGGAGAGGCACCTTGCCACCATGCGCCAGCTGACTGCGAGCAATGACAATAAGGGGAGAGAGACGGCGCTCTTGGTCGGCTCCGCCGACCCGAGGACCTTGGCGGAGACATTTTATCCTTTCTTCCTCCACAGTGTCTTCGCGGGGCACGTCTCGCCCTTTTCCAAGTTCTTCCTTGCCATCCTCGACCATTACCAGGTCCATGCTCTACACCTCTAGCCCAACTCCATTCTCCTCCTGTCCATCTTTGCCTTCTACTGCGAGGCGTTGGTGGGTGTGG
Organism: Aegilops tauschii subsp. strangulata; assembly: GCF_002575655.3. Taxonomy (NCBI): domain Eukaryota; kingdom Viridiplantae; phylum Streptophyta; class Magnoliopsida; order Poales; family Poaceae; genus Aegilops; species Aegilops tauschii. The sequence goes on from NC_053038.3 coordinate 95,176,982, forward strand.
CGCCCTCTGTCGCGCTGCTCCGCCACTTTTTCTCCCTCCAGATGCATGATCTAACCCAGTGCTCCGGGTGCGTCTCCTTCGTTGCACCCCATGGTAGCAATGCACTCATGAGGGCCGGGAAGAAGGTGGAGGACTTCCGGCGTAAGTGGATCTTCGTGGACGCCAAGAGCCCCCACGCGCAGCTGGAGCTGCCGACCGAGATACCGGAGAAGGTGGATCAGTGGGCTCACGAGAAGCTCACCGACCCCGTGCGATGCCGGTCTTGAGGTTGATGCAGGCGGACATGGAGTCCGGGGCGCTGGCGGGGCCATGCTGGTCAGGGAGTTCCTGACGCAGCGCCTGGCCCCGCTCCAGGCGCACTCGCGCCCCATGTGGGACTTCAAGGGCGCAAAGGACGACCTCCCACTACGCCCAGGGAGCTTGACCAATGAGGAGCTAAGCAAGCCATGCGCACTTTCCTCAAGAAGGACCCGGGCAGCCTCCCAGCAGCCTACCTCCCGCTATACCGCCGTGGCGACGATGCGGCGCTGGCCGCTGCCATGCCCATCTTCAACGAGCTGGGGATCGTGCCATCGAGGCTCCCCAACCCCCCGGTGTCGGTGTCCTCCGGCAAGGACTCCGAGGAGATGGAGGAGGGGACTCGGAAGCGACCATGGACGATGTGGAGGGGGCTTCTCCTCCATCGTAGGGTGAGCTCCTCCGCAATCTCTCCGATGATGATGACGCCGCCGAGTACTTTGTCCAGGAATCCCCGCACTCTGTCGGGGTTGTCACGAGGTCCGGGGGCACCCCCTTGTGAAGGCCGAGCCGAGTGACTCCTAAGAAGGGCGGGGCGGTGCCGCTTCCCCAGGGTGATGTTGCTGCCTTGTGGTCCGTTACCACCATGCCAGGGCTGGTTATGGCGCACCTGGCTGATCCTCAGGGCACGGTGAAGCCCGCGCTAAAGAAGGTTGGAGGCGCCACAGTCCTGGCGAGGAAAAGGGTGTACGTTGCCGCTGATGAGTAAGTAACTTACCTTGCTTTTATTCTTCATTCTTGATGCTGTGCCCATGACATTCCTCTCGTGATGAGCCGGCTTAGCCCATGGTGAAGAGGAGGAAGGAGGAGGTCGGGGCTCCTGAGGCCACTTCATCCGCCATAGCCGTGGCGGCCTCGGCGCAGGTGGAGGAGACCGCTTCGCGCCTTCCTGCAAAAGAGCGGGCCCCTCAAGGCACGGTGGTGTAACCTCTGGAGGAAGCTGCCCCCGTGGGCCAACAGATTCAGGAGCCGTCCGTTCCCGTCGTCCCCGCAGTGGGTTCGAATGCTCCTGAGCCTCCGGTTGCTCTTGCTGCTGTAGCGGCCCTAGTCCAGGCGCCAGTGCCACCTCCTCCCCAAGCCCTCGCCTTGATGGACCATGGATCCAGGGCCAGGCCCGGTGCTTTGGAGGAGGCCTACGCCATGCTGGACCAGCTCCGGACCGATCTTCAGGGCGCCGACAGGTGTGTGGCGGCGGGGCGCCTGAGGCTGGTCTGGGGGTGGCTCCAGGCCGACGCGTCCATCTAAATAGCCTAAGGCCAGGCCGAGGCTACCGTCATGGAGGGCGGAAAAGAGGCCAGGGAGGCCACAACGGCTCGCAACGCGGCACTGGCCAACGCAGCGTCAGCCAAGGAACGCTGCCGCATGGGGGAAGTCGAGCTGAACGCCCACCGCGAGGAGCAGGTCACCCGCACCCGCCGTCTTCAAGAACATGAGGAGGAGCTCAAGACCCGGGAGGCCACGCTCGCCGACTGCGACGCCGAACTGGAGCAGGCAGCCAGGAACAGGCCGCCGAGCGGAACCGCCTGGGCACACTGAAGGAGGAGGTGGACAGGGCCCAGGCGTCCCACGCCAAGCATGTTTCCGCGGAGACGGCCCGGTTGGATGCCAGGGAGAGGGCCCTCGCCGCGACTGAAAGGGCGGTCACCACGAGTTGCGACGCCTTTGCCTCCCTCGAGATGAAGTCCTGCACGATGCTGCAGTCCCTTTATGGGGAAGGGTACAAGGAACCGCTGGCGACTCCGGAGGAGGGCCTCGCTAGGCTGCTCCCCAAGCTCACCGTGTCACTTGAGGGCATCGTCGCCAGAGTGGGCGCCATGGTAGAGGGGGATAGCCGCACGCTTTTCACTGCGGCCGCGACACGCGTCTTCAGCCACCTCCACCTTCGGGACCCAAACCTCGACCTTGGCGTGCTGATCGATCCTGTGGCCCCCCGAGTTCCACGATGCTGCAGTTGAGGCCGTGGAGAAATAGGTGGAGGCCCTGCTGCAGAAGTTTCTCTATGTCGACCCCACGGCTGCAACGACCGGAGCCAGTGGCGAGGACGGAGGCGCCATCGTCGACCACGCCCCCCCCAGGCGAGCAATGGCGGCAACCAAAGTTGAAGAAGAGGTTTGAAGGCGGCGCTTCCTCCCGGTTCAACCCTGCGACATTTACCGTGCCTCGCGGAGGCGTGAGAACTTCTGCTTTGAACTTTAAGAGACATTATGTTTTGTAATAATTTGCTAGGACTCCGTAATTTCCTTTCTTTTTTGCTTTAGTGTTCTGCGTCGGCAGGGCCCGACCCCGCGCATACCTCAACTGCCGTTGGGGCATCTGGATCACCAGGACGGGACCAAGGGGTGAGGGGCTATGTGACCAGTGCGGCCCCTGAGTCTTTATGCTCAGGGGTCCCCCTTGACGTACGAACAACCCTCATGAAGGAAACGTGAGCATCATTTTTAGCATTCTGTGTCGGCAGGGCCCGGCCCCGCGCATATACCTCAGCCGCCGTTGGGGCGTCCGGATCACCAGGACGAGACCAAGGGGTGAGTGGCTATGTGACCAGTGAGGCCCCTAAGTCGCGATGCTCAGGGGTCCCCCTTGACGTACGAACAACTCTCCATACCTTTCCTCACCGGGCTTTCGCTCGGGAGGGACGCAAGAAGACCACGTCCGAGGGACCTGGTGAGGTGGTATACACCGGGCATGACCTAAGCGTAGCGCTCGTGCCCAACCCCCTCGCGCGGCCCTCAGGGAAAGCGGCACGGTGAGGCCGAGCAGCGACCTTGGTGGCTCTCCTGAGGTTACTGCAGCCGCTAGGGTGCCCTCAGTTGTTTATTCACCAGTGTCGGTGTCAAAACCGGCGGATCTCGGGTAGGGGGTCCCGAACTGTGCGTCTAGGATCGATGGTTACAGGAGACAGGGGACACGATGTTTACCCAGGTTCGGGCCCTCTCTATGGAGGTAATACCCTACTTCCTGCTTGATTGATCTTGATGAATATGAGTGTTACAAGAGTTGATCTACCACGAGATCGTAATGGCTAAACCCTAGAAGTCTAGCCTACGAGTATATGGTAATGAATCTGTCCTATCCGGACTATGCTCTCCGGTTTATATAGACACCGGAGAGATCTAGGGTTACATGGGGTCGGTTACATAGGAGGAAATCTTCATAATCGGTCGCCTAGCTTGCCTTCCACGCCAGGTAGAGTCCAATCCGGACACGGGTATAGTCTTCGGCCTTCATGTCTTCACAGCCCATCAGTCCGACCCAGTAGATAACAGGTCGGATGCCCGAGGACCCCTTAGTCCAGGACTCCCTCAGTAGCCCCTGAACCTGGCTTCAATGACAAGGAGTCCGGCGCACAGATTGTCGTCGGCATTGCAAGGCGGGTTCCCCTAATCCTGAACTCCAAGGTAGTCTCCGGATATAGTAAATATGTCCGGACCTGTGTATGTAATTGCAGAAAATACAATACTCCACGAGTCCAATGTGCTGACAACTATTTATGACATTGTATCACGCCTGCCCGGTTATTATTTCCAACCGTTGGCTAGCCCATCGCCCCACGTCTCGGGGAGCGGTTTTATTGGCACGTCTTGTCAAAGCAGAGATCGTGTCCCCTTATTCACAGGATTTTCAATAATGCAGGTGTGGGTAACCCAACCGTCCCCAGGGTATAACTCTTTGAGGATAGGTAAGTTTCCGCACCCAGGAGGGGACGCTCGATATTCTGGGCCTTTATATAGGGACCCAAACTTGTCTTTCTCTTCTGCGCTTGCTTCTTCCTCAACCTTAGCCACCTCGAGTTCTATCCCTCGAGTTTCAATCACTACCAGCCCCAATCATGTCCGGGCCCAGCCGTTCAGGCCGGTGGGTGGCCTCTTCTGTCACAGAGGAGGATATTGCGAAGCTCCGCGTGGCGAGGTATCTGACCCTAGAAATCCTTCATCGGCTTCCCGCCAAGGGGCAGGTTATTCCCACCCCCAAATCCGGCGAGAGGGTAGTATTTGTGTCCCACTTTCTCCATGGGTTAGGGTTCGCGCTTAACCCCTTCGTTCAGGGGCTCATGTTCTACTATGGGCTAGATTTTCACGATCTGGCCCCGGACTCCGTTCTTCTCATCTCGACATTTATCGTCACGTGTGAGGCCTTCCTCCGGACTCCTCCGCACTTTGGTTTGTGGCTCAAGACTTTCGACGTGAGGCCGCGGGTGACGGAGGAGGAGCATGCAGAGTGCGGCAGCGTTATAATAAGCAAGCTTGCCAGCGCGGTTTGGTTTGAAGGATCTTTCGCCGAGTCTTCCGACCTATGGCAGCAGGGGTGGTTTTATGTCAACAAGCCGCGGGGCTCCAAGTGGGCAGCTACGCCCGCATTCCGACCCGGCCCTCCAACTCAGCTCGCTTCATGGATCAATAAGGGATTAGAGTGGGGGTCCGCCAATGAGGTGCAGACTCTACAAAGTCGCATCCGAAGCCTTACCGAGAAGGGCATCGAACTCATGAACGTTGTTCAAGTAATGCTAGTCCGCCGGACCCTGCCATGCCAGCGGCGGCCTCTCCGTATGCGGGAGTTTAATCCAGAGGGGCGGCGGACTCTTCAGCACTTCTTCTGCGCTACGCATGAAGGGATGTGGAGGCTATATTTCGGAGAGCGAGAGCAATGGCCGGACACCACTAAAGACGTTGGCCTTGACTGCAATCATCCGGACACTCCGGTAAGTATTCAATCTCCGAACACCTTTCATTCAAGCATCTCTTGACAAGATACTGAATGACCCGTCCTTATACAGGACTGGATAAAGAAAGCGATGCTGATCTGGTGTCCGGCGCCCCTTCCCGAAGACCCCGCGTCCGCCCTGCTGACGCGGATGTTAACTCCGACACCGTACCAGGTGTCTGCAGAGGGGGGTGAGAGCGGGGAGCCCAAAGGGGATGCCCGCCCTGAGGACGATTCAGACGCTGTGTTCGGGGAAACCGAAACCCTTTTGCCTAGGGGAAAAGGTGTAGAGGGGCCTTCCATAGCAAGAAGAGGGCCGCTTCTGGAGGTCAGGAGGGGAAACCTTCCAAGAAAGGGAAAACGCCATCGTCGGGCGACTTGGGTCGGGCAAGCGATGTCGATGTAGAGCTTGATGATGAGGACGAACCTCCAGCCAGACCGTAAGTGACACAGGGTACTTTAACCATACCTCATTCCTTTCTTATTACTGAAGTAATCCTCCGACATATGTACGTCCTCGCAGGTTAACGCCTGGTGTTTCTCAATCGTCCTCCTCCTCGGGAGACCTTCTTCCAGAGATGATGGAGAGTGACACGCCTTCTCCAGCCTCTTCTCCCAACAGGGCGGATGATTCTGAGGTGTCGTCCCGGAGGGCCCCTCCCGTCCGGCAAGTAGCGCAGGAAGCGAGGAAGGAGTTACCCGAAGGTGATGCCTCTGTCCCTCAGGGTTCGGGGGTCAAGAATGACGGTCCCGAACTGTCCGGTTTAAAGCTGGAGACGATTCAGGAGGCAGGTAAGCGGATTCCTTCAAAGGAATGTCGTGCTTCGGCGGTGGTGTCCGAAGACCCAAGAGTGCTGGAGACGCTGATGGACATGCTGCGACGAGTGTCTGTTTCAGAAGAGCACCGTGCCTTAATGGTTATGGTGGTCGAAAAGGTTCTCTCCACGAAGAGCGGTTTGAACGAGGCCTTTATGAGCCTTCTAAGAGGTTTTGAGGTTTGCGATGTAATGTTGCCAATTGAATGATATTGGCAGAATGCACCTGTTGTGTATGCAGTAGCCCCTGAGACTCGGATTGCCTTCCGAAGGAAGCAATCGGGGGATCAAAAAGATATGCTCAGGTACTAATCTTGATTTAATTTGGAATACAGGCTACCGCCCCTCCTGCCACTACTCGAAATACGGAAGTGGCCGAACTGCAGCGAAAGCTAGATATGGCGGAGGATGACATTGCATTGATCAACAGGCGTCTTGATGACTCGCAAGGTATGTATTTCGAGCATTCCTTACACCAATGTGCTTGTATTTTAAGCCTGACTCTGAAAAAGACTTTTATATGAAATGTGCATGAATTCAGATGGTGCCGCCGCCGTGGAAGCCCTTCGGGCGGAGCTGGCCCGGGTCAAGGAGCAGGCCTGGTCTAGTGATGCGGCTGTCGAAAAGGCATCGACTGAGTTGAGAGCCGAACAAGCTGCGCGGCGCCAAGACAAGGAGAAGATATCCACCATGGCGCACGAGTTAGAGAATGCGGCTAGCCGCTGTAAACTTCTTGAGAAGGAAAATGAAGCCAAAACGGCTGAACTTGACAAGGCCTTACGAGAGGCAAGAGAAGCGCGGTCCGAATCCAGAGCAGCCTGAGAGGAGATCCGGCAAGCTGGGGAGATTGTGGCTGGCAAGCCCTTTTTGCTACAGGATAAGTTTGGTGATCCGAACTATGCTCAGCTTAACCAAGTGTGGAGTTCTCCGGACAATTTTTTAGACTTGTCGAAGAGTTCTTCCGATGCGGCGCAGTTTTACCATGCGCAAGAGGGGTATGCAATGGAGAAGCTTTTCTGGTCACAATTTGGCGCGTTGAAGCGCCCTCTGTTGCGGAATGAACAGATGTCCCAGTGGGCCGAGCTGCATAGGATATCCGGCGCTGCCATGAAGAACATCATAGTCTGGTTGTGGCCGACTGAACCTGTTTCGAGTAGTTACTTCGGCCTGGTGCAGCGGCTTGTTGATGCGGTGGCGCGTATCGACGCTGTGAAGCGGTCGGCATGCATTGAAGGTGCACGGATGGCCTTCGCCCGAGTCAAGACATTCTGGGGGAAGATGAAGGCCATCGATGTTGCGGCGAAGAGTCCACCCAAAGGCAAGGACCGTCCGGAACTGGAGTATTATTTTGAAGACGTCCTAGAGGCCGCCTGCTTGATAAAGGGTCAGTGCTCGAAAGACATAATGTTCGAGTGATGTGTATAAGTGTTGTAACAGAAAACTTTATGGTTAATCTGTTTTCATCTTTTGCTCGAAAGCTTGTGTTCCTCCTGTGCGGCCATTTTAATGTAATCTGAAAGTTTTCCAGTCGTCGGCTTCAGCCCCTTGTAGGAAATATGGGGGTGTTCGGAAAAGCATTGAATCACTCTTTATCCAACGTCTCGGTCCATAAAGGAGGTGATAATGCGGCGAACCAGGCAATCGGACTATAGGGCGTTAACACTTTCACTTAGCCATAGGAGTTTTATGGCGGTGCTACGACATAGCCCCTGGTATGTATGCAGCGTATTATAATTTTTGTGCCTTACATGTTTTGATCTGGGAAAGATCCTTTGTGTGACACGGAGAATCGCTAAAGATTCGAATAAGTCATCAAGTGGTTGACTAGCTCTCGCCGCATCATGACAGTCAGTTTTTGGCTTTCTCTACTGAGGTGCTCATCCGGTCAAAGCCAGGGCACAATCGCAGTAGTTCTCCCTTTACTACCCTAGCCCATAGAACGGAACGTAGGGTAGCAAGCACAGGAGTCGGGCAACCCAACTCTTGACCAAAGACAATGATTCGGAGCTGATGCATATAAGGCCAAACTTGCGACGCCGAAGTACGCTATAGAGCTGTTCGGACTTTTATTGGCGACTCATTTGTTCCCATACCGAGCCCCTGGCAGGTTATGACGAGGTGCGTCTTGTAACACGGCCGTTAGGGCCGTACTCATTGTAGGAAGAGTATGGAAAATTAGTTCGGATATAGTTTACTGGGAGTGGAGCAATAAGCCAATGATAAATTCGTATATAAAAAGGAAAAACCACAACCCGGCTATTTGACATGCTCGGGGTCAGGAACGGAGGAAAAAAAAGGCATAGTACAGGCTCAGGATAAAGAGTGCGGTCTACAAAAAGCTGTTTTGGACCTCCTGTCGCACGTCTGCGCCGCCCGTCCTCGGGGAGGGGAGTCCTTAATGGAAGTAGCCCCTTAGGTGAATGTACGGATCCGAACTCGGATAGAGTCCGTTGTAGATGCTGTCCTGTTGGTCACCTGTTTTTGAGTTATAATGAAGAAAAGTAAGGGAAACAGATAAAGAACGTTACGGGAATGCTTGCAGGGTTGTCCGTATTGTGCTTCCGCCGATCCCCATGGTATCTTGAGCGCGTAGTGATGCACATGTGGTGTAAACTGGCCGGCATAGTGGGTGGGTGGCAGAAGCCGAACTGCTATTTCCATTCCGGGAGTGGTCGAACTTTGGAGGGAAACTGCTTCTGGCCCCTGGTGTTCGACTGGCGAGCTGCTCCGTCGTTATTATCGCTTGATGGCCTCCTCCCCTTGTGCTCGGTGTTAAGCTTGCCCGCCTGCTTGAAGACCCAACAATTTCTGTTGCTGTGATTAGCTGGCTTATCAGGGTGACCGTGAATCTGACAAGGTCAGTCTAATATCCTGTCGAGGGCGGATGGTCCATCCTGGTTGGCCTTAAATGGCTTCTTCCATTGACCGGGTTTTGGATTGTGAAATCCGGCGTTGACCGCTGTGTCGCGTAATCTTTCATTATTGTTGCGACTGTTGTGTTCGTTTAATCGTGGCTTGCCGTTGCCGTCTCGGATTTCGGCAGTGCTCGGGTCGCTGGCGTTGTTGCTTTTACGAGCGAGACAGTTGTCTTCTCCCGCACAAAAGCGAGTCATTAGAGCGGTAAGGGCTGTCATGGATTTAGGTCCTTCCTGGCCGAGGTGACGTGCTAGCCGTTCATCCCGGACGCTATATTTGAAGGCCGCAAGGGCTTCCGCGTCCGGACAGTCGACAATTTGGTTCTTTTTGACTAAGAACCTAGTCCAGAGTTCCCTGGCTGACTCGCCGGGCTGTTGGACAATATGACTTAAGTCATCGGCATCTGGTGGCCGGACATATGTTCCTTGGAAGTTGTCACGAAAGGCGTCTTCCAGATCTTCCCAGCTACCAATAGAATTTGCTGGCAAACTATTTAGCCAGTACCGTGCTGGCCCCTTAAGCTTGAGAGGCAGGTATTTAATGGCATGAAGGTCATCTCCGTGAGCCAAGTGGATATGGAGGAGGAAGTCCTCAATCCATACTGCGGGATCTGTTGTTCCATCGTATGATTCGATGTTGATGGGTTTAAACCCGTCTGGAAATTCATGCTCCATTACCTCGTTGGTGAAGCAAAGAGGGTGTGCGGCTCCTCTATGTTGGGCCACACTCTGAAGCACCACGGCGGACTCCTCTGACGGTTTTCGGACAGAGCGTGCTCGGGTCTGTTGTGTCCGAATAGATAACCGTTATTACTGGCCGGGGCATGTCTCCGCGATCTGTGTGTCGATTTTGTGTGTCCTGTTCTACCCTCCGGGTCTTGTTGGATGTCACGAGTGTTCCCCCGAGCTTCATTATTCTTGCTTGGACGGCCGGATGAGTTGGTATGGTGCTCTGCTGGGGCTGCTACTTTGTCCGGACCGAACTGTGGTCGGCCTACCGGCTTATTCGATGGTGGTGTGGGCTCCAAAGCCTTGCCATCGTATTGAGGGAGCCACCTACTGTTGTGGTGGCTTTTGTCTGGGCCACTAAGGCCGTATTCTTCGGCGGCCAGGACCTCGGTCCATCTATCGTTGAGCAAATCTTGGCTCACTTGAAGCTGCGGCTGCTTCCTCCTTAGGCTCCTTGCAGTGGCTATGAGCCGGAGTTTAAAGCGCTCCTGTTCTAGAGGTTCCTCAGGCATGATGAATTCCTCGTTGCCGAGTCTCCGTATCTGGCCTGTTCATCAGGGCTATCCTACCCGCTTTACTAGTCCTCCTGTTCGGATCCTGTCTCAACAGGGTCTACGTTGTCCGGAGTATTATCACCTCCGGTGCTAGCATTGTTTTCTCTTGAGTGACGCGACTGAGAGTGGCGTCGGGGGCGCCGATGTTGGGACGGTGTACCAGGAGGCTTATCCTCGACTGGATCCTCCTTGTCATCGTTGCGATCGTCGCTGGGTGTGTCTACCATACACACGTCATACCAGGAAGTGGTCACCCCGCGTCTAGCGGATAGTAAGCTCTGGCTTTGCCTCTCATCGTCATCCAGACTGTCGATGTCTTCGGAGCAGGGGTCAGGTGTGTTGGTTGGGTCTTCGACGGTGGCTATGAAGTGGGTGGCGGGTGGGAAGCAAAATTCTCCATCATCCGTCGTAAGGTCAAACCAAACATAGTTCGACGATGAGCCGTCTGCCAGGGATATGTTTTTTTGTGAGTTTATTAGGTCGCCCATGGGCGAGTGTTGAAAGATATCTGCGCGCCGAACTTGAAGATCGATAGCCGATCGAGTTCGGTATCCGCGGGCTCGCAGGGTTCGGAACTCAATACCGGAGACAAGTCCGGGGTCCCGTTGATGCAAGTATCGTGCGAAGTGGAATCTGCATGCGGCTCCAACGCCGCTGAATCGGTAGCCCCATGATGGGGTTGAGTTTCCCATCTTCGGACGACTTGATCTGCTCCGAATCTAAGGCCAGAGTTGTTACAGGAACTATCTCCTGGATGCGGCCCGATGACAGGTTTAAGCCATGTTCATCGGGGTGAAGGGGAGCGGTTGCCGCGGTCTCGAATCCGTCGAAGATCAAGTCTCCACGGATGTCCGCGACGTAGTTCAGGCTTCCGAATCTGACCTGATGGCCAGGGGCGTAGCTGTCGATCTGCTCCAGATGGCCGAGCGAGTTGGCCCGCAGTACGAAGCCGCCGAATACAAAGATCTGTCTGGGGAGGAAGGTTTCTTCCTAGACTACGTCATTACTGACGATTGAAGGGGCCATCGAACCTTTCATCGACGACACAGTGGAACTCTCAATGAAAGCACCAATGTCGGTGTCAAAACCGGCGGATCTCGGGTAGGGGGTCCCGAACTGTGCGTCTAGGATCGATGGTTACAGGAGACGGGGGACACGATGTTTACCCAGGTTCGGGCCCTCTCTATGGAGGTAATGCCCTACTTCCTGCTTGATTGATCTTGATGAATATGAGTGTTACAAGAGTTGATCTACCACGAGATCGTAATGGCTAAACCCTAGAAGTCTAGCCTATGAGTATATGGTAATGAATCTGTCCTATCCGGACTATGCTCTCCTGTTTATATAGACACCGGAGAGATTAGGGTTACATGGGGTCGGTTACATAGGAGGAAATCTTCATAATCGGTCCCCTAGCTTGCCGTCCACGCCAAGTAGAGTCCAATCCGGACACGGGTATAGTCTTCGGCCTTCATGTCTTCACAGCCCATCAGTCCGGCCCAGTAGATAACAGGCTGGACGCCCGAGGACCCCTTAGTCCAGGACTCCCACAACCAGCGCGGAGCATAGTGCTTCTGCTCTTGCATCGGAATAGCCGCTCCTCAATCGTGTCCTCCGCCAGCGCGGAGCATGGGGCTTCCACTGGTACGTGGGTGGTAGCTCCTTCTGAGGGGAAACTCCGGGGCATGTACAGCCCCGTCCTGTCACGTGGCTTGCATGGCAGGACCGGAGGAGGTGTGTATGGGCACACGTGAGCCAGCGCGGGACTCACGAGGCCCTACCTCAAGGCGGGTTGCGCCTGAATTTTGGTTTGGAACATTTGCAAGGGTCCTGCGAGATGGTCAGGTAGCCTGCGCCGGGTGAATCTCCAGAGGATATTGCATGAGAAGGCCAAACACCAATGACCGCAGGAGGTGACGTGAATGGGGCCGGCCCGCCAGATAGAGCTCATCCGTTGGGTTTGTCAATGTTGCAGGGACGGACCCGAGCACAGACGCCGTGCCCAGTCTTCTCATGCGGAAATCCTGAAGAAACACAACCGGCGGGCGTCTCCCGCGATGGCGAGGCATCAGGTCATGCACCCTAACTCATCCGCTCTTGATTAGCTCATGTGAGAACAAGGCACCAAGGACCATGGGAGGTGACATGCACGGGAGCTAGCCCGCGAGACAGAGCTTAGCCACTTGGGTTTAGCGACGTTGCGGGGACGGACCCGGGCATAGACGCCGTGCTAGTCCTTAATCATGAGGCGGTCGTGGGCGGGTTTGTGAAAGTGCGTTATATCGACTAGAGGGGGGTGAATAGGCGATTTTTATGAATTCTTCACTGAGGAATTTCAGGGTGAGGAAATTCCTAAGCGAAGGACTACTTGCAGTGGAATAAGTACTCATATGTAATCATAACGGAACACAAGCATGGTCATCTAGACGAAATGAAGACAAGCACAGAGTACAGAAATCGTAAACACAGGATAACACGGGATGAAGACAAACAGACTGAAGAACTTGAACTGAGGCAATTGAGAAAGTCTTCAGTCAAAGTCTTCAAACAGATATGAACATGCACACAACAACCGTAATGAGGAAATGAAAGAGTTGAGGAAATAGAACCAGTAGGCTTGGTGAAGACAATGATTTGGTAGACCAGTTCCAACTGATGTGACAGTTGTACGTCTGGTTGGAGCGGCTAGGTATTTAAACCTGAGGACACACAGTCTCGGACACACAGTCCTCACCGTATTCTCCTTGAGCTAAGGTCCCATAGACCTCGCCCAATCACTCGTGGTAAGTCTTCAGGTGACTTCCAAACCTTCACAAACTCGGCCACTCGGCGATCCACAATTTCCTCTTGGATGCTCTAGACCATGACGCCTAACCGTCTGGAAGATGCACAGTCTTCAAAGGTATCAAGCGTCGGATCCACGCAGGATCAATCTCTTCAGTGATGCTCAATCACTTTGGGTTTGTAGGTGTTTGGGTTTGGGTTTCCTCACTTGATGATTTTCGCTCAAAGTCCTTGGAAGATGGGATGCTCTCAAATGACAAGTGTCAGTTTCTCTCGGAGCAGCCAACCAGCTAGTGGTTGTAGGGGGCGGCTATTTATAGCCTAGCGAGCAGCCCGACATGATAAGACATAAATGCCCTTCAATGATATGACCGTTAGGTGGGTAGATATTTTGGGACAGCTGGCGCGTAGCACAACAACGATCGGATATTTGAGGCTCAATTTCGTCAGGGCTATCATGTTCCTCACTGTGTAGGCAATCCGCACTGGCGAATTCCTAATTCCTCAGTCAGAACAAATTCCTCAACGACCAGAAGAACTTCGTCTCTGTCACTGAAGAAATTGACTGAACTGTATGAGATTTCCAATGGCTTCACTCGAAGGGATTGGTAGGTGTAGGATTTTGAGTTGAGCATCACATGGAAATTTTTCCTTAGTATTTCCACGACCCCCTTTAACAGTACGGTGTTTCCTATGACTCAAGTAAGAGAAAATGAAACTTCGAAAACAAAAGTCTTCACGCTTCATGTTCCTTGAATGAATACCAAGTCTTCAGGTTACACCAATTTCTTCATTTTCAAAGTCTTCAGAAAGTGTTCAGAAATCCAAAATCTTCAGTCGAAGATATTAATTTTTAGGGGTCGACTTTCTCTGTAAATATCAAACTCCTCATAGACTTATAGACATGTGTACACTCATAAACACATTAGTCCCTTAACCTATAAGTCTTCAATACACCAAAGTCACTAAGGGGCACTAGATGCACTTACAATCTCTCCCTTTTTGGTGATTGATGACAATATAGGTTAAGTTTTCAACGGGGATAAATATATGAAGTGTAAATACTGATATTGAGGAATTTGATTGCAAGATATAGAAGAACTCCCCCTGAAGATGTGCATAGTGAGGAATTTGCTTTTGAAGCAATGTACACTTGAAGAGTAGAATCATGGAGATCTCCCCCTATATCTTGTAATTCATACATGCATTTGACATATAATATGAAGAATTTGAAATGCATGATGAAATATGGTGACTGATGTAATTCAGCATGTGTGCATTAACATTACCGAGGAATAAGCATGCAGAAAATCTCAGCAAAAGTATCAGACCACCATAGAGTTTAAGTTTACAACTCGATCGAATAAAGTCTCAGAAGAACGAGAGTTGTAACTTAGCAAAAACGCCCATATAGGTAGACCCGCTTGAAGACTAACTCAAATTTCTCCCCCTTTGTCATCGAATGACCAAAAGGGGAAAAAATGAGGACTAACGCCCCTGAAGAATATCATGATGATGAAGGAGCGCCATCGTTGTTGGGGTCGGTTGTTGTTGTAGGGCCTGCCGCAGTGTCATCCAAGTCTTCATGCTCATCGGTTTTGCGTGATGAAGAATATGAGCTAGCCACCAAGGAAGGAACCTTGACCTTCTTGAATTTCTTCGGTGGAGGAGCAGACCAGTCAAAATCTTCCTTGAGACCCATTTGCTTCAGATCTTCTTCACCATACAGATGTGACAGAATAGCCCAGGTGCGACCAAAGACTTCATGGAGGTAGAAATGGTTTTTCTTCACTGCATTGTGCGTAGCAGTCATGTTGTGAAGAATAGAACCAAACTGACGTTTAACCCATTTTTGGTTTTGATCCACCTTCTGGTGAAGACTGAGGAGAAGCTCACGGTCAGTCATCACTCTTGGAGCTGTGGCTTGAGGATTTGGCTTGGATGCATTGGCAGCAGAATCATGAGTGGCAGAGTCATCATTGGTTGAATAAGATGCAGCTTTGCGAAACTGACCATCCAATGGACGATTGCCCTCATCGATAACAGCAGGGGCCTTGCCCTTTTCATCAGCTGAGGAAAATGGCCGCTTAAGGACTTCAATTGGGGGCAAGTAGCTGAGGTGATTCTGAAAATCAGCCTTGTAGTTGAGTGAAGACCTTGTTCTGAGGAATCTCATAATCCAGGGTGCGTAAGGCTTCAACTGAAACGGAGAGAGTGCAACATTTGCCAGAGTCCTCATGAAGAAATCGTGATAATTGACAGGAATGCCATGAATGATGTTGAATAGCAGATTCTTCATGATGCCAACAATTTCCTCATCAGATGAGTCGTGGCCTTTGATTGGACTCATAGTCTTCATCAGAACGCAATAGAATATTCTTGGCACATATAGCAATTCCTTCACAAGGAATTTGGTCCTTGGGGCTTGACCGGGCTTCAGAGGCTTCATTAGCACTTGCATGTAATGGGCCGTGAGTTTAGGCTCTTGGTACATACAATGAGTACCTTCAAGGGGAGGACTGATTGGCAGGCCATGAAGTAATTCAGAGGCCGGTGCTTTGTAATGAGTATTTTCGGTCACCCAGTCCAACACCCAAGAGTTGATATCATCAGCATCGCCTGTGATGTGCAGGGTTGCATAGAATTGAAGAATGAGCTCTTCATTCCAATCGCAGATATCCGTGCAAAAGTTGAGCAATCCTGCATCATGAAGCACACTGAGGACTGGGGTAAAGCAAGGCAGTGATTCCATGTCTACGTGAGGAATATGCTCATGGTCGAAGACTTTGTCCTTGTTGAAGAGCAGTGAAGAATAAAAATTTGCTTGGCTGGCAGTCCAGAAACGCTTCCTTCTAAGACGAGCAGAGTCATATGGGTTGTAGTCAGTGAAGAAAACATGCTCGCCGAAGAAGTCATCAGCCTTGAATTTCTACTTCTTCGAGAAGGGATCCTTTGGATTGGGCTGAGGATTATCAGTCAATTGCATCACCACCTCAGGAATCGCAATCTCAGGTTCCACAGGCTGAGGAATTTCAGGTTCTTCTTCAGTGACCGCCTGGGTCTTTAATTCTTCATTAACATTTTCTTCAGCACTAGTGGCTGGAATCTCTTCATGGATAGACGGGGTTGCACGAGGTTCTTCAGATCCCATTTGTACTTCAGTATTGACAGGGGACTGAGGAATTTGTTGCAGAGGTGTGAACAGAGGAGAGTTGGGGTGCTGACTTTCCCAAAATTCGTCATTCAGCACAGGTGTTGTACACCCAATGTTCACATCTTCTTCTTCACTCTTTTCTTCAATGTCGGCCTCTTCAGCAGTGAGACTATTGGGGTTGAAGGGATTGCATCTGCTTCAATTTCTTCATCCAACTGCTCTGACGAAGCAGCAGAAGGAATCTCTTCATCTGATTGACTTGGAATCACATATTCTTCATCAAAAGGAACAACGTCCTTCGATGGCATGGATGAGACCGGAATAGCATCAATTGGATTCGCAAAAGAGCTGGTCAATGGATTCATCTTCTTCGGAGCTGAAGAATCTGATGAAGCTGATGCTTTCCTTTTCTTCACTGCTGCATGCTCTGCAGCCTTCGTTTTCTGATGCAGACGGAAGGATCGGAGTTGGGGTAGGCACAGGAGGAGCAGAGGAATTTTGTTCAATTACTTCAGGCACAACTGATGCAGTTGCCCTGACTTCTTCAGTTTCTTCAGGCGCAACACTAGTGGTTGCCCTGGAAATTTCTTCAGCGGCTGGAATGCAGTCATCAGCCCTGGTACTCTGAGTTTCTTCAGCAGCCTGATTGTCATCAGCGGTGCTGGCATTTTCTTCAGTCGGCTGAGCAGATGCCTCAGCCTGAGGATTTTCTTGTTGTGTTGGGGCTGCAACATTGGAAGTGAACTTCTCAGATAAATTCACAAATCTGACTTTGGCTCCAAGCCAGTCAGCGCGTGATACGTCTCCAACGTATCTGTAATTTATGAAGTATTCATGCTATTATATTATCTGCTTTGGATGTTTCTGGGCTTTATTAAACACTTTTATATTATTTTTGGGACTAACATATTAACCCAGAGCTTAGTGCCAGTTTCTATTTTTCCTTGTTTCAGTGTTTCGCGGAAAAGGAATATCAGACGGAGTCCAAACGGAATGAAACCTTCGGGAGCGTGATTTTTGGGACGAACGTGATCCAGGAGACTTGGAGTTGAAGTCAGGGAAGCTTCGAGGTGGCCACAAGGAAGGGAGGCGCGCCCCCCACCCTCGTGGGCCCCTCGTGGCTCCCCTGACTGACTTCTTTTGCCTATATTTATCCATATACCCTAAAAACATCGGGGAACAGAATAGATCGGGAGTTCCGCCGCCGCAAGCCTCTGTAGCCACCAAAAACCAATCGGGACCCTGTTCCGGCACCCTGGCGGAGGGGGGGTCCCTCACCGGTGGCCATCTTCATCATCCCAACGCTCTCCATGACGAGGAGGGAGTAGTTCACCCTCGGGGCTGAGGGTATGTACCAGTAGCTATGTGTTTGATCTCTCTCTCTCTCGTGTTCTTGAGTTGGCACGATCTTGATATATCGCGAGCTTTGCTATTATAGTTGCATCTTATGATGCTTCTCCCCCTCCACTCTCTTGTAATGGATTGAGTTTTCCCTTTGAAGTTATCTTATCGGATTGAGTCTTTAAGGATTTGAGAACACTTGATGTATGTCTTGCCGTGCTTATCTGTGGTGATAATGGGATATTCACGTGATTCACTTGATGTATGTTTTGGTGATCAAATTGCGGGTTCAATGAACTTATGCATAGGGGTTGGCACACGTTTTCATCTTGACTCTCCGGTAGAAACTTTGGGGCACTCTTTGAAGTACTTTTGTGTTAGTTGAATAGATGAATCTGAGATTGTGTGATGCATATCGTATAATCATACCCACGGATACTTGAGGTGACATTGGAGTATCTCGGTGACATTAGGGTTTTGGTTGATTTGTGTCTTAAGGTGTTTTCTAGTACGAACGCTATGATAGATCGAACGGAAAGAATAGCTTTGTGTTATTTTACTACGGACTCTTGAATAGATTGATCAGAAAGGATAACTTTGACGTGGTTTCGTACCCTACCATAATCTCTTCGTTTGTTCTCCGCTATTAGTGGCTTTGGAGTGACTCTTTGTTGCATGTTGAGGGATAGTTATATGATCCAATTATGTTATTATTGTTGAGAGAACTTGCACTAGTGAAAGTATGAACCCTAGGCCTTGTTTCCTAGCATTGCAATACCGTTTACGCTCACTTTTATCATTATTTACCTTGCTGTTTTTATATTTTTAGATTACAAAAACCTATATCTACTATCCATATTGCACTTGTATCACCATCTCTTCGCCGAACTAGTTCACCTATACAATTTACCATTGTATTGGGTGTGTTGGGGACACAAGAGACTCTTTGCTATTTGGTTGCAGGGTTGTTTGAGAGAGACCATCTTCATCCTACACCTCCCACGGATTGATAAACCTTAGGTCATCCACTTGAGGGAAATTTGCTACTGTCCTACAAACCTCTGCACTTGGAGGCCCAACAACGTCTACAAGAAGAAGGTTGTGTAGTAGACATCAAGCTCTTTTCTGGCGCAGTTGCCGGGGAGGTGAGTGCTTGAAGGTATATCTTTAGATCTTTCAATCGAATCATTTTGTTTCTTGTTTTAGCACTAGTTTAGTTTATAAAAGAAAACTACAAAAAATGGAATTGAGTTTGCCTCATACGCTTCATCTTTTTAATATCTTTCGTCAGAATGATGGGTAGGAAAAACGTGCTCAAGTGCTAGAAGAAGAAGTCTATAAAATGTTTGGCACTAAATCTTTGAATTATGGGCATGATTGCAATGTTGTTAGTATGAACTCTTTGAATATCCATACTACTAATGATGATTGCACTAGTCATGATGAAAATATCTCTTATAAGCATGTCGATTTTTGTGGAGTGCATAGAGTTTCCAAGTACATACCAAATAGAGAAGATAGATTTTGCAAGAGGCATAAGTATTTAGAAACTAAATGGTTGCAAGAAAGGCTAAATGTGAGTGCTGAAAATTTAAAATATCTTTACCGTACTTGTGAACTTTGCAATGAACATGGTTATTTAAATCTCCGATGCAAATTGTTTCATGATCGAATCGTGTCCAAAAATTGTGATGACTTGATTTCCCTTGCACATCATAATGAACTTAGTCTGCTTTTGGGTTATGAAGAATTGAAACGTGCAACTAAGCATATTCCAGAATATAACCTTGAGAAATTCCTCGATATTGATCTAGAAGAAATTTATATGTATTGTGCGGTGAATTGTATTGAAAATCCTTATATTGCCAGTTACATAAAGAAAACAAAACAAATAGAAGATGAAGAAAATACTAACGAAAGGGAAGAGACTTCCCAATATTCTCCTATTATTTCTTATGATGAATCAGGTAATGAGGAGGAGCCTTCTATTCAACCAATCTCATTAATAAGGACCTCCAAAAAGAGGATTGAACCCACACATGATGTGAAGAGGAAAAAGAAAAGACGGAGAAGCAAAGGTAGAAAGGTATCTCTCCCAAATGATGTTGCTCCTATTACTCATTGTGATGATGATAATTGCTATACTATTGGTGCTATCCATACTATTAGTGATGAGAGTGATTATGCTTATGATATGAAAAGGCCCAAGCTTGGGGATGCTATGTTTGATGAAGATGATATTTTTGAGAATATATTTGCTGCAATTAATGTTTGTCCGAAGCTTGGGGATGCTACGTTTAATGAAGATGATATTTTTAGTCTCCCAAGTTTTGATATGCAAATTTATAATGATGATAGCATACCTCCTACTTATGATGATTATATTGATGAAAGTGGGTTTGGAAGAGTGTCAACTTTAGGAAGTAATGATCCCACTATTTTGGAGGATGTTGAATCTTATTGTGATAATTATGAAAGTGGATTTGGAGAGGTCATGACTTTATTTAGTGATGAATCCACTATTTCGGAAGAGGTTCCAATTGATTATGAGAATAAAGTTGCTATCTATGATGATTATTGTGATGACTTGTATGCTATTAAGAATAATGTTAACCATGAAACTTGTCATCTTGATTTTAATTTTCAATTGGATTATGCCTCACATGATAGTTATTTTGTTGAGTTTGCTCCCACTTCTATTCATGAGAAGAAATTTGCTTATGTGGAGAGTAATAAAATTTCTATGCTTGTAGATCATGAAAAGAGTGCTTTATGTGATGGTTATATTGTTGAATTAATTCATGATGCTACTGAAAATTATTATGAGGGAGGAATATATGCTTGTAAGAATTGCAATAATATCAAGTTTCCTCTCTATGTGCTTAAAGTTTTGAAGTTATGCTTGTTTTGCCTTCCTATGCTAGTTGATTATTGTTCCCATAAGTTGTTTTCTCACAAAATCCCCATGCATAGGAAGTGGGTTAGGCTTAAATGTGCTAGTCATATTCTTCATGATGCTCTCTTTATGTTTCAATTTTCATCTTTTATGTGAGCATCATTGAAATCATCATGCCTAGCTAGGGGCGTTAAACGATAGCGCTTGTTGGGGGGCAACCCAATTTTATTTTAGTTCTTTGCTTTTTGGGTCTGTTTAGGAACAAATAATCTATCTAGCCTCTGGTTAGATGTGGTTTTATGTTTTAATTAGTGTTTGTGCCAAGTAGAACCTTTGGGAAGACTTGGGTGAAGTCTTTATGATCTTGCTGTAAAAAACAGAAACTTTAGTGATCACGAGATTAGCTAAAACTTTTTACTGGAGAGTACTATTTAGTTGATTCTTTTTGAATATGATTAATCGACAAATTCCTCAAGTCCAGCAATTTATTTAAGAATTTTTGGAGTTCCAGAAGTATACGTTTGATACAGATTACTACAGACTGTTCTGTTTTTGACAGATTCTGTTTTCTATGTGTTGTTTGCTTATTTTGATGAATCTATGAGTAGTATCGGAGGGTATGAACCATAGAGAAGTTGGAATACAGTAGATATTACACCAATATAAATAAAGAATGAGTTCACAACAGTACCTAAGTGGTGGTTTTATTTTATTATACTAACGGAGCTTACGAGTTTTCTGTTAAGTTTTGTGTTGTGAAGTTTTCAAGTTTTGGGTAAAGATTCGATGGAATATGGAATAAGGAGTGGCAAGAGCCTAAGCTTGGGGATTCACAAGGCACCCCAAGGTAATATTCAAGGATAACCAAGAGCCTAAGCTTGGGGATGCCCCGGAAGGCATCCCCTCTTTCGTCTTCGTTCATCGGTTACTTTACTTGGAGCTATATTTTTATTCACCACATGATATGTGTTTTGCTTGGAGCGTCAATTTATTTTGTTAGGATTTTCTTTCTGTTATTTAGAACAATGATTTGCATCTTTTATTTCAATAAAAGTGGCATTGATAGCCTTTACTATGCCTATTTTACGAGTCTTCATGTTGCTGTTTGAAAACAGAAAGTTTACTGCTGTTGCAAAAATTCCCTAGAAAAGTCAGAATGTGATAAAATGATGAAACCTTTTGCATAATAAGATCTGATAAATTTACTATGGTGGGAATTTTCTTTCATAATTTTTGGAGCTAGGGAAGTATGGATCTTGCTGCATTCTTTACAGACTGTCCTGTTTAGGCAGATTGCTGTTATGTTTGCATTGTTTGCATATGTTTGCTTGTTTAATGATTCTATTAGAGGATAGGACTATTAAATATGCAGAGGCATTTAGTATGCAATGTTGAATAATAATTTTAGTGATTTTTTGCAGTAGAAAATGATAAGGTTTTTGCATTGGTTTATACTAACTTATCTCATGAGTCCTCGTTGAGTTTTGTGTGGATGAAGCTTTTGAGATTTAGGGAGACCGTGATATGAGAGGAATTAAGGAGACACAAAATCTCAAGCTTGGGGATGCCCAAGGCATCCCAAGATAATATTTCAAGAAGTCTCAAGCGTCTAAGCTTGGGGATGCCCCGGTTGGCATCCCACCTTTCTTCTTCGGCAACTATCGGTTAGTATCGGTTGATCCTAAGTTTTTGCTTCTTCACATGATGTTTGCTATTCTTAGATGTCATTTTATTTTGTTTTGCTTGATGTTTAAATAAAGTATCAAGATCTGAAATTATTAAATGAGAGAGATTCTTCACATAGCTACATAATTATTTAACTACTCATTGATCTTCACTTATATCTTTTTGGAGTAGTTTGTCATTTACTCGTGTGCTTCACTTATATCCTATAAGTAAATGGTTGAATGAATTGAATATCATAAATCTGAAATTATATATGTTTCATATGCTTATCCCATGGGGAGTAATGACTTCACATATAAGAAGTAGAGGTGGTAATGAAGGTTAGCAAACATTGTATTGGTCACTTGAACAATTCATGAAAGAATATTGAAGGAAGAGAGATTTCACATATAAATATACTATCTTGGACATCTTTTGTAATTGTGAGCACTCATTAAAATATGACATGCCAAAAGGTTGATGTTGGACAAGGAAGACAACGTAATGGGTTATGTTTTCTTATATCCGAAATAAAGTATATTGTCATGGATTGCCCAACACGTTGAGCTTGCCTTTCCCCCTCATGCTAGCCAAATTCTTTGCACCAAGTAGAGATACTACTTGTGCTTCCAAACATCCCTTAAACCAGTATTGCCATGAGAGTCCACCATACCTACCTATGGATTGAGTAAGATCCTTCAACTAAGTTGTCATCGGTGCATGCAATAAAAATTGCTCTCTAAATATGTATGATCTTTTAGTGTGGAGAAAATAAGCTTTATACGATCTTGTGATATGGAAGCAATAAAAGCGACGGACTACATAATAAAGGTCCCTATCACAAGTGGCAATATAAAGTGACGTTCCCTCGCATTAAGATTTTGTGCATCCAACTATAAAAGTGCATGGCAACCTCTGCTTCCCTCTGCGAAGGGCCTATCTTTTATTCTTGTGCAAGAGTCATGGTGATCTTCACCTTTCCTTTTTACATTTTATCCTTTGGCAAGCACATTGTGTTGGAAAGATTCTGATATATATATCCAATTGGATGTAAGGCATCATGAACTATTATTGTTGACATTACCCTTGAGGTAAAAGGTTGGGAGGCGAATCTATAAGCCCCTATCTTTCTCTGTGTCTGATTAAAACTTTGAACCCATAAATATCGCGTGAGTGTTAGCAATTGTGAAAGACTAAATGATAGTTGAGTATGTGGAGTTTGCTAAATCAAAGCTCTGACATAGACTCTTCCTGAAAATAAGATGAATTGTAATTGTTTGATCACTAATAACACGGTTTGTTAGTTTTCAAGAAAGTTTATGATCTATGCTTTAACATGTGAATAGCTTGTTACTTGATCATGAGAAGCTTTATGAGATGAGCTACTGTTATGATATATAAGGATGCTAGAAAAGGTGATTGAAATTATCATTGATCAAACTTGTGCACCTGCTAGCATTCACACTTCATAAATTATTTCTTTTATCATTTACCTACTCGAGGACGAGCAGGAATTAAGCTTGGGGATGCTGATACGTCTCCAACGTATCTATAATTTATGAAGTATTCATGCTATTATATTATCTGTTTTGGATGTTTATGGGCTTTATTAAACACTTTTATATTATTTTTGGGACTAACCTATTAACCCAGAGCCCAGTGCCAGTTTCTGTTTTTTCCCTTGTTTCAGTGTTTCGCGGAAAAGGAATATGAAACGGAGTCCAAATGGAATGAAACCTTCGGGAGCGTGATTTTTGGAACGAACGTGATCCGGGAGACTTGGAATTGAAGTCAAGGAAGCTTTGAGGTGGCCACGAGGCAGGGAGGCGCGCCTGCCCCCCTCGGCGCGCCCCCACCCTCATGGGCCCCTCGTGGCTCCCCTGACCGACTTCTTTCGCCTATATATATCCATATACCCTAAAAACATCAGGGAACAGAATAGATCGGGAGTTCCGCCTCCGCAAGCCTCTGTAGCCACCAAAAACCAATCGGGACCCTGTTCCGGCACCCTGCCAGAGGGGGGGATCCCTCACCGGTGGCCATCTTCATCATCCCAACGCTCTCCATGACGAGGAGGGAGTAGTTCACCCTCGGGGCTGAGGGTATGTACCAGTAGCTATGTGTTTGATCTTTGTCTCTCTCGTGTTCTTGAGTTGGCACGATCTTGATATATCGCGAGCTTTGATATTATAGTTGGATCTTATGATGCTTCTCCCTCTCTACTCTCTTGTAATGGATTGAATTTTCCCTTTGAAGTTATCTTATCGGATTGAGTCTTTAAGGATTTGAGAACACTTGATGTATGTCTTGCCGTGCTTATCTGTGGTGACAATGGGATATTCACATGATTCACTTGATGTATGTTTTGGTGATCAACTTGAGGGTTCAATGAACTTATGCATAGGGGTTGGCACACGTTTTCGTCTTGACTCTCCGGTAGAAACTTTGGGGCACTCTTTGAAGTACTTTTGTGTTGGTTGAATAGATGAATCTGAGATTGTGTGATGCATATCATATAATCATACCCACAGATACTTGAGGTGACATTGGAGTATCTAGGTGACATCAGGGTTTTGGTTGATTTGTGTCTTAAGGTGTTATTCTAGTACGAACTCTATGATAGATCGAACGGAAAGAATAGCTTTGTGTTATTTTACTACAGACTCTTGAATAGATTGATCAGAAAGGATAATTTTGAGGTGGTTTCGTACCCTAGCATAATCTCTTCGTTTGTTCTCCGCTATTAGTGGCTTTGGAGTGACTCTTTGTTGCATGTTGAGGGATAGTTATATGATCCAATTATGTTATTATTGTTGAGAGAACTTGCACTAGTGAAAGTATGAACCCTAGGCCTTGTTTCCTAGCATTGCAATAACGTTTACGCTCACTTTTATCATTAGTTACCTTGCTCTTATTATATTTTCAAATTACAAAAACCTATATCTACTATCCATATTGCACTTGTATCACCATCTCTTCGCCGAACTAGTGCACCTATACAATTTACCATTGTATTGGGTGTGTTGGGGACACAAGAGACTCTTTGTTATTTGGTTGCAGGGTTGTTTGAGAGAGACCATCTTCATCCTACACCTCCCACGTATTGATAAACCTTAGGTCATCCACTTGAGGGAAATTTGCTATTGTCCTACAAACCTCTGCACTTGGAGGCCCAACAACGTCTACAAGAAGAAGGTTGTGTAGTAGACATCAGCGCGGTATACATCAAATTCATCACTGAGCTTCTTGATCTCAGATTGAATAGTGACAAGTTCTTCAGTTGTCATAGAGACAACATTTTTCTTTAGGAAGCGCTCCTTCTTGTAGTGCGCTTCTTCAACTGCCTGGCCTTTTCAAATTTCCATTTTTCTTCCTGAATAAAGGCAGTCAGCATATGACTTTGGCCAGGAGTCAGTTTGAAATCAGGCATAGGAGTGTTGGGGTCCTTGTGCCAGAGGTCAATGTAATCAAGGATCATTTTCGGATCCAAAAGCATAGCCACATTTGTGCCTTTGGCTCTAGCGGCCTAGAGCTGTCTGTCTCTGATGATTTCGGCAAGTTCCTCATCATCAGCTTCGTCTTCGTCAGACGGCACTTGACAGGCGACCTGCTTCTTGTGAGGACTTGGTCGAGAGCCTCGTCTAGCAGTGGCCTTTTTCTTCAGGAGAGAGGGGCCAGTAGAGGAATTTGGTGCAGCTGAAGAACTAGCAGAAGCTCCTGAGGCAATAGAGATGCCTGTTGTCCTTTGGCATGTGGCGAGATGCACAGGTGTTGAGGTTTTTGTCGGAGGAGCTGAGGACTTTGGCAGAGGAGCTGAGGACTTTGGAGGAGCTGGAGCAGCTTGAGTTGGTCGTGAGGGCTTTGAAGAATCTGGCCGTGAGGGCATTGCTGAGGAACTTGGTCGTGAGGGCATTTGGGGCGAAGCACTTGGCTTATGAGCAGGCTTCTTAGCCATGGTCTTCTTTGCACTACAAAAAAAATACACTTCCGTGATTATACGTGTTTGTCACAGTAGGTCGCGTTTTTTGTCATGCATGTACATCCATGACAAATTTATGACAGAATCAAGATAGTTATACCTGTGCTGTCGTAGAAGTGTTCCATGACATTACCAAAATTATCATCACGGAAGTGTCCACTTCCATGACGATAAATCGCGCGTCACAGAAGTGCTTTCGTCAAGGGTGACCGACACGTGGCATCCACCGTAACGGAACGCCGTTAAGCTATCGGGTCGGGTTTTGGATCCGATAACCCGTTAACAGCCCCGACCAATGGGGATTTTCCATGTGTAAAATCATCATTGGCTATAGGAAACACGTGTCGGCTCATCGTTGGGACAGATGTCATCCACTCACTGGACAGAAGGCGCCTATGATACATCGACACATGGCACGGCCCAACAGTGGCCCATTCCTGTGAAAAGGCCGGCCCGTTTGACTTGGTCAAAAGCTGGCGGGCCGGCCCATGGAAAGCCTGTTAACGGCATGTTCGCATATAGCCCATTTACAGCCCGCCAACCCAAGGCCCGTTACGCCCTATCCGAATTAGGCTCAGTAGCGTCATCTGGGCCATCCAATATGATTCCAGCCTGTTTTCACTTCTGGCCCATGTATAGCCCATGACGTCTTTCGGCCCATATGAGGCCCTTTGTAACTCTTGGCCCATTAGCGGCCCGTGCCGAAACTGGCCCGTAATGAACAGTTTATTACTTTACACCCATTAACGGCCCGTGGTGAAACTGGCCCGTAATGAAAAGTGTATCACTTTATACCCATTAACAGCCCGTTATTCCGTTGGGCCGTTTCCAGCCCAAGTTAACTTTCGGCCTTCAGAGGGCCCATTTATTCTTGGGCTCATTTGCAGCATTCGGTTACTTACGGCCTGTTACTGTCATTTTCTGCTTGTCGGCCAAATTCAGCCCGTCGTTACAGTCGGCCCATTTGTGGACCGTTAGTCTGTTGGGCCATTTTCATAGCATCACCAAATACGGCCTATTAACGGCCCGTTATGGTCAGCCCATAAAATGTACGATTTCCATTAAAGGCCCGTCTACGGCCCATTAAAGGCCCGTACAAGACCCATAAATGAGTCGGCGGCCCATGGATCCTACGAGACGTAGAAGGCCCATGGATCCTACGAGACGTAGAAGGCCCATGGATCCTACGAGACGTACAAGGCCCATGGATCCTACGAGACGTAGAAGGCCCATGGATCCTACGAGACGTAGAAGGCCCATAGATCCGACGGCCCGTGAAGGGCCATGGTCGGGCGAGTTGGCCCCCGTTTGAATGATAGAGCATATTCAAAGAATTATCCTACTCAATACTATCACCTCTAAAAAGCATACACTATACAACAAAGAGATCAAGGCATAAAAAGGTAGAATAATCCTACACTATACAATAAAGAAATTACAGCCGATTATACCCATGGGCATTATGGTTCGGCATAGGTGATAATAAAGCATACACAAACAGCAAATTACATACACTGGGCAAATACAACTCGTACATCATGGACGCGCATCAACTTAACTCCATTTGAACTATAATCTCTTCAGAAAATAGGATTGGCCGGATTCAGATAGCACAAATTTCAGTCTGCAAATTCTCCAATTCCTTCATGGTTACCTCAGTGTCTTGTTTCATTTTTTTGACTCCTGCATCTAATACCTGCATGTCCAGTCTCAACTTGTTGATTATACGTTGACAATCATGTACACGTTGTCTTGCCACCCCTAGTTGATGCTCGAGAACATCAGCACATTCCAATTCCAATCCATAATCATTCGGTAACGGCCATGCCGCACTGCTCGCAGATCTTTGTGTTGATGTCACTTCATCCTGAAATGTTTCTGTAAGTACACATGACTAGGGCAAAAATATAGTTACAACAGTGAAGTAAACAAGACACTATTTTGTACTACATGGCAAAACAAGACTAACAATAATGTTACACGTCACTTTCAAAAAAAATGTTACACGTCATGAAGCATAAGCAGGTGATATTTTAAAAATTATAAAAAAGATAGTGTGTGCAGCCTGCATACAGAAATCCCTCTTAGCTCACCAGAGGAGCATGATGTTGGGGCCCAATCGAAAACACAGACAAGTTACAAATTTAGACAACACGTTGCGTATAAGTAAGCAAGCAGTTGGCCATTCTGTGCCTCAATTAAAGTCTTAGGGAGCATAATGAACAGCAGACGGTTTCATACAAACATACTACAGCAGGCAAAACTATGCAATCATTAGCGTAGTATAAACTAGATTGTGAGCCTCATGCAATAATAGTTGGTTAATAGACTTCAAAGCTTCAGGCACACTTCGGCAGAGTAATTAAATGGTAAGGCCTTTAATTATGTCAACTAATAGTGATACAAGTACCGAACATCAGGCATGATTATTTGGGCATCTCATTAACTGAGGACAAATAAAGCAATTGAAAAGAGAAAATTAACTATGCCTGAAATAAACAAGGAATTGAACTGTTGAGTTGCATACAGTGACTTACCTTAGCAGGTTGAAGAGGCTCAGCGCAGCTCCTACTTCTCTTGCAAGGCTCCTTCCTAACATCTTGTACTTGGAAATGCTCAATCTTATCTTCATTGCACCCCCTCTGCAAGGTGACACAAACTAGTTACTCGTCTCCTTGGAAGATAAATATGCATACTTTCTAGTCTGTGAACACAAAAGGATGAGATTATAACAAAACAACACCACATAATGAAACATGCCGCATCTCTTGCACTTGCACACAATGAAATGAGCATTTACTATGTCTGCACTATGTAAAAACTAGGCATACCTTCGAACTGGATCTCCAGGTACTCTTGGAGAGCCTACTGTAGTGTACAGCCAAACCTTTATGTCACCTATGAGTTAGACAAGGCCCCACTACAGCAGCCCTTAGTGTTTAAATCGTTGACAAGCTCTGTTAGAGTGTTAGGTCAAGAACAGCAAGTAATCAAAGCAAACAGTCCTAGTATGGCTGGCTGATGCAAACAAGAAATTGAACAGATGTGTGAGCAAATCTTACATATCAAGAAAGAAGCAAAGAAGGAGGCTTAAAGACCATCACTTGACTGACCAGATTTAAGGGGCATTTAAACATCATGTGCAACGTATGAACTAACATAAACATTGCATATTCCAGATTCTACAATGGAATGCACATGTATTAGGTTATGCCATGTATGATGATGCCTAAATGTACAGATAGCAGGCAGGAGTGATTCATCATTGCACGCACAATTGAATTGCAGGTTAAGGGCCAGTTCGATTCCGCCTTTTCAGGGCATATTGTCAAAATAAGCCATAAAAGATGTAAAGAAGTCATTTTTGAGTTATGGGCTTGGGCTTAACTAATTTCGCTTTGGAGGGGGGTGTCTCGGGTAGAACCTCACTAAAAATTGAAGGGAAGGGGAATAGTGAAATGACTATATTGTCTGCCTATATTACACTCAAAATGCAACTGCTGACGCCCGTGTCACACCTGACCCTCAAGTAAAAACAAACACGCAAGCATTCATTGCCCTGCCCGCTTGCATCTCCTCTCCCCTTTCCCTCTACCTGGATCCCCTGCCTGCAGCACTAGGGTTCCTCCAGCGAGCCGTCGCCACTGGTCCCATCTGGCCTAGTCCTCGACGATGCTATGTCCAGCTAGGCTACATGGCTGGCGGGTAGGGGCAAATCTCCCTGGCTGCTCCTCCCTCTGGCGCCGCCCCTCATTCTCATGTTCTCCAGCAGCTGCTCCACTCTGGTTCGTCCAACGCACTACTCCGGCAGGCGCTGGACAACTACAGCTGATGCCACACTACGGCAGAAGGCACCTTATTCCCCCTCCCCTCCTCCCAGGCCATGGCCTTGAGGTGCTGTTGAAGGATGAGCTCATCCAACAAGGTGAGGATCTCCTCTGATTTTTTGCCAAATTTTCATTCTGATCCACTATACGATGAATTGCTATGAGCTGCTTCTGCTGCTGCTATATGATGCATTCCTATGAGCTGCTCCTACTGCTGCTATATGATGAATTGCTATGAGCTGCTGCTGCTGTATGATGAGTTGCTATGAGCTGCTGCTGCTATATGATGAATTGCTATGAGTTGCTGCTGCTGCTATATGATGAGTTGCTACAAGCTACTCCTGGTGCTGCTATATGATGAATTGCTATGAGCTGCTCCTGCTGCTGCTATATGATGAATTACTATGAGCTGCTGCTGGTATATGATGAATTGCAGACTGCTGCTGATGTATGATGAGTTGCTATGAGCTGCTGCTGCTGCTATATGATGCTTTCAGGTGGTGCTGCTATACGATAATAACCAGCCACTTGGTCCATCGAATTTCAATAAATAATTGTTCTTCATTTCAATGTGGCTCATGCGTTCTTCGTTTAAACTAGGCAATGGGATCTCTATGGAAAACATTGACCAAAGTAGTTTGTGCCAAGTAGATGGTATCTTTGTATTTGCATTTTGAGCAAATAGTGATGGTCTGTTTTCCTATCATATTAATTACTGCACTGGGTTCAATTTGTGATGTTTGCAAGTCAAATTAATTTCCATATGGGCAGCAAAATGAAAAAATATAATGCAATCTAGACTTTCCACTGATCATACCAAAGATAAGCTGAAAACGCAATGAAAAGAACTGGTTGGCTTATTACATGGAGCTTATATTCACAGGTGCTTATTTTCTTAGGATAACTCGTAATAACTGTCCCTAAGAAACTTGGCTAATAGAACTGGCATACAAATAACATGTCACGATGATTGCAATGGAGGAGTGACGTACCATAGCACACTGTATAGGCTCACCGCTGCCTCTCCTTTTTTTGCGATGTTCCATGAAATTGCCACATACATCTTGTACTTTTTCATTGTGTAACCCTATCTGCAAGTTGACACGGCTAATTTCATACATCTCTACATGATACTACATTGCATATCCCTTGCGCATATTTAAACCACCAATTAACGATTGTGTGCGTACCATAAACTAGCCATGACTCTGTATGCTGGACTAGCAGGCACTCTAAGGGAGCCTAATGTAGTGCACTGGAATTCCTACATGCCACCTACGATTTTGTGTAATGTACTGCCCCTGTTCCTAAATATATGTCTTTGTAGAGATTCTAGTATGGACCACATACAGATGTATATAGATGCATTTTCGAGTGTAGATTCACTCATTTTGCTCCGTATGTAGCCTATAGTGGAATCTCTAGAAAGACATATATTTAGGAACGGAGGTACGAGGTAGTATCATGTATGACATCTACAGATCTAATTTAGCAGCCAGTAGTAGAAATCATTGTCTGCACAAAGGGATTACTGGTCGAAAATCCTAGCAAAGCATGCTGGCAGGCACAGAACAATACAAGAGAGAGAGACGCGCTTACAAGATCATAGCAATGCCTCAGTCCAGGATCTTGGTTGGCCAAGCTGTTAGATCCAGAAGAAACATCGTCCTTGTAGTTTTTGCCAGCTGCATAACATGTAACAGCGTCCGGTTAGTATATTTGAAGTACATCGGGCAGGTGATGCTGGACGGGTTTAAAGGTCACAAGTACCTAGGCGGTGGCGGGTGCTTGGCATCTCTCTAGACGGTGGGAATCAGGTTAGAAATGTCGAGGGTGATGACGTTGCGCTGGCTGTCGGGGTCCGGTAAGGAGATCTAGAACCGTCGAGTAGGGTGTTTGTGGAGCGGCTCCGGTAGGGTGGACTACGGTGTGGGCGAAGCGGATCTGTGGCCGTGGACGAGGGCGTAGGTGAAGCTGCTCCGGTGGTTGGGTTAAGGATGGTGTCGACAACGCGGATCTGCGGCCGTGGACAGGGCGTCAGAAGCTGCTCCGGTGGTTGGGTTAAGGATGGTGTCGATGATGCGGATCTGCGGCCGTGGACGGGGCGTCAAAAGTTGCTCCGGTGGTTGGGTTAAGGATGGTGTCGATGATGCGGATCTGCGGCCGTGGACGGGGCGTCAGAAGCTGCTCCGGTGGTTGGGTTAAGGGTGGTGTCGACGATGCGGATCTGCGGCCATGGACGGGGCGTCAGAAGCTGCTCCAGTAGGTTGGATGAGGGTGCGAGGAAGCGGATTTGAGGCCGTGGACTTGTGAGTTGGCAAAGCGGTCCCGGTAGGGTTGAGAATGGTATAGGCAAAGCTACTCCGGTAGGGTTGACGATGGTGTCGGCGAAGCGGCTCCGGTAGGGTTGAGGAAGGTGTCGGCGAAGCGGCTCCGGTAGGGTTGAGGAAGGTGTCGGCGAAGAGGATCAGAGGCCATCGATGGGGGCGTCGGTGGGGCGGCTCCGGGGGGTGTGGACGAAGCGTCTCCGGTGGGGAGTACGAATGATCCGCTGCAGATGCGCGGCGGTTGACGAGATTATCGGCGAAGCAGATCCGGCGCCGTGGACAAGGCCGGCACTGAATGGGCTGTGGTACAGTGGTGGATGAGCAGTCTACTTGTTTCTAGGGGAGGTGGGAGGGGTAGATGCGGCCGCAGAAGCAGATCCGGCGAGGTGGATGCCGCTGGCAGTGAATGGGCTATGGTACGCCGGTGGATGAGCAGTCTAGGGTTTCGAGAGGGGAGGGGAGAAAGGGCGATGAAGTACGGATGGCGTGATGTAAGATGCTCTGTTGATGTGGAGTTAGTCGTTTTTGCGGGAGGGGAGAGGAAATGGGGGTGCCGTGTAGTGGGGGAACCAGAAGTTACCAAAGCAGCCCCGACCTATCATGTAGATGAGGGCGGTATTGTAAATGTTGGTCTCCGTGCACCAAGGACAAAAGGGGGATTTTGCATGCTGAAGACTAAGGTGGCGGAAATTTTAGAAGAAGGCGGGAGATTTTGCCGCCCGCGGGATCGTTCGTATCCAGGTTCAACTAATTTTGGACCGTGCTAGCGGGAAGGTCATGCTAGACTGTGTACACGGGGCACGCGTCAGCAGTTAATAACTGGTGTGAAGTCCACCCCAGAAAAAAAGACAATAACTCGGGATGATGCGCCGATAACTTGGACGTTCACACGGGCGCGGCCAATCGTACGGGTGTAGTGGCGCGTTCACAAAAAAGGGATCAAACGCTCAGCCTATGTATTTCTCGTGTAAATAGATAATTTAGTGCCATTGGTTATTTACTTTAAACATAATGCATTGACGTGTTAGTGTAGAGGCGCACAAAAAGAAATGGATATTGTAGTCAGCTACTTAAAAGTGTTACCTCATATGATTACATAGCCTCCATTTCATAAATTGCGTACCCGTTGAATTCATATATGAATATTACATATATTACTTCAAAATAGAAACTTAAATCATCCAAGACTAATGAATTTGAATGCAAGAGGAACAATGGTGCATATACATGATAGCTACATTAGTTGTTTGAAGAAACATCACTGTAACTTTGGCATGCACAACTGAAAAGGTTTATTTAAATAGAAAAAATGTGATATGTGAGTGTCCAATCTTTATAGCGTTGAATCGATATTGTACCTTTGGCCACGATACGAAGTAGATATTGACTTATGTTCAAGCGATGCACGTCCACCATCACTAGATAGTGATACGTGAATGAATTGTGCAATCTCTCTCACACGCATACATATCTCATTTCCCTGTGGGCATCGGAATCACACACGCGCACTTCATGTATTTCTCTCCCTCCGTCAGGGTTAAATTCGTCTTTCTACCCCGTCCTACAAGTCTCTCACACAGAAACACACACGCTCTCTATGTCTAACACGGCCACAGCCACTAATGTCTCACAGTATAATAATGTCTCTCACACATATGCTATCTACCTATCCCTTAATATAGCTAGATATGTGTCACACAAACTCCTTCTCCCTACTAGCAAGATGCCCATGCGTTGCACGGAACATCAAGATGCATTTGTATGAGAAGTTTATCTTGTGGGAGAAAAGGATGAACGAGGGAATGCCTTATTTGCAAATGCGGAGAGGGGTGTGGGTATCTTTTTGCAAAATTTCCATAGTTTCCTTCCTGTCCGTCGGATATAAATGGGGTGGACTATATTGCAGGATGGCAGGAACACCATCATCACCAACTCTGTTTTTTTATAAGAGTAGAGATATGTGAGTGTCACTACCCCCCCCCCCCACACACACACCCACACTTCCCAACACCGAAGGAGTAGGGTGACACCTCGATCTTGATACTAATCTATCGACTGGCTTCTCTCTCAAACATACACACACACTACCCGGCACCGAAGGAGTAGGGTGGCACATCGATCTTGATAATAATCTATCTACTCCTCTTTCAAACACACACACACACACACACACTCGCTAGTTGTGCCTCTGTGCCAACCGCGCACACTCTCGATACGTCTTTCTCTCCCTCCCCCCAACAATGACAGCGGAAGGGTGACAACTCGATCTGATCATAATCTGTCAATTGGTTTCTCTCTCAAACATTGTGTCTCGGTGCCTCGCTCGGTAGCCCCCTCGATATGTAGACTTCTCGCGCGCACACAGCTGTAGTGACGATGACGCTGAACCCAGTGTGCCTTGTTTTTACCGGCCTCATGTGATAGTTTTCACCCTGTTTTCTGTTAATTAACAAGGCAACCTTTTCTTTGTTACTACTAGTGAATCTGAAATCATTCGGGGCAGACATAAAATATATCACTTCAACCCAATTATCGCAGCAACTATGCACGCGCGAAATTGGGTTGAAATTGGGTTGCAAAATATATCCGACGGCCTATATTGTAGGATGGCACGCACACCATCATCACCAACTCTGTTTTCTACTCCCTCCGTCCGAAAATACTTGTCATCAAAATGGATAAAAAGAGATGTATCTAAAACTAAAATACGTCTAGATACATTTCCTTTTATCCATTTTGATGACAAGTATTTTCGGACGGAGGGTGTATTTGTCTTTTTTAGAGATTTCAACAAGTGACTATGACCGGACCTTACCAACATACTCAAAAAAGTAGTCCATAATTTTGATGTTACCCTCTTTTCTTGGCAGTGCAGTGCCATCTGGATACCTCATAAATAAATCAAGGACAAATCTGACCCCTTCTTGAAAAGACATACACAGCAAAATGAGTGAATCTACACTCTAAAATATGTCTACATACACATCCGTATGTGGTAGTCCATTTGAAATCTGAAAAAGACAAATATTTAGGAACGAATGGAGTATATATAAGAGTAGACATGGAGATATATCTCCAGCATGGTCTACAACAAAAATGTGATGGGCTGGTTAGCGCCGGATGCTCGCAACGCGATGACATGAGTTCGAATTCTGTCTTTTAACTTTATATTTTTATATTATATATTACTCTACTTATTTAATATATACTTCTTTCACTACTGTACTGACAGTGGAACCCACAGAGTACTTAGAATACATGATTAAGGATGGAGTTGTTTCTTTTTAACTTTCTGTACGAAGCTGTAGCCACCCTGCAAGTCACATGTACACTGTACATGCAATTTACTTTTTATAGAGGGACAATCATATAGGCAATTAACTCAAATGGATTGGATGTCACTCTATTATTTCCAGCATAAAGAGCATCTCCAACAGCAGCCGGCAAATTTCCTCCCGCTTCCTTAAGCGGAGGACGACATCAAACGCCAGCGGCATACATTTTTACAACTCTAACCAACCAGATGAAATTCGTGCAAACACGGACTGATTTCATATTAGCATGAAGGATTTCGTATAAAAAAGCCGGATCTTCATATAAACATGATGGATTTCATTACATTTACATGAACTAAGAGGTGCCAATCCGGCTCTCTTGTATAATTAATACTCCCTCCGTCCGGAAATACTTGTCCTAGAAATGGATGTATCTAGACTTATTTTAGTTCTAAATGGCCGCCCGCGGATCCCTTTGTCTTCCTCATGTCCGTCAGACACTTGCGGGGTCGACGAAGGTCCTCGGAAGAGACGAAGCAGCAAAGAAACCACCTGAATCCGCGGTCGTCGCCTCGGCGGTGGCCTTCATGGGTCCCAAGTGGCGGCGGCCTCCCGTGTTCTACTTCTCCTCAATGATGGCGGCGGACACGGAGAAGCTGGCCACCGACTCGTCGCTCTCCACGCACCCGGCTTCTGTCTCTGCCTGCATGACGCTGCCGCAGGCACGGGAGGCACGGCCACCGCAGACAGTGGTGGCGCAATACGACGCGGCAGCGACGACGCCCATACCGGCGTGCTAGCCGCCGTGCCGGCGTGGAGCAACTCGCCACTCCTCATCGAGCTGAACTGGAGCGGCGAGTTGCTGAACCACGCGCCTGCTTGGGGCGGCAACTGGCTCCGTCGGGCCAAGCGAGGTTGGTGAAGCACCGAGCGGCCTCGCCCGTATCCGGAGGGCTCGGCGGGCCACCCAACCGGGTAATATGCCGTAGAACGGCTCATCGGAAGCCATCGGAAGAGTGGAGAAAATGGTGAAGGAGGAGATGGGGGACCGGCGGAGGGGTGCGATTCTTGCCCGCTGTCTGTCTGGCCTCGTGTAAATAGAGGGCGGACGGTAGGAGCTTGGCCGGCGTCTGGCCTCGTTTAAACTAAGGGCGGACGGGAGGAGCTCGGCCGGTGTTGCGTTTAATTCCGGCACGCTCATGAACGGACGTGTGGCAGTCGTAGGATTCTCGGTTTGCATGCAGGTTTAACGGAGGGGTTTAATGGAGGCACCGAGCGTGCAGCGGGCGGCGCAGTACTATTCGATTTGACAGCAGTAATGAGCCGTCAAATCACAAAGGCCCTCGCCTCTCGTGAAACCGACCGAGCTAGACTGCCCCGCCCTCTAGCCTTTTAAAAAATGTATATACTCCACTTTTGTATAGTAGTAGTATCGATGGATTGCGCCATGGAGCAAAACTTGAAATTAAACAAAAAGGTGTTACATATAGAGAGCGCTCGTCGTCAAATTATGCATATAGTACTATTAAAAAGGCTTGTCACAATAATGGTGTCCAGCACAAGTGCACAACCCACCCCTCAAATAAAACTAAGCACCCTCGAATTCTTTGACAAAACTAAGCACCCTGAAATTCTTTGACAACTAAACTGCTGGCTATATGATGTTGGCCATATATATTGTACGTATATAATGTGAAGAAACGAGTGGTAGTACTATACCAACTAAAAGATGAAATGTAAGAAATACTAGTATGTACGTACTGAAGAGTTAAAGTAACAAGAAGAAACATAACATAGTTCTGCTGGGGGCTCAGCACAACACACCCCTCAAATTAAATTAAGCACACCTAAAATTAAACTTTGCAACTATTCTGGTAGACACTGCATTAGAACCACCATGAGCAACGACACTGCCACCTTACTCAGAGTCCTCGTCCACGTCCTCGACTTCGTCCTTGTCCCTCTTCCTCTTGGCCGATACTTCTTTGCTTGAACCACACACTTGGCTGTTGCTCTTCATCCAACCCTTGTAGATATTGAAGCAAAGGTAGCCATCCATTGCAGCGTAGTGGATGTGGTCTATATCTAGTACATTCCGCTGCAATGCATGACGATGAAACGTGTATTTAGGTTTCTCTAGTTTACCGTACGAAGGATGAACCATGGCTCCTGCTAGGGTCAGCATTGAAGGCTGACAAGAGGACACCAGCCGATTCTTCTGGAGGTCGAAGGTGTTGCCTACAACGAGGCCTATCCGATGCAGGACTTCTTTGTCGTTACCAAAGTCTACAGTAACGAATTTGACTAGGTTGCTCTCGAGGAAGTCCTTAAAATCCTGGCACTCAACGTCGGCATGGCATATGTGGTAGACCAAGCATAAGTCATGCACGCAACCTGGATCACGGCGGGCTTCTTCCTCTCTTCGTCCTTTAGATCCTTCTCTCGTCCCAGGACTGTGGTGTACTCAAAATCTAGCCTAGCGACCCACTCATCATCTGAGTCTTCGAACATGCGCCTGAAGCGAGAAAGGCATCCTTTCACCGTCGCGGAAGAACGGGTGTAGATGACGTCGAACTCATCGCCGGTGATGGTTCTAACCTTGTACTCACCGCTGATCGGGGAGATTTGGGACGCCATGGATTTGAGAGGAGGGTTAGGATTAGTGGAAATGCCGTAATGTGAATGGACGGGACGACTAGGAGCGAACCGCCGTAGTATTGAAGACGTGCGAGGGCGAGTAGGAGCGAACTGCCAGCGTGCGAACGGCAGGGTAGTGGCTTTCCATTCTCCCATGATACAGGCTTCCGAGAGCCCTTGGATCTGAGATCGAACGGTTGCATGGCGTGATTCTAGAACTATGGGTGAATATCCTATCCTGGAGGGTTATTCTGCAAATTTTCAGCAACTTAGCATGCGACCGTTTGATCTCAGATCCAAGGGCTGCTAGCAGCCCGTATCGTCGTCGCGCCTACCACGACCGTCGCGTCGCTCGTGCGGTCGCGCCCTTGGAGATTTAACACGGTGCGTTAGGCTATCTGATGTTGGCATGTCATACATAGTCATCACTTAGTCACTCATACTACAACAAGGTTTTGGCTATAAGGTTGGCTATAAGTGTATTTTTTTTACTTCTCTCTATCTCTTTCTTCGTACTCCCTCCGTCCCATAATATAAGAACGTTTTTGACACTAGTGTAGTGCCAAAAACGTTCTTATATTATGGGACACAGGGAGTACTAGTATTTATTGCATTTGCCAAGGAGTGACCTCTTCCAATGAAATGGTGTTGCTAAGTTTGCTTCATTTAATTAGCTATAGACTCAAAATTGTCTTTTCAGCTAGGTACACGCGCTTAGCACCGTTTCTTCCTTGGGTCACCAAACTAGTCTCTCTTCTTGATTAACTTGCCACATCAGACTTTATGCCTATGTGGCAAGCTTAAGCACCTGTAGGAGCAAGTAAGTACAATAGTGCGCTTTACATGGCATTTTTGCATATGTGGAGGAAAGAGAGGCAAGGAAAAAGTGGAGAAGTGGGCTCTCATGCAAGAGCCAGCCTCTACTACATGGTGGAGCATTGGGAGAGGCACATGTATGGAGGTGGTCAGGAATCGGGAGACTCACGCCGGTCGTAGCGCCGCAGTTAAAATGATAATGGCAAGTCAAATCACGGGGCCCTACGTTTGCAGCAGCCTACTCCCTCGTCTTCTCGCGTCTCTGTCGAACCGACTAGGCGGAACTGCCCCGCCTACCGCGCAGGAAAAGCCCGCGCAGTATACTCCCTCCGTCTAGGTGACCAAGGTGGAGAGGAAAACGAGAGAACTTAATGTTTAGTATTGGCTAAGGCTGGTTGTAATGGTACTAGCCTTAGCAATTTTGATGAGGTGTCATAGAATTAAATGAAGAAAGAGAGAGAGTTGAGTACTATGTGTCATACATGGCAATAAATAAAGTACTACATGATACTAATATATGATACATGGCGCAGGAGTAGTAAGTATTATTAATATAGTTTTGCTAGAACTCATCTAGATGAGATATAATTTGGTCTCATTCATCTTTTATAGCCATTGGATGTGATGCTATATAAGATGCGTGTGTGCTGACATGGGTTGTATTTGTTCTTGTGCAATGAACTGACCACTGCATGTCATGTTTGATAGTCTCAAGTCATTAAAAGCATACAAGCCCCACATCTCTTCTTGGTTGATTCCTCTATTTATGTCAAAAAATATGAAACAACGTGAGAGTTAATGCACCACGCCTATGTGTTTACTATTTGGTTTTCGTAAGATGACTTAATGCTCACCTAGACGGAGGGAGTATTCGATTTGACAGCGGGCGGCGCAGTTCCCGATACGGCTTTAATGCAGACGAGGAAGGGAGTAGCGGTTCCCGATATGTTGAACGGCCAATGCATCCTCCTTCAATTAATGCATGAGGGAAGTAATGGGAGGAGGTCCGGGAAAAGAGGCTGCACGATGTGAATGCAACGCAGTTTGCCCTCATTGCCCTCATATAAAGGCGCCCCTCCATTACAATGCATCTACCACATCGTACGCACCTAAGCATTTGCCTAAGCACCTACACTAAGCGCAAAAGAGCTCACTCCAGACCCATGGCGGCGATGCGCGTGAGCGGCCAGCGGCTGCGCCAGATGGTCCACGACGCCGGCCTGCGGCATGGCACCGAGGATCGTCTCCAGACAGTGTTGGAGACCGGCTGGTGGATGGCCGCCGTCGACGCCAACTACAACTCTCAGTTGGACCAGATGATCGTTGCCACCAGCAACAAGTTCACCGTCCTCAAGAAGCTCGCGGACGTCATCGCCGTACTCCTCCAGCCCGCGCGCCCGGGCTCCTCATTGCCTGCCACCCTAATCGGCCTCCATGGCCGGAACCTCTTTCAAGCACTGGTGGCCCTGTGACTGCCCGCCGACGCCACGAAGAATGTCCACCTGGAGGTCGCGCTCGCCGCGAGGCACCTCGCCCTGCAAGAATTCGTCGACCTACACATCCACGTGTACGAGCAAATCGTGTACATAGGTATCTACAAGGTCAGTGAGGACGCTACGACGTTGGCCTTCCTCAACCGGCTGGAAGCCTTGGATGCCTTTGCTGAGAAGCACCTCGACCTCGCCACAAAAGTCGCCGCTCCTTAGCCACCGGTCGGTGGCCCAACGCACTAAGTTGAGGAGGAGGAGGTTGTACGTTCGTGGATCCATCTTTCTTCTTGCCTTCTGTAACCACCACTGCGATCGCATCATCGTGGCCTTAATTCTTATTGTGTTGTTGCATTCTCGTTCCAGTTAATACCGACATGTGCGATCCATTTGCTTAATTATATGCATCACTGTAACTAGTACTCCATCTGTCAATTTATAAGTTGTGCTTACCTTTTCCATCAACTTCATGCAACGCGCGGGCATCTTGCTAGAAACACTAGAATATGTCTATATAATCCGTACGTGATAGTCCATTTGAAATCTCAAAAAAGACAAATATTTAGGTACGGAGGGAGTAATATATTAGGAGTATATCAAAACAATAGTGATTTCTTTCAAGTTTGTGAACAAATACTACTATTCTACTACTTTGGATCCATCGCAATGCACGGGCACATTGCTGGTAAAAGGAAAAGGCCTGCCGCGTTCGCGTCGCACCCCCACACGCCCGGGAATCGGGAGTACAACACGGCCCGTCCGGCACGACACATAGCTTAGGGAAGGCGTGTTGCCTAGCATTTTCACTTTCATATGGGACCGCCGTTGAGCAAACCGACACCCCGCCCGCCGCCGGATTGGAAAACAGAAACGAGGGGAAGATCTAGCTGTAGCACGGAAGCCAAAATATTTGGTGTCAGACGGGGCTCGTTGATAGAGTAGGAGCATTCCGTACTAGTACTACTCCTACTAGTACCAAGTTTGTACTCCTAATACTATATTACTAGTACTACCACTCTACAACTAGTAGGTACATGCACGGCACAACATCGTAGGAACAAAAAACGGGAAGATCTTGTTTTGGGTGATTTATCTTTTTTTCAATCAACGTAGTATGAATAATATGATGTGGGGGGGCACCCATGAAGCTTATGTGGCTTGGTTGCATGGCTACGGAAGGTTAGAGAAAAATAAATAGATAATGTGTTTAGAGTGCACTCCACTAAATAGATATACTTTGGATCCATTGCAATGGACCGGCACATCTATATCTATACCCCCTATATAGTGTGTGAAAAACTTTGAAAGTTGGTCGTTGGATGAAGCCAATCCGATGGTACAAAGATGGCAAATCCGAGCACTACTGGCCGTTGGATATCAGCCACCAGATTCTGCCACATGTATAATCTAGAAGACTCCATGGTTGAACTTAATTCATGACTAACTTTTCCAAACTAAGCTTAGGCAAAGTTATTAGTTCTTCAAAATAAGAGCCACAAGTTGGCAAGCCTAAGGGAATCTTGCCACATTTTTTGTGTGTTTGTCATGTGGGGCCTTAGTGTGGCTTGCCTAAGGTGTGGCTTGAACCAAACACTCACCTAAGTTAATCAAACTTGCCTAACCTTACATTCCACCAGATTTTGCCACATGTTAGAATCCAGAAAGCTCCACATGTAGAAGCATAATGCACAAACCACCAGAATCTCATGCGTGCAATGCACGTGTACCTTACTAGTACTAGTTGGTAGTAGTAAGAAACAAATTCCAGTTTTGGCACGAGCTCGTACTGCGGGAGCACCACAAGGCCTACCGTAGGACTTACATTTCCCTCTCGGGGCCCACGGGACCAAACTTCAGTGGCTTAGTGCTCGGCCTATGAGTCAATGACATGCGGACCTTAAATGCGGCTGGCCCACATGTCATTCTCATGGTGGTGGCGTGGTTCGCGACTCACTCGTTCGAGATGAACTGGCCGGTGGTGGCGTGGCCGTGGCGAGGGTGCCACAGCTCGGCGTCGGGGCGTTACGAGGCGTAGATGGCCGCACCGGCGGGTACTACCTGTAGTACATAAGTACTCCAGCTGAGGATTGATGCCTGGGACGAAATGTGTCACAGCCGCTGGATGAAAATTTGATGGTGCGGGAGTACGGATCGGAGCACAGCAGCGGAGCAGGCAAACTGTCGTGGTATTCTCACGGGGGGGTGCGAGGCGACAGATGCCACAAGGGCTTAGTGTGAGGGTAAGACTGCTGCTGATAGGACCGGGAGCGGGTATGCGAGTAGCACGCGCTAGTTTACCCAGGTTCGGAGCTCTCGGGAGAGATAATACCCCTACTCCTGCATGTCTGTGTATCTGTAGTATATCTGGTACAGGGTTGCTCCTGGAGCTGTATCTGAGATCAGTGCCAAGTGCAACTGATCTGGTATATGCATATAGGGCATGCTAGTGGCCGGCCATGCTCATGGCCGTGAGTGTGCGTGAGAGTGAGTGTCTTTGGATGGAAGGATGGATGGCTCCTTTTATAGTGTGAGGTAGCTTTGTATGTAAGCTAGCTAGTGGCATGGGGGGCATGGGTGAGTGTCATACTTATCTCCTAGGTCACTTCATGAATAGTGCCAGGGGACAAGTGACACTATACATGATGGCTGGGGTGACACGTGAATAGTGCTCGGGTACGACCGTCTCGTCGATGTCTTGTCGGTGTCGAGTCGGGCTGCAGTCGGCAGCCGGCTGGTCGGCGCAGTCGGTCAGCTGGCAACCGGCCGGGCAGCCTGCCGGGTGGAGCAGTCAGACGGGGAGCCGGCAGGAGCGGCCGGGCAGTCGGACTGAGGGGCTTTGCGAGCCCCGATGTCTTGAAATATTGTCTTGCCGTCTTCGGGATACCCGTGTCCACTTACTCCGACAGTAGCCCCCAAGCCTCCGGGTAACTTGGCAAAGTTGGGCGGAGGTTTTTTCGCGAGTGTTCATGGAAATGATCATAAAAAAGGATGAAGTTAGTCCGCGCAGATATATCAAATGTTTGCTTTTAGCATTGCAAGTTTTTATGCGGAGGGTGCCGACTCGGTTTCGTCCGAGCCCCCTTCAATCTTTTTCATGTTCCCTCTGCTCTTTGGCTTGTGCTCTCGCTTGCCGGACAGCCGCTCCGCGGTCTGTGGCTGAGAGT
This sequence comes from Aegilops tauschii subsp. strangulata, assembly GCF_002575655.3. NCBI lineage: Eukaryota > Viridiplantae > Streptophyta > Magnoliopsida > Poales > Poaceae > Aegilops > Aegilops tauschii. The sequence continues at coordinate 95,220,345 of NC_053038.3, forward strand.
GGGCCGCGGAGTGGAGTGTACAATACTCAGACTCTGGGAGCGAATTTAACCGAGCAGGTACTCATAAAGAAAACGGCCGGGTCGCCCGAACCGCTTTTCTTCCCGGACGTTTTTCGCGTGGGTGGCCTCCAGCGTTCACTCTTGCTAGCCAGACAGCCGCTCTGCGGTCTGTGACTAAGAGTGGGCCTTTGGTACTGCAAACGCTACTAAGCCGTCTGCGGGAACAAACGTCTCAGGCCAAGCGGCCAGCCCCCGGGCCAACTCTGGCTGGCGCCGGGGCGAACAGTGATGCAACTGTAATGAAATGCGGAGATAGCCCCCGAGCATCGCTCGGGGTTATCCGTGCTCTCGCGGTGAAAAAATATGCGGGTGAGGAGCTCACATTAATTTTCGTGTAGCCGAGGCGGAGTTTGCCGAAGAGAGTCGGCGCACCCGCTGGGTGTAGCCTTCGAGCCCCCGGTCGCTCGAAGGAGGGTCCCGGCCGGTGAGGCTCGACCGGCCAGGCGGCGAGGCGTCTTGCAGCGCCCTTTTTCTTCTTCTGCCGGCTGCTGGCAGCCGGACGAAACTCTTCTCTTGTCTCTGTGGGGGCGCGCCAGCGCACCCACTCCGTGTAGCCCCCGAGATTTGGGCCGACTGCTGAGCAGTCGGGCCGGATCTTCTGGCAACTACTTTGTCTTCTTTCCTCGCGGGGGCGCGTCAGCGCACCCGCTGGGTGTAGCCCCCGAGATTCGGGCCGACTGCTGAGCAGTCGGGCCGGATCTCCCGGCGACTGCTTTGTCTTCTTTCCTTGCGGGGGCGCGTCAGCGCACCCGCTGGGTGTAGCCCCCGAGATTCGGGCCGACTGCTGAGCAGTCGGGCCGGATCTCCCGGCGACTACTTTGTCTTCTCTCCTCGCGGGGGCGCGTCAGCGCACCCGCTGGGTGTCCCGTCGGAGCAGGAGGCAGACCAGCCGGCTTGGCACTGCCGACAGCGCGGGTCACGAGTGACCGTCCGAGTGGCGAAGCAGGCGGACGAATCATCCGGACGGGTGTTTCTTTTCTTCTCTTTGTCCCAGCCGACTTCTTTCTCTTTTCTCTCTCTTCTTTTTTTTGGGCAGTCGGCCCTTTGACTTTCTCCCCAGCCGGCCCCTACTCCTTTCTTTTCCCTTTCTCCAACCGGACCACGCCTCGCCCTTTTCCACTGGCAGCCTACCACAGCGGTCGGGTGGGGGAGCCGGCGGGGACGCGCGAAGCCGGCAGGCGGCCGGTTGCGCTGGAGCCGGCAGGCGGGGGGCCGGCCGAGTGGCGGGAGCCGGCAGGCGGCCGGGCGCGCTGGAGCCGGCAAGCGGAGGGCCGGCCGAGTGGCGAGAGCCGGCAGGCGGCCGGGCGCGCTGGAGCCGGCAGGCGGAGGGCCGGCGACGGGGCGCGGCCGGGATGCAGGCGCCGGCCGGGGGAGGCGAGGTTGCAGCCGGAGCGGGCCGCGAGCCGGCGGGCGGACCGCCGTTGCAGCCGGCGCGGGGGGCGGCGCCAACGCGCGCGGACGTAGAGGAGGCTCGGCGACCCGCCGCGCGGCGACTCGGGAGGAGGGCGCATGGACGCAGACGGCCCGGATGAGACGGCGCGGGCGGCTTGGAGGCCAGTGCAGGTGGTGGAGTCGTCCGGGCGGCAGGAGCCGACAGGCAGCCGGCGCGCGCGGAGTCGGCCTGGGTGCGGACGCGGCAGAAGCCAGCGCAGGCAGAGCCGGCGGGCCGGGTCGAGGGGGGAGCCGGCGGGTGGTCGGGCCAGCCTGGGGAGCCGGCGGCCGGGTTGAGGAACGGGGCGGCCACCGGAGCCGGCGCAGGAGGTGGAGAGGCCGGCGTGAGGGTGGGCAGGAGGTGACCCGGCGGGGACCCGGAGACGGCCGAAGCGGGGCGCCCGGCCGCAGGCGGAGGCGACTCGGAGCGGGGACCCGGAGCCGGTTGGTGCGGGGCACCCGGCCGCGGCCGGAGGCGACCTGGCGGGGATCCGGAGCCGGCGGGCGCAGGCAACGGCCGGGGCACATGTTTGTGGAGGTGCGGGCCGATGCAGAGGGGCCGAGCTCGGGGTTGGCCGCGCGGAGGCCGCGGAAGCCGGGCGCGGGGCAGGAGGCGGATGGGCCGGGCGGCAGCCGGCGGTCGAGGCCACGGGGGCACGCGCAGGCGGAGGAGCTCGGGCGTGGCCCGACGCTGGTGCTCGTGCGGAGTAGGAGGAGGCCGGGACTGCCCGCTGGAGCAAAGCGAGGCAATGTATGGCTAGTGTACGGGATATGGTATGAGTAGCGTATGGCTACGGATGGAGCAGCAAACGCGCACTCCAGCCCGAGCTAGGCGCAGCCCGGAGGAGAGCGGACGCGGGCGGCGCGTGGATGGATGCGGCCAACCGAAGCGAAGCCCATGCGCGGCGCGCGCACGGACTGACGGCCGGCATCACAACGGTGGTGACGAAGAGGCCGACGGCGAGGATTCTTCGCCCCTCGCGGCCGCTCCAGGGGCGTGTCGATGCTGGGCCCCCGAGCGCTACCGGAGAGACGACGGCGACGCCGCGGTGATGATGGCGAAAATGGTCCCGCCCGGACTGCGAAACCAGCAGCAGCGCGGTAGCATAGTACCGCACCACGGTGGGCGCCAACTGTCGTGGTATTCTCACGGGGGGGTGCGAGGCGACAGATGCCACAAGGGCTTAGTGTGAGGGTAATACTGCTGCTAATAGGACCGGGAGCGGGTATGCGAGTAGCACGCGCTAGTTTACCCAGGTCCGGGGCTCTCCGGAGAGATAATACCCCTACTCCTGCATGTCTGTGTATCTGTAGTATATCTGGTACAGGGTTGCTCCTGGAGCTGTATCTGAGATCAGTGCCAAGTGCAACTGATCTGGTATATGCATATAGGGCATGCTAGTGGCCGGCCATGCTCATGGCCGTGAGTGTGCGTGAGAGTGAGTGTCTTTGGATGGATGGATGGATGGCTCCTTTTATAGTGTGAGGTAGCTTTGTATGTAAGCTAACTAGTGGCATGGGGGGCATGGGTGAGTGTCATACTTGTCTCCTAGGTCACTTCATGAATAGTGCCAGGGGACAAGTGACACTATACATGATGGCTGGGGTGACACGTGAATAGTGCTCGGGTACGACCGTCTCGTCGGTGTCGAGTCGGGCTGCAGTCGGCAGCCGGCTGGTCGGCGCAGTCGGTCAGCTGGCAGCCGGCCGGGCAGCCGGCCGGGTGGAGCAGTCAGACGGGGAGCCGGCAGGAGCGGCTGGGCAGTCGGACTGAGGGGCTTTGCTAGCCCCGATGTCTTGAAATATTGTCTTGCCGTCTTCGGGATACCTGTGTCCAATTACTCCGACACAAACCGCGTCCAATCGGGTGTGTCTGTGGTAGAAAGTTGATGGTCGCCGCAATTCAGCTGGCCCGCATGTCATGCACACAAAGGCAGAGGAGCGGTGGGGCCGAGAGGGATGAGGGGCACGTCGGGGGGATGAGGATCCCCTGACGCGAACAATCCTACCATTCTGTCACTGACATGTGGGACCCATAAGCGTGGGTCCCACCTGTCAGCGAAGGAAAGGCAGGGCAATGCAGTGATAGCCATGTCAGAGGATCCATGTCCACGTCGGGGGACGTCGTGCCGTGGGTTGGAGCGGCGTCGTGGGAATCGCGTGTGGGTGTGGCAGTGGTAGAAACAAGAAACGTGATGGTCGCCGTGGTTCAACTTCCATGGACAAGCTGTCATGTCTGCTGACACATGTATATCAAAACTAGAGTGTTTATATTTCAAGCACGTGAACAAGTATTATTCTACTACTTTGGATCCATTGCAACGCACGGGCCAGCACATTGGTAGTAGTAGTGTCCATCTCTATCTCTAGAGGCCTTCCCTCGTTCATCCTTTTCTCTCACAAGATAAACTACTCATACAAATGCATCTTGATGTTCCATGGAACACACGAGGATGTTTCCTTGGGGGTCTCTCCAGCGCGGCGTGGCCGTAGTTGCAAGTTGACGCCCCTTGAGATGCCGACGTTGAGGGGCACTCGGATTTCCTCCGATGAGCAGGTAAGATGAGCTTGATCACGTAGTAAATGCATTCTAAAGACTACTTCCGTGTCCATTTCCTAATTCTCCCCCTGCCCACTGTTTCACAGGTTAGGCTCGGTGCGAGTGGAGATTGGCTTGCATATGTACGGGAGGGTACCAACATCAATTTGCACAACATTTACAACGGTGACACCGTTCCCGTAGAACCGTTGTCCAACATTGGGATCAGCCATGCAACGGGCCACCGCATGAATTGGTACGATGGAACCACGGTGAGATTGGATAAGATAGCACGAATCTTGCACACGGCGGTCAAAGGCGGACCATGCTGTCTGCGGCCGATTTGTTGCCGTACGAGTAGGAAGACGCTGTGCTCCTTTCTAACCGCATCTTCGCGCTGACAAACCAGGGGACTTATTTTGTATGGGACACATCCTACGATATACTCCCTCTCTCCCAGTTTATTTGTTTTGAATCTTTTCGTTTTATAAGTTTCAAATTCAAATTTAGAGCTCCCCATCACATGTTGAGATTACAATGTCCATTAAATCGTTGCGTGCATGTATAGTAAAGAAACAAATCTCGAGTTTGGCACGAGTTCGTGCTGCGGGAGCACCACAAGCCCTGGCGCAGGAGTTACATTTCCCTCTCAGGGCCGTCGGGACTGAGCTTCAGCGCCTTACTACACCTACCTTTGAGTCAATAACATGTGGACCCGATAGGTGACTCGTCCACATGTAATGCTCCCGTAGGCATAGGGGCAGTGGGGCCAAGAGGGGTGAACCGCAGGTCGGGGGACGTGTGGTTTCATGGGTTCGAGCGGTGTCGTGGGAATCGCGGGTGGCTGTGGTAGAAACTTGATGCTCGCCGCATTTTAGGTGGCCCACATGTCATGCACACAAAGGCAGAGGGGCGGTGCGGCCGAGAGGGGTGAGGCGCACGTCGGGGGGCATGGTGCCGTGGGTTGGAGAGGCGTCGTGGGAATCGCGCTATGAAACGTGATGGTCGCCGTAGTTGAACTTCCATGGACAAGCTGTCATGTCTACGGACACATGCACTGCATACCGATCACTGGAAGGAGTAGCAAAGAAAGCTATATATGCGGATGAATAGTTCCTTATACTCAAGCGGACCCACGCTACTACTCTGTTCCAAAGACATGCACACCATCGAAATAGTCCATCTATATCAATATACACCGAGAGGGGATATTTTTTTTACAAGAGATGAAATAGTTCATCCATCCATAATGCCCTCCTGCTAGTGCAGCCTTTTCTTCTTCTTCTTCTTCTTCTTCTTCTTCTTCTTCTTCTTCTTCTTCTTCTTCTTCTTCTTCTTCTTCTTGTTCTCATTCTCTGTGGGAGACGGCTTCGCAACAAGCTCTTTGGACCTTGCAGCTATCTCGAAACTCACACGGGCATCGAGGGCAGCATATTTTATCCGCTCGTACGTCAAGGGATAATTCTCCCATCCAGACGACCTTAATGCCACCGTCTCGTCACCCTTCTGAAGATTTGTACCGAGCACAAAATTTGCTATGTCGAATAGGGAAGGTGTCTGTTTATCACAATCTTCTACAGGAATTTTTATTCTGGTTTGTAGGTCAGCAATGCTTTTCAAATCAAGGTTGTACGGCTCCAGCTTCTGTTTGTCCCCTTCGATGGCTGCCCCACAGAAGTATACGTCCTCCCGAGACAAGAAATCGTGAAGCTCACCTGGTATGGAGGGCGAGTGTATGATGTGGTACACCAAAACATCATCTTCGAGGCACAGCTGAAGGACGGCGGCGTGCTGGATCTTCCCAAGGGCACGCTTCGTGTACTCTGCGTCGAGACCGATGACCCTCGTCTCTACCTTTTCGAGGGAGTTGGATACATTGTTGATCCACTGCCGAACAACCCTTGGGTGGACGGTGACGGTGGAAACTATGCGCATCGAGCCTTCGACGAGGACATGTTGGACGCTAAAAACCTGCACCTCGATCTCTTTTGCCATTTGGAACCGCTGGAACGGAGGGCTATGGTTTGGAGAATTAGGATTAGATGGCTAGTCTAACTGAAGTAGTAGATGATTATTTAAAGATGCTAAAACAATGTGAACGCAGTGGGGTTTGGATGCAAATGAAGACGAAGGGGAGGTGAAGAAGCCGAGGAGAATCGGTTCCCGATGGAGAAGTAAATGGGAGAAGTGGCGTGCAGGCAGTTGATTAGACGGCTAGGTAGACTAAACGAAAAGGCTATGTGGGTAGACTGATGAGTCGTACCTGTTCGTGTACGTGCCCATCCTTCCTGATAGGTGGGACCTATGCAAACAGATAAAACAATGTGTCATAGTTTTTTTTTTGAGCGCGTGAGTGGGAGACACAACATTCTCTGGTTAAGGAATACTCCCTCCGTCTAGGTGAGTATAAGTCACCTTATGAAAATCAGGTTTTCCCAAAACCTTTAGGCGTGGAGCATTAACTTCCTGCTCGATCCCCTCCCAGCCTCGTTAGCCAGCGTTCTCTTCCTCTGCTGCCGCGTTCTACCTTTCCATTTTTCCTCTTCTCAAGTGTGGAACGATCTGCATGTCGTCCTTGATGCACCAGAACGACCACTGCATGCATCGCGGCAGGGCGTTGATTGGGCATGGATGAGAATTTGGTTCTGCTCGCAATATGGATGATATCTGAACGATGAAGTGAACAGGAATGCTAGCACGGGAGACCTATTTCCGCTATACAATACTGGAGTACTCATGTTCCTACTACTACTAGTAGTAGTAGTAGTAGTAGTAGTAGTAGTAGTAGTAGTAGTAGTAGTAGTAGTAGTAGTAGTAGTAGTAGTAGTAGTAGTAGTAGTACAACTGTGGTACTCCCTCCGTCTAGGTGTGTAAGTCATCTTACGAAAACCAAATAATCCCAAAACACTTAGGCGCGTTGCATTAATTTCTATCTCGTTTCTTGTTTCTTGACATATCAACCAATAAGAGATGAGGGGTGTGCAAGCTTTTAATGACTTGAGACTACCAAACACAACATGCAGTGGTTAGTTCATTGCGTGCAATGCTATTAATTAGCAAATAAACATTAAGGTCTCTCGTTTTCCCCTCCTTGGTCACGGCGCACAACCTAAGATGACTTACTCACCTAGACGGAGGGAGTACACTTGATGGTCAAAATACTATTCATCTGGTCCTCACAGTGAAGTGACAACACCCTGCGCCTGACACTAGTCCAGGCGGCGTGTTCGGGTTACCAAAGTCAGCCTCACCCTGTGCACTGTGCAGTCTGTCACCGCCGCTGTACAGCACATTGGTGCCTCGCCTCGTCTCCCTCTCCGCTCCCATAGCACCACTCCATCTCCATCTCCTTCTCCGTCTCCGTCTCCATCTCACTGTGCCCCCGTGTACCGTTGCCTCACTCGCCTCCCCCAGTACCACTATTCCCTCGCTAGCCGCTCTAGCACTGACATCCTTATCCCTCGTAAATCAAGCCCCCTTCCAAACTCCACCATGGCTGAACGCGAACCCTGCAGCATCCATATGAGCCGCGATTGGAGCAATCTCCCCAGTGACATCCTCGACCTCTGTTGTTCGTGTATGGATATGTTGAGTGCCCTGCGGCTGGCTGCATGCTCGAGGGACATGCACACGGCCATCGTCGAAGCGAGGCCTAAGCTTTTCAAGACACCCAGCTTGCTGCTATCTGGTCTTGTGAGATTGGCTCACCATGATACGGAGGCGTGCATGATGCCCCTCGACTTCAATCCGATCTCCATTAGCCGAAACTTCTTTGCAGGTATGTAGTGGGTCGCCGTACATCATTTCCCTCGACATCGATCCGATCACGATCGCCCGAAACTTCTTGGCAGGTATGTACTGGGTCGGCATGAACTCCCACTGGATGGCTGCCTTCAGAGAAGACGGTAAAAAGTTGGTGCTCGTGAACTTCTAGACCTCCCATGAGATTATCCTTCCTCCGTTGGATTATATAGAGTATTACCATCGCGGTCCAAGTCATCTAGATTACTACATCAGTTGGACGGACCTTGTTTTGCAGAAGATTGTAATCTGCCAAGTGCCCACACGACATGCGAATTACGCAGACTTCAAGCTAATTGCCTTGTTCGACCGCAGACTCGCCTATCTTTACGCCGGTGCCCTCTTTAGCTGGAGACAACTCGGCTCGCAGTGGATCATCGTCAAAGCTGATACACACTTCTGTGATGTTATTGAACACAATGGCATCATCTACGTGGTCGACAAAGCAGATGGCACCACGTATTGCTGGGACGGCGCGTGTAAGTTGTTTCCGTCTCATGTTAATGATGACGCCATGACACTGTTTGAACTTTTTGTGATGATTGGCATATCCCTGTTCGAGCAGAATTTGAGTAGAACTATGGCAATGTATTAGAGACGCCGTAAATCAGCTATATTTGGAATGAGTTAATTCATGCGATTGTGACCATGTCATTACAGCCAATTTGTACCCTGAATAATCAAACGGTTAGGAATATATGGATATTATCCTTATTTTACAGTAATCTATATACTACTACTAAATATGAGTGTGTATCAATGGCCATGTTAGTTTCCTCATTTTCATGATGTAGAAACATGCACCACACTATTGGTTTCATCTAACCATACATTAGGGAAGTAAATGTGCATATGGAGAACTCTATATTTTAGAAGTAGTGAAATCCTGCAATGCTTACCATGTGTACATACCTATATTCGCCCTTCAGCAATCAATGTCTAGAATAATATCCTCACAAATTTTTTGCCCACAGAACACGAGTATATAACAATGCATGGTCTGCTAGTTACCTTGAAGAATTTGTTTGTGAGGACAGAACATGATTACTCCCTCCGTTCCCAAATATTTGTCTTTCTAGAGATTTTAACAAGTGACTACATACGGAGCAAAATGAGTGAATCTACACTCTAAAATATGTCTACATACATCCGTATGTTGTGTCTATTTGAAATGCCTAGAAAGACAAATATTTGAGAACGGAGGGAGTACATAACATGCATGACATGGTAGTTTCCTGTGAAGAATCGATTGCGAGATAACATGAGTATAACCATGCATGGCACTTCTATATTTTCAAACCCAGTATACATTTCCCTGTATTTTCCTCCCAGTTCCAACAGGGACATATCAATGTTGTTTCTTGCATTATCCTACTCATACTCTGAACAATGCTGATCTTACATTAACAATGCCTGTCCTTTTTGATATGATGCAGTGTCCCTACAGTTACTGCCCTTCGTAATCACACCACCTTTGCCAAAAACAGGGAAGCACAACTGGTTCCTCGCTCGATCAGACGACGTCAAAAGACTGATGATCATTCGGACACATGAGCCGGAAAAGTTATATTGCAAAAACCCCACTGTATACAAGCACCGTGTAATACGTGAGTATCCGGACAGTGGCTGTTACGTCTATGAGCAGGATACCAGCTTGTTGGGGCATTTAGGATTTTTTTAGTTGGAGGCGGGTAAACAGCCTTGGTTCACACTCTCTGTTTCTCAGACTCAATTATCCGATTAACCAGGAGATCACCGTTGGCAAGGACCTTGATGGCAGAGAGGCTCTGTTTGCTATGGAAAACTGTGTCTACACGGCGAGCCCTAGGAGTTCGGGAGCAAACTCCCATGATTGTCAGCGATACAGCCTGCAGCCAAAAGAAGGTGAGAATGAAAAAGGCATCCGGATTAACTTTGATCCTTGGATGTCTCAATTACGACAGGCAGTGATGTGGTTCAAGCCTTCAGGTTGATAGGTAATTGGGCTGTTGCATCGAAAGGGTGGAGTACTGGTGTCTCCGGATCACTAGTAGCTGAAGCGGGGCTGCAAATTATGATGGTGTTGGATCATCTCTTCGAATGACTTTGTTGTCTTTGCTGCTGGTTCTGGATGGGTATTTCTTTCTTTTGTTATGCATATTCCTTGTCATTTTGTCATCCTCGTCTATGTCACTCTTACTATGTAATAGTTGCTTCTGTTTAGAATGTCATTCTCGTTTGGATCACGAGAGTCTGAGCACTGCAGATGGGTGCGTTTTGGTGGTGTAGCAAGACTTCTTATGAACTATCATGTCTTGCTGTTTATGTCAGTAGTAGTCACTAGTCAGTGTTTGAATGTTGTATATATCGTTGTTTCGAACTTTTTATTGTCTCGAACTACTGGTGGGCTAAATGACGGCATCACCATTCTCCAGTGTTCAGAGTATATCTCCTTTTTTCAAGTTATATAATTTGAGCTCAGTGTCTTTTCGATGATGTACACTTGTTTGGGCCTGTGAGGTGTCGTTGAATATGGGCCGATTAGTAACGCAATGCCAAACAGGTCAATTATGACTCTCAGGCCGGGCTCTCAAAAGATCCTCAAAAAAAAGGCCGGGCTCTCCAAAAAGAAAGAATAAGGACTCTTAGGCCGACATGTGGGCGCCACCGGTGTTTTCGTGCGCTTGCGCGCCGAGAGCATATTGGCGCGTGCTCGAAATTCATGCTACCTTTTCATCCCCAGTCTCCCGCCCCTCCCCCACCTCTGGAATCTCGATTCCTACTCCAGTTCCCCCAAATCCCCCTCATGTACTCCCTGTACTCAAGCGCACTATCATGTCGCCGGTCAACTCGGATCTCCAAGCCGGAGATCCTGAGGTCCGTCCTGCCTTCGGTCGCTGCGTGCTGTCGCTCAATAGTGGCATGGCGGCGCTTGACGACCAGTTTGCCGGCAAAGTGCTGATGGTAACCATCAACGGCGACAGGCCTCCCGTCTCGCCGGACGACCTTGTCAAAGCTCTTGGCATTGCGCACGGCATCCAAATAAGTGACTTGCTCGTCGAAGTCTGTCCGCCACCGGCTGATTTCTTCGTCATGTTCCGGACAACTTTCGACTGCAGTCGTGTGTTCAAATCTTCCCGGCGTTTGTTCTACGATGGCGCGCTGGTGAGCTTTGATCGGTGGCACCCAGGATGGGGCTCGGTGCCCTCTGAGCTTGAGTTTTTAACAAAGCTTACCTTCCACGGCATGCCTCGACGTGCTTGGAACATCGAGTCCATGAACGAGCTTATCAACGACCTTGGAGGTGAGCTCGTAAGTATGTTTGTTCCTCCAGACAACTGGGGTCTGACGGTTATGGCATGGATGAAGAAGCCGTCCACCATACCGAAGGTGATTGGTGTTGAAATACCGGTGCAGGAACCGGGGTTGTACTATTCGTTGCCACCAAGGCCGCCGCGGACCATGTTAGGGATGTACCTGTATCGAGTGTTCGTGCATGTCGAAGAAGTGGTCAATCCATCAATCGAAGTCCTGCCGCCGCCGCTGGTGCCAGCGTCCGTCGACGACGTCTATTACAGGAGTCAACGTCAGACTTTCCCCGTGTTGCTCGGAACGATGGATGGCACAGGGCCTACTCCATCGCGCGGCGGAGGCCACTGCTTCTTTGGGAGAAGAGGCAGGGCTGGCTGCCTGGATGTGCTCTAATTTGAGGTAACAACTGAATCTTGTCAGATACTAGTTAAATCTGAGCTATGGGTGTGAAGCACTGATATGCCAGTACATTTGATTGTGACCTGTTCTAATTTTGTACCTGGACTTTTTTTAGAAAGGGCTGTACGTCAACTTAATGTGCTAGCAGAACTTATTGTGTTCTCTGTCTGTTTTCTTTGCACAACATTCAAGATATTTCCCCGTCATTGATAAAGACGATGAACCGTTATGTACGGCTTCGTTGGTTTCAACATAGCCCTTCCCGTAGCGATCCACTGCTTCCATCCTGATTGTGCCGCCTGCGTGAAATTTCTGTATGCAAGTTCAGTGTGCTATGATGTTCTATATGATTGTGTCAACTATATAAGTTTTTACTCACCATCAGCAATGCATATGGCTGAAAGATGTATTTACGAGCATCGACCGATGGGTCTCTCTCTCTATCTCTCTCTCTCACACACACACACGCGCACACACGCGCACACACACAAGTGGGACCCGTTGAATTATTTATTTGCTCGTGACAGCTTTTAATTAGGTTCCACTGTAATCTAACTTTTTTCTTAAGTTATTAATTGAGCTCAGTGACTTCAAAAAGTTGTACAGAAGCCTTGTTTGGGCCTTTCCGGCGTCGCTGAATGTGGGCTGAGTAACCATGTTAGGTTGTACTGTACTACAGAGGCCTTTTTTTCAACATCAGCAATGCAACTGGGCCGATAGTTGTACACAATATCCGGGTCAACTTGTTATTCTCCTCCCCGCTGGGCTGCAAACTTTCCTAGGAGGTATGCATTAGGCTTAACAAGAAAATGGATTTTAAGAAATAATAAATGGGATGTAATTATAATAACTGGACAGTTACTATGCACCAAACACGTAATTAGTTTGAAAAATATATTATTTTTGGAATTTGAAAATTTTAATTTCATTACTTGTTGTGCGCGTAATATTTTGTTGGATTTTAATGTAATACAACTTTATTTTGAAATTATATTTAACCTGACTAGAAATTTCGGATAAAAATATTTCGGATCCCATCAAAATATGGGAATTCTTTTTTAATTCTGTTTTGAGTGGTTGTTTGAAATTATTAATTGTTGTCCTAGCTAGAAGTTGGGCTGTACTTTTAACAAACTGTAAATGGGCTATAGTAAATTCCATTAGAATTAAAAAATGGGTTGTACATTCTTACAAATCGCAAATGGGCTATATGTTCTCTGCCAAATCCGAGCTGTGGGCCTACTAAGTTGACGCGTACCAAGGGCTTTGTCAACTTAGTCAATATAAACGATTCTAGCTGCAGTGATCGTACGATGTCCATCCAACGACCGTAGTGCTTCTTGAACCTCTGGTCTTCTTGCTCCAGCCGCCCAAAGCAGCGTCGGTCGTGTCGCGTGCTCCTGCCTCCCATGGCCGGCTGTGATGCCGCGGAGGCCTCACCGCCCCATACTACTCCCACCGCTGGCCAGGCCATCCCTCTACTCACCCACACCCCCTGTTATTCTGCGGCGATGGCAGCCTCACACCGCAGCCGAACCAGTGAACCCTCGTACTCCTCTCCGTGCGGGCTTCCACTTCTGCGTCTTCCCCGGCTCCGCGTCGTCCCCTTCCTAGGCCTCGCCGTCGTCCAGACCACCGCCCTGGTGCTCTCGGCATGGCGTGGTCAACGTGGTCAATGACCGACTTCCATCGGAAGAGTACTGTACGTGGAGAGGCTGACAGCTGGGTCCAGGCGGCCGCAAGGAAGTGCCTCCTTATTATGCGCAAAATAATTATTCCTCCACCTGACAGCAGGGACCCACCGGACGGGCCACCTTATTTCGCGAAAAAACATTTCCCCCTGACTGCTAGGACCCACCGGACGGGCCAGCGTATTTCGCGAAAAAACGTTCCTCCCGCTGTCAGCTCGGACCCACCGGAAGTGCCTCCTTATTACGCACAAAAAATGAATACTCCCCCTGCTAGCTGGGACCCACCATGGTGGGAGGCTAACTTGTGGGCCTACTAAGTTGACTGGGACGGGGGCCTTTGTCAACTTTAGTCAATATGAACGATTCTAGCTCCAGTGACCGTACGCTGTCCATCCAACGGCCGTAGTGCTTCTTCAACCTCTGGTCTTCTTGCTCCAGCTGCCCAAAGCAGCGCCGGTCGTGCCGCATGCTCCTGCCTCCCGTGGCCGGCTGTGCTGCCGCGGAGGCCTCACTGCCCCCTACTATTCCCACCGCTGGCCAGGCCCTGCGGCGACGGCAGCCTCACACCGCAGCCGAACCAGTGAACCCTCGTACTCCTCTCCGCGGGGGCATCCACTGCCGCGTCTTCCCCGGCTCCCCGTCGTCCCCTTCCTAGGCCTCGCCGTCGTCCGCTGCCCTGGTGCTCTCGGCGCGGCGTGGTCAACGTGGTCAAGGAAGGACTTCCATCGGACATGGACTGTACGTGGAGAGGCTGACAGCTGGGTCCACGGCCGCAGCAAGTGCCTCCTTATTACGCGGAAAATAATGATTCCTCCACCTGACAGCTGGGACCCACCAGACGGGCCACTGTATTTCGCAAAAAAACGTTTCCCCTGACTGCTGGGACCCACCAGCTACATCTTCGCACGCAAGGAAGTGTGTCCGGAAAAAAAAATGATTCGCCCCCCTGACTGCTGGGACCCACCAGCTACATCTTCGCAGGCAAGGAAGTGCCTGACAGTCGGGACCCACCTGGTCGAAGCGTCCGTAGCGTTGTCATTCTGGTCGCAAATGTGTACGTACATATATACTGGTGGATGTAGAGGCGCGCATGTGTCGTAGTAGAGGAGCGCACGTAGCATGTACACGTACGTACAGCGGCCAGGGTGCAAGAAAGAAAATACGGCCACGTATGTGTACATACGGGCGGGGTCTCGAACGCCGACTCGCGCATATGTACGGCCAGGGCTAGTGTACATGGCTGGGTCGGAACGGAGAAACAGTGTCATCGTCGTGTTCATGGGGAGGCAACGGAATGCGTCGTGTTCATGGGGAGACAACGGAATGCGTCGTGTTCATCGGGAGGCAACGGAACGCGTGGGAGCCAACCGGCTGGGTTGGAACGGAATGCGTGGTCGTGTTCATCGGGAGGGCTTGGACGGAACAGGCGATGGAAACGAGGCCTGGCATACCGCACAACGGAGGAAACGGACCTCCTACGTTCGAAACGGGGTCCTGTTGATCGGGAGGGGTCTGGCGTACCGCAAAACGGAGGAAACAGACCTCCTACGGTCGAAACGGGGGTCCTGTTAATTGGGAGGGGTGTGGCGTACCGCAAAACAGACGAAACGGACCTCCTACGGTCGAAACGGGGGTCCTGTTGATCGGGAGGGGTGTGGCGTACCACAAAACGGACGAAACGGACCTCCTACGGTCGAAACGGGGGTCCTGTTCATCGGGAGGGGTGTGGCGTACCGAAAACGGGACTCCACGGGATACTGTTCATCTCCACCGTCGACCTCCTCCAGCCTCCACGGGCTACCGGCGACCTCCTCCAGCCTCCACGGTCTCCTATTCATCCAGCCTCCACTGCGCGCTACTCCACCGGCTACTGTTCAACCACCCCTCCACGGGCACCCCTCCACCGTCTACTGTTCATCCAGCCCTCCACACCACGGGGTCCTGTTCAACCACCCCTCCACGGTCACCCCTCCACCGTCTACTGTTCATCCAGCCCTCCAGCACACCACGGGGTCCTGTTCATCCAGAGGCAATGCCACCGCTCACTGTTCATCCAACCCCCCCCCCACAACGCTCACTGTTCATCCAATCGATCGGCTTCAGTTAGCAGCAGTAGCGAAGGAATCGCTCGATCGGGTTCAGTTAACAGCCATCGATCGATCGCTCGGGTTCAGTAACGCGTAGCCGGCAGTGCAATCGCTCGGGTTCAGTTAGAGCCCAACGCCTCACTCGGGTTCAGTTAGAGCCAACGCCTCGCACACACGCACGTACGTGTACGAGAGAAACGCGCATCGCTCGGCCCCCGACCTCCCACCGTAACCGGGAACTCCCCGAAATTTTGCTCCCCCTCGCTTCTACCACGGTTTTTTCCATCATGGACGGCCCAAAGAATGTCATGCAGCTGCGTCTCCGGCCCGCCCAGGACGAAAAGCCCATTTTCTGTCATGATTTTTTGTCATGGAAGTAGGAGCCCACCACATCTATGATGATACCGGGTTTTGTCACAATTATCGTCATAGAAGTGTCATATGTATGACAGGAAAAAAATTCGTTCGGCCCAAAATGTCACGGATGTGTCTTTTTTTGTAGTGTTGGCTTGCATGCAGAGGCCTCAGCAGTGGTAGCAGCAGCAGAGTCTTCATTAAATTTCCTCACTGCTTCCTTAGCTATTTTGGCTAGCTTGGCCTGGCGCTTGGCCCATTCATCAGGATAGTCCTGACCACGCTTGAGGCTGGTGGGATCAGCTTCTTGGCCAGGTGCCAATGGAGGTCTTGGGCATGGAGGATTAAGAGCAAATTTCTTCATATACTTGGGAGTAACATATCTGTACTCCCTCCATTCCCGTGCCCATCTCCTCTCTATCCTTTGTATGCGCACCTTGCGCTGATTTTTGTCCTCCTTGCCAAACTTGGCCTCATCAGGAGTGCAATAATCCTTGTATATGTCATCAGGGATGTCGAAAACAGTATTGATTTCAGGCCTCTTTCCTCCCTTCTGTGGCTTCTTACCGTCAGCCATTTTCTTCAGCTGAGGAATATGAACAACAAAATTTTCTGAAGAGGTGTGCAACTTTTCTTCAAGGAACACTGCAAATGAGTTTAGTTGATGAGAACCTAGTGATTCAGCAGCGGACATGAGTACGTGTGAACAGAGTATAGTTGCGAGGAATTTGGAGAGGTCGTATGCGTTCTCAGAAGTTTTTCAAAAAGAACAAGTTTGAGGAATTTGACCAGATGAGTCTTGAAGAATTTCACTAAGCGTTCTTTGTCTTAGGTTCCAGAGTTGTACAGATCGAAAATCCACACAATTGAGGAATCTTGAAGAAAAATGTTGCTTAGAGAAAAGGATCAAGAACAGATGACATGTGAGGTGTTTAGTGTGTGAGGATTTGAAGAATAAAATACCTTTTGAGGATTTTGTAGAAAACATTTGAATCAAAGAGGGCAGTAAAAGTAACTTTTAATTACCCTGGACGAAGAACACGACGAACTGGGAAGTGTAGATGTGAAGCTCGTTGGTTCAGATCTTCAACGCCCTAACTTGGCAGAGGAAGACAGCTACGGCGGCGGCGGAGTGAAGAAATCCGCAACCGGCGTGAGTACGACGGCGACGAGGTCAAGGCAGTGAAGCTCTTCCTCACCGGCGGCGCTAGGGTTTGGGAAGCTCGAGCGGGAGAGAGATCGAGCGGAGTAAAAACGAAGTGAGGGAGGGGAGGGGTATTTATAGCCGAAGTGAAAACAGTTCGCCCGAAGAAATTGGACGAACGTGCCCCTGGCCCTTCTCATTCGCTTGACATGTGTCACCCACGTGTTGAGAGGTGGCGATCGTGTGAGATCATGGGTGAATAGATAAGTATTATCGTGGGATGCGGAATGGTTTAGGCGGCAACAGCCGAAAATTGAGATAAGATCAGTTTTAAAGTTCCGTTCGCAGATTCTTCAGCAGACAAGGACACAGTGAAGATTTTGAACGAGTTTCAAATAGAACGCACATGAAGAATTTATGAATAGACTGGGTTGAGTTTAGCATAGAGGGGGAAGGGTCCGATCACATTCACTTAGTAGAAAAAGGCAACTTGAAGAAATAGCAATAAGTGAATGCTGTAGAGGACATAAACTCATATACATATATAGCCAATGAAGAAAAACGATGGAAACAATGAAGACAATGCAAAGTTGAAGAAAATGAACAACTGAGGAAAAACTCAATTGAAGATTTTCAACTTTTGGTGGTGGCGTAGCCCACCGTGTAAGAATGATGATTTCAGACACCGCGTACAATTGTTGTAGGGCTCTGAGAATCAAATTCTTCGTTAATTTCTTCACAGTTAGAGTGTTAGTCTTCATTGATTGAAGAAAAACGTTTCTTCGCGTGTTGCACATCTAAGTCATGAATTTTGCATAAGTGTTAGGATGTGTGTCCTTTTCAAAGAACATTCGAAGATTCTAGGATATTTAGCTCACCTCAACTTGCTAAATCTCTTCTCATCCAAGGGCTTTGTGAAGATATCGGCTAGCTGTTCTTCAGTCCGTACATGCTCAATAGAGATGTCGCCCTTCCACACATGATCACGGAGAAAATGATGACGAATTTGAATGTGCTTTGTCTTGGAGTGCTGAACTGGGTTGTGAGCAATCTTGATTGCACTCTCATTGTCACAGTAGAGAGGCACATTCTTCATGTTGACGCCGTAGTCCTTGAGAGTTTGCTTCATCCACAACAATTGAGCATAGCAAGAACCAGCAGCAATGTACTCAGCTTCATCAGTAGACAGTGATACGCAGTTCTATTTCTTCGAGGACCAACAGACCAAAGATCGTCCGAGGAAATGGCATGTGCCTGATGTTGACTTGTGGTCCACTCGATCACCAGCATAGTCAGAGTCTGTATATCCCATGAGATCAAAAGCCGAGCCCTTGGGGTACCATAATCCAAGTGTAGGTGTGTGACCTAGATATCGAAGAATATGCTTCACAGCCTTATGGTGTGATTCCTTCGGTGTAGCTTGAAATCAGGCACACATGCAAACACTAAGCATAATATCTGGCCTAGATGCACATAAATACAATAATGAACTAATCATGGAGCGGTATACCTTTTGATCGAAGTCAATACCATTTTCATCAGTGCATAGATGGCCATTGGTGGGCATAGGAATTTTGACCCCTTTGCAATCTTGCATGCCCAATTTCCTCAATACGTCCTTGAGGTATTTCTGCTGAGATATAAATATGCCATTGCGTTGTTGACGAATTTGAAGACCTAAGAAGAATTTCAATTCTCCCATCATAGACATTTGATATTCTTCACTCATCATATAGGCAAATTCATCACTGTAACGTTGGTCAGTACAACCAAAAATTATATCATCAACATAAATTTGGCACACAAACAATTCACCATCATAAGATTTAGTGAAAAGTGTGGGTCAAGTGAACCGGGTTTGAAGCCTTTCTTCATGAGGAATTCCTTCAAAGTATCATACCATGCCCGAGGGGCCTGCTTGAGGCCATAGAGGGCCTTATTGAGTCTGAAGACTTTGTCAGGATGCTTTGGATCTTCAAAACCTGGGGGTTGAGCAACATATACTTCTTCCTCAAGCTTACCATTGAGGAATGCACTTTTCACATCCATTTGATATAAAGTGATATCATGATGGTTAGAATAAGCAAGTAATATGCGAATAGCCTCAAGTCTAGCAACAGGTGCAAAATTTTCATCAAAATCAATTCCTTCAACCTGTGTGTAGCCTTGAGCTACAAGCCGTGCCTTATTCCCCACCACAAGGCCGTTTTCATCTTGCTTGTTGCGGTAGATCCACTTTGTGCCAATGATATTGTGCTTGCGAGGATCTGGACGATTAACCAGTTCCCAGACGTTGTTGAGCTCGAACTGATGTAATTCTTCTTGCATAGCTTGAATCCACTCAGGCTCCAGAAATGCTTCATCTACCTTAGTGGGCTCTGTGATAGAGACAAAAGCAAAGTGCCCACAAAAGTTAGACAAATGTGAAGCTCTTGAGCGTGTGAGAGGACCTGGTATGTTGATGTCGCTGATGATTTTCTCAATCTGCACTTCATTTGCAACGCGAGGATGAGCGGGTTGTTGTTGAGGAATTTGATCAGCATTTTCTTCAGCACCATTTTCTTCAGGTGCATCAGCATGATGTTCTTCACGTTCTGGAATAATTTCTTCAACAGATTCTTCGGTAGGAATGACATCCTCAGTAGCCTTGAACTTGATAGTTTCCTCAGGTGACTGTTCATCTAACACAGAAGGTAGGTGCTCTCTTTGCGATCCATTAGTTTCATCTAACCGCACATCTACAGTTTCAACCACTTTGTGGAGAACGTTGTTGAAGACTCTGTAGGTGTGCGAGTCCTTTCCGTAACCAAGCATAAAACCATCATGTGCTTTCGGTGCAAATTTAGAGTTGTGATGGGGATCTCTAATCCAACATTTAGCACCGAAGACTTTGAAATAACGCATTGGGTTTCTTGTCAGTGAGGAGTTCATAAGCAGTCTTCTTGAAGAATTTGTGAAGATATACCCTGTTGATGATGTGGCACGCAGTATCAATTGCCTCAATCCAGAAACGACGAGGCATCTTATACTCATCAAGCATAGTGCAAGCCATCTCAACAAGAGTCCTGTTCTTGCGCTCCACGACGCCATTCATGAGTAATACCGAGTTCATCAAGATAGTCATCAAGACCAGAATTCTTGAACTCAGTTCCATTGTCACTTCTGATGTGCTTCATCTTCACACCAAAGTTTGTTGAAGCCCTCGAGGAAAATCGTTTGAAGACTTCCTGCACGTCGTGCTTGTAAGTGACAATATGCACCCATGTGTAACGAGAGTAATCATCAACAATAACAAAGCCATATAGTGATGCATCATTTGTAACTGCTGAATAATTATTAGGACCAAAGAGATCCATGTGAAGCAATTCAAATGGTTGAGTGGTAGTCATGATTGTCTTTGCTGGATGTTTGGCCTTGGTCATCTTTCCAGCTTCGCAGGCTCCACACAAGTGATCCTTGAGGAATTTGACATTATCAATGCCAATGACATGCTTCTTCTTCGCGAGCGTGTGCAGATTCCTCATGCCAGCATGACCAAGTCGTCGATGCCATAGCCAGCCTTCTGAAGCTTTTGCAAGTAGACATACAGCTGGTTGAGGTCCTGTAGAGAAATCAACAATATACAAGTCTGCTCTCCTAAAGCCTTCGAAGACTTTGGAATTGTCAGCTTCCATGATCACAACACAACGATACTTGCCAAAGATAACAACCATATCAAGATCACAAAGCATTGAGACAGACATGAGGTTGTATCCTAAGGACTCGACAAGCATGACTTTGTCCATGTGTCAATCCTTTGTGATCGCAACCTTACCTAGACCCAATACCTGACTTTTGCCTTTCTCAGCGAAGATGGTATGCTTCAGATGCGACGGAGATAAGGGAACATCCATCAATAGATTCTTGTCACCAGTCATGTGATTTGTACATCCACTATCTAGGACCCACTCATTGGCTTTGGGCAGATCATCCTGCAGATGAATTAGTGCAACTTACGAACTCATATACTTCATCAGTGAAGAATATGACATCAATTTCAACAGATCAATTTCATCAAGCAGTGGAACAGATAAAGCAGTATGAGGACGTGAGAAATAAGGATTCATTTCTTCATGATTAGCCTACGTCCTTTCAGGCAATTTCAGGTCTCCAGCAAATTCTTCAGACGTTTAAGTTCATCTGGAGACCCGACCCTGCATAAGAGATTAGTTCTTTTTCTTCACCACCCACATCTGAATGGGTGGCAAAGAGTTCATCATTCTGCAAGCTCCATACGAGAAAGGTGGCATAGAAGCCAGTCCACTTCGTTTCACATAAGAGGAGTTAGGATAAGCATATGAATAGGCAGAGAAATTCTTCGAGGACTTATGAACATAATGATTAGAAGAATAATGCTCATATTCATAGCCCTTAAATCTTCCCTATGAAACAGAAGGGTTAGCACCATGATGTTCATATGAGGACTTTGATCCTTTTGAGGAATTTGATCCACGTGAGGATTTGGATCCATATGAAGAATTTGATCTGGGTTTCCAATTCTTCACAGGTGGTGTCATGAGGACATTCACCTGAAGATTTTCAAGGCACCTTTTGGGAACCCAGATTTTCTTCATAGGGGAACCGTTCCTGCAGTTAGTGCCACAATATCTAGCAAATACTTCACCATTCTGATTTTTGAACAGTTTATAGTTGGAGTCAAATGACTCATCAGAAGAATGAGGAGATTCACATGTAAAGCCAGATAAAGTAGATGGATCTACTGGAGGTCCCTTTGCAGCAACCCATGAGGTTTTGGGATACTGCTCAGGCTTCCAGTAAGTCCCATCAGCGTTGCTTTTCCTCTCAAAGGCAATACCCTCTTCCCTAGGGTTCCTGTTGAGGATCTGCCTTTTGAGCACATCACAAAGAGTCTGATGCCCTTTGAGGATTTTGTACATGCATGTCATGTACAATTCCTTCAGCCCTGCATCATCAGTGATACTAGCAATGTCCTCAGATGAGGAATTAGTGATAGCAGAGACAGGTGCAGAATTTGTAGCATTAGAAGCATTTGAACATTCAGGTGAAGAATTAGCAGTTTTACGTTCAATGCACTTCAAATATGGAGGAAAAAATTCTTCCTGAGCAGCACTGATTTGTTGAGCAAGTAATGAATCGCGCTCCTTCTAAAGATCTTCATAACTCACCCTTAGCTTTTCAAGATCTTACTTTCTTTGAAGAAATTCATAAGAAAGCTTCTCATGATCAGATAAGAGAGTGTTATGATGACCTTGAAGGTTGTCAAACCTAGACTGAAGTCTCTGGAGATTTTCAGTCAAGGTTTAGTGCGATCCATTTCTTCACCCAACATATCATCACTTTTGTCTAGCATGTTTTGAACCTTTTCAAAAGCCTTTTGTTGTTTCACAGCAACCTTAGCAAGTTTAGAATAGCTAGGCTTGAGGTTTTCATCAGATTCATCCTCACTTGATTCACAGGAGGGGTATTTGAGTACCTTGGTGCCTTTTCCCATGAAGCAGTAGGTGGGAGCGTAGTCATTATTGCCTTCATCAGCCTTGTTGGTGAAGCCATTTTCTTCAGAGTTGAAGATGGACTTGCTGACGGATGCAGTAGCGAGAGCTAGGTCGCCACACCAGACTCGGACTCCTCATATGCCTCCTCTTCCTCATGTTCCTCAGATTCAGCCTCAGAATCCATTTCCTTGCCAATGAATGCCCGAGCCTTCTTGGAGCTGCTCTTCTTGTGAGATGAAGGCTTCAAGGATTTTGATGATGAAGACTTTGAAGATTTATTCTTCTTCTTTGAGTCATCAGAACTATAATCCTTGTATTTCTTATTCTTTGATTCCTTTTCCCACTGAGGACAATCTTGGATGTAGTGACCAGGTTTCTTGCATTTGTGGCATAGCCTCTTCTTGTAGTCACTGGATGAGGAATCATTGCCCCTTGAGGATTTTCCAAAGCGACCACGTCTTGAGAACTTCTGGAATTTCTTCACGAGCAGTGCTAGCTCCTGGCTCAGTTCTTCAGGATCACCTAGGCTACTACCAGAATCTTCATCTTCAGATTCAGAGATAGCCTTGGCCTTCAGGGCACGTGATCTGCCATAGCTCGAACCATAGAGATCTCTCTTCTCAGCAAGCTGGAACTCATGAGTGTTTAGCCTCTAGAGGATGTCAACGGGATCAAGTGACTTGTAATCTCCACGTTCTTGTATCATCAGTGCTAGAGTATCAAATGAGGAATCAAGCGATCTCAGCAATTTCTTCACCACCTCATGGTCGGTGATGTCAGTGGCACCAAGTGCTTGAAGCTCATTTGAGATGTCAGTGCGGCGATCGAAGGTTTGCTGAACATTTTCATTGTCGAGTCTCTTGAAGTGGTTGAAGAGATTGCGAAGAACGTCAACTCGAGAGTCGCGTTGAGTTGAGACTCCTTCATTGACTTTGGACAGCCTATCCCAGATAAGCTTAGTAGTTTCCAAAGCACTCACTCTTCCATACTTACCTTTGCTCAGATGGCCACATATGATGTTCTTCGCTTGAGAATCGAGTTGCTTGAATCTCTTCACATCAGGAGCATTCAGAGAAGGTGTGACTGAGGGAAGACCATTTTCCACAACATACCAGAGATCGTTATCAATTGCCTCAAGATGCATTCGCATCTTATTCTTCCAGTAGGGGTAGTCCGTCCCATCGAAGGTAGGACACCCAGCAGAGACCTTGATCATACCTGCGGTCGACATAACTAAAACTCCAGGCGGTTAAACCAAAATCACACAGAACAAGGGAGTTCTTGATCTGATACCAATTGAAAGTGCGTTATATCGACTAGAGGGGGGTGAATAAGCGATTTTTATGAATTCTTCAATGGGGAATTTCAGGGTGAGGAAATTCCTAAGCGAAGAACTACTTGCAGCGGAATAAGTACTCAGATGTAATCATAACGGAACACAAGCATGGTCATCAAGATGAAATGAAGACAATCACAGAGTACAGAAAGCGTAAACACAGGATAACACAGGATGAAGACAAACAGACTTAAGAAATTGAATTGAGGAAATTCAGAAAGTCTTCAGTCAAAGTCTTCAAACAGATATGAACATGCATGATAACCCACAAGTATAGGGGACCAATTGTAGCCTCTTTCGATAAGTAAGAGTGTCGAACCCAACGAGGAGCTAAAGGTAGAACAAATATTCCCTCAAGTTCTATTGACCACCGATACAACTCTACGCACGCTTAACGTTCGCTTTACCTAGAACAAGTATGAAACTAGAAGTACTTTGTAGGTGTTGTTGGATAGGTTTGCAAGATAATAAAGAGAACGTAAATAAAAACTAGGGGCTGTTTAGATAAAGAAGCAATAAAGTAAATATAGCGAGTGTGGAAAAGTGGTGGTAGGAGTTGCGAAATTGTCCCTAAGAAATTGACTACTTTACTAGACCGATAGCAAGTTTTATGTGGGAGAGGTCACTGCTAGCATGTCATCCCTGACTTGGAATTCTATGCACTTATGATTGGAACTATTAGCAAGCATGCGCAAATACTAACGTTCATTAAGGTAAAACCCAACCATAGCATTAAGTTACATTGGTCCCCCTTCAATCCCGTATGCATCAATTTCTATGCTAGGTAGAAGCTTCTGTCACTCTTTCCCTCCAATACATAGTCCTATCAACATACAACTAACCCTATGGTGTGATCCACGCGCGCGCTCATATGATGGGCACCAAAGGACAACAACATAACCACAAGCAAATTAAATCAATCATAGCAATTCATCAACCACCGATAGGAAAACGAAAATCTACTCAGACATCATTGGATGGCAACACATCATTGGATAATAATATGAATCATAAAGCACCATGTTCAAGTAGAGGGTACAGCGGGTTGCGGGAGAGTGGACCGCTATATATAGAGGGGGGAAGGTGATGGAGATGTTGGTGAAGATGGCGGAGGTGTTGGTGAAGATTGCGGTGATGACGATGGTGGCCACGGCAACGTTCCGGCGCCACCGGAAGAGAGGGGGAGAGGGGCCCCATTCTTATTCTTCTTCCTTGACCTCCTCCCTAGATGGGAGAAGGGTTTCCCCTCTGGTCCCTGGCCTCCATGGCATGGGAGGGGTGAGAGCCCCTCCGAGATTGGATCTGTCCCTCTGTCTCTCTCTGTTTCTGCGTTCTGGTATTCTGCCCTTTCGTCGTTTCTTATATATCCGGAGATCCGTAACTCCTATTGGATTGAAACCTTTGCCAAGATTTTTTCCGAAAATTAGATTTCTTGCGGCCAAAGAAGAGCAGCAACCGCCTTACGGGTGGCCCACGAGGGTCAGGGGCGCGCCCAGGGGGCAGGCGCGCCCCCTGCCTCGTGGCCACCTCGGGCACCGTCTTGCGTTGATTCTTCCTCCCATATTTCCCAAATATTCCAAAAATATTCTCTGTCCGTTTTTATTCTGTTTGGACTCCGTTTGATATGGGTTTCTGCGAAACATAAAACATGCAACAAACAGGAACTGGCACTAGGCACTGGATCAATATGTTAGTCCCAAAAATAATATAAAAAGTTGCCAAAAGTATGTAAAAGTTATAGAATATTGGCATGGAACAATCAAAAATTATAGATACGACGGAGACGTATCAGCATCCCCAAGCTTAATTCCTGCTCGTCCTCGAGTAAGTAAATGATAAAAAAAGATAATTTTTGATGTGGAATGCTACCTAGCATAATCTTGATCATGTATCTAATCATGCAATGAATATTAAGACACGAGTGATTCAAAGCAATAGTCTATCATTTGACATAAAAACAATAATACTTCAAGCCTACTAATAAAGCAATCATGTCTTTTCAAAATAACATGGCCAAAGAAAGTTATCCCTACAAAATCATATAGTCTAGCTATGCTCCATCTTCGCCACACAAAATATTCAAATCATGCACAACCCCGATGACAAGCCGAGCAATTGGTTCATACTTTTTAACGCGCTTCAGCTTTTTCAACCCTCACGCAATACATGAGCGCAAGCCATGGATATAGCACTATGGGTGGAATAGAATATGATGATGGAGGTTGTGTGGAGAAGACAAAAAAGGAGAAAGTCTCACATCGACGCGGCTAATCAACGGGCTATGGAGATGCCCCTCAATTGATGTCAATGTGAGGAGTAGAGATTGCCATGCAATGGATGCACTAAGAGCTATAAGTGTATGAAAGCTCAAACTGGAAACTAAGTGGGTGTGCATCCAACTTGCTTGCTCATGAAGACCTTGGGCATTTGAGGAAGCCCATCATCGGAATATACAAGCCAAGTTCTATAATGAAAATTCCCACTAGTATATGAAAGTGATAACTCAAGAGACTCTCTATATGAAGAACATGGTGCTACTTTGAAGCACAAGTGTGGTAAAAGGATAGTAACATTGCCCCTTTTTTCTCTCTCTTTTTTTTGAATGGGCTTATTTGGCTCCCTTTTTTATTTAGGCTTCTTTGGCCTCCCATTTTTTTTCTTGGGGCAATGCTCTAATAATGATGATCATCACACTTTTATTTACTTACAACTCGATATTACAACTCGATAGTAGAACAAAGATATGACTCTATATGAATGCCTCCGGCGGTGTACCGGGATGTGCAATGATCTAGCGTAGCAACGATATCAAAAAATGTACAAGCCATGAAAACATCATGCTAGCTATCTTACGATCATGCAAAGCAATATGACAATAAATGCTCAAGTCATGTATATGATGATGATGGAAGTTGCATGGCAATATATCTCGGAATGGCTATGGAAATGCCATGATAGGTAGGTATGGTGGCTGTTTTGAGGAAGATATATAATGAGGCTTATGTGTGATAGAGCGTATCGTATCACGGGGTTTGGATGCACCGGCGAAGTTTGCGCCAACTCTAGGTGAGAAAGGGTAATGCACGGTACCGAAGAGGCTAGCAATGATGGAAGGGTGAGAGTGCATATAATCCATGGACTCACATTAGTCATAAAGAACTCATATACTTATTGCAAAAGTTTATTAGCCCTCGAAGCAAAGTACTACTACGCATGCCCCTAGGGGCATAGATTGGTAGGAAAAGACCATCTCTCGTCCCCGACCGCCACTCATAAGGAAGACAATCAATAAATACCTCATGCTCCGACTTCGTTACATAACGGCTCACCATGCGTGCATGCTACGGGAATCAAAATCCTCAACACAAGTATTTCTACAATCCACAACTACCCACTATCATGACTCTAATATTACCATCTTTATATCGCAAAACTATTGCAAGGAATCAAACACATCATATCCAGTGATCTACAAGTTTTATGTAGGATTTTATGACTAACCATGTGAATGACCAATTCCTGTCATCTCTCTAAATAGATATAAGTGAAGCAAGAGAGTTTAATTATTTATACAAAAGATATGCCCACGCTCTAACAAATATATGTGAAGCAAAAGAGCATTCTACAAATGGCGGTTTTCTATGTGAAGAGAAACAGGCAATCCAAACTTCAAATGATATAAGCGAAGCACATGAAGCATTCTATAAAGCCATACTCAAAAGATATAAGTGAAGTGTAAAGAGCATTCTATAAATCAACCAAGGACTATCTCATACCAGCATGGTGCATAAAATAAAAGTGAAAACTAAATGCAAAAGACGCTCCAAGATTTGCACATATCGCATGAACGAAATGAATCCGAAAACATACCGATACTTGTTGAAGAAAGAGGGGATGCCTTCCGGGGCATCCCCAAGCTTAGACGCTTGAGTCTCCTTGAATATTTAAGCTTGATCTCTTGCCTCTCCTCCTTATCCTCATATCGAAACAACCTCGATCTTCGAACACTTCATCCACACAAAACTTCAACAGAAAACTCGGTAAGATCCGTTGGTATAATAAAGCAAATCACTACTCTAAGTACTGTTGCAAACCAATTCATATTTTGTTTTTGAATTTTATCTACTGTAATATAACTTTTCCATGGCTTAATCCACTGATATAAATTGATAGTTTCATCAAAACAAGCAAACTATGCATCAAAAACAGAATCTGTCGAAAACAGAACAGTCTGTAATAATCTGAACATTCACCGTACTTCTGATACTTGAAAAATTATGAAACAATTAGAAAAAATAAAAACTTTGTATAGAAATACAGTGCAAAAAGAATCAGAACCATTTGATGTTCCAGTAAAAAATGTAAAATCGCGCACTACAGCCAAAGTTTCTGTCCTGCACCGCACAAACCAACAAGCATTGTAAACATCCTAAAGGCAAACCTTGGAACATTATTTTTATAATACAATGGAATTGCACAAGGGGCTAATTATTTTTGTTGAAAATTTTCTGTAATCAAGATTCACGTGAGCATGAACAAAGTTCAAGGAGCTCCCCCACTTCGACAATGCTTGTCTTTCTCACTTTCACTTTCCTTTTTGAAAAGTTTTGGGTTCCCCCTCTTTATTTTTTTGTTTTTAAACTATATAAAAGCACTCAACGGAAATAAACGACTCTCTAAAACTTCAGGGTTGTCTCCCTGGCAGCGCTTTCTTTAAAGCCATTAAGCTAGGCATATAGTGCTCAAGTAATGGATCCACCCGGATCCCAAGGTATATCAAAGCCAATTTTAATTAGCAATGATTTAGAATTTATTAGTGAGCACAAAGCAACATATATCAAGCAATGATGAAGTCTAACTCTCTTCCTATGCAATTGCATGTCATAAAAGAACAATTCATGCACACATAGTAAAGGCCAATGCATAGTATAAACAGTTTCTTGCAATTTTTTCGTGTTGAAAACATAGAGAGGTGGAGATGTAGTTCCTCTCTCATAATAATTGCAAGTAGGAGCAGCAAGCACATGCATATTATATTCATCAAAATCATCATGTGCAATAGTAAAACGCAACCCATCAATATAATCCTTAATAAGGGCAAACTTCTCCGATATAGTGTAGTCGGGAGAATTCAAAAAGATAATAGGATTATCATGCGTGGGTGCAATAGCAACAATTTCATGTTTAACATAAGGAACTATAGCAAGTTCATCTCCATAAGAATAATTCATATTGGCATCTTGGCCACAAGCATAGCAAGCATCATCAAAAAGGGATATTTCAAGAGAATCAACGGGATCATAACAATCATCCTTCGGTAAGCACGAAGGGAAACTAAACAATGTATGAGTTGAAGAGTTACTCTCATTAGAAGGTGAGCGCGGGTGATCAATCCGCTCTTCCTCCTTTTGTTCTTCGCTCTCCTCATCTTTTTCATCCAATGAGCTCACAATGTCATTAATTTCTTCTTCCATAGACTGCTGCGAAATATTAGTCTCTTCTTGGACAGCAGGGGAGTCCTCAATATATGGTTTAACATAGGCATTAGAAGCATAATTATCATAACAATATTCAAGTATGGCAAAATTTTCAGATTTGTAAAGAGTAGCAACATACTATTCAATCAAAGAAGCAGTTTCATAAGCACCCTTAAAAGCAACAAATTCTTCAATTTGTTGAACATCATAGTAATTATAAACACCCTTAGCATAAGAAGATACAATTCCATTATCACTAAACTCACATTGATAGGGAAGGTGTTTCTTAGGGTCTTCAGAACAACAAGTAAAATCATATAATTCACATAAATTCCAGGCATAGCATTGCATAGTATTAATTTGATGCTGTAAAAGTTTCCCTTTTTGAGATAAGCGGTGTCGCACATAACAAGCATGCTCATCTAAAGATTTGCCCTCAACTAAGCTAGTTGGGGTTTCAGCACGAGCACAAAGGGATCGAAGATGATCCAAGTAAAAAGCTTCAGGAGTGTGATAGATTTTGAGTGGTTCTTCAACCATTGGTTCAGTAGGTACAACTAATTTTTTTGGTATTTTGCGTTTCCTACCCATAACTAAAGATAGAAAACAACTAAGAACAGCAAATAAAAATTACTCAGTGATAAAGCAAACAAGCACACACGAGAATATTCACCCCACGCTATGACTCCCCGGCAACGGCACCAGAAAAAGGTCTTGATAACCCACAAGTATAGGGGATCAATTGTAGCCTCTATCGTTAAGTAAGAGTGTCGAACCCAATGAGGAGCTAAAGGTAGAACAAATATTCCCTCAAGTTCTATCGACCACCGATACAATTCTACGCACGCTTAACGTTCGCTTTACCTAGAACAAGTATGAAACTAGAAGTACTTTGTAGGTGTTGTTGGATAGGTTTGCAAGATAATAAAGAGAACGTAAATAAAAACTAGGGGCTGTTTAGATAAATAAGCAATAAAGTAAATATAGCGAGTGTGGAAAAGTGGTGGTAGGAGTTGCGAAATTGTCCCTAAGCAATTGACTACTTTACTAGACCGATAGCTAGTTTTATGTGGGAGAGGCCACTGCTAGCATGTCATCCCTGACTTGGAATTCTATGCACTTATGATTGGAACTATTAGCAAGCATCCGCAACTAGTAACGTTCATTAAGGTAAAACCCAACCATAGCATTAAGTTATATTGGTCCCCCTTCAATCCCGTATGCATCAATTTCTATGCTAGGTAGAAGCTTCTGTCACTCTTGCCCTCCAATACATAGTCCTATCAATACAACTAACCCTATGGTGTGATCCACGCGCGCGCTCATATGATGGGCACCAAAGGGCAGCAACATAACCAAAAGCAAATTAAATCAATCATAGCAATTCATCAACCACCGATAGGACAACGAAAATCTACTCAGACATCATAGGATGGCAACACATCATTGGATAATAGTATGAAGCATAAAGCACCATGTTCAAGTAGAGGGTACAGCGGGTTGCGGGAGAGTGGACCACTGTAGATAGAGGGGGGAAGGTGATGGAGATGTTGGTGAAGATCGCGGTGATGATGATGGTGGCCACGGCAGCGTTCCGGCGCCACCGGAAGAGAGGGGGAGAGGGGCCCCATTCTTATTCTTCTTCCTTGACCTCCTCCCTAGACGGGAGAAGGGGTTCCCCTCTGGTCCTTGGCCTCCATGGCATGGGAGGGGCGAGAGCCCCTCCGAGTTTGGATCTGTCCCTCTGTCTCTCTCTGTTTCTGCGTTCTGGTATTCTGCCCTTTCGCCGTTTCTTATATATCCGGAGATCCGTAACTCTGATTGGATTGAAACCTTTGCCAAGATTTTTTCTCCGAAAATTAGCTTTCTTGCGGCCAAAGAAGAGCAGCAACCGCCTTATGGGTGGCCTACAAGCGTCAGGGGCGTGCCCAGGGGGCAGGCTCGCCCCCTGCCTCGTGGCCACCTCGGGCACCGTCTCGCGTTGATTCTTCCTCCCATATTTCCCAAATATTCCAAAAATATTCTCCGTCCGTTTTTATTCCGTTTGGACTCCGTTTGATATGGGGTTTTTGCGGAACATAAAACATGCAACAGACAGGAACTAACACTGGGCACTGGATCAATATGTTAGTCCCAAAAATAATATAAAAAGTTGCCAAAAGTATGTAAAAGTTATAGAATATTGGCATGGAACAATCAAAAATTATAGATACGACGGAGACGTATCAATGCACACAACAACTGTAATGATGAAATGAAAGAGTTGAGGAAATAGAACCAGTAGGCTTGGTGAAGACAATGATTTGGTAGACCAGTTCCAACTGCTGTGACAGTTGTAAGTCTGGTTGGAGCGGCTAGGTATTTAAATCTGAGGACACACAGTCCTCACCGTATTCTCCTTGAGCTAAGGTCACACAGACCTCGCCCAATCACTCATGGTAAGTCTTCAGGTGACTTCCAAACCTTCACAAACTCGGTCACTGGGCGATCCACAATTTCCTCTTGGATGCTCTAGACCATGACGCCTAACCGTCTAGAAGATGCACAGTCTTCAAAGGTAACAAGCATCGGACCCACGCAGGATCAATCTCTTCAGTGATGCTCAATCACATTGGGTTTGTAGGTGTTTGGGTTTGGGTTTCCTCACTTGATGATTTTCGCTCAAAGTCCTCGGAGGATGGGATGCTCTCAAATGACAAGTGTCAGTTTCTCTCGGAGCAGCCAACCAGCTAGTGGTTGTAGGGGCGGCTATTTATAGCCTAGGGAGCAGCCCGACATGATAAGACCTTAATGCCCTTCAATGATGTCGGTGTACAAAAGTAGGGGCCGCCCTCTTGACCCCTTCACTTGTGCACGGATTGTCGGAGCCGCGCCCATGGCCACACTAAGCAGAGCATGGGAGGGAAGCCGGAGAGAAGGCAAAGGCACAAGATGGTCAGAGGCAACGCCAAGGCCAGAAACACAAGACAACAAAGGGGCGAGGTGGAGTCCCCCGCAAGGCTCTTGCCAGGGCGGCCTCCGCGGCCCCGGCAAGAGCCTTGCCGGGGCAACTTGCCCAAACACCAACAGAGCGAGCCTCCCTTGAGCCCACAGGTTCCAACCCAACCAACTATGATTGGACCAGGGCTCGGGAGGCACCTCTGTGGTGGCATGCAGATCTTTGTCAAGACCATAGATATATGAGATCTGATGAGGACCAGAAGAAGGCGACCCTCGGCGGGATCCTTGCCGAGGAAAGCCACGAGACCCCCGGCAAGACCCTTTCCGGGGACGACTACGCGCCATGGCAAGACCCTTGCCGGGCCCCCTGCAAGGCCCTTGCCGAGGACATCGGCGGGGCCACTACCAGGCCCGCACCAGCCAAGTTTCCACCGCCATTAGCATGCAGCTGCCAGCCCGACCAACTGGGCAGGCACTTGCGTAGCAACATGCAGCTTCCAGGCCAGATCAGCAAGCGCCTGCATGGCGGCATGCAGATCTTCGTGAAGACCCTACCACCGCGCCACCTCAGCTGCCTGCCTGCCTACATGGCGCCGCATGCATCGCTGGCCAGGGCGCGTGTCGAAGCGAAGGGGAGCGGCCACGGACGGGACGGGCCTCACTCCCGTCCCCGATAAAGCTAGGGGACACCTAAGCGACGCTTTAAATGCGTCTTGTCTTGTAATACGGGCGATAAGCTCATAGTACTGTAGGCCTTTCCACCTCCTTTGTGCCACTGTTGCAGCCCCTTTCGACTATAAAAGGAGGCCCATGGCGTACTGGAGGAGGATTCGGCTCTTTGGAACTACACAGCCACCATAGCTAGTTCGAGAGCTCGAGAACACTCAATACATCCACCAAAGCAGGACTAGGTTTTACGCATCCTCGCGGCCTGAACCTGGGTAAACGATCCTTGTGCTGACTGTTAATCCTGCTCTTCTCACAACCCCGCGCCCCGGCAACCGTAGTGGGGATTCTTGTGATCCCATAGGTGTCGTTTCCCACCGACATCTTTGGCGCGCCAGGTAGGGGGCGCAATTGTGAGAATCGGGTCTAGTAGTTATCCTAGCAGTTCTTCATCGCCATGGCTCCCAAGAAGAAGACGATCATAGCGGTCGGCGCGTCGGGAGCCGAGCGGCCCGCGCCAGTGCGGGCGAGCAGCGGGCCGGTCGCGGACAGAACCCGAGCCGCGGCCCGCGAGCTCCAGCATCGCCTCGGCGGTAAGAGCCTGGCGAGCGGCGTCGTTCGTGCGCCAGACGACGAGCCGCATGCCGCCAGGTCCAAGGACAGGGCTAGGCCCCCCGCAGGTGGCACGGGGCCCTCCAGGGGTGTCGCTGTACCCCCTACGGGCGGCGCAACGACCTCCAAGACGCCAACCCCGGCGACCACAGCGTGCTTGTAACGCCCGGATAATCATGCTAGAGTAATCCCACGTTAACGATGCCACGTCACCCCGGTTACTGTTGCTAATCTCGCGTTAGTGCAAATGATTCAAATTCAACTTTGAGTTTTTGTCAAACATCAAAAGTTTTCAAAATATTAAACTAAAATGTACGGAGTGTGCAAATAAATGCCTAGGTATTTATGGTGAGGGAACCATGCTTCTATAAAAAAAATAAAAGGCCTACATATTTAAAATGAAATAAAACAGAAAAGGAAATAAAGAAAAAAGGATAAAACAAAAGAAAAGAAAAGACCCCCGGGCCAACCGACCCAACTGGCCGGCCCAGTCAGCCACTACAGTCGGCCCAACTTCCGCCACTCCCTCTCCATAACCCCCCCCCCCCCGAAACCCTAACCCCCCCCCCGTCGCCCCATTCCCCCACTTCCCCCACGTCGCCACTTCCCCCCTCCCAATCCAGATTGGATCGGGATCGATCCCATCGCTCCGACGCCCTTCGCCGTCCACCGCCGCCCGGAACACCGCCTGGACCTCGACGGAGCGCGTCCTCGCCGACCTGCCTCCTCCTCCATGCCAGCCTACTTCCTCTCCATCGCCGTCGTCCCCGTCGACCTCCTCACCCCCCACTGCCCTTTCCCTACGGCCCTCGTGAGCCTTTGCCTCCCCCTCTCATCCTCCTGTCTCCCTCGCGCACGCCCACGTCATCCAGCACCGTGCGCCTGTTGCCGCGCCAGTGAGCCCCTGGCCGCGCCCACTGCCGCCCCGTCGCCGCGCACCCTGGCCACCGTCCCCGCCCGGACGCGTCGTGGTCGCCGCGTCCGACTGCGTGCGCTGCGCGCCCCTTGCGCATCCATGCCACGCACCTCGCCCGCGCCTCTTCTTCCCCCTGCGCTCTCTGCCGCGAGCTGCGGCTACTGCTGAGGTGCGCCTGCTGCCGCCGGCAGCTCGTCCCGACTACGCCGCGGCCGCTCGATGCGCTGCACGGCTGCTGCTTGCTAATGCCCCAGCGCGGCCGCCGAAGCTCGCCTCCGGCTGCCTGTCTCTCCCCGCTAGCCCCTGCCGGCGGCCTCGCCGTGGCCGCGGCCCCCGCGCCCGCTAGCCGCGTCGTGCGCCCAGCGCCCCTCGGGCATGCGCCCGTTCGGGCGACGCCCGCAACCAGCGCCCGTAACCCGCATCTGCCCCCTGGACGAATGACTCGTGGGGCCCAGCCCCCAGAACGTTAAAAAAAGAAAGAGGAATTAAAAATGTAATAATTAAAATATTAATTAATTAATTATTAATTAGCTTAATTAATCTGGATTAGATTAACCTAATCTTTTTGTTAAAGCTAATTAACCATGTTTAATTACTATGAGACTATGACAAGGGGACCCACTGGTCAGTTTGACCGGTCAACAGTCAATGCTGACTGGGCGGTTCACTTTGACCGGCCCCATCAGTCAGCCTTTGCTGACTGGGCAGTTGACCAAGTCAACTAGACCTACTGGTCAGCCACCCAAGCCCATCTGTGGGTACACTTCTGTGTACCCATAGCAATTTAACATTTAAATTTTCAAATTAAAAATAATTTAGAAAATGTTTTAAAACTTTAAAAATTAATATAAAATAATTCGTAACTCGGATGAAAATACTTTGTACATGAAAGTTGCTCAGAACGACGAGACGAATCCGGATACACAGCTCGTTTGTCCGCCACACATCCCTAGCATAGCGAACACACAACTTTCCCCCTCCGGTTCATCTGTCCAAAAACGCTGAACACCGGAAATACTTTCCCGGATGTTTTCCCCCTTCGCCAGTATCACCTATCCCTGCGTTAGATCACCCCTGGCACCGCGTATTGCCTTGTTATATTTTGTGATGCTTTGTTTGCTCTGTATTCATTGTTTCTTCCCCCTCTTCTCTCCGGTAGACTACGAGACGGACGTCGCTGCTGCCTCGATCGACTACGTTGTTGACGACCCCTCCTTGCTAGAGCAACCAGGAAAGCCCCCCCCCTTGATCACCAGATATCGCCTATTCGTTCTCTCTATTGCCTGCATTAGAGTAGTGTAGCATGTTACTGCTTTCAGTTAATCCTATTCTGTTGCATAGCCTGTCATTGTTGCTACAGTTGTTACCTTTACCTGCTATCCTAATGCTTAGTATAGGATGCTAGTGTTCCATCAGTGGCCCTACACTCTTGTCCATCTGCCATGTTATACTACTGGGCCGTGGTCACTTCGGGAGGTGATCACGGGTATATGCTATATACTTTATACTGTTACATTACTTATGATACTGTTCGGAGAAGGGGGCTGAAGGGGCAGGTGGCTCCATCCCGGTAGAGGTGGGCCTAGGTTCCCGACGGCCCCCGACTATTACTTTGTGGCGGAGCGACAGGGCAGGTTGAGACCGCATAGGAGAGGGGTGGGCCGGGCCCTGGTCGGCGTTCGCGGATACTTCAATTAACACGCTTAACGAGATCTTGGTATTTGATCTGAGTCTGGCCACTGGCCTATACGCACTAACCAACTATGCGGGAACAGTTATGGGCACTCGACGTCGTAGTATCAGCCGAAGCCTTCTTGACGTCAGCGACTGAGCGGCGCCCGCCGGGTTGGACCGCGTAATGCAACTTCCTTTGTAATGGAGGTTGCTAGGTCTGCTCACTGGCCGCGTTCGCAACATGCAGGCGTGCAATGGGCGATGGGCCCAGACCCCTGCGCGCATAGGATTTAGACCGGCATGCTGACCTATCTGTTGTGCCTAGGTGGGGCTGCGACGTGTTGATCTTCCAAGGCCGGGCATGACCCAGGAAAGTGTGTCCTGCCAAAGGGGATCGAGCGTGTTGGGTAATGTGGTGCACCCCTGCAGGGAAGTTTATCTATTCAAATAGCCGTGATCCTCGGTAACAGGACGACCCGGAGTTGTACCTTGACCTTATGACAACTAGAACCGGATACTTAATAAAACACACCCTTCCAAGTGCCAGATATAACTCGGTGATCTCTCTCACACACGGCGACGAGGGGAGGATCGCCGGGTAGGATTTATGCTATGCAATGATACTTGGTGAACTTACCATCTACTCTCTTCTACATGCTGCAAGATGGAGGCTGCCAGAAGAGTAGTCTTCGACTGGACTAGCTATCCCCCTCTTATTCTGGAATTCTGCAGTTCAGTCCACCGATATTGCCCCTTTACACAGATACCCATGCATATGTAGTGAAGATCCTTGCTTGCGAGTACTTTGGATGAGTACTCACGGTTGCTTTTCTCCCTCTTTTCCCCCTTTCCTTTCTTCTCTGTTGTCGCAACCAGATGCTGGAGCCCAGGAGCCAGACGCCACCGTCGACAACGACTCCTACTACACCGGAGGTGCCTACTACTACGTGCACGCCCCTGACGACGACCAGGGGTAGTTTAGGAGGATCCCATGCAGGAGGCCTGCGCCTCTTTCGATCTGTATCCTAGTCTGTGCTAGCCATCTTATGGCAACTTGTTTAACTTATGTCTGTACTCAGATATTGTTGCTTCCGCTGACTCGTCTATGATCGAGCACTTGTATTCGAGCCCTCGAGGCCCCTGGCTTGTATTATGATGCTTGTATGAATTATTTATGTTTTTAGAGTTGTGTTGTGATATCTTCCCGTGAGTCCCTGATCTTGATCGTACACGTTTGCGTGCATGATTAGTGTACGATTGAATCGGGGGCGTCACAAGTTGGTATCAGAGCCGACTGCATGTAGGAATCACCTTCCAAACTCCTTGGCCGAAGTTGAGTCTAGTCAGTGAAAACTGTTTTACTAACATGGCTGTGAGGCTTACGGTCCCACGTCGCCATTGGGTGGTATTAGGGTCTTCTTATTCCTTGACCTATACTCTGGGACTCTGATCTCTCTCCTATTCGGGTTTAATGAATTTACTAAAATCTAACTTTAGGATCTCGTTACTACTTCCTCCCGGAGAACCCCTCACTCCAGATGATTGCTCTGTGCACCAGAAGAATTCAAAGATACTCTCCAATATTCTCTCGAGACCTTGTGCATGTCGCTTTTGCAATCCCTACCACCGAAACATCCCTATGGATAAATACTTACACCTGTCGTCTGTCGTTCTTACTTTTATTTCCAGTCGATCTTGTTATTACAAGATACCCCAAGAATACTTTGTGCCTACTGCCTTGCAGTTCCTTGCCACCTGAATACCCCTACGAATAATTTCTCACACTTATCAAGGATTCACTCATTCCCAGTTGATTCATGCATTTCACAATAGTCTTGAAAATACCATTCGATCTTCCAAAAATCTTCGGCAGCCTATTGCTCTTGAAATACTTGCTTGCTTTCATTCTGGTTAATCCCATAAGTTTAGCAATCTTATTGGCATCCTTTGACACTATCATTTTGAGTTCGTTGATTCTATATGTGTGCGAATGCACGCAATCATTAGTTGATCCTTATAGATTATATTTCTGTCTCAGACGTCTTTCGAACATGAGCTGGTTCTCGGCCAATCAGATTGCCATCGATTGTACCCCTAAGTCTATTCAACTTATCCATCCTTGATCAGAGCATTTGCTCCTGATCCCTTGACTTGAGAATCATAATTCCTTTGTTATTTAAACGTTGAATTATTCAGATGTTCTATAAACCTGGCGCGTTGGGTTGAGGACAATGTGGACGCGTTGGTCAGGGCATTCACTTCGGAGGATGATGCGGTGGTGGTCGTCGCAGACGAAGGCGACGTGGTTGACGACGGCGATGGGGGCTTCGCCGACGGCGGCGACGGTGCCGACGAAGATGATGACGACGCGAGTGACGAGTCCGAGGGTGATGTAGCGAGTGACATTTCTGGATGACCCCATGTTCTCCTATCGTTTCACCCTGTACACAAAACTCGGGCGTGGCCCTTGGAAAACTTGTAAGAGCATTTTGAGAGGGGGAGCCCCTCATGTAAGCAAGTTGCAACCATTACTTTCTTATGCGATATCGGTATGTGCCCTCGTGAACTCGTGAATCCAGGTGCGAGTTTTCTATCATGGTTTACCTTAGTCAGCGTCAGCTTTGAGCTGGGTCGCGAGGCGTCGAGTTTCTGAGAATCCTGCTGAGCTTGTCGCCCCGTCAGAAGGGGCCCCACAAGAGGTGAGCACCAGTTGCAGTGCTGGCGCGCGCTTGGCGTGCGCACGCTTCGTGCAGTCCCGCTCGCGAGGAGCTCGTGAGGGGAAGGCGAAGGACATGAGTTCCAGACGAAACGAGATCCAGAAAGCAAGAAATTGCTCGAGCAAGAAAAGGCACCCCCCTGCTA
The DNA here is from genome assembly GCF_002575655.3 of Aegilops tauschii subsp. strangulata. NCBI lineage: Eukaryota > Viridiplantae > Streptophyta > Magnoliopsida > Poales > Poaceae > Aegilops > Aegilops tauschii. Next base: position 95,259,138 of record NC_053038.3, read on the forward strand.
CTCCTAACAATGGTGCAAATGTGTAATGGCCTTTTAGTTAGTGGGGGTGGCAGCTGCTTTATTTTGGTCTTCAACTGTCAGGGTTATGGTCTTTTCATGGGCCCTGTAATGGTTTATTTGTGTTATGTTGGACCTATGCTACTTTTGTATTTGCTGGCATTAAGTGCCATCAGACTTCTTTCTCTACTCATATATGTTTTAATGAGTAATGCATGTAAGAACTGGAGTGTGTTATGCTGGAATGTTAGGATTGAATTCAGATGCAAGGCAAAGAGCTGTCAGGCAGAAGTTGGATGAGAGTCAGTGTGCTATTGCTTGCTTTCAAGAAACCAAGTGTGCTTCTTTTGATTTTAGATCTTTTTGCCCGAAAAGATTTGATAGTTTTGTTTTCTCCCCCTCTGTTGGAGCTTCTGGGGGAATTTTGGTTGTTTGGAACTCCTCTGTTTTCTGGGGCACTGTGATTGAGATACAGCCATTTGCAATCCTAGTTCAGTTCATTTCCAAACAGAATAATGAGAAATGGTCCTCAATATCTGTGTATGGCCCTTGTCAAGGGGAAGCCAGGGATAATTTTGTCAGTTGGCTGTATAATTTGCAAAAAAACTTTGGGGGAAAATTGGCTACTGCTGGGTGATTTCAATTTCATAAGATCACTGGATAACAGGAATTTTCCTGGGGGGGGGGGTCTGAATGATATTTTTATTTTCAATGAAATCATTGCTCACCTAGGATTGCTGGAACTGCCTCTTAAGGGTCGATCTTACACATGGTCTAATATGCAAGATAGTCCATTATTAGAGCAGTTGGGCTGGTTTTTCACATCTTCTGATTGGATTACTTCATATACCCTATGACTGAAGTTTTGCCCATGGCCAGAACTGCGTCTGATCATGTGCCATCTGTGGTCACAATCAATACCTCTATCCTCAAATCTAAAATATTTCGTTTTGAAAATTATTGGGTGGATCTTGAGGGGTTTATGGAATGTGTTCAGCAGTCATGGCAGAAACCCTCTAATAAATCTCACATCACTGCCAGGATTGCTGATAAATTTAAGTGCTTAAGAGGAGCTCTTAAAAAGTGGCAACTGAATATTTCTAAGCTGAAGGTTTTGATATCCAAATGTAATGAGGTAATACTGTGTCTTGATGGTCTTGAGGAGCTAAGGCCTTTATTCAGACCTGAATTCAACTTCAGAAAGGTGGTAAAATTGCATGTGGAAAACCTTTTACATCTTCAGTTTCTATATTGGAAAAAAGGTGTACAATCAGGTATATTAAACTGGCAGGAGAGAACACAAAATTCTTTCATGCAATGGCCACTGAGAGACATAGAAGAAACTCTATTGCATCTTTGAAAGATACTGATGGGTCAGTGGTTTCTCAACACTCTCAGATGGAGGGAATTATCTGGAATTGTTTTAAGAACAGAATGGGAGTTTCTTCTGGTATTGTCATGGGTTTTGACCTCAGTAACTTGCTAAAAACAGTTGATGGGTTGGATTTTCTTACTGAGCCTTTCACAAAGGAGGAAATGGATGACACAGTAAAACATATGCCCATTGACAAAGCTCCTGGACCTGATGGTTTTAATGGACTGTTCTTTAAAAACTGCTGGCACATTATCTGTCGAGACTTTTATGACTTGGCTGAGTCTTTTCATTCTGGAACTGCAAACTTAGAAAGTATTAATGGTTCCTATATCACCTTGATCCCTAAGAAGCTGGCTCCTAAAGAGGTTGGAGATTATAGGCCAATTTCTTTGACAGGGATGGGTCTTAAGTTTTTATCTAAGATGGCTGCTAATAGGTTCCAGAAGATCATCATGGCATGCATTCATAAGAATCAGTATGGTTTTATTAAGAGCAGGACTATTCAGGACTATATTGGTTGGTCTCTGGAGTATTTGCATCAATGTCACCAATCCAAGAGGCCTATAATAATTCTTAAACTGGATTTTGAAAAGGCTTTTGACTCAATTGAACATGAAGCTATTTTGCAGATCCTCAAGTTCAAAGGTTTCAATCAGAAATGGATTTCCTCGGTTAAGCAGTTGCTCTCTACTGGGACATCATCTGTTCTTCTAAATGGTGTGCCTGGCAGTTTCTTTGTAAGAAAGGGGTTAGGCAAGGAGACTGTCTCTCACCTTTACTCTTTGTTATTGTTGCTGATCTATTGCAGTCAGTGGTAAATGATATGTTCAGGAGGGGAATTTTACAGCTGCCTATACCATGCCATGATCAGGACTATCCAATAGTGCAATATGCTGATGATACCCTAATCATCTTACCTGCAGATAAAAATCAGCTTTTGGCTCTAAAAGACATGTTGCAAGTGTTTTCCACATCAACTGGGTTAGTTGTCAACTATCACAAGTCTTCTATGGTGCCCATAAATGTTGATGAGGACTCTATCATTGGTTTGGCTGCTGCTTTTGGTTGTCAAGTGGATAAAATGCCCTTCACTTATCTTGGCCCGCCTGTTGGTACTACCAGGCCTAAAATGGTGGATTTTATGCCACTTGTTGACTGTATGGAAAGAAGGATGACAGCCAGTTCTTCCTTTCTGAATCAAGGGGAAAGGCTTCAATTCCTGAATTCTGCTCTGTCTTCCTTGCCCATCTTTTATCTTGGTAGCTTGCTTGCTCCTGCAGGAATATTAAAGCAATTGGAGAGAATTCAGAGGCAGTGTCTATGGAGAAAGCACAGGGATGAGCCTTCACCATCCTTGGCAGCTTGGGACCTCATTTGTAGGCCTAAAAATAAAGGTGGGCTGGGAATTTTGAATTTGGGTGTTCAGAACATGGCCCTATTGCTCAAACATTTGCACAAATTTTTAAATAGAGTTGACCTACCATGGGTCTCTCTTATTTGGGACACATACTATCACTCTTCTGTTCCTCGGGGGACTAATATTTTTGGTTCCTTTTGGTGGAAGGATATCTGCAAGTTGTTGGATCATTACAGGAACACAACTTGGATTCAAGTCAACTCTGGGAACTCTGCTCTGTTTTGGTCTGATAAGTGGAAGATTGGGGATTCAGTTGCACCTTTGCAATTAAGGTTCTCTAGGCACTTCTCTTATGTGAAAGATCCATGGATCACAGTCTATGAGGCCTTCCTGTCGCAGGATATGATTAATATGTTCCATTTACCTCTATCTGCTCAGGCATATCAGGAGTTTTTGACTGTACAAGATCTTATGGTCTCCTGTAGTAGAGAAGTGGAGCAAAAGGACACTTGGTTCTGGCAGGGGACATGTAATGCATTCAAGCCCAAGCTGTTCTACTCTTTCATGCATTCTAACATGTCTTTTAACCCTCTTCTTCTCTGGATATGGAAATCCTCCTGCACAATGAAAATCAAAGTGTTTGCCTGGATGTTAATCATGGACAGACTCAATACCAAGGATATGGTGGAAAGAAGACATTGGCATCTTGATGATGGGGTTAACTGCCTTCTTTGTCCCTTGAGGACTAGAGAGACCAGAAACCACCTGTTCTTTGAATGTAACTTCAGTGTGAGAATATGGAACTATCTGCAAATTACATGGTCACCTGGGGATGACATGTCTGCTATTGTTATGCAAGCTAAACAGGATTTTGCTCAGCCTTTTTTTTTTACTAAAGTTGTTTTTGTTGCTTGCTGGAACATCTGGATAATTAGGAATGCAAGAGTGTTCAGGCATGAGAGGCAGAGTTTTAATAAATGGAGAAGTGCATTTATCCATGATATTACACTCATGCAGCACAGAGTCAAGGCTAGATACAAGGAGGACCTGCTAAAGGGGATTTCATTCTTACCCCCTTGAGGTTCTTTTTGTTTTACTAGTAGCTTAGTTCCCTTTCTTCTTTCTTTTTTATGTTCTTATTACCACTTGTAATCTTTGTACATTGTATTATCTATTTTGAATAAAAGTTAAATGTTGTGGGGGGTTCTCCCTACAGTTTCCAGTCAAAAAGAAAAGGCACCCCCGCGCGCATCGATAAAAACTCGGCTTCAACTTAAATCCAGATCCAGAAAGCAAAGCTACAGAAAGAGAGATCCAAAGCAAAAGGCCGCGTCCGGCACCTAGTCTAGTCTTCTCGTCTTCAAGTCCTCTCACCAGCGCGGAGCTAAGTGCTGCCACTAGGCGTGGGAGGGAGCCCCAGGGCCTGAGGCCGGCACCCCTGAGACTCCGGGGCGTGTACAGCCCCAACTCATTATTACGTGAGAGTGTCACGGGCGACGAGCTTCACAGGCACTGGGCCTTCTTCACAGGTACCGGCCTGGCTTCATATCACCAGACGAGGGCCCCGCCTTGCACCACCCTTGACCTCCTTTGAGCCGACCGGCTACCACGACGACACAAAAGAGGGAAAGGGGACGCCAGCGGTACCCTCAGCGACCACAGGTCCTCTGCCGGGGGAAGGGTCGTCGAAGCCTCCCCGGCAGAGGGCCTACCTCCGGGTGTCCCCTGGCTTCACGCGCCGTGGGGAGGGGCCTGGCTCCCAACCCCTCTCCTGCAGCCCCCAACGCGATCCCCATGCTGGCAGGGAGGCCGCCGAGCTGGGGCCTCCGGCCATTGTGGCGATCTGTTCCTCCTGCGACTCATGGTTAGCGTAAGCTTGCTCCTGAGGGATTAGGGGTACCCTGTAGTGGTCGTTGCACACGCGGTCGTGGTGGTGCCCCGGTGGCTCCTGGAAGGCTTCGACTCCTAGTGCCCCTTCTTCACAATCTCCTCCAACGAATGAGTCGGGGTCGTCCTCCGGTGTGTACTCCTGGTCCGTCATGCGGGGCACGTAGGCTTCCGGGGCTATTACCCCAAACACCTCGCCGTAGTGCCCCACACTCCATGTTGCCCGGCCCAGCGTGGCGTCCAGAGGATAGTAGCATGGCATCTCGCCAGGACCATGAGGGGCGACGCTTGTGCCCGTGCTTGTTGCGGGCGGTATGGGGGCGGCGGAGCCTCCGGCACTGCCGGCCGCACTGGTGTTGACGAAGCCCCCATGCGCGCCCGACGGCGCGTGGTTGCGGCGAGTCCCGCCATGAGTCCCCGTAACAGCCTGAGAAGGGAGTCGATAGCAGAAAGGTGGCGCCCCCGAGGCCGCGGTGTCCAGCAGCTCAGCAAAGCATTCCAGCAGCGCGTCCCGGCCGCTCTCCATCAACTGGCACCGCAGCAGCTCCGTTGCCACGGTGAGTGCTGCCCGCATGTTTGCCTGCTCTCGCCGCGGCGTGGCTTGCTGCCCTTGCAACGGCTCGTACCTGTCATGGAGTGGGGGTGGATGACGCCTGGCCGCGCCGCCCGCGCCCCGCAGCGTTGGATGACGCACGCGCCGCCTGGAGCTCGGGGTCGAGGTCTTCATGAGCGGGCGTCGTCGCCCGGGCCGGCCAGGCTGCCCAGCGGTCTGAGTCAGCTCTTGGGTCGCCGGACATCTACCGTGGAGCGTCGGCAAGTCTATTGGCGGAGAAGAAGCTCCGGTGCACCCCTACCTGGCGCGCCAAATGTCGGATGTGGGGTTCCGGCAAACCCTTAAGGTTCGAACACTGGGGTGCGTGCGAAGTCTTTCCCTCCTACCGATCTACGCCCTAGCTCGCTAAGGGCTCGCGGACGAACTCGACGAACTCGCAACACAGAAAGACACGAGATTTATACTGGTTTAGGCCACCGTTGTGGTGTAATACCCTACTCCAGTGTGGTGGTCGTGGATTGCCTCTTGGCTGATGAAGAACAGTACAAGGGGAAGAACAACATCCTGAGGTTGAGGTGTTCTTGTGGCTAGGGTAGGCTCTCGATCAGATTGGATCAAGCTAAGATGAGATGCCCCTACTATGGTGGCTAGCTCTACTTATATAGGCCCTGGTCCTCTCCCCAAATATTGAGCGGGAAGGGAGCCAACAACGGCGGGCAAATTTGAAGGGGGACAGCTAGTACAAGCTATCCTGACAAAAGTGGTCTTCGCCTGCAAAAGGCTCTGGTGGTGACGCCGTCTTGGGCTCCATGATGACCTCCGTCTTGCCGTCCTTCTGGTCTTGTTCTCGTTGCACTGATATGGCAACCTTTGCCTGATGCCTCGGTACTCCTCGCATGCGCCTGCTTCCTTAGCACCAAAGAGGAAACAAGGACGCTGCGCGCGCTGGCGCCCGCCTAGCGCCGATTGTCATGGCTCACGTCACGAGAGCCTCGTGAGGTTTGCCCCGCCTTGATATCTCCGCTCCTCGTGAGCCTGCCTGACCAGGCCACTCCTGAGGAGGTCTTGCGTCGTCCACCTCGCGAGGCTTGGCCCCTCGCGAGGGCCTTGAATGCCTTGTTGATGAAGATGGGCCGTACGGCTTGCTGGCCTAGCCACGCCATGGGCTGCAGGCAGGCAAGTCTGGGGACCCCCGTTCCCAGAACGCCGACAAAGCCAAGGTTGTCGGAGGCTGCAGATTCAGATAAGTCTTTCATCCCCCTGTCATGTGTTTTCGTATAGTACCGGGACATGTGAAACCTCGTTTATATTCTTAAAACCATCGTGCTCCCCCTATCCTGAACCCAAGAGCTACCTCTTGGGTCGGTATTTGGTAGTAGCCGTGGTGGCAAGGAGATGAACGAGGGGCCTAACTCTACTTCGCCCTTGCCTCCGCCAAGAGCGCGAGAACGGTCGACCGAAGTGGAGAGACGGCAAGGCCTGTTGCCGGGCAACAATGTTTATCTTAAAAATAACAAGGATTCATCCTTGGCATGGGCCTCGCTCACGCACAAAGAACCCGGCAAACCCCCTTTTCATTAAAAACATCCCATACAGGTACAGTTCATACGGAATTAAAAACATGAGCAAGGGGATTACAAGTCTTAAATCTAACAAGTGCCCGCGGGCTTACAAACTAAAAAAAGATAAGGTGCCCGTAATCCCTTTCTTGTCCCTCTCCTCAGAAGGTGGAGCAAGACAGCAGAGGGCAAAAGGGGCGCCTAGGCGAGGTGCGAGGAGCAGAAGGCACCAAGAGAACATCTTGGTGCCGGGAAAGGAGCTGGAAGACGAGGCAGCGGGCCGGCAATACGCGACGAAGGCGTCGGTGCCCGCGTACTCCGAGTTGACGGCCGCCACCCGCCTTCTCCGGCCCTCCTACGCCAGCCGCCCGAGGAGACGACGGAGAGCGCCCCAATGGAGAGCTTGGCGAGGAAGACCCTTGGCAGGGCGCGTGGCCGAGGAAGGGGCGGCGAGGTCAGTTGGAGTCAGCATCCTGCCGCTCGACTCCCTCGTCGTCGCTGTCGCTGTCCTCCTCGTCACTCCCGCTTGAGGAGGAATCTTCATCGTCAGAAGAGCTCTCCATGCAGCACTTCAGGCGAGTTCCAAGGTCTCCGAAGACCTTGATGGAGAGCAAGCCGCCCTCCATTAACTTGAAGTAGAGGACGAGCCCCACCGTCAAGCTATGGATGCGGGCAAACATCTTCCATCCGCGACGGAGATACATAACATGAGGAGCGGGGAAGTCTACGTCGACCCGCGTGCCGCCGGTCCCGCAGCCCCTCATGTGCAATCTGAGGGTCTGGGGCGGATCGAGCTCCATCTCCTGAGCGAAGGGGGTGGGGAGACGGAGACGACGACGCGGTGGCCGGCGCAGCCGGATGAAGAACTCATGGGGCCGGTCCCCGACGTGACCCTCCGTCACGGGAGGCACCACTGGCGGAGGCGCGGTCGCCACGCCACCTCGTCCCCCTCTCCCCCGACCGTCGCGGCGACCTCGGCCACGCCCCTCCCTCTTCCTCTTGCGGTTGGCTCCGCCGCCGCGGGCTCGTGGGAAGGAGGGACGCGCTGACGAGCAGCGACCCTCGCCGCCACCATCGAAGGCCCAGCACCTCCTCTCGCCATGGCAGGTGGGAGAAAGAAACACAGGTGAAGGAGGATGGGTGCTGAAGGAATGTGGGACGACGCCCTCCCTCCCCCTCCTTACAAAGAGGCGAGGTCGGGGCTCGGCCACCCCACTCAGCCAATCCAGCCGTCAGAGGCACAGGGAATCAGGGCCGACCCGCCGCCCCAATCAGCGACGGCCCGGTTTCCCGCCTCCACCGCCCGCCACTTGCATGAAGGACGCGTGGCGGGTGAGCAGGGTCGAAAGGACAAGTGAGGCGATCGTTCCCCGCCCCGTGATCGGGGGGGCGTGGGCGCATCGAATACCGCGACCCGAGTCCATCCAGTAAATGATCCACGCCTCCACGCCTCCATCTTTTATGGGGAAGGCGCGAGCCGCCTCTTTACCACGATGTGACGCATGCATGCGGAAACCGCCCCACGCATGACCCCCACGTCACGCACGACCCTGCACATCGCGCGCAGGTCGTGGGGAAGCACAACAGACGGAAAATTACTGCGGTAGAATCTGCCCCTCCTGCCCGCGCACCGTTTTGGGCCTGGCCCAACAACGTGTCGCGCTTATGTGTGGCCCAGGCCCGGGGGCTCCTGTCGGTGTACAAAAGTAGGAGCGCCCCTTTTGACCCCTTTACTTGTGCACGGACAGTCGGAGCCGCGCCCACGGCCACACTAAGCAGAGCATGGGAGGGAAGCTGGAGAGAAGCCAAAGGCACAAGATGGTCAGAGGCAACGCCAAGGCCAGAAACACAAGACAGCAAAGGTGCGAGGTGGAATCCCCCGGCAAGGCCCTTGCCAGGGCGGCCTCCGCGGCCCCGGGAAGAGCCTTGCCAGGGCAACTTGCCCAAACACCAACAGAGCGAGCCGCCCTTGAGCCCACAGGTTCCAACCCAACCAACTATGATTGGACCAGGGCTCGGGAGGCACCTCTGTGGTGGCATGCAAATCTTTGTCAAGACCATAGATATATGAGATCAGATGAGGACCAGAAGACGGCGACCCTCGGCGGGATCCTTGCCGAGGAAAGCCACGAGACCCCCGGCAAGACCCTTGCCGGGGATGACTGCGCGCCACGGCAAGACCCTTGCCGGGCCCCCAGCAAGGCCCTTGCCGAGGACATTAGTGGGGCCACTGCCAGGCCCGCACCAGCCAAGTTTCCACTGCCATTACATGCAGCTGCCAGCCCGACCAACTGGGCATGCACTTACGAGGCAACATGCCGCTTCCAGGCCAGATCAGCAAGCGCCTGCATGGCGGCATGCAGATCTTCATGAAGACCCTACCACCGCGCCACCTCAGCTGCCTGCCTGCCTACATGGCGCCGCATGCATCACTGGCTAGGGCGCGTGTCGAAGCGAAGAGGAGCAGCGACGGACGGGACGGGCCTCGCTCCTGTCCCCGATAAAGGTAGGGGATACCTAAGCGACGCATTAAATGCGTATTGTCCTATAATACGGGCGTTAAGCTCATAGTACTGTAGGCCTTTCCACCTCCTGTGTGCCACTGTGGCAGCCCCTTTCGGCTATAAAAGGAGGCCCATGGAGTACTGGAGGAGGATTCGGCTCTTTGGAACTACACAGCCACCATAGCTAGTTCGAGAGCTGAAGAACACTCGATACATCCACCAAAGTAGGACTAGGGTTTTACGCATCCTCGCGGCCCGAACCTGGGTAAACGATCCTTGTGCTGACTGTTAATCCTGCTCTTCTCACAACCCCGCGCCCCGGCAACCGTAGTAGGGATTCTTGTGATCCCATAGGTGTTGTTTCCCACCGACAAATGATATGACCGTTAGGTGGGTAGATATTTTGGGACAGCTGGCGCGTAGCATAGCAAGGGTCGAATATTTGAGGCTCAATTTCCTCAGGGCTATCATGTTCCTCACTGTGTAGGCAATCCGCACTGGCGAATTCCTAACTCCTCAGTCAGAACAAATTCCTCAGCGACCAAAAGAACTTCGTCTCATCACTGAAGAAATTTACTGAACTGTATGAGGTCTCCAATGGCTTCACTCGAAGGTATTGGTAGTGTCGGATCACGGGTTCCGGAAAAACCCTTAAGGTTCGAACTCTGGGTTGCACGCAAAGTTCTTTCCCCCCTACCGATCCACGCCCTAGCTTCCTAAGATCTCGTGGACGAACTCAACGAACTAACGACACAAGAGACACAAGGTTTATACTGGTTCGGGCCACCGTTGTGGTGTAATACCCTACTCCAGTGTGGTGGTGGTGGATTGCCTCTTGGGCTGATGATGAACAGTACAAGGGGAAGAACAGCCTCCTGAGGTAGAGGTGTTCTTGTGCTTGGTGTGTGGCTAAGGATTAGCTAAAGATCAGATGCATGCGAATCAGTTCTCCCATACAGTGGTGGCTAGTTCTCCTTATATAGGCCCTGGTCCTCTCCCCAAATATTGAGCTTGAAGGGAGCCAACAACGGCCAATTTGAAAGGGTACAACTAGTACAGCCTATCCTGACAAAAGTGGTCTTCGCCTGCAAAAGGCTCTGGTGGTGACGCCGCCTTGGGCTCCATGGTGACCTCTGTCTTGCCGCCGTGCTGGTCTTGGTCTCGTTGCACTAATATGGAAACCTTTGATTGATATCGGTACTCCGCGCCTGCGCTTGCCTCCTTAGCACCAAAGAGGAAACAAGGATGCTGCACGCGCTGGCGCCCGCCTGGTCTCGATCGTCATGGCTCACGTCACGAGAACCTCGCGAGGTTTGCCTTGCCTTAATCTCTCCGCCCCTCGCGAGCCTGCCTGGCGAGGCCACTCCTGAGGAGGTCTTGCGTCGTCCGCCTTGCGAGGCTTGGCCCCTCGCGAGGGTCTTGGATGCCTTGTTGATGAAGATGAGCTGTACAGGCCTGCTAGCAAAGCCACGCCGTGGGCCGCAGGTAGGCAAGTCTGGGGACCCCCATTCCCAGAACACTAACAGTAGCCCCCAGGGCCAAGGCGCGCTCGGGCTTGGCTTCGAGGCAAAGCCAAAGGTCAAGCACGGAGCACCGCGGGCCCCAAAAGCCTGCGACCTTGGTCGACGTGTGGCGGTTGATTGGACGTGGGCGTCTCCGCTTCCCCACGCCGCCTCGGCAACTACTCGACTTGACAAGTCCCTACGACATGCAAGGGAAAACCATCATTACCTGTGATCATGGGAGGCGCCGGTTGGCCTTCTCCCGCTATAAATGGGGAGGGGGCAGACCCCATCGCCCATTCTTCCCATTCCGCTTGCTTCGTCCTCCTCCGCTCCCTGCTAGTAGCAACACCAATGGCGCCGTCGAAGAGGTTCTCTGTCGCGGAGAAGGGGAAGGCCCCTCGCGAGGGGCCCGGCTCCCCGGCGCCCAAGCGTGGGCGTGGCCGTCCCCGCAACCACACTGCGACCCTCGCCGCACCCCCCCCCCCACTCCCGGGGTGGCGCTGCTACGCGTGGCAGGGGTCGTTCCAGTCATGGGAGCCCTGTTGATGAAGGGAGACACGCCATGGTCGCGTGGCCTCCCCGGCCGCGCTTCCATTCTACACACGTGTTGCCGGAGTTTGTCGTCTGGTCGGAGAACCTGGCCAACAACTGGCTTCAACTCCCGCGCTTCTTCGTCGACGAGCTGCCAGCCTCTGGTTCAGGCGGGCTCTGGCTGCAGGCGGACGGTTGCTGCAGCAGGGCTTCTTGGGTCGTGGTCGAGGTCTCCGCCGCGGGCAACATAGCCCTGGCTCGCGGCTGCCAGACGTTCGCCCAGGCGCGCGGCCTGGGCAGGCGGTGCACCCTCCATTTCAAGTATGATGGTGACGCGACCCTCTACGTGAGGGTATTTGGAGAAGATGGTCGCCGCGCCGGGTGCTGCCCCGAGGTGAACGACGGCGAGGAGGTGCTCGGCCTTAGCGATGGTCGGGACAAGGAGGAGGGCGAACCCGCCCTTGGTGTCGACCGCATCTCGTCCAGCTATGGTGGCTCTTCCCTCGGTGAAAGCTCCAGCAGTGGTGGCTACGACCAACCGCCACGCCGCCGCGCCCGCTTTGAAGGTGGCAGCGGGTCGACTCGTCGCCGCGCCTCCGTGAAGCGTGAGGAGGGGTCCGACTGAGCTCAGGGCGACGCCTAGGGCCTGCCCCCGTGGACCGCTGTAGAGGCAGGCGCTGCTTTTGTTTTGCTCTTCCTTTCCTTCCTGTATCAAAAGAAAAACCAGTATGGGCCCCGGAGGGCGTGTATCGAACTATGATTTCCCAATCATTATGCTATGTTTGTCGTTTCCGTGTTGTACCGTTATTTTGTGTAGAGGTAACTTAGCTTGGCACGCTTGGGGTAGCCTCCTTCTCGCGAGGTACTTGCTTCCTGGTGCCTGTCGAGGCCTTCCTTGACTTGGCGGGTGTAAGGGAACTGCAAAAAACTTGTTAGGAGCGTCGCCCGGAGGCTTATCGTTCACCCGAGCCTAGACCCAGCGCTTCGTATCACGATACCCGAGGGGCACAGATCATGAGAGGTGCACGAGGTTCTATGGCCCAAACGAGAGTGCCTCACGAAGAAACAGACAAAGGGCCTTGCGAAAAACAGACGAAGGGCAGAGGAAAGGAAAAAGGCTCGCGAGGGCACCTGCCTAGCCCCCTCGCGAGGTACGCAAGAGAGAAAACAGGTTAAACTGTAACCGGAAACAGCAGCAAAAAGCGACGAAACCAAACCAGCAAGGAACTCCAGAAGCAAATTTCAATTAAAAGAAGGGGAGCCAACTACGGAAAGCAAATGAAAAGCCGCTTCCGGCACCTAGTCTAGTCTTCAAGTCTTCTCACCAGCGCGGAGCTAAGTGCTGCCACTAAGACGTGGGAGGGAGCCCCCGAGGCCCGAGGGCGGCACTCCTGAGACTCCGGGGCGTGTACAGCCCCACTCATTATTACGTGAGAGTGTCACGGGCGGCGATTCTTCACAGGCACCGGGCCTTCTTCATAGGCACTGGGCCTTTCTTCACAGGCACTGGGCCTTTCTTCACAGGCACTGGGCCTTGCTTCATGGGTAGAACTTCCGGACGTGCTGGATGTTCCAGGCATTCTGGATGGGTACCCCTCCCTGCGTCTCTAGGCACGCGGCGCCAGGCCTGGAGACATGGACGACCTTGAACGGGCCCTCCCACATGGGTGAGAGCTTGTGCAGCCCTTCCCTAGAGAGGACCCGCCTCAGGACGAGGTCACCCGCCTCAAGCGTCCTAGAGCGGATGTTGCGGCAGTGGTATCGTCGCAGCGCCTGCTGGTACCTTGCCGCCCTCGGTGCAGCTTCGCGGCGACGTTCCTCCCCCAGCACGAGGTCCATCCCCCGTGCGGTGCCCTGCTGCGTTTCATCAAATGCCAGGACCCGTGTGGAGCGATGCTTGACTTCGTGAGGGAGGACCGCTTCGGCTTCGTAGACGAGGAAGAACGGGGTCTCGCCCGTCGGCTTGGTGGTGGTGGTGCGGATGGACCACAGCACGGACTAGACCTCGTCGTGCCATCCCCTGCCGCAGGCCTCGAGCTTCTTCTTGAAGGTCCTGGTCTTGAGGCCCCTCAGGACCTCTGCGTTGGCGCGTTCGGCCTGACCATTGCTCCTGGGTGCGCCACCGAAGCATAGCAGATCTGCGTTCCAAGGTTAGCACAGTATGTTTTGAAGAGGTTACTAGTGAACTGCGAGCCGTTGTCGGTGATGATGTGGTTGGGGACCCCGAAACGGCTCACGAGGCTCTTGATAAACTTGACCGTGGAACCAGCTGGGATGGTGCGGACGGCTTCCACTTCCGCCCACTTGGTGAACTTGTCGATGGTGACGTAGAGGTAGCGGTATCCCCCTGGCACTTCGAGGAAATGGGCCCAAGATATCCAGCCCCCAGACCGCGAACGGCCATGTGAGTGGGATAGTCTGGAGGCCCTGAGCTGGCTGATGGATCTGCTTGGCGTGGAACTGGCAGGCTTCACATGACTTCACCAGCTCGGCTGCATCGCTGAGCGCCATGGGCCAGTAGAATCCGCTGCGGAATACCTTGCTGACGAGGGTCCCTGATGACGAGTGGTGCTCGCAGTCCCCACCGTGTATGTCAGACAGCAACTCCTTCTCCTGGTCTCTGGAAATGCAACGCAGTGAAACATCATTTGGTCACTTCCTGTACAACTCACCATCCCAGATGCAGTATGTCGTGGCTTGCCGGGCCACGCACTCCGGGTCCTCCTCCTTCTCTGGCAGCGTCTCTTGTATCAGGTATTCCTTGAATTCCTTGGTCCAGCATCCCTCCTGGGGCTCGAGCGCCAAGATTAGGCGCGCTCCCGAAGTTGGGCCACAGGCTGGGGCTCATGTGGCAGGCGGCTGCGGGAGCTCCTCCTGAGGCTGAGCTATCCTTGAAAGTGGCGGCGTTGCTGACAGCTTGAAGAGCCGCTCCTCGAAGATGACAGGCTCTTGGGACTACCGCTTGGATGCCCTCTTGGCGATGTCATTAGCTTCCTTGTTGGTGCCACGGGGCACGTGCTGCAACTCCATGCCCAGGAACTGCTTCTCCATCTTGCGCACTTCTGCGAGGTATGCCTCCATGTGCTCATCCTTTGGCTCATATACTTTGTTGGAGAAGTTGACGAGAACCTGCGAGTCGCCCCTAACGGTGAGGCGCTTCACCCCCAGGGCTGCCACAGCTTTCAGGCCAGCTATTAGGCCTTCGTATTCTGCAATGTTGTTGGAGACCTTCTCGCCCTGCTGAAAGCAGAGCTGTACAACGTAGTAGAGCTTGTCTTGAGTGGGCGAGACGAGTACTGCTCTAGCCCCCGCGCCCTGGTGCGCGAAGGCCCCATCGAAATGCATGACCCAGCTATGGGGCGCCTCACTTCCCGGCGAGGTGGACCGGTCCTCGCCTACTTCCAGTGTCGGGGCATCCGTCCATTCTGCCACGAAATCAGCGAGTGCGGCTCCCTTGATGACCCTAGTGGTGCTGAACTCCAACTAGAATGCCTGCAGCTCCATGTTCCACTCAGCAACCCTTCCAGCTGAGTTGGGGCTCCTGAGCACTCTCTCCAATGGGTAGGCTGAGACGACCCTGATGGGGTGGCCCTGGAAGTAGTGCCGAAACTTGTGTGAGGCCACCAAGAGCGCGAGAAGGAGCTTTTGGGGCATGGGGTATCGTGCCCTTGCGTCCCGCAACACCGTGCTGACGAAATACACCGGGTGCTCGACGAGGGCTAGCGCGTTGGTGAGGCTCGTGTCTTGCGGAAGCTGGGATATCTCCTGAGGCGGTGGAACCTATGGCGCCTGATCGCTTGTCTGGACCTTGGCAGCGTCGTCCAGCTGAGCTTGGTTCCCTGTTGATGCCGCTGTGGCTCTTGCTGCGCCTTCCTGATCTTGCGTCACCTCGGCCGTAGCTTGGCATGGCGCGCCCTTGACTTGGTGCTCTTCCCGAACTGCCACCAGTGCTGCGCTGGCGGAGTACGGAGTGGCGGCAAGGTAAAGTACTAGGGGCTCAAGAGGTCGCGGTGCCACCATCATTGGGGGGCTGGTCGGGTATTTCTTGAGGTCTTGAAAAGCTCGGTCGGCCTCCGGGGTCCACTCAAACGAGCCCTTCTTCTTCATCAGCTTGAAGAAGGGGAGGGCGTGCTGTCCTAGCTTGGAGATGAAGCGCCCCAACATGGTCACCCGACCAGCCAGCTTCTGCATTTCCTTGAGGGTCTGAGGTGGGCTCATGTCTTCAATGGCCTTGATCTTTTCTGGGTTTGCCTTGATCCCTCTGTGGGACACGAGGAATCCCAGCAGCTTGCCGGAAGGGACACCGAACACACACCTTTCTGGATTAAGTCGCAAGTTCACCTGGCGCAGGCTCGCGAAGGTCTCCTCCAGATCTTGGATCAAGGTTCTTGCCTCCCGAGGCTTCACCACAATGTCGTCGACGTAAGCCTCCGTGTTCCTCCCGAGTTGCCGCCCTAAGGCGATGTGCATCAACCGCTGAAAGGTCGCGCCCGCGTTGCGCAGTCTGAAGGGCATGCGGGTGTAGCAGTATACCGCACACGGGGTCAGGAAGGCTGTCTTCTCCACATATTCTACCACCATCTTGATCTGGTGATACCCTGAGAACGTATCCAGGAAGCACAGCAGGTCGCACTCGGAGGTGGAGTCAACGATATGGTCGATGCGTGGGAGCGGGAATGGATCTTGTGGGGAGGCCTTGTTGAGGTTGGTGAAGTCGACGCACATTCCCTCCTTCCCGCCTTTCTTCAGCACTACGACGGGGTTCGCCAGCCATTCGGGGTACCGAACCTCGTGAATGGTGCCCGCCGCCTCCTTTTTTGCGCACAAGAACTTCACCAATGCTTCCTCTTGGCTCGGGTCGAGGCCGGCACCTATGGTGAAGGTGGCTCCTGAGGACCCGTATTCGTCGATCGGCACCTGCTTGGTTTCCACCTTGTCTTGGGTGAACAGCTGCTTCTTCTTGGTTGGTGCGGCTCCCTTGGGCTCGAGGGAACCTGCGTCGACGGGCTGCACCGCCGCGGCAATCTTGAGGGCAAGCCTGAGCGCTGCCAGGGCCTCCTTGGCGTCCCCCTTGATGGTGAGGATGCCCTTGCTTCCAGGCATCTTCATGAGGTTGTAGGCCGGATGGGACGCTGCCATGAACTGGGCCAGAGCCGGGTACCCGAGGATGGCGTTGTATGGGAGTCCGATGTGGTTGATGTCGAAGTCGACCAGCTCGGTGCAGTAGTTGTCGCGCGTGCCGAAGGTGACGGGGAGGCGGATCTGCCCCAAGGAGCGGGCGGTGCCGCCGCCAACTCCTGAGAAAGGCTTGCTGAGGCTGAGCCGCTCGAGCGGCACATGAAGAAGGCTGAAGGCCTCCACGGAGAGCACGTTGAGGCCCGCGCCACCGTCGACGAGGGTCTTGGTGACAGCCACATTGCAGATGGTGGGCGTGCAGAGCATCGGGAGCATACCCGAGCCGGCGGTGCTGACGGGGTGGTCTTCTGAGTCGAAGGTGAGGTCGGCTTCGGGTGCAGCCCAGCCGGCGGAGCCCCCGAGCGCTTGGAGGCGGCGCCGATGTGGCGAAGGAATGGCTTGATATGGCGATCTGAAGGCGGCGCTTGAGAGCCCCCTAGCAGGGCCATGACCGCGTGGTGCACCGGTGCCGCGTAGCACGCAGTGAAGAGGTCGCGCAACTCCTCCCAAGATGCCACCCTGGATCCGGGTAGGTTGAACAGCCAGGTGCGTGGCGCACCGGTGAGGGCCATGGAAACCAGTTGGCCATGTCCTTGTCGTCGCCCCCGTCCTCAAGGACGGCCTCCTCGTATGCCAGCAGGAAAGCCGACGGGTCCGCCGCGTCGTCATAGTGCAGCAGCATCTTTGGCTTGAACTTGGGTGGCCACTGCACCTGCCGCAAGGCAGGGGCCATGGCTCGGAGCCCCCTGGCCCGGTCGTCGGTGCCTGCCATCGGAGCTGGTAGCGGGGCGCCTGCCATGAGGGCGGAGCGTATATTGGTGGAGGGAGGCTTAGGCACACCCCTACTTGGCGCGCCAAATGTCGGATCACGGGTTCCGGCAAAACCCTTAAGGTTCGAACTCTGTGGTGCGCGCGAAGTTCTTTCCCCCCTACATATCCACGCCCTAGCTTGCTAAGATCTCGTGGACGAACTCAACGAACTCACAACACAAGAGACACAAGGTTTATACTGGTTCAGGCCACTGTTGTGGTGTAATACCCTACTCCAGTGTGGTGGTGGTGGATTGCCTCTTGGGCTGATGATGAACAGTACAAGGGGAAGAACAGCCTCCTGAGGTTGAGGTGTTCTTGTGCTTGGTGTGTGGCTAAGGATTAGCTAAAGATCAAATGCCTCCGAATCAGTTCTCCCCTACGGTGGTGGCTAGTTCTCCTTATATAGGCCCTGATCCTCTCCCCAAATATTGAGCGGGAAGGGAGCCAACAACGGTCAATTTGAAAGGGGACAGCTAGTACAGCTTATCCTGACAAAAGCGGTCTTCGCCTGCAAAAGGCTCTGGTGGTGACGCCGCCTTGGGCTCCATGGTGACCTCCGTCTTGCCGTCCTGCTGGTCTTGGTCTCGTTGCACTGATATGGAAACCTTTGCTTGATGCCTCGATACTCCGCGCCTGCGCTTGCCTCCTTAGCACCAAAGAGGAAACAAGGACGCTGCGCGCGCTGGCGCTCGCCTGGTCTCGATCGTCATGGCTCACGTCACGAGAACCTCGCGAGGTTTGCCTTGCCTTGATCTCTGCCCCTCGCGAGCCTGCCTGGCAAGGCCGCTCCTGAGGAGGTCTTGCATCGTCCGCCTGGCGAGGCTTGGCCCCTCGCGAGGGTCTTGGATGCCTTGTTGATGAAGATGGGCCGTACAGGCCTGCTAGCAAAGCCACGTCGTGGGCCGCAGGCAGGCAATTCTGGGGACCCCCGTTCCCAGAACGCTGACAGGTAGGTGTAGGATTTTGAGTTGAGCATCACATGGAAATTTTTCCTTAGTATTTCCTCGACCCCCTTTAATAGTACGGTGTTTCCTATGACTCAAGAAAGAGAAAATGAAACTTCAAAAACAAAAGTCTTCACGCTTCATGTTCCTTTAATGAATACCAAGTCTTCAGGTTACACCAATTTATTCTTTTTCAAAGTCTTCAGAAAGTCTTCAGAAATCCAAAATCTTCAGTCGAAGATATTCATTTTTAGGGGTCGACTTTCTTTGTAAATATCAGACTCCTCATAGACTTATAGACCTGTGTACACTCATAAACACATTAGTCCCTTAACCTATAAGTCTTCAATACACCAAAATCACTAAGGGGCACTAGATGCACTTACAGTTTGTAAGGGCGTACGATGTTCATGGCGGTGAAGCACCGGACAGGCAGGTGATAACATAAAGCAACTCATGAAAGGGTAAGGCCAGTTCTGACATATGCCAAAAACAATACAAGCTTGTGGATGTCGTCCCAATCAACTTCAGTGCCATCAGTAATAGTTGAATTCTTATAGAATAACAAACGAGTAGCATGCTTAAATTTGAAATAACCTACACATGCCACCAATTATAAGAAACATTAGTTAGAAGTAACATCTTCGTGAGAGAAGGGAATCACAAATCGTTGCTACTTCTAAAGTTAAATTGTGATAAGTTAGACAGAATAGGTGGATTAAGAAGTAATCGAGGCATCAAGCAAGAACCAGATACAAAACTAACATGGATGAACTACTAGAACGACGTCGGAGTGGAAGATCACGGTGAAGATGAGACCAGGTTTTGCTATTTCCATCAACATTCGTGCGCCAACTTTCAGTCCGTAACACTTGAGAAAGTTTATCCAAGTTCGGCCATAAAAAAGGCGGCGATCTTCTTGGTTCATGAACCCAATTCAGAACTTATATCCATGGCTTGTCTTCAATGTGACCATTAAACTGGTGTATTCAATTATGGCAAGGCAGACCATCTTGAGTACATGTGTTCTGGCAGAGCAAGGAATGCACTGCAGGAAAAATAATATGAGAACACAATGTATTCACTATCCAAATCTAGAAATAATTTCCTCCTTCACGTCAGTGTTGACCATGGTACTAGTACCTTTTATCCAAATATAGCAATCCAAATTTCCAAATTAGTCGACAGCATGTTCAAAAAACCCCACCCTCCCGTATAGAAAAGAGGATTCTAGGAACATATTGTGCGCGTTTTAAAATCCTGTGTTAGGATGAGAAGGAACAAGTGTGGCGTATCGCCGAGGGCATAGAAACCTGTAGGGTCCTCGCAATTTGGGCACTGCAAATGAAACACACTAGATTCAGTAGGAAGAAAAATGCATCAACGGCAGCGGCTGCCATCCTAGGATTACCCGCGACCAAGGGACTTGGATTTATCGGGGATGGATGAAGAATTAGTACTTGGTTCTCCACGAGAAAACCCTATGCAATCGCCGAGAGGGGGTTTTCTCTAAACAAGCAGACGAGGGAGAAGGGGATTCAGGCCCAGTGAAATATTGCTGCTTCGTCCGTCCAGCTTACTGCTAAAGCTGGAAAGCTAGGAGTTTTTGTGATTTGACGGCTCATTGGGCATTACTGCGGCACTATGACCGGGGTGAGTCTACCGTGCAGTTGTGCACTCTAATTTGGTGCATGGCACGTGGACCCCATTGCGGGATGCCCCACATATCAGCGAAAGGAAGTAGAAAGGCAGGAGTAACTAGTTACACATAAATATATTTTTGACAGAGAGATACTCCCTCTGTAAAGAAATATAAAAATCTTTTATATCACAACTTTATACATAAGAAAAATCAAGGGGAATATATATAACATAATATGGGGGTTCAACTAAGAATGTAATACTCAGACAGGCTCACGGTTCTGGACTTTGGGCCACAGGCCGGTGGGCCTACATGTTTGGGGACCCATGTGTTCTAACTCAGTGCATTTCATATTTCAAGCGATCGGTACGGCGCTGGTTTTAGATGCTGTCACAATGCGAATACAGAAAATTGAATAAAGCACGGTAGCTGTTAGAATGAAATCGAACGACAGTTCCTAACCACTCAATCAGAGTTTC
The DNA here is from genome assembly GCF_002575655.3 of Aegilops tauschii subsp. strangulata. Taxonomy (NCBI): domain Eukaryota; kingdom Viridiplantae; phylum Streptophyta; class Magnoliopsida; order Poales; family Poaceae; genus Aegilops; species Aegilops tauschii. Next base: position 95,279,459 of record NC_053038.3, read on the forward strand.
AATTCTATCAACGATATCCTACGTGATAAATAATACTGCCGTACTACTTATAAACACAGGATACTTGTTTCACCATGCCATATTATTACATCAAAATCTCTCGGAGGATAGATCAGTTCGGCAGTTACGTGCTGCTACTGAAGAATTTCAAAGTTGATTTGGACCAGCTCTCCTTGCCGAGAAAGTTCGATTTTGACATCATCCCCTACCGCAAGATTTGATTTAGATTTGAACCTTGACCATCCTTTAGCATCAATCATCATGCGACCATCCTTTGTACTTACAGTATATTGAGCAAGTTCATTCACACCAAGGCTGCGCATGGTAAGAGAAACTTGGCCACGGTCGCCCGGATTGTTGAACGACTCCCTCATTGCTCTAGGAATTCTCTGTTTGCAAACAAGAAGACATACATAAACAGTTAGATCAACACAGTGAATCATGTGAAACAATATGGAAAGAAAAAAGAACGAAGCACTTGGGCGGCCAATTCTTACCAAGAAGGTGGAGATGTCGGCTTCTGTAAGGACTTTGGTATATGCAGTGCGAACTGCAGCCCAGTCTGTTTCCGGTGCAACTGCTGGTTCCGTTGCCACAACACGGGCCGAAGCAGATGCAAGTGCAACTTCAAGTGTTGGTGCAGGAGCCGGAGCCGTTGCTGGTGCCCGTGCCTGTGCGACTGGCAGTGCCGCTGTTGCTGTCGGAGATGGTGCTCCTTGTGGAGCTGGTGCCGATGTCAGAGCAGATGCCGGTGTCGATGCCCGATCCTCCGGTAGATCAGCCTGATCCATTGATGCGGTCGGTGCCCAGTCCTGAGGTGGATCGGACTAAGCTGTTGCCGCTGTCAGTGCTAGAGCAAGTGCCGTCGTAGAAGGTGACGGTGCTCGATTCGTTGCTGAGGGTGGTACCGATGTGCGAGACAACAGCGACCAACTCTGGTCTGCTATGATTAGCTTTCTAACTTGACTAGGCTTCGTGACCTTGATCGAGTCTTTTTAATCATTTCTTTTAAACGCGATAAGGACTAATTAGGGCGTGTTTGTTAAACCAAACTGCAGTTCATCATAGGGCTTCATATTGTACTCAGACAACAAACTGATCCAATTCTGTCCAGTAATATAAGTGATGGACAGTGCCTTCGTTACTGACACGACATAAGAAGTGAAACCTGCAAAAATAACCATCATAGAGCAAACCAAACGGTTTATTATATGACAAATGTCACATGGCAAAACCTGCATCATAAAATTGCAGCAAAAGTAATAAAACATGACATTAAATCAATAAGATTTAGACAGTAAGTCAATAAGACTTACTTGATGTGACACGAGTGAATCCTTACTAGGAAATCACTATGTTCAAGTTCTAAACAGAAGATTGATCGTCCAATTATGCGTGGCATGCAAGGCCCCCACTTACTCCCACAAGCAGGACATCCCAAAGGTCGTGACAAATCGTATGGACCGAACATCCATGGGACTGGAAATCCTGATGGGTGCGATAAACCCTGCAATGCATACAGATATTGGAGTGTAACCATAATTGATAAAACGTCCTCACAGAAAAGATGATTTGGATACTTCAAAATATACAGACTGAATTGAGTGGACAGACATTAACATAGACTATTCTCAGGACTCACCACACAACAAAAGCGGCAGTACGAAACAATACAGGGTTCACACACACAAATCATGTACTGAACAATAGTACTTACTATAGACAAGCAAAGTTGCACTAATTAAACTCTGCAGACTATTTCTTGCCACCGACCTACGGGATGTACCCCGCATAACTGACTAGGCCATGGACTTTGTGAGAGATGTCTACCAGCACCAGCACCATCTCGTCAACCTTGGAGAACCTAACAGAGTGGTCTTTCCACTCATAAACATGATGATGAAGACCGTCCACATCAGATTTGTTGGGAAGCTTTACAAGAACCACACCCTTCCACTACAAAAAAAGACACATCCGTGACATTTTGGGCTGAACGAAATTTTTTCTGTCATACTTATGACACTTCTGTGACGATAATTGTGACAAAACCCGGTGTCATCATAGATGTGGTGGGGTCCTACTTCTATGACAAAAAAATCATGACAGAAAATGGGATTTTCGTCCTGGGCGGGCCGGAGACGCAGCTGCATGACATTCTTTGGGCCGTCCATGACGGAAAAAACCATGGTAGAAGCGAGGGCGAGGAAAATATCAGGGTGTTCCCGGTTACGGTGGCTGGTCGGGGCCGAGCGATGTGTGTTTCTCTCATACACGCACGCGAGTGGGTGCGAGGCGTTGGGCTCTAACTGAACCCGAGCGAGGCGTTGGGCTCTAACTGAACCCGAGCGATTGCACTGCAGGCTACGCGTTACTGAACCCGAGCGATCGACCGATGGCTGTTAACTGAACCCGATCGAGCGATTCCTTGGCTCCTGCTGCTAACTGAAGCCGTTCGATGCTGCCTCTGGATGAACAGTGAGCATTGCGGGGGGGTTTGGATGAACAGTTCCTAGTGGGGGTGGATGAACAGGACCCCGTGGTGTTGCCTCTGGATGAACAGGACCCCGATTGATCAAGCCAGTTGGGGCTGGATGAACAGGACCACCCCGTGGAGGGCAGGATGAACAGTAGACGGTGGAGGGCTGGATGAACAGTAGCCCGTGGAGGGGTGGTTGAATAGGAGCCCGTGGAGAGGGCTGGCTGAACAGTAGCTGGTGGAGTAGCGCGTGGTGGAGGCTGGATGAACAGGAGCCCGTGGATGAACAGTCGCAGGTGGAGGCTGGAGGAGGTCGACGGTGGATGAACAGTAGCCCGTGGAGGCTGGAGGGGGTCGACGATGGAGATGAACAGTATCCCGTGGAGCCCGTTTTGCGGTACGCCACACCCCTCCCGATGAACAGGACCCCCGTTTCGACCGTAGCACTCCAACACAAGTCCATTTCCTCCGTTTTGTGGTACGCCACACCCCTCCCGATCAACAGGACCCCCGTTTCGACCGTAGGAGGTCCGTTTCCTCCGTTTTGCGATACGCGAGACCCCTCCCAATGAACAAGATCCCGTTTCGACCGTGGTCGGTCGAACACAAGGCCGTTTCCTCCGTTCTGCGGTACGCCAAGCCTCGTTTCCATCGGCTGTTCCGTCCAAGCCCTCCCGATAAACACGACGACGCATTCCGTTCCGACCCAGCCGGTTGGCTCCCCATGAACACGACGACGACGCAGTTTCTCCGTTCCGACCCAGCCATGTACATGAGCCCTGGTTGTACGTACGCGCGAGTAGGCGTTCGGGACCCTGCCCGTATGTACGTACGTGGTTGTATTTACTTTCTTGCACCCTGACCGATGTACGTATGTGTACATGCTACGTGCGCGCCTCTACTACGACACGTGCGCGCCTCTACATCGACCAGTATGTACGTACACGTTCGCGACCAGAATGACAATGCTACGTACGCTTCAACCAGGTGGGTCCCGACTGTCAGGCACTTCCTTGCCAGCAAAGATGTAGCTGGTGGGTCCCAGCAGTCAGGGGGGGCGAATCATTTTTTTTGCCCGGACGCACTTCCTTGCGTGCGAAGATGTAGCTGGTGGGTCCCAGCAGTCAGGGGGAAACGTTTTTTTTTGTGAAATACGATGGCCTGTCCGGTGGGTCCCCGCTGTCAGGTGGAGGAATAATTATTTTGCACGTAATAAGGAGGCACTTCCTTGCTGCGGCAGTGGACCTAGCTGTCAGCCTCTCCACGTACAGTCCAGGTCCGATGGAAGCCGTTCGTTGACCACGTTGACCACGCCGCGCCGAGAGCACCATGGCGGTGGACGACGGCGAGGCCTAGGAAGGGGACAACGCGGAGCCAGGGAAGACGCGGCAGTGGATGCCCACGCGTAGAGTAGTACGAGGGTTCACTGGTTCGCTGTGGTGTGAGGCTGTCGTCGCTGCAGAATAACATGGGGTGTGGGTGAGTAGAGGGATGGCCTGGCCAACGGTGGGAATAGTAGGGGCGGTGAGGCCTTCGCGGCAGCACAGCCGGCCACGGGAGGCAGGAGCATGCGGCACGACCGGTGCTGCTTTGGGCGGCTGGAGCAACAAGACCAGAGGTTGAAGAAGCTCTACGGTCGTTGGATGGACATCGTATGGTCACTGGAGCTAGAATCGTTCATATTGACTAAGTTGACAAAGCACTCCGTCCCCGTCAACTTAGTAGGCTCACAAGTAAGCCTCCCACCAAGGTGGGTCCCAACTAGCATGGGGAGTATTCATTTTTTTGTGCGTAATAAGGAGGCACTTCCTTGCGTGCGAAGATATAGCTGGTGGGTCCGACCTGCCAGCGTTGAGAACGTTTTTTCTGCGAATACAGAGGCCCTTCCGGTGGGTCCCAGCTGTCAGGTGGAGGGATCATTATTTTGCGCGTAATAAGGAGGCATTTCCTTGCGTGCGACCATGGACCCAGCTGTCAGCCTCTCCACGCACAGTCTACTTCCGATGGTGTCGTTCGTTGACCACGTTGATCACTCCGTGCCGAGCGCATCCAAGGTGGTGGACGACGGCGAGGCCTCGGACAGCAATGAGACGGAGATGGGAAGACGCGGGAGTAGAGTCACAGACGGAGAGGTGTACGAGGGTTAACTGGTTCTGGTGCGGTGTGGTTCGGCAGTCGGTGGAGAAGAACATGAGGTGTGGAGGGGTGGAGGGATGGCCTGGCCAACGGTGGAGTAGCGCTTCACAGTGAAGCGTGCTAAGCAGAGCTGCTAGCAGCAGGAGGCGGGAGCAGGTGGTCCCGGCGGCGCTGGAGGAAGAAGACGAGAGATTGAAGCTGGATGCCAGTAGTTGGATGTAAATCCAATGGCTAACGATGTCAGAATCATTTGTTGACTAAGTTGACAACGACTTGCATTGGCTTCGGCCTATTGGCCCACATTCCAGCCTCCAAAAATTGTGGCACGTATTCAACCCATTTTTCAAATTTTACAGTCTTTTTTTGCGGGGTAGAATTTACAGTCCATTTGATCTTTTTTTTGAATTACAGTCCATTAGTTGGGCTGGGTGAACAAATAATGTAGTGTCCATGCGGCCCATTTATGTTTTTCCTAAAAAATTACAGGCCATTTGCACTTTCTCAAAATACACGATTTTGCTGGGCTGATTCTAATATAATGTTGGGGTGGGCGCAGCAATGTTATCAAAAAAATATATAGGGGCTGAGCATTTTGCTATATATATATATTTAAATAATAATTGATTTATTGTTACATTGGTCCTTAAATCTTACCAATCTTTTGTACACAATCACCAGGATTTTCGTTGCCAAAAAATCCAGGATTTTATTGTTAAGAAATTATTTTTATAAGTTAACAAGATGTGGGATATTGTTTTCTTACATATGTAAGTATCTGTTAAATATATGATGACAATAACAATAATATATAATAACATATAAAATGATTTAAATATATATAATATAGTTAGAAGGGAAACATAAGTTGGACCAGGCGTTCCTATTCTTATATAGAAAAAGAGAACAGACCTCTGCGTTTTCTTCAAAAAAATACATAAATTGGGCTGCCGATGTTTCAGGAAAAATAAAACCTCCGATGGGAGGTCCATAGGCCGGTCGATACATGACGGCCCTCAAGAAAATACAAACAGCCTTATGGACCTCCGATTCGAGGTCGTGGGCTGCGCATGTTAAAAAAGAAAGCCTAGACGGGGCAGCTGTTCCGCCCGGGTTCGATTCCACCTGTGCAGAGAAAATATCTCCAATTTTTTTGCCTTTGCCTTTATTGACATGTGGGTCCCAATTGTCATCTACGCACACCACATCCTACACTTGCCAAAACTTCGTCCCTCGTTTTCTCTGTTTTTCACACACTCGACATTGTGTGGGCATTTTGAAAATAGCATATCTTTTTGATTGTGCATCATATGAAGATGTGCTATGCATGAATGTTGATCAGCATGATGTTAACTGGCTGGTAGTTCCAGTTTTGACCATGAATAAAACTTCCAACATGATGTTAACACTGTTTGAAAAGGCCGTGTTAATATAAATGCTCTGCCTCTGAAAGTTGTAGTTTCTTATCTGAAACTGAACTTGGAGTTTCTTATCTAAAACTGAAACTTGCAGTTTCTTCTCTGAGAATCACATTGTCTGCACTTTTATACTCCTATGAAACTACATTTTTTAAGTGCTAAAAATAGATCTTTAGAATTCATAAAATACTTCATATGCTCAATACTGCAAATCTGAAATTCAAAAGGCATTCATACCTGAAAGTACTCTCAAAATACACAACACAAAACACAATTCACAACCTGCAAATACTAACAACCCTAAGCTCCTCCTGACAATTCACAACCTGCCCGACTATTGGTCTGGGGGGGCAAATCCCTCCTATTCCTCGGCGGTAGACAGCCACCCCATGAGACGATGTGAACGGCGAGGGAGAGAATGGCGGGGAAGCGTCGTCGGGCCAACTATTTTTCTCCTCTTGCAGTTGGGTTCGGTCGATGAAGACTCCACCGGCTCGCTCTGGCACGACACCTCACAAACGGCACCCTGTAGATGCTCGATCCTTCAATCTCTGGTGGATGCTCCATCTGGGATCGATACTCCCACCACCGCTCCCTCATGATCGGATTCGGTGAATCTGTTTGCTCCATGGCCCAGAGGAGCAGCTCTATGTACTCCCGCGCGACTCCCTCTGGGAGTATCGCCGCCTTTTCGCTCTGTTGCAGATATTTGGCCATGGATGTCGCCGTCGCCGCTAGTTGGTCCTTGTTGTCAAACCAAGACTGGATCTCCAACATCCTAGCTAGCTTCACAGGGTCGCCGTCTGCGATCCTCACGTATCGGTTGTACTCCTCCATCGATCTACTTCTCCACAGCACCTTCACTCACCGGCGGTGGTTTTTGAATGGAAGAGGAGAGGAGCAGCGCTGGTTTTGGTTTAGAACAGGAGAGGAGCGACGCTGGTTTTGGATTGGAATAGGAGAGGAGGGGCGGTGGTTTTGAAATGGAAGAGGAGAGGAGCGGCGCTGGATTTAGATTGGAACAGGAGAGGAGCGGCGGTGGTTGAAGAGGATAAGAGCGGAAGAGCGGCGTTGGTCTTGGAAGTATTTTTTTTGTTTCGCGTATTTTGGGTCAAAGTTTGACCACGTACTGTATTTGACAAGCAAAATGTGAATGCATGTCACCAAAAATTGTATCGTTTGGTTCGTATCTGAATGTACTTTCAAATTATATTATTTTTGCAACGTATAACATATATTTTATTTGCGAAAATCATGGTCAATTATGACCCAGAATAAAAGGGACATTAGTTAATGTGGGGTCGCTTTCTTAATTGAAAGGTAAATTGATTTTGATTTTGATCCAGTCACAGCGAGCCGGCCCTCTCGTCCAATCCTAAATCGCTGTCGCATGCTCCTCTCCCTCTTCTCCATTGCAAAACCACCTCCTCTCCTCTCCATCATCTCCATTCCGAAACCACCGTCTCGCCTCTCCCTCTTCTCCATTGCAAAACCACCTCCTCTCTCCTCGGACGAGGATCCCCTGACGTAGCCCATCCTGCCATTGAGACACTGACACATGGGTCCCACCAAGCGCGGGGCCCACCTGTCAGCGACCGAAAGGCAGGGGAACCTCTCCTCTCCATCATCTCCATTCCAAAACCACCATCTTGCCTCTCCCTCTTCTCTATTGCAAGACCACCGTCTCTCCTCCCATCTTCCAAAGCTAGCACCGGACCACTCAGAAGGACATCTATGGAGGGGATGCAGCAGCAAATCAGGCAGATCGCCGGCGACGACCAGGCAAAGTTAGCCAGGTTGAAGGAGATCCTTACTTGGTTTGACAATGAGTGGGAGATTTCAAGGACGGTGAGGGCCATGTGGCAATGTATGCGACAGAGCGAGACGACGGCGATGAGGGCGGCGATGTACTCCTCGGCGGCAGTCACACCGCAGTCCTTCGAGCTCAACGAGTATCTCCTCTGGGCGATGGAGCAGACAGATTCGCCCGAGGCGAAAGTCAGGCGGAGGTAGTGCACGTACAGGTCGAAGGTCGAGCACCGAGAGGATAACGAATCGATCGAGTACGGTGTGCCGTTCGTGAGGGTGCAGAGCCAGCCGGAGCCACAAGAGTATTCGTTCTCCCACCGCAAGAGGAGGCCGGATGGCGCGATGTCGCTTCCCCGCCGTTCTCCATGGTTCCCTCGACGCTCGCCTCGTTTCAACGCCGTCGGTAGGGTTTAAGGTAAGCTTCGCACTAACCTAATCTTCCATCTGCTCATGCTTACAATCAGTGTGACAACTAATAAAAATCATGCTTACAATCAGTCTTCGAGCACTATGACAATCACCCTAAAATAGCTCTGGACCTTTGGGTCAAAGTTGTGACACTGTGTACAAATAAAGAAAAATAGATTGGTGCTTCTTTCAGAAAAGAGTACACCCCTAGAAAACTGCCAATATAAGCTACTAGTATTTTTTTAAGTCTAAGCTACTAGTATTTGGTTAGAGGATTTGCTGCCGAGAAAGATCCGTCCACAGTGAGCGCCACACATCCCACTGATGGTGGTGGATGCCAATGCTTAGATGGAGCAGGGTTGGTGTCGGTAATTTTTACTTGGCACCTCGCACTCTGCATATATGCCGGTTCCATCCGTACATTTGTGCAGTTGCACCAAAATGCAGCAGAATAACCCTGTTTGCACAGATAATGAAAAGGCGTGATTAGATTATAGTGGCACTAGTTGATGAAACATACACTAATAAGCAGAAGAAAATATTACATCATACTGGAAATCGACCCAAGTCTCCCCGATACACCTTCTGCCAGCGATGAACATCAGTGTACAGCGGTAGTACAAGGAGGGGCCTTGAGACATTCAAATCTCTATTTTTGTGCAGATCAACTAAAATTAAGCACCCCAGTTTGCAGAAACGCTTAAACATTAACAATGGGACTAGTTGATGAAACATACATTAACAAAGAGAAGCACTTTCTTTATCTACATTGGAAATGAAATGATAGAGATGACACTCGCTCTATTTTAACTATATTATTACTTCATTTTATCAGTGACACTAGGGTCGAGCAGGTGGCAAACGAGGTGTACCGTGCATCGCAAGGATGAAGGCCGGGGTGCTTAGACTGGGATGCTGAAGCTGGCTCTTTCAGTCCCTATCTTCCCCCTGATGTTTCTGTGGTAGCATTTGGGTTGTAATCCAAACTTGGTCGAGCTGGTGCTGCGTCCCCCTACTTGCCTAGCTTATGTGGTGAACTTGTCTCCTGCTAGTACTCAGTCCGTTCTAGTAGTAGTTGCATAACTGCTCGTTTACACTGAGATGTTGTCGGATAATGGTTCTCTATGGTTGGGTTTCTTTAATGAAATCGGAGGGAACCCCCTCTTTCGATATATAAAAAAACAGTGGCACTAGCGGTGCCAAAACATTGCGTCAAATTAATAGTGCCACTAGATTAAGGTGCAAAATAATAACATTACTGCTTTATCATGGCAGTGCCAAAACAGTAGCACAAGAGCAGGATCAACATGCAGGATCTTTGGCAAACGGTCAGACCAAAAAGGAACATACCTCGTGATAGGAACCATATCTGCAGTCAACGCCATCATAGAAGGGATGACACCAGTCACCAACATGGATGATTCAATTCATGGGACCTTTTGGTGCAGTTCACCTAAAATGAAGCAATGTCCCATGAGCTAACAGCTTCTTCTTCTTTTTTTAAGAAAAGGGCTCCAGCCCCGGTTCCATTTCCATCAGAAAATGAAACCCACAGAGCTTCTTCATTAGTTGCAATAAAATTGAGCAACATCAAGGTTGGTCGTGAAGCTCCTGGAGAGTAGGCGGACCAGGACAGTTGCATCTCTAACAAAAAGAAGCACCTTATCTTAATGGGAAATTTAGCAGGACATGAAAAAAAGTGCCATTGATTCATATTACTGGGGGCATTACATTGAAAACAACATTGGTTTAACGTGTCCTTACTTTTAACAGTGCGACTGCTACATTTTACCAGTGGCATTACATAAGAGCGGCTCGGGGCAACAAACATCAGAAGAGGATATCTGGGTTGGTCCCATTTTTGTTCGGTATATAGCCACCTTATACTGTGTGAGGCTAGCAAATCTAGTGCTGGACTTACTCTATTGACTTGTCCCCCAGTCCCCACTTTCTTTCCTTTTTCAACCAATAGATTGGGTTTATATTGAGTTTGTACTGTGTTCCCTTTATTTCCCTATTAGACCTAGAGACCAGTTGGATAGCCAGTCTCTGCTACTTTTCGCCCCCATTATTTCCTCTTTCGACCAAGTCCTAGATTCAGGTAACAAATCTTCCCCCACCCCCCACCCCCTTTCTTCATTTTTTGAACCAAGTACTAATAGATTCGAGTGCATGAACTAGTTTTACCTCTTAACAATAAAAAATTAGGTGGTTTTCGAACAGCCGATCGATCCTATCTACACGAGGGGGCCTGAGAAATAGTAAAAGATACAAGTGCAGCGACGTCAGGAGCTCGGGAAGTAGAGCAAGGCCGGTTTCGAAGGAAGTTATACCTGAGGGTCGCCGGGATGTCACTAGGTGGGCGGCGGGAGGCCGGATCTGCCCACACTACGACAGCGAGGAAGAAGGGGTGGGAGGCCCTCCCTCGCCAGCGATGCTTGGGAGAGAACGGCAAGGCACGCTGATCGGGACGCGCCGGCAGTGGGTAAGAGCCGTCGCCGAGGACGACCCGTGAACGTTGCACCTTCTCACCTTCCCCAGCGGAGAGGATCCGGCTGGATCTGTGACCAGCGGTGAGTAGAGAGAGAGAGTGTGGCCACCCCTGTCGTGTTTAGATCTGGAGAGGACGAGACAGTGTGAAGAGAGCAACACCAGCAAGCAAGCGCGGAGGCTCCTTCCTATATAGTGGAGTACTAGTTTTCTTTTGCCTACCGGCCGGAGCCGGCTTGACCTCGGCAATGACTGTCGAGAAGTTTTCATGCACGTGCCCCGGAGGCGCAGTTGTCGTCATTTTTTGATCTGAAGCACCGGATTATAACATATAACACGAAAAAATGCCACATGACAAGAAATCATAACCTCACTGCCCAAAGGAGACAAGATGAATCCCGACAGACAAACTAGACGAGGATCAAAGCTCAAATTAAAGATAAACTCATAGAAAAGGGGTCCGTCGATAGTAGTCTTCGTGCATGTGCCCCCAATGACTAGCCCAACTCAGTTGTCGCTGTTTAACCCTTGCAGTGATCCGAAGCACATGACACCTAATTTTGCGAGATGACAAGAAACCTTTTTTTAGATTTCTCACCAGAACTACAGCCCTGTACAACACAGCCTGCACGATATGTAGACGATAGCCAATCTAGACGTGTCTGCTGTAGTCGGGTCACATGCATGGACGAACTGATCTTCCGTGTCTTGCAGGGACCGTCCAGGTACCAAGGTGGAGTATGTACTTCTATTAACTCACCCGACTTGTGGGGCCGGGGAGTGTGCCTATGGTCGGTTCTCAATTGCGGTCCCACATGTGTGTGCAAACGCAATATGACGTGCGTTCCATTTGGAGAGCGGCGTGCCAGACCGACCGACCGTCTGGGGTGCGACGCAAACGCGATGGGCATGCTGTATACTCTATACATGTGTACCGCCATTTTCTTGAGGCTTTGCTCCATGGCGCGATCCATGGATACAAAATTAGTATACTGTACTATTTAAAAGTCGAGGGCGGGGTTTTTCCCGCGTGGTAGGCGGGGCAGTTCCACCTAGTCGGTTTGACAGAGACGCGAGAAGATGAGGGAGTAGGCTGCTGCAAACGTAGGGTTGTGTGATTTGACAGTGAGTTACTGCTGGACAGGTGGGGCCCGGTGATTTGACTTGCCATTATCATTTTAACTGCGGCGCTACGGCCGGCTTGAGTCTCCCGATTCCTGACCACCTCCATACAGGTGCCTCTCCCGATGCTCCACCATGTAGTGGCTCTTGCTTGGGAGCCCACTCCTCCACTTTTTCCTTGCCTCTTTCCCCCACATATGCAAAAATGCCATGTAAAGCGGGCTTATAGCCCACTATTGTACTTGATCCTACAGGTGCTAAGCCTGCCACATAGGCATATAGTCTGATGTGGCAAGTTAATTAAGAAGAGAGAGACTAGTTTGGTTACCCCAGGAAGAAACAGTGCTAAGCGCGTGTACCTAGATGAAGCAAACTTAGCAACAAAAAACTAAGCACCTATGCATTGGGGACTTGAGTTGCTAAGTCATTTAATGCCCATAGCACCTCATCTAAGCACCATTTCATTGGAAGAGGTCACTCCTTGGCAAATGCAATAAATACTACAAAGAAAGAGATAGAGAGAAGTAAACAAAAAATACTCTTATAGACAACCTTATAGCTAACCTTGTTGTATGAGTGACTAAGTGATGACTATGTATGACATGCCAACATCAGATAGCCTAACGCACCATGTTAAATCTCCAAGGGTGTGACCGCGCGAGCGAGGCGACGGTCGTGGTAGGCGCGACCATGATACGGGCTGCTGGCAGCCCTTGGATCTAAGATCAAACGGTCACATGCTAAGTTGGTGAAAATTTGCAGAATAACCCTCCAGGATAGGATATTAACCCATAGGTCTAGAATCACACCATGCAACCGTTCGATCTCAGATCCAAGGGCTCTCAAAAGCCCGTATCATGGGAGAATGGAAAGCTTCGTATCACCTGTAATTTTCCCGACGCTTGACATGACATCGAAAGCCATTTAATTGGCGTCGAGTAGACATGACATCTAATTGGACCCCCATTGTACTGTGCATGAATCCATTTATCCACCAGGCAAGCCACTACCCTGCCATTCACACACGCCCCCCACTCGACATTTTTACAGTCGATAAACTGCTCCTAGTTGTCCCGTCCTTTCACATTACGACAGTTCCACTAATCCTAACCCTCCTCCCAAATCCATGGCGTCCCAAATCTCCATGATCGGCGGTGAGTACAAGGTTAGAACCATCACCGACGATGAGTTCGACGTCATCTACACCCGTTCTTCCGCAACGGTGAAAGAATTCCTTGCTCGCTTCAAACGCATGTTCGAAAACTCAAATGATGAGTGGGTCGCTGGGCTAGATGTTGAGTACACCACAGTCCTGGGAAGCGAGAAGAAACTAAAGGAGGCAGAGAAGAAGAAGCCCGCCGTGATCCAGGTTTGCGTGCATGACTTATGCTTGGTCTACCACATATGCCATGCCGATGTTGAGTGCGAGGAATTTAAGAACTTCCTCAAGGGCGGCCGAGTCAAATTCGTTACTCTAGACTTTAGGAACGACAAGGAAATCCTGGGTCGGATAGGCCTCGTTGTAGGCGACCCCTTCGACCTCCAGAAGGAAGGGCTGGTGCCCTCCCTTGATCAGCCTTCAATGCTGACCCTGGCAGGAGCCATGGTTCATCCTTCGTACGGTAAACTAGAGAAACCTCCGTACACGTTTCATCGTCATGCATGGCAGTGGAATGTACTAGATATAGACCACATCCACTACGCTGCAATGGATGGCTACCTTTGTTTCAATATCTACAAGGGTTGGATGAAGAGCAAGAGCCAAGTGTGCAGTTCAAGCAAAGAAGTATCGCCCAAGAGGAAGAGGGACAAGGACGAAGTCGAGGACGTCGACAAGGACTCCGAGTAAGGTGGCAGTGTCGTTGCTCATGGTGGTTCTAATGCGGTCTCTACTGGATTAGTTGCTTAGTTTAATTTCTGGTGTGCTTAGTTTTATTTGAGGGGTGTGTTGTGTTGCGCCCCCAGCAAAACTATGTTATGTTTCTTCTCGTTATATTTCGTACATTTCATCTTTTAGTTGGTATAGTACTACCGCTCGTTTCTTGACATTATATACGTACAATATATATGGCCAACATCATATAGCCAGCAAATTTAGTTGTTAAAGAATTTCAGGGTGCTTAGTTTTGTCAAAGAATTCTAGGGTGCTTAGTTTTATTTGAGGGGTGTGTTGTGCTGGACACCATTAACTTATCATTGTGAGAATCGGCTTATTTTTGTCATGTACCATGGTCAACGGGGTTTGACGTAAAAATAACAATGTCTAATGGCATTTCTGAGCAAACATCTAACTTAACGATGGCATTTTTTAGATATCTAATTGCATTTTTGAGCAGGCATCTCACGGATCGATGGCATGTTTTGAATAGTTGTAACTTCCAATGGCAAAACTGAGTAGTGATACACAACTAGTGGCATAAATAATAAGAACCCAAGAATAAAATAGGGCTAATTTCTTTATTTCTTTATTTCTTTATACCTTTGTGTGCGAAACAATATACGTTGTCTCCTGCTAGATTTTCTTTACAGAGGCAATATAGAACTATATGAGTGCCCTATTAAATTTTGGAATTATTCCGGGTTCGTTTGGCCTTTTTTATAAATTAATTGAGTTTCTGGTCATTTAATGTGCATAATTCAAATTTGAACTACAAGCACATGCTCCCGTGCACCAAAGTTGACTGAAAAATCACATGTGTGTCCTCGGGTGAATTTCTAGGTCCCATGCAAGAAATGGGAATGAAATTCAAACATTTGGGCATCGTGGTTCGGCCAAGAACATTGAGAAGCTTGGTTTTAAAATTCTTGTAAATCCAAAACACGCCTGAAAATCATGAAACTTGGCATGGTGTCATGTCATGGTACAACCATGCTGTGGTAAAAAAATTGCAGAATAGGAACAAGTTTTGGTATAAGTTTCTTGCAAACCGGAGCTTCTCTCAAGAAGGCTCGTGGTTCTGAGAGGGAACGTGTCACCTTTGTGTGCATAATTCAAATTTTAAATACAAGCACATGCTCCAGTGCACCAAAGCTGGTTGAAAAATCACATGTGTGTCCTCCTCCTGCTTCGCCCTTCCGGCGATCTTCGCCCTCAGCAGGCCGCGCTCGCCCCGGAGCTTCGCATTGCCCTCCCCGAGTTGCCGGATGACGCCGGTAGCCTCGTCCTGCATCCTCGCCCAGCCGGAGATATGATCCATCTGGCTATGGACTATCGCATGCATGCGCCTGTAAGAGTCCTCGCCTGCCCGCGAGAAATTTTCCCAGGCCACCGCGGCGCGGCGGGACCTCCCAGCTGCTTCGGCGGCACGGCGGGACATCTCTGCTCCTTCCGCGGCGTGGCCGGACCAGTCTGCTACATCGACAGCGCGGCGGGACCTCCGTGCTACTTCGACAGCGCGGCGGGACCTCTGTGCTGCTACTGCTGCGTGGCTGGACATGTCGGCTGCTTTCGCGGTGAGGCGGGACATCTCTCGTGCTTCCTCTTCCATGCTCACCTCTCCCTGGTGGAAATCACTCGACCCAGAACTCACGCTGGCTATGGCTTGATTGTTTTTTGTGGATGAGGAGTTGAGGAGGAATGTGCAGTCATCTTAGCATAGTAGTATTTATAACCGAGTACTACTAATACGCTCCTAAGTGGGAAATCGTTTAGGTTGTGATCGGTGTGAACAGGTTTGCAATTAAATATAGCGTGGTAGTAGTAGTAATTTGGAATGTGATGAGACCCGCTCAAAATTTATTGACGGTTCTAGTTTCGAAGTGTGGCACTATTCCCAGATGGCGTAACGTCGGCAAGTTTTCTCGGCCGTGGTGTAGCATATGCCATGGTACTACTTGTTCTTTTTCTACTGCTGTGTACGTGCAAAAACTGGCACCGTCGGATACATATCTTACGCTTGGCGTTCGACAGGAATAGCCTCGTGGCGAGCTATAGACTAGTCTTTTTTCAGACGCATTACACCTATCTCTCGGGACTTCTCGCACGCACCATCACTGCTCCCTAGGTCGATGCCACCCACATACAGTTGTACTCTGAGAAGAGGTGCATGCACGCACTCGTCCTCTCTCACACACGCATCTGTAGCTACGAATTGTAGTGTTCTCAACCATCCGATTGGCTCTATCATAGGTTTCACGTTGCTCGTTGGCCTTGAGATTGAGATGTTTTAAACGCGGAGGCTAAGATGGAGGCGCGAGGTTTTGGTTAATGTGCGGGCCGCACACAGCACCAACACGACACGAGCTTCGTCTGCCTGGTGCGCATGCAGTCGGGTGAGTTGTCCAAGTATAGACACAACCAGGCCCTCGTTGGTATCCGCGCCTCGACTTTGGCTGGTCATAGTGGAGAGTAACATAGACCAGTTACTAGTCTATGTTACTAGTACCTTCATAGTGGGTAGTGTGATATAGTATATGCATAGTTTTGCTCCATGGCGCAATCCATCGATACTACTACTATACAAATGTATACATTTTTTAAAAGGCTAGAGGGCGGGGCAGTCTAGCTTGGTCCTTTTCACGAGAGGCGAGGGCCGTTGTGATTTGACGGCTCATTACTGCTGGAAGGCGGGGCCTTGTGATTGGACTGCTCGTATAAATGTGCCGACGACCTGAGGAGGAGCAAAGAACCGTGCGGTATACTCAAGTTTTCCACTGGAGTATGACGGAGGAGCACGAAACACGGCAGCCCAGTGACATATCCTCTACTCTCTACTCTTATTATATATTACTAGCAAGAGGCATTGTTCTATTGGCGATAAAGAATGATCTAATTTGCTAGTCATCTCATTTTTCGCATTGTTCTATTCATGCCTCGCAGATAAGGTGACACGTGCGGCGAAACACCCGAAGCAAAATAAGAAACACAGGAGCAAAAGAAGAAGGAGGATTATCACCCCAAAAAAAGAAGGAAGACGCACACACAAGTCTGGGGCACTGCTCTCACTACATGAAGGGTTGCTAGCCGTGGAGTCGTAACTGCTTCTTCATCGCCTCCATGACCTCCATCTCCTTGCGCGTCTCGTCCGCCATCTTCATTATTGTGTCCATGAAGCGGGATTTCTCGACGCGAGCCTTCACCATCTGTTCCACGGCCGCATTACGTACCTTGACAGCAGTCGGGTGCTTGATGCGGAGCTTCGCCAACTCCTCCTTCTGTTCCATGACGAGGGCCTGCAACATCTTCATCGAGGAACTACTATTCTCATGCAGCTTCTTCCAGCCGGCGTTCTCCTCCTTCAGCAGGTCGAGCTCGTGGCAGAGCTTCGCCTTGTCCTCCTGAAGTTGCAGGATTTTGCCGGTCGCCTTCTTTTCCGAGGCAATGCTCTTCTTCAGCAGCATCACCAAGCCGGCGGTCAACTCCCCCTGCTCATTGAGCTCAGCGGGCATGTCGTCGAGGCTCTCCTTCAGCAGCTCCACCAAGCCGTGGATGAACTCCTTCTGCTTATTGAGGTGCTTATTGAGCTGATCGGGCATGCCGTCGAGGGATAACGACTCCAGCGCCGCCAGCTCAGCATGTTCGCCTCCGTGTCTAGGGCGCTCCTGGGAGCCATCGCCTGCCCGTGAGAGATCTTTCGAGGTCTCTGCGTGGCGGCGAGCCCTCTCTTTTTTTTCTGCAGCATTGGTTGCCGCTCCCTTGTTACGAGTAGTTCTCGACCTAGAGCTCTGCACACCGGCCATGGCAAGGACGGACGAAGAAGGAGGACTTATGAGGAGGAAGGTAGAGTGATTTTCGGTTAGGTAGTTCCCCTTTTTATAACCTAAGTACTAGCACTAGTACTAAAACCTGCATAGTGGGAACACGTTCAGGTTTGGTACGTACTGGTAGGTGTGAGCAGGCTTGCACTTAATTGTAGCACTAGTACTTTCGAATGTGATGGGAACAAGGTAAAGATTAATTGATGGTTTTTGGTTTCGAGGCCCGAAACGGCTCCCGATGAGTTTAGTGGAACATAAATTTCAAGTAGACTACACTGCTCAGATGCATAAATATTATGTTACTGTCAAAAATTGGCACAAAATACGAAGGAGACCAATGGAAGTACTACTAGCAACCCATGATTTAACTACTCGCATGCGCGCAGTGGAGTAGTAATGTCTTTCTTCCGCCCTCACGTCCACTTAATTTGCATGTGCTGTATTAATTGACCATCAATGAAGTGAAGGACTTTACACACGTCAAATTATCACATGGGGTGGATCTTGGTACAAAATTGCATCCGCCCGTGTACCCGCGTGTGCGTGCGAGGGAATGAGTGCGTGCATGCGTGCACATCTTCGCTTCGTGCATGTACCGCCAGTGCGGCTCAAGGAGGACGAGTACATTCTTCTGGAACCAGCAGCATGCCACTGTGATCAATCCACACAAGGATGTCGCGATAACGCCTCCACATGTGCCACGTGGCTTCATGAACTGTAAGAGAGACACTGTGTAGTGTGCCATTGTGTTTTGCACATACTCGAAGTACTAGTAAGGTACACGTGCATTGCACGCGTCAGATTTTGCAACCAAATTACGAATAAATACCACACTGTAGCATGTAAGCTCTGAGTCATGTATGCCAGATGTAGACCTTCGTTTAATTCTTATAGTTCATCTCATTCAAAATCAATTAGTTTTTATAAAAAAACCTAGGGCCTCTTTGATTCATAGGATTTCCAAAACGCGGGAATAGGAACAACATGGGATTAGAGTGGAAATCGTCTTGAATCCTACAGGATGGTACGAGTGTTTGATTGTGCATAGAAAAAACACAGAATTATTTCAAAGAGGTTTGAGTGGATGGGATGTTTCCTATGAAATCTAGTGCAAATGAATCATATGGAAAAATTCCTATGGTTTGCAATCCTACGAATCAAACAACCAAGATAGGAAAAAATCCTAAGGATTAGAATCCTCCAAAATTCCTTCGAGAATCCTTTGAATCAAAGAAGCCCTTAATCTATTTTATGATTCATGGAATTGTGCGTTGTAAAGCATAAAGTAAAAACAAATAATGGCAATTCAACTAGAAAAAAAGTTTGGGCAGTTATGATACAGAAGATTCTAGAACAAAGGAGAACCACTGTTGTTTTGAGATTTATGCATTATGCTTAAGTTCAACCATGGAGTCTGCTAGATTGTACATGTGGCAAAATCCGGTGGGGGGCTAGAAGATGGTGCGAGGGGCCAAGTGGAGGGAGACTATGAAGGAGTGCACAACTGCGAGATCGATATTTAGAGAGAGGGGCGAGAACGTGCGCTGTTGCGCGCAGTGGCGGAGCCATGAAAAATGTCCCATGAGCTAGGGGCCAAGCATTGATAATCCTTTACGAGGAGGGCCAATTCATCAACTTAAACCATTTTTACCAGCAATTGTCTAATGATCACATTCATATTAGCCTCGATATATAGTGATGTTAGGGGGGGCAGGGCCCTTGCTGCCCCCTGTCTTCGCCATTGTGCGCGCGTCTGAGAGATGAAGCGGAAGGCATGGATGATGAGAGGGGGCATTGGATATATAATTAATGTGGGTGTATTAGCTATATATATGTAATCCTATATAGACAGGTATAGATTGATCGATGTGGACGTGGGAAAGAGGGTGAGACCTCACTAGATATATAGATTGACCCGTTTATGTGGAAAACAATGAAAGACCTAGCTATACACACACACACACACACATAGAGGAACATCGATCGTTGCACATGCACGTGAGAGATAAAGAATGCCCGATATGATGGAGAGGGGGATGTGTGTGTGTGTGTGTGTGTGCCTTCATGGGAGACCGACCTAAAGAAAAAGATTGCATGTGTGCGATGGATAATGCCGACTGGTAGTGTGTGTGCATGCATGCACGAGAGAAAGTTAGTGGTACAATTATAAACAGAAGACCAATGTGTGGGTGTAAAAGACTAGGTGAGGTCATAATCAATGTAAAGTTGAATTTAAATATTTGAATAAGAGATCATGATGTTTGAAACCCATGCATGCATGAATATAACGGAGATCTGCGCGGTGTGGTTTGGAAACGAGCATGTTGTAATGTATACGCATTGAACAAGGTCAGATTGGTTTGAATTTGAGATACCGATGGCAGACATCGTTTGGCCACATTACATCTGTGCATGGACACACTATTCTAATTGGAGATGATGGGTGGCTTTCGCATCACATATCTATATCTATACCCCTATATATTTATTATATTTTATATTTTATATTTTTTATATAGTGTGCGGATAACTTTAAGTTTGAAAGATGGTCATTGGATGAGGCCAATCCGATGGTGCAGAGCTGGCAAATTTGAGCACTACTGGCCATTGGATATCATCTAGATTCCACCAGATTTTGCCACATGTACAATCTAGAAGACTCTATGGTTGAACTTAAGCATAATGCACAAACCTCAAAACACAAGCACTTCTTCTTTGTTCTAGAATCTTCCGTATCAGAATTGCCCAAATGTTTTTCTACATGATTTGTTTTTACTTTATGCCTTACAACGCACAATTCCATGAATCTTAAAATAGGTTAGCTTTCTTATAAAAACTAGATGATTTTGAATGAAATGAACTATAAGAATTAAACGAACATCTACATCATGCATATATGACTCAAAGCTTACATGCTATAATGTGGTATTTATTCATAATTTGGTTGCCAAATCTCATGCGTGCAATGCACGTGTACCTTACTAGTCTAAATGGTGTCTGTGTGTGTGTTGTGCGTGTTAAACACATTGTACGTAGTATATCATACTCGTCTAAATTGTCTTTTTTTGGGTACATGTTAAGCTTGTTCTCCCGAAATTTCAAGCCGCGCCTTGTTATGCCGAAATTTCAAGCTAGCGTCTCTGTCTATCGTGTTGCGAAACTCCCGCCTCTTCAACCCGCGCCTTGTTAGCCCAAAATATTTCAGATATATCTTTGTCTCGTTGTGCTCCGACAACTCCCTCCATCTCAACCCGCGCCTTGCTATTCCAAAATTACAACGCGCATGAAAACTCCCACCTCCTGTGAAATCCCAACACGCGAAATGCCCGTGATACCCCTAAACCGAAAGAACCGCCTAAAATCTGTGGGGGTACTTTCATAACTTACCCCACATTTCAGACAAGCGCGTCCCTAAGCCATGGTTCCCCACACCCATCCCATCCGCCCACCCATTCGTACACCGAGGCCGACAAAACCAGCGAAGCCCCACACCCTCCTCTGTCCGCCACCCAGCCGGAGCCGCTTCCCCGACGACGTCGTCCACAGCAACACCTCGACGTCCCTCATCCACCGTACCAGATGAGGATCCGTCGTCGATCTGGTCGTCCCGCCGGTTCAGCCACCCCGTCCTCCACCTCCAAGGAGCTGCCCCGACGTTCCCCTCGTCTTTCGCGCCACCTCCATTCCCACACCGCCGTCTTCACCTGCACCACCGGAAGAGCATCATAATCACCGTTTCCTCGGATGAAGCTGCGGCCTAATCGGTGCCACCAAAGAGGTTGTACACTAATCGCCGCATTTTCTTCTTGATTCGATCTCACGGTGCTGCCGGCGCTCGGTCCCGAGCCGACACGGCGCGGTTCCATCCACAGCAGCATCGCCGGCCACTTCCTCCACGGTGTCGCTCCCTCGGCGGTGACGTCCACATCAGTAGGAGCTGATGCTGCTTAAGCTCTTGCTCACGCTGCTGTTGTGCTCTTGCTCTCGGTCCCCTGCCTGGTCTGCTCTTGCTCTTGCTCGCGTTGCTGCTCTTGCTCTTGCTCGCGCTGCTGCTCTCGCTCTTGCTCTTGCTTGCGATGCTGCTCCGATTTAGCTACACTTCAGTCGACTGAATCGACTTTTGGGTCAGTCAATTTTCAGGGGGTGGGGGGGCTCGCCGGAGTTAAGGAAGAACCAGCCGCAGCGGGGAGGGGGGCTTGCCGGAGAGGTACCCCTCTATCTATCTTAGGGTTCAGGGTGGGGGCGGGTCGCCGGCGGTGGTGGGGCGGTGGCGTGGGGATTGCCGGAGAAAAAGCTTGGCACGGGGGGGCCTACAGGGATGGCCGAGGCGGAGGCGGACTCGCGGTGGGGAGTGTTTTAGGGGCGGGCGGGCCGGCACACCGCCGGCCGCGGGCGACTGTTTGGCCGATGGTGGCTGGCTGCTCTGGGGGGTGGAGGTTGAAGATGAACTGCAGGCCCTTGATTTCGTATCCAACGGCTGCAAAATCGACTGACCAGAGATGAAAAAGTCAGTCGACTGACTTGTAGCCTCACCTCTAGTGCGTTCAGTTTCGACAGTAAAATTCAGTTTCGACAGCAAAATTCAGTTTCGACAGTTAAGTTCAGTTTTGACGGTTAAATTCAGTTTCGACAGTTAAGTTCAGAGATGAGCCGCTGATGTATACATCTAGCACTTTGTGGTTATGTATTTTACGTCATTTATTGGAGATGCTATTAGAATTCCACTCAGGTTAACATTGTCTCTCTTGTCCTGCTTCAGCCTCGGCGTCGTACAACTCACCGGAGCTGCTCCAACGACGAAACCCTCCATCACAGCGGAGCAGTACCTCGGGCTCCATCTCCAGACGCCTAAGATCTTCTTCCCCTCCTCCGACAGCCAAGTCAGCCGGAGCATCCTCACCGGCCAACCCAATCACGCTGAGATCGACATGGCTTCGCCAAAGAGGTTGTACACTTCTTGTGGTTTGACTTAATCTCACCATGCTTCTTTGCATCCTATGATCTTCCAATTGTTGTGAACCAAACACCCAGATTGGCAGAAATCCTGTGTTTTACAATTCTCTGTTTTGCACGTGCATTCCTATCCTATTCATGTCTATTTCCTATCCCTGCATTGTTAGAATCCTCAAATTCAAACAAGCCCTTACACAATTACTTCTGTTACAGATATGTGTCAAAGAAAACCTTGTGTGGTTTGTCCTGCTCCTGCGGTGATGTGTTCCACCCCAGCTCAGCTGCTCCAACGACGGAAGGGTTCACCACAGCAAGGATCCGCTCTCCAGACTGTCTTTCGCCGCCTCAGATCTTCTTCCCCGCCGCCGGCAGCCACTACAACTACATTACCATCATCAACTGAGCAGATGACCTTGAGGACTACACAGGTCCACAAGAGAGGTCGCACTCTTCCGTGTCTGCTTACGTTATGCATCGCTTAATATGATGACATGCTACTTTATCGTCGTGTTCACCTATTAGACTCCGACTCAGGTCCAAACTTATGCTGAAACTTGAGTTTTTAAATGGTTGTGGGGTACATATTGGGCCAGCAATCAGTACTATCTGTCTACTATCTGGTTAATCTCGGGTGTCTACTATGAGTTTCATGTTGGGTGCAAACAAACATTAAAGGAGCCATTATCTGAATTTTTTAACTAAAGCTATTATCTGCCTGCTATCATTGGTTTTGGGTCTATCCACAGTTTGCTACCTTCACTCTGGATTTGTGCATGCACTCCTTACATAATCTCACTATGTTTTATTCCTATGCATGTCAGTTATTGTACACAATGGAACTGAACATGTAGAGCAAAAGAGACGAGCCTTGCGTGGCAATAAAATTTCATGCAGACGTCGCTCCATGGTGGGCGCAAAGGCAGCCCCCCTCCACCCATTTCGGATCATAATCAAGAGGAAGATAACTGTTCTGAGGGGGATTCAGAAGCAGAAGACCACTCCTATTTACCCCATGAGGTCTTCGCTCTAACTTGGCATGCTGATGTTGGTAATATCATGCATATGGTGCCTTGCATTGCTTACTGTATACACCAAGATGTCATCTGCTTAGTTTAGACATGCTTTGTGTCAATGCCATCTGTTTAGTTTCTTTATCGTATATGTGAATCATGTAATGCCATCTTGTTTAGCCAGGCATCATATATGTGAATTTTGCAATGCCACCCCGGTTAGCCCGTCATCTTATATGTGAATTATATCATGACATCATTTTTTATTACGTGTTAAATTTGTCAACAATTTTAGTACATTCAATTACTCTTCCTGTGCATCAGCCATTCGGCACGGTCTTGGAAAAATCTGGAGTGGAAACAAGGTCTTCAGAGCAGACAATGCTATCTGACGAAGCGCATGTCTTGCTGGTTACATATAGCTCCTCAGAGGAGGATTCAGAGACAGATGACCAGTCCTATTCCCCCCCCCCCCCCGAGGTGCATGATCTAACTTGGCCGGGTTATGTTGCTCATATCGTGTGTATGGTATCTTGCATTGCTATGTCATTAGCTTAGTTTAGCCATGATTTGTGTGAATGCCACCTATTTAGTGTCTAATTACCATATATGTGAATTATGCAATGCCATCTTTTTGCAAGACATTATATATGTGAATTATGCAATGCTATCTTGTTGCAAGGCATTATATATGTGAATTATGCAATGCCATGCTGTTTAGCCAAGCGTCATATATGTGAATTATATCATGCCGTCCTTTTTTTGTATTTCTCATTGCTTTTGTCGACAATGTTTGTATATTCAACTGCTCTTCCTGTGCATCAGCCATTTGAATTGGTGATGGAGAAATCTGGAGTGAAAACAAGGTCTTCAGAGCAGACAATGCTACCTGGTGAAGCAGATATGTTGCTGGTTATGATAGCTCTTCAGAGGAGGATTCAGTGGCAGATGACCAGTCCTATTATCCCCCTGAGGTGTATGCTCAAACTTGGCAGAGTTATATTACTCATATCATGCATATGTTGTATTGCAATGCTTAGTTTTTACATCATATACACGATATTGAATGCCATCTCCTTAGTTGACACATCATATATGCGATTGCCCTCTGCTCACTTCCTTAGTATATAAATCATATATTTGAATTATATCATGCCATGATGTTTACATAGACAACATGTATCTGAATTATGGCATGCCAACCCATTTTCTAAAGAAATAATATAGTTATATCATGTCATCCTATTTACATAGTCATCATATTTTGAAGTATGTCATTCTATCCTGTTTAGTTAGCCATCATACATGTGAAATTGTGTCATGCTATCCTGTTTAATTAGCCCTCATATATTTGAAATTATGTCCTCCTATTCTGTTTGGTTAGACAACATAAATGTGAATTATTTCATGCCCTGTTTTCTTCCCTACTATCCATTGCATCTGTCTATCTTACAGTGTCTGTACATTCAATTACTTTTCTTGTTTATGAGCCATTTCAATTGGAGGGGGTGATGGCAGTATCTGTGGGAGTAAAAGCACGGTCTTCAGAAAAGATCGTGCTACCTGTCGATGGAGATAGAACCATGGTTGTACTTGCCCAAGAACCAGCCCCACCACACATAACCCAGACTCACGCAGATTGTACCCCTACCCAGTAGGACAGAGAACCAGCTACACCCCTTCTAACCCCAACCCCAGCAGATAGTAACACAGTTCCCGTTGACACAGCACCGTCTCCACCACAGAGCACCCAAACACGAGCAGTTAGTAAGGCAACTGCAGTGCCCAAAGCACGAGGACCACCACTCCGAACCCCAAGTCAACGCTTAAAGCAGAAGAAGAATTGTTCTTAGGTCAGGTTTCGTAGCTATGTTTCATACTACTTTGCTCTTGCATCACTGTATTTACTCATACCAACTAATTTCAAATTTGAAGGATGCAATTGAAACTCCAATGGCGCAACAGGTATGTTTTAAACCTGTTTCTTTAACGTGTTTGCTGTTGTAACTTGCTCTATGTTGATTTCAATTTCAATTGAATAAACAGTTATGTTCTCATGCCATGCACATTACAAGTGTTGTTATTGCTGCGTAGTTTCCCACACTTATTCTGTCTATGCTACTTTGTCTTAAATAGATATGATTCGAACTGTATCTATCTTGATTTGGCAACATAAACTAGAATGATATAGACCATACAGTGACCATACTACATAGATATATGTTTGTTTCATGATGTTATCCTGTCCACCTTACTACTGAACTGGTTTACCAAAATGAGTTTCATATACTACATTGTAAACCTGTGATGTGTTTGTTTGTTTCTCCTTTAGAACGCGGATAAAATATTGGAGAAGAGTACCCCGTTATGCAATGGTAAAGGAAGTAATGCAGATCAGGTTCAAGATAGTGAGACATCCCTGTTGTTCTCCAAGAAAGCTGATAAAAACTATAATGAAGACACCGAGACAACCCCAAAGTCCTGTCTTGATGTAGTGTTCGAGTTACTGGCTACTACTGCTGGCACCAGCTCTTCGAACTCGCTGCCTGAATCAGTTCGGCTTCTTGAGTCTCAACTTCAAGTTGAAAGACATCGATCAGATGTTATGCGACAGGAAGCCGAAGGACTGAGGAAGTCCCATCAGAATTCAGATGCATACTTTCTGGTGCAACAGCAAGTGCTGGAGGATTTAAGCGCCAAACAAGAGAAAGTTAATAAGCTTGCTAAGCATCTTGCCAGCATTATGGGTACCCAGGATATTGTTTCTTGAGCTCTTCTGAAGTGGTTTCAGTTCTGGACTTGTTTTGCTGCGGCGTTTATATGCTGCTTTGTTCCCTATATTTGCACTTTGTGGCGAACTTTGATGCCCAGTGGATGTAATATGTGTAATAGCCGTGATAGCCTAGCGTAAGTTGCTTGCTTATTTATTTCCGTTGTCTTGTTTATTTGTTTTCTTGTAGTCAGTGCAGTTCTTTTTCCGCGGTTTGCTAGTGGCCGGAATAACCTATTTTTAAAACTAGGCCACATTAACAATGGGCTACATATTTACTGTAGTTAACATGGGCCTCCTACGGGCTGTAGAAACAATGGGCCTTCTAAGGGCCATAGAAACAATGGGCCTTCTACGGGGCGTAGACACAATGGGCCTTCTATGGGCTGTATCATCAATGGGCCTTCTACGGGCCGTATGATCGGTTGGCCAAACATGGGCCAATAACAGACCACATTATGGCCGTAAATGGGCTAGAGTTGAAATCGTCCGTTCATGGGCCGACCATAACGGGCCATCGTTAATAGGTCGTATTTGATGACGCTATGAAAACGGCCCAACGTATTAACGGGCCACAAACGGCCCGACTGTAACCACGGGTTGTATTTGGCCCACAAGCAGAAAATGACAGTAACGGGCCTAAAGTAAACGAATGCTAGAAATGAGCCCAAGCATAAATGGGCCCTGAGAAGGCCGAAAGATAACATGGGCTGGAAATGGCCCAACGGAATAATGGGTCGTTAATGGGTATAAAGTGATACACTGTTCATTATGGGCTAGTTTTACCACGGGCCGTTAATGGGCCGAGGGTTACTAAGGGCCTCATATGGGCCAAAAGACGTCATGGGCCATACATGGGCCAGAAGTTAAAACGGGCTGGAATTATATTGGACGGCCCAGATGACGCTACTGGGCCTAATTCGGATAGGCCGTAAACGGGCCCTGGGTTACCGAGCTGTAAATGGGCTATATGCGAACAGGCCGTTAATAGGCTTGCCGTGGGCCGGCCGGCCACCTTTTGACCAAGTCAAATGGGCCGGCCTTTTCACAGGAATGGGCCTCTGTTGGGTCGTGCCACATGTCGACGTATCATAGGCGCTTTGGGTCCAATGAGTGGATGACATCTGTCCCAACGGTGAGCCGACACGTGTTTCCTCCAGCCAATGATGATTTTACACGTGGAAAATCCCCATTGGTCGGGGCTGTTAACGGGTTATCGGATCCAAAACCAGACCCGATAGCTTAACGGCGTGTGACGCCCCCGATTCGACCGTACACTAATCATGCATGCAAATGTGTACGACCAAGATCAGGGACTCACGGGAAGATATCACAACACAACTCTAGACACAAAATGAAATAATACAAGCTTCATATTACAAGCCAGGGGCCTCGAGGGCTCGAATACAAGCTCGATACACAAGAGTCAGCGGAAGCAACAATATCTGAGTACATACATAAGTTAGACAAGGATGCCTTAAGAAGGCTAGCACAAAAGCAACACGAACGAAGAGGCAAGGCCTCCTGCCTGGGACCTCCTAACTACTCCTGGTCTTCGGTGGCCTCCATGTAGTAGTATCCGTCGGCGGTGGCATCTGGCTCCAGGGATCCACCATCTGGTTTCATCAACCGGAAAGAAGAAGGAAGGGGGAAAAGGGGTAGAAAAGCAACCGTGAGTACTCACCCAAAGTACTCGCAAGCATCAAATCTATGCTAAGTATGCATTGATATCAAATGGAAGGGCTGTATCTGTGGACTGAACTGCAGAATGCCAGAATAGAGGGGAAGGCCTAGCCTATCGAAGACTAGCATCTTCAAGCAGCTCCAAGCATCTTGCAGCATGTGGAAGAGTAAAGAATAGAAGTTTATATTTAACAAGCATGTTGTAACATTAATGCCCAGAGATCCTTCCTCGACTCCCTGCGAGAAAGCAATCCCGGGGCCACATATCTCAAGTATCCATTTGTAGTTGTAAAAGATCAGGACATAAGTCTGAACGTCCGTTACCGTGGACACGGCTATTAATAGATAATCTTCCCTGCAGGGGTGCACCACGTTTTCCAACACGCTCGATCACTCTGGCCGGACACACTTTTCTGGGTCAATGCCGGCCTCGGAAGATCAACACGTCGTAGCACTACCTAGGCTCAGCAGAGAGGTCCCCACCGGTCTACATCCTAAGCACTCCGGGGTCTGGGCCCATTGCCCGTTGCACTCCGGATCGTTACGTGCAGGGCGGGTCCAGGCTCCACCACTACAGGATGGTGCCAGCCCAGCCGTGCCGCAATGATGAACTGGACGTCTGACAAAGCTTCGGCTGATACTGCGACGTCGAGGCCCATAACTATTCTCGCGTGGTGGTTAGTGCGTAAAGGCCAAAGGCCAACTCAGAACAAATACCCATACCATAGTGTATTATTAGCTTGCGGAGACGAGCAGAGACTCACGATAATGTGACCCCGTAGCCCCGTCTCGAGGAAATACGGCAAGGGCAAGCCCAGCCCACTCGAGGGCTGCCTGACTTCCCGGCCGTGCCTCGTAACCATATTGCGGGTGCTCTCCGGGCCCGCCCGACTTTCACCAAGGTCTCAAGTAATGTCAAGGTAACCGTATGTCCAGACATCAAGGGGAAAACCCGAGGAATCACCCCCGGTGGATTCCACTCAATGTAATCATCAAGGTGAATGTAAGAGGGACCACCCTCGAGGTTCACACTTGAGGTGTTGAACGACAGAGCTTTATTGGAAATGGTGAAAGAGGAAATCACCCTCGATGACCACGACCGAATAGCTACACTACAGAATTATCATCAGGAGTGCGTTATGAGGGATCACCCTCGGCACTCGATAGTAGCTCTGCAGAGTCGAGCAACAAAAGGGGCGTGATGTGATGTGAGGTGTCGGGCTCTGGTCGTCGATCATGTAGCTCGAGTCGTCGATGATGAAGCAGGGGCAGCAAGGACAAGTGGGGGTCACTGATGGATCTCTAACCAACCTATACTAAGTAGTTTAGGATAAGCAGGTAAGGTACAATAGCAAGTACAAAAGCAGGCTATGCATCAGAATAGGAGAAATCAAATAACAGTAGCAAAATCTAATGCAAGCATGAGAGAATGGAATGGGCGATATCGGGATGATCAAAGGGGGGCTTGCTTGGTTGCTCAGACAAGAAGAAGGGGTCGTCGTCGACGTAGTTGATCACAGCGGCAGTCTCGGGGTCTACCGGAGAGAAGAGGGGGGAGAAACAGTGAATACATAGCAAGCAAGTGCATAATAGGACAACAGGCAAAGCTAGACGTGTTCTAACGCGGTGTTACACGCTACCGGCGAAGGGGGATAACATCCGGAAAGTTTTCCCGGAGTTAGGCATTTTCGGACAGATGAAACAGAGGGGAAAGGTTGCATGTTCGCTATGCTAGGGGTATGTGACAGATGAACGGACTGCGTATTCGGATACGTCTCGTCGTTCTAAGGAACTTTCATGTAGAATGTATTTTCATCCGAGTTACGGTTATTTTTCTATGAATTATTAAAGTTTTTAGCAATTCCTAAAATTATTATTAAATCTAAAAAGAGGTTATTGCATCAGCATGACGTCATCATGTCATCAGAAGTCAACAGAGTTGACCAAAGTCAACCCTAACGTGTGGGGCCGTTCTGCCATAGACTAACAACTAATTTTTAAATAACTAATCAAGTTAATTAGGTACTAAACAGAGTTAATTAATTAATTAATTAATTAATTAATTAATTAACTAATTACTTAATAATTTTAAAATACATTTTGTTTTCCCTTTTTTAAAAAAAAAGGGGGTTGGGCCCCACGGTCAGTGGCCCATAGCCTTAGCGGGGCGGGCACGAGCACGCGGGTGCGGGCGTTCGTGCCCGAGGCCACAACCAGGCGCGGCACGGAGAAGGCCCCTGGGGCGCGGCGGGGCGTCAGCCAAAGCGGCGCGGGGCGAGGTCGCCGGCGACGGGGAAGCCGGCGAGCGCGTGCGGGGGAGGCAGACGACGCGGGGGCGAGGTGCCAGCGGGCGCGGCCTCACGCGAGCGTGCGGGACGCGTAGGCGCGGCGAGCAGGGGCTGCCGGGGTGAGATGAGGGTGGTCGGGCGTGGTCAGCAGTTGCGGAGGACGCGTGCGCGTCGCGACAGCGAGCGAGGCGAGGCGTGTACGGGCAGAGGCGGCCTCGGCGGCGCGACGCACGGGAAGGCAGGGGGAGACCGGTGCGCGCGGGCGATGATGGAGATGGGCGCGGTGACCGCAGAGGATCGGGGACGGCACGGGTGCATTCGATCTACAGGGGAGAGGAGAGGAGAACGGCGGCTCACCCCCGTTTGCAGGGGATCGTGGGCCGGCGAGGCTCGATGACGACCGTCGAAGGAGAGGCGGGGTGGGGCAGTCCGGCAAGGGCAGCTCCGAGCGGCGGCAATCCGGTGACGGGGTCCGGCGCATCGAGGCGGCGGCGGGACGGAGCAGGCGGCGGGGCACCGAAGACGGTGCAGTGTCGGGGTCGATGATAGGGCGAGGTGGCGCCGGCGATCCGGCGACGGTACACAACGGCGGGGGCAAAGGGGTCGGGGCTCGCTGCCCCGATCCAGTCGAGGGAGGGGAGAGAGGCGTGATGGATCGAGGGGAGTGGGGGAGAAACGTGGGGGAGTGGGGTTGGTTATCGCTAGGGTTTGGGTCGAGGTGGCGTTGTAGCAGGCCACAGAGGGGAAGGCTGGGCTAGCCGGTTGGCTACCTGGGCCAGTTTGCCCAGCGTGGGGGGTGTCTCTTTTCCCTTTTCAGTTTCTTTTATTTTTCCTTTTAATTTGTTTCTGTTTTCAATTTAGTAACCATTTTCAATTTAACTGTAAGCGAAATGAGTTTTGTTAGTTATGAGACTTGTCACATAACTCAAGCACATTATTTCTAGGAGTCACAAAAAGTTCGAGGCCAAAAGGAATTGCCTAACCATTTTTAAAAACTGAAAAGGCCAATTTAATTGTTGCTGGACCAAAAATTAATTCCCAATGGCATTTTGGGAATTCAAAAGAGGTTGGTTCCAACATGACAAATATCCAGGGATTATTTTCCAGCCTTTGAACATTTTCGTTTGCATGTTTGAGAAGTTTGAATTTTGGACTTTAGTTTGAACTTGAATTTGGATTGCGATTTGGATCAACCGAGGATAGTAACAGTAAGAGTGGTGACGTGGCACCATTAACTTGGGATTACTGTAGCTTAGTTATCCGGGCGTCACACGGTGTTCCGTTACGGTGGATGCCACGTGTCGGTCACCCTTGACGAAAGCACTTCTGTGACGCGCGATTTATCGTCATGGAAGTGGACACTTCTGTGATGATAATTTTGGTAATGTCATGGAACACTTCTACGACAGCACAGGTATGACTATCTTGATTCTGTCATAAATTTTTCATGGATGTACATGCATGACAAAAAACGTGACCTACTGTGACAAACACGTATCATCACGGAAGTGTATTTTTTTGTAGTATTCGTAATCGAAGGCACAACCAGGAAATTGTTGTGGCGAAGTACACCCTCGAGAACACGCCTGACAACAATGCTACAGGAAAACACTAGTTCACGACACATGGCGACAAGGACACAACAGCTGGATAATTTAGCAGTAGAACTCATCCTCGGGTATTCCAGTTCACACGGCATGACTTTGAGAACTTCATCTCCACCGTGGACCTGGTTCTAATTCAAACAGAAACCAAATACTTATTACTACATCTATTCAGAAATATAAGATGATTTTCGATATTTTACTCCAGATAAGACTACATATACGCACAGAAATGAGTGAACAAAGACACAAGAACATGTCTTCAAAGGCATGAGAGCAGAGGGATTACTTGCAATATCCATAACACAAGTTACTAAGGCTAATATACTATCTTCAAAGGTAGCATTGATGTTAATAAAGTAGTTGAAAGTAATCTATAAGAAATTAGTGTCAACCTCTCGCATGTTTTGGTTAAAAGAGGAATTTAGAACCGTCATTTGGCACACAAAAATCACATGCAAGATCACCAGAAAGTTGTACTACTAGTACTATTACTGCATGTTAGATGAAAAAACACGATCAAGATAGAGGAGAAGATCGTCAAGAAGATATATTACCTGGACTTGCTTAATGAGGGATCCCGAAGAGGGGGCCTTGGATAGGACGATGGCCTTGAGCTTGTCTGCGGTAGTCTCGGGGGGTGCTTGCACTTCTTTGTACCCTAAGCCTCGACAATTTTGGCCAGAGCCATAGACATCACTTCGGCCGGTGCTTCAGGGTCCATCAAGAAACAGTCAAATAGGAATAAAAGAAAATAAACCATAATCACAAACCCAAAAGAAGAAACGAGAGGGAGTTATAGGATCAGTCTCGGGGTTGCAAGACCGGGCCTTGGCCAGAATCAACACCATTGATGCGCTCACCTTTCCTTCTTTGGGAGAGAAGAACAATGGCAGAAGCAGGTCGGGGTTTTCTTGAAGAAATGAGGAACAAGATGAGGGAGAACGAGTTGTGGTTTTCTTCAAGAGAGGAAGCTAAGGGAGAAGAGCGAAATGATGGTTGCTTCGTCTGTCCAACTTACTACTGGAAAGGTGGGGGTTTTGTGATTTGACGGCTCACTGGGCATTACTGCGGCACTTCGATCGGGGTAGTCTACCATGCAGTTGGGCACTCTAGTACGAAGTAATTTAGTGCATGGCTAGTTGACCGCAATGCTGGTTGTCCCACGCGTCGGTGAAAGTGAGTGGCAAGATTCCCGATGACCGTCGAGGAAGATCCGCACCGTAGAGCATGTCCACTGTTTCTGAAGAAATAAAATGATTACAGCAAGCATTTCCACTCTTACGATGGAGGAGTGCGAAACACGGCAGCTGTCGGTGCATAAAAGGAGGGGTCCTATTTTGTACCCCTTTACTTGTGCACGGGCAGCTGGAGCCGCGCCTGCGGCCACACATAGCGGGGCAGAGGAAGGAAGCAAAGCCACAAGACAACCAGAGCAACACCAAGCAAGAAACACGAAGAGCAGAAGGGCGAGGTGAACTCCCCCGGCAAGGCCCTTGCCGGGGCGGCTTCCACAGCCCAGGCAAGAACCTTGCCGGGGCAACTTGCCCAACGCCAGTAGGGCTGCCACCCTTGAGCCTGAGAGTTCCGACGCCCTCAACCACATAGGAACCAAAGCTCGGGAGGCGCCTCCGTGGTGGCATGCAGATCTTTGTGAAGACCAAGAACATGCAAGATTAGATGAGAATCAGAAGACGAAGATCCTCGGCAGGATCCTTGCCGAGGATACCCACGACACCCCCCGGCAAGATCCTTGCCGGGGACGCCCACGACGTCGCGGCAAGACACTTGCCACATCCGCGGGGCCGTAGCCAGGCCCACATCTGCCAAGAATCCACCGCCGTTCCCATGCAGCTGCCAGCCTACCAACTAGGCGAGCACATGCGTGGCGACGTGCGGCCTCTAGGCCAACTCAGCAAGCACCTGCGTGGTGGCATGCAGATCTTCGTGAAGACTCTGCCACCGCACCAACTCAGCAGCCAGCTAGCCAGCATGGCGCTACATGCCTCGTCAGCTCGGACGCGCGTCGAAGCCAGGCGAGGCGGCGACAGCTGGGACGAGCTTCCTTGCCGTCCCCGATAAAGCAAGAAGGGCACGTCGGCAGCGCATTAAATGCGTTTGTCCCATGGTGCCAGGAGATAGGCTCGACTACTGTACAACTTTCCACCTCCTGTGTGCCACTGTGGCAGCCCCTTTCGACTATAAAAGGAGGACCGTGGTGTACTGAGGAAGGATTCGGATGTTTTGGACCCTGCATGCTTTGTAGCTAGTCCAAGAACACCAGATAAACATAAACCAGCAAGAGTAGGGTATTACGCATCACTTGCGGCCCGAACCTGGATAATCCCCCTGTGTTGATCTCACAATCCCGCTCTTTCCACAGCCCCGTGCCCGCCAACCGTAGCAAAAGGGATTCCTTGTGATCCCGTAGGTGTCGTTTCCCCCGACATCTTTGGCACGCCAGGTAGGGGGCGCAAGCCGTGGAAATCTGGTTTTGGAGCCGACGCGTCGACTCTTTCATGGGGATGGCTCGAAGGGAGAGGGTGACGTCGATCAGCCGCCCTCTGGTGCCGCCCGCAGCTTCGACAGCCATCCGCATGGCCCCGAAAAGCTAAGTCATGCAAAGTTTTGGCTAATTTCATTTATATAAGTCAGTCTTCCTCAGAAGATCTCATTCCTTGTATGGGAAACCTACACGCAATGGGACCCTTCCGCTATTGGCAACGCCCTTGTCTCTGTCTCGAGTCCGCTCGACAGTTCATGCGGCCGCGTTGAGGGCGGCAAGGTGGCCTACCTGCTACTAGCAGCGCTCTTGTCCTGTTCCGAGTCCGCTCGACAGGTCAAGCGACCGCGCTGGGGCGGCAAGGTGGTTTGCCCGGCAGCAAGCGCCCTCCCGGCAGGGTGCTAAGGATCCGTCCTCAAAGCACCACGACACGGGTTTACGCGCCGGGAGCCTTATCTCACCAAGCGTAGGGTGCAAACATACAAAGAAAGATCTAACGGGAAGATAGCATGCGTGATATTGAAGTAGTGCAGAGTTATATTATATCAAATAATCGCTGTGGTTCTAACTTAAGATAAAATTGTCTTGGTCTTGAACTCGCAACGGCGACGAGAAACGGGGTGCCTAGTCCCGGCGCTGGCCCTCCACCCTCTCAATTCCATCGACGCAGTCGATGATGGGCTTGATACGCTCCTTGAGCACCGCGAGGTCCGCCTCCTCCGGCAAGCTCTCCAACGCGTTGGCAAAGTTGACGGTGGGGTTCCAGAACGCCACCTTGGTAAGCACCTTGGTCAGGGTGCCCCGGCAAAGCCTCCGGGACTCGTTGGCCAGATAAGTTGCCCGGTTGGAGCGGAGCTGCTCCAGGGCTCCAAGAACGCCTGATACGTCTCCAACGTATCTATAATTTTTGATTGTTCCATGCTATTGTATATTCTGTTTTGGATGTTTAATGGGCATATTTATACACTTTTATATTATTTTTGGGACTAACCTATTAACCGGAGGCCCAGCCCAAATTGCTGTTTTTTTGCCTATTTCAGAGTTTCGCAGAAAAAGAATATCAAACAGAGTCCAAACGGAATGAAACCTTCGGGAACGTGATTTTTGGAGCAAACGTGATCCAGAGGGCTTGGAGTCTACGTAAAGTAATCAACGAGGAGACCACGAGGTAGGGGGCGCGCCCACCTCCCCCAGGCGCGCCGTCCACCCTCGTGGAGCCCGCGTTGCTCCACCGATGTACTTCTTCCTCCTATATATATCTCCGTACCCCCAAACCATCAGAGGCATCCACGAAAACCTAGTTCCACCGCCGCAACCTTCTGTACCTGTGAGATCCCATCTTGGGGCCTTTTCTGGCATCCTGCCGGAGGGGGCATTGATCATGGAGGGCTTCTACATCAACACCATAGCCTCTCCGATGATGTGTGAGTAGTTTACCTCAGACCTTTGGGTCCATAGTTATTAGCTAGATGGCTTCTTCTCTCTCTTTGATCTCAATACAAAGTTCTCCTCGATTCTCTTAGAGATCTATTCGATGTAATCTTCTTTTGCGGTGTGTTTGTTGAGACCGATGAATTGTGGGTTTATGATCAAGATTATCTATGAACAATATTTGAATCTTCTCTGAATTATTTTATGTATGATTGGTTATCTTTGCAAGTCTCTTCGAATTATCAGTTTGGTTTGGCCTACTAGATTGATCTTTCTTGCAATGGGAGAAGTGCTTAGCTTTGGGTTCAATCTTGCGGTGTCCTTTCCCAGTGACAGCAGGGGTAGCAAGGCACGTATTGTATTGTTGCCATCGAGGATAACAAGATGGGGTTTATATCATATTGCATGAGTTTATCCCTCTACATCATGTCATCATACTTAAAGAATTACTCTGTTCTTATGAACTTAATACTCTAGATGCATGCTGGATAGCGATCGATGTGTGGAGTAATAGTAGTGGACGCGGAATCGTTTCGGTCTACTTGTCGCGGATGTGATGCCTATATACATGATCATACCTAGATATTCTCATAATTATGTTCAATTCTATCAATTGCTCGACAGTAATTTGTTCACCCACCGTAATACTTATGCTATCTTGAGAGAAGCCACTAGTGAAACCTATGGCCCCCAGGTCTATTTTCCATCATATTAATCTTCCAACACTTAGCTATTTTTATTACCTTTTATTTTACTTTGCATCTTTCTTTCTCTTTATCATAAAAATACCAAAAATATTATCTTATCATATCTAGCAGATCTCACTCTCGTAAGTGACCATGAAGGGATTGACAACCCCTTTATCGCGTTGGTTGCGAGGTTCTTATTTGTTTGTGTAGGTGCGAGGGACTTGTGCGTGGCCTCCTACTGGATTGATACCTTGGTTCTCAAAAACTGAGGGAAATACTTACGCTACTTTGTTGCATCACCCTTTCCTCTTCAAGGGAAAAACCAACGCAGTGCTCAAGAGGTAGCAACGCCCTTGAAGAATAGGGTTAGTTTGGCATTGGGACTCACGTTCGGCTCCGGGGCGTACCTCACGTTCGGCATCCCCATGGCAGCCAGCTTCGTGGTGGTCCTGCAGGGACATCGGCGAGGCGGCTGACCCAACAGTTTATGCCCTCCGCGTACTCCTTGTGTTCGGCGGCCTCATTCCTCTGCAACTGCCTCTCCTCCACCAGGTCCTTGGTCAGGGTCTCTTCCCGGGCCCTGACCTCCGAAAGCGTCCCCTCAAGACCCTCCAGCTTCAGCTTCAGGTCTTTGATGGAGTCGTTGGCCTTGGAGAGCAGCTCAGACTTGCCAAGGACTACGGCCTGCACCTCCACCAAAGCACCGTTGATCGTGTCCTTCTCCTTCACCAGCTCCAGGACCTGTTTCTTCAGCCCATCCCGCTCCACCTCCAGCTCCTTCACCTTGCCGGCATGGACTAGGGCTTGAGCATTGAGTGTCTCTGCTCCAGCTCCTGAGTCCGCTGCGCGACGAGCTTCTCAACCTCCTCATCCTTGCCGCAGAGTGTGGCGGCGAGCGCCTCCTCACGAGTGGCAAGGTCCTCCTCCTGGGAGTTCAGCTTGGCCTGGTGTTGTTGCCAAGCGGCCTCGTCCTTGGCGGTCTGTTCCTTCGCCGCCTCCTGGGCTTTCTCGACATCGGCCTGCTTCCGGATGAGCTCCTGTTTGCGCTCAGCCAGCAGATCCTAGGCAACCTTCAGTTCTTCGTGGGCCTGGCGGAACCAGGCCTGCGTCTTGGGGACGCGCCCCTCGAGATCCGCCTCCGCCTTGTCCACCGTCGCCATCCTAGATTTCGCCTTGTCCAGGCGGGCACGGTGAAGTGCCTGGAGCCTCTGGAAGTTGGTGCTCATGGCCCGAATGAGCTACTCCTCTTGGGAACCGCCGCCACCGGCGCTTGGTTCGTCAACAACCTCAAGCCCGGCGTCAGCGAGCACCTTGTCATCGAACACTCCCCCTCGGTGGGCGCCCTGGTGCTCACCGTCCCTGGGAGGTGGACGAACAGGTCGTCACCCACCTTCAAGTACTTGCCCGAGCCAGAGGCAGCAGAGGAGGAAGGTTGGTCATCAACCACTCCATCCCCGGTAGGCCCCTTGTCGGCCTCCTCAGCAGCAGCCTTGCTGGCCTCCCCGGCAGCGGCCTTGTCGGCCTCCCCGGCAGGCCCCTTGGCGGCCTCTTCAGTGGCAGTCTTGGCGGCCTCCTCGGCGGCGATCTTGTCGGCCTCGGCCTCGGCGTCCCTGGCGACCTCCTCGATGACGGTGTCAATGTCCTCCCGGTCCGCCGAGGAAGGGTCTGGATACCAAGAGGGGGAATGAGACGGATCCAAGGTCAAGGTTCAATAAGAAAAAGAAAGAACGGGGATGGGAAACAAACGACTTACCCACACCGGGCTGGGAAGAAGTGGCGCCCTCCCCGCCAGCATTCGTTGCCGGGGCAGAACCCCCGGCACCCAAGTTCGCCTCCTCCTCCTCCATATGCGTGGGCTCGGTGGTGGATGCCCTTGCCCGGTTCCTATTTGTTTGTGTAGGTGCGAGTGACTTGTGCGTGGCCTCCTACTGGATTGATACCTTGGTTCTCAAAAACCGAGGGAAATACTTACGCTACTTTGCTGCATCACCCTTTCCTCTTCAAGGGAAAAACCAACGCAGTGCTCAAGAGGTAGCAAGAAGGATTTCTGGCGCCGTTGCCAGGGAGGTGAGCGCCAAGTCAAGTCAAGATTTGACTCCCAACAACAAGCCATTTCTGGCGCCGTTGCCGGGGAGTCTACGCAAAAGTCAACATACCAAGTACCCATCACAAACCCTTATCCCTCGCATTACATTATTTGCCACTTGCCTCTCGTTTTCCTCTCCCCCACTTCACCCTTGCCGTTTTATTCGCCGTCTCTTTCCGTTCGCCTCTTTCTCGCTTGCTTCTTGTTTGCTTGTGTGTTGGATTGCTTGTTTGTCACGATGTCTCCACCTAGATTCGGTGATCTTCACAAAAGGTTAGAGGAGATTGAAAACAATGTCAGAAACTTCATGACTTCACAATTTGAGCATAATAATTTCTTTAGAAACGAGCTTAAGGAACAAAAAGGCTTTATGGGATACATGAATAAAGAGCTCGATGATATGTCTAAGGAATTTTATGGTTTGAAATCTCAGATTGCTCATCTTGAGAAACTAATTGCTGAAATCTCGGATAAGCAGGCCACCTTAGTTAATAAGATGGCCGCTAAACCGGAAGAATTTCATGAGAATAAAGATGAAGATCTAAAAGTTATTGATGTGTCCCCTATTAAATCTCTGTTTTGCAATATGAATCTTGATAATGATGGGACTGAAGATGAACCACCTTTACCTAGAAGGCGTTCCAAAAATTCGGAGTTTTTAGATCTTGATGCAAAAATTGGTAAAAGTGGGACAGAAGAGGTCAAAACTTTAGATATCAATGAACCCACCATCTTGGATTTCAAGGAATTTAATTATGATAATTGCTCTTTGATAGATTGTATTTCCTTGTTGCAATCCTGCTAAATTCTCTGCATGCTTATAGTCAAAATAAAGCTTTTACTAAACATATCGTTGATGCTTTAATGCAATCTTATGAAGAAAAACTTGAGTTGGAAGTTTCTATCCCTAGAAAACTTTATGATGAGTGGGAACCAACTATTAAAATTAAAATTAAAGATCATGAATGCTATGCTTTGTGTGATTTGGGTGCTAGTGTTTCCACGATTCCAAAAACTTTATGTGATTTGCTAGGATTCCGTGAATTTGATGATTGCTCTTTAAACTTGCACCTTGCGGATTCCACTATTAAGAAACCTATGGGAAGAATTAATGATGTTCTTATTGTTGCAAATAGGAACTATGTGCCCGTAGATTTTATTGTTCTTGATATAGATTGCAATCCTTCATGTCCTATTATTCTTGGTAGACCTTTCCTTAGAACGATTGGTGCAATCATTGATATGAAGGAAGGAAATATTAGATTCCAATTTCCGTTAAGGAAAGGCATGGAACACTTCCCTAGAAAGAAAATTAAATTTCCATATGAATCTATTATGAGAGCCACTAATGGATTGCCTACCAAAGATGGCAATACCTAGATCTATCCGTGTTTTTATGCCTAGCTAGGAGCGTTAAACGATAGCGCTTGTTGGGAGGCAACCCAATTTTATTTTTAGTTTTTTTCTTTTTGCTTCTGTTTAGGAATAAATATTTGATATAGCCTCTGTTTAGATTTGTTTTTATGTTTTAATTAGTGTTTGTGCCAAGTTAAACCTATAGGATCTTCTTGGATGATAGTTATTTGATCTTGCTGAAAATTCCAGAAACTTTCTGTTCACGAAAACAATTGTTAAAAATCACCAGAACGTGATAAAATATTGATTCCAATTGCAGCAGATCATTAAAAAAAATTCTAGGTCGTCCTATTTTGGTAGAATTTTTGGAGTTCCAGAAGTTTAAGTTAGTTACAGATTACTACAGACTGTTCTGTTTTTGACAGATTCTGTTTTCCTGTGTTGTTTGCTTATTTTGATGAATCTATGGCTAGTAAAATAGTTTATAAACCATAGAGAAGTTGTAATAAAGTAGGTTTAACACCAATATAAATAAATAATGAGTTCAATACAGTACCTTGAAGTGGTGTTTTTGTTTTCTTTCGCTAACGGAGCTCACGAGATTTTCTGTTAAGTATTGTGTTGTGAAGTTTTCAAGTTTTGGGTAAAGATTTGATGGAGTATGGATCAAGGGGTGGAAAGAGCCTAAGCTTGGGGATTCCCATGGCACCCCAAGGTAATCTAAGGACACCAACAAGCCTAAGCTTGGGGATGCCCCGGAAGGCATCCCCTCTTTCGTCCTCATCCATCGGTAACTTTACTTGGAGCTATATTTTTATTCACCACATGATATGTGTTTTGCTTGGAGCGTCTTGTATGATTTGAGTCTTTATTTGTTAGTTTGCCACAATCATCCTTGCTGTACACACCTTTTGAGAGAGACACACATGATTCGGAGTTTGTTAGAATACTCTATGTGCTTCACTTATATCTTTTGAGCTATATAGTTTTTGCTCTAGTGCTTCACTTATATCTTTTAGAGCACGGCGGTGGTCATATTTTATAGAAATTATTGATCTCTCATGCTTCACTTATATTATTTTGAGAGTCTTAAACAGCATGGTAATTTGCTTTAATCATGAAATTAATCTTCTATATTGAGTTCACTAAATATCATAAGAAGTTAGATACTTGATAAGTGTTTTGAGATATAAAGGTGGTAATATTAGAGTGTGCTAGTTGAGTAATTGTGAAATTGAGAAATACTTGTGTTAAAGTTGGCAAGTCCCGTAGCATGCACGTATGGTAAAAGTTGTGTAACAATTTTAACACATAGGTGTTCTTTTATTGCTTTCCTTATGAGTGGCGGTCGGGGACGAGCGATGGTCTTTTCCTACCAATCTATCCCTCTAGGGGCATGCGTAGTAGTACTTTGCTTCAAGGGCTAATAAACTTTTGCAATAAGTATATGAGTTCTTTATGACTAATGTGAGTCCATGGATTATACGCACTCTCAACCTTCCCCAATTTTCTAGCCTCTATGGTACCGCGCATTGCCCTTTCTCACATTGAGAGTTGGTGCAAACTTCGCCGGTGCATCCAAACCCCGTGATATGATACGCTCTATCACACATAAGCCTCCTTATATCTTCCTCAAAACATCCACCATACCTACCTATTATGGCATTTCCATAGCCATTCCGAGATATATTGCCATGCAACTTTCCACCGTTCCCTTTATTATGACACGTTTCATCATTGTCATATTGCTTTGCATGATCATGTAGTTGACATTGTATTTTGTGGCAAAGCCACTATTCATAATTTTTTCATACATGTCACTCTTGATTCATCGCATATCACGGTACACCGCCGAAGGCATTCACATAGAGTCATATTTTGTTCTAAGTATTGAGTTGTAATTGTTGAGTTGTAAGTAATAAAAGTGTGATGATCATCATTATTAGAGCATTGTCCCATGTGAGGAAAGGATGATGGAGACTATGATTCCCCCACAAGTCGGGATGAGATTCCGGACTAAATTAAAAAAAAGGAGGCCAAAGAAAAAAAAGAAGGCCCAAAGAAAAAAAAGGAAAAAAAATGAGAGAAAAAGAGAGAAGGGACAATGTTACTATCCTTTTCCACACTTGTGCTTCAAAGTAGCACTATGATTTTCATGATAGAGAGTCTCCTATGTTGTCACTTTCATATACTAGTGGGAATTTTTCATTATAGAACTTGTCTTGTATATTCCAATGATGGGCTTCCTCAAAATGCCCTAGGTCTTCGTGAGCAAGCGAGTTGGATGCACACCCACTTAGTTTCTTTTGTTGAGCTTTCATATATTTATAGCTCTAGTGCATCTGTTGTATGGCAATCCCTACTCCTCTCATTGACATCAATTGATGGGCATATCCATAGCCTATTGATTAGCCTCGTCAATGTGAGACTTTCTACCTTTTTTGTCTTCTCTCATAACCCCCATCATTATACTTTACTCCACCCATAGTGCTATATCCATGGCTTGCGCTCATGTATTGCGTAAGAGTTGAAAAGGCTGAAGCGCATTAAAAGTATGAACCAATTGCTCGGCTTGTCATCGGGGTTATGCATGATGAGAACATTTGTCTGACAATATTGAAACATAGCCTAACTATATGATTTTGTAGGGATAAGCTTTCTTTGGCTATGTTATTTTGATAAAACATAATTGCTTGGTTAGCATGTTCGAAGTATTATTGTTTTTATGTCAATATTAAACTTTTATCTTGAATCTTTCGGACCTAAATATTCATGCCACAATAAGAGATTTACATTAAGAAGTATGCCAAGAAGCATTCCACATCAAAAATTCTATTTTTACCATTTACCTACTCGAGGACGAGCAGGAATTAAGCTTGGGGATGCTTGATACGTCTCCAACGTATCTATATTTTTGATTGTTCCATGCTATTATATATTCTGTTTTGGATGTTTAATGGGATTATTTATACACTTTTATATTATTTTTGGGACTAACCTATTAACCGGAGGCCCAGCCCAAATTGCTGTTTTTTTGCCTATTTCAGAGTTTCACAGAAAAAGAATATCAAACGGAGTCCAAACGGAATGAAACCTTCGGGAACGTGATTTTTGGAACAAACGTGATCCAGAGGACTTGGAGTCTACGTAAACTAATCAACGAGGAGAGCACGAGGTAGGGGGCGCGCCCACCTCCCCCAGGCGCGCCCTCCACCCTCGTGGGGCCCGCGTTGCTCCACCGACGTACTTCTTCCTCCTATATATATCTCCGTACCCCCAAACCATCAGAGGCATCCACGAAAACCTAGTTCCACTGCCGCAACCTTCTGTACCCGTGAGATCCCATCTTGGGGCCTTTTCCGGCGTCTTGCCGGAGGGGGCATTGATCACGGAGGGCTTCTACATCAACACCATAGCCTCTCCGATGATGTGTAAGTAGTTTACCTCAGACCTTCGGGTCCATAGTTATTAGCTAGATGGCTTCTTCTCTCTCTTTGGATCTCAATACAAAGTTCTCCTCGATTCTCTTGGAGATCTATTCGATGTATTCTTTTACGGTGTGTTTGTTGAGACCGATGAATTGTGGGTTTATGATCAAGATTATCTATGAACAATATTTGAATCTTCTCTGAATTCTTTTATGTATGATTGGTTATCTTTGCAAGTCTCTTCGAATTATCAGTTTGGTTTGGCCTACTAGATTGATCTTTCTTGCAATGCGAGAAGTGCTTAGCTTTGGGTTCAATCTTGCGGTGTCCTTTCCCAGTGACAGCAGGGGCAGCAAGGCA
Organism: Aegilops tauschii subsp. strangulata; assembly: GCF_002575655.3. Taxonomy (NCBI): domain Eukaryota; kingdom Viridiplantae; phylum Streptophyta; class Magnoliopsida; order Poales; family Poaceae; genus Aegilops; species Aegilops tauschii. The sequence continues at coordinate 95,323,173 of NC_053038.3, forward strand.
CGTATTGTATTGTTGCCATCGAGGATAACAAGATGGTGTTTATATCATATTGCATGAGTTTATCCCTCTACATCATGTCATCATACTTAAAGCATTATTCTGTTCTTATGAACTTAATACTCTAGATGCATGCTGGATAGCGGTCGATGTGTGGAGTAATAGTAGTAGATGCAGAATCGTTTCGGTGTACTTGTCGCGGACGTGATGCCTATATACATGATCATACCTAGATATTCTCATAATTATGCTCAATTCTATCAATTGCTCGACAGTAATTTGTTCACCCACCGTAATACTCATGCTATCTTGAGAGAAGCCACTAGTGAAACCTATGGCCCCCGGGTCTATTTTCCATCATATTAATCTTCCAACACTTAGCTATTTTTATTGCCTTTTATTTTACTTTGCATCTATATTTCTCTTTATAATAAAAATACCAAAAATATTATCTTATCATATCTAACAGATCTCACTCTCGTAAGTGACCGTGAAGGGATTGACAACCCCTTTGTCACGTTGGTTGCGAGGTTCTTATTTGTTTGTGTAGGTGTGAGGGACTTGTGCGTGGCCTCCTACTGGATTGATACCTTGGTTCTCAAAAACTGAGGGAAATACGTACGCTACTTTGCTGCATCACCCTTTCCTCTTCAAGGGAAAAACCAACGCAGTGCTCAAGAGGTAGCAACGCCCTCGAAGAACATGGTTAGTTTGGCATTGGTACTCACGTTCGGCTCCGGGGCGTACCTCACGTTCGGCATCCCCATGGCAGCCAGCTTCGTGGTGGTCCTACCGGCGACGTCGGCGAGGTGGCTGACCCAACGGTTTATGCCCTCCGCGTACTCCTTGTGTTCCACGACCTCATTCCTCCGCAGCTGCCTCTCCTCCACCAGGTCCTTGGTCAGGGTCTCTTCCTGGGCCCTGACCTCCGAAAGCGTCCCCTCAAGACCCTCAAGTTTCAGCTTCAAGTCTTTGATGGAGTCGTTGGCCTTGGAGGGTAGCTCAGCCTTGCCGAGGACTGCGGCCTGCGCCTCCACCAAAGCGCCGTTGATCGTGTCCTTCTCCTTCGCCAGCTCCAGGACCTGTTTCTTCAGCCCATCCCGCTCCACCTCCAGCTCCTTCGCCTTGCCGGCATGGACCAGGGCTTGAGCATTGACTGCCTCTGCTCCAGCTCCTGAGTCCGCTGCGTGACGAGCTTCTCAACCTCCTCATCCTTGCCGCGGAGTGTGGCGGCGAGCGCCTCCTCACGAGCGGCAAGGTCCTCCTCCTGGGAGTTCAGCTCGGTCTGGTGCTGGTGCCAAGCGGCCTCGTCCTTGGCGGCCTGTTCCTTCGCCGCCTCCTGGGCTTTCTCGACATCGGCCTGCTTCAGGATGAGCTCCTGTTTGTGCTCAGCCAGCAGATCCTGGGCAACCTTCAGTTCTTCGTGGGCCTAACGGAACCATGCATGCATCTCGGGGACGCGCCCCTCGAGATCCGCCTCCGCCTTGTCCACCGCCGCCATCCAGGATTTCGCCTTGTCCAGGCGGGCACGGTGAAGTGCCTGGAGCCTCTGGAAGTTGGTGCTCATGGCCCGAAGGAGCTACTCCTCTTGGGAACCGCCACCACCGGTGCTCGGTTCGTCAATGACCTCAAGCCCGGCGGCGGCGAGCACCTCGTCATCGAACACCTCCCCCTCGGTGGGCGCCCTGGTGCTCGCCGTCCCTGGGAGGTGGATGAACAGGTCGTCGCCCACCTTCAAGTACTTGCCCGAGCCAGAGGCAGCAGAGGAGGAAGGTTGGTCGTCAACCACTCCATCCCCGGTAGGCCCCTTGCCGGCCTCCTCAGCAGCAGCCTTGCCGGCCTCCCCGGCAGGCCCCTTGGCGGCCTCTTCAGCGGCAGTCTTGGCGGCCTCCTCGGCGGCGATATTTTCGGCCTCGGCCTCGGCCTCGGCGTCCCCGGCGACCTCCTCGATGATGGTGTCAATGTCCTCCCGGTCCGCCGAGGAAGGGTCTGGATACCAAGAGGGGGAATGAGACGGAGCCAAGGTCAAGGTTCAATAACAAAAAGAAAGAACGGGGATGGGAAACAAACGACTTACCCACACCGGGCTGGGAAGAAGTGGCGCCCTCCCCGCCAGCATTTGTTGCTGGGGCAGAACCCCCGGCACCTAAGTTCACCTCCTCCTCCTCCATATGCGTGGGCTCAGTGGTGGATGCCCTTGCCAGGGACGCCCCTCGGGGCGGCGTAGTCGAGAGGGGCGACGTGTTGGGGGTGGCCCTCGGTGGCTCCTCCTGCTGCCGTTCTTCTCCTGCAAACCCGGCAAGATCAGCATCAAGGATTCACACCCCAAAGTTCATCAATGGAGGAGTGAGTGATGAGCTTACGCTGGGGGCTGAAGCGGGGGCTATGCCGGGGGCTGCTATCCGGGCTGCTATCCACCAGCAATGGCTTATGCGAAGTACCCGCCGGGGGCTTGTCGCCCGTCGAGGCCTTGGCCCTCTTCGCCACCCTTTGGGCCAGCGTCTCCACGTCCCTGTGAAGATAACATCAAATCAAAGAAGGATAACACATGAGTAAAGTCAGGAGATGATGTGGGGGGCGAAATACTTTCTCTTCCTCCACCTCCTCCTCCACTAGCTTCCTCTTCCTCGCCGGGCTAAAAGATCCGAGGTCAAACTCGGCCTCCAAGGTGCTGTCCGAAGGGGAAGGAGATGGGGTCTAGTACCGCTTGGACGAGGAAGAAGCGGTTGCTGTCCTCTTCACCACCGCGGCCTTCACCGCCTTCTTTGCTGTCACGGCCTTCCTCGCCCTCGTCTCGCGCATGAGCTGCCCCTGGGCCGGCTGCCGCTGCATGGTCCTGCCGGGCCGGACCGGCTCACCAGAGCTGTCCTGCCGCAGGACGCGCTGCCTCCCGGCGTCCCAGGGGTCGTTCACCTCGACCTCCTCTTGGGACGACTTGTCGCCTGCATCTTCAACAAGGGGGGCCTCGGCGTTGACGCCGCTGGCCTCCCCGGCAGACTCCGCCCACTGGGCGAGCTCCCTCTCCTCCGCGGCCGCATCGACCTCGTCCTCCACGCCGACGGCGCTGCTGGCCTCCCTGGCGAGCGCTGCCTCCGCCTCCCTGGCGGCGATGTAGTCCAGCTCCTCCTTGGTGGTATCCTGGATGAGCAGCGGTTCATCGCAGACATAAGCCTCCAACAAAGTGTCAAAGAACTCCTGCACCTTCTCCGCTGGCGGCTCGGCCCAGGCCGGGTCAAGGCCATGCGCGTTGAGGTCCGGCATCATGGCGATGATGGCGGACTGGCGAGAGTTGTTGCTCAGCGGGACCACTCCCGCCGGCAACCCAAACAGGGGCCCCTTGACGGCCTTCCCGGACTTCGCGGCCCTGCCGGTCCTCTCAGCCCTGCCGTCGTTGTTCAGGTCGAGCTGAAACAACCTTTGACAGAAATGGGGATGCCCCATCACGGTGAAGTTATGCTTCAGGCCAGGGCGGAGCCTCATGACGTCGGCCGCATTCCTGAAGTCCTAGGCCGGCCTCCCCTTGTTGTGCAGCGGGGCGATTCAGCGACGGATGAAGTCCGCCCAAATCATCTCGAGAGTGATCCCGACCGTGGTGAGGCGATGGATCCTAGTGGTGGCGATCGAAAGCTTCTTGTCGTTGGCGTCGAGGTCGCTCCAGTCTTGGCGGCGGGTCGGCGGGCTCTGACGAACCCGGCAGAACTCCTGCGGGTCCTTCTCCTCGATCCAGCACCACCGGCCCCACCACTCGTCCCACCTCTCCTTCTGGGCACCCTCCGGGTACATGCCTTTCTCCTGGGTCCTCAGGATCCAGGCGATGCTCCCAGAGATGGCGCCCCCTGGTTGGAGGCGAGGGTAGAAGTAGTGGCGGAAGAGCGTCGTGCTGGGGAGCACCCCGGCAAAGCCCTCGCAGAGGTGGGCAAAGAGAGCCATGCACGCCACGGCATTCGGCGTGAGATCCAAAAGATGGAAGCCGTAGGTGTGCATGACGTCATTGAAGAAGTCAGAGAAAGGGGGCAGAGCCCCTCCACAGGGGCAAGAAGAAGTTCTTGAGGTGGACCGCGTCGACCGTCGACGGGAAGTAGGCGAGCTGCGTCCGCCGCACCGCCGACTAGCTCTCCGGCGCCTCCTTCTCCCCGGCATCCTTGGCCGCTCCCTTGCCCCTGCTGGTTTTGGGCGCCATGGCAGCTGGGAGGGGGCGAAGGATCAAGAGCAATGGGGGCGCAGCGGCAGCAAGCAGAGGCAAGGAGTTTGAATCTTTCGCCTAAGGAAGAAGAGAGGAACGGCGGTTCCGAGATTGGAAGAGGCGTAGAGGGTAAATGAGCAGCGCGCCTGCGGTTTTTCCTTTTTTATGGGGAAGGCGTGGGCCACCTCTTTACCATTTACTACGATGTGACGCATGAGGGCAGCAACCGCCCCACGCGTGACCCCCACGTCACGCATGACCCCCACGTCGCGCATTAAACGCGGGTCGTGGGGAAGTGCAACGAGCGAGGGAGTTACTGTGGTAAAACTCGGCCCCGCATGCCCGCACACCGTTTTGGGCCTAGCCCAACAACGCGTCACACTTATATGTGGCCCAGGCCCGGGGGCTCCTGTCGGTGCACAAAAGGAGGGGTCCTATTTTGTACCCCTTTACTTGTGCGCGGGCAGTTGGAGCCGCGCCTGCGGCCACACTTAGCGGGGCAGAGGAAGGAAGCAAAGCCACAAGACAACCAGAGCAACACCAAGCCAGAAACACAAAGAGCCGAAGGACGAGGTGAACTCCCCCGGCAAGGCCCTTGCAGGGGCGGCTTCCACAGCCCCGGCAAGAACCTTGCCGGGGCAACTTGCCCAACGCCAGCAAGGCTGCCACCCTTGAGCCTGAGAGTTCCAACGCCCTCAACTACATAGGAACCAAAGCTCGGGAGGCGCCTCTGTGGTGGCATGCAGATCTTTGTGAAGACCAAGAACATGCAAGATTAGATGAGAATCAGAAGATGAAGATCCTCGACAGGATCCTTGCCGAGGATACCCACGAGACCCCCTCGGCAAGATCCTTGTCGGGGACGCCCACGACGCCGCGGCAAGACCCTTGCCGAGGACATCCGCGGGGCCGCAGTCAGGCCCACATCTGCCAAGACTCCACCACCGTTCCCATGCAGCTGCCAGCCCACCAACTAGGCGAGCACCTGCGCGGCGACGTGCGGCCTCTAGGCCAACTCAGCAAGCACCTGCGTGGTGGCATGTAGATCTTCGTGAAGACTCTGCCACCCCACCAACTCAGCAGGCAGCCAGCCAGCATGGCGCTACACACCTGTCAGCTCGGACGCGCGTCGAAGCCAGGCGAGGCGGCGACAGCTGGGATGAGCTTCCTTGCCGTCCCCGATAAAGCAAGAAGGGCACGTCGGCAGCGCATTAAATGTGTTTGTCCCATGGTGCCAGGAGATAGGCTCGACTACTGTACAACTTTCCACCTCCTGTGTGCCACTGTGGCAGCCCCTTTCGACTATAAAAGGAGGCCCGCGGCATACCGAGGAAGGATTCGGATGTTTTGGACCCTACACGCTTTGTAGCTAGTCCAAGAACACCAGATAAACATAAACCAGCAGGAGTAGGGTATTACACATCACTTGCGGCTCGAGCCTGGATAATCCCCCTGCGTTGATCTCTCAATCCCGCTCTTTCCACAGCCCCGCGCCCGCCAACCGTAGCAAAAGGGATTCCTCGTGATCCTGTAGGTGTCGTTTCCCCCGACAGCAGCCACTTGAACTTACATAGTGCTCCTACTACTAGGCATGTGCAGTTGTTCATACGTCAGTACTACATAATCTTGTCGCTAGTGTAGTAAGATATGACGATAGCAAATGATGTTGGGCGCATGTCAACTATATGAACAATACTGTAACATACCCCTTTTTGACTGTCTGGTCGAGAATGAATGGTGAGATCAATGTTAATAGAACTAGGTCTACAGCGCACGGAGAGTACGGTGCTATAGTACTCCACGGAACATGAACCATATGAAGCACGAATCAGTGTTAGGCAAGGTGTATGAAGGGTGCATGGGATGGGAGCAAAAGTTCCCTTCTCGACCCACTTTTGGGTGTTTGGCAGAGTGCATGAAGGGTGCATGAGTCCACACTAGTAGGTTAATACAAATACACTAGGAGCATGTATGAAGAGGGGTGCTAAGATGAGCATGCACAAAGAGGGAACAACTATATTGAGATGAGAATGCAGCCAAACACACCCACACGCTTTATGCTACAGTGACTGATTTGCACCGTCTGAGTTTGATCCAACGGTCATGTTGCGCCGAGACATGGACATGCCCATGCAGAGGACGCCTAAACACCACCAAAGTCCCTCTGCTTCTCGAGGCGCACGACATTGGTGATGCAGGGTGCCACCGCCCATAGAGCCCGCTCCTGGTCGATGGGAGCCAGCTCGTCAAAGACGACATCCAATGGCACGAATGGATTCCGGAAACGGAGCCCTGAGAGAATTCGCCCGGCAATGACGACGGCAGCCCGCAACCCCTCCTTGTCTAGCTCCGCCCCACCATCGCGCGGAGACGGCTCAGCTCCTTAGAGATATAGGTGAAGAAGGAGACCAGGTCAGGAAGCCGCGGCTCGTTGAAGTCACCGGGGTGGTCGAACGGGTTTAGCCTGACGCCTGGCATGGTTGCGCTACCACGACGGTAGGCATCGCGCAGCCACAACACGTGCATGGCAACATGGTCAACGAAGTGGTTGAGGCGATCCTGGACCTCGTCATGATCAGCCCGCTCGCGCTCCAGCCGGCTCGCCTGACCGCCTATCGGATCTCCCGCTTTCTGCAGCAACGCCGCCAACACCTCGAGCATCTTTATGGTGGACGCCTGCCGCTTTTGAAGCTCTGTGAACTCCAACACATAAAGGAGGAGCATGGAACTCCTCTCCTCCTTGAGCTCACAGAACTCCACGTCCTTGGCCCAGAGCTCCGTATCCTTGGCCTCGAGCTCCTGTGACAGGCGCCTCACCTCAGACCCCGTGATTTGGTGCGCCACAATGGAACCAGGTAGAAGTAATGGGGAGAGGAAGCAAAGGGGGCGAAACGGCTGAATGGCAATGCAATCTACGGGAAGGCGGAGGGAGCCAGCCGAGGAGCGGGGTGAATCTTTTGGTTTTCACAATGGGAGAACACCCGTCGACGACTTTTCACATCAGGGAGCAGTGGGTTTTACAGGCGGAGTCATCATGACTAATTGCTGCCGCGCCTGCTCCCGTCAATCAAAAAAATAAAAATCCCGCCGCACCCAAAGACCAGGGCAACGCCGCTGTGGATATTTAAACTTACCTGCCAGCAAGGAGATAAAAAAGGGGTGAAAAAACAAATGTGGCGGCGGCCTAGCTAATCGGTCACACTAGCCCAACTAGCTAGCCACCGTGCTTCACTGATGTACTCGGCGGAAAGGTGATCTTTCGTGATTTGACGACTCATTTACTTGCTTCGGCGCTACGACCGAGGAGGACCCAGAAAACGTGCGGTAGGGCGTCCCACGTCTCGACAAGGAAGAAAATATGTGTGCACCACCCGAGAGGACCCAGAAACCGCGCGGTAGGGTGTGCCACGTCTCGGCTTGGAGGAAAAATGTCCGTTTAAAAATATACTGTATCAGACATACTACCTATGGTTCGACCTCGGGACCCAGCCGGTCGCCCGAAAACACCCCACTAGCCACACAGCTTCATCATGCTAACGTGGCACGGAGGATAGGTGTGGTTAGCTCCGTCTCGACCAGCCACAACGTCTCTTGTTCTAGGCGATTCTTCTATTTTCCAAGCTTTTTTAGTTATAATAACACCACGGCAAGCTCGCGCCACTCTTCATGTGTGCCCGTGCATCTAAAGGTTAGACGATGGAGAGGAGAGAGAGATCACAGACATGGGACCCACCAGTAAGTGAGTCAACGGTCATGCACGTGTTGACGAGCCACTCCCTCTACTCTACTCAACGTAATACTGTATAAAATCAAGTTAAGGGACAAAGCCAACAATCGTTGTTGTTTCGGCTATCGACTTACGCTTTGTAGTCCAGGTTGCTAGTTCGAATCTTGTATTTTAGATTTGCTAGTTTTAGGTCCAAATTTGATCAATTACAAGTGGGACCCCCGTGTGTTTGTTCCGATATTTCAGTGTAGAATGTTTTTTTTGCACAAACACTTTACGCGGTTAGACAAGTAACAGCACGAGTTACACGTATTTTGCAAGTTTAGGAACAAAAATGACAGCGGCATAGAATATCACATCCACCCCACAGTTTAGATGCTATGGTGATACGAGTTTTTACGTCGTTGGAACTGAGATCCAATGGCTTGGGAGTAGTCTTTGTAATTATGCGCAATTTCCAAACTCTCCAAGGTTTTTTTTGCAAATAAAATATTCAGGCCTCGTGTGTGCTGCTGCATCTTGTATCCAACGGCTCCCAGTAGCTCATATTAGGTGCTCCCCGTAGCTTAATTAGCTGCTACGGTGATACGAGCATCTAGGTCGTATGATCTCTGATCAGATGCCACATGCGTAGTACTTGTACTTTCTGCGCAATTCCCAAACTCTCTCAGGCATATATTGCAAAAACATTCAAACCTCCTACTATGACCCGTTAGATCTTCGGGAACTCGTATCACCATAGAATCTAAGGTGCGGGAGCACCTCATATTCTCCCGTGCGAGAAAACATCAGGTGCTCTCGTAGCTTGGATGCTACGGTGATACGAGCTTCGAGGTCGTTCGATCTGAGATCCAATGGCATCTGAGCAGTCTTTGTGCTTGTAAGCAGTGGTTGAACTCTTTGGGGGCTTTTCTGCAAAAAAAAACATTCGAACCACCAAGGAGTTGTTGGATCATAGATCCAACGGCTCCGAAGAGCTTGTATCACCAAAGCATTTAAGGTGTGGTAGCACATCATATTCTTACATACAGGAGAATATGAGGCCCTCTTTCATCTTAGATGCTACGGTGATACGAGCTTCGAGGTTGTTGGATATGGGATCCAAGGGCATCTGAGTAGTTTTTGTACAAAATTGTGTACAGTTCTCAAACTCATTAAGGTTTCCTATAAAAATATTAAGACATCATGTGAGCTGCTATATCTCAGATCTACAAGCTCCAAGCAACTCGTATCAGCATATAGCATCTAAGGTGTGGGAGCACATGATATTCTCCGAGGAGGGGGTGCACAACCATCGGTGTTTGGGAGGGTGGGGACAAATATGATGTTCAAAAAATATAATCTAAACAATCCTAAATAGAGCTTCACAATTCTATCTAAGGTCGAGGGGTTAACCCCCGACAATCTACATAGCTCCGCCTAAACACAACATTTGCATGTATGTAGTACTAGACTTAATATTCATGTTTCAGTTTCCTGTTCATTTTAAATATTGAATTGAGGACCATGCATGTCTTACATTTTACTCCCTTCGTTCCTAAATATTAGTCTTTTTAGAGATTTCAAATGGACTGCCACATACGGATGTATATAGACATATTTTAGAGTGTAGATTCACTCATTTTGCTACGTATGTAGTCACTTGTTGAAATCTCTAAAAGACAAATATTTAGGAACAGAGGGAGTATTTTTGAATTCGTGTCATACATGCATGGTTTAGAAAAATAGATGCACTATACTTACTGGATTGTTGTTGTATTCGTGTGTGTCTGTCTGTGTGTGTGGTCATATGCTTGATACATACGAAGTTTTCTCACCACCATACCGTTCATCCTTTAAATTTGAATTTGCAATGAAAAACTTACTAGGGATACCATGAAATGTGAAATCCACGTTGATATCACTATATCACAAACTCACTCTAATTCAAGAACTCGTCATAAATCAATTACCGTGCCTTTTAGAATGATCAGTAATTTGCAAGGAAAATACGGACATTGTAATACATATAGATTCGTTTGGCAATTTAAAAGATTCCTTTCGTATTCTCGAATGGTAGCACCCAATGGCGTACCAGCCAGACCCGAGCTCGTGTTGATCCTAAAAAAACGGGCTCGTGTCCTTCTGGTGGCGTGCGTGGTACGCACATTAGCCAACCCCAACCAGTCAAGCCTCCGCGTTTCGAGTCGAAATATCTGGCGGCCAGAATTCCAGCCCTAGGAAATTCTCCTTATGTCCACGGTCCATAATGACTACCGATGAACAATGGAGGGATGCTTTAGTAACTAGACAACGTTACCTACCGTGCCGAGCATGGTTCAATTCCCTCGGTCGCCGCTACCCAAGGTCACCCGTCAACTCCATTACCTAGTAACTAATAGGAGTACTACACCAGGATGAGCACAGAGTTGAGCCCCGTTTGTTCGTGCCTAGTACTTGAGTTAATATATCAGGCAATGCACTGGTACAGAGGGATTATCCTTTTACTCTGCATATATAACTTGTCTGAACTCTAACTAAGCAAAATGTTTGACCAAATCCTTTCTTAAGAAATATTAACATCTACAACAGTAAAGATGTATCGCTTGAAAATTTATTGCATGATGCAGGTTATGATATTGTTTCGAATCCTGGATTTTAAATTTCAGAAAATCCAAAAGTGACCGGAAATTCATGAAACTGAGCATGGTCTTGTGATATGGCACAAATATGCCGTCGTATTTTTTTTGCTCAATTTGAGACAAGCTGCTTATGAGAAGTTGCACAAATAAAGAGCCAAGGTATTTTGGAACAAAGACCTGTCATGTTAAGGCGAACGCTTTCACTATTCAAACCGTGGGCATTACGTGCTGCCACGTGTCCCGCTTCTCATCGGCAGGTGCCGTCCGAGCAAGCGTGTGAGTCGACGGGAGGCGTGCGGGCAGACCGCTGCGCCGGCTGACCGGGAGCCGTGCGAGCCGGCCGCTGTGCAGGCTCACCGGGAGGTGAGCCCTTTGACCAGGCTCCGCCGCCCACCTTCGTCCCAACTGCCCCCACTTTTAATGGTGCCGGCGCCGCAGTTTAAAGTCACCCCCGCACTACCCGGTATCGCTACAATCTTCTCTCTTCCTCTCCAATTCTCCTGTCGTCTACCTCCAACCAGCCTGACCTAACCGTACGCCATGCCGCATCATGATGGTCTGCCCTTAGTCTTCCAGTTTCATGAGGAAGACACCCAGCCGGAGTCTCAAGAACATAAGGCGCCTTGGGACGAGCTTGAACTAGCCTTGCGGGAAGACGCCGCGCCTGTCCCCGCTCCCGTTCCGGCTCCTATTGCCCCGACTGCACCAGCGCCCATCCCCGTGGCATTGATGGGCTGGGAGTCGCACATTGTGGCCGAGCTTGATGCCACGGGGTTCCACGAGGTGCCCACCGACTTTCACGCGCCTGTGCACCTGCCAGCACATGCGCATGCGCGTGCACTAACGCGCGCGCCCGTGCCGGTGCCCGTGCACCTGCCAGCGCATGCGCCTGTGCGTACACTGATGTGCGCGCCCGTGCCTGTGCCCGTGCACATGAATGTCTCCACCGCGCTGTTGCCAGCGCATGTCCCCGCGCGGGTGCCAGTGCCCCCCTCAGCGGCATGGATGGCCGCCATCCACCGCTTCCTTGCACCAACGCTAGTTGCCTCCTCCCGCCAGTTGACTCGCTCCTGGAGACCGAAGTCCAGAACATTCTGGCCTTCCTTGAAGTTAGGGCCAATGTCCAGGAGTATGCCAACAACGGCGCAAGACGTCACATCGGTCAGTGCCCCGACGACACACAGAGCATGGCAAAGGAGCCGCTTCCCACCGCAAGACGCCCCCTCCACCACCGTGTAATCTAAATTTTCCATGAAAAACTTTCGGATTGCCATGCTTAAAATCCAAACATTTATCATTTCCGTTTATTTTAGATCGATCGTCATATGAATGTAAAGTCGGAGTCAGACTGAATGAAATCTATGGAATGTCATCAAGCCACATGTATTCCTTCTCATCGCAAACATTTCATATTAAATACCACGTTAATTCCAAATATTTTCTTAGGGAAGTCAATTCCAAATACTTGTAGGGCGCGACCAGTCCCCTTGTTCGAGCACTAGGCAATACATCTATTTATCAACGCATTTAATTATTACAGAGTAGTAGATAAATAGTAGATAACTTGTCCGTCACGGTCACTTTTGTTCCTAAAACTTGTTACATGTATAATATATATCTATACCATCTATACCAAGGGGTAGATCCAATTAATCTCGGCCATCAAATCATGTCAATCCAACGACCTAGACTGCTTCAATGTCGAGTACTCAACACGTTTAGCGTGCAGTTAATTTCATGCCAAAAATAGTGCTAATCTCTACTCCTATAAAAAACTGAGTTGGTGATGATGGTGTGCCTGCCATCTTTCGTTTATAGACGTCTGATCTGTATCCAACGCATAGAAGACAATCTATGACAATTTTGTAAAAAGACGCCCAAAGTTCTTACACATTCACAGATAAGGCATTCTCTATTCTGCCCAATCTCGGCTCATCCACCCATCCCCTACAAAAAAGGGACGCGAACCGCCGGCCGGCGGCGGTGGAGCCGATCTGGCGCGGTGGCCACCGACGCCGGCCACCCCCAGTGCATCTGACGCCTCCCCTCAGCCCCAGCCACCACAGAAACCACGCCCCCCTCCTCTTCGTCGTCTTCTCCGTTCCCTTCGCAGTCTCCTCCGACACAGGCCTCGGCAAGGATGCCGCCGATGTCGTTCGGCCACCAACGCCTCTCCTACTCCCTCCTCAACTGCAGCAGAGTTCCACTGCTCACTATCTCCACCACCTCCTCCCTCCTCCTCGACATCCCCTCTGCCCCCCTTCCCCCATCTCCTTCAGCTACCTGCGCAAGTCGTCGCCGGCGCCGTTCATGCCCCAACGTCTCTCCTATCTCCCCCCTTTCCTTCTGCAGCAGGCTCACTGGCCACCGCCCACCACCACCACATTCCGCTCCTCATCCCAGCCCCTTCCGACGCCGACTTCCAGAAGTATGCCGCCGCCGCCGCCTACGACCTGCTCAATTCTGAGACAACGATGCCACCTACTGCTATTTCCCCTTCCCCGCTGACGCACTCCACCACATGTTTTGGTGTGATTGTTGATGTGGAGGTGCTACTGCCTTTCCTTGCCAAAACTTATCCTGCCCAGCCCCGGCGCAGTGGCGCCTCCCGAATTCAAAATTTTCTGACACCAAGTCCCCGCGCCTTTATGGAACTGTCCAGAAACCACACTTGTAGCCCAATAAAAACCAGGTGGGTATGCAGATAGGACTCATACTGCTCGAACTAACCCCAAGAAGCCATACACTGGACACACTCTCACATCTTGAGATCAAACACAGTGTGAGGAGGTAGGATTTGCTACCCTTCTCCTGATCTGCTCGTCAAGGACCAAGGTATGGTGGTCTGGCAAAGATTGGAATCTCCTCTATCTGACTATCTCTCAACAATTCTTGTTTCATTTCTGTTGGGCAGTCCTTACTTGTGCAAATACAGAGATTAAAGTGATGGTGGTAACATAGGGAACTGTCTTTTGTGCCCAAGTCACTACTTGTGAAATAAAACTTTTAGTATTAGAAGGAATCACAAGCGTTGAATATTCAGTATGTGCACTGAGTTACAGCTTACTGATTGTAAACAGAGATCTATAAGAAGTGCAGCATGCTTCATACTTCACCGTTCTGGGCATTTTTGCTGTCAATGTATTTTGTTTTCCCATCACTGAAGTACAGTTTGGTGGCCGTAAGAATATTCTATCTATGTAACTAGGGTCATTCGTCCCAAATTTCTTCCAATCTACAGGTCTGAATTAGAATAGAGGCCTTTCAGAAAGACAACTTAGATACTTGCTTTAGGGTCATGATTTTTTTGCTGAAAATTTCATGTGTGTTTGAATTGTTTTTCGTAGTTGTCTTTGTTACTCTTTCTGCTAAAAAAAATAAGATGACGCCTACAACAGGTCGCTTTGTCATCAGCGGCACTCCTTTGCTTGGTAGCTCCAATCCAATTTTTCAGGCCACACCCTGGATATTTGTTTCCCCTTTGTCTGTTATCCGTTTTTTTTGCAGAAACCTGGTTGATGTAAGAAATTAGAAGTAGTCCAGTGCTAATGTTTATGTATGTGTGTACATGTGAACTCACCCCTTCTATATACTTATGTTTCAAAATCATCTTTTACTTGACATTTTGTTTCTTTGCTCTGTATAATGTTCTGCAACTGTTGTCCATTGTTTTTTCCTTTGCCTAATTATACTACAGACCTCTACATGCTCCTTGTTTTTGCCTTTGTCTAAATATACTACAGGACACTATATATATATGCTGTACTGATTGTCTGATGTGCTTGTAGGTGAGAAGATGAAGTACTGATTGTCTGATGTTCTTTTACGTGAGAAGATAGATGAAGCGAGCAGTGGCGGAGACAGGGGGGACCAGCAGGGGCCCTGCCCCCCCCCCCCCCCTAATGTCACTGGTTTAGGCCTAATACTAGTGTAAACACTGACTTTTTTGCTGTTAAAACAATGCATTTTAATGATCTGGCCCTCCCAAACAAGGTTTAGCAACGTTTGGCCCTCCCAATTTGATTTTCCTGGCTCCGCCACTGGAAGCGAGAGCTCAGGTATCCAGTCAAACACTTGTGCTTCAATCTTGTTTCTTTGTTCTGGAACCATTTATAAGTGCGTGCTCAGGCTATAATATGTTTGTAATTTGGATATATTAATTGCTGCCATTTATCTTCACATTTAAGTATGGTTTGCCTAATATACTAGCATGAAATGAGCTGAATCCTTGCATAAAAGGTAACATAATAGCATGTTTTGTTTTCTACAGCTGTTCCAAGGAAAGCAGCAGTTCTGTTGCAGTAGTTGCTGAAAGGCCATACATGATAATATGTACTGGAGATCGATGGTCGTGCCAGTGATTTGGGAGATTTGGCGTGTGTGCAGTCGACGCATTTTTCACAAATTGGAGTTTCGGCTTGCCGTTGACGAAACCAATGTTGCAAGGATACCGACGCACAATACATTATTTTGCAATAGTAATCTAGCTTAGTGGTCCTTGCCATTCTGTGTTTTCTCCTCTGCTTTTCCTATGTTTTGTACATTATAAACTCATGTCAATAAAATCAACAGCTGTGTTATGGTGTTATTCAGCTTAAGAACAAACAGTATTGGAGCTCAGTTCTTAACCAAACAACATTTAGAGATAGAAGTTGGCTGGTGCAATTGCCAAATGTTTGTGGATATATTTTCTATCTGTCACATTTTGTCTGTCCCCTAAATATGGGAGAGCAATGAGAAAACTGTGTAGGGAGAACAACAAGTCTTCTGCAAGGTGAAAATGTGGAAGAAAATGTTTGGCTTGGACGAGGGGGTTTATTAGTTGGAAACCATATGTTTGATTTTGCTCAATATGTGCTTATCAATGATATAACATCACTTTGATCAGTGTCTTGGTACATCTTTTATTGTTCACTAGGCTGTTGACCCTTGAATAAACAATGTTCCATGAGATTTTTTGTAATTCCGTGGCGTAGCACGGGCATCTTACTAGTCACATAATAACAAGCAAATAATATCCTACTTAATATCTGCATGCACTTAATATACTTTCAAATTAACTTGCATTGCACGTATACATTGACTAGTACTACTAGTACGTGAAACTGGTGCCGTAACTTGTGAACGCGTCCAGATATGGTCAACGGCAACATCGCCCGCGCGTTCTTCCTGTTTGCCCGTGCGTCTAAACATAGAAGGGGAGGAGAGAGAGAGAGAGAGAGAGAGAGAGCAGACATGGAACTCACCAGTAAGTGAAGGCGAATAGTACGTGCTAACGAGCTGGTCCCACTAATATACTAAAAATAATATTAAAACATGTTATCCATTAAATAGGCTGTGGTAATATAAAAACATTATATCAAAAAAGGGGTACAACAAACGTTGTTGTACTATGTTGCCTATTGACGTGCAGCTTGAAGGCCCTGATCGCATGTTCGATCCTCGTCCTTTTTAATTTTTAATTTATAAATGGCTCCAAATTTGTTCCATGACAGGTGGGCCCCTCGGTGTGTAGTTTGTAGCACTTTAATTTGTGGGTCGAAATTTGTTCCATTACTGATGGACTATCAGTGTGTAGTTTTTTAGCTTATTTTGTAATAATTAAAGAGAACAACAGAGTTTTTTGCAAAAATACCATGGTGCGACGTGGAAGGTGAAAAAGGACGTGTGAGAGAGCGATGACCGAGCCAGAGGGAAATCAATTGGGGGAGGTGCAGTGGTTGCAACGGTGTTTGGAGTAGTTGTGGGCCGAATGCTACGAAAATATAATCTAAACCCACTGGAATAAATGCCTTCACAAATTAATCCAAGGTTGGTGTCCCGCTCGCAATGTAAATAGCCCCGGCTCTGCGAGGGATGGGGAGGTAGCTTCAATGTGGGGAAGATACGACGTGAGAAAGCAAGGTCAATCGAGACACGGATAGATAGAGAGACAAAGTGAGTGTGGTGTGGCATTCATTGAAAAGATATATATGCTGTGGAGAAATATTGTCCGATTGAGCTTTCGGGAAGGGTGAGGGTTGTAAGATAGAGCTTGAGATATGATCCAGTCACAGACATGTAGATATATTTCGTGCATGGGAGGAAGCAAGGTCAATTGATTACATATATAAAGGGAGAGAGATTGAGCGAGTGTGGGTCGTCGTGCGATCGAAAGAGTGAGATTGGTTGGAGAGAGTGACCTAGATGGACAATGTGCGTGAGAGAGTATACAATATGAATATGTTGAATTGGGCTCAAACATGGAGATATATCATTTGTGTCCGAGAAAGAGCTAGGTCAATCGAGACATACAGAGAGAGAGAGAGAGAGAGAGAGAGAGAGAGAGAGAGAGATTGAGCGAGCGTGGCCCGCCATGAGGTCGAAAGAGTGGGGGCGGCTTGGATGGACTGACCTAGATAGACAATCTGTGTGAGAGAGTATAGAGTGTTTCGATCGAGGCACGAATAGGGAGATATATCATTTGTGTGAGAGAGAAAGCGAGGTTAATCGAGACTTAGATAAAGAGAGCGAGATTGAGCGAGTATGGGTGACACGTCTCCAACGTATCTATAGTTTTTGATTCTTCCATGCTGTTATATTATAGTTCTTGGATGTTTTGTAATCATTTTATAGTCATTTTATATCATTTTTGGTACTAATCTATTGACATAGTGCCAAGTGCCAGTTGCTGTTTTCAGCATGTTTTTTTACATCGCAGGAAATCAATACCAAACGGAGTCCAAACGCAGCGAAACTTTTTGTGGTTTTTTTTGGACCAGAAGACATCCAGTGGGCCAGAGAAGTGCCTGGGGGGTGCTCCGAGGGGAGCACAACCCACCAGGGCGCGCCAGGAAGCCCAGGCGCGCCCTGGTGGGTTGTGCCGACCTTGGGTGCCCCCTGAACCGACTCTTTGCTCTATAAATACCCCAATATTCCAGAAACCCTAGGGGAGTCGACGAAAAATCAATTCCAGCCGCCGCAGAGTCGAGAACCACCCGATCCAATCTAGACACCATCACGGAGGGGTTCACCACTTCCATTGATGCCTCTCCGATGATGCGTGAGTAGTTTTTTGTAGACCTTCGGGTCCGTAGTTAGTAGCTAGATGGCTTCCTCTCTCTCGTTTGATTCTCAATACAATGGTCTCTTGGAGATCCATATGATGTAATTCCTTTTGCAGTGTGTTTGTTGGGATCAGATGAACTTTGAGTTTATGATTAGATCTATCTTTTCATCCATCAAAGTTATTTGAGTTTCTTTGATCTCTTATATGCATGATTGCTTATAGCCTCGTATTTCTTCTCCGATATTTGGGTTTTGTTTGGCCAACTCGATCTATTTATCTTGCAATGGGAAAAGGTGCTTTGTAGTGGGTTCGATCTTACGGTGCTTGATCCCAGTGAGAGAAGGGGAACCGACACGTATGTATCATTTCTACTAAGGATAAAATGATGGGGTCTATTTCTTCATAAATAGATCTTGTCTACATCATGTCATTGTTCTTATTGCATTACTCCGTTTCTCCATGAACTTAATACACTAGATGCATGCTGGATAGTGGTCGATGTGTGGAGTAATAGTAGTAGATGCAGGCAGGAGTTGGTCTACTAATCTTGGACGTGATGTCTATATAACGATCATTGCCATATCGTCATGATTATTTGAAGTTCTATCAATTGCCCAACAGTAATTTATTCACCCACCGTTTAATATTTTCCTCGAGAGAAGCCACTAGTGAAACCTACGGCCCCCGGGTCTCTTTCTCATATTATTTGCCTTCGCGATCTATTTTATTTGCCTTTTATTTTCAGATCTATTAAACCAAAAATACAAAAATACCTTGCTGCACTTTATTTTATTTGACACTCGATCTATCAATATTACTACTCTCTCACGTTCGTTTGCCAATTTCTGGCGCCACTACCCGAAAGGGATTGACAACCCCTTTTACACGTCGGGTTGCGAGTATTTGTTATTTGTGTGCAGGTGCTGTTTACATAGTGTTGCTTGGTTCTCCTACTGGTTCGATAACCTTGGTCTCATAACTGAGGGAAATACCTACCGCTGATGTGCTGCATCATCCCTTCCTCTTTGGGGAAATACCGACATAGCTTCAAATTGCTCAGGTTTTCCTAATTTCTCCATATTTTTGGAGTTCTAGAAGTATTCAAAATATCCAGATTATTACAGACTGTTCTTTTTTTGGCAGATTGTGTTTTCTTTGCGTTGTGTGCTTGTTTTGATGATTCTATGGTTTTCTTTGATGAGTTTTTGCCATAGAAAAGTTGGATTACAGTAGATATAATGCAAGAATAAAATATGAATTGGTTTGCTACAGTACTTATAGTAGTGATTTGCTTTATTATACTAACGGATCTCACGAAGGTTTTGTTGAGTTTTGTGTGATTGAAGTTTTCAAGTTTTGGGTTATCTTACGATGGATGAAGGAATAAGGAGTAAGAAGAGCCTAAGCTTGGGGATGCCCATGGCACCCCAAGTTATTATCCAAAGAGAAGCAAGCAACTAAGCTTGGGGATGCCCCGAAGAAGAGCCTAAGCTTGGGGATGCCCATGGCACCCCAAGTTATTATCCAAAGAGAAGCAAGCAACTAAGCTTGGGGATGCCCCGAGTGGCAGCCCCTGTTTCTTCTAACGACCATCGGTATTTTACTCAAAGCTATATTTTTATTCGTCACATACTATGAGTTTTGCTTGGAGCATCTTGTATGATATGAGTCTTTGCTTGTTTTGCTTTGTGTTTTTAGTCTTGATTCCTTGCTGGACACACCTATTTGAGAGAGCCAAAATTCTGTCATGACTTGCTAGAATTGCTCTCTATGCTTCACTTAAATTTTTATGAGCTATGGACTTGCTCTAGTGCTTCACTTATATCTTTTGAGCACGGTGTGCTTTAGTGTTTTTGAAGAAATGCTCTCTTGCTTCACTTATATTTATTTGAGAGTTAGTAAAAATTTCAAGTAATTCTCTCTTGCTTCACTTAAATTAATTTGAGAGAAAGAAATATTATACTCATGATCTTCACATATATTTGTTTGAGCTTATCAAAAGCAACACATGAAAATTAGTTCCAAAGTGGTACATATCCAAGAAGGATATAATAAAAAATTTCATGAAGATCATTGGACAAAATAAACTTGATTCTTAGTAATGGTTTTGAGATATGATGATGTGATATGTGAGTCATGTTTGTGAGTAATTGTGCTTTAGTAAGAATATTGGTGTTAAGGTTTGTGATTCCCTATGCAAGCACGAAAGTCAATAGTTATGCAATGAAATTATATCCTACTTGTGGTGCATTCTTCGGTGTTAATTATGTTTAATGCTCGCTTATGAGATTATTCATTTCTTGGTTGGTCACTTCTCAATCTTTTGCTAGCCTTCATTTTGCACTAAGTATGATCACTACTTGTGCATCAAAATACTTTAAACCAGTTTTGCCACAAGAGTCCACTATACCTACCTACATGCGGTATTCTTCTACCGTTCTAAGCAAATTTGTATGTGCCATCTCTAATATTCAAAATAAATTTCTCTTTTGTGTGCTCGTACCGCTCGCGAGGCGGTGAGGGGTGGCTAATATTTTCCATGCTAGATGTGTTATTCTCACGATGAGAGTTTGTCCACTTGTCATTGCACGAGAGTAAGGCAAAGGTATTAGGGATGCCCAGTCCCGAAATGAAAAATGAATTTACTTTATGTTTTCAAATAATAAATTCCTTGGAAAGTGTTGGTATGGAAGTCACCCGTGGATACGGTTAGCCATGGAAAGTGAAAGTATGGTGGAAAACGGAATAAACTTTATTTTCTGTTTGGGAACCGCCTATGATATATCTAGCGTGGAAAGTGTTGGGAACTCTAAGTCGTTTTCGTTGGTGGGAAAAGTATGACTCTCAAAATGTTTTTATCTCTCAATTTTCGCTTTGAGCTCTGGCACCTCTACAAATCCCTACTTCCCTCTGCGAAGGGCCTTTCTTTTACTTTATGCAATTTTTATTTTGAGTCTCCATCTTCTATTATAAAAGCACCAACTAGGGGGCACTATGATCGTACTTGAGCATTGGGTGTAGTTAATATGATAGTGTGTTTCATGAATGGATCAATGATTGAGCATGATGGGCTAGGGATAACTTATTTTAGCGTTGATATTTTGAAAGACATGGTTGATTGTTGGTATGCTTGAGTATTTAAGTCTCATGTCAAAACTAGACTATTGCTTTGAACAATATAAAAGTCCCAGTGTTCATGCTATAAAGAAAAGAATATGAGATGACATGTTAGGCAACATTCCACATCAAAAATTCTGTTTTTATCATTTACCTACTCGAGGACGAGTAGGAATTAAGCTTGGGGATACTGATACGTCTCGATCTTACGGTGCTTGGTCCCAGTGATAGAAGGGGAACCGACACGTATGTGTCGTTGCTACTAAGGATAAAACGATGGGGTCTATTTCTACATAAATAGATCTTGTGTACATCATGTCATTGTTCTTATTGCATTACTCCGTTTATATCATATTGCTTGAGTTTATCCCTCTACATCATGTCATCTTGCCTAATGCGTTACTCCATTCTTATGAACTTAATACTCTAGATGCATGCTGGATAGCGGTCGATGTGTGGAGTAATAGTAGTAGATGCAGGCAGGAGTCGGTCTACTAATCTTGGACGTGATGCCTACATAATGATCATTGCCTGGATATCGTCATGATTATTTGAAGTTCTATCAATTTCCCAACAGTAATTTGCTCACCCACTGTTTGCTATTTTCCTCGAGAGAAGCCACTAGTGAAACCTACGCCCCCCGGGCATCTTTCTCATATTATTTGCCTTTGCGATCTATTTTATTTGCCTTTTATTTTCAGATCTATTAAACCAAAAATACAAAAATACCTTGCTGCACTTTATTTTATTTGGCGTTCGATCTATCAATATTTACTACTCTCTCACGTCCGGTTGCCAATTTCTGGCGCCGCTACCCAAAAGGGATTGACAACCCCTTTTACACATCGGGTTGCGAGTATTTGTTATTTGTGTGCAGGTGCTATTTACGTAGTGTTGCTTGGTTCTCCTACTAGTTCGATAACCTTGGTCTCATAACTGAGGGAAATGCCTACCATCGCTGTGCTGCATCATCCCTTCCTCTTTGGGGAAATACCGACGTAGCTTCAAGCCGCATCAGTGGGCCGCCGTGCGAAAGAAAGAGTGAGACAATCTCGAGAGAGTGACCTAGATAGACAATGTGCGTGCGTGCACACGAGAGGGGGGGTCTAGATAGCAATGCATGTATCTAGCGAGAGAGGGTGGGAGGGAGGGAGAGAGAGCTCGGCATGGAGTGCAATGGCGGGTGTGTGAGGTAGATACATTTGGTAACAGAGTGGAAAAGGGGGGTTGTGTAGTTGAAAGAGTTAGAGATCGAAACATGGAGAGAAAGAATGAGCGTGCGTCGGAAACTGATAGCTTCCTAAGGTAGTTAGGAGAGGAAGATTGATTGATACAGGAAGTATGTAGCGTGTGTGCCGAGGGGGTGGGGCTAAAAATAACATTTGAATGTAGATAGTACGAGACTTAATATCGACATTTCAATTTAGTGTACATTGTAAGATTTGAATTGAGGACCATGCATATGGCTTCCATAATTATTTCGAATTCGTGCCATACTAGGTTTGGAAAAGTTGACATTGACTCGATTGGTGTGCTATTTTGTAGGTCATATGTTTGAATCCATCCAAAGTTTTCTCACTACCATGGTGTTCATCTTATAAATATGAATTTGTATTAAAAAAGTAGCGTGGATACCGTGAAATGCGAAATCAACGTTAGAATTGGAGATCGCTCTGTGACACACACTCTAATTCAAATAACTCCTCATTAACTAATTTATGGTATCTCGTTTTGAATGACTAATTATTTTCAAGGAAAACACGGGCATGGTAATACATACAGATTCGTTTGCAAATGAAAGAAGATTCGTTTGCATTCTCAAATGTAGGCGCACCAGGCAGACCAGGGTCGTGTCGTGGTGGTCGCGTGTGTCGTACGGATGCTAGCACCCAGCCACCCACCCCTCCCTCCCTCCCCCCCCCCGCCCCCAAAAAAAAGAACGACGACAAAATAAGTTCACGCTTCCACGTTTCGGATTGAAATATCTGGCGGCCCCAATTCCAGCCTTGCAAAATCTCCCTTCTCCACCGTCCCCTTCTGCGCCCAGAGCACTCAAATCCCTAATTCGCTGCCAACCCAATCAAAGTTTGAATCGCCCCTCGTCTCATCTCTTTCCCCACCTCTGTGCCGGACGACAACGACGGTCGCGCTTCACCACCGCACCGGAGCTACCTCATCTACGCCATCGTCCACCACACCGGGTGGTCCACCGACAACGTCGGCCGCGGCAAACGACATACCTCACAGACACCGACTTGCACCGCATCAGGTGCGCTTCACCGACGTCGTCTCCCACCTCACCGGGGCTACTTCACCGAGCACATCGTTGCACCTCCGCCCCTCAAGGCTGTTGGGGCTTCACCGACGGTCTCGTCCACCGCATCGTAGTGCTCCGCTGCCACTCAATATCGGCATCCATGCGCGGCCAGCCAACGCCAGCACATCACCCTCAACGGCTCTTAAGTGACCCGCACTCTAGCTAGGCTAGCATGCCCAAACGCTGGCCCGAACTAGGTATCCACATATCACTCCCTTGTGCGCTGTTCTGACGATGTTTGGATATCCTTTCATTGCTCTCTTAGCTTACACGCCTATCCAACTCCGACTTTCACTCTTATTTATTTTGGAGATATCATCTGAAACAAGCAAAACCATTTTTAGCGAATTATGACGGCGCTACGGGATCTGGTACACATCCCGCACACCGGTATAACCTTGTAAGTACCTGTCCTCCGGTACGACAGCAAGGTCGATTCCTCTTATTTGATCAACCATTCGCCGTGTCAAAAATGTAGAGGGGATGCAAGGAGCACAAGGCCTGCACATCCAAGCAAGTGGTAACATGGACTTGTACATGGAACATGCCAAGCGCAAGCAGAGCTCCAGTGAGCCTGTACAACGAGCTAGCGTAAGTCCCTGCATTTCATTTAATTCGTACTGGCCTACGTGTATGATTTGTGTGCAGTGGCGGATCCACGAATTCAAGTTACCAGGGCAAAATTTTACTTAAAAAATACGAAGGCACTTGCACTCCGGAAATCAACATAACTTGAGAAATGTGAAGCTACATGCACTTTGAAAACCAGCTAATGATCCAAAGTAGTTCCAGATTATAAAACACTAAATGATGTAAGCACCAAAAAACACAAAATACAACATGGTGTACAAGGACTAATAACATGGTTTGTACCTGCTTGAATTATGCGTTCTCTGGTTGAAAATATCAAAGTGTAATTACACCTATAACCAGTGCGCAAACTACATATCAATATATCTATGCTGCACTAGTATGCCAATAGTTTCAAACAACATATTAGAAAAGTATTTATGCTATGTTGTCATGATACGGGGACTTTCTGGTAGATGGCATCGAAGTTTCCTCAAGCCATGAAAATGTACTATAATTTGCTTGTCATCAATTCCTGCAAATCTCTATGTCTCTCTCAACATAGCAGATCATCATTAGACACTAAATCCTTCAATGGGAGCTTGAAAAATGCTTGCATTAGATCCCTCATTAGACACTGTATGTTCATCACCAGGAGCATGTAAAATGTTTGCATCAAATCCTTCATTAGCAGTCTGTTCATTAGACACTTCAGGCTCAAGAACAACATGAGCTTGTATGTTTGCACCGGAAACTTGATTAGATACATCAGGTTCAGTCAGTTCAGTATTGATTTGGGAGTTATAAAATAAGCAGAAATTGGTTTACATTTTTTCATAGATTCCCTACATACAAGCAGTTTTACAACACCGTCGGGTTTAACTATTGGCCAGAAATTGAACAGTTGAATTAGATATAATCAGGTATGTGATGTACCTAATCGTTGCGCATGCTGTTGTTGCAAGCTGCAACTATCCGTTTTGCGCAAGCTCGATGCCATGCCCGTGCCGCCGCCGCTGCCTCCCACGCAGGCTACACCCAGGGGTGGATCTTCATCTTCTTGTCTTTCCATTTGCTTGAAGCCCGGCGACCGGCGTCCAAAGAGGGCGCGAGGAAGTGCTATGTCGGTCTATCCAACGGAGCGAACCAGACTGGAGGCTGGAGCGAACGAATTGGGATTTTTCCTACTGTCGATCAATATGGGAGGCGGTCGTTTGGGCCGCGAGCCTGCTATAGGGCCTGCCTTGCACTTATGTTACTGGCCCATTTAAATTGAAACGTTTTTCTTCATTTTTTACATTGCCTGCTCGTGCGTTGGGACGAACAAAACTAGTCTGGGCCAACTTGGACGACTCAAACTAGGTGCACACTTTCCAGCCACCCGAGGCGGCCGCCCATACCAGCCCCTATGGTGGCGTCGCCCCTTTTTGCCTGTATGATTGGGGTAGTGAAAAGTATTCCAGTGGCGCTTTTGATTTACCCACAGAATGGTTGAATTGCTTGTTTCTATGAACTGAGTTCGCCAATAATGTGAAGGATGCCAGTCTTTTCATCCTATTGTAGATTGCTTAGATCTCGATATGCCAAATGTAACCACATGAAATATATAGTAAAAGCTAGTGTGATGTGTGTGGCTACAACTAGTCTGACAACCGTCCTCATATAACATATCAAGGACGCACCATCTTATCAGATTAACCATTCCACTTACCAATGCAGTGTGGGAAGAAAGAAGTATTGGGACTGCGTATCCAAGCAATTGATGCCATAGACTCCTTCATAGAACCTTGAAGCGAAAAAGAAGTTACAGTGTGCCTGTACAAAGAGCTAGTGTAAGTTCAGTTACTTGCTTCCCGAAATTTTATTTAGCCACTTATTGCAAAATTGTTTAATTATGTTGCTTGGCTTAATTTAGTTTGCTACTGAGTACATAATGCCATAGCCTGTTAATCCTATTATAGACTGCGCCTATCTATGTGTTTGATACTTACTGTTAAGAATTACCTGTTTGCCTGAACTTAAATAGCTACTTAAGCACGTAGATAGCTGGTCATATGTACTTCTAGGGTGCAACAGAATTCACGTGTAATTTATGTTTTGATACCCTATTTGTTTAAATGGTTTGCTGTTATCACTTGTAGCAAGAGTAATGTTTGCATGTTCATAGATAGACAACTGTCAGGTTTATATGAGGGACACCGTCTTTTTAACTTATATATATATGTGTGTGTGTGTGTGTGTGTGTGTGTGTTGGAATCATTTTGCTTACATCAAAGAAATTCACAGATGTCTGTGTTGCTGGTAAATGGTACCAACTTGTTACTTTAATACGTTGCCAAGAACTTGTTAGTTTACTAGTTCATGTGTAATTAAATACGTTGCCAAAACTAGTTAGTTTTACTTGTTTGATGTTAGTTTCTTATGGCTCTTACAACACTTTATTTATGATTGCTAACATTCAAGTTTACAAGGTCCAACTAAAACTCCGTTCGCACAACAAGTATGTTTTCAGAAACTTCCTTGTTTACCTGGTTTGCTGCTGTAACTTGTTGCTGTAGTCATCTTACCAACTTCAAGTTTTCATGATCCAATTGGAAGTCCAATTGCACAGCAGGTACATTTTCAAAAATATATTTGTGTAACAGGTTTGCTGCTGTAACTTGTTGCTCTAATCAAGTTACTGACTACTCAACTTTTCAGGATCCAAGAGAAACTCCAATGCCACAACAGGTTCCTTTTGCAAAACTTGTTTGTTTAACTACTTTGCTGCTGCAACCGGTTGCTCTAATCATGTTACTGGCTACTCAACTTTTCAGGATCCAAGAGAAACTTCAATGCCATAACAGGTACCTTTTGCAAAACTTGTTTGTTTAACTGCTTTGCTGCTGCAACCGGTTACAATGATGTTAATAACTACTTTTCAGCATCCAATTGAAACTCTTTAATTCCTTGTTTGTTTAACTAGTTTGCTATTCTAACTCCTAGTTGAGATGTTTTGCTAACTTCAACTTTTGGGAATCCAATTGGAACTTTAATGGCAAAACCGGTTAGCCCAAGATCAAAGAGCGAGGTCCCCATGGACGTTGTATCATCCCACAGCAGTGGCACCGGCCCAATCGTGCATCATGAATTGCCAAGTGCTGATGCTCTAGAGGCTAAACTATTGTTAGAAAGAGATTATGCTTCTACACTTAGAGATGAAGTTGACATGTTGAGGAAGCAAACAACACAATCACAAGCAGTACTCAAGACAACCATTAAATATTTGGTGGATTTCAAAACAAAGCAAGCTGAGACTGACCTTATTGTTAAGGTGTTGAAGGACAAAAAGAAATTAAATTCCCACTTGGTAAATCATAGGTGAAATGTTTTTTCCTTCATTGAATAACCTTTGTGTTGTTTGTTCATGTAATCGATCAAACCATTTGTTTTAGAGATCATGTAATATTTTTTCGTTTTTTGGTTTGTATTTTTTTAGCACAAGTCTGTATTAATTGATAAGACTCTGAGACATTTCATTTTGATTGATGTGCCAGACCTACAAATATGCCAATCGGGTTGAATGTGCATTCAACACTAATAGTAGTATAGTTGGTCCTTAAGTGGCACGCATCTAAAAGGGCCAAAGATGTTGTACTAGCTTCGCTAAAAAAATGATGCTCTTCTAGCAAAAAAGTACAGCGGCCTGGATTATGTATGTTAGTTGATATTATTGATCCATATACTCTGTAAGTGTTTATATGTCTATTAGTTTTTTACAATATTGGTTGATTGACTCAGTATTTTGAATCTTGAGACATCGCTTGTGTACATATCTATTGACACTTGAGTTGGGCATAAAGTGGTTTCAAATATTCGAATTCTCCTTAAAATGGATTCTAGCTTCTGAATTCGAGTATCGGCATTTGTAAATCATATTCATATATGACAGTGGAATACATCTTTGTTGTGCTTTTGAAAATATATAAAAACACATAGAATGATTTATAAAGATCCGTATAAGAATACAACATGGATTCAAGTTTAGTTGCTTGGGTAAACGTGGATGCTTATTGTCCCAAAATTCGAAAGAAGCGGCAAAATGTCCACTCCCATGTCGGCTGCCCGAAGCCAGTGTTTGGGAGATGGAAATTATTGTATGCCCCTTACACGGACAATCCACCGGCCCGATTTCCACTGCTCTCAATAGGGGTAGGTTAGTAACTTCAATTAGACATGACACGACCGCCTCTGAGCCCATTCCGACATGGTGGGCGCCAAACATGGGCGGCAAAATACATTTGATTCGAGCTCGTCCGAAAGACCTCTGTCTCTCCCTCCATTTCCCCATTCATACACGGTGGGCGGCAAAACAAACTCGACTCGGCTGAAATCGATGTAGGCAAATATTTTCAATAGGGGTAGGTTTGTAACTTCACTCAGACGTGACACAACCGCCCTACCTGTCAGCCCCGTTCATACACCATGGGCGCCAACTGTGGGCGCCAAAACACCCTCTCCTCGCCCGAAATCGCTCTGGGAAAATATTGGGAAGATGCGAGATTACCGTCCTATCCCCAACCAACGAGACATCCAAATTTTAAACCGGGGCTAAGTTCATAACTTTATGATATTTCAGACATGCGCGTCCCAAAAACATGGTTCCCTGTACCTCTCCCTCCATTTTCCCATTCACACACCGTCCGCGCTAGAACATCATCCCCACACCAGCCTCCTCCATCCGCCACCCCATCAATCGTCGCCGTCCTCCACCCCATCCATCGCCACTGTCCTTCACCCCATCCATCGCCACTGTCCTCCACCATGCTGGAGCACCTGCCAAGACCACGTCGTCCACCGCCAGAGATGGACGTTTCTCATCCACGGTGACGGACCAGGAGCCTTGCATTGCATCCTCTCGCTTCATCGGCGTCATCGTCCTCTTTGTGGAGGCCGCTCACACGACCTTCTCGACCACCGCAATGGGACTTATCCCCCGATGCACCCGTCTACCGTCACAGATCTGCTTCAATGCCACTGACAGCCATCGCACCCCCGATGCCTACACGACGCCGCAAGAGAGGTGGTACTTCATATCTACTCAACTTTTTGATCTCAACCAGAAAATAGATTGTAACTTGGTTACTGTACTTTCTTTTCAGCTCTTAGAATTTAGTTCTTAGTTCGAAGCAAACAATGGATGCTAAATAGCATTTCTGTGGTTTGCAGCTTTAAATCTACCATGGCACAGTCATAATAGGGTTTAATTGATCATGCTTAGGGTTTAATTGATCATGTTGGTTCCATGGTGGTTTCTTTAATAGAAATCGGAGGGGAAACCCTCTTTTGCTAAAAACAGTTCTTAGGGTTTCCCCCTTTTATGATCACTATACGATCAGCATACGTGCTTCGTGTCGTAATAGCACTGCTGCACCCATCAAGCTAAACAAGCTTAGTTGTTCAAATACGAAAATGGTATTATTAAAACAAAGTCGTTTAATTGGTCAGCTAAAGGTTCCTAATTTAGTTTTGAAAATGCATGTACGCCGCTCGGGTGTGTCTCTAAAGGGTGCCCATGGTGGGCCGCGGCCCACCCTGGGATTTTGGGTCGGCCCAGGCCCCGATGCCCCTCTGTTCTGCTGCGCTTCCGATCTCTACTCACCCCTAGCCGCCTGCCTTGCCGGCGACTTGCCATCCTCGGACGACATGACTCTAGGAGGAGACGCCGGACTAACAGGAGGTCAGGAGCCACTCGCCCAACATCGTCACCGTTGCCCGGGTGCGCCGCCGTGCCTACCTTCCCAGTCCGTTCAGGGCTCAGGCATGCAGCAGTGCTACCTCTTGAGCACTGCGTTGGTTTTCCATTGAAGAGGAAAGGGTGATGCAGCAAAGTAGCGTAAGTATTTCCCTCAGTTTTTGAGAACCAAGGTATCAATCCAGTAGGAGGCTACGCGCGAGTCCCTCGCACCTACACAAACAAATAAATCCTCGCAACCAACGCGATAAGGGGTTGTCAATCCCTACACGGTCACTTACGAGTGAGATCTGATAGATATGATAAGATAATATTTTTGGTATTTTCATGATAAAGATGCAAAGTAAAAAGCAACGGAAATAACTAAGTGTTGGAAGATTAATATGATGGAAAATAGCCGGGGGCCATAGGTTTCACTAGTGGCTTCTCTCAAGAGCATAAGTATTTTACGGTCGGTGAACAAATTACTGTTGAGCAATTGACAGAATTGAGCATAGTTATGAGAATATCTAGGTATGATCATGTATATAGGCATCACGTCCGAGACAAGTAGACCGACTCCTGCCTGCATCTACTACTATTACTCCACACATCGATCGCTATCCAGCATGCATCTAGAGTATTAAGTTCATAAGAACAGAGTAACGCTTTAAGCAAGATGACATGATGTAGAGGGATAAATTCATGCAATATGATAAAAACCCCATCTTGTTATCCTCGATGGCAACAATACAATACGTGCCTTGCTGCCCCTACTTTCACTGGGAAAGGACACCGCAAGATTGAACCCAAAGCTAAGCACTTCTCCCATTGCAAGCAAGATCAATCTAGTAGGCCAAACCAAACTGATAATTCGAAGAGACTTGCAAAGATAACCAATCATACATAAAAGAATTCAGAAGATTCAAATATTGTTCATAGATAAACTTGATCATAAACCCACAATTCATCGGTCTCAACAAACACACCGCAAAAGAAGATTACATCGAATAGATCTCCACAAGAGAGGGGGAGAACATTGTATTGAGATCCAAAAAGAGAGAAGAAGCCATCTAGCTAATAACTATGGACCCAAAGGTCTGAGCTAAACTACTCACACTTCATCGGAGAGGCTATGGTGTTGATGTAGAAGCCCTCCGTGATCGATGCCCCCTCCGGCGGAGCTCCGGAACAGGCCCCAAGATGGGATCTCGTGGGTACAGAAGGTTGCGATGGTGGAATTAGGTTTTTGGCTCCGTATCTGATCGCTTGAGGGTACGTAGGTATATATAGGAGGAAGGAGTACGTTGGTGGAGCAATGTGGGGCCCACAAGGGTGGAGGGCGCGCCTGGGGGGGGGGGGGGTAGGCGCGCCCCCTACCTCGTGGCTTCCTGCTTTATTTCTTGACGTAGGGTCCAAGTCTCCTGGATCATGTTCATTCCGAAAATCACGTTCCCGAAGGTTTCATTCCGTTTGGACTCCGTTTGATATTCTTTTTCTGCGAATCTCTAAAATAGGCAAAAAACAGCAATTCTGGGCTGGGCCTCCGGTTAATAGGTAGTCCCAAAAATAATATAAAAGTGAATAATAAAGCCCAATAATGTCCAAAACAGAAGATAATATAGCATGGAGTAATAAAAAATTATAGATACGTAGGAGACGTATCAAGCATCCCCAAGCTTAATTCCTGCTCGTCCTCGAGTAGGTAAATGATAAAAATAGAATTTTTGATGTGGAATGCTACTTGGCATAATTTCAATGTAATTCTTCTTAATTGTGGTATGAATATTCAGATCTGAAAGATTCAAGATAAAAGTTCATATTGACATAAAAATAATAATACTTCAAGCATACTAACTAAGCAATTATGTCCTCTCAAAATAACATGGCCAAAGAAAGTTCATCCCTACAAAATCATATAGTTTAGTCATGCTCCATTTTCGT
The DNA here is from genome assembly GCF_002575655.3 of Aegilops tauschii subsp. strangulata. Classification (NCBI taxonomy): domain Eukaryota; kingdom Viridiplantae; phylum Streptophyta; class Magnoliopsida; order Poales; family Poaceae; genus Aegilops; species Aegilops tauschii. The sequence continues at coordinate 95,354,410 of NC_053038.3, forward strand.
CACACAAGAATGCTCTCATCATGCATAACCCCGATGACAAGCCAAGCAATCATTTCATACTTTAGTAATCTCAAACTTTTTCAACCTTCACGCAATACATGACCGTGAGCCATGGACATAGCACTTTGGGTGGAATAGAATATGATGATGGGGGTTATGTGGAGAAGACAAAAAAGGAGAAAGTCTCACATCAACGAGGCTAATCATTGAGCTATGGAGATGCCCATCGATTGATGTTAATGCAAGGAGTAGGGATTGCCATGCAACGGATGCACTAGAGCTATAAATATATGAAACCTCAACAAAAGAAACTAAGTGGGTGTGCATCCAACTTGCTTGCTCACGAAGACGTAGGGCACTTGAGGAGGCCCATTGTTGGAATATACAAGCCAAGTTCTATAATGAAAAATTCCCACTAGTATATGAAAGTGACAAAACAAGAGACTCTCTATCATGAAGATCATGGTGCTACTTTGAAGCACAAGTGTGGTAAAAGGATAGTAACATTGTCCCTTCTCTCTTTTTCTCTCATTTTTTCGGGCCTTGTCTTTTTTATGGCCTTTCTCTTTTTTTATTCCTCACTTGGGACAATGCTATAGAAAAATGATGATAATCACACTTCTATTTATTTACAACTCAATGATTACAACTCGATACTAGAAGAAAGTATGACTATATGAATGCCTCCGGCGGTGTACCGGGATATGCAATGAACCAAGAGTGACATGTATGGAAGAATTATGAACGGTGGCTTTGCCACAAATACTATGTCAACTACATGATCATGCAAAGCAATATGACAATGATGAACGTGTCATGATAATGGAATGGTGGAAAGTTGCATGGCAATATATCTCGGAATGGCTATGGAAATGCCATAATAGGTAGGTATGGTGGCTGTTTTGAGGAAGATATAAGGAGGTTTATGTGTGAAAGAGCGTATCATATCACGGGGTTTGGATGCACCGGCGAAGTTTGCACCAACTCTCAATGTGAGAAAAGGCAATGCACGGTACCGAAGAGGCTAGCAATGATGGAAAGGTGAGGGTGCGTATAATCCATGGACTCAACATTAGTCATAAAGAACTCACATTCTTATTGCAAAAATCTACAAGTCATCAAAAACCAAGCACTACACGCATGCTCATAGGGGGATAGATTGGTAGGAAAAGACCATCGCTCGTCCCCGACCGCCACTCATAAGGAGGACAATCAAAGAACACCTCATGTTTCAAATTTGTTACATAACGTTTACCATACGTGCATGCTACGGGACTTGCAAACTTCAACACAAGTATTTCTCAAATTCACAACTACTCAACTAGCACAACTTGGATATCACTACCTCCATATCTCAAAACAATCATCAAGCATCAAACTTCTCTTAGTATTCAACACACTCATAAGAAAGTTGTTACTAATCTTGAAGGGCTTATTCCATCTGTGCCCCCAATTCCTTAGTTGTGCTCAGTTTTCCCCACGCTTCAAACTTTTGCTCACTTTTCCCCACTCCCTTAGCTGAAACTCTCACAAATGTTCATAACAAACGTTTGCCGTCTTGGCCGTTAACTGACTTGTGGGGCCATGTTGGACTCTGTTGACTGTGGCTGTGGCTTCACTGGTTGGGCCGTGTTTGTGTTCATAGGACGGGCCCGTTAGTTTGTTGGTAATAAATTAAAAAAGCCTGCTATCGATGGATGCAGCCTGCTATGCATGCCCGGCTTTGGCATCGATGTAGCCTCCTATGCATGCGAACACCGCCACGCACGCATCTAGTGACCTAGACCTAAATGCATGCATGCACGCCGACACGCACGCATCGATCCGTGCCGTACGGTTGCCGGTGGATTCGGTCGCTCCGCAGCGTCGTTTCACGCGTCGCAGGCATACGTGCCGGTGGCAGAAGGGGCAGGCTGCACGCACACTCGCGTCCATATGTCGAGGCATCGGTTCACGCCGCACGGCTGCCGCTCGATTTAGTTGTGGGAGGCAGGCAGCCGCCAACGCAGAGCATGCAGAAGGGGGAGGCAGGCAGCCGCCAACGCAGAGCACGCAAAGCACGCTCGCATCGATTCATGTTCACACATTGATGATCGCATCGGTTCATGCACGCACTGAGTCACGATCTACACCGTTTGCGAGTGTACCCACTTCGTCTCCCCCGGCTATTTAAACTGCCCTTCATTGCCTCTTCTCTACCGATCCATCTGCGCCTCCCACTTCTCTTCTTCCCCCCAAAGTCAAAGCCGTTCCACTCAGCGAAGCGTTCAAGATCGTTCCAAGAGCCACCCGCCGTGCAGGAATGGCGGTACCCCGCCAACATCGTCGTCGAGGCATCACTCCGCGTGTGGGCGTTCTCACGCTGGAGGGGTAGCACTGAGCTTGCACGGGGGTTCCTCCGTGCGGGCCTCCACCACCTCCCGGCGGGCTCGCCGCCCATGTTCAAAATCTCGTGGAGCAGCGTCCCCATGCCAACGCTCCAGTGGTAGGGTTCGTCGTCCACTTCACCAACAGGTTCGATGCCTACTACCTGCTCGGCAAGGTGTATTGGTGTGGGTGCGAGTTCATCGCATTCACCACCTATAACATCTTCACCGACTTCGAGAGCGTCTTCCCCGCTCGCAACCGCATGCACAGCCTCCCGTACTACCTCGGCGACAACGGCCTTGAGGAGGAGCAGTACTGAAGCCGACGGCGAAGAAGACGGTGAAGCCGGCGGTTAAGGTGAAGACGACGGTGAAGACATGGCGGTGTTGCCCTAGCTACCCTATCTACTATGTACTGTGAGTTTGGTGTGTGTGTTGCCCGACCTAGCTACCCTATCTATTTTACCCTATCTATGTCACTAGTGGCTTCTCTCAAGAGCATAAGTATTTTACGGTCGGTGAACAAATTACTGTTGAGCAATTGATAGAATTGAGCATAGTTATGAGAATATCTAGGTATGATCATGTATATAGGCATCACGTCCGAGACAAGTAGACCGACTCCTGCCTGCATCTACTACTATTACTCCACACATCGACCGCTATCCAGCATGCATCTAGAGTCTTAAGTTCATAAGAACAGAGTAACGCTTTAAGCAAGATGACATGATGTAGAGGGATAAATTCATGCAATATGATAAAAACCTCATCTTGTTATCCTCGATGGCAACAATACAATACGTGCCTTGCTGCCCCTACTGTCACTGGGAAAGGACACCGCAAGATTGAACCCAAAGCTAAGCACTTCTCCCATTGCAAGAAAGATCAATCTAGTAGGCCAAACCAAACTGATAATTCGAAGAGACTTGCAAAGAGAACCAATCATACATAAAAGAATTCAGAAGATTCAAATATTGTTCATAGATAAACTTGATCATAAACCCACAATTCATCGGTCTCAACAAACACACCGCAAAAGAAGATTACATCGAATAGATCTCCACAAGAGAGGGGGAGAACATTGTATTGAGATCCAAAAAGAGAGAAGAAGCCATCTAGCTAATAACTATGGACCCGAAGGTCTGAGGTAAACTACTCACACTTCATCGGAGAGGCTATGGTGTTGATGTAGAAGCCCTCCGTGATCGATGCCCCCTCTGGCGGAGCTCCGGAACAGGCCCCAAGATGGGATCTCGTGGGTACAGAAGATTGAGGCGGTGGAATTAGGTTTTTGGCTCCGTATCTGATCGCTTGGGGGTACGTGGGTATATATAGGAGGAAGGAGTATGTCGGTGGAGCAACGTGGGGCCCACGAGGGCGGAGGGCGCGCCTGGGGGTAGGCGCGCCCCTACCTCGTGGCTTCCTGCTTTATTTCTTGACGTAGGGTCCAAGTCTCCTGGATCATGTTCGTTCCGAAAATCACGTTCCCGAAGGTTTCATTCAGTTTGGACTCCGTTTGATATTCTTTTTCTGCGAAACTCTGAAATAGGCAAAAAAACAGCAATTCTGGGCTGGGCCTCCGGTTAATAGGTTAGTCCCAAAAATAATATAGAAGTGAATAATAAAGCCCAATAATGTCCAAAACAGAAGATAATATAGCATGGAGCAATCAAAAATTATGGATACGTCGGAGACGTATCAAGCAACCACTAAGCCAACCCGATTTATCCTAAGATACGTCCTCAACACTGAGCAGCCACTCCTCATCACCCATTTTCTAATTGATTCATTACTCATTAGGCATGACTGTCATTAGGGTTTGTTGTGTACTGAGTGCTACCTACACTTAATGGTTCAGATGTATTTCAGTAATCTTTAGTACCTGTAAAGTTCACAGGGTTTCAAAATTCCGGCCCTAGGAACAGACACTAGTCATTTTGGATTGTTGGTCATAGTGACATTAACCCAGATTACTACTGCGGGCCAGGTTTGTTGACAATTTTACTTATCTTTCTTACTCATTCGATATGATATCCAATTATTCACGTTGATTAGTTGCAAACAATAAGTGCTAGACCAACTTCTTGATTCAGATTTTGGACGGTCTCTTACTGCAGTTCCAATTTGGCATACTTGTCCTAGTAAGCTCACAAGTAATGATTGATTCACTACCTCTATGCTTGCCTTGTCATATTTGTTGTCAATATTCTTTTAGGCTGGACCACCCTGTTTCAAAATACTGGAACCGCAGACATGAGTGAATAGTATTTCTCTGTGTGATCTCTTCCATCATGTGTGGGCAAAGAACACTGCATTGTATAGAAAGAAAGTGTCATTTCCACCTTTTACATAGACTACGATCTTTTACATGGAATACAATCTGCCTACTTGCTTTGTGTCGCACTACCAGCACTCCACCCTTGAAGCTAAACATTATGCCACTCATAATCCCTTAGTTTATTTGTTCATACGAATTTGATATGATTCTAATGTTCCTACTTCAGTTTTGAAATGTGTGTCTGCCTGTTATAGAGACATAAGAGGTTTGTATTTCTGTGTGTGGTCTGGTCAGCACGGTTGGAGGGTGAACTTTGCATATGCAGGGGTTTACAGGGAGACACTCTTCAAGTTGAATCCGCAATGCATTCCATAGATAACCTGACTACTTTTTATGTTTTCATGAATCTCAGATACTGAACAGCACCATAATGATTATGAGCTTGCGCGCATGAAAAGAATAAAGTAGAACAATGCCATGGCTGTCAAAGTTGGCATTAAGGGACCGGAATCAACTCTGGATGCAATGCAATGTGAACGCTCTCCACCTATAGATTCATGCTCAGAATATGATCCTAATAGTGATTCTGAGCTAGAGGGAGATCTAAGTCAATGTAGCTCCCTAGTGGAGGAGTCAGAGGCAGATGCCCTATCTTATTCACCCATCAATGTGCTTGCTCTAACTTTCCAAGGTTATATTGGTCGCACATATCTTGCAACTGATGCTTTGCATTGCTTCTACTTTGTTGCACTGCCATTAGCTTAGTTCACACATTGTGTATGTGAATATGCCCTGCCTATCCATTTTCAGTACATATTCCATCTGTCATCATACCATATTTATCCATTCAAATGTTGTTCTTGTGTATCAGACGTTCAAAAGGAAGATGGCAATTGCTGACTGCGGAGGAGCATGGACAAAGTATTTGGAAAAGGTAGTGACACCAGATAAATCAAATAGCCCATTAGGTGTAGTTGCAATATCACCAGACCCAGAAAACACGGCCACAACTCTAGCAGACTCTAGCCCTACTACACTGGCCATCTCTGATGCCCCAACTCAGTAGACCCCAACTGCCGCAAACAGTATGATGATGCCAGTTAACATAACACCAGATCTATGACACAAAACCCCCATTCCAGCAAAGAGTACACCAAATCCAGTTGCCAAATCCCTTTTCAAACGAGAGAGAGCCCCAATTGCAGCAAATAGGACTCCTGTTCCACTTCTTTCCAGTTTACAAGACGAAGCTTATATTGTTGTCCGGATCTTTGAGCGCATCTTTCCTTCATGGAATGATTATACCATAGACAAAGAAAAATTTCCAATCTTCCTCCGCAACTTACGCGTAAGTAATGTACTAATGTTATTCATGGTAATTACTGCATATGTTTCTGCTGACAGAAGGCACACGATTTCATTCTTTTAAATAGGCGAGTACCAAACTAGATTGTCAAGACGAGCGAGGGTTGGTTGCGCTTTTCAAGCACTCGTTGATGAAGTATCGTTCCTACCTGAGGCAAGACACTTCGATGGCAAGCCTCTAAACAAAATTTCTGTAAAGTCTCTGGTGCTACATTTATCAGACATGGACTGGAATAATCTTGTTACACATTGGTCTCGTCTGCAGCGTAAGGTACTGTCTATGATATCACATCACAATTTGAACTACATTTCTGCATGTGCCTTAACGTCTCACTTGTACGAAAACTGTTTGTAGAAGAACATTCATTCACAAGGGACCACAAAAGCTCGCAACTATACTGCACACTGTTATGACCCACAAGTATAGGGGATCTATCGTAGTCCTTCCGATAAGTAAGAGTGTCAAACCCAACGAGGAGCAGAAGGAAATGACAAGCGGTTTTCAGCAAGGTATTCTCTGCAAGCACTGAAATTATCGGTAACAGATAGTTGTGTGATAAGATAATTCATAACGGGTAACAATGTGCAGCAAGGTGGCTCAATCCTTTTTGTAGCAAGGACAAGCCTGGACGAACTCTTATATAATGCAAAGCACTCCCGAGGACACATGGGAATTGTTGTCAAGTTAGTTTTCATCATGCTCATATGATTCACGTTCGTTACTTTGATAAGTTGATATGTTGGTGGACCGGTGCTTGGGTGATGCCCTTCCTTGGACAAGGCTCCCACTTATGATTAGCCCCTCTCGCAAGCATCCACAACTACGAAAGAAGAATTAAGATAAATCTAACCGTAGCATGAATCATATGGATCCAAATCAGACCCTTACGAAGCAACGCATAAACTAGGGTTTAAGCTTCTATCACTCTAGCAACCCATCATCTACTTATTACTTCCCAAGGCCTTCCCCTAGGCCCAAACGATGGTGAAGTGTCATGTAGTCGACATTCACATAACACCACTAGAGGAAAGACAACATACATCTCATCAAAATATCGAACGAATACCAAATTCACATGATTACTTATAACAAGACTTCTCCCATATCCTCAGGAACAAACGTAACTACTCACAAAGCATATTCATATTCTAGATCAGAGGAGTATTAATTATCATTAAGGATCTGAAAATATAATCTTCCATTGAATAAACCAACTAGCATCAACTACAAGGAGTAATCAACACTACTAGCAACCCAAAGGTACCAATCTCAGGTTTTGAGACAAAGATCGGATACAAGAGATGAACTAGGGTTTGAGAGGAGATGGTGCTGGTGAAGATGTTGATGGAGATTGACCCCCTCTGGATGAGAGGATCATTGGTGATGACGATGGCGATGATTTCCCCCTCCCGGAGGGATGTTTCCCCGGCAGAACAGCTCCGCCGGAGCCCTAGATTGGTTCTGCCCAAGTTCCGCCTCGAGACGGCGGCGCTTCATCCCGAAAGCTTCCTTCTGATTTTTTCCAGGTCAAAACACATTATATAGTAGAAGATGGGCGTCGGGGGCCTGCCAGGGGGCCCACAAGAATGGGGGGCGTGCCTTCCACCCTTGTGGCTAGCTTGTGGCCCCCTCTGGTGCTTTCTTCGCCCAATATTTTTATATATTCCAAAAATATTCTACGTGAAGTTCCAGGACTTTTGGAGTTGTGCAGAATAGGTCTCTAATATTTGCTCCTTTTCTAGTCCAGAATTCCAGCTGCCGGCATTCTCCCTCTTCATGTAAACCTTATAAGATAAGAGAGAAAATACATAAGTATTGTGACATAATGTGTAATAACAGCCCATAATGCAATAAATATCAATATAAAAGCATGATGCAAAATGGACGTATCAACTCCCCCAAGCATAGACCTCGCTTCTCCTCAAGCGAAAGCCAATATCAAAAAATATGTCCACATGTTTAGAGATAGAGGTGTCAATAAAATAAAATACGGACATGAGGGCATCATGATTATCTTTAGGACAACAACATATAATGCCATATAATTTCTTATGCTAAAGTAACAGTTCGTTCACAAAGTATGAATCAGAAACTTCATTGAAAACTAACAAACTATGATCTCAGTCATTAAAGCAATTGCAATTTATCATAACATCAGAAAGAGTCAATTCAAGAGCTTTTCAGCAAGTTCACATACTCAACTATCATTTAATCTTTCACAATTGCTAACACTCACGCGATACTTATGGGTACAAACTTTCAATCGGACACAGAGAAAGATAGGGGCTTATAGTTTCGCCTCCCAACCTTTTACCTCAAGGGTAATGTCAACAATAATACTTTATGAAAACCTACATCCGAGTGGATATATATATTCGGATCTCTCCAACACATAGTGCTTGCCAAAGGAAAAAGTGTAAAAAGGAAAGGTGATGATCACCATGACTCTTATATAAGGGTAGAAGATAAAAAGTAAAAGATAGGCCCTTCGCAGAGGGAAGCAGAGGTTGTCATGCGCTTTTATGGTTGGATGCACAAAATCTTAGTGCAAAAGAATGTCACTTTATAGTGCCACTTGTGATAAAGAACTTTATTAGGCAATCGTCGCTTTTATTTATTCCATATCACAAGTTCATATAAAGCTTATTTTCTTCACACTAATAGATCATACATATTTAGAGAGCAATTTTTATTGCTTGCACCGATGACAACTTACTTGAAGGATCTTACTCAATCCATAGGTAGGTATGGTGGACTCTCATGGCAAAAATGGTTTAAGGGATGTTTGGAAGCACAAGTAGTATCTCTACTGGGTGCAAAGAATTTGGCTAGCATGAGGGGGAAAGGCAAGCTCAACATGTTGGATGATCCGTGACAATATAACTTCCATTCGGATATAAGAAAACATAACTCATTATGTTGTCTTCCTTGTCCAACATCAACTTTTTAGCATGTCATATTTTAATGAGTGCTCACAATTACAAAAGATGTCCAAGATAGTATATTTATAGGTGAAGCCTCTCTTTCTTTATTACTTCCTATTGATTGCAACAATGAACAAAACTATGTTTGTCAACTCTCAACAACTTTTATTCAACATACTCTTTATATGTGAAGTCATTACTCTCCATAAGATCAATATATGATCTTTTTATTTCCTTTTTATTCCTTTCTTTAATTTTATTCCCTCAAGATCATTGCACGAAAGCAAAGCCCTCAACTCAAAACTACTCTTTATTATATATAAGTCAAGGACTCGATTACATAGATAGAGATCAAAAAAACTCAAAGCTAGATCATACTAAAAACTTTATTCTACTAGATCAAGATATAACCAAAAGGATCGAACTAAGAAAAACGATAAAGATAAAGATGTGGTGGTGATACGATACCGGGGCACCTCCCCCAAGCTTGAAAGTTGCCAAGGGGAGTGCCCATACCCATGTATTTATGTATCTTTCTTCGGAGGTGGTGATGTTGGATGTCGGCGTCCTGGGAACGGGGGTCCCCAGGCTTGCCTGCCTGCGGCCCGCGGTGTGGCTCCACTAACGGCCTGGTACGGCCCATCTTCATCAGCAAACACTCAAGACCCTTGCGAGGGGCCGAGCCTCGCGAGGCGGACGACACACGACCTCCTCAGGGGCAACCTCACTAGGCTGGCTCGCGAGGAGCGGAGAGATCAAGGCGAGGGGCACCTCGCGAGGTTTCCATGACATGAGCCATGACGACCAAGGCCAGGCGGGTGCCAGCGGGCGCAGAGTACCGGTTGCCTCTTTGGTGCTAAAGATGCCGGTGCAGGCGAGGAGTCTCGAGACATCAGGCAAAGGTTTCCATATCGGTGCAACGAGACCAAGACCAGCAGGACGGCAGGACAGAGGTCATCGCGGAGCCCATGACGGCGTCACCACCGGAGCCTTTGGCAGGCGAAGACCACCTTTTGTCAGGATAGCTTGTACTAGTTGTCCCCCTTCAAATTGGCTGTTGTGGGATCCCTTCCTGTTGGTGAACGTAGTAATTTCAAAAAAATTCCTACGCACGCACAAGATCATGGTGATGCATAGCAACGAGAGGGGAGAGTGTTGTCCACGTACCCTCATAGACCAAAAGCGGAAGCATTAGCACAACGCGGTTGATGTAGTCGTACGTCTTCACGACTCGACCTATCCAAGTACCGAACGTACGACACCTCCGAGTTCAGCACACGTTCAGCTCGATGACATCCCGCGAACTCCGATCCAGTAGAGCTTCATGGGAGAGTTCCGTCAACACGACGGCGTGATGACGGTGATGATGTTGCTACCGACGCAAGGCTTCGCCTAAGCACCGCTACGATATGACCGAGGTGGAATATGGTGGAGGGGGGCACCGCACACGGCTGGGAGAGATCAACGGATCAACTTGTGTGTCTAGAGGTGCCCCCTGCCCCCGTATATAAAGGAGCAAGGGGGGAGAGGCGGCCGGCCAAGGAGGGCGCGCCAAGGGGGAGTCCTACTCCCACTGGGAGTAGGACTCCTCCTTTCCTTGTAGGAGTAGGAGAAGGGAAGGAAGGGAGAGAGGAGGAGAAGCAAAAAGGGGGGCGCCGCCCCCCTCCTTGTCCAATTCAGACTAGAGGGGGAGGGGGCACGCGGCTGCCCTGGCCGCCCCTCCTCTTCTCCCACTAAGGCCCATTAGGCCCAATATACTCCCCGAGGGGTTCCGGTAACCCCCCGGTACTCCGGTAAATGTCCGAAACCTCCCGAAACACTTCCGGTGTTAGAACATAGTCGTCCAATATATCGATCTTTACGTCTTGACCATTTGGAGACTCCTCGTCATGTCCGTGATCATATCTGGGACTCCGAACTACCTTGGATACATCAAAACACAAAAACTCATAATACCGATCGTCACCGAACTTTAAGCGTGCGGACCCTACGGGTTCGAGAACTATGTAGACATGACCGAGACACGTCTCCGGTCAATAACCAATAGCGGAACCTGGATGCTAATATTGGTTCCCACATATTCTACAAAGATCTTTATCAGTCAAACCGCATAACAACATACGTTGTTCCCTTTGTCATCGGTATGTTACTTGCCCGAGATTCGATCGTAGGTATCTCAATACCTAGCTCAATATTGTTACCGGCAAGTCTCTTTACTCGTTACATAATGCATCATCCCGCAACTAACTCATTAACACATTGCTTGCAAGGCTTATAGTGATGTGCATTACCGAGAGGGCATAGAGATACCTCTCCGACAATCGGAGTGACAAATGCTAATATCAAAATACGCCAACTCAACAAGTACCTTCGGAGACACCTGTAGAGCACCTTTATAATCACCTAGTTACGTTGTGATGTTTGGTAGCACACAAAGTGTTCCTCCGGTAAACGGGAGTTGCATAATCTCATAGTCATAGGAACATGTATAAGTCATGAACAAGCAATAGCAACATACTAAACGATCAAGTGCTAAGCTAACGGAATGGGTCAAGTCAATCACATCATTCTCCTAATGATGTGATCCCGTTAATCAAATGACAACTCATGTCCATGGTTAGGAAACTTAACCTAGGGGCATACTAGTGACACTATGTTTGTCTATGTATTCACACATGTATTATGTTTCCGGTTAATACAATTCTAGCATGAATAATAAACATTTATCATGATATGAGGAAATAAATAATAACTTTATTATTGCCTCTAAGGCATATTTCCTTCAATCTCCCACTTGCACTAGAGTCAATAATCTAGATTACACAGTAATGATTTTAACACCCATGGGGTTTTGGTGTTGATCATGTTTTGCTCGTGGAAGAGGCTTAGTCAACGGGTCTGCAACATTCAGATCCGTATGTATCTTGCAAATCTCTATGTCTCCCACCTGGACTTGATCCCGGATGGAATTGAAGCGTCTCTTGATGTGCTTGGTTCTCTTGTGAAATCTGGATTCCTTTGCCAATTGCACCAGTATTGTCACAAAAGATTTTCATTGGTCCCGATGCACTAGGTATGACACCTAGATCAGATATGAACTCCTTCATCCAGACTCCTTCATTTTCTGCTTCCGAAGCAGCTATGTACTCCGCTTCACACGTAGATCCTGCCACGACGCTTTGTTTAGAACTGCACCAACTGACAGCTCCACCGTTCAATGTAAACATGTATCCGGTTTGCGATTTAGAATCATCCGGATCAGTGTCAAAGCTTGCATCAACGTAACCATTTACGACTAGCTCTTTGTCACCTCCATAAACGAGAAACATATCCTTAGTCCTTTTTAGGTATTTCAGGATGTTCTTGACCGCTGTCCAGTGATCCACTCCTGGATTACTTTGGTACCTCCCTGCTAGGCTAATAGCAAGACACACATCAGGTCTGGTACACAGCATTGCATACATGATAGAGCCTATGCCTGAAGCATAGGGAACATCTTTCATTTTCTCTCTATCTTCTGCAGTGGTCGGGCATTGAGTCTGACTCAACTTCACACCTTGTAACACAGGCAAGAACCCTTTATTTGCTTGATCCATTTTGAACATCTTCAAAACTTTGTCAAGGTATGTGCTTTGTGAAAGTCCTATCAAGCGTCTTGATCTATCTCTATAGATCTTGATGCCCAATATGTAAGCAGCTTTACCGAGGTCTTTCATTGAAAAACTCTTATTCAAGTATCCTTTTATGCTATCCAAAAATTATATATCATTTCCAATCAGCAATATGTCATCCACATATAATATCAAAAATGCTACAGAGCTCCCACTCACTTTCTTGTAAATACAGGCTTTTCCAAAAGTCTGTATAAAACCATATGCTTTGATCACACTAATTCCAACTCCGAGAGGCTTGCACCAGTCCATAAATGGATCGCTGGAGCTTGCACACTTTGTTAGCTCCCTTTGGATCGACAAAACCTTTCGGTTGCATCATATACATCTCTTCTTCCAGAAATCCATTCAGGAATGCAGTTTTGACATCCATTTGCCAAATTTCATAATCATAAAATGCGGCTATTGCTAACATGATTCAGACAGACTTAAGCATCGCTACGGGTGAGAAAGTCTCATCGTAGTCAACTCCTTGAACTTGTCGAAAACCTTTTGCAACAAGTCGAGCTTTGTAGACAGTAACATTACCGTCAGCGTCAGTCTTCTTCTTGAAGATCCATTTATTCTCTATGGCTTGCCGATCATCGGGCAAGTCAACCAAAGTCCACACTTTGTTCTCATACATGGATCCCATCTTAGATTTCATGGCCTCAAGCCATTTTACGGAATCTGGGCTCACCATCGGTTCTTCATAGTTCATAGGTTCGCCTTGGTTAAGTAACATGACCTCCAGAATAGGATTACCGTACCACTCTGGTGTGGATCTTACTCTGGTTGACCTACGAAGTTCCGTAGTAACTTGAACTGAAGTTTCATGATCAATATCATTAGCTTCCTCACTAATTGGTGTAGGTGTCACAGGAACCGGTTTCTGTGATGAACCACTTTCCAATAACGGAGCTGGTACAGTTACCTCATCAAGTTCTACTTTCCTCCCACTCACTTCTTTCGAGAGAAACTCCTTCTCTAGAAAGGATCCATTCTTAGCAACGAATGTCTTGCCTTCAGATCTGTGATAGAAGGTATACCCAACAGTTTCCTTTGGGTATCCTATGAAGACACGTTTCTCCGATTTGGGTTCGAGCTTACCAGGTTGAAGCTTTTTCACATAAGCATCGCAGCCCCAAACATTAAGAAACGACAACTTTGGTTCCTTACCAAACCACAGTTCATAAGGCGTCGTCTCAACGGATTTCGATGGTGCCCTATTTAACGTGAATGCAGCCGTCTCTAAAGCATAACCCCAAAACGATAGCGGTGAATCTGTAAGAGACATCATAGATTGTACCATATCTAGTAAAGTACGATTACGACGTTCGGACACACCATTACGCTGTGGTGTTCCAGGTGGCGTGAGTTGCGAAACTATTCCGCATTGTTTCAAATGTAGACCAAACTCATCACTCAAATATTCTCCTCCACGATCAGATCGTAGAAACTTTATTTTCTTGTTACGATGAATTTCCACTTCACTCTGAAATTGTTTGAACTTTTCAAATGTTTCAGACTTATGTTTCATTAAGTAGATATACCCATATCTGCTCAAATCATCTGTGAAGGTGAGAAAATAACGATACCCGCCGCGAGCCTCAATATTCATCGGACCACATACATCAGTATGTGTGATTTCCAACAGATCTGTTGCTCGCTCCATTGTTCCGGAGAATGGCATTTTAGTCATCTTGCCCATGAGGCATGGTTCGCATGTACCAAGTGATTCATAATCTAGTGATTCCAAAAGTCCATCAGTATGGAGTTTCTTCATGCGCTTTACACCAATATGACCCAAACGGCAGTGCCACAAATAAGTTGCACTATCATTATCAACTCTGCATCTTTTGGCTTCAACATTATGAATATGTGTGTCACTACTATCGAGATTTAACACAAATAGACCACTCTTCAAGGGTGCATGACCATAAAAGATATTACTCATATAAATAGAAAAACCATTATTCTCATATTTAAATGAATAACCGTCTTGCATCAAACAAGATCCAGATATAATGTTCATGCTCAATGCTGGCACCAAATAACAATTATTTAGGTCTAAAACTAACCCCGAAGGCAGATGTAGAGGTAGCGTGCCGACGGAGATCACATCGACTTTGGAACCATTTCCCACGCGCATCGTCACCTCGTCCTTAGCCAGTCTTCGCTTAATCCGTAGTCCCTGTTTCGAGTTGCAAATATTAGCAACAGAACCAGTATCAAATACCCAGGTGCTACTGCGAGCTCTAGTAAGGTACACATCAATAACATGTATATCACATATACCTTTGTTCACCTTGCCATCCTTCTTATCCGCCAAATACTTGGGGCAGTTTCGCTTCCAGTGACCAGTCTGCTTGCAGTAGAAGCACTCAGTCTCAGGCTTAGGTCCAGACTTGGGTTTCTTCTCTTGAGCAGCAACTTGTTTGTTGTTCTTCTTGAAGTTCCCCTTCTTCTTCCCTTTGCCCTTTTTCTTGAAACTGGTGGTCTTGTTGCTCCTTCTTGATTTCTACCTCCGCGGCCTTTAGCATTGCGAAGAGCTCGGGAATTGTCTTATCCATCCCTTGCATATTATAGTTCATCACGAAGCTCTTGTAGCTTGGTGGCAGTGATTGAAGAATTATGTCAATGACACTATCATCCGAAAGATTAACTCCCAGTTGAATCAAGTGATTGTTATACCCAGACATTTTGAGTATATGTTCACTGACAGAACTATTCTCCTCCATCTTACAGCTGTAGAATTTATTGGAGACTTCATATCTCTTAATTCGGGCATTTGCTTGAAATATTAACTTCAACTCCTGGAACATCTCATATGCTCCATGACGTTCAAAATGTCGTTGAAGTCCCGGTTCTAAGCCGTAAAGCATGGCACACTGAACTATCGAGTAGTCATCAGCTTTGCTCTGCCAAACGTTCTTAACATCGTCAGTTGCATCTGCAGCAGGCCTGGCACCCAGCGGTGCTTCCAGGACGTAATTCTTCTGTGCAGCAATGAGGATAATCCTCAAGTTACGGACCCAGTCCGTGTAATTGCTACCATCATCTTTCAACTTTGCTTTCTCAAGGAACGCATTAAAATTCAACGGAACAACAGCACGGGCCATCTATCTACAACAACATAGACAAGAAAAATACTATCAGGTACTAAGTTCATGATAAATTTAAGTTCAATTAATCATATTACTTAAGAACTCCCACTTAGATAGACATGTCTCTAATCATCTAAGTGATCACGTGATCCAAATCAACTAAACCATAACTGATCATCACATGAAATGGAGTAGTTTTCAATGGTGAACATCACTATGTTGATCATATCTACTATATGATTTATGCTCGACCTTTCGGTCTCAGTGTTCCGAGGCCATATCTGCATATGCTAGGCTCGTCAAGTTTAACCCGAGTATTCTGTGTGTGCAAAACTGGCTTGCACCCGTTGTAGATGAACGTTGAGCTTATCACACCCGATCATCACGTGGTGTCTCGGCACGACGAACTTTGGCAACGTTGCATACTCAGGGATAACACTTTTACCTTGAAATTTAGTGAGAGATCATCTTATAATGCTACCGTCAATCAAAGCAAAATAAGATGCATAAAGGATAAACATCACATGCAATCAATATAAGTGATATGATATGGCCATCATCATCTTGTGCTTGTGATCTCCATCTCCGAAGCACCGTCATGATCACCATCGTCACCGGCGCGACACCTTGATCTCCATCGTAGCATCGTTATCGTCTCACCAACTATTACTTCTACGACTATCGCTACTGCTTAATGATAAAGTAAAGCAATTACAGGGCGATTGCATTGCATACAATAAAGCGACAACCATATAGCTCCTGCCAGTTGCCGATAACTCGGTTACAAAACATGATCATCTCATACAATAAAATATAGCATCATGCCTTGACCATATCACATCACAACATGCCCTGCAAAAACAAGTTAGACGTCTTCTACTTTGTTGTTGCAAGTTTTACGTGGCTGCGAAGGGCTGAGCAAGACCTGTTCTTACCTACGCATCAAAACTACAGCGATAGTCTGTCAAGTTAGTGTTGTTTTAACCTTCTCAAGGACCGGGCGTAGTCACACTCGGTTCAACTAAAGTTGGAGAAACTGACACCCGCCAGCCACTTGTGTGCAAAGCACGTCGGTAGAACCAGTCTCGCGTAAGCGTAATGTCGGTGCGGGCCGCTTCATCCAACAATACCGCCGAACCAAAGTATGACATGCTGGTAAGCAGTATGACTTGTATCACCCACAACTCACTTGTGTTCTACTCGTGCATATAACATCTACGCATAAACCAGGCTCGGATGCCACTGTTGGGGAACGTAGTAATTTCAAAAAAAATTCCTATGCACACACAAGATCATGGTGATGCATAGCAACGAGAGGGGAGAGTGTTGTCCACGTACCCTCGTAGACCGAAAGCGGAAGCGTTAGCACAACGCGGTTGATGTAGTCGTATGTCTTCACGATTCGACCGATCCAAGTACTGAACGTACGACACCTCTGAGTTCAGCACACGTTCAGCTCGATGACGTCCCGCGAACTCCGATCCAGTAGAGCTTCACGGGAGAGTCCCGTCAGCACGACGGCATGATGACGGTGATGATGTTGCTACCGAGCAGGGCTTCGCCTAAGCACCCCTATGATATGACCGAGGTTGAATATGGTGGAGGGGGCACCGCACACGGCTGGGAGAGGTCAACAGATCAACTTGTGTGTATATAAAGGAGCAAGGGGGGAGAGGCGGCCGGCCAAGGATGGCGCGCCAAGGGGGAGTCTGCTCCCACCGGGAGTAGGACTCCTTTCCTTGTAGGAGTAGGAGAAGGGAAGGAAGGGCGAGAGGAGGAGAAGGAAAAAGGGGGGCGCCGCCCCCCCTCCTTGTCCAACTCAGACTAGAGGGGGAGGGGGCGCGCGACTGCCCTGGCCGCCCCTCCTCTTCTCCCACTAAGGCCCATTAGGCCCAATATACTCCCCGGGGGGTTCCGGTAACCCCCCGGTACTCCGGTAAATGTCCGAAACACTTCCGGTGTCCGAACATAGTCGTCCAATATATCAATCTTTACGTCTTGACCATTTCGAGACTCCTCGTCATGTCCGTGATCATATCTGGGACTCCGAACTACCTTCGGTACATCAAAACACAAAAACTCATAATACCGATCGTCGCCAAACTTTAAGCGTGCAGACCCTATGGGTTCGAGAACTATGTAGACATGACCGAGAAACGTCTCCGGTCAATAACCAATAGCGGAACCTGGATGCTCATATTGGTTCCCACATATTCTACGAAGATCTTTATCGTTCAAACCGCATAACAACATACGTTGTTCCCTTTGTCATCGGTATGTTACTTGCCCGAGATTCGATCGTAGGTATCTCAATACCTAGTTCAATCTCGTTACCAGCAAGTCTCTTTACTCGTTACGTAATGCATGATCCCTCAACTAACTCATTAGTCACATTGCTTGCAAGGCTTATAGTGATGTGCATTACCGAGAGGGCCCAGAGATACCTCTCCGACAATCGGAGTGACAAATCCTAATCTCGAAATACGCCAACTCAACAAGTACCTTCGGAGACACCCGTAGAGCACCTTTATAATCACCCAGTCACGTTGTGACGTTTGGTAGAACACAAAGTGTTCCTCCGGTAAACGGGAGTTGCATAATCTCATAGTCATAGGAACATGTATAAGTCATGAAGAAAGCAATAGCAACATACTAAACGATCAAGTGCTAAGCTAACGGAATGGGTCAAGTCAATCACATCATTCTCCTAATGATGTGATCCCGTTAATCAAATGACAACTCATGTCCATGGTTAGGAAACTTAACCATCTTTGATTAACGAGCTAGTCAAGTAGAGGCATACTAGTGACACTATGTTTGTCTATGTATTCACACATGTATTATATTTCCGGTTAATACAATTCTAGCATGAATAATAAACATTTATCATGATATGAGGAAATAAATAATAACTTTATTATTGCCTCTAGGGCATATTTCCTTCACTTCCCGCCTAAACATTTGGGAAGAGGACTGGGGCCTCTAAAAATAGGACTAGCCACCACCATAGGAGGCAACTGATCTTGGACCGGATCCATTCCACCAAGACCATCCTCACCAGCTCATAGAACTCAAGAACACCTCTCCTCAGCCTACAAGGCAATCCACCACACCACACTGGAGTAGGGTATTACACCACATCGGTGGCCCGAACCAGTATAAACTCTTGTGTCCCTTGTTCCTCGGGTTCGGCGGGCTAAGCCTTGAGATCGTTGTGCGAGTGAGCTAGAGAGGGAGAGAGATCTTCGTGCGCACCCCAGTGTTTGAACCTCAAGGGTTTTGCCGGAACCCGTAATCTGACATTTAGCGCGCCAGGTAGGGGTGCACCGAAGCTTTCTTCTCCATCGACCAACTCGTCACTGCCTGGCGGCTCCGATGTCTGAGGATGCAAAGACCCAAGCCAACCGATGGGTGGCCTGGCCCGCCCGGGCACCACCATTTGGCCCAGAAGACCTCAACTCCGCGCTCCAGGCGGCCTGCGTGCCGCCTAACGCCCGCGGAAGTGGGCAGCGCGGACCGACGCGCGCCGCCCTCACACCGCGGCGCATGCGCGCCGCCGCGCGAATCTCCGGCTACGCTGCGGTAACGGCAACACACACCCGATGGGAGCATGCAAACATGCGGGTCGCGCTCATCGTGGCGTAGGAGCTGCTGCGGTGTAGGCTGATGGAGAGTGGCCATGACGCACTACTGGAGTGGGTCGCCGAACTCCTAGACGCCGCTTGTAGAGGTACGCCACCCTTCTGCTCCATGGCCACACCCCAGGTTGTGGCGGAAGTGCGCGCGAGGCCCCGACGAGCCCGCGCGCCCCCCGGGGCGTCACGGGGATCCGGCGACACGAGCACGGGTAATGGCGCTGGCCGTCCTGCCGCGACCGCGTCATTGCCAGGAGGGACAAGTGCTGACGGCCCGCCGCAAGGGCGTGCCAGGATGCCGCGTGGCGGCTGTGGCACCCCGGCTCAGAGAAAACCGGAACGCCCCGTATTCCAGCCCAAAGATCGAGGAGAAGTCTTCTGGAATACGGCACTGCTTAGCATAGAACAAACCAGCTTTCTATTAATACACGAATATGAATGCAAGGTCGCCGATATTACAATGAATAACATCAGCACGGCAACACTACGCCATCCTCAGTTGCTCTATGCAAGCAGCAGAACAACTCGAAGCAGCGGAAAAACTCTAGCAGCGGAACAACGACAACGATGATGAACTCCACTCCGCAAGGACTCTGGCTGGAACGCTTATCCTAGCTCGCGAACACAGGAACAACACCAAACAAGCAAGCAATCCAGGCATGACCTGCAAGCTGGCATGACACGCCAGGTCAGTACATTGAATGTACTTGCAAGCTCACAATTAACCAAAAGCATTCAAGACAAACAACATCATGGCAATTACAGGTTAAGCAGGAATTATCATGAGATCATCAGGATAACATAACATGAACAACATGAACATAATACTGCTAGAACAACATGATCATGGCATGAACATATAAATCTGATGATACTAGCATGCAACATGATGACACTACATGCACCATTTATTCTGCTCGAGTTACTACGTAACCATCACATGCATCACTTACCAACCTCGGACATCGCACAATTATCTCAGGATCAAATCAAGCTTGGTATAAACAATACCGTAGTAATCATTAAATGACCACAAGGAGCTTGATCTTTACCCATGATTCTCGCACAACATCACGGATATCCAACAACTCGGTATCCTCGATACCACGGTGATCATTCCGGCGATCACATTCATGACCAACACTTGGTCTCAAATGGTGATCTTTCCGGCGATCACAACCAACTTATCTCATCATCGAACCGGGGTTGTTATTAAGCACATTATTATTAATACTGTTGACTCACAGTGTGACCGACACGAACTGGGCCCTTATCCGCGGGCGTGGCTATCGATAGATTTAATATACACTCTGCAGAGGTTAGTACACTGTACCCACACTATGGAACCCATGGCCTCGCACTCCCATTCGAGTGGACCAACGGCGTTCCGACAAAACCGATCTACTGCCATGACACTCTCCCGGCTACTCCGACCCACTCCCAACTGGGCTAGTCCTGGGTGGCCCCTTGTCTACCAAAGACACAACGACCACCGTCGTGGCCAAAACGTCCCTCACGGGGACCGGATCCATAATAACAACAACGGGCACACAAGGTTATGTCTGCTTACCGGGCCAGGGTACCGCACGCCCATAACCTTCCCTAGTTGGAGGCACCGGCGAGAGGCACGATAATAGACCCAGTTAGGACCTTCCCATAAAGGTAAGCGTGCTTGCACTGGTCAGTTCAATATGGTGGCACCATGACTCAGCCAACAGTTGTTCAAGTTCAATTTAATACGATTAAACTTGAATGCAAATATGCTAAGCCATGATAAAATACATGATGCAATTACAATGCATGAGCATGATATCAACATAATCATGAGAGAACCACATAACTATCCACCATATCAATAATGAATCATATCCAACTAAGCATGGCATACTGACTAGCATGAACATCATAAGTACACACTTCTCCGAAATGTAGCATGACCACTAGCATCAACAATAAATATCATGCAAGAACATATCAATAATGCCATCACGCAAGCATTTAACCAACTGGATGCAAAGGAACATTCATACCAACGGTACTCGGGACAGACGGCAGTCATGCACCGAAGACCATTACCAACATCAACATGTACTACTAGCAAGCATAAGCATATGAAAGGAATACTAGCAACTAGCAGGGCATGACAACCAGGTGCATAACAACATAGCAAGAAAGTAAGCACTAATCCAGAAGCATTACCGAAACAACGATAACCATATTTTAAACAAGCTAACATTTATTAAATATTCAAGTTTAAAACCATGGCTACTGCATGACTATCATGCAAGTGGGTATTGTGGCTTGCCTGGGGATGAAGAATACACCAGGAGAAAGTGCGAGAAGCTTGCGGAAAGAATCGCCGGAAAACGTTCTCTCCCGGAGGGGGCTGATTAAGCGTAAGGGAAAAATGGTCATTTTCAGAATGTTAAACATAGTGAAAACGATACCA
The DNA here is from genome assembly GCF_002575655.3 of Aegilops tauschii subsp. strangulata. NCBI lineage: Eukaryota > Viridiplantae > Streptophyta > Magnoliopsida > Poales > Poaceae > Aegilops > Aegilops tauschii. The sequence goes on from NC_053038.3 coordinate 95,376,185, forward strand.
ACAGAATGGGCTCGACGAGACGAAGAAGTGGGCGTTGGATTCACCTCAAACGGAGTTGCGAGCAAAAAGTTATATGGGTTTTTCTGCCAGGGACCTATCTATAATAAAATCATCACAAACAGGCCCTCAGCAGGAAAAACAGAACGCGCCTTTTCTGAAAATACATTTTCCAGAAGGAAAACAGCTTTTCGCCTGAGGAAGGGAAAACAACTCTTTTCTGGCGCCGTTGCCGGGGAGGCTAGGTAAGCGGCACTCACACCCCGTCAACTAAGCTCTTTTCTGGCGCCGTTGCCGGGGAGGTGAGTGCTTGAAGGTATATCTTTAGATCTTGCAATCGAATCTTTTTGTTTCTTGTTTTAGCACTAGTTTAATTTATAAAAGAAAACTACAAAAAAATGGAATTGAGTTTGTCTTATACGCTTCGTCTTTTTAATATCTTTCGTGAAAATGATGGGAAGGAAAATTGTGCTCAAGTACTAGAAGAAGAATTACATAGAATGCTTGGCATAAAATATGTGAATGATGAGCATGATTGCAATGTTGTTAGTATGAATTCTTTGAATACCCATGATGCTAATGATATGCAAAGCCACAAGCTTGGGGATGCTATGTTTGATGAAGATGATATGTTTAGTCCCCCAAGTTTTGATGTGCAAATTTATTATGATGAAAGCATGCCTCCTATTTATGATGATTATTGTGATAACACATATGATATAAAGAATAAAGATAACCATGAAACTTGTCATCATGATTTTAATTTTCAATTGGACTATACTTCACATGATAGTTATTTTGTTGAGTTTGCTCCCACTACTATTCCGAATGAGAAGAATTTTGCTTATGTGGAGAGTAATAAAAATTCTATGCTTGTAGATCATGAAAAGAATGCTTTATGTGATGGTTATATTGTTGAATTTATTCATGATGCTACTGAAAATTATTATGAGGGAGGAATATATGCTTGTAGGAATTGCAATAATATCAAGTTTCCTCTCTATGTGCTTAAAATCTTGAAGTTATGCTTGTTTTGCCTTCCTATGCTAGTTGATTATTGTTCCCATAAGTTGTTTGCTCACAAAATCCCTATGCATAGGAAGTGGGTTAGACTTAAATGTGCTAGTCATATTCTTCATGATGCTCTCTTTATGTTTCAATTATTATCTTTTATGTGAGCATCATTAAAATCATCATGCCTAGCTAGGGGCGTTAAACGTTAGTGCTTGTTGGGAGGCAACCCAATTTTATTTTAGTTTCTTGCTTTTTGATTCTGTTTAGTAATAAATAATTCATCTAGCTTCTGTTTAGATGTGTTTTTATGTTTTAATTAGTGTTTGTGCCAAGTTAAACCTATAGGATCTTCTTGGATGATAGTTATTTGATCTTGCTGAAAATTTCAGAAACTTTCTGTTCACGAAAACAATTGTTTAAAATCACCAGAACGTGATAAAATGCTGATTCCAACTGCATCAGATCAATAATCAAATTATCTAGGCCTTCCTATTTTGGTAGAATTTTTTAAGTTCCAGAAGTTTGCGTTAGTTACAGATTACTACAGACTGTTCTGTTTTGACAGATTCTGTTTTTCGTGTGTTGTATGCTTATTTTGATGACTCTATGGCTAGTAAAAGAGTTTATAAACCACAGAGAAGTTGGAATACAGTAGTTTTAACACCAATATAAATAAACAATGAGTTCATTACAGTACCTTGAAGTGGTGTTTTGTTTTCTTTCGCTAACGGAGCTTACGAGTTTTCTTTTGAGTGTTGTGTTGTGAAGTTTTCAAGTTTTGGGTAAAGATTCGATGGACTATGGAATAAGGAGTGGAAAGAGACTAAGCTTGGGGATGCCCAAGGCACCCCAAGGTAATATTCAAGGACAACCAAGAGGCTAAGCTTGGGGATGCCCCGGAAGGCATCCCCTCTTTCGTCTTCGTTCATCGGTAACTTTACTTGGAGCTATATTTTTATTCACCACATGATATGTGTTTTGCTTGGAGCGTCATTTTATTTTCTTTAGCTTTGCTTGCTGTTTGAATAAAATACCAAGATCTGAAATTATTAAATGAGAGAAAGTCTTCACATAGCTACATAATTATTTAACTACTCATTGATCTTCACTTATATCTTTTTGGAGTAGTTTGTCATTTACTCGTGTGCTTCACTTATATCCTATGAGTAAATGGTTGAATGATTTCAATGTCATAAATCTGAAATTATATATGTTTCATATGCCTTTCCCATGGGGAGTAATGCCTTCACATATAAGAAGTAGAGGTGGTAAATTTATTGAAGGTTAGCAAGCATTGTATTGGTCACTTGAACAATTCATGAAAGAATATTGAAGGAAGAGAGATTTCACATATAAATATACTATCTTGGACATCTTCTATGATTGTGAGCCCCATTAAATATTTTCAAACCTGAGCAAATTAGTTGAAGTTGGACAAGGAAGACAACTTGATGAGTTATGCTTGGGTATGTAAAGTGGGGTAGATCGTAAAAACTCGAGAAGGACAGTGCAGTAGCCAATCAGGATGCATCACGCGGATCGCGCATGCCTGCCCCACATCTGACGGGTGGTGTTTGGCGCTTGGTAGGATCCGACGGCGGACGTTCGACGCTAGGGTTTGGAGCATTTCTGCGGGGTTATGAGCGAGTCAACGGGGTTATTAGGGTTTGACCAGATTTCAAATGGCCATAACTAAATTAGAAAAAATCACAAAAATCTAAAACAAACGTAGTTCGTCCGTTTATGAGACCTAGTTACCATAAAAAAATATAAACTCGGTATAGGGGCGTTTTTTTGAAAAATCATTTTTTGAAGTGATATGTCGAAATCAAGTTCAAATGTTTTTAAAAAATTCAAAATAAATCAAAATGTTGTAATTCTTGCGCACATAGCCGTCATTGTAACAAGGTTATGAGAAAAAAATATAAACTTGGTGTAGGTCATTTTCATGAAAAAAGGCTTCACACAAATGAGCTATCACCTATGAACATGTTCAGAGTTCGTAGAATAGGGAGAGAGGGTTTAGGGTTTGAAAAAAAATCAAAATAATTCAAAAAAAAATCAGAAAAATCGCTATAGCTTCATTTTGGAGTGAATAAGAAGGATCTGAACTTACTTTTTCATTTTCATATCTAAAACGTGTTATTTGACGGTTTTGAATTAAAAGCATATTTTTTCAAAAAAATGTAGTAATATGAATATTAATCAATAAATAGTGAGACTTCGTTTTTACCCTATATATATGGAACAAGTGTTAATAAAAATATATATGCCTCATTTAGGCAAGGTAAAAAAAACTTGATTTCAAATAGGGTTGTTTACCCTAGCTTTCGAGCTCGTTTCTAGCACATTTCTCATTCGGACTGTTCACCTACGAATATTGGACTTCAAATGCTCGATCAAATACACCGCACAGAGCAATGAACCTCCAATGTTCAACTTCAACTTTTGCTCGAATCCAAATTTTGGCCCAAATTCAAATTTTGATGGAAATTTGAATTCTGACTCAAATAAGAAACCAAAGTAGAAGCAACATTATTACAACTGATAAGTTTTCACAGTAGCTCAAATCTACCAAGTTTTAATATGCCAACATCTTAATACAAATCTACCAAGTTTTAAGCGATCGACTCGCCCTCAAATTGACAACACAAACATTTCCCAACAACTTAATTCAAATTTTCGACTTGCTCCTTGTGTTTGCAGCTGGCTTCACTGTCTTGCTCCTGGTTTCCCTAGTTGAGATGCTCTTTTCTTTCAGACTCTTGTTCCTTTTGATCTTGGGCTTTACTTGGGGTTTTCCCCGTGGAGGTGCTGATGGAGTAGTTCCACTCGCCGAGCACTTGACGACCATTTGACGGTCATCTATGGGTTCAGTAATCTTTAAAGGCACAATTGGAAAAATTACCCCCTCCTCTTCCTCTCTTATAGCTTCAAAACCATCAAAGGCCATGGTTTCAAAATCTTCTGCTTCTTCATCTCTTGGCCTTTTCTCCCTAGAGCTGGTAAATAAAATTATAAGCCATAGGCAAAAAGGAGAACAAATGCAAACAAAAGGGTAGCTGCATTCTACAAAGGGTGCAAACACATACCAAGATGCTTCATTTTCTGCTGCATTCTCCACTGCTTCATTTGCTGCTGCATTCTCCACTGCATCTTCAGTCTCCATTGCTGCTGCATTCTCCTCAGCATTGGCTGCTGTCCATCTTTCCTCCTCTCCAAATGATGCATCCACTGCATTGGTACAAAGCCTAGCAATATGCCCCAGAACTCCACATTTTTTGCAAGCACGCTTCTTTGGTAGACGACCCTCCTCACCTGCTCTAATCCTCTGGTTCCTTGGTCTTCTTGGTGGTCTAGTAATGACAGGAGCGTGGAGTTTGAACCCTGGATCTACTATGTTCCATTGATCTTTCCCCAATAGTGCAGGCACATTGTCAGCATAAGTAACCATAAATTTGGCAACAGAGAAATACTCAGAGCAATATTGATCAACTTCACCATCTGCACTCCCGATAACGGTCATCAGATGTAGGGCATGTATGCATGGCTTCCCACGGATCTGCCATTGCCTACAAGTACATTCTCTAGTACTTAGGTTCACAGGATACCTCCATACCCTATTTTTAGTGTCAGTATAGGTAACCTCTCCCTCATATGTACCAGATCGAATACATTTCATCTTCAGTCCTCTTGCCTTCAAGTGCAATGCCTTAATCAGTGATGGGAGCATTTGATGACCAACATATTGTGTTTCTGCAATTCTTTTGCGAAGAGCCATCTTTATCATGATCATTTGCCTCATCTTGTCAAATGCTTGCCACAACAAGAGCCCTTTCACTGACTTGAACTTTTAATTGAAGCATTCTGCAAGGTTACTGGTCACATAATCTACTTCGCAGATTTCATTGAATTTGCTTCTTGACCACACCTTACCATGATGTGCATCCATGTACTCCTTCACAAGAGGATTTTGAGCATACAACACTCTCAAATGGTGTTCATGCTTCCTTTTGCTGCATGTGTATGATGCTGGCCATAAGTTCTCATCATAAACTTTACCTTTGAACTTCTTTTTGAAATTATCGCTAGGTGTCGCATACATTCCCTATGCTCCACTCCAGGGAATACAATTCCCACTACACTCTCTAAACCCTTGCAAGCATCTGTGAATATAGCTAAACCTGGGGGTGTGCCTATAATGTTGCGCAACTGCAGCAGAAACCAGACCCAACTTTCCTCAGACTCTGCCTCCACCACACCAAATGCAACTGGGAATAGCCAGTTGTGTCCATCAACTGCAGAAGTTGCTACTAGCTGTCCTCTCCATCTTCCAGTCAAATGTGTAGCATCTACAGCCAAATAGGGCCTGCAACCATCTAGAAACACCTGCCAGCAAGCCTTGAAACAAACAAAAGCCCTTCTGAAGCACTCCTTCTGAAATGACTTCCCTTTTATTTTGAATGGAACTGTATGCTTGTCAATCTCTACAACACTCCCTGGACTTGCCATATCCACTTCAACTTTGAAAGTGTAAAGCAGCTGAAAACTGTCATTCCATTGACCATTAATTCTGTCAAGAGCCTTTTCCCTAGCATTGAAAATTCTCATGTAAGGAATTTCTATCTTGTACTTCTCAAAAAGCTTCCCATGGAGTGCTGTTGGACCAAGTCAGGTTCTTCTCTCAGCCAATCCAATATAGCATCTGCCACCCACCTAGTTTTTGCTAGCTTGGTTTTGGCCTTCCCCCCTCCCCCTCCAGGTGGACAGGTGTGCTTGTGTGGGTTTTTCTTTATCTGAAACAAAATAAATGGGTAAAAAATAGTTAAGAAACCTTACTCAATGATCTGAAACTAAATTACTAACTAAACTTGGATTACCTGAATATATTTTCTCTTTCTCATACGAGATGCATGCAACTTCCACCTACACCTAGGATATGGACAAAAAACTATGAACCTTGCTGGCTCACTCCTTTTAATCTTATAGGTGTTTTCAGATATAATGCACCATGTTGTCACTGCATTCCGACAGTCCACCATTGATTGGAAAATGGTACCTACACTAAGCTCAGTTTTTTCCCTGTTCCACTCAATTGTTGGCATGTCATCACCATCGTATTCATCCTCGATTAAGCTGTCCATGTTCTCCACCTTATCTTCATCGTCAGTGTCATCAAACCTAGCTTGGCTGATGGGCTCCTCCATATATTCGTCATCCACTGCTTGCTGACTGGCTACATCGACCAGTTCAGGAAACATCATCTCGTCTTCATCATCATTTGTAGGCACAGCCTCGTCAGGTTCTGCATCTTCTTCTACACCAACTGCAGAAGGTACACGAGAAGCAGCAGCTGAATCGGAACCAGAATTGGCAGCAGGCATGTTGTGGCTCCATGAACCACTTGCTTTACTTGGTGTCGACCTACAAGGAGTGCCGGGGTGCTGGCTATTAGCACAGACAGATGATGTCTGAACTCCCTTCCCCTTCGCCCGTTCTGTGCATGGCTGAAGCACATCGATTTGGAGTTTACCGAATCGGCAGCCAGCAATCCTAGCAAAAAGCAACGGCATATGATCATCGCAAGTTAGTGGGAGAAATCTTTGCTCGTCACTGCTGAAGTAATTCAGTTCAACAGCATCGGCATCACTCCAGGGATAGGTATTTCGGAGCTCAGCTCGCAAATCTTTGAAAGATATGCTGGTTTCTACCACTTCGGGATAGAAAAATGATGAAATCAAATGCGGTTTAGTACCACGCATCACACTAGTTTCCATTCTAACCGCCAGCCGGAAAGCCAGCGCGGGATCAATCCTATTTTGTTGAAGGAAACAAAGGCTTCAGTTAGCCGGGTAAAATCGAGCACAAATTCGAACGATTCAAGCAAACAGAAGTCAAATACGGCCTACAATACGACTTAGAACGTCAATTCGAGAGGAAACAATGCTTACCCAGGCTTAATCCATGAATTATCTGCCGCGGATTCGACCCAATCCTCTCCACGGTCGACTGCATTCCGGGCGTCCTCACTCAACATCGCTATGTAATCCCAGATGGGGAGGTGGGCTATATCTGGCGGAGACGCGGCGTCGCCGACGAACGGAATAGGGGCATAGGGTGGAGGAAACAACTGCGTGGACGCGGCACGACGCCGGCGGAGGGGGTGGGGCGGCGCGGTGCAGTGCGGCCTGTCTAGATCTATTTCAGATTCAGACAAGCTGCCCAATACGTGTCTCCTTGCGGTCCCACCCATCAGCAAACAACAGTCAGACGAAGACTCGGCCCCACTCGTCAGCAATTAACGGTCAATGGACGGTCAAGACGGAAAACGCCCGCTATGAGCATTTGTGAGAGTTTCAACTAAGGAAGAGGGGAAAAGTGAGCAAACGTTTGGAGCGTGGGGAAAAGTGAGCACAACTAAGGAACCAGGGGCACTAATTTAAATATCCCAATCTTGAATACCTAGCATATTAGGATTTTTAAGCAAATTACCATGCTATTTAAGACTCTCAAAATAATCTAAGTGAAGCATGAGAGATCAATAGTTTCTATAAAACAAATCCACCACGGTGCTCTAAAAGATATAAGTGAAGTACTAGAGCAAAAACTATATAACTCAAAAGATATAAGTGAAGCACATAGAGTATTCTAATAATTTCCGAATCATGTGTGTCTCTCTCAAAAAGTTGTGTACAGCAAGGATGATTGTGGCAAACTAACAAATAAGGACTCAAATCATACAAGACGCTCCAAGCAAAACACATATCATGTGGTGAATAAAAATATAGCTCCAAGTAAAGTTACCGATGGAAGTAGACGAAAGAGGGGATGCCTTTCGGGGCATCCCCAAGCTTTGGCTTTTTGGTGTCCTTAGATTATCTTGGGGGTGCCATGGGCATCCCCAAGCTTAGGCTCTTGCTACTCCTTGTTCCATAATCCATCAAATCTTTCACCCAAAACTTTAAAACTTCACAACACAAAACTCAGCAGAAAATCTTGTGAGCTCCGTTAGCGAAAGAAAACAAAACACCACTTCAAGGTACTGTAATGAACTCATTATTTATTTATATTTGCGTTAAACTTACTGTATTCAAACTTCTCTATGGTTTATAAACTCTTTTACTAGCCATAGATTCATCAAAATAAGCAAACAACACACGAAAAACAGAATCTGTCAAAAACAGAACAGTCTGTAGTAATCTGTAACTAACGCAATCTTCTGGAACTCCAAAAAATCAGCCAAAATAGGATGACCTAGACAATTTGTTTATTGATCAGCAGCAATGGAAACAATATTTTATCACGTTCTGGTGATTTTTAACAATTATTTTCGTGAACAGAAAGTTTCTGGAATTTTCTGCAAGATCAAATAACTATCATCCAAGAAGATCCTATAGGTTTAACTTTGCACAAACACTAATTAAAGCATAAAAACACATATAACCAGAGGCTAGAACAAATATTTATTCCTAAACAGAAGCAAAAAGCAAAAAACTAAAAATAAAATTGGGTTGCCTGCCAACAAGCGCTATCGTTTAACGCCCCTAGCTAGGCATAAAAGCAAGGGTAGATCTAGGTAGTGCCATCTTTGGTAGGCAATCCATAAGTGGCTCTCATGATAGATTCATATGGTAATTTTATTTTCTTTCTAGGGAAGTGTTCCATGCCTTTCTTTAATGGAAATTGGAATCTAATATTCCCTTCCTTCATATCAATAATTGCACCAATCGTTCTAAGGAAAGGTCTTCCAAGAATAATAGGACATGAAGGATTGCAATCTATGTCAAGAACAATAAAATCTACAGGCACATAGTTCCTATTTGCAACAATAAGAACATCATTAATTCTTCCCATAGGTTTCTTAATAGTGGAATCCGCAAGGTGCAAGTTTAAAGAGCAATCATCAAAATCAAGGAAACCTAGCAAATCGCACAAAGTTTTTGGAATCGTGGAAACACTAGCACCCAAATCACACAAAGCATAGCATTCATGATCTTTAATCTTAATTTTAATAGTAGGTTCCCACTCATCATAAAGTTTTCTAGGGATAGAGACTTCCAACTCAAGTTTTTCTTCATAAGATTGCATCAAAGCATCAACGATATGTTTGGTAAAAGCTTTATTTTGACTATAAGCATGAGGAGAATTTAGCACGGATTGCAACAAGGAAATACAATCTATCAAAGAGCAATTGTCATAATTAAATTCCTTGAAATCCAAAATAGTGGGTTTATTAACATCTAGAGTTTTGATCTCTTCAATCCCACTTTTATCAATTTTAGCATCAAGATCTAAAAACTCCGAATTTTTGGAATGCCTTCTAGGTAAAGGTGGATCATATTCAGTCCCATCATTATCAAGATTCATATTGCAAAACAAAGATTTAATAGGGGACACATCAATAACTTTTAGATCTTCATCTTTGTTTTCATAAAAATTAGAAGAACACACTTTTATAAAGCAATCTTTCTTAACACGCATCCTAGCGTTTCTTTCTTTGCACTCATCAATGAAAATTATCATGGCTTTGAGAGACTCATTGATATCATGCTTAGGAGGAATATATCTCAGTTTCAAAGAATCAACATCAAGAGAAATTCTATCAACGTTCCTAGCCAATTCATCAACTTTAAGCAATTTTTCTTCAAGCAAGGCATTGAAATTCTTTTGCGAATTCATAAATTCCTTAACACTAGTCTCAAATTCAGAGGGCATCTTATTAAAGTTTCCATAAGAATTGTTGTAGGAATTACCATAATTATTAGAGGAATTACTAGGATAAGGCCTAGGATTAAAGTTTCCTCTATACGCGTTGTTACCAAAATTATTCCTACCAACAAAATTCACATCCATAGATTCATTATTATTCTCAATCAAAGTAGACAAAGGCACATCATTAGGATCAGAAGAAACACTCTTAGTAGCAAATAATTTCATAAGTTCATCCATCTTTCCACTCAAAACATTAATTTCTTCTATCGCATGCACTTTTTTATTAGTAGATCTTTCAGTGTGCTATTGAGAATAATTAACCATAGTATTTTCTAGGAGTTTAGTAGCTTCTCCTAAAGTGATTTCCATAAAAGTGCCTCCCGCGGCCGAATCTAAAAGATTTCTAGAAGTAAAATTCAATCCGGCATAAAAATTTTGTATAATCATCCACAAATTCAAACCATGTGTAGGGCAATTACGTATCATTAATTTCATCCTCTCCCAAGCTTGTGCAACATGTTCATGATCAAGTTGCTTAAAATTCATAATATCGTTTCTAAGAGAGATAATCTTAGCGGGAGGAAAATACTTAGAGATAAAAGCATCTTTGCATTTATTCCAGGAATGAATACTATTTTTAGGCAAAGACGAAAACCAAGCTTTAGCACGATCTCTAAGCGAAAAAGGAAATAGCTTCAATTTAACAATATCATTGTCAACATCTTTCTTCTTTTGCATATCAAACAAATCAACGAAGCAATTTAGATGAGTAACGGCATCTTCACTAGGAAGGCCGGCGAATTGATCTTTCATGACAAGATTCAACAAAGCAGCATTGATTTCACAAGATTCAGTATCGGTAAGAGGAGCAATCGGAGTGCTATGGAAATCATTATTGTTGGTATTGGTAAAGTCACATAATTTGGTATTATCTTGAGCCATCGTGACAAACAAGCAATCCAACACATGAGCAAACAAGAAGCAAGCGAAAAAGCGGCGAACGAAAAAGAGAGGGCGAATAAAACAGAAAGGGTGAAGTGGGGGAGAGGGAAACGAGAGGCAAATGGCAAATAATGTAATGCGGGAGATAAGGGTTTGTGATGGGTACTTGGTATGTTGACTTTTGCGTAGACCTCCCCGGCAACGGCGCCAGAAATCCTTCTTGCTACCTCTTGAGCACTGCGTTGGTTTTCCCTTGAAGAGGAAAGGGTGATGCAGCAAAGTAGCGTAAGTATTTCCCTCAGTTTTTGAGAACCAAGGTATCAATCCAGTAGGAGGCTACGCGCGAGTCCCTCGCACCTACACAAACAAATAAATCCTCGCAACCAACGCGATAAGGGGTTGTCAATCCCTACACGGTCACTTACGAGAGTGAGATCTGATAGATATGGTAAGATAATATTTTTGGTATTTTTATGATAAAGATGCAAAGTAAAATAAAAGCAAAGTAAAAAGCAATGGAAATAACTAAGTGTTGGAAGATTAATATGATGGAAAATAGCCCGGGGCCATAGGTTTCACTAGTGGCTTCTCTCAAGAGCATAAGTATTTTACGGTCGGTGAACAAATTACTGTTGAGCAATTGACAGAATTGAGCATAGTTATGAGAATATCGAGGTATGATCATGTATATAGGCATCACGTCCGAGACAAGTAGACCGACTCCTGCCTGCATCTACTACTATTACTCCACACATCGACCGCTATCCAGCATGCATCTAGAGTATTAAGTTCATAAGAATAGAGTAACGCTTTAAGCAAGATGACATGATGTAGAGGGATAAATTCATGCAATATGATAAAAAAAAACCCATCTTGATATCCTCGATGGCAACAATACAATACGTGCCTTGCTGCCCCTACTGTCACTGGGAAAGGACACCGCAAGATTGAACCCAAAGCTAAGCACTTCTCCCATTGCAAGAAAGATCAATCTAGTAGGCCAAACCAAACTGATAATTCGAAGAGACTTGCAAAGATAACCAATCATACATAAAAGAATTCAGAAGATTCAAATATTGTTCATAGATAAACTTGATCATAAACCCACAATTCATCGGTCTCAACAAACACACCGCAAAAGAAGATTACATCGAATAGATCTCCACAAGAGAGGGGGAGAACATTGTATTGAGATCCAAAAATAGAGAAGAAGCCATCTAGCTAATAACTATGGACCCGAAGGTCTGAGGTAAACTACTCACACTTCATCGGAGAGGCTATGGTGTTGATGTAGAAGCCCTCCGTGATCGATGCCCCCTCCGGTGGAGCTCCGGAACAGGCCCCAAGATGGGATCTCATGGGTACAGAAGGTTGCGACGGTGGAATTAGGTTTTTGGCTCCGTATCTGATCGCTTGAGGGTACGTAGGTATATATAGGAGGAAGGAGTACGTCGGTGGAGCAACGTGGGGCCCACAAGGGTGGAGGGCGCGCCTGGGGGGGGGGGGGTAGGCGCGCCCCCTACCTCGTGGCTTCCTGCTTTATTTCTTGACGTAGGGTCCAAGTCTCCTGGATCATGTTCGTTCCGAAAATCACGTTCCCGAAGGTTTCATTCCGTTTGGACTCCGTTTGATAGTCTTTTTCTGTGAAACTCTAAAATAGGCAAAAAACAACAATTCTGGGCTGGGCCTCCGGTTAATAGGTAGTCCCAAAAATAATATAAAAGTGAATAATAAAGCCCAATAATGTCCAAAACAGAAGATAATATAGCATGGAGCAATAAAAAATTATAGATACATAGGAGACGTATCAAGCATCCCCAAGCTTAATTCCTGCTCGTCCTCGAGTAGGTAAATGATAAAAATAGAATTTTTGATGTGGAATGCTACTTGGCATAATTTCAATGTAATTCTTCTTAATTGTGGTATGAATATTCAGATCCGAAAGATTCAAGATAAAAGTTCATATTGACATAAAAATAATAATACTTCAAGCATACTAACTAAGCAATTATGTCCTCTCAAAATAACATGGCCAAAGAAAGTTCATCCCTACAAAATCATATAGTTTAGTCATGCTCCATTTTCTTCACACAAGAATGCTCTCATCATGCACAACCCCGATGACAAGCCAAGCAATTTTTTCATACTTTAGTAATCTCAAACTTTTTCAACCTTCACGCAATACATGAGCGTGAGCCATGGACATAGCACTTTGGGTGGAATAGAATATGATGATGGGGGTTAAGTGGAGAAGACAAAAAAGGAGAAAGTCTCACATCAACGAGGCTAATCAATGAGCTATGGAGATGCCCATCGATTGATGTTAATGCAAGGAGTAGGGATTGCCATGCAACGGATGCACTAGAGCTATAAATATATGAAACCTCAACAAAAGAAACTAAGTGGGTGTGCATCCAACTTGCTTGCTCACGAAGACCTAGGGCACTTGAGGAGGCCCATTGTTGGAATATACAATCCAAGTTCTATAATGAAAAATTCCCACTAGTATATGAAAGTGACAAAACAAGAGACTCTCTATCATGAAGATCATGGTGCTACTTTGAAGCACAAGTGTGGTAAAAGGATAGTAACATTGTCCCTTCTCTCTTTTTCTCTCATTTTTTCGGGCCTTGTCTTTTTTATGGCCTTTCTCTTTTTTTTTATTCCTCACTTGGGACAATGCTCTAGAAAAATGATGATAATCACACTTCTATTTATTTACAACTCAATGATTACAACTCGATACTAGAACAAAGTATGACTCTATATGAATGCCTCCGGCGGTGTACCGGGATATGCAATGAACCAAGAGTGACATGTATGGAAGAATTATGAACGGTGGCTTTTCCACAAATACTATGTCAACTACATGATCATGCAAAGCAACATGACAATGATGAACGTGTCATGATAACGGAATGGTGGAAAGTTGCATGGCAATATATCTCGGAATGGCTATGGAAATGCCATAATAGGTAGGTATGGTGGCTGTTTTGAGGAAGATATAAGGAGGTTTATGTGTGAAAGGCGTATCATATCACGGGGTTTGGATGCACCGGCGAAGTTTGCACCAACTCTCAATGTGAGAAAGGGCAATGCACGGTACCGAAGAGGCTAGCAATGATGGAAAGGTGAGGGTGCGTATAATCCATGGACTCAACATTAGTCATAAAGAACTCACACACTTATTGCAAAAATCTACAAGTCATCAAAAACCAAGCACTACACGCATGCTCCTAGGGGGATAGATTGGTAGGAAAAGACCATCGCTCGTCCCCGACCGCCACTCATAAGGTGGACAATCAAAGAACATCTCATGTTTCAAATTTGTTACATAACGTTTACCATACATGCATGCTACGGGACTTGCAAACTTCAACACAAGTATTTCTCAAATTCACAACTACTCAACTAGCACAACTTGGATATCACTACCTCCATATCTCAAAACAATCATCAAGCATCAAACTTCTCTTAGTATTCAACACACTCATAAGAAAGTTGTTACTAATCTTGAAGGGCTTATTCCATCGGTGCCCCCAATTCCTTAGTTGTGCTCAGTTTTCCCCACGCTTCAAACTTTTGCTCACTTTTCCCCACTCCCTTAGCTGAAACTCTCACAAATGTTCATAACAAACGTTTGTCGTCTTGGCCGTTAACTGACTTGTGGGGCCATGTTGGACTCTGTTGACTGTGGCTGTGGCTTCGCTGGTTGGGCCGTGTTTGTGTTCATAGGACGGGCCCGTTAGTTTGTTGGTAATAAATTAAAAAAGCCTGCTACCGATGGATGCAGCCTGCTATGCATGCCCGGCTTTGGCATCGATGTAGCCTGCTATGCATGCGAACACCGCCACGCACGCATCTAGTGACCTAGACCTAAACGCATGCATGCACGCCGACACGCACGCATCGATCCATGCCGCACGGTTGCCGGTGGATTCGGTCGCTCCGCAGCGTTGTTTCACGCGTCGCAGGCATACGTGCCAGTGGCAGAAGGGGCAGGCTGCACGCACGATCGCGTCCATATGTCGAGGCATCGGTTCACGCCGCACGGCTGCCGCTCGATTCAGTTGTGGGAGGCAGGCAGCCGCCAACGCAGAGCACGCAAAGCACGCTCGCATCGATTCACGTTCACACATTGATGATCGCATCGGTTCATGCACGCACTGAGTCACGATCTACGCCGTTTGCGAGTGTACCCACTTCGTCTCCCCCGGCTATTTAAACTGCCCTTCATTGCCTCTTCTTCTACAGATCCATCTGCGCCTCCCACTTCTCTTCTTCCCCCCAAAGCCAAAGCCGTTTCACTCACCGAAGTGTTCAAGATGCAGTACAACGGGCCGACGTTCCAAGAGCCGCCCGCCGTGCAGGAACGGTGGTACCCCGCCAACATCGTCGTCGAGGCATCACTCCGCGTGTGGGCGTTCTCACGCTGGAGGGGTAGCACTGAGCTTGCACGGGGGTTCCTCCGTGCGGGCCTCCACCACCTCCCGGCGGGCTCGCCGCCCATGTTCAACCTCTCGTGGAGCAGCGTCCCCACGCCAACGCTCCAGTGGTAGGGCTCGTCGTCCACTTCACCAACAGGTTCGATGCCTACTACCTGCTCGGCAAGGTGTATTGGTGTGGGTGCGAGTTCATCGCATTCATCACCTATAACATCTTCACCGACTTCGAGAGCGTCTTCCCCGCTTGCAACCCATGCACAGCCTCCTGTACTACCTCGGCGACAACGGCCTTGAGGAGGAGCAGTACTGAAGCCGGCGGCAAAGAAGACGGTGAAGCCGGCGGTTAAGGTGAAGACGACGGTGAAGACATGGCGGTGTTGCCCTAGCTACCCTATCTACTATGTACTGTGAGTTTGGTGTGTGTGTTGCCCGACCTAGCTACCCTATCTATTTCACTAGTGGCTTCTCTCAAGAGCATAATTATTTTACGGTCGGTGAACAAATTACTGTTGAGCAATTGACAGAATTGAGCATAGTTATGAGAATATCTAGGTATGGTCATGTATATAGGCATCACGTCCGAGACAAGTAGACCGACTCCTGCCTGCATCTACTACTATTACTCCACACATCGACCGCTATCCAGCATGCATCTAGAGTCTTAAGTTCATAAGAACAGAGTAACGCTTTAAGCAAGATGACATGATGTAGAGGGATAAATTCATGCAATATGATAAAAACCCCATCTTGCTATCCTGGATGGCAACAATACAATACGTGCCTTGCTGCCCCTACTGTCACTGGGAAAGGACACCGCAAGATTGAACCCAAAGCTAAGCACTTCTCCCATTGCAAGAAAGATCAATCTAGTAGGCCAAACCAAACTGATAATTCGAAGAGACTTGCAAAGAGAACCAATCATACACAAAAGAATTCAGAAGATTCAAATATTGTTCATAAATAAACTTGATCATAAACCCACAATTCATCGGTCTCAACAAACACACCGCAAAAGAAGATTACATCGAATAGATCTCCACAAGAGAGGGGGAGAACATTGTATTGAGATCCAAAAAGAGAGAAGAAGCCATCTAGCTAATAACTATGGACCCGAAGGTCTGAGGTAAACTACTCACACTTCATTGGAGAGGCTATGGTGTTGATGTAGAAGCCCTCCGTGATCGATGCCCCCTCTGGCGGAGCTCCGGAACAGGCCCCAAGATGGGATCTCGTGCATACAGAAGATTGCGGCGGTGGAATTAGGTTTTTGGCTCCGTATCTGATCGCTTGGGGGTACGTAGGTATATATAGGAGGAAGGAGTACGTCGGTGGAGCAACGCGGGGCCCACGAGGGTGGAGGGCGCGCCTGGGGGTAGGCGCGCCCCCTACCTCGTGGCTTCCTGCTTTATTTCTTGACGTAGGGTCTGTTGGGGAACGTAGTAATTTCAAAAAAATTCCTACGCACACGCAAGATCATGGTGATGCATAGCAACGAGAGGGGGAGTTGTCCACGTACCCTCGTAGACCGACAGCGGAAGCGTTATCACAACGCGGTTGATGTAGTCGTACGTCTTCACGATCCGACCGATCAAGTACCGAACGCACGGCACCTCCAAAGTTCTACACACGTTCAGCTCGATGACGCCCCTCGAACTCCGATCCAGCCGAGTGTTGAGGGAGAGTTTCGTCAGCACGACGGCGTGGTGACGATGTTGATGTTCCACCGACGCAGGGCTTCGCCTAAGCTCCGCGACGGTATTATCGAGGTGTAATCTGGTGGAGGGGGGCACCGCACACGGCTAAAATATCGTATATCAAGTGTGTTCATGGGGTGCCCCCTGCCCCCGTATATAAAGGAGCAAGGGAGGAGGAGGCCGGCCCTAGGAGGGGGCGCACCAAGTGTGGAGTCCTACTAGGACTCCCTAGTCCTAGTAGGATTCCACCTCCCATATGGAATAGGAAAAGAGGAAGGGAAAAAGAGAAGGAAGGAAGGGGGCGCCCCCCTTCCCTAGTCCAATTCGGACCAGACCAAGGGGAGGGGTGCGGCCACCCTTGAGGCCCTTTTCCTTCTTTCCCGTATGGCCCAATAAGGCCCAATACGTATTCCCGTAACTCTCCGGTACTCCGAAAAATATCCGAATCACTCGGAACCTTTCCGAAGTCCGAATATAGTCGTCCAATATATCGATCTTTACGTCTCGACCATTTCGAGACTCCTCGTCATGTTCCCGATCTCATCCGGGACTCCGAACTCCTTCGGTACATCAACATACATAAACTCATAATAAAACT
The DNA here is from genome assembly GCF_002575655.3 of Aegilops tauschii subsp. strangulata. Lineage (NCBI taxonomy): Eukaryota > Viridiplantae > Streptophyta > Magnoliopsida > Poales > Poaceae > Aegilops > Aegilops tauschii. The sequence continues at coordinate 95,393,587 of NC_053038.3, forward strand.
GTCATCGTAACTTTAAGCGTGCGGACCCTTTGGGTTCGAGAACTATGTAGATTGACCGAGACACCTCTCCGGTCAATAACCAATAGCCGGACCTGGATGCCCATATTGGCTCCCACATATTCTACGAAGATCTTTATCGGTCAGACCGCATAACAACATACGTTGTTCCCTTTGTCATCGGTATGTTACTTGCCCGAGATTCGATCGTCGGTATCTCAATACCTAGTTCAATCTCGTTACCAGCAAGTCTCTTTACTCGTTCCGTAAGACATCATCCCGCAACTAACTCATTAGTCATAATGCTTGCAAGGCTTATAGTGATGTGCATTACCGAGTGGGCCCAAAGATACCTCTCCGACAATCGGAGTGACAAATCCTAATCTCGAAATACGCCAACCCAACAAGTACCTTTGGAGACACCTGTAGAGCACCTTTATAATCACCCAGTTACGTTGTGACGTTTGGTAGCACACAAAGTGTTCCTCCGGTAAACGGGAGTTGCATAATCTCATAGTCATAGGAACATGTATAAGTCATGAAGAACGCAATAGCAACATACTAAACGATCGGGTGCTAAGCTAACATAACGGGTCATGTCAATCACGTCATTCTCCTAATGAGGTGATCCCGTTAATCAAATGACAACTCATGTCTATGGCTAGGAAACATAACCGTCTTTGATTAACGAGCTAGTCAAGTAGAGGCATACTTGTGACACTCTGTTTGTCTATGTATTCACACATGTATTATGTTTTCGGTTAATACAATTCTAGCATGAATAATAAACATTTATCATGATATATGGAAATATATAATACTTTATTATTGCCTCTAGGGCATATTTCCTTCAGTCTCCCACTTGCACTAGAGTCAATAATCTAGTTCACATCGCCATGTGATTTAACATCAATAATTCACATCACCGTGTGATTAACACCCATAGTTCACATCTCTATGTGACCAACACTCAAAGGGTTTACTGGAGTCAATAATCTAGTTCACATCGCTATGTGATTAACACCCAAAGAGTACTAAGGTGTGATCATGTTTTGATTGTGAGATAATTTTAGTCAACGGGTCTGTCACATTCAGATCCGTAAGGATTTTGCAAATTTCTATGTCTACAATGCTCTGCACGGAGCTACTCTAGCTAATTGCTCCCACTTTCAATATATATCTAGACCGAGACTTAGAGTCATCTAGATTTAGTGTCAAAACTTGCATCGATGTAACCCTTTACGACGAACCTTTTGTCACTTCCATAATCGAGAAACATTTCCTTATTCCACTAAGGATAATTTTGACCGCTGTCCAGTGATCTACTCCTAGATCACTATTGTACTCCCTTGCCAAAATCAGTGTAGGGTATACAATAGATCTGGTACACAGCATGGCATACTTTATTGAACCTATGGCCAAGGCATAGGGAATGACTTTCATTCTCTTTCTATCTTCTGCCGTGGTCGGGCTTTGAGTCTTACTCAATTTCACACCTTGTAACACAGGCAAGAACTCTTTCTTTGGCTGTTCTATTTTGAACTACTTCAAAATCTTGTTAAGGTATGTACTCATTGAAAAAACTTATCAAGCGTTTTGATCTATCTCTATAGATCTTGATGCTCAATATGTAAGCAGCTTTACCGAGGTCTTTCTTTTGAAAAACTCCTTTCAAACACTCCTTTATGCTTTGCAAAATAATTGTACATTATTTCCGATCAACAATATGTCATTCACATATACTTATCAGAAATGTTGTAGTGCTCCCACTCACTTTCTTGTAAATACAGGCTTCACCGCAAGTCTGTATAACACTATATCCTTTGATCAACTTATCAAAGTGTATATTCCAACTCCGAGATGCTTGCACCAGTCCATAGATGGATCGCTGGAGCTTGCATATTTTGTTAGCACTTTTAGGATTGACAAAACCTCCTGGTTGCATCATATACAACTCTTCTTTAATAAATCCATTAAGGAATGCAGTTTTGTTTATCCATTTGCCATATTTCATAAAATGCGGCAATTGCTAACATGATTCAGACAAACTTAAGCATAGATACGAGTGAGAAACTCTCATCGTAGTGAACATCTTGAACTTGTCGAAAACCTTTTTGCGACAATTCTAGCTTTGTAGATAGTGACACTACTATCAGCGTCCGTCTTCCTCTTGAAGATCCATTTATTCTCAATGACTCGCCGATCATTGGGCAAGTCAATCAAAGTCCATAGTTTGTTCTTATACATGGATCTCATCTCAGATTTCATGGCCTCAAGCCATTTCCCGGAATCTGGGCTCATCATCGCTTCCTCATAGTTCGTAGGTTTGTCATGGTCTAGTAACATAACCTCCAGAACAGGATTACCGTACCACTCTGGTGCGGATCTTACTCTGGTTTACCTACGAGGTTTGGTAGTAACTTGATCTGAAGTTACATGATCATCATCATTAACTTCCTCACTAATTGGTGTAGGAGTCACATGAACAGATTTCTGTGATGAACTACTTTCCAATAAGGGAGCAGGTACAATTACCTCATCAAGTTCTACTTTCCTCCCACTCACTTCTTTCGAGAGAAACTCCTTCTCTGGAAAGGATCCATACTAAGCAACGAATGTCTTGCCTTCGGATCTGTGATAGAAGGTGTACCCAACTGCCTCCTTTGGGTATCCTATGAAGACACATTTCTCCGATTTGGGTTTGAGCTTATCAGGATGAAACTTTTTCACATAAGCATCGCAACCCCAAACTTTAAGAAACGACAACTTTGGTTTCTTGCCAAACCACAGTTCATAAGGCGTCGTCTCAACGGATTTTGATGGTGCCCTATTTAACGTGAATGCAGCTGTCTCTAATGCATAACCCCAAAATGATAGTGGTAAATTGGTAAGAGACATCATAGATTGCACTATATCCAATAAAGTACGGTTATGACGTTCGGACACACCATTATGCTGTGGTGTTCCAGGTGGCATAAGTAGTGAAACTATTTCACATTGTTTTAACTGAAGGCCAAACTCATAACCAAAATACTCTTCTCCACGATCAAATCGTAGAAACTTTATTTTCTTGTTACGATGATTTTCGCTTCACTCTGAAATTATATGAACTTTTCAAATGTTTCAGACTTCTGTTTCATTAAGTAGATATACCCATATCTGCTCAAATCAAGTGTGAAGGTCAGAAAATAATGATACCTGCTACGAGCCTCAATATTCATCGGACCACATACATCTGTATGTATGATTTCCAACAAATCTGTTGCTCTCTCCATAGTTCCGGAGAACAGAGTTTTAGTCATCTTGCCCATGAGGCACGGTTCGCAAGCATCAAGTGATTCATAATCAAGTGATTCCAAAATTCCATCAGTATGGAGTTTCTTCATGCGCTTTACACCAATATGACCTAAACGGCAGTGCCACAAATAAGTTGCATTATCATTATTAACTTTGCATCTTTTGGCTTCATTATTATGATTATGTGTATCACTACGATCGAGATCCAACAAACCATTTTCATTGGTGTGTATGACCATAGAAGGTTTTTATTCATGTAAACAGAACAACAATTGTTCTCTAACTTAAATGAATAACCGTATTGCAATAAACATGATCAAATCATATTCATGCTCAACGCAAACACCAAATAACACATATTTAGTTTCAACACTAATCCCGAAAGTATAGGGAGTGTGCGATGATGATCATATCAATCTTGGAACTACTTCCAACACACATCGTCACCTCGCCTTTTACTAGTCTCTGTTATTCTGCAACTCTCGTTTCAAGTTACTACTCTTAGCAACTGAACCAGTATCAAATACCGAGGGGTTGCTATAAACACTAGTAAAGTACACATCAATAACATGTATATCCAATATACCTTTGTTCACTTTGCCATCCTTCTTATCCACCAAATAGTTGGGGTAGTTCCGCTTCCAGTTGACCAGTCCCTTTGCAGTAGAAGCACTTAGTCTCAGGCTTAGGTACAGACTTGGGCTTCTTCACTTGAGTAGCAACTTGCTTGCCGCTCTTTTGGAAGTTCCCCTTCTTCCCTTTGCCCTTTTCTTGAAACTAGTGGTCTCGTCAACCATCAACACTTGAAGTGGTCTCGTCAACCATCAACACTTGATGTTTTTCTTGATTTCTACCTTCATCGATTTCAGCATCACGAAGAGCTCGGGAATTACTTTCGTCATCCCTTGCATACTATAGTTCATCACGAAGTTCTACTAACTTGGTGATGGTGACTAGAGAATTCTGTCAATCACTATTTCATCTGGAAGATAAACTCCCACTTGATTCAAGCAATTGTAGTACCCAGACAATCTGAGCACATGCTCACTAGTTGAGCGATTCTCCTCCATCTTTTAGCTATAGAACTTGTTGGAGACTTCATATCTCTCAACTCGGGTATTTGCTTGAAATATTAACTTCAACTCCTGGAACATCTCATATGGTCCATGGCGTTCAAAACGTCTTTGAAGTCCCGATTCTAAGCCGTTAAGCATGGTGCACTAAACTATCAAGTAGTCATCATATTGAGCTTAGCCAAATGTTCATAACGTCTGCATCTGCTCCTGCAATAGGTCTGTCACCTAGCGGTGCATCAAGGACATAATTTTTCTGTGCAGCAATGAGGATAATCCTCAGATCACGGATCCAATCCGCATCTTTGCTACTAACATCTTTCAACATAATTTTTCTCTAGGAACATATCAAAAATAAACACAGGGAAGCAACAACGCGAGCTATTGATCTATAACATAATTTGCAAAATACTATCAGGACTAAGTTCATGATAAATTTAAGTTCAATTAATCATATTACTTAAGAACTCCCACTTAGATAGACATCCCTCTAATCCTCTAAGTGATCACGTGATCCATATCAACTAAACCATGTCCGATCATCACGTGAGATGGAGTAGTTTCAATGGTGAACATCACCATGTTGATCATATCTACTATATGATTCACGCTCGACCTTTCGGTCTCCGTGTTCCGAGGCCATATCTGCATATGCTAGGCTCGTCAAGTTTAACCTGAGTATTCCGCGTGTGCAACTGTTTTGCACCTGTTGTATTTGAACGTAGAGCCTATCACACCCGATCATCACGTGGTGTCTCAGCACGAAGAACTTTCGCAACGGTGCATACTCAGGGAGAACACTTTTATCTTGAAATTTTAGTGAGAGATCATCTTATAATGCTACCGTCAATCAAAGCAAGATAAGATGCATAAAGGATTAACATCACATGCAATCAATATAACTGATATGATATGGACATCATCATCTTGTGCTTGTGATCTCCATCTCCGAAGCACCGTGCTTGTGATCTCCATCTCCGAAGCACCGTGCTTGTGATCTCCATCTCCGAAGCACCGTCATGATCACCATCGACACCGGCGCGACACCTTGATCTCCATCGTAGTATCGTTGTCGTCTCGCCAACTAATTGCTTTTACGACTATCGCTACCGCTTAGTCATAAAGTAAAACTATTACATGGTGATTGCATCTCATACAATAAAGCGACAACCATCTGGCTCCTGCCAGTTGCCGATAACTCGGTTACAAAACATGATCATCTCATACAACAAATTATATCACATCATGTCTTGACCATATCACATCACAACATGCCCTGCAAAAACAAGTTAGACGTGCTCTACTTTGTTGTTGCAAGTTTTACGTGGCTGCTACGGGCTTAGCAAGAACCGTTCTTACCTACGCATCAAAACCACAACGATAGTTTGTCAAGTTGGTGCTGTTTTAACCTTCGCAAGGACCGGGCGTAGCCACACTCGGTTCAACTAAAGTGAGAGAGACAGACACCCGCCAGTCACCTTTAAGCAACGAGTGCTCCGAACGGTGAAACCAGTCTCGCGTAAGCGTACGCATAATGTCGGTCCGGGCCGCTTCATCTCACAATACCGCTGAACCAAAGTATGACATGCTGGTAGGCAGTATGACTTATATCGCCCACAACTCACTTGTGTTCTACTCGTGCATAGCATCAACGCATAAAACCAGGCTCGGATGCCACTGTTGGGGAACGTAGTAATTTCAAAAAAATTCCTACGCACACGCAAGATCATGGTGATGCATAGCAACGAGAGGGGAGAGTGTTGTCCACGTACCCTCGTAGACCGACAGCGGAAGCGTTATCACAACGCGGTTGATGTAGTCGTACGTCTTCACGATCCGACCGATCAAGTACCGAACGCACGGCACCTCCGAAGTTCTACACACGTTCAGCTCGATGACGCCCCTCGAACTCCGATCCAGCCGAGTGTTGAGGGAGAGTTTCGTCAGCACGACGGCGTGGTGATGATGTTGATGTTCCACCGACGCAGGGCTTCGCCTAAGCTCCGCGACGGTATTATCGAGGTGTAATCTGGTGGAGGGTGGCACCGCACACGGCTAAAATATCGTATATCAAGTGTGTTCATGGGGTGCCCCCTGCCCCCGTATATAAAGGAGCAAGGGAGGAGGAGGCCGGCCCTAGGAGGGGGCGCACCAAGTGTGGAGTCCTACTAGGACTCCCTAGTCCTAGTAGGATTCCACCTCCCATATGGAATAGGAAAAGAGGAAGGGAAAAAGAGAAGGAAGGAAGGGGGCGCCCCCCTTCCCTAGTCCAATTCGGACCAGACCAAGGGGAGTGGTGCGGCCACCCTTGAGGCCCTTTTCCTTCTTTCCCGTATGGCCCAATAAGGCCCAATACGTATTCCCGTAACTCTCCGGTACTCCAAAAAAATACCCGAATCACTCGGAACCTTTCCGAAGTCCGAATATAGTCGTCCAATATATCGATCTTTACGTCTCGACCATTTCGAGACTCCTCGTCATGTCCCCGATCTCATCCGGGACTCCGAACTCCTTCGGTACATCAACATACATAAACTCATAATAAAACTGTCATCGTAACTTTAAGCGTGCGGACCCTTTGGGTTCGAGAACTATGTAGACATGACCGAGACACCTCTCCGGTCAATAACCAATAGCGCGACCTGGATGCCCATATTGGCTCCCACATATTCTACGAAGATCTTTATCGGTCAGACCGCATAACAACATACGTTGTGCCCTTTGTCATCGGTATGTTACTTGCCCGAGATTCGATCGTCGGTATCTCGATACCTAGTTCAATCTCGTTACCGGCAAGTCTCTTTACTCGTTCCGTAATACATCATCCCGCAACTAACTCATTAGTCACAATGCTTGCAAGGCTTATAGTGATGTGCATTACCGAGTGGGCCCAGAGATACCTCTCCGACAATCGGAGTGACAAATCCTAATCTCGAAATACGCCAACCCAACAAGTACCTTTGGAGACACCTGTAGAGCACCTTTATAATCACCCAGTTATGTTGTGATGTTTGGTAGCACACAAAGTGTTCCTCCGGTAAACGGGAGTTGCATAATCTCATAGTCATAGGAACATGTATAAGTCATGAAGAACGCAATAGCAACATACTAAACGATCGGGTGCTAAGCTAACATAACGGGTCATGTCAATCACGTCATTCTCCTAATGAGGTGATCCCGTTAATCAAATGACAACTCATGTCTATGGCTAGGAAACATAACCATCTTTGATTAACGAGCTAGTCAAGGAGAGGCATACTAGTGACACTCTGTTTGTCTATGTATTCACACATGTATTATGTTTCCGGTTAATACAATTCTAGCATGAATAATAAACATTTATCATGATATAAGTAAATATATAATACTTTATTATTGCCTCTAGGGCATATTTCCTTCAGGGTCCAAGTCTCCTGGATCATGTTCGTTCCGAAAATCACGTTCCCGAAGGTTTCATTCATTTTGGACTCTGTTTGATATTCTTTTTCTGCGAAACTCTGAAATAGGCAAAAAAACAGCAATTCTGGGCTGGGCCTCCGGTTAATAGGTTAGTCCCAAAAATAATATAGAAGTGAATAATAAAGCCCAATAATGTCCAAAACAGAAGATAATATAGCATGGAGCAATCAAAAATTATGGATACGTTGGAGACGTATCAAGCAGCCACTAAGCCAACCCGATTTATCCTAAGATACGTCCTCAACACTCAGCAGCCACTCCTCATCACCCATTTTCTAATTGATTCATTACTCATTAGGCATGACTGTCATTAGGGTTTGTTGTGTACTGAGTGCTACCTACACTTAATGGTTCAGATGTATTTCAGTAGTCTTTAGTACCTGTAAAGTTCACAGGGTTTCAAAATTCCGGCCCTAGGAACAGACACTAGTCATTTTGGATTGTTGGTCATAGTGACATTAACCCGGATTACTACTGCGGGCCAAGTTTGTTGACAATTTTACTTATCTTTCTTACTCATTCGATATGATATCCAATTATTCACGTTGATTAGTTGCAAACAATAAGTGCTAGACCAACTTCTTGATTCAGATTTTGGACGGTCTCTTACTGCAGTTACAATTTGGCATACTTGTCCTAGTAAGCTCACAAGTAATGATTGATTCACTACCTCTATGCTTGCCTTGTCATATTTGTTGTCAATATTCTTTTAGGCTGGACCACCCTGTTTCAAAATACTGGAACCGCAGACATGAGTGAATAGTATTTCTCTGTGTGATCTCTTCCATCATGTGTGGGCAAAGAACACTGCATTGTATAGAAATAAAGTGTCATTTCCACCTTTTACATAGACTACATCTTTTACATGGAATACAATCTGCCTACTTGCTTTGTGTCGCACTACCAGCACTCCACCCTTGTAGCTAAACATTATGCCACTCATAATCCCTTAGTTTATTTGTTCATACGAATTTGATATGATTGTAATGTTCCCACTTCAGTTTTGAAATGTGTGTCTGCCTGTTATAGAGACATAAGAGGTTTGTATTTCTGTGTGTGGTCTGGTCAGCACGGTTGGAGGGTGAACTTTGCATATGCAGGGGTTTATAGGGAGACACTCTTTGAGTTGAATCCGCAATGCATTCCATAGATAACCTGACTACTTTTTATGTTTTCATGAATCTCAGATACTGAACAGCATCATAATGATTATGAGCTTGCGCGCATGAAAAGAATAAAGTAGAACAATGCCATGGCTGTCAAACTTGGCATTAAGGGACCGGAATCAACTCTGGATGCAATGCAATGCGAACGCTCTCCACCTATAGATTCATGCTCAGAATATGATCCTAATAGTGATTCTGAGCTAGAGGGAGACCTAAGTCAATGTAGCTCCCTAGTGGAGGAGTCAGAGGCAGATGCCCTATCTTATTCACCCATCAATGTGCTTGCTCTAACTTTCCAAGGTTATATTGGTCGCACATATCTTGCAACTGATGCTTTGCATTGCTTCTACTTTGTTGCACTGCCATTAGCTTAGTTTACACATTGTGTATGTGAATATGCCCTGCCTATCCATTTTTAGTACATATTCCATCTGTCATCATACCATATTTATCCATTCAAATGTTGTTCTTGTGTATTAGAAGTTCAAAAGGAAGATGGCAATTGCTGACTGCGGAGGAGCATGGACAAAGTATTTGGAAAAGGTAATGACACCAGATAAATCAAATAGCCCATTAGGTGTAGTTGCAATATCACCAGACCCAGAAAACACGGCCACAACTCTAGCAGACTCTAGCCCTACTACACTGGCCATCTCTGATGCCCCAACTCAGTAGACCCCAACTGCCGCAAACAGTATGATGATGCCAGTTAACATAACACCAGATCTACGACACAAAACCCCCATTCCAGCAAAGAGTACACCAAATCCAGTTGCCAAATCCCTTTTCAAACGAGAGAGAGCCCCAATTGCAGCAAATAGGACTCCTGTTCCACTTCTTTCCAGTTTACAAGACGAAGCTTATATTGTTGTCCGGATCTTTGAGCGCATCTTTCCTTCATGGAATGATTATACCATAGACAAAGAAAAATTTCCAATCTTCCTCCGCAACTTACGCGTAAGTAATGTACAAATGTTATTCATGGAAATTACTGCATATGTTTCTGCTGACAGAAGGCACAAGATTTCATTCTTTTAAATAGGCGAGGACCAAACTAGATTGTCAAGACGAGCAAGGGTTGGTTGCGTTTTTCAAGCACTCGTTGATGAAGTATCGTTCCTACCTGAGGCAACACACTTCGATGGCAAGCCACTAAACGCAATTTCTGTAAAGTCTCTGGTGCTACATTTATCAGACATGGACTGGAATAATCTTGTTACACATTGGTCTCGTCTGCAGCGTAAGGTACTGTCTATGATATCACATCACAATTTGAACTACATTTCTGCATGTGCCTTAACGTCTCACTTGTACGAAAACTGTTTGTAGAAGAACATTCATTCACAAGGGACCACAAAAGCTCGCAACTATACTGCACACTGTTATGACCCACAAGTATAGGGGATCTATCGTAGTCCTTCCGATAAGTAAGAGTGTCAAACCCAACGAGGAGCAGAAGGAAATGACAAGCGGTTTTCAGCAAGGTATTCTCTGCAAGCACTGAAATTATCGGTAACAGATAGTTGTGTGATAAGATAATTCATAACGGGTAACAATGTGTAGCAAGGTGGCTCAATCCTTTTTGTAGCAAGGACAAGCCTGGACGAACTCTTATATAATGCAAAGCACTCCCGAGGACACATGGGAATTGTTGTCAAGTTAGTTTTCATCATGCTCATATGATTCACGTTCGTTACTTTGATAAGTTGATATGTTGGTGGACCGGTGCTTGGGTGATGCCCTTCCTTGGACAAGGCTCCCACTTATGATTAGCCCCTCTCGCAAGCATCCACAACTACGAAAGAAGAATTAAGATAAATCTAACCGTAGCATGAATCATATGGATCCAAATCAGACCCTTACGAAGCAACGCATAAACTAGGGTTTAAGCTTCTATCACTCTAGCAACCCATCATCTACTTATTACTTCCCAAGGCCTTCCCCTAGGCCCAAACGATGGTGAAGTGTCATGTAGTCGACATTCACATAACACCACTAGAGGAAAGACAACATACATCTCATCAAAATATCGAACGAATACCAAATTCACATGATTACTTATAACAAGACATCTCCCATGTCCTCAGGAACAAACGTAACTACTCACAAAGCATATTCATATTCTAGATCAGAGGAGTATTAATTATCATTAAGGATCTGAAAATATAATCTTCCATTGAATAAACCAACTAGCATCAACTACAAGGAGTAATCAACACTACTAGCAACCCAAAGGTACCAATCTCAGGTTTTGAGACAAAGATCGGATACAAGAGATGAACTAGGGTTTGAGAGGAGATGGTGCTGGTGAAGATGTTGATGGAGATTTACCCCCTCTAGATGAGAGGATCGTTGGTGATGACGATGGCGATGATTTCCCCCTCCCGGACGGATGTTTCCCCGGCAGAATAGCTCCGCCGGAGCCCTAGATTGGTTCTGCCCAAGTTCCGCCTCGAGACGGCGGCGCTTCATCCCGAAAGCTTCCTTCTGATTTTTTCCAGGTCAAAACACATCATATAGTAGAAGATGGGCGTCGGGGGCCTGCCAGGGGGCCCACAAGAATGGGGGCGTGCCTTCCACCCTTGTGGCTAGCTTGTGGCCCCCTCTGGTGCTTTCTTCGCCCAATATTTTTATATATTCCAAAAATATTCTACGTGAAGTTTTAGGACTTTTGGAGTTGTGCAGAATAGGTCTCTAATATTTGCTCCTTTTCTAGTCCAGAATTCCAGCTGCCGGCATTCTCCCTCTTCATGTAAACCTTATAAGATAAGAGAGAAAATACATAAGTATTGTGACATAATGTGTAATAACAACCCATAATGCAATAAATATCAATATAAAAGCATGATGCAAAATGGACGTATCAACTCCCCCAAGCATAGACCTCGCTTCTCCTCAAGCGAAAGCCAATATCAAAAAATATGTCCACATGTTTAGAGATAGAGGTGTCAATAAAATAAAATACGGACATGAGGGCATCATGATTATCTTTAGGACAACAACATATAATGCCATATAATTTCTTATGCTAAAGTAACAGTTCGTTCACAAAGTATGAATCAGAAACTTCATTGAAAACTAACAAACTATGATCTCAGTCATTAAAGCAATTGCAATTTATCATAACATCAGAAAGAGTCAATTCAAGAGCTTTTCAGCAAGTTCACATACTCAACTATCATTTAATCTTTCACAATTGCTAACACTCACGCGATACTTATGGGTACAAACTTTCAATCGGACACAGAGAAAGATAGGGGCTTATAGTTTCGCCTCCCAACCTTTTACCTCAAGGGTAATGTCAACAATAATACTTTATGAAAACCTACATCCGAGTGGATATATATATACGGATCTCTCCAACACATAGTGCTTGCCAAAGGAAAAAGTGTAAAAAGGAAAGGTGATGATCACCATGACTCTTATATAAGGGTAGAAGATAAAAAGTAAAAGATAGGCCCTTCGCAGAGGGAAGCAGAGGTTGTCATGCGCTTTTATGGTTGGATGCACAAAATCTTAGTGCAAAAGAATGTCACTTTATAGTGCCACTTGTGATAAAGAACTTTATTAGGCAATCGTCGCTTTTATTTATTCCATATCACAAGTTCATATAAAGCTTATTTTCTTCACACTAATAGATCATACATATTTAGAGAGCAATTTTTATTGCTTGCACCGATGACAACTTACTTGAAGGATCTTACTCAATCCATAGGTAGGTATGGTGGACTCTCATGGCAAAACTGGTTTAAGGGATGTTTGGAAGCACAAGTAGTATCTCTACTGGGTGCAAAGAATTTGGCTAGCATGAGGGGGAAAGGCAAGCTCAACATGTTGGATGATCCGTGACAATATAACTTCCATTCGGATATAAGAAAACATAACTCATTATGTTGTCTTCCTTGTCCAACATCAACTTTTTAGCATGTCATATTTTAATGAGTGCTCACAATTACAAAAGATGTCCAAGATAGTATATTTATAGGTGAAGCCTCTCTTTCTTTATTACTTCCTATTGATTGCAACAATGAACAAAACTATGTTTGTCAACTCTCAACAACTTTTATTCAACATACTCTTTATATGTGAAGTCATTACTCTCCATAAGATCAATATATGATCTTTTTATTTCCTTTTTATTCCTTTCTTTAATTTTATTCCCTCAAGATCATTGCACGAAAGCAAAGCCCTCAACTCAAAACTACTCTTTATTATATATAAGTCAAGGACTCGATTACATAGATAGAGATCAAAAAACTCAAAGCTAGATCATACTAAAAACTTTATTCTACTAGATCAAGATATAACCAAAAGGATCGAACTAAGAAAAACGATAAAGATAAAGATGTGGTGGTGATACGATACCGGGGCACCTCCCCCAAGCTTGAAAGTTGCCAAGGGGAGTGCCCATACCCATGTATTTATGTATCTTTCTTCGGAGGTGGTGATGTTGGATGTCGGCGTCCTGGGAACGGCAGTCCCCAGACTTGCCTACCTGCGACCCGCGGTGTGGCTCCACTAACGGCCTGGTACGGCCCATCTTCATCAGCAAACACTCAAGACTCTTGCGATGGGCCGAGCCTCACGAGGCGGACGACACACGACCTCCTCAGGGGCAACCTCACTAGGTGGCTCGCGAGGAGCGGAGAGATCAAGGCGAGGGGCACCTCGCGAGGTTTCCATGACGTGAGCCATGACGACCAAGGCCAGGCGGGTGCCAGCGGGCGCAGAGTACCGGTTGCCTCTTTGGTGCTAAAGATGCCGGTGCAGGCGAGGAGTCTCGAGACATCAGGCAAAGGTTTCCATATCGGTGCAAAGGACCAAGACCAGCAGGACGGCAGGACAGAGGTCATCGCGGAGCCCATGACGGCGTCACCACCGGAGCCTTTGGCAGGCGAAGACCACCTTTTGTCAGGATAGCTTGTACTAGTTGTCCCCCTTCAAATTGGCTGTTGTGGGATCCCTTCCTGTTGGGGAACGTAGTAATTTCAAAAAAATTCCTACGCACGCACAAGATCATGGTGATGCATAGCAACGAGAGGGGAGAGTGTTGTCCACGTACCCTCGTAGACCGAAAGCGGAAGCGTTAGCACAACGCGGTTGATGTAGTCGTACGTCTTCACGATTCGACCGATCCAAGTACCGAACGTACGACACCTCCGAGTTCAGCACACGTTCAGCTCGATGACATCCCGCGAACTCCGATCCAGTAGAGCTTCATGGGAGAGTTCCGTCAACACGACGGCGTGATGACGGTGATGATGTTGCTACCGACGCAAGGCTTCGCCTAAGCACCGCTACGATATGACCGAGGTGGAATATGGTGGAGGGGGGCACCGCACACGGCTGGGAGAGATCAACAGATCAACTTGTGAGTCTAGAGGTGCCCCCTGCCCCCGTATATAAAGGAGAAAGGGGGGAGAGGCGGCCGGCCAAGGAGGGCGCGCCAAGGGGGAGTCCTACTCCCACTGGGAGTAGGACTCCTCCTTTCCTTGTAGGAGTAGGAGAAGGGAAGGAAGGGAGAGAGGAGGAGAAGCAAAAAGGGGGGCGCCGCCCCCCTCCTTGTCCAATTCAGACTAGAGGGGGAGGGGCCACGCGGCTGCCCTGGCCGCCCCTCGTCTTCTCCCACTAAGGCCCATTAGGCCCAATATACTCCCCGAGGGGTTCCGGTAACCCCCCGGTACTCCGGTAAATGTCCGAAACCTCCCGAAACACTTCCGGTGTTAGAACATAGTCGTCCAATATATCGATCTTTACGTCTTGACCATTTGGAGACTCCTTGTCATGTCCGTGATCATATCTGGGACTCCGAACTACCTTGGATACATCAAAACACAAAAACTCATAATACCGATCGTCACCGAACTTTAAGCGTGCGGACCCTACGGGTTCGAGAACTATGTAGACATGACCGAGACACGTCTCCGGTCAATAACCAATAGCGGAACCTGGATGCTAATATTGGTTCCCACATATTCTACAAAGATCTTTATCAGTCAAACCGCATAACAACATACGTTGTTCCCTTTGTCATCGGTATGTTACTTGCCCGAGATTCGATCGTAGGTATCTCAATACCTAGCTCAATATTGTTACCGGCAAGTCTCTTTACTCGTTACATAATGCATCATCCCGCAACTAACTCATTAACACATTGCTTGCAAGGCTTATAGTGATGTGCATTATCGAGAGGGCATAGAGATACCTCTCCGACAATCGGAGTGACAAATGCTAATATCAAAATACGCCAACTCAACAAGTACCTTCGGAGACACCTGTAGAGCACCTTTATAATCACCCAGTTACGTTGTGATGTTTGGTAGCACACAAAGTGTTCCTCCGGTAAACGGGAGTTGCATAATCTCATAGTCATAGGAACATGTATAAGTCATGAACAAGCAATAGCAACATACTAAACGATCAAGTGCTAAGCTAACGGAATGGGTCAAGTCAATCACATCATTCTCCTAATGATGTGATCCCGTTAATCAAATGACAACTCATGTCCATGGTTAGGAAACTTAACCTAGGGGCATACTAGTGACACTATGTTTGTCTATGTATTCACACATGTATTATGTTTCCGGTTAATACAATTCTAGCATGAATAATAAACATTTATCATGATATGAGGAAATAAATAATAACTTTATTATTGCCTCTAGGGCATATTTCCTTCAATCTCCCACTTGCACTAGAGTCAATAATCTAGATTACACAGTAATGATTTTAACACCCATGGGGTTTTGGTGTTGATCATGTTTTGCTCGTGGAAGAGGCTTAGTCAACGGGTCTGCAACATTCAGATCCGTATGTATCTTGCAAATCTCTATGTCTCCCACCTGGACTTGATCCCGGATGGAATTGAAGCGTCTCTTGATGTGCTTGGTTCTCTTGTGAAATCTGGATTCCTTTGCCAATTGCACCAGTATTGTCACAAAAGATTTTCATTGGTCCCGATGCTCTAGGTATGACACCTAGATCAGATATGAACTCCTTCATCCAGACTCCTTCATTTGCTGCTTCCGAAGCAGCTATGTACTCCGCTTCACACGTAGATCCCGCCACGACGCTTTGTTTAGAACTGCACCAACTGACACCTCCACCGTTCAATGTAAACACGTATCCGGTTTGCGATTTAGAATCATCCGGATCAGTGTCAAAGCTTGCATCAACGTAACCATTTACGACTAGCTCTTTGTCACCTCCATAAACGAGAAACATATCCTTAGTCCTTTTCAGGTATTTCAGGATGTTCTTGACCGCTGTCCAGTGATCCACTCCTGGATTACTTTGGTACCTCCCTGCTAGGCTAATAGCAAGACACACATCAGGTCTGGTACACAGCATTGCATACATGATAGAGCCTATGGCTGAAGCATAGGGAACATCTTTCATTTTCTCTCTATCTTCTGCAGTGGTCGGGCATTGAGTCTGACTCAACTTCACACCTTGTAACACAGGCAAGAACCCTTTATTTGCTTGATCCATTTTGAACATCTTCAAAACTTTGTCAAGGTATGTGCTTTGTGAAAGTCCTATCAAGCGTCTTGATCTATCTCTATAGATCTTGATGCCCAATATGTAAGCAGCTTTACCGAGGTCTTTCATTGAAAAACTCTTATTCAAGTATCCTTTTATGCTATCCAAAAATTCTATATCATTTCCAATCAGCAATATGTCATCCACATATAATATCAGAAATGCTACAGAGCTCCCACTCACTTTCTTGTAAATACAGGCTTCTCCAAAAGTCTGTATAAAACCATATGCTTTGATCACACTATCAAAACGTTTATTCCAACTCCAAGAGGCTTGCACCAGTCCATAAATGGATCGCTGGAGCTTGCACACTTTGTTAGCTCCCTTTGGATCGACAAAAGCTTTCGGTTGCATCATATACATCTCTTCTTCCAGAAATCCATTCAGGAATGTAGTTTTGACATCCATTTGCGAAATTTCATAATCATAAAATGCGGCTATTGCTAACATGATTCGGACAGACTTAAGCATCGCTACGGGTGAGAAAGTCTCATCGTAGTCAACTCCTTGAACTTGTCGAAAACCTTTTGCAACAAGTCGAGCTTTGTAGACAGTAACATTACCGTCAGCGTCAGTCTTCTTCTTGAAGATCCATTTATTCTCTATGGCTTGCCGATCATCGGGCAAGTCAACCAAAGTCCACACTTTGTTCCCATACATGGATCCCATCTTAGATTTCATGGCCTCAAGCCATTTTACGGAATCTGGGCTCACCATGGTTCTTAATAGTTCATAGGTTCGCCTTGGTTAAGTAACATGACCTCCAGAATAGGATTACCGTACCACTCTGGTGTGGATCTAACTCTGGGTGACCTACGAAGTTCCGTAGTAACTTGAACTGAAGTTTCATGATCAATATCATTAGCTTCCTCACTAATTGGTGTAGGTGTCACAGGAACCGGTTTCTGTGATGAACCACTTTCCAATAAGGGAGCAGGTACAGTTACCTCATCAAGTTCTACTTTCCTCCCACTCACTTCTTTCGAGAGAAACTCCTTCTCTAGAAAGGATCCATTCTTAGCAACGAATGTCTTGCTTTCAGATCTGTGATAGAAGGTATACCCAACAGTTTCCTTTGGGTATCCTATGAAGACACGTTTCTCCGATTTGGGTTCGAGCTTATCAGGTTGAAGCTTTTTCACATAAGCATCGCAGCCCCAAACTTTAAGAAACGACAACTTTGGTTCCTTACCAAACCACAGTTCATAAGGCGTCGTCTCAACGGATTTTGATGGTGCCCTATTTAACGTGAATGCAGCTGTCTCTAAAGCATAACCCCAAAACGATAGCGGTGAATCTGTAAGAGACATCATAGATCGTACCATATCTAGTAAAGTACGATTACGACGTTCGAACACACCATTACGCTGTGGTGTTCCAGGTGGCGTGAGTTGCGAAACTATTCCGCATTGTTTCAAATGTAGACCAAACTCGTCACTCAAATATTCTCCTCCACGATCAGATCGTAGAAACTTTATTTTCTTGTTACGATGATTTTGCACTTCACTCTGAAATTCTTTGAACTTTTCAAATGTTTCAGACTTATGTTTCATTAAGTAGATATACCCATATCTGCTCAAATCATCTGTGAAGGTGAGAAAATAACGATACCCGCCGCGAGCCTCAATATTCATCGGACCACATACATCAGTATGTATGATTTCCAACAGATCTGTTGCGCGCTCCATTGTTCCGGAGAATGGCATTTTAGTCATCTTGCCCATGAGGCATGGTTCGCAAGTACCAAGTGATTCATAATCAAGTGATTCCAAAAGTCCATCAGTATGGAGTTTCTTCATGCGCTTTACACCAATATGACCCAAACGGCAGTGCCACAAATAAGTTGCACTATCATTATCAACTCTGCATCTTTTGGCTTCAACATTATGAATATGTGTGTCACTACTATCGAGATTTAACACAAATAGACCACTCTTCAAGGGTGCATGACCATAAAAGATATTACTCATATAAATAGAACAACCATTATTCTCAGATTTAAATGAATAACCGTCTTGCATCAAACAAGATCCAGATATAATGTTCATGCTCAATGCTGGCACCAAATAACAATTATTTAGGTCTAAAACTAACCCCGAAGGCAGATGTAGAGGTAGCATGCCGATGGCGATCACATCGACTTTGGAACCATTTCCCACGCGCATCGTCACCTCGTCCTTAGCCAGTCTTCGCTTAATCCGTAGTCCCTGTTTCGAGTTGCAAATATTAGCAACAGAACCAGTATCAAATACCCAGGTGCTACTGCGAGCTCTAGTAAGGTACACATCAATAACATGTATATCACATATACCTTTGTTCACCTTGCCATCCTTCTTATCCACCAAATACTTGGGGCAGTTCCGCTTCCAGTGACCAGTCTGCTTGCAGTAGAAGCACTCAGTCTCAGGCTTAGGTCCAGACTTGGGTTTCTTCCCTTGAGCAGCAACTTGTTTGTTGTTCTTCTTGAAGTTCCCCTTCTTCTTCCCTTTGCCCTTTTCTTGAAACTGGTGGTCTTGTTGCTCCTTCTTGATTTCTACCTCCGCGGCCTTTAGCATTGCGAAGAGCTCGGGAATTGTCTTATCCACCCCTTGCATATTATAGTTCATCACGAAGCTCTTGTAGCTTGGTGGCAGTGATTGAAGAATTATGTCAATGACACTATCATCCGAAAGATTAACTCCCAGTTGAAGCAAGTGATTGTTATACCCAGACATTTTGAGTATATGTTCACTGACAAAACTATTCTCCTCCATCTTACAGCTGTAGAATTTATTGGAGACTTCATATCTCTCAATTCGGGCATTTGCTTGAAATATTAACTTCAACTCCTGGAACATCTCATATGCTCCATGACGTTCAAAACGTCGTTGAAGTCCCGGTTCTAAGCCGTAAAGCATGGCACGCTGAACTATCGAGTAGTCATCAGCTTTGCTCTGCCAAACGTTCTTAACATCGTCAGTTGCATCTCCAGCAGGCCTGGCACCCAGCGGTGCTTCCAGGATGTAATTCTTCTGTGCAGCAATGAGGATAATCCTCAAGTTACGGACCCAGTCCGTGTAATTGCTACCATCATCTTTCAACTTTGCTTTCTCAAGGAACGCATAAAAATTCAACGGAACAACAGCACGGGCCATCTATCTACAACAACATAGACAAGAAAAATACTATCAGGTACTAAGTTCATGATAAATTTAAGTTCAATTAATCATATTACTTAAGAACTCCCACTTAGATAGACATGTCTCTAATCATCTAAGTGATCACGTGATCCAAATCAACTAAACCATAACTGATCATCACGTGAAATGGAGTAGTTTTCAATGGTGAACATCACTATGTTGATCATATCTACTATATGATTTATGCTCGACCTTTCGGTCTCAGTGTTCCGAGACCATATCTGCATATGCTAGGCTCGTCAAGTTTAAGCCGAGTATTCTGCGTGTGCAAAAATGGCTTGCACCCGTTGTAGATGAACGTTGAGCTTATCACACCCGATCATCACGTGGTGTCTCGGCATGACGAACTTTGGCAACGGTGCATACTCAGGGATAACACTTTTACCTTGAAATTTAGTGAGAGATCATCTTATAATGCTACCGTCAATCAAAGCAAAATAAGATGCATAAAGGATAAACATCACATGCAATCAATATAAGTGATATGATATGGCTATCATCATCTTGTGCTTGTGATCTCCATCTCCGAAGCACCGTCATGATCACCATCGTCACCGGCGCGACACCTTGATCTCCATCGTAGCATCGTTATCGTCTCACCAACTATTACTTCTACGACTATCGCTACCGCTTAGTGATAAAGTAAAGCAATTACAGGGCGATTGCATTGCATACAATAAAGCGACAACCATATAGCTCCTGCCAGTTGCCGATAACTCGGTTACAAAACATGATCATCTCATACAATAAAATATAGCATCATGCCTTGACCATATCACATCACAACATGCCCTGCAAAAAACAAGTTAGACGTCTTCTACTTTGTTGTTGCAAGTTTTACGTGGCTGCTAAGGGCTGAGCAAGAATTGTTCTTACCTACGCATCAAAACCACAACGATAGTTTGTCAAGTTAGTGTTGTTTTAACCTTCTCAAGGACCGGGCGTAGTCACACTCGGTTCAACTAAAGTTGGAGAAACTGACACCCGCCAGCCACTTGTGTGCAAAGCACGTCGGTAGAACCAGTCTCGCGTAAGCGTAATGTCGGTCCGGGCCGCTTCATCCAACAATACCGCCGAACCAAAGTATGACATGCTGGTAAGCAGTATGACCTGTATCGCCCACAACTCACTTGTGTTCTACTCGTGCATATAACATCTACGCATAAACCAGGCTCGGATGCCACTGTTGGGGAATGTAGTAATTTCAAAAAAAATCCTATGCACACACAAGATCATGGTGATGCATAGCAACGAGAGGGGAGAGTGTTGTCCACGTACCCTCGTAGACCGAAAGCGGAAGCGTTAGCACAACGCGGTTGATGTAGTCGTATGTCTTCACGATTCGACCGATCCAATGTCAGGACCAGTTTTTTCGGGATATTAATTTCCCAGAAAATGGCCTTTGTGCTCACCAGCCCCAGGATTACTGTTAGCTGATGAGGCACCAACTTGATACAAGAATTCCAAGCAAAGCACAAAATATGTAGTACAAGACCATCGTGGCCTATGAGTACAACACTTGGTTTCTAGTGGTTGATGGCGGAAGCGGTTTGTGGTTCATCTGCGTCTATGGGACTCCTTTTCCCACAAGAACAGCTGACTAGGATAACTCCTATCTTCGCGAGGCTGCTATCATCATAGCGTAGGTTCCGGGGCTGTCATCGCAGCGTTCCTCTCCAAGCAAGAAATCTGGCCAAGACAATAGCCAGGGACAAGCCAGTGAGTACTTTGAATGTACTCGCAAACATTATGAACACGGGTATAATATAATAGTGGGTAATCGTGCTCCGAAAGATTCTACGATCATAACGTCAGTCACGAAATAAACAAAATTCATGATGCACGCATGCAGGTAAAATGTGAATATGCAATACGGGAGTAGAAATAGAATGCACCGATCGAGTGTCTGAAGCGACGCCTCGAAAGGATAATAAGATAAATCATGCCTCAGTCGGGCGTCTGAGTGACACCACATAAAGGGCTTATGAATAATAAATAAATGACAAACATGCCGCAGTCGGGCGTCTGAGCGACGCCACATAAAGGGCTTATAAAGGATAAATAAATAACAAGCATGCCGCAGTCGGGCGTCTGAGCGACGCCACAAAAAGGGCTTATAAAGGATAAATAAAACAAGCATGCCGTAGTCGGGCGTCTGAGCGACGCCACATAAAGGGCTTATAAAGGATAAATAAATAACAAGCATGCCGTAGTCGGGCGTCTGAGCGACGCCACATAAAGGGCTTATAAAGGATAAATAAACAACAAGCATGCCGCAGTCGGGCGTCTGAGCGACGCCACATAAAGGGCTTATAAATAATAATCACAGTGAGTATCCAGGAGGTAGAACCGTCCCAGGGATACTTAATAATTCAAATAATGTAAATGGTTAGTCCATAATAATAATAAACATAGTCCTCATATGGCATAGGTCATAATCAATGTTCTAGTATATCCGTTTCTCCATCCGAAGACCGTCACTATGTTCTAGTTTAGCCGTTCTCCATCCGAATACCGTTACTATGATCCAGTTTAGCCGTTTCTCCATCCGAAAACCGTCACTAGACCCATCTCAGACTGTAGTCCTTACCCATGGACATGGCTATCCGAATAGATATAACCTCTGCAGAGGGTGTACTCTTTACCCATGAGTAACAGATTTAATTTAGTCCATCGGGACTAATTCCGCCTACGGCCTTTTAATTGAAAACACGCCTGACCTGCACACACCAGCTTAACTTACCGGTGTCTGGAATCACCCACGACACCTGTCAAGCAAAACTCTAAGTGGGGAGGCTACAACCTCGATGTAGCATGGGATCAAATTTATATCGCGCGCTCTAAGGGGTGCCCCCCTCTCGGTCCCAACCGGAAACACCCATGCCCCCGGACCAGGTGGCATGCCTACCGGAGGCCTCCGGTATCTTCCACCATGGCCTCTCTATACGGTGTGTGCTAGGACAGGGTTGACAACTTACTGAACCGTACCCTACCTGCGGCAGGGACAAGTGGTAGTACTAAACAAGTATGGGGGTTACTGAACAAGACTCGACCTACGGCCGACTCAGGAGGTCAAAGTATTCTCCGTAGGATTAGCATGACAAAAATATTTCCATTAACAGATAAACTCACCACTCATCAAGCCTCACCATGCCATACCGGACATACTCGTCTCAACGAGGAACTAGGGACAAGCTCGTGTCTACCCAAGACCGCGACTTTCCCGGCTTCCTTCCGGTATGCATGAGAAGCTTACGAGGATGATTACCATCACCAGCATATCCCTTTCTAACAACAAAGAATCTCCATTGTGCACTCATGTGTATGACTTTATCGTCACATAAAAATAACGTATGCTCCAAGTCAAGGTGGTGTTGTAACCGTATCAAAACACCACACAAAAATATTATGCCAGAGTTCAGAATGCTTGCCTTCAAGAGTATGCAAGGGGGTGCACTTTTCGAAAGTTTTCTTCTCTCTCCATTTCCTATTTTGAAAGATATTCAAACAACAAATATTTCAAAAACAGTACAAAAAGTTGTCCCAAATATTTTTGAAATAAATCTTAAAATAAACTAGGTGAAATTTGAGAGAGGTAGGAAAAAGAATCAACTCATTTGGAGTTTTATTTTAAAAGATATAGCCAGTCAAAGTTTGGTCAAAGTTCTGTTTTTAATAAAACCAGAAAAAGAAAACGTTTCGGGGGAGAATACGCTTTCGAAGCAGAGGAGACGTACTCAGGAGGTTACGTGACCACTAAAAACACACGTCGGCGGGGGCTGGGTCACTGACAGTGGGTCCAGGGGACCCACTGGTCAGGTTTGACCAGTCCTTTCTCCCTCCTCTTCCTCTGCCCGTGCGGAGGCGGGACTCCGGCGATCGCCGCCGGCGATTGGTGGCTCCTCGCAGGCTCCGGAGGGCAGGGATAGATCCGTGGCTCCAGGGCGATCCTCCCGGTGGTTGAGGGGGCCGTGGGGGTGAAGGGAGTCGCCGGCGGCGAGCTCCGCGGTGGATCAGGTTTCGGGCATGATTGGGGGTTCGGGCTGTGGTGGCTCTCGATCGAAGCTAAGAGGATGGGCGACTCTGTGAGGTCGAGGGGAATCGGATGGTGGTGTTGGATGCACAAGGGAGGGTCTGGTTGTGATGAATGGCACCGGAGGTGGCGGCGGCCGAACCGACCGGAGTCGAGGAAGACGGCTATCATCCGTCGAATGCTGGCCGTGGGGGTGCTATGGGGGTGGTCTGGGGTCGTCTGAGTGCTCGGAGGGGCTCGGGGGCCTCCTTTTATAGCGCGACGGGGCTGGTTCCGCGGTGGTGGATAAGAACGACGACGAGTCACCGTTCTGTAGCTGCAGGGCGTCGTGGCGGCGATGAGCGCGTGCCGACATGCATGTGGATAGGCTCGGGCTGTTCCCAGGGGGCAGCTGGCGCGCACGGGTGGCTTGGGCGGCGCCGTCCATGGCAGAGCCCGCTGCCGACACCGGCGTGCCGCCAAGGGAGCCATGACGGCGGCGCTGTAGGGCGTCAGGGGCGGCTCTGCGACGCGGGAGGGGGCAGGCGTGTTGGCTGCGAGTGGGGAAGGCCAGAGCGGGTGCGGGGAGGCAGCCGTGCGACGCGGCGGCTCGGGCGCCCACACGTGCAAAACGTGCACTCTGGGCGCGCCCAGAGCACGCACGGGACGTGCTCGACGTAATGCCAGGGCAGCCTAGAGTGCTAGAGCGCGGCTGGCAATTAGCAGACCTAGGTTAGGAGTAGCTAGGATCTTAGTGGACATGCTGGATGGGTCAGGGGCTCAAGTCCATAATGCCAACTAGAAAACATGCCAAAACTGTCCATGAACACAAGGTGTTCGACAGAATGCTAAGTGCATCTAGGCAACTCTTGGAGTGGCCAAAAACTCCAGATCAGGGTCTCCCTGGATGTAGGTGATGATGGCAAGATCATATGGGCAAAACCAGAAACTTGCTAGTGCAAGTTTTGCAAAACTTCAGTTTTGGACAGAAAGAAAAAGGTCTCATTGCATGCACTTAGAATCCTCCAATGGGTCTACTCTCCTGGACTTAAGGGTTTTGTAGGGAGGGCTATAAGCAAGAAAAAGCTCATGGGCACTAGAACAAAATAAAATAGGATTGCAGTACAAATCACCAAACTGGAGCAGAATGAAGATGAGGTTGATTCACTCAAATATTTCAAGGAACACCAATGGGTTTTTGCATAGAGTTGAATCATGTGCATCTACTGACATCTCCAAACACTTGGAAGAATTTTTAAAAGAAAATTTAAATAGGTTGTAGTGCAAAAATACCTACTGGACCAGATTTGAAAAGTTGATGTAGAGCTCAAAATCTCCAATGACCAAAAGATATTTTTGCATAAAAGTGATGTGGAAACATCACATGACATCCCCAAATTTTGGTGAAATTTTTAAATGCATTAATCAAATGGTTGCAGTGCAACAGAGACCCAAATTCATGAAAAATCATTTTGAAAGAATAAAGCCCAAATAAATCCACTAAAGAATTGTTTTATAGAGAGGGTATACAAGTCCAATAATACTTTTGGAAAGTTTCCACTTGAGGTAAAACTCCACAATATTAAAGAAAAGAGAGGTTCTGAAATCAAGAGATAAATCCAGACAAATGGAAAAGTTTAATCTCCTGGCAAAATTTTAATTATCAAAACAAGGTCAAAATTTTGGGGTGTCACATCCAAGTACCGAACGTACGACACCTCTGAGTTTAGCACACGTTTAGCTCGATGACGTCCCGCGAACTCCGATCCAGTAGAGCTTCACGGGAGAGTCCCATCAGCACGACGGCGTGATGACGGTGATGATGTTGCTACCGACGCAGGGCTTCGCCTAAGGGCCACTACGATATGACCGAGGTTGAATATGGTGGAGGGGGCACCGCACACGGCCGGGAGAGGTCAACAGATCAACTTGTGTGTATAGAGGTGCCCCCTTGCCCCCGTATATAAAGGAGCAAGGGGGAGAGGCGGCCGGCCAAGGAGGGCGCGCCAAGGGGGAGTCTGCTCCCACCGGGAGTAGGACTCCTCCTTTCCTTGTAGGAGTAGGAGAAGGGAAGGAAGGGCGAGAGGAGGAGAAGGAAAAAGGGGGGCGCCGCCCCCCTCCTTGTCCAACTCGGACTAGAGGGGGAGGGGCGCACGACTGCCCTGGCCGCCCCTCCTCTTCTCCCACTAAGGCCCATTAGGCCCAATATACTCCCCGGGGGGTTCCGGTAACCCCCCGGTACTCCGGTAAATGTCTGAAACCTCCCGAAACACTTCCGGTGTCCGAACATAGTCGTCCAATATATCAATCTTTATGTCTTGACCATTTCGAGACTCCTCGTCATGTCCGTGATCATATCTGGGACTCTGAACTACCTTCGGTACATCAAAACACAAAAACTCATAATACCGATCGTTGCCAAACTTTAAGCGTGCAGACCCTACGGGTTCGAGAACTATGAAGACATGACCGAGAAACGTCTCCAGTCAATAACCAATAGCGGAACCTGGATGCTTATATTGGTTCCCACATATTCTACAAAGATCTTTATCGTTCAAACCGCATAACAACATACGTTGTTCCCTTTGTCATCGGTATGTTACTTGCCCGAGATTCGATCGTAGGTATCTCAATACCTAGTTCAATCTCGTTACCGGCAAGTCTCTTTACTCGTTACGTAATGCATGATCCCTCAACTAACTCATTAGTCACATTGCTTGCAAGGCTTATAGTGATGTGCATTACCGAGAGGGCCCAGAGATACCTCTCCGACAATCGGAGTGACAAATCCTAATCTCGAAATACGCCAACTCAACAAGTACCTTCGGAGACACCCGTAGAGCACCTTTATAATCACCCAGTCACGTTGTGACGTTTGGTAGAACACAAAGTGTTCCTCCGGTAAACGGGAGTTGCATAATCTCATAGTCATAGGAACATGTATAAGTCATGAAGAAAGCAATAGCAACATACTAAACGATCAAGTGCTAAGCTAACGGAATGGGTCAAGTCAATCACATCATTCTCCTAATGATGTGATCCCGTTAATCAAATGACAACTCATGTCCGTGGTTAGGAAACTTAACCATCTTTGAATAACGAGCTAGTAAAGTAGAGGCATACTAGTGACACTATGTTTGTCTATGTATTCACACATGTATTATGTTTCCGGTTAATACAATTCTAGCATGAATAATAAAAATTTATCATGATATGAGGAAATAAATAATAACTTCATTATTGCCTCTAGGGCATATTTCCTTCACTTCCCGCCTAAACATTTGGGAAGAGGACTGGGGCCTCTAAAAATAGGACTAGCCACCACCATAGGAGGCAACTGATCTTGGACCGGATCCATTCCACCAAGACCATCCTCACCAGCTCATAGAACTCAAGAACACCTCTCCTCCTGAGGTAGTTCACCCTTTGTACTAGTTCATCCTCAGCCTACAAGGCAATCCACCACACCACACTAGAGTAGGGTATTACACCACATCGGTGGCCCGAACCAGTATAAACTCTTGTGTCCCTTGTTCCTCGGGTTCGGCGGGCTAAGCCTTGAGATCATTGTGCGAGTGAGCTAGAGAGGGAGAGAGATCTTCGTGCGCACCCCAGTGTCTGAACCTCAAGGGTTTTGCCGGAACCCGTAATCTGACATTTAGCGCGCCAGGTAGGGGTGCACCGAAGCTTTCTTCTCCATCGACCAACTCGTCATAGCCTGGCGGCTTCGATGTGTGAGGATGCAAAGACCCAAGCCAACCGATGGGTGGCCTGGCCCGCCCGGGCACCACCATTTGGCCCAGAAGACCTCAACTCCGCGCTCCAGGCGGCCCGCGTGCCGCCTAACGCCCGCGGAAGTGGGCAGCGCGGACCGACGCGCGCCGCCCTCACACCGCGGCGCACGCGCGCTGCCGCGCGAATCTCCCGCTATGCTGCGGTAACGGCAACACACACCCGACGGGAGCAGGCAAACATGCGGGTCGCGCTCATCGTGGCGCAGGAGCTGCTGCGGTGCAGGCTGATGGAGAGTGGCCGTGACGCACTACTGGAGTGGGTCGCCGAACTCCTAGACGCCGCTTGCAGAGGTACGCCACCCTTCTGCTCCATGGCCACGCCCCAGGTTGTGGCGGAAGTGCGCGCGAGGCCCCGACGAGCCCACGCGCCCCCCGGGGCGTCACGGGGATCCGGCGACACGAGCACGGGTAATGGCGCTGGCCGTCCTTCCGCGACCGCGTCATTGCCAGGAGGGACAAGTGCTGACGGCCCGCCGCAAGGGCGTGCCAGGATGCCGCATGGCGGCTGTGGCACCCCGGCTCAGAGAAAACCGGAACGCCCCGTATTCCAGCCCAAAGATTGAGGAGAAGTCTTCTGGAATACGGCACTGCTTAGCATAGAACAAACCAGCTTTCTATTATTACACGAATATGAATGCAAGGTCGCCGATATTACAATGAATAACATCAGCACGGCAACACTAGGCCATCCTCAGTTGCTCTATGCAAGCAGCAGAACAACTCGAAGCAGCGGAAAAACTCTAGCAGCGGAGCAATGACAACGATGATGAACTCCACTCCGCAGGGACTCTGGCTGGAACGCTTATCCTAGCTCGCGAACACAGGAACAACACCAAACAAGCAAGCAATCCAGGCATGACCTGCAAGCTGGCATGACACGCCAGGTCAGTACATTGAATGTACTTGCAAGCTCACAATTAACCAAAAGCATTCAAGACAAACAACATCATGGCAATTACAGGTTAAGCAGGAATTATCATGAGATCATCAGGATAACATAACATGAACAACATGAACATAATACTGCTAGAACAACATGATCATGGCTTGAACATATAAATCTGATGATACTAGCATGCAACATGATGACACTACATGCACCATTTATTCTGCTCGAGTTACTACGTAACCATCACATGCATCACTTACCAACCTCGGACATCACACGATTATCTCAGGATCAAATCAAGCTTGGTATAAACAATACCGTAGTAATCCTTAAATGACCACAAGGAGCTTGATCTTTACCCACGATTCTCGCACAACATCACGGATATCCAACAACTCGGTATCCTCGATACCACGGTGATCATTCCGGCGATCACATTCATGACCAACACTTGGTCTCAAACGGTGATCTTTCCGGCGATCACAACCAACTTATCTCATCATCGAACCGGGGTTGTTATTAAGCACATTATTATTAATACTATGGACTCACAGTGTGACCGACAGGAACTGGGCCCTTATCCGCGGGCGTGGCTATCGATAGATTTAATATACACTCTGCAGAGGTTAGTACACTGTACCCACACTATGGAACCCATGGCCTCGCACTCCCATTCGAGTGGACCAACGACGTTCCGATAAAACCGATCTACTGCCATGACACTCTCCCGGCCACTCCGACCCACTCCCAACTGGGCTAGTCCTGGGTGGCCCCTTGTCTACCAAAGACACAACGACCACCGTCGTGGCCAAAACGTCCCTCACGGGGACCGTCCCTCACGGGGACCGGATCCATAATAACAACAACGGGCACACAAGGTTATGTCTGCTTACTGGGCCAGGGTACCGCACGCCCATAACCTTCCCTAGTTGGAGGCACCGGCGAGAGGCATGATAATAGACCCAGTTAGGACCTTCCCATAAAGGTAAGCGTGGTTGCACTGGTCAGTTCGATATGGTGGCACCATGACTCAGCCAACAGTTGTTCAAGTTCAATTTAATACGATTAAACTTGAATGCAAATATGCTGAGCCAATATAAAATACATGATGCAATTACAATGCATGAGCATGATATCAACATAATCATGAGAGAACCACATAACTATCCACCATATCAATAATGAATCATATCCAACTAAGCATGGCATACTGACTAGCATGAACATCATAAGTACACACTTCTCCGAAACGTAGCATGACCACTAGCATCAACAATAAATATCATGCAAGAACATATCAATAATGCCATCATGCAAGCATTTAACCAACTGGATGCAAAGGAACATGCATAACAACGGTACACGGGACAGACGGCAGTCATGCACCAAAGACCATTACCAACATCAACATGTACTACTAGCAAGCATAAGCATATGAAAGGAATACTAGCAACTAGCAGGGCATGACAACCAGGTGCATAACAACATAGCAAGAAAGTAAGCACTAATCCAGAAGCATTACCGAAACAACGATAACCATATTTTAAACAAGCTAACATTTATTAAATATTCAAGTTTAAAACCATGGCTACTGCATGACTATCATGCAAGTGGGTATTGTGGCTTGCCTGGGGATGAAGAATACACCAGGAGAAAGTGCGAGAAGCTTGCGGAAAGAATCGCCGGAAAACGTTCTCTCCCGGAGGGGGCTGATTAAGCATAAGGGAAAAATGGTCATTTTAAGAATGTTAAAACATAGTGAAAACGATACCAACAGAACGGGCTCGACGAGACGAAGAAGTGGGCGTTGGATTCACCTCAAACGGAGTTGCGAGCAAAAAGTTATAAGGGTTTTTCTGCCAGGGACCTATCTGTAATAAAATAATCACAAACAGGCCCTCAGCAGGAAAAACAGAACGCGCCTTTTCTGAAAATACATTTTCCAGAAGGGGAAACAGCTTTTCGCCCGAGGAAGGATCTGATTACGCTTTTGTTAAGCGAAGACGTACTCCGGAGAGTACGCCTCCACTTAACCACGTTAGCAGGCCGGCCCGGTCAGCGCAGAGAGGCCGACAGGCGGGGCCCATGGACGGGGTCAACGTCGTCTTAGCCTCGCCCGCGGTCCAGAAGGAGGTCACCGGCGCGGGGGCTGATACGTCTCCAACGTATCTATAATTTTTTATTGTTCCATGCTATTATATTATCTGTTTTGGATGTTTATGGGCTTTATTAAACACTTTTATATTATTTTTGGGACTAACCTATTGACCCAGAGCCCAGTGCCAGTTTCTGTTTTTTCCCTTGTTTCAGTGTTTCGCAGAAAAAGAATATCAAAGAGAGTACAAACGGAATGAAACCTTCGGGAACGTGATTTTCGGAACGAACGTGATCCAGAGGACTTGGACCCTACGTCAAGACATCAACTAGGAGGGCACGAGGTAGGGGGGCGCGCCTACCCCCCTGGGCGCGCCCTCCACCCTCGTGGGCCCCTCGTGGCTCCCCTTACTGAACTCTTTCGCCTATATATACCATTATACCCTAAAACCTTCAGGGAACAGAATAGATCGGGAGTTCCGCCGCCCCAAGCCTCTGTAGCCACCAAAAACCAATCGGGACCCTGTTCCGGCACCCTGCCGGAGGGGGGATCCCTCACCGGTGGCCATCTTCATCATCCCGGCGCTCTCCATGACGAGGAGGGAGTAGTTCACCCTCGGGGCTAAGGGTATGTACGAGTAGCTATGTGTTTGATATCTCTCTCTCGTGTTCTTGATTTGGCACGCTCTTGATGTATCGCGAGCTTTGCTATTATAGTTGGATCTTATGTTGCTTCTCCCCCTCTACTCTCTTGTAATGGATTGAGTTTTCCCTTTGAAGTAATCTTATCGGATTGAGTCTTTAATGATTTGAGAACACTTGATGTTGTCTTGCCGTGCGTACCTGTGGTGACAATGGGATATCACGTGATTCACTTGATCTATGTTTTGGTGATCAACTTACGGGTTCCGCCCATGAACCTATGCATAGGGGTTGGCACACGTTTTTGTCTTGATTCTCTGGTAGAAACTTTGGGGCACTCTTTGAGGTTCTATGTGTTGGTTGAATAGATGAATCTGAGATTGTGTGATGCAGATCGTATAATCATACCCACGGATACTTGAGGTGACATTGGAGTATCTAGGTGACATTAGGGTTTTGGTTGATTTGTGTCTTAAGGTGTTATTCTAGTACGAACTCTAGGGCTGTTTGTGACACTTATAGGAATAGCCCAACGGATTGATTGGAAAGAATAACTTTGAGGTGGTTTCGTACCCTACCATAATCTCTTCGTTTGTTCTCCACTATTAGTGACTTTGGAGTGACTCTTTGTTGCATGTTGAGGGATAGTTATGTGATCCAATTATGTTATTATTGTTGAGAGAACTTGCACTAGTGAAAGTATGAACCCTAGGCCTTGTTTCCTAGCATTGCAATACCGTTTACGCCCACTTTTATCATTAGTTACCTTGCTGTTTTTATATTTTCAGATTACAAAAACCTATATTGTCACGACCGGATTTTCGGGATATAAATTCCCAGAAAAACGGCCTGTGTGCTCACCAGCCCCAGGATTACTGTTAGCTGATGAGGTACCAACTTGATACAAGAAAATCCAAGCAAGTACAAAAATATGTAGTACAAGACCATTGAGGCCTAGGAGTACAACACTTGGTTTCTAATGGTAGAGGGCGGAAGCGGTTGGATACATCTGCGTTTATGGGACTCCATTTCCCACAAGAACAGCTGACCAGGATAACTCCTATCTTCGCGAGGCTGCACATGTCAACACGTAGGTTCCGAGGTTGTCACCGCGATGCTTATCTCCAAGCAAGGAATCTGGCCAAGACAATAGCCAGGGACAAGCCAGTGAGTACATTTGAATGTACTCGCAAACATTAAGAACACGGGTACAATATATCAAACATGCTCCGGGTTAATAAGATGATCACACGTCTGTCACGAAATATGCGAAAGACCATGATGCACACATATGGTTAAAAATATTCCAAAATAAAATACTGGGTGCCAAACGAGGGTCTAAATGACTCCTCGAGAGGAAACTGCAAGAATAGTAATACTGGTGCCAAACGAGGGTCTGAATGACTCCTCGAGAGGAAACTGCAGGAATAGTAATACTGGTGCCAAACGAGGGTCTGAATGACTCCTCGAGAGGAAACTGCAGGAATAGTAATACTGGTGCCAAACGAGGGTCTGAATGACTCCTCGAGAGGAAACTGCAGGAATAGTAATACTGGTGCCAAACGAGGGTCTGAATGACTCCTCGAGAGGAAACTGCAAGAATAATAATGCCGCAGTCGGGCGTCGGGGCGACACCACATAAAGGGCTTATAAGAGTTAAATGAATAACAAGCATGCCGCAGTCGGGCGTCTGAGCGACACTACAGAAAGGGCTTATAAGAGAATAATCACAGTGAGTATCCAGGAGGTAGAACCATCCCAGGGATACTCAAAAAAGAATACATAATATAAATGGTTAGTCCAGAAATAATTCATATGTGCCATAATCATAAACAATATTTAGTTCAGTCATTTCTCCATCCGAAAACCGATAATTTGGTCTAGTCAAGCCGTATCTCCATCCGAAAAACCGTCAGTGAGATCTAGCTAAATCGTCCTCCATCCGAATACCGTTACTGAGCTCTAGCTAATTCGTTCTCCATCCGAATACCGTTACTAGGTTCAACTCAGACTGTGGTCTTTACTCAAGAACATGACTATCCAACAGGATATATCCTCTGCAGAGGGAGTACCATTTTCCCAAGAGTAACGAG
Organism: Aegilops tauschii subsp. strangulata; assembly: GCF_002575655.3. Classification (NCBI taxonomy): domain Eukaryota; kingdom Viridiplantae; phylum Streptophyta; class Magnoliopsida; order Poales; family Poaceae; genus Aegilops; species Aegilops tauschii. The sequence goes on from NC_053038.3 coordinate 95,426,824, forward strand.
TTTACTTAGTCCATCGGGACTAATTCCGTCTACGGTCTTTTAATTGAAAACACGCCTGACCTGCACACACCAGCTTAACTCACCGGTGTCTGGAATCACCCACGACACCTGCCAAGCAAAACTCTAAGTGGGGAGGCTACAACCTCGACGTAGCATGGGATCAAATTTCTATTCGCGCGCTCTAAGGGGGTGCCCCCCCTCTCGGTCCCAACCGGAAACACCCATGCCCCCGGACCAGGTGGCCTGCCTACCGGATGCACCCGGTATCTTCCACCATGGCCTCTCTGTACGGTGTGTGCTTTGGAAAGGGGTTGACAACCTACTGAACCATACCCTGTCCACTGCAGGGACAAGTGGTGGTACCAACAAATAAGGGAGCTATTGATCAAGACTCGGTCTACAACCGACTCAGGTGGTCCAAGTATCCTCCAACAATATTACCATTTATGAAATAAATCACCACTCCTCAAGCCTCACCATGCCATGCCGGACATACTCGTCTCGACGAGGGACTAGGGACAAGCTCGTGTCTACCCAAGACCACGACTTTCCCGGCTTCCTACCGGTATGCATGAGGAGCTCACGAGGATGATCCAAATCACTAATGTATCCATTGCTGACCACAACACAACTCCAAAGTGCGCTCATGCACGAGACTATATCGATACATAAAGCCAACGCATATACCAAGTCAAAAGGTGTTGTGATCGCACCAGAACACCACAACAAAATATTATGCCAGAGTTCAGAAATGCTTGCCTTCAAGAGTATGCAAGGGATGCACTTTTTGAAAGCTTTCCCTTTCCTCCAAAAATCCTATTTTGCAAAATAACCAAATAACAAATATTTCAAACACAGTACAAAAAGTTTTCTCAAATATTTTTGAAATAAATCTTAAAATAAACTAGATGAAATTTGAGAGAGGTAGGAAAAAGGAATCAACTCATTTGGAGTTCTATTTTAAAAGTTATAGCCAGTCAAAGATTAGTCAAACTTCTGTTTTAATAAACTCAGAAAAAGGAAAACGCTGCGGGGAAGAATACGTTTTCAAAGCAGAGGTGACGTACTCCGGAGCTTTGCGCTTTCACTTAAACAGAGAGAGCGGCCGCGCGGGTCACTGACAGTGGGTCCAAGGGGCCCACTGGTCAGGTTTGACCGTTTTCCCTCGCCCTCCCTTCTCTCTGCCCGAACGGCGCGGGGCTCCGGCGATCGCCGGCGACGAACGGCGGCTCCTCGAGGGCATCTGAGGGCAGGGATGGGTTGGCCAGACCGAGGCAATCCTCTTGGTGGGCGTTAGGCAGGTGGGGACGGAGGAGGCCACCGGCGGCGAGCTCCGCGGCGGAGGGGGCTACGGTGGTGAAGTGATATCTGGGCTCCGGTGATCCTTGGCCGAAGCGAAGGCGCTAGGAAGCTCCGCACGACTATGGGGGAGTTCTTGGTGGCGTTGGATTGGCGGGGGAAGCTCCGGTTGAGACGAACGGCACTGGATTGCGACGGCGACCGAACTTGCCGGAGGCGGGGAAGAAAGAGCTTTCCCGTCGATTGCTGGCTGTGGGAGGGCTATGGGGGTGGTCTGGGGTTGCTTGAGTGTTCGGTTGAGCTCGGGGTCCCTTTAAATAGGCGCTCGAGGCTGGCTCCCGCGGTGGCCGAGGATAAGATCGCCGGCGACCACTTTTCTGTAGTTGCAGGGCATCGTGGCGGCGACGAAAGCGTGCCGACGAGTGGGAGGATAAGCACGGCCTGTGCTCTGGGGCAGCTGGCGTGCGCTGGCGGTTTGGGCGGCGCCGTCCGCGGCGGAATCCGCTGCCGACGCCGGCGTGCTGCCAAGGCGGCGCTGCAGGGTGCCAGGGAGAGCTTGGAGGGTACTGGAGAGAGGGCGAGTGCCTGGCGTGGTTCGGCAGGCGAGCAGGGCCCAGAGATGGGACGCGACGAGGGCGGCAGAGCGGCGTGTCGGCTCAGTGCGCGCGCGTGCAAAACGTGCGCTCTGGGCGCGCCCAGAGCACGCACGGCAGGTGTTCGACGCAATGCCAGTGTGCTCTAGAGAGCTTGGGCGAGGCTGGCAAAGAACATAACAAGGGTAGGGGTGGCTAGGAGCTATGTGGACAAGGTTGTTGGGTCAGTGGAACAAAATCACAGTGCAAACAAAGAACTCATGCCAAAACAGACTATGCACACCAGGTGTTCGACAGAATGCCAGATGCACTTAGGCAACTCTTGGAGTGGCCAAAATCTCCAGATCAGTGTCTCTTTAGATGCAGGAGATGGTGGTAAGATTAGTTTGGCAAAAACAGATAGTTGATAGTGCAAGAATTTGAGAAAACCAGTTTTGGGCAGAAACTAAAGGCTGACATTGCATGCACCAAATATATGCCAATGGGTCCAATCTCCTGGACTTAAGAGTTTTGAAGGGAGGGCTACAAGTAGGAAAAAGCTCAGGGTTACTAGAGCAAAGAAAAATAAGGTTGCAGTACAAATCACCAATTTGGTCCAGAATGCAAAAGAGGTTGATCCACTCAAATTTTTCAAAGAACATCACTGCGGAAAGAATCGCCGGAAAACGTTCTCTCCCGGAGGGGGCTGATTAAGCGTAAGGGAAAAATGGTCATTTTCAGAATGTTAAAACATAGTGAAAACGATACCAACAGAACGGGCTCGACGAGACGAAGAAGTGGGCGTTGGATTCACCTCAAACGGAGTTGCGAGCAAAAAGTTATATGGGTTTTTCTGCCAGGGACCTATCTGTAATAAAATCATCACAAACAGGCCCTCAGCAGGAAAAACAGAACGCGCCTTTTCTGAAAATACATTTTCCAGAAGGGAAAACAGCTTTTCGCCTGAGGAAGGGAAAACAGCTCTTTTCTGGCGCCGTTGCCGGGGAGGCTAGGTAAGCGGCACTCACACCCCGTCAACTAAGCTCTTTTCTGGCGCCGTTGCCGGGGAGGTGAGTGCTTGAAGGTATATCTTTAGATCTTGCAATCGAATCTTTTTGTTTCTTGTTTTAGCACTAGTTTAATTTATAAAAGAAAACTACAAAAAAATGGAATTGAGTTTGTCTTATACGCTTCGTCTTTTAATATATTTCGTGAAAATGATGGGAAGGAAAATTGTGCTCAAGTACTAGAAGAAGAATTACATAGAATGCTTGGCATAAAATATGTGAATGATGAGCATGATTGCAATGTTGTTAGTATGAATTCTTTGAATACCCATGATGCTAATGATATGCAAAGCCACAAGCTTGGGGATGCTATGTTTGATGAAGATGATATGTTTAGTCCCCCAAGTTTTGATGTGCAAATTTATTATGATGAAAGCATGCCTCCTATTTATGATGATTATTGTGATAACACATATGATATAAAGAATAAAGATAACCATGAAACTTGTCATCATGATTTTAATTTTCAATTGGACTATACTTCACATGATAGTTATTTTGTTGAGTTTGCTCCCACTACTATTCCGAATGAGAAGAATTTTGCTTATGTGGAGAGTAATAAAAATTCTATGCTTGTAGATCATGAAAAGAATGCTTTATGTGATGGTTATATTGTTGAATTTATTCATGATGCTACTGAAAATTATTATGAGGGAGGAATATATGCTTGTAGGAATTGCAATAATATCAAGTTTCCTCTCTATGTGCTTAAAATCTTGAAGTTATGCTTGTTTTGCCTTCCTATGCTAGTTTATTATTGTTCCCATAAGTTGTTTGCTCACAAAATCCCTATGCATAGGAAGTGGGTTAGACTTAAATGTGCTAGTCATATTCTTCATGATGCTCTCTTTATGTTTCAATTCTTATCTTTTATGTGAGCATCATTGAAATCATCATGCCTAGCTAGGGGCGTTAAACGTTAGCGCTTGTTGGGAGGCAACCCAATTTTATTTTAGTTTCTTGCTTTTTCGTTCTGTTTAGTAATAAATAATTCATCCAGCTTCTGTTTATATGTGTTTTTATGTTTTAATTAGTGTTTGTGCCAAGTTAAACCTATAGGATCTTCTTGGATGATAGTTATTTGATCTTGCTGAAAATTTCAGAAACTTTCTGTTCACGAAAACAATTGTTTAAAATCACCAGAACGTGATAAAATGCTGATTCCAACTGCATCAGATCAATAATCAAATTATCTAGGCCTTCCTATTTTGGTAGAATTTTTTGAGTTCCAGAAGTTTGCGTTAGTTACAGATTACTACAGACTGTTCTGTTTTTGACAGATTCTGTTTTTCGTGTGTTGTTTGCTTATTTTGATGACTCTATGGCTAGTAAAAGAGTTTATAAACCATAGAGAAGTTGGAATACAGTAGGTTTAACATCAATATAAATAAACAATGAGTTCATTACAGTACCTTGAAGTGGTGTTTTGTTTTCTTTCGCTAATGGAGCTTACGAGTTTTCTGTTGAGTGTTGTGTTGTGAAGTTTTCAAGTTTTGGGTAAAGATTCGATGGACTATGGAATAAGGAGTGGAAAGAGCCTAAGATTGGGGATGCCCAAGGCACCCCAAGGTAATATTCAAGGACAACCAAGAGGCTAAGCTTGGGGATTCCCCGGAAGGCATCCCCTCTTTCGTCTTCGTTCATCGGTAACTTTACTTGGAGCTATATTTTTATTCACCACATGATATGTGTTTTGCTTGGAGTGTAATTTTATTTTCTTTAGCTTTGCTTGCTGTTTGAATAAAATACCAAGATCTTAAATTATTAAATGAGAGAAAGTCTTCACATAGCTACATAATTATTTAACTACTCATTGATCTTCACTTATATCTTTTTGGAGTAGTTTGTCATTTACTCGTGTGCTTCACTTATATCCTATGAGTAAATGGTTGAATGATTTGAATGTCATAAATCTGAAATTATATATGTTTCATATGCCTTTCCCATGGGGAGTAATGCCTTCGCATATAAGAAGTAGTGGTGGTAAATTTATTGAAGGTTAGCAAGCATTGTATTGATCACTTGAACAATTCATGAAAGAATATTGAAGGAAGAGAGATTTCACATATAAATATACTATCTTGGACATCTTCTATGATTGTGAGCCCCATTAAATATTTTCAAACCTGAGAAAATTAGTTGAAGTTTGAGAAGGAAGACAACTTGATGAGTTATGCTTGGGTATATTTGTATAAGTTATATTGTTATGGATCCTCTAACATTTGGTGCTTGCTATTTAGAATCCTTTGCTAGCCAAAATATCTGTACTAAGCGGGAATACTGCTTGTGCATCCAAATTCCTTGAACCAAGTTTCTTCCATGAGTTTTTTTTGAAGGTTGGACAGTAGGAGCACGTCCTACTGCATGTGTATATTAAGGACCCAAAAGGGTGACTATGTTACAAATGTACAAGGAGAGAGGGGGGTGTCTTAAGCAATTACAAAGGACAGTCAGAGAGCTAGTAGGTTAATATAGTTAGGGGAAAGAAGCTAGGATAGCAGAGATGAGGTGTCTCTTATCTACAGGGAGTCTATGAACAATGTTGGCAAAATCGTTTCTAAACCTGGCTAGCCAACTGTCAACCGAAGAGGCCACATGCCGAAAATAATTATTGTTCCTTTCCTTCCACAGACTCCACGCAGCAACTAGGAAGGTGTCCATGAGCATTTTACGTTGATTCCCGGTCTTCAGGTGTTTCAACAGATGTAGCCGATCTCCAGTAGCAGGCCAGGTGATATTGAGCTTGAGCCAGCATCGTGTGCTAAACGTGCAGCGAAAGAAGAGATGCTCAAGGGTTTCTTCCACGTGTTCGCCACAAAGGAGACAGTCCAGGTTGGTCCCAATGTTATAGTGTCTTCTGCTGAGCATATTGCGAGTGTTGAGATGATCAACCAGAAGAAACCAACCAAAAACTTTGATCTTGGGGACGCTTTTAGCTTTCCAAAGCCAATGAAACGCCTCGTGGACCTGAAGCTCTCGGAAACAAAATTTGTAGTACGCCGTGGTTTTGAATGTGGACGAGCCCCAGGTGCAAGTCCAAATATCTCTCTCATCCGATAGTTTAGTGGAGGAGACCACACTTTGGATCCTTCTAATTTCATCATGGGCTTGAGTTGTGAGAGGTAGATGAAAGGCTTCACCGATTTCGGGTATAGTAAGCATATTGCGAACCGATGCATCTTCTCGTAAGGTATATGAGAAAGCCCTAGGGAATTGCTCCTCGAGGATGTGATTACACCAGACATCTTTCCAAAAGAGGGCCGTCTCCCCGCTACGAATTTGGATCTTGGTCACACCTCGGTACGTGGGCATGAGCTTGATCAGCTCCCTCCACCAATGAGAGCCACAGGGTGGGGAAGCATGCGGTATAGTGGCCACGTAATAGGTTTTCCAAATCAAACTAACCCAAGGGATGTCCAGGTGATTGTAGAAGTTGTGTAGAAGTTTGAGCAGCAAAGCATCATTTTGGACTTTGAGATTGAGAACGCCCAGACCACCTTTGTCCTTAGGGCGACAAACCATGTCCCATGCAGCCAAAGAGTTACACTTGTCACCATCATCCGTTTTCTTGATCCGTAGGCAATGTCGCCGTATCTTGTCCAATTGTTCAATAATTTTTCTAGGGAGACGGAGAACACCCATGGGATAGATAGCCAGGGACGTGACAAGTGAATTCATCGGAGCCAATTTGCCATCTTAAGACATGAGCGACATGGCGGCCATGATCTTGCACTCGGCTTTGCAGATCCAGGGGGTTATGTCTGAGATGGAGGGTTTCGTAGTACCAAGGGGGAGACCAAGGTAGGTGAACGGCATCTTAGCAGTGGTACAACCAAAGATATTTGCAATAACACAACATTTGTCAGCAGGGGTATTGATAGGGATCAAAGTAGATTTGGAGAAATTGATGTGGAGACCCACAGAATCAGCATAGTCTGTGAGAATTTTTTTCAAACGTATCGCTTGATGCAAACATGCTGGCAAGAGAATTATCGTGTCATCTGCGTACTGAATGACCGGGTAATTAGATGGCTCGGCTGAGGGGATAGGAAATTGCAAAAGATTATCGGCGAGGGCTGCATTAATTGCAGTTTGAAGAAGGTCCGCTGCCAGAACAAAGATGAGAGGGGAGAGAGGGTCTCCCTGCCTAACCCGACACTTGCACCAGAATTGTCTCCCCGGTACACCGTTGAGCAGCACCAAAGATTTGCCAGAAGAGGAAATGCATTGGAACCAAGAAATCCATCGATCGTTGAACCCCATGCTCTTCATGATCTGAATGATGGCCGCATGCTCAACCGTATCAAACGCTTTAGCGAAGTCCAGTTTAAGGAGAACGATTTCGCGTTTCGAAGCTTGGCATTGGTGTATATACTCAAAGGCCCATGCAAGACAGTCGTGGATCGAACGTCCTTTTAAGAACCCATATTGGTTTTTATGCACAATTCTCAGAATCACATGCTGCAATCTATTGGCTAGAATTTTGGTGATTAACTTAAGGCAGCAATTCAGTAAGGTGATTGGGCGAAAATCATTGACAGATTCCGGAGCCCTAGTTTTGGGGAGCAAAGTGATGTACCCGTAGTTGAGGCTTTCAAGGTTTAGCGTCCCCTGATGGAACTCCTCACATAGCCTATAAAAGTCCAGCTTGATTATGGGCCAACAAACTTTCAAGAATGCACCATTAAAGCCATCTGGGCCAGGGGCCCGATCCGACGGCATTTCATTGATCGCAGTGTCAATTTCTTCATGCGTGAATGGAACAGTAAGGCTGTCGAAGTCAACCTGAGAGCGAAGCATGTTTGAAAGATTGAATTTCATTTGCGGAACCTTGGCTGTGCCCAAACGTTTTTTAAAAGCCTCAAACAAGATGGACTCCTTGCTCGCGTGATCATCGAAACTAATACCATCCTCAGATTTCAGACTTGAAATACAGTTTTTCCTGTACCTTTCAGTGACGATGGCTTGAAAGAATTTGGAATTTTCATCCCCGAATTTAATCCAACGAATGGTACAACGTTTTTTCCAGTACTCCTTCTGGTATTGAAGGAGGCGAAGTAAATGGTTCTTAAGGATGCGCTGGAAATTCCCCTCAGGTATTGTCAATGAGCACTTATCAACTATATTATCGATCTCAAGTAGGGCTTTGTTTGTATTTTCAATGGCAATTTTCAGACGAGAGATACTTTTACTCCAACGACTGAGAGCATGTCGAAGATTCTTAAGCTTTTGACACAAGCTGGCTACCGCATTAATATTTCTCCCATGCTTGATAGGCTTGTTCCAAGCTTGTGTGACAACGTCAAAGAAGCCCGGATGTGCAATCCAAAAGGTTTCAAACCTAAACAGTCTACTTTTCGAAATGGAGGTTTGAATGGAGACATAGCATGGAGTATGGTCAGAAACAGGCCGTCCGAGGGGCATCACAAGAGTGTTAGGGAATGTGGCCGTCCAATTCAGTGATGTGAAGAACCAATCGAGCTGTTCAAGGAGGGGGTCTGTTGCATATTCGACCAAGTAAAATTACAACCTTTAATGGGTAGTTCAGTAAGGCATTGCTCTCGGATGAAATCATTGAAAGTAAACATGTCATTACATCACCTCCAGGTTTGTTGCGATTTTCCGGCGAACGAATATAGTTAAAATCTCCGGGCAAGAGCCAATCCTCAGTAGAGGGGATATCCAAATCGAAGAGCCAATTAGTAAAAGAAGTACGTTGATCTCCCTGGCAAGGTCCGTAAATATTAACTAGTTTCCACCGCATAGCCGACTGTTTGGAAGAAAATTCCACCCCGAGCGCAAATTGTTCAGACAAAAATACCATGCCATCAAAAACGTGACTACACCAAATCGTGATAATACCACCAGACGCACCACTCACCGGAACGAAAGCAAAAGAATCAAATCGCTTAGGACAAAGGATTTTAAGCATAGAGGCATCGAAATGCTGCATTTTAGACTCCTGCAGACAAATAACGGTGCAACTAGAAGAGTTGATCGCGTTTGAAAGTGCTAAATGTTTTTCGGGTGAGTTTAGACCACGGACGTTCCAGCAAAGAACGTTCCAATTATGCAAAAGAACCATGACCTAACCAAAGGCAGAGGAACTAGGGAGAGGAGGCTGAAGAAGCTCCATCTTCACCTGCAGTAAGCATGTCTTCAGTAAGTTCTTCAGCAGGGATGGCACAAAGCTGTGTGCCAATGTTCTGCATGGTGGTGATGGGTGTAGGAGGTGGCAGCTCGAACTCCGTCTCTTTACTTTCAGATGCAGCAACACGAGGCAGCATAGTTGGCACCACCCTAGGTTTCACCTTGGACTTTGAAGGGCGAGATTCATCATGGACTTTGACTCGAAACCCGTCACACTTGTTGGAACGAGTGCTACGTCTGAGCGAAGAAGTGTCAATGGGAGCAGGATCTTTACCCTTGCGGGCCCTGGAAGGAGGCAGCAGGGCATTAGAAGCTTGAGGTTCAATGATACTTGTCATAGTATCAACATCATCAGCAGCAACGGGATCAACTGGGATCTGATCAGAAACTGGAGGCAGACTGTGCAGAGCAGATTCAGATTCAAACATAACATATTCAGATGCAGATTCAGGCATAACATCAGCAGTTTCAGACATAGCAGACGTGACTGTATTATGAGCATCAGCAGCGGTTAAGATAGCCAAAGCATCTGAGGCAGCTTCAGGCGGCATGAGTGATGCTGGCTCATTGTCAGGTATCTCCTGAATGATGACCTACGAAGAAGAAGCAGGAAGATTGTTGGAGTGAGGAACAGAAACAAACTAAAGTCCATCCTCCAATTCAGAAACTTGAATTTCCACATGAAAGCAATCCTGTCTCAGACCATATCTCTGGCTCCATGGTCCCATAGTGGCTAGCATGGGGCGTAAAGCCAAAAAGATAGCAGCATTCAGTTGCTGACGAGGAATAGGTTCAGTAAGCAGAAGTTCCAGCAGGCTGGAACCTTGGGCTGACAGTCCAAAACGAATCCCCTGACGATGCACATCAATAGTGACAGTAACCAGGTCGGGTTGCTGCTAGTTCTCCATGATGATCAGGGCAAAATCCAAAGCATCCGCGCTAGAGTCATCCGAAACAGTAATGGAGTCATTCCAAGCATCAGCGGCATTATCAACAAGGTTGTTCTCCGGAGTGATACCAGCCTAGAAGGTGAGCCCCTGAGCATTGAGCCAAGCTTGGTAGTTCATCAAGTGCGGAGGCATAACCACAGGAGGAGCAGGCGGAGCAGGAGCTTCAGGCCAAGCACCCCAACCCTCATTCTGAACTGGAGGGGCAGGTGCTTCATTGGGGGCTGCATTTTGGACCAACCAGTTATGAACTTGCTGTTGATAGAGCTGTTCAGCAGTGAGATCTAGGCCAAACTGCGGGTGAGGGTTGCCATCAGGCGGTGGGGGGCTCTTCACCAGCAGGTGGAACTTCAGGCAGCAGCGCATTCCAGTCATTACTATGCAGAATAGTTATCTGAACTGTCCAGCAATGTCTAGCGCCTCCTAACTGCCAGACGACGAAACTTTTGGGAATGAGACAAAGATGAATCACTTGAGATTTAATCAGCATGAACCGGCGATCTTGGCGTGGGTTATACCAGGAGATGAGAGATCCAAAACCCCCAAGTGACTTATTAATGTAATAGTCAGTCTGGTAATCATATGGAAACCCAAAATACATTAACCAAACTGCTGGCCCAAAGGTGGTGGTGCGGCGGTTGAGAGCTTCATTATGTGGCACAAAAGTGATGAGGAGATCTTCATCTTCAAGCTCAAGAGGCGTGGCCACAGCAGTATCACGGAGGAAAGAGTCGACAAAACCAAATATCCCAATGCCTAAAGGATGATCGCTGACCTCAGTAGTGAAGATCTGAGCTTCCTGGAGCAGAGCTTGGACCTCCTGGAGGATGGCCGCACGACGGTGGAGGGGAACATACTGGCTCGCCTCCGCAATCGCCAAATAATCATGGTTGAGTGGCGGGCTAGGGCCAACCACCATCCCACCGCGGACGATGCGGTTCGCTGGGCCTGGTTCGACGGCGAAGCCCGGCGGCAGGAATGGCACCGGGTTGAGTGGATAGTTCGCCATGATCACCAAAGAGGAGGAGGGTGATAGGACTGGTGATGGAAAAAGGACAGGACTGGGCAACGTCGTTTGAGGAATCAAGGTGGAATTTGGAGCGTGAGGGGTATATTTGGTGCGCGACTTATGTTTCGGGACCCAGCGCCAACGCTGCAAAGACCGCTGCTTGAAGCAGGAGCTCACCTCGTGTCCATATCCACCACAGAAAGAACATCGGACGGTGCCGGATGAGGGCGGCCGCGGCTTCCGAAAATGAGTAGGTGGGGCAATAAAATCAGCCGGATTGGGCTTATTTCCAATGACATAAGATTTGGGTTCCAAATTAGACTGACAAGCTAGTCGCAGAGGGCAATAAGTCGCCTTGTGATCAGGTGCTGAACAATAAAAGCAAATCAATCTAGCAAAGCAAGAGATCCGATTATGACCCCATTGAAGGCATCTAGCACAGAGATTATCCCAATTTGCGGATAATGAAGAAATCTCCTGCTCGTTATAGCTCGCTTGGGCCAGATCCACTTATGTTGGGCCGATAATATAGGAGGCCATTCTTGGCATGGTGGCGCATATTTGAAAGCCGAAGCAAGGAAACATTGAGGTGGCGCAGGATAATCCGCTCTGATAGGACATTTAAAGCTTCCCAAAATAAGATATGCAGGAGGCGTGGAATTTTCAATCTCCTCCAACCGCTGATAATGAAGCATTAAATCGGTACGAAAGTCAGGGGCCGAAATATTCTCCTGAGCATTAATGGCTAATTGAACCTTTCCAATAGTAAGAGAATTGAGCAAGGGATCATGCAAAACTTGATTTTGATCATGAGCCAAGGCCGATGTCGAGGCTTCGTGATGATGCGAATTAGAAAAGGCCATCTTGGACAAAGGCACTAAATCAAACTTACTCAACTCATGCAGAGAGGACGAACTTAGACCAGCACCATGCTCCAATCAAGGCAGCTTAGAACGTACCGCAATAGGTTTTCTGGCCGAGATATCAGTTAGTTCCTCATCAGCGTACCATGAGGTGAGCAGATGTGAGTACCGAACAAACCGACCATTAAACAGATGAAAATGGCAAATAAAATCAGGCCAAATGCGATCCTTGAGGCCATATATGAAATGACCAACTTTGTTGTTTGCAACCGAGAATCTAAACGCCCGATGATGAATATGCACCACTTTAAAACCAACACAAGAGCTGCCAAGACAACATTGGAGGGCAACCCCAACAGAATCAACCGTGAGAGGGAAGGAGGCCGAGGAAAACGTGGCCACCAAAAAGAATTCCTTGGCGTCACGGGAGGGAGAGAAATGAATCGTAGAACCAAATTTTCTCCTCACCTGATCCGCAAGGGCAAGGCCAGGGGCAAAGTACCAATGCAGAAGACCCTCCATCATGAGGAAGGAACCTAGAGACCGCCATTGTTGGGAGGGAGCAGGTGGGAGGCAAGAGGTGGGAGGAGCCATTGGCTGAGCAAGTTTCGGGCACATGGTATTCCAAAGACCCTTTCTCTGCTATCCTACCATATCTACCTATATGCGGTATTTACCTGCCGTTCCAAGTAAATTTGCATGTGCCAAACTCTAAACCTTCAAATAATAATCTGTTTTGTGCCCGAATCGCTCATGTAGCGACTAGGGGCTAGCAGTATCTTCCATGCTAGGTGGGGTTATTCTCACGATGAGTGGACTCCGCTCATCATTCACGAGAAAATTTCTGGTAACTGGGATTCCCATTCCCTTGATCAAAAGATCGAAATCAAATAAAAAATAATTGCAAACAAAACTCCCCCAGGTTTGATGTTAGTTGGAGGCACCCGTTATTTCGGGCAAGCCATGGATTGATGATTGTTGGTGGAGGGGGAGTAAAAATCTTTACCCTTCTGTTTGGGAACCGCCTATAATGTATGTAGTATGGAAGATATTGGGAACTCTTGGTCGTTATGTTGACAATGAAAGCATACCTCTCAAAATTATTTTCATCTCTGTTTTTGCTTCGAGCTCTGGCACCTCTGCAAATCCCTGCTTCCCTCTGCGAAGGTCCTATCTTTTACTTTTATGCAAGAGTCAGTAGTATTCCTTCTCATTCCAACCTACTCTTTAGTTGGCAAGCATCTTGTGATGGAAAGATCTAAGCATATATGGCCATTCAAATATATTTGAGCATGAATTATTACTGTTGACATTACCCTTGAGGTAAAAGGTTGGGAGGCGAAACATTAAGCCCCTATCTTTCTCTGTGTTCGATGAATACTATTTTTTCTAAAAATATGCCTTGAGTGGTAGCAATCATGGAAGACTAAATGATAGTTGAGTATGTGAAGTTTGCTGAATCAAAGCTCTGACATAGACTCTTCCTGAAAATAAGATGAATTGTAATTGTTTGATGACTAATAACATGGTTTGTTAGTTTTCAAGAAAGCTTATGATCTATACTTTAACATGTGAATAGTTTGTTACTTGATCATGAAAAGTTTTATGAGTTGAGCTACTGTTATGACATATAATGATGCTAGAAAAAGGAGATTGAAATTATCATTGATCAAACTTGTGCACCTGCTAGCACTCCACATAAAAAATTATGTTTTTATCATTTACCTACTCGAGGACAAGGAGGAACTAAGCTTGGGGATGCTGATACGTCTCCAACGTATCTATAATTTTTTATTGTTCCATGCCATTATATTATCTGTTTTGGATGTTTGTGGGCTTTATTAAACACTTTTATATTATTTTTGGGACTAACCTATTGACCCAGAGCCCAATGCCAGTTTCTGTTTTTTCCCTTGTTTCAGTGTTTCGCAGAAAAAGAATATCGAACGGAGTAAAATGGAATGAAACCTTCGGGAACGTGATTTTCGGAACGAACGTGATCCAGAGGACTTGAACCCTACGTCAAGACATCAACTAGGAGGGCACGAGGTAGGGGGGCGCGCCTACCCCCTGGGCGCGCCCTCCACCCTCGTGGGCCCCTCGTGGCTCCCCTTACCGACCTCTTTCGCCTATATATACCATTATACCCTAAAACCTTCGGGGAACAGAATAGATCGGGAGTTCCGCCACCGCAAGCCTCTGTAGCCACCAAAAACCAATCGGGACCCTGTTCCGGCACCCTGCCGGAGGGGGGATCCCTCACCGGTGGCCATCTTCATCATCCCGGCGCTCTCCATGATGTGGAGGGAGTAGTTTACCCTCGGGGCTGAGGGTATGTACCAGTAGCTATGTGTTTGATCTCTCTCTCTCTCTCGTGTTCTTGATTTGGCACGATCTTGATGTGTCGCGAGCTTTGCTATTATAGTTGGATCTTATGTTGCTTCTCCCCCTCTACTCTCTTGTAATGGATTGAGTTTTTGTAGCGACCAGACCTCAAATGGTCTGTGCTGCTTTGCACCAGTGTCATCCCTGGATCAGTAATGCTGACACGCACAGTACAAATGGAGGATTTATAACAGAGTAGCAATCACACACTTATTACATCGAATATCTCCAAAGAGAATAAGTATGAAAAGCATGGCTTAAGGTCATCTAAAAACGATAACAGCGGAAGACTTGGAAGATAAGTGAGTCCATCAACTCCAGCGGCATCACTGAGTATAAGACCACGACCTAAGGCACCTTACTCGTCGTCTGAAAAGTCTGCAACATGAAACGTTGCAGCCCGAAAACGGGTCAGCACATAGAATATGCTGGCAATGTAACACATAGAGAATAATGAACAATAATAATGCTATACTACATGCATATATGGCTGGTGGAAAGCTCTATGGTTACAATTTTGCGAAAAGCCAATTTTATCCTACTACAAAAGAATAAATTTTATTTAACTATCATGGTGGTTGTGAAACATTGAGATGGTTGACAGCATCTCAATCCCAATTAAGAAATCATCATTAACCCAACAAAATTAATTAAAAGTAACATGGTGATGAGATTCACATGATAATCCAAGTACTAGATACTCAAGTTGTCCATAACCGGGGACACGGCTAACCATGATTAGTTTGTACACTCTGCAGAGGTTTGCGCACTTTTCCCCACAAGACTCGATCTCCTCCGTTGGATTACTCACACTACATGGTGTTTGAGTAACGGATGACCGAGACACAGTCTTTCAGAAGTGTTTGCACCTTACGTATGGGTAGACAGTTACACCTACTTTCCCCTACATCTGCTAGTCTACCACTGTAAGAGTTCACACAACTTAGTCAACTATGCTAGAGCCCATAATAGCTTGCGGCTGCACACAGAAGTTTCTAGCATGAATAATCTCATGATCCCTTTGAACCTGGGTGGCGGTCCAAAAGAAAAACAGGCAATCCTGGAATACCCAGGTACCTCAATCCACCCAGATGTGAGTTTTAGTTGCCACCTTAAGTAAACCATTAATTAACAATCTCACATCTGTCATGGAAATCTCTCAAACCCAATCCACGTCTATGAGCATAGCATGGCAATATAATAGCAAACGTAGAAGTAACTCCCAAGGGTTTGATAATAAAATAGGTAATAGGTACTACCTCAACTACTTCCCAAAACCCACGATTTAATTAGATCCTAATCATGCAATTGTTTGAGGAGAAGATCTAATGCAATAAAAAACTGGGTATGGAAAGTATGATCAAAGTGTTACTTGCCTTGCTGATGATCCGCAAAACCTAGCGATTCGAAGTAACAAGCGGCACACTCCGGGTACTCTATCGCAAACAAACAAGCATACAATCAGTACCAATCTAATGCACAGGTAAAACTCGAATGAAAGATCCAACCAGAAAGTTCAACTTAAGAACTCCGGTTTGCAAAAAGAATCAACTCGAAAGAAGCAACGAAAGTCAAACGGCGAAAGAAAGAAGCTTCGTTTACTAATCTGGATCTAGGTCAAATTTTACAGTAGCAAAAACTTGTTTGATTAGGTTAAACGGAAAGAGAATTTCGAGACGAAACTCTAGGCGCTTGAATCGCCTGATTCCGATAAACGAGCGAGAAGTTAAACAGAAACGAAGATTCGATCAGAAATCAAATCTGAGATAATCGCAGAAAAATCCGACGAAAAAGAAAAACGGACAAACGGTTAAAGAACGGACGTTCGTTAACAGAGAAAACCCGACGAACGCGTTCGTTAAAACAAACGGTTCGGTGAACGCTCGCAAAATAATAAAACCGAAAAAAACCGATCTAGGGTTTTTTTAAAGCGAATGGTTTTTTTTAAAACCGGCAAAACGAGGCGAGGCAGTACCTCGTCGGGCGTGCTCCGGCGGGGCTCCGGCGAGGGCGGCGGGTGCGGCGGGGGTGCGGGGGCTCGGGGAAGGGCGAGGGGCGGCGGCAAACGGCGGCGGCGGCTCCCGTGCGGGCGGCGGCGGCGGGCAAGTGTGGCGGCGGCGGCTCAGCGGGTGCGGGCGGCGGCGGGCGAGGTGAGGGAGAGAGGGGTGGGGGTACGGGGTATATAAAGGTGGGGGAGAGCTCGGCTTGGAGGAGGGGGCAAGCTCCGGCGGGGCGGCTCCCGTGTCCATGGTGGACACGGCGCGGCGGCGCGCGCTCGTGCGCGAGGAGGACGGGGCGGGCGGGCCGGCCTACGGCTCGGCTGGGCTCGGCCCAGTCGGCGCGGCGCAGTTTTTTTTTAAACTTTCCGCGGAAAATAATTCGTAGAAAAATAAATAAAAGTCCAAAAAATATAAAATAAATTTTCCCCGTCTAGTTAGAAAATCTAGAATAGGGTGAACATTTTTTAACACAAAATAAATATTTTGAAAACATGCAATATTTTTAATGCAATAAAAATTGCAAATAAAATCCAAATAAATTCCAAAAAATGATTTTAACATTTTGCCTCCAGTATTTCAATTGTTTTGGAGAAGTCATATTTTCTCCTCTCATTTATTTTAAAATGAAATATTTTTCCGGAGAGAAAATAATTAAAACCAAAATCCTCGTCTTATTATTTGATGAAAATCAAATATGAAAATTCGAGAAAATCCCCAACTCTCTCCGAGGGTCCTTGAGTTGCCTAGAATTTATCGAGGATTTGTCAAAATGCAATGAAACATGATATGCAATGATGATCTATGTATAACATACCAAATTGAAAATTTGGGATGTTACAAACCTACCCCCCTTAAGATGAATCTCGCCCTCGAGATTCGGGTTGGCTAGAAAACAGGTGGGAGTGGTCCTTCCATAGATCTTCCTCTCGCTCCCAGGTGGCTTCATCTTCCGTGTGGTGACTCCACTGGACTTTGCAAAACTTGATAACCTTGCTGCGGGTAACTCGGCTGGCATACTCAAGAATCTTAACTGGTTTCTCCTCATAGGTCAAATCACTTTCCAGCTGAATCGCTTCCAGTGGCACAGTATCTCTCAGTGGTATCTCAGCCATCTCTGCGTGGCACTTCTTCAACTGAGAAACGTGAAATACATCATGAACTCCAGACAATCCTTCGGGCAATTCCAGTTTGTAGGCAACCTCTCCCATACGTTCCACAACTCTGTATGGTCCGATAAAACGGGGCGTTAACTTTCCCTTAACTCCAAAGCGCTTCACTCCTCGAAGTGGTGATACTCGAAGATACACTCTGTCCCCGGCTTCGTAAACTGTCTCCTTTCGTTTAGAATCAGCATAACTCTTCTGCCTGGACTGGGCTACCTTGAGCCTATCGCGAATCAACTTCACTTTCTGTTCAGACTCCTTAATCAAATCTGGTCCAAACAACTGACGGTCTCCAACTTCGTCCCATAACAACGGTGTTCTACACCTCCTTCCGTACAAGGCTTCGAAAGGGGCCATCTTCAAACTGGTTTGATAACTGTTGTTGTAGGAAAACTCTGCATATGGCAAATTGTCGTCCCAACTAGATCCATAATCTAGTGCACAAGCTCTCAACATGTCCTCCAAAATCTGGTTGACTCTCTCGGTCTGTCCATCTGTCTGTGGGTGAAAAGCTGTACTAAATTCCAGCCTGGTTCCCAATGTTTCATGTAACTGCTTCCAAAACTTCGAGGTAAATTGGGTTCCTCTGTCTGACACAATGGTCCTCGGAACTCCATGCAAACATACGATCCTGGTCATGTATATCTTTGCCAACTTAGCACTGGTATAAGTGGTCTTTACTGGAATGAAATGAGCCACTTTCGTCAACCGGTCGACTACAACCCATATTGAGTCATAGCCTGAACGAGTCCTGGGTAATCCCGTGATAAAATCCATGCCTATTTTATCCCACTTCCATTCGGGTATCGGCAATGGTTGTAGCAATCCTGCTGGCTTCTGATGCTCTGCCTTCACTCTCTGACATACATCACAAACTGCTACATACTCTGCAATATCCTTCTTCATTCCGGTCCACCAGAAAGTATTCTTCAAATCCAAATACTTCTTGGTATTCCCTGGGTGAATCGAGTATGGTGAATCATGGGCTTCTTGCAAAATCAACTTCCTGATCTCCGGATCATTTGGCACATATACGCGGTCCTCAAACCATAAGGTATCGTGCTCATCCTCACGAAATCCCTTGGCTTTTCCTTTGCTCATCTTCTCCTTTATCTCTTCAATCTCCTTGTCTGTCTTCTGAGCTTCTCTGATCCTTTCCATCAAGGTAGACTGAATCTCCAATGTCGCTAAATAGCCTCTTGGGACTATCTCCAAACATAGCTCGCAAAGGTCCTCGGCTAACTCCTGAGGTAACTCTCCTGTCATGAGGGTGTTGACATGACTCTTGCGGCTCAACGCGTCTGCTACTACGTTAGCCTTTCCAGGGTGATAATGCAATCTCATATCATAATCTTTAATGAGCTCCAACCATCTCCTCTGTCTGAGATTTAACTCCTTCTGCGTGAAAATATACTTCAAACTCTTGTGATCCGTGTACACCTCACAATGGTTTCCGATGAGAAAATGTCTCCATGTCTTCAATGCATGCACCACGGCTGCTAATTCCAAATCATGCGTAGCATAATTCTTCTCATGGGGTTTAAGTTGTCGTGAAGCATATGACACAACTCTTCCTTCCTGCATAAGCACTGCTCCAAGTCCTTGACGAGAAGCGTCGCAATAAACTTCATAATCCTTGCGCTGATCTGGCAGAAGCAACACTGGTGAGGTAACCAATCGTTTCTTCAACTCTTGGAAACTAGCTTCACAATCCTCAGTCCAATTGAATTTGGTGTCCTTCTTCAATAGCTCAGTCATGGGCTTGGCAATCTTCGAGAAATTCTCGATGAATCTCCGGTAGTATCCTGCAAGTCCAAGAAAACTCCGGATTTCTCCAACTGTCGTGGGTGATTCCCAACTTGTCACTGTGTCAACCTTGGCAGGGTCTACTGCTATTCCTTCTCCAGAAATAACGTGTCCAAGGAATCCAACTTCCTTCAGCCAAAATTCACATTTGCTGAACTTGGCATATAACTGATGTTCTCTGAGCTTCTCAAGTACCAATCGTAAATGCTCCTCATGCTCTTCCTCGTCCTTGGAAAAGATTAAAATATCATCAATGAACACCACGACGAACTTATCCAAAAACTCCATAAACACTTTGTTCATCAGGTTCATAAAATAGGCAGGTGCGTTAGTCAGACCAAATGACATAACGGTATACTCATACAATCCATATCTGGTGGTAAATGCCGTCTTGGGTATATCCTACTCTCGAATCTTTAACTGATGGTATCCTGATCGTAGATCGATCTTGGAAAATACTTTAGCTCCTTGTAGGCGGTCAAACAAATCATTGATCATCGGCAGTGGGTACTTGTTTTTGATGGTCACTTCATTCAATCCTCGGTAATCAACAACCATCCTCAGCGATCCATCTTTCTTCTCCACTAGAAGTACCGGTGATCCCCAAGGTGATGAACTTGGGCGAATATAGCCTTTATCCAATAACTCCTTGATCTGCTTCTTAATTTCCTCCAAATCCTTTGCGGGCATCCTGTACGGTCTCTTAGATATTGGCCCTGTGCCTGGCAAAAGTTCAATCAAGAACTCAATGTCTCTATCTGGTGGCATGCCTGGCAACTCTTCAGGAAATACATCCGGATAATCCTTCACCACTGGTACTTCCTCCTATACAACTCCTGATAAGGAATTTACTTGAGTCCGCTTCGGCATATGCCGGGATACATACTTGATCCTTTTTCCTTCTGGGGTGGTAAGCAAAATCGTCTTGCTGGCACAATCGATGTTTCCTCCATACAACGATAGCCAATCCATTCCCAAAATCACATCCAAACCTTGCGATTCCAAAACTATGAGGTCTGAGGGGAAAACATGCCTACCAATGGCCAATGGTATCTGAAAACATCCTTGGCTGGCCATATACTCTGCTTTTGGCGAGGTTACTAACATAGGGGTTCTGAGAACTTTGGTGGAAATCTTAAACTTATTCACAAATCCCCTTGATATGTATGAATGCGATGCACCAGTATCGAAAAGAACGGTTGCAGTAAATGACTTAACCAAAAACTTACCTATTACTGCATCAGGCTGAGCTTCAACCTCCTCCACGCTCACGTGGTTCACATGTCCTTTGTTGAACGGGTTCGGCTTCTTCCCAGAGCTTCCATTGCCATTTCCATTTTGGGCTTCAGGACATTCATTGGCATAATGTCCATTCTTCTGGCACTTAAAGCAAGTGACTTGGCTCAGGTCCCTCTTGGCTAGGGTAGATGGGTTGGTGCGGTTCTGTCCGTTGCTTCCTCCATTCCCATTACCATTTTTAGAGCCATTATGGTTGTGCGAACTACCTCCTCCATGGGTATGCTGAAACTGTCCTCCCGGCTTCGGGGTAAATCGTGGCTTCTGTTGAGCTCCTGAGTTATACTTCCGTTGTCCATACTTCCTCTTACGGTTTTCAATCTGTTGTTGCTTCCCTTCAATCATGAGAGCTCTATCTACCAGCTCCTGGTAGTTGTTGAAGGTTGCTACCATCAACTGCATACTCAGCTCATCATTCAGTCCTTCCAAAAACTTCTCCTGCTTGGCTGCATCTGTAGCAACGTCATCTGGTGCATAACGTGCTAACTTAATGAAATCCTCCACATACTGGCCTACGGTACGTCCTCCTTGGCGTAGGTTGCGAAACTCACGCTTCTTCATAGCCATAGCTCCTGCTGAAACATGTGCTGTACGGAAAGCTTGCTGAAACTGGTCCCACGTGACAGTGTCAATAGGGTGCGTGGCTGTATAATTCTCCCACCATGATGCTGCGGGTCCATCAAGCTGATGTGCGACAAAACGCACTCTTTCCGCATCTGTGCATCCTGCAGTGGTCAACTCCCTTCCAACTTTGCGGAGCCAATCATCTGCTACAATCGGCTCGGTGCTACTGGAAAACACCGGCGGGTTTAGCCTTAAGAAACGGGCTAAGTGATCAACAGGTGGTGGTGGCGGTGGGTTGTTGTTGTTGTTGTTGCCTTGGTTCTGCACTAACACTTGCATCAGGGTATTCTGTTGCTGAATCAACTGGGTGATCTCTGGTGGGAAAACAAATCCGGTGTCGCGTCTCGGAGGCATCTGATAGGTTTAGAAAAGGTGAGAGTTAAGAATAGAATGAGGTCTAGAGAGAAAACACTACCCATATGCTCATGAGACAAATACAATCAATATCACTCAATCAATTCAAACAAGGCAAAACAATCGATCTAACTAGCGTTACAAAGTGCTTTAACTATACTATTAAATGGGGGAAAACTACTACTGATATGGTGGTCTAATAAAATTCTAATCCGTTGAAGACTCCATGTTGTCTGTTCCAGCTTCGTCAACAAAGTCATCTTCACTTGGTTCCGAGTCGGTGTCGTCGATGATGATGTAGTTATCCGGACAAGTGCATTCGTCGGCTTCTGCTTTTGGCACTGGATTTCCCATGAATACTCCAATCTTCTTCTCCAGGTCGTCATTCTTTCCTACTAGTGCGATGATTTCCTCCATATAATCCTCGCGTGTAGCCTTGAGTTCTTCTTGGAGCTCCTTGATCTTGGTTAATGCCTTCTTCAGTTCTTCCTTGTCCGTGCACATCTGGTTCTCCTGGCGACGAATACGTTGGTTCTGCTCCTGGATGAAAGCTGCAATTGATCCATCCTTCTTGGTTCTGATCATCTCCCATTGCGCGTCTCGGCGTCCACAAATCTGGTAAATTGTATCCTTAAGCTCCTGGTGGTAGACTTCTCCAATGCGTCCCATGGCGATGCCATGCTCTTCCCTAAACTCCAGGTTGGTGCTTCGAAAACCAATCTTATGGGTTCAGTAACTGGCACAAACGTCCTTCCTAGAATGTGAACTTGAATCTTCCAGCTCTCCTCTTCAGGTAATGTGGCGTTGTAGGTTCCGGTGATTCTTGGTATTCCTATGTTCAAGTACTTAGTGTCTTCCTTCAAGTGTCGTCCAAACGGCGTGTCTTCATCTAGTTGCATGAACTTGCTCCTTGCATCCGCCATTCCTAAAAGAGTAGAAAGTGGAGAGGGGTCAGAAATGAGAAGAGAGAAGCTTCTAGGGCTTAAGCTTAGTGGTCGTGTCCTACAGTCAGCGTGTGCTCTGATACCAACTTTGTAGCGGCCAGACCTCAAATGGTCTGTGCTGCTGTGCACCAGTGTCATCCCTGGATCAGTAATGCTGACACGCACAGTACAAATGGAGGATTTATAACAGAGTAGCAATCACACACTTATTACATCGAATATCTCCAAAGAGAATAAGTATGAAAAGCATGGCTTAAGGCCATCTAAAAACGATAACAGCGGAAGACTTGGAAGATAAGTGAGTCCATCAACTCCAGCGGCATCACTGAGTATAAGACCACGACCTAAGGCACCTTACTCGTCGTCTGAAAAGTCTGCAACATGAAACGTTGCAGCCGGAAAACGGGTCAGCACATAGAATATGCTGGCAATGTAACACATAGAGAATAATGAACAATAATAATGCTATACTACATGCATATATGGCTGGTGGAAAGCTCTATGGTTACAATTTTGCGAAAAGCCAATTTTATCCTACTACAAAAGAATAAATTTTATTTAACTATCATGGTGGTTGTGAAACATTGAGATGGTTGACATCATCTCAATCCCAATTAAGAAATCATCATTAACCAAACAAAATTAATTAAAAGTAACATGGTGATGAGATTCACATGATAATCAAAGTACTAGATACTCAAGTTGTCCATAACCGGGGACACGGCTAACCATGATTAGTTTGTACACTCTGCAGAGGTTTGCGCACTTTTCCCCACAAGACTCGATCTCCTCCGTTGGATTACTCGCACTACATGGTGTTTGAGTAACGGATGACCGAGACACAGTCTTTCAGAAGTGTTTGCACCTTACGTATGGGTAGACAGTTACACCTACTTTCCCCTACATCTGCTAGTCTACCACTGTAAGAGTTCACACAACTTAGTCAACTATGCTAGAGCCCATAATAGCTTGCGGCTGCACACAGAAGTTTCTAGCATGAATAATCTCATGATCCCTTTGAACCTGGGTGGCGGTCCAAAAGAAAAACAGGCAATCCTGGAATACCCAGGTACCTCAATCCACCCAGATGTGAGTTTTAGTTGCCACCTTAAGTAAACCATTAGTTAACAATCTCACATCTGTCATGGAAATCTCTCAAACCCAATCCACGTCTACGAGCATAGCATGGCAATATAATAGCAAACGTAGAAGTAACTCCCAAGGGTTTGATAATAAAACAGGTAATAGGTACTACCTCAACTACTTCCCAAAACCCACGATTTAATTAGATCCTAATCATGCAATTGTTTGAGGAGAAGATCTAATGCAATAAAAAACTGGGTATGGAAAGTATGATCAAAGTGTTACTTGCCTTGCTGATGATCCGCAAAACCTAGCGATTCGAAGTAACAAGCGGCACACTCCGGGTACTCTATCGCAAACAAACAAGCATACAATCAGTACCAATCTAATGCACAGGTAAAACTCGAATGAAAGATCCAACCAGAAAGTTCAACTTAAGAACTCCGGTTTGCAAAAAGAATCAACTCGAAAGAAGCAACGAAAGTCAAACGGCGAAAGAAAGAAGCTTCGTTTACTAATCTGGATCTAGGTCAAATTTTATAGTAGCAAAAACTTGTTTGAGTAGGTTAAACGGAAAGAGAATTTCGAGACGAAACTCTAGGCGCTTGAATCGCCTGATTCCGATAAACGAGCGAGAAGTTAAACAGAAATGAAGATTCGATCAAAAATCGAATCTGAGATAATCGCAGAAAAATCCGACGAATAAGAAAACCGGACGAACGGTTAAAGAACGGACGTTCGTTAACAGAGAAAGCCCAACGAACGCGTTCGTTAAAACAAACGGTTCGGTGAACGCTCGCAAAATAATAAAACCGAAAAAACCGATCTAGTTAGAAAATCTAGAATAGGGTGAACATTTTTTTAACACAAAATAAATATTTTGAAAACATGCAATATTTTTAATGCAATAAAAATTGCAAATAAAATCCAAATAAATTCGAAAAAATGATTTTAACATTTTGCCTCCAGTATTTCAATTGTTTTGGAGAAGTTATATTTTCTCCTCTCATTTATTTTTAAAATGAAATATTTTCCCGGAGAGAAAATAATTAAAACCAAAATCCTCGTCTTATTATTTGATGAAAATCAAATATGAAAATTCGAGAAAATCCCCAACTCTCTCCGAGGGTCCTTGAGTTGCTTAGGATTTATCGAGGATTTGTCAAAATGCAATGAAACATGATATGCAATGATGATCTATGTATAACATACCAAATTGAAAATTTGGGATGTTACAGTTTTCCCTTTGAAGTAATCTTATCGGATTGAGTCTTTAATGATTTGAGAACACTTGATGTATGTCTTGCCATGCGTATCTGTGGTGACAATGGGACAAGAGACTCTTTGTTATTTGGTTGCAGGGTTGCTTGAGAGAGACCATCTTCATCCTACGCCTCCCACGGATTGATAAACCTTAGGTCATCCACTTGAGGGAAATTTTCTACAGTCCTACAAACCTCTGCACTTGGAGGCCCAACAACGTCTACAAGAAGAAGGTTGTGTAGTAGACATCAGGGGCTCGTCCGGCCGGCTCCGGCCATCCCCTGCCTCGCTCGACCTATGGGTGAGCTCAGCAGGAGTAGCCGCACCCGTCTGCGGAGAGCACGGGCTCCGGGGAGGACCAAGGCGAGAGGGAGCGAGGACATGGCAGACGGTGGCGACGGGCACCGACGGGGCTCGCGGCCAACAGCCACTAGAGGAGGAGGGAGAGGGCTCGGGCGGCTCCGGGGTGTGGATGGGGGCCTTTGGAGGTGGAAGCATGAGGGGAGGAGACCGGGGCTGCTCGGATTCGAGCGGAGCCCGACGGCGGCCATGGCGGCAGAGAGAGGTGGGGAGGGGCTCTGGAGCTCGAGTGAGAGGCCGGGGAGGTTGCTGGAGATGAGGCAAAGGCGATGGAGTGCTCGGGAGAGGCTCGGGTGGCCTTATATAGGCAGAGGGGCGAGGTGCCGAGCTGTCGTCGCCGCGGACGCGTGGCCGGCGCCGCGGACGCGTGTGCGGGTGCATGGGCTCGGAGGCAGACGACGAGGGAGGCACAGAGGAGAGCTCACGGGGAGGAGGAGGCCAAAGGAGAAGCAGAGGAAGAAGCCGAGCGCCATTAAAGCTCGGTCGGACACAGTGCGCCCATGGGCGCTCGGCGGCGAGCGTCGGTGGGTGTCGGTGAGGAAACGGAGGGAGGGGGAGAGGGGTCCAGGGGAACGGCGACGACGCGGGCCAGCTGCTAGACACGCTCATGCGCGCGAAGGCGACGGGAGGAGGAGGGGGTCCAGCACAAACAATCACTGGACGCGGCCACTGCACACAGAGCGTGTGCACAGGCACGCCATTGTCGCGGTCACCGCATGCACTGGCATGTAGCGGGGGAGAGGGGCTGGAACTTGTTGTCTAGTGGTAAGTCCTTCCAGGGTAGGTTACAACTGAGGTGGTAGAACGATGAAAAGAGCTCTGGTTAAATGGTAATTAACCTCTGAAGTTTACTGCAGTAAACTTGGTCGTGCAATGGTGATCCACAGAAACTTGATTGGGAGAAATGGAGTTGTCTTGGAGGTTTAACTAAGGAAGAACTACAATCCTGGAGGTTTAGAGAAGAAATGGACCAATAAATAATAGGGTTGCTTTGCAACTGCATTTTTGGTCCAGAAACTTGATTTGGATGATGCACTCACATGGAGTTATGGAATGTGACGCAACTTGGCAAATCCTCATGATATGGACATATAAAGATGCTGTAAAAAGCTCATACCAAATGGACCATCCAAAATGGTACTTGCTTTACAAACATCATTTCTGTCCAGAAACTTGGAAAACTTCTAGAGAAATATTGGCTCAATGAACCATGCCCAAAATGGGTGGAGGTAGGTTATATGGATAATAGAAGGCCTAGAAAAATTGGCAGCCATAATGGAGCAAGATAAAATATACTTGCTTCACAAACTGAAATTTTGGACAGAATCAAAGAATTAAAGATGAGCTCACATGGAGGCATGACATGAGCTCTACTTTTGTGGAGGGCTATGATATGATGATATGAGGGATCATGCAAAATGGCAACTCATTTGGATATCCCTAGCTTGCACCTCCTTCACAAAGCTTCTTTCTGCATAGAAACTTTGGAAAATCATAATTAAATAATTACTAGGAAAATGAGGTTGCATTTTGGCATGTGGCAATGATATGGACAGGAAAAGGTGTCCAAGGAGTTTGAGGTCAATTGGGAAAAGGAAAATAGCACTTGCTTCACAATGTGCCATTCAGGGCAGAATAGGAAATGAATTATTTGAGCATGATGATAGACAAATGAAATATTTTGTCATATTTGAGAAAGATATGACCCAAACAATTTATGAGAATTATTTGGGAATTTTATGAGTGATGGAAATAAAGGTTGCTTCACAACCTAGGGCAATTATATTCCCAATAAAAAGAATATTGGGATTTGGGCTAGGATGAAAATGACAGGGTCTAGGGGAGGATTTGAGGATTTGGGAATGACAAGCCACTCTGGAAACAAAGAAGAGGGCATCTTCTTCAGTTTCCGGACCACAAAGCCACGGAAAAAGAAAACTCAAGCAAAAACCTCAGAAAAACAAAAGAAAAAGAAAGGGCCAAAAACCAGGCTGTCACAGCGGCCACCAGGGCCAGACGCCACAATTCGTGCCCCGCATGGGCGAGGCAATAGCAGACGCCTACGTGCCCCGCATGGTGCACCTAGAATACCTACCGGGGGAAGGCTCCGATCCGTTCCCCGGGGCAGGATGGGCAGCTGGAGGGCCCAAGGCGCGGGCCTTTCATGGGCCATCCGGAGACTTCGCCGACCCCTTCAGCGACGACGATAGTGGGGTACAGCCAGCATCGCAAGAGCAAACTTATGCTAACCCTGAACTGCAGGAAACCCCGGTCACGGTAACAGTCGAAGACCATAGGGCAGTGGCCCAGCCAACGACAGGAGTGGTGCTCTGGGGGCTGCGCGGGAGAGGCCCGGAGCCAGGCCGTCCTCCACGCCGCACGGAGCCAAGCGTGGCACGGAGGTAGGCCCTCGGTCGGGGGAAGCGCCGGCGAGCCTCCCCCCCCGGCAGAGGGCCCGTGGTCGCCGAGGGCGCCGCCAGCATCCTCTCTGCCCCTTGGTCTCGTCCTGGTTTCCGGACGCCCCAACGGTGGTCGAGGGTGGCACAGGGCGGGGCCCTCGCCTGGCGATATGAAGCAAGGCTCACGCCTGTGAAGGTCTCCGCTCGTGACACTCTCACGTAATAATGAATGGGGCTGTACACGCCTCGGAGTCTCCGGAGTGCCGCCCTCGGGCCTCGGGGGCTCCCGCCCACGTCCTAGTGGAAGCACCATGCTCCGCGCTGGCCGTCGACACTGTCCCCCAATGACTATGCTCATAGCCAGTGAAAGCACTTAGCTTCGTGCTGGTGGGAAGACAAGAAGACTAGCTAGGCGCCAGACGCGGTCATTTGCTTTCGACCTCTTTTCTATAGCCCAAATTTGCAGCCTTTGATTCTGAATTTGAAGTCGTATTTTCATTGGCAATCGCGGGGGTGCCTTTTCTCGTTCAAGTTGATTTTGTGAGTTTCTGGATTCGTGCCTTGTTTTGAGATTTGCGTCTGCTACCTCCCCCCTTCCGAGCACCTCGCGAGCGGGGGCTAGGCGTGGCACGCATGCACTACGCGCGCACCCCGCCATGACTGGCGCTTGCTTCTCGCGAGGCCGTCTCGGGCGGACTAGCAGACCCCTGAGGAGACCAAAACCTCGCGAGCCCGCAAAGGACTCCCACCGGGAGAAATGCACATCCGCAGCTGCCAAATCAATTTGAAGCCCGCCTGGACTAAGGTAACTTACGGCAGCAAGCCCGCAAGGGGCTCGTGAGCTCACAAGAGCACGTTTCAAGCCCAGCCTAAGAAGTAAAATGGTAGTCCGTTTACATGAGGGGCTCCCCCTCCGCAAAATGCTCTTACATCGTGAGGGGCCATGCCCAAGCTTTTGCATGCAGGTTCAAAATAAAGGAGCACGGTCTCAGTCAGACATGTTGCTCGCCACGTCTCCCGAATCACTCCCAGACATGCTGTTGGCGTTGTCGCTAGCGCTATCTTCACCGTCATCAATCGCGCCGCCCTCACCCGCCCCGACCACCACCGCGTCATCATCAGAAGCAAAGGCCCTGACTAGAGCATCCACATTGTCGTCCACCCAGCGCGCTAGGTTGTCCCGGATAACCTCGGGCACCGGGGCAATGGCAGCGTCAAAGTCAAAGTCAGGATTGATGTTCTGGATATGGCTAAAAATAAGGGAAAACGCGCGCCTGAGGAGGCCTCGGCTCTTCTCCTCGACAAGCTCCCGAGCCATCTCAGCCCGGTTCTCTAGGCGTGTCACGACATCAGTGAAGAAGCGGAGGTGGCTGGCATAGTCTTCCGCGTGGGGATGAGGGGCGTGTTCATCGCAAATGGCGCCCAGTGCCTGGTTGGCCCTCGTCCTGAGGTCCCAAAGCATGGGGGTGTTCTCGCGCTGCAATGTCTGTCGGCGGATCGCCTCCTCCCCGCTCTGTTGTGTGATGGACTCAGCAGCGGTAACCCGCTGCTGAAGCGGGAGCAGCTTAGCACGGGCGGAAGCCAACTCGGCGTGCACGGAGATCAAGGCAGCCACGGCGGCCTTCTCGCGCTGCTCCGCCTCCGCCAACCTTGACCTGAGGGCGGCGGTCCTGCCCTCGGCTTCGGCTTCCACTAACTTCAGCTTCAGGTCATACCTATTGGCAAGATCAGCGCGAGCCTCGGCTACCCTTCGGTCAACTTCCTCCTGGGTCCTGGCCTCGCGCGCGCTGGCAGCATCTTCCTCTTGGGGAACCTGACGCTCCCTCGTCTCCAACCGCTCAAGCTCGAGGCTACGCTCCGTGGCCTCCAACATCAGCACTTTCTCGCGCCTCAAGATCTCCTCCTCGTCGGACGACGCCCCTTCATCGATGCCAAGGCAACTTTGTGCGCCTCTACTTGCTGCTCCAAGGAGGCATTCAGGGCCTGGAGCTCCTGCCTGCGCTTCTCGGCGACCTCGCGGCGGTGGTTTGCCTCCCTGGCCTCCTCCAAGGCTCGGGCGCTGGCCTCGCGCGAGGTTGCGAGGGATGCCTTGGCCTTCGCGTTGGTGTGCTCACGCTGGAGGCGCCCGAGGTTGATGGACACCTTCAGTTGATGCCATTCGTCCCCCAGCCGGAGGCCCTCGGTTTCAAGGCAAGCGTCAACATCCACGAGCTCTTCCGCAAGCCGGCTCAGCGCACCCATCGCCTTCCAGAAGAGCTCGTGACAGACGACACCCCGCTTACATACGACCGGGTGCGTCCTCCACGCCAGAGGTTGTCGAAGGAGTCCGAGGTGGCTCGCTTCCTCCCAGCAGAGGGCTGGAGGCCGGCGCCTTCCCAGTCGCACTTCGGGCCTCGGCACAGGCCCGGAGGGGCAGAGGCTCGTCGCCCGAAGGAGAGGCTAGGGCTGAGGCCACCCAACCGCAGTCGATAACCAGAGGAGGAGCCCTTGGCACACCTTCCGCATCCCAGGCAAAGCCACGAAGCAGGGACAGCAAGAACGCGGGGTCGAGGCGCCACGCTGGCGTGCTTGCCTCTTCGGTCAACCTCGCGCCAAGTACGGCAGGCTGGCTTGGGGCGCTCAAGGCCAGCAGGGGACTCGGGGCAGGAGGAGGTTGCTTCTCGGGAGATTTCGCCGCCTTAGCAGAAGGGACCCTGAGGAATCACAGTCAGGAGGAGAAGCAACACTCGAGAAATTACAAAGATAAGGTACTCACTCGTCTATGGCGATATACTTCCTCTGTTTCAATGGCCGAAAGGCATCACCGCTGTAGCTTGGAGATCCCTTCCTCTTCCAGAGCGCGTCAAAGTTCGGTCGGAGCCGGCCGAAGCCCTGGG
This sequence comes from Aegilops tauschii subsp. strangulata, assembly GCF_002575655.3. Lineage (NCBI taxonomy): Eukaryota > Viridiplantae > Streptophyta > Magnoliopsida > Poales > Poaceae > Aegilops > Aegilops tauschii. The sequence continues at coordinate 95,457,284 of NC_053038.3, forward strand.
CGCGGTCACCAGCGTCGGGCGCGGCCGGAGTGGCTCCTGAGGAGGCGACCTCAGGGGTGCAGGACTGCGTGGAGACCTCGGCCTCCGCCTCATGGCGACCCGCCGGGGCCTCGGGGTTTGAGCCTCAGGAGTGTCGAGCTGCGTCGCCCCTCCGGCCGCTTCCTCAGGACGGCTCTCCAGGGGCCTGTGGGACGACCCTTCAGGAGTCTCGAGCGGCGCCGGTTCCTCAGCAGACGTGTCGCCAGCGGCCGACGGTGGTCACCCCCCTGCACCCACTTCCGGGGAGATCACTGCGCTGGCGGCAGGCAAGGGAGCCACGAAGACAGGGCTCTCGCGAGGCCCTTCAAGGCCAGCCGGGCGTAGCCCCCATTCATCAAAGGAGGGCATCTGCTTCGCAAACTCCACCTTGTTCGAGCAGCAGTACAGAAGAAAACCTTCTTCCGGAAGGCTGGCTGGCGTTGGGTCACTAGTCAGGAGCTTGAGCATCGTGCGCCGCGCCTCAGGGCCAAGAGCCGGCACTTGAAGCCTCATGCGGTCCCCGTAACCGGAGAAGGTCCACATCGGCCGAGAGTGACGCTGAAGCGGAGAAATGCGGCACCGGATGAACTCCTTCACCACCATAGGCGCCATCACCCCAAGGCCCTTCAGCCTGGCCAGCCGGTGCCAGACATGAGCGAGCCGCTGGTCGGCGAGCCTTGCATCCTCCCAGCCGGAGCTTGGGGCGGCCGGAATCCGCGGAAGCAGTAGCAAGGGGTTGCGCTCACGAACATCCAGATAAACCCATCGCTTCCGGAAGCCTCTGACGACCGGCAAGAGCTCAAAGTCGATCCCCAAGCCGGACGTAGGGACCACATCCTGGAAAGATACACACCCCGAGCACTGGTGAGCGTCTGTCAGATGCAGAGAGAAGAAGTGGTGGAGCAAGGCCATGGAAGGGGCAATGCCCACCATGGCCTCACAGACAAAGGCGAAGACGGCAAGGAGGATGATAGATTGGGGATCAAGGTGCAGCGCGTTGATCTGATAATGTGAAAGCACCACATTGAAGAAGTCAGAGAAAGGAGGGATCAGACCGGCCCAGAGGGCGTGAAGATGGAGGGGGGTCTCGGTGGCCGTCATGTCAATTTCAGCACGAGAAGCGGGCCAGGACACCGTCGCCCCCCATTCGTTGGAGTCGGCGGCGAGCGCTGGGCGCACCTTGCCCATCGCCTCCTGGTTGAGCACCACCGACCGCTCGACAGCGGGTTCGAAGGCCGGCGGCATAGGAGCCAAGGTACGAGACTCCTTCTTCCCCTTCTTCTTCTGGCTTGGTGCCATGGCGGCGGGGAGAGTTGGCGTCAGATCGAACGGGGGAAAGGATCCGCTAGTTGCCGGAAGACGAGGGAGCTACTGAGCGCTCACCTGCGATGGGGTTGGTGCTGTGTAGGCAACGATGGCTGCTTAGCCAGGCGGAAATCGAGGCTGCATGGGGAAGTGGAGACGCCCACGTCCCGTTAATCGCCACGCGTCAATTAAGGCCGCAGGCGGTTGGGGCCCGCGGAGCTCTGCACTTGCCCCTTGGCTTCGCCTTGAAGCCAAGTCCGAGCGCCCCTTGGGCCCGGGGGTTACTGTCGGCGTCCTGGGAACGGCGGTCCCCAGACTTGCCTGCCTGCGGCCCGCGGCGTGGCTCCACTAATGGCCTGGTACGGCCCATCTTCATCAGCAAACACTCAAGACCCTCGCGAGGGGCCGAGCCTCGCGAGGCGGACAACACAAGACCTCCTGAGGGACAGCCTTACTAGGCTGGCTCGCAAGGAGCGGAGAGATCAAGGCGAGGGGCACCTCGCGAGGTTTCCGTGATGTGAGCCATGACGACCAAGGCCAGGTGGGCGCCAGTGGGCGAAGAGTACCGGTTGCCTCTTTGGTGCTAAAGGGGCAGGTGCAGGGGAGGAGTCCCGAGGCATCAGGCACAGGTTTCCATATCGGTGCAACGAGACCAAGACCAGCAGGATGATAGGACGGAGGTCATCGTGGAGCCCACGATGGCTTCACTGATGTCTACTACGCAACCTTCTTCTTGTAGACGTTGTTGGGCCTCCAAGTGCAGAGGTTTGTAGGACAGTAGCAAATTTCCCTCAAGTGGATGACCTAAGGTTTATCAATCCGTGGGAGGCGTAGGATGAAGATGGTCTCTCTCAAGCAACCCTGCAACCAAATAACAAAGAGTCTCTTGTGTCCCCAACACACCCAATACAATGGTAAAATGTATAGGTGCACTAGTTCGGCGAAGAGATGGTGATGCAAGTGCAATATGGATGGTAGATATAGGTTTGTAATCTGAAAATAAAAAAACAGCAAGGTAACAAGTAATAAAAGTGAGCGTAAACAGTGCAAGTTCTCTCAACAATAATAACATAACTGGATCATATAACTATCCTTCAACATGCAACAAAGAGTAACTCCAAAGTCACTAATAGCGGAGAACAAATGAAGAGATTATTGTAGGGTACGAAACCACCTCAAAGTTATCCTTTCCGATCGATCTATTCAAGAGTCCGTAGTAAAATAACACGAAGCTATTCTTTTCGTTCGATCTATCCTAGAGTTCGTACTAGAATAACACCTTAAGACACAAATCAACCAAAACCCTAATGTCACCTAGATACTCCAATGTCACCTCAAGTATCCGTGGGTATGATTATACGATATGCATCACACAATCTCAGATTCATCTATTCAACCAACACAGAAAACTTCAAAGAGTGCCTCAAAGTTTCTACCGGAGAGTCAAGATGAAAACGTGTGCCAACCCCTATGCATAGATTCCCAAGGTCACGGAACCCGCAAGTTGATCACCAAAACATACATCAAGTGAATCAATAGAATACCCCATTGTCACCACGGGTATCCCACGCAAGACATACATCAAGTGTTCTCAAATCCTTAAAGGCTCAATCCGATAAGATAACTTCAAAGAGAAAACTCAATCCATTACAAGAGAGTAGAGGGGGAGAAGCATCATAAGATCCAACTACAATAGCAAAGCTCGCTATACATCATGATCGTGCCGAATCAAGAACACGAGAGAGAGAGAGAGATCAAACACATAGCTACTCGTACATACCCTCAGCCCCGAGGGTGAACTACTCCCTCCTCGTCATGGAGATCGTCGGGATGATGAAGATGGCCACCGGTGAGGGACCCCCCTCTGGCAGGGTGCCGGAACAGGGTTCCGATTGGTTTTTGGTGGCTACAGAGGCTTGCGGCGGCGGAACTCCCGATCTAGGTTATTTTCTGGAGGTTTCTGTATTTATAGGAATTTTTGGCATATGTCTCACGTCAGGGGGATTCTCCGAGCTATCCACGAGATAGGGGGGCACGCCCAGGGGGTAGGGCGCGCCCCCCACCCTCGTGGCAGCCCGGGACTCTTCTGGCCCAACTCTTTTACTCCGGGGGCTTCTTTTGGTCCATAAAAAATCATCAAAAATTGGCACGTCAATTGGACTCCGTTTGGTATTCCTTTTCTGTAAAACTTAAAAATAAGGAAAAAACAGAAACTGGCACTGGGCTCTAGGTTAATAGGTTAGTCCCAAAAATCATATAAAATATCATATAAATGCATAAAAAACATCCTAGATGGATAATATAATAGCATGGAACAATCAAAAGTTATAGATACGTTGGAGACGTATCAAGCATTCCCAAGCTTAATTCTTGCTCGTCCTTGAGTAGGTAAATGATAAAAACAGAATTTTTGATGTGGAGTGCTACCTAACATATTTATCAATGTAATCTTCTTTATTGTGGCAAGAATATCCAGATCCGAAAGATCCAAGACAAAAGTTTAATATTGACATAAAACAATAATACTTCAAGCATACTAACCAAGCAATTATGTCTTCTCAAAATAACATAGCCAAAGAAAGCTCATCCCTACAAAATCATATAGTTTGGCCATGCTTCATTTTCGTCACACAAAGTGCTCCCATCATGCACAACCCCGATGACAAGCCAACCAATTGTTTCATACTTTAGTAATCTCAAACTTTTTTCAACTTTCACGCAATACATGAGCGTGAGCCATGGACATAGCACTTTGGGTGGAATAGAATATAATGATGGGGGGTTGTGTGGACAAGACAAAAAAAAGAGAAAGTCTCACATTGACGCGGCTAATCAACGGGTTATGGAGATGTCCATCAATTGATGTCAATGCGAGGAGTAGGGATTGCCATGCAACGCATGCACTAGAGCTATAAATGTATGAAAGCTCAACAAAAGAAACTAAGTGGGTGTGCATCCAACTTGCTTGCTCACGAAGACCTAGGGCATTGGAGGAAGCCCATTGTTGGAATATACAAGCCAAGTTCTATAATGAAAAATTCCCACTTAGTATATGAAAGTGACAATATAAGAGACTCTCTATCATGAAGATCATGGTGCTACTTTGAAGCACAAGTGTGGAAAAAGGATAGTAGCATTGTCCCCTCTTTTATTTTTTTATTTTTTTGTTTGACCTTTTCCTTTTTTTTATTTGGCCTTTCTTTTTTTTCATGGGACAATGCTGTATTAATGATGATCATCACACTTCTATTTATTTACAACTCAAAGATTACAACTCGATACTAGAACAAAGTATGACTCTATATGAATGCCTCCGGTGGTGTACCGGGATGGGCAATGAATCAAGAGTGACATGTATGATAAATTATGCATGGTGGCTTTGCCACAACTACGATGTCAACTACATGATCATGCAAAGCAATATGACAATGATGAAGCGTGTCATAATAAATGGAACAGTGGAAAGTTGCATGGCAATATATCTCGGAATAGCGATGGAAATGCCATAATAGGTATCAATCCAGTAGGAGACTACGCTCGAGTCCGACGCACCTACACAAACAAATAAGAACCTCGCAACCAACGCAATAAAGGGGTTGTCAATCCCTTCACGGTCACTTACGAGAGTGAGATCCGATAGAGATGATAAGATAACATTTTTGGTATTTTTATGATAAAGAGTAAAAGTAAAGATTGCAAAGTAAATAAAGATATAAATAGCTTGTTGACGAAAGATTAATATAATGGAAAATAGACCCGGGGGCCATAGCACTAGTGGCTTCTCTCAACATAGCATAAGTATTACGGTGGTAAACCAAGTACTGTCGAGCAATTGATAGAATTGAGCATAGTTATGAGAATATCTAGGTATGATCATGTATATAGGCATCACGTCCGTGACAAGTAGACCGACTCCTGCCTGCATCTACTAGTATTACTCCACACATCGACCGCTATCCAGCATGCATCTAGAGTATTAAGTTCATAAGAACAGAGTAATGCTTTAAGCAAGATGACATGATGTAGAGGGATAAACTCATGCAATATGATATAAACCCCATCTTTTTATCCTCGATGGCAACAATACAATACGTGTCATTTCCCCTACTGTCACTGGGATCGAGCACCGCAAGATTGAACCCAAAGCTAAACACTTCTCCCATTGCAAGAAAGATCAATCTAGTAGGCCAAACCAAACTGGTAATTCGAAGAGACTTGCAAAGATAACCAATCCTACATAAAAGAATTCAGAGGAGATTCAAATATTGTTCATAGATAATCTTGATCATAAACCCACAATTCATCGGATCTCGACAAACACACCGCAAAAGAAGAGTTACATCAAATAGATCTCCAAGAGAATCGAGGAGAACTTTGTATTGAGATCCAAAGAGAGAGAAGAAGCCGTCTAGCTAATAACTATGGACCCGAAGGTCTGAGGTAAACTACTCACACATCACCGGAGAGGCTATGGTGTTGATGTAGAAGCCCTCCGTGATCAATGCCCCCTCCGGCGGAGCGCCGGAAAAGGCCCCAAGATGGGATCTCATGGGTACAGAAGGTTGCGGCAGTGGAAATAGGGTTTTTGCTCCTTGTGTGATGGTTTGGGGGTACGTAGGTATATATAGGAGGAAGAAGTAGGTCGGTGGAGCTACGAGGGGCCCACGAGGGTGGAGGGCGCGCCCCCCTACCTCGTGGCTTCCTTGTTCGTTTCTTGACGTCCACTCCAAGTCCTCTGGATCACGTTTGTTCCGAAAATCACATTCCCAAAGGTTTCATTCCGTTTGGACTCCGTTTGATATTCCTTTTCTGCGAAACACTGAAATAGGCAAAAAAAACAGCAATTTGGGCTGGGCCTCCGGTTAATAGGTTAGTCCCAAAAATAATATAAAAGTGTATAATAAAGCCCATTAATCATCCAAAACAGAATATATAATAGCATGGAACAATCAAAAAATATAGATACGTTGGAGACGTATCAAGCATCCCCAAGCTTAATTCCTGCTCGTCCTCGAGTAGGTAAATGATAAAAACAGAATTTTTGATGTGGAATGCAACTTGGCATAATTTTCAATGTAATTCTCTTATTTGTGGTATGAATACTCAGATCCGAAAGATTCAAGATAAAAGTTTAATATTGACATAAAAGTAATAATACTTCAAGCATACTAACTAAGCAATTATGTGTTCTCAAAATAACATGGCCAAAGAAAGTTCATCCCTACAAAATCATATAGTTTGGTCATGCTCCATTTTCGTCACACAAGAATGCTCTCATCATGCACAACCCCGATGACAAGCCAAGCAATTGTTTCATACTTTAGTAATCTAAAAAAAATCAACTTTCACGCAATATATGAGCGTGAGCCATGGATATAGCACTATGGGTGGAATAGAATATGATGATGGGGGTTATGTGGAGAAGACAAAAAAAAGAAAGTGTCACATTGACGCGGCTAATCAACGAGCTAGGGAGATGCCCATCGATTGATGTCAATGCAAGGAGTAGGGATTGCCATGCAACGGATGCACTAGAGCTATAAATGTATGAAAGCTCAACAACAGAAACTAAGTGGGTGTGCATCCAACTTGCTTGCTCACGAATACCTAGGGCATTTGAGGAAGCCCATTGTTGGAATATACAAGCCAAGTTCTATAATGAAAAATTCCCACTAGTATATGAAAGTGACAAAACAAGATTCTCTATCATAGAAATCATGGTGCTACTTTGAAGCACAAGTGTGGAAAAAAGATAGTAGCAATGTCCCTTCTTTATTTTTTTATTTTTTTGGGCCTTTCCCTTTTTTTATTTGGCCTTTCTCTTTTTTGGGACAATGCTCTATGAATGATGATCATCACACTTCTATTTATTTACAACTCAATGATTACAACTCGATACTAGAACAAAGTATGACTCTATATGAATGCCTCCGGCGGTGTACCGGGATGGGCAATGAATCAAGAGTGACATGTATGAATAATATGCATGGTGGCTTTGCCACAAATACGATGTCAACTACATGATCATGCAAGGCAATATGACAATGATGAAACGTGTCATGATAAACGGAACGGTGGAAAGTTGCATGGCAATATATCTCGGAATGGCTATGGAAATGCCATAATAGGTAGGTATGGTGGCTGTTTTGAGGAAGATATAAGGAGGTTTATGTGTGATAGAGCGTATCGTATCATGGGGTTTGGATGCACCGGCGAAGTTTGCACCAACTCTCAAAGTGAGAAAGGGCAATGCACGGTACCGAAGAGGCTAGCAATGATGAAAGGGTGAGAGTGCGTATAATCCATGGACTCAACATTAGTCATAAAGAACTCACATACTTATTGCAAAAATCTACAAGTCATCAAAAACCAAGCACTACGCGCGTGCTCCTAGGGGGATAGATTGGTAGGAAAAGACCATCGCTCGTCCCCGACCGCCACTCATAAGGAGGACAATCAAAGAACACCTCATGTTTCAAATTTGTTACACAACGTTTACCATACGTTCATGCTACGGGACTTACAAACTTCAACACAAGTATTTCTCAAATTCACAACTACTCAACTTGAACAACTTTAATATTACTACCTCCATATCTCAAAACAATCATCAAGCATCAAACTTCTCTTAGTATTCAACACACTTAAAAGAAAGTTTTTACTAATCTTGGATGCCTATCATATTAGGACTAATTTCTAAATTTAAGAAAATTACCATGCTGTTTTGTAGGACTCTAAAAATAATATAAGTGAAGCATGAGAGAACAATAGTTTCTATAAAACAAAACCACCACCGTGCTCTAAAAGATATAAGTGAAGCACTAGAGCAAAAACTATATAGCTCAAAAGATATAAGTGAAGCACATAGAGTATTCTAATAAATTCCGAATCATGTGTGTCTCTCTCAAAAGTGTATTCAGCGAGGAAGATTGTGGTAAACTAAAAACAAATACTCAAATCATACAAGACGCTCCAAGCAAACACATATCATGTGGTGAATAAAAATATAGCTCCAAGTAAAGTTACCGATGGACGAAGACGAAAGAGGGGATGCCTTCCGGGGCATCCCCAAGCTTTGGCTTTTTGGTGTCCTTAGATTTACCTTGGGGTGCCTTGGGCATCCCCAAGCTTAGGCTCTTGCCACTCCTTGTTCCATAATCCATCAAATCTTTACCCAAAACTTGAAAACTTCACAACACAAAACTTAACAGAAAATCTCGTGAGCTCCGTTAGCGAAAGAAAACAAAACACCACTTCAAGGTACTGTATTGAACTCATTCTTTATTTATATTGGTGTTAAACCTACTGTATTCCAACTTCTCTATGGTTTATAAACTATTTTACTAGCCATAGGTTCATCAAAATAAGCAAACAACACACGAAAAACAGAATCTGTCAAAATCAGAATCTGTCAAAAACAGAACAATCTGTAGTAATCTGTAACTAACGCAAACTTCTGGAACTCCAAAAATTCTAAAAAAAATAGGAAGACCTAGATAATTTGTTTATTTATATACTGCAATTGGAATCAGTATTTTCTCACGTTCTGGTGATTTTTAACAATTGTTTTCGTGAATAGAAAGTTTCTGGAATTTTCAGCAAGATCAAATAACTATCATCCAAGAAGATCCTATAGGTTTAACTTGGCACAAACACTAATTAAAACACAAAACCACATCTAACCAGAAGCTAGATGGATTATTTATTGAATAACAGCAAGTAAAAACATTGGGTTGTCTCCCAATAAGCGCTTTTCTTTAAAGCCTTTTAGCTAGGCATTGATAATTTTAGTGATGCTCACATGAAAGACAAGAATTGAAGCGCGAAGAGAGCATCATAAAACACATGATAAACACATCTAAGTCTAACATACTTCCTATGCATAGGCATTTTATAAGAAAACAAATTATCAAGGCAAGCAAAATCTAGCATATGCAAGGAGGCGGAAAGAAACAATAGCAATCTCAACATAACGAGAGGTAATTTAGTAACATGAAAATTTCTACAACCATATTTTCCTCTCTCATAATAATTACATGTAGGATCATAGGAAAATTCAAAAAAATAGCTATCACATAACATATTCTCAACACGATCCACATGCATGCGAAGTTGACACTCTTCCAAAATAGTGGGATTATCATTAACTAAAGTCATGACCTCTTCAAAGCCACTTTTATCAAAAATACCATAAGATTGAACATTCTCCAAATATGTGGGATCTAAAGTTGACACTCTTCCAAACCCACTTTCAATATTACTGCAAACACTATTATTAATCTCATATTCATCATGGGCCTTAAATAAATTTTCAAGATCATAAGAAGAATCACCCCAATCATGATCATTGCAACAAGTAGTAGACATAGCAAAACGAGCATCCCCAAGCTTAGGGTTTTGCATATTATTAGCACAATTGACATTAAGAGAATTTATAGTAAAATCATTGCAATAATGCTTTTTATTCAAGGAGCTATCGTGAATCTCTTCTTAAATTTCTTCATCAAAATTTTCAGATTCATGAATTTCAAGCAAAACTTCATAAAGATAATCTAGTGCACAAAACTCGCTAGCAATTGGTTCATCATAATTGGATCTCATAAAAAGATTAGCAAGCGGATGAGGATCCATAGATCTTAGCAAGGGAAGAAGCAAGCAAAAAGAAGGCACATGGTAACACAAGATTGAACGGAGGAAGGGCGAATAAAACGGCAAGGGTGAAGTGGGGGAGAGGAAAACGAGAGGCAAATGGCAAATAATGTAATGCGAGGGATAAGAGTTTGTGATGGGTACTTGGTATGTCTTGACTTGTGCGTAGACTCCCCAGCAACGGCGCCAGAAATCCTTCTTGCTACCTCTTGAGCACTGCGTTGGTTTTCCCTTGAAGAGGAAAGGGTGATGCAGTAAAGTAGCGTAAGTATTTCCCTCAGTTTTTCAGAACCAAGGTATCAATCCAGTAGGAGACTAGGCTCGAGTCCCACGCACCTACACAAACAAATAAGAACCTCGCAACCAACACGGTCACTTACGAGAGCGAGATCTGATAGAGATGATAAGATAATATTTTTGGTATTTTTATGATAAAGAGTAAAAGTAAAGATTGCAAAGTAAATAAAGATAGAAATAGCTTGTTGACGGAAGATTAGTATAATGGAAAATAGACCCGGGGGCCATAGGTTTCACTAGTGGCTTCTCTCAAGATAGCATAAGTATTACGGTGGGTAAACGAATTACTGTCGAGCAATTGATAGAATTGAGCATAGTTATGAGAATATCTAGGTATGACCATGTATATAGGCATCACGTCCGTGACAAGTAGACCGACTCCTGCCTGCATCTACTACTATTACTCCACACATCGACCGCTATCCAACATGCATCTAGAGTATTAAGTTCATAAGAACAGAGTAACGCTTTAAGCAAGATGACATGATGTAGAGGGATAAACTCATGCAATATGATATAAACCCCATCTTTTTATCCTCGATGACAACAATACAATACGTGTCGTTTCCCCTGCTGTCACTGGGATCGAGCATCGCAAGATTGAACGCAAAGCTAAGCACTTCTCCCATTGCAAGAAAGATCAATCTAGTAGGCCAAACCAAACTGGTAATTCGAAGAGACTTGCAAAGATAACCAATCCTACATAAAAGAATTCAGAGGAGATTCAAATATTGTTCATAGATAATCTCGATCGTAAACCCACAATTCATCGGATCTCGACAAACACACCGCAAAAGAAGAGTTACATCAAATAGATCTCCAAGGGAATCGGGGAGAACTTTGTATTGAGATCAAAAGAGAGAGAAGAAGCCATCTAGCTAATAACTATGGACCCGAAGGTCTGAGGTAAACTACTCACACATCATCGGAGAGGCTATGGTGTTGATGTAGAAGCCCTCCGTGATCAATGCCCCCTCCGGCGGAGCGCCGGAAAAGGCCCCAAGATGGGATCTCACGGGTACAGAAGGTTGCGGCGGTGGAAATAGGGTTTTTGCTCGTTGTCTGATGGTTTGGGGGTACGTAGGTATATATAGGAGGAAGAAGTAGGTCGGTGGAGCTACGAGGGGCCCACGAGGGTGGAGGGCGCGCCCAGGGGGGTAGGCGCGCCCCCTACCTCGTGGCTTCCTCGTTCGTTTCTTGATGTCCACTCGAAGTCCTCTGGATCACGTTTGTTCCGAAAATCACATTCCCGAAGGTTTCATTCCGTTTGGACTCCGTTTGATATTCCTTTTCTGTGAAACACTGAAATAGGCAAAAAAACAGCAATTTGGGCTGGGCCTCCGGTTAATAGGTTAGTCCAAAAAAAATATAAAAATGTATAATAAAGCCCATTAATCATCCAAAATAGAATATATAATAGCATGGAACAATAAAAAATTATAGATACGTTGGAGACGTATCAGTAGGTATGGTGGCTATTTTGAGGAAGATATGAGGAGGTTTATGTGTGATAGAGCGTATCGTATCACGGGGGTTGGATTCACCGGCGAAGTTTGCACCAACTCTCAAGGTGAGAAAGGGCAATGCACGGTACCGAAGAGGCTAGCAATGATGGAAGGGTGAGAGTGCGTATAATCCATGCACTCAACATTAGTCATAAAGAACTCACATACTTATTGCAAAAATCTACAAGTCATCAAAAACCAAGCACTACGTGCATGCTCCTAGGGGGGTAGATTGGTAGGAAAAGACCATCCCTCGTCGCCGACCACCACTCATAAGGAAGACAATCAAAGAACACCTCATGCTTCAAATTTGTTGCACAACGGTTACCATACGTGCATGCTACGGGACTTGCAAACCTCAACATAAGTATTTCTCAAATTCACAAATACTCAACTAGCATGACTCTAATATCACCATCTTCATATCTCAAGACAATCATCAAGTATCAAACTTCTCATAGTATTCACTGCACTTTATATGAAAGTTTTTATTATACCCATCTTGGATGCCCATCATATTAGGAATAATTTTATAACCGAAGCAAATTACCATGTTGTTCTAAAAGACTCTCAAAATAATATAAGTGAAGCATGAGAGTTCAATAATTTCTATCAAATAAAACCACCACCGTGCTCTAAAAAGATATAAGTGAAGCACTAGAGCAAATGACAAACTACTCGAAAAGATATAAGTGAAGATCAATGAGTAGTTGAATAATTATGTAACTATGTGAAGACTCTCTAACATTTAAGAATTTCAGATCTTGGTATTTTATTCAAACAGCAATAAAAACTAAAATAACATAAAATTACACTCCAAGCAAAATACATATCATGTGGTGAATAAAAATATAGCTCCAAGTAAAGTTACCGATGATCGAAGACGAAAGAGGGGATGCCATCCGGGGCATCCCCAAACTTAGGCTCTTGGTTGTCCTTGAATATTACCTTGGGGTGCCTTGGTCATCCCCAAACTTAGGCTCTTGCCACACCTTATTCCATAGTCCATCGAATCTTTACCCAAAACTTGAAAACTTCACAACACAAAACTCAACAGAAAACTCGTAAGCTCCGTTAGTATAAGAAAATAAATCACCACTTAGGTACTGTTGTGAACTCATTCTAAATTCATATTGGTGTAATATCTACTTTATTCCAACTTCTCTATGGTTCATACCCTCCGATACTACTCATAGATTCATCAAAATAAGCAAACAACACATAGAAAACAGAATCTGTCAAAAACAGAATAGTCTGTAGTAATCTGGTAACTTTCCATACTTCTGTGACTCCAAAAATTCTACCAAATTAGGAAAACCTGAGAAATTTGTGTAACAATCTAGAGCAAAAAGAATCAGATCAAAGGCACGTTTCTGTGAATTATCAAAACTAATTTACTGGGCACAAAAGTTTCTGATTTTCAGCAGCATCAACACAATTATCATCGTAAGCTATCCTAAAGGTCTTACTTGGCACTTTATTGAAACAAAAGATATAAAACATGATTACTACAGTAGCATAATCATGTGAACACACAAAAACAGTAAAGGTAAATATTGGGTTGTCTCCCAACAAGCGCTTTTCTTTATTGCCTTTTTAGCTAGGCATGATGATTTTAATGATGCTCACATAAAAGATAAGAATTGAAACATAAAGAGAGCATCATGAAGAATATGACTAGCACATTTAAGTCTAACCCACTTCCTATGCATTGGGATTTTGTGAGAAAACAACTTATGGGAACAATAATCAACTAGCATAGGAAGGCAAAACAAGCAAATCTTCAAGATTTTCAACACATAGAGAGGAAACTTGATATTATTGCAATATGTAGAAGCATATGATCCTCTCTCATTATAATTTTCAGTAGCATCATGAATGAATTCAACCATATAACCAGCACATAAAGCATTCTTTCCATGATCTACTTGCATAGAAATTTTACTACTCTCCACATAAGCAAATTTATTCCCATCAGTAGTAGTGGGAGCAAACTAAACAAAATAACTATCATGTGAAGCGTAATCCAATTGAAAATTAAAATCATGATGACAAGTTTGATGGTTATATTTATTCTTTAGAGCATGCGTGTCATCACAATAATCATCATAAATAGGAGGCATGCTTTCATCATAATAAATTTGCTCATCAAAACTTGGGGGACTAAACATATCATCTTCATCAAACATAGCATCCCCAAGCTTGTGGCTTTGCATATCATTAGCATCATGGGTATTCAAAGAATTCATACTAACAACATTGCAATCATGCTCATCATTCACATATTTTATGCCAAGCATTCTATGTAATTCTTCTTCTAGTACTTGAGCACAATTTTCCTTCCCATCATTTTCAAGAAAGACATTAAAAAGATGAAGCATATGAGGCACCCTTAATTCCATTTTTTTGTAGTTTTCTTTTATAAACTAAACTAGTGATAAAACAATAAACTAAAAGATTCGATTGCAAGATCTAAATATATACCTTCAAGCACTCACCTCCCCGGCAACGGCGCCAGAAATTGCTTGATGTCTACTACGCAACCTTCTTGTTGTAGACGTTGTTGGGCCTCCAAGTGCAGAGGTTTGTAGGACAGTAGCAAATTTCCCTCAAGTGGATGACCTACGGTTTATCAATCCGTGGGAGGCGTAGGATGAAGATGGTCTCTCTCAAGCAACCCTGCAACCAAATAACAAAGAGTCTCTTGTGTCCCCAACACACCCAATACAATGGTAAATTGTATAGGTGCACTAGTTCGGCGAAGAGATGGTGCTACAAGTGCAATATGGATGGTAGATATAGGTATTTGTAATCTGAAAATAAACAAATAGCAAGGTAACAAGTAATAAAAGTGGGGGTAAACGGTATTGCAATGCTAGGAAACGAGGCCTAGGGTTCATACTTTCACTAGTGCAAGTTATCTCAACAATAATAACATAACTGGATCATATAACTATCCCTCAACATGCAACAAAGAGTCACTGCAAAGTCACTAATAGCGGAGAACAAACAAAGAGATTATTGTAGGGTACGAAAGCACCTCAAAGTTATCCTTTCCGATCGATCTATTCAAGAGTCCGTAGTAAAATAACATGAAGCTATTCTTTCCGTTGGATCTATTGTAGAGTTCGTACTAGAATAACACCTTAAGACACAAATCAACCAAAACCCTAATGTCACCTAGATACTCCTATGTCACCTCAAGTATCCGTGGGTATGATTATACGATATGCATCACACAATCTCAGATTCATCTATTCAACCAACACAAAGAACTTCAAAGAGTGCCAACCCCTATGCATAGATTCCCAAGGTCACGGAACCCGCAAGTTGATCACCAAAACATACATCAAGTGAATCAATAGAATACCCCATTGTCACCACGGGTATCCCACGCAAGACATACATCAAGTGTTCTCAAATCCTTAAAGACTCAATCCGATAAGATAACTTCAAAGGGAAAACTCAATCCATTACAAGAGAGTACAGAGGGAGAAGCATCATAAGAACCAACTATAATAGCAAAGCTCGCGATACATCAAGATCGTGCCGAATTAAGAACACGAGAGAGAGAGAGAGAGAGATCAAACACATAGCTACGGGTACATACCCTCAGCCCCAAGGGTGAACTACTCCCTCCTCGTCATGGAGATCGCCGGGATGATGAAGATGGCCACCGGTGAGGGATGCCCCCTCCGGCAGGGTGCCGGAACAGGGTCCTGATTGGTTTTTGGTGGCTATGAGGCTTGCGGCGGCGGAGCTCCCGATCTAGGTTATTTTCTGGAGGTTTCTATATTTATAGGAATTTTTGGCTTAGGTCTCACGTCAGGGGGGTCTCCGAGCCGTCCACGAGATAGGGGGGCACGCCCCCACCCTCATGGGCAGCCCGGGACTCTTCTGGCCCAACTCTTTTACTCCGGGGGCTTCTTTTGGTCCATAAAAAATCATTAAAAATTGGCACGTCAATTGGACTCCGTTTGGTATTCCTTTTCTGTAAAACTGAAAAACAAGGAAAAAACAGAAACTGGCACTAGGCTCTAGGTTAATAGGTTAGTCCCAAAAATCATATAAAATAGCATATAAATGCATATAAAACATCCTAGATGGATAATATAATAGCATGGAACAATAAAAAATTATAGATACATTGGAGACGTATCAGTCACCACCGGAGCCTTTGGCAAGCGAAGACCGCCTTTTGTCAGGTTAGCTTGTACTAGCCGTCCCCCTTCAAATTGGCCGTTGTGGGATCCCTTCTCGCCTAAACATTTGGGAAGAGGACCGGGGCCTCTATAAATACGACTAGCCACCACCATAGGAGGCAACTGATCTTGGACCGGATCCATTCCACCAAGACCGTCCTCACCAGCTCATAGAACTCAAGAACACCTCTCCTCCTGAGGCAGTTCACCCTTTGTACTAGTTCATCCTCAGCCTACAAGGCAATCCACCACACCACACTGGAGTAGGGTATTACACCACATCGGTGGCCCGAACCAGTATAAACTCTTGTGTCCCGTGTTCCTCGGGTTCGGCGGGCTAGGCCTTGAGATCGTTGTGCGAGTGAGTTAGAGAGGGAGAGATATCTTCGTGTGCACCCCAGTGTTCGAACCTCAAGGGTTTTGCCGAAACCCGTAATCTGACACTGGAGTTGTTGATGAAGTAGTGCTGCGCTTCGAGCGAAGGAGAAACTCCAATCTACGAATGATGCTCTGGAGGGTAATGATATGCTCTTGGACGCGGTGTCGGTTGAGATACACGACTCTCCCCGACCGACTCTTGCAAAGACATCTTGCTCTAAATTTGCTGCAGAAACAACTCGAAACAAAAACATGAGATATTGTCGTGGTACGGTGGTCAAAACCTTCGGGAGATTATATAATGAATTTTTACCGACCAAAAGAAGTGTCATGCAAGAAAACGGAGTCCGAAGGGCACACGAGGTGGCCACAAGGCAGGGGCGCGCCCTCCACCCTTGTGGTCGCCCCGTGTCTCTTTCGGACTACTTTTAATTTTCCTAATTTTTAAATATTCCAAACGGAGAAAAATTGCTATTAGAACAGTTTTGGAGTCGGTTTACTTACCGTACCACATACCTATTCCTTTTCGAAGTCTGAAACATTCTGGAAAGTGTCCCTTATGTACTCCTCCGGTGTTACGGTGTCAATTATATTGGTCTCAACATTTATGGGAGTACCTGAGATATAATGTTTGATTCTTTGACCGTTTACCACCTTTGGATTTGTGCCTTCGGCATTGTTGATTTCTATGGCACCGGAACGATAGACCTCCTCTCCTCGATAATGTCAGAACCTTCCCATTTGGAGTGAAGCTTTCCTGCAAAAAATCTTCAACGAGAGTTGTATAGCAAAACACGATCACCTACGTTAAACTCACGCTTTTGTATCCTCTTGTCATGCCATCTTTTAACCTTTTCTTTAAACAACTTGGCATTCTCATAGGCTTGGGTTCTCCATTCATCAAGTGAGCTAATGTCAAATAACCTCTTCTCACCAGCAAGTTTGAAATCATAATTGAGCTGTTTAATAGCCCAATATGCCTTATGTTCTAGTTCGAGAGCTAAGTGACATGCTTTTCCATAAACCATTTTATACGGAGACATACCAATAGGGTTCTTATAAGCAGTTCTATAATCCCATAATGCATCGTCAAGTTTCTTAG
This sequence comes from Aegilops tauschii subsp. strangulata, assembly GCF_002575655.3. Lineage (NCBI taxonomy): Eukaryota > Viridiplantae > Streptophyta > Magnoliopsida > Poales > Poaceae > Aegilops > Aegilops tauschii. Next base: position 95,474,740 of record NC_053038.3, read on the forward strand.
ACCAATTATTTGTAGATCTATTAATAGTCTTTTCCAAAATCAGTTTAATCTCTCTATTGCTCAATTCTACTTGACCACTAGACTGAGGATGGTATGGAGATGCAATTCTATGATTAACATCATACTTAGCAAGCATTTTACGGAAAGCACCATGAATAAAATGTGAACCACCATCAGTCATTAAATATCTAGGGACTCCAAACCTCGGAAAAATAACTTCTTTAAGCATCTTAATAGAAGTGTTATGATCAGCACTACTAGTTGGAATAGCTTCTACCCACTTAGTAACGTAATCAATAGCAACTAAAATATGTGTATACCCATTAGAGGAAGGAAAAGGTCCCATATAATCAAAGCCCCAAACATCAAATGGTTCAATAACAAGTGAATAATTCATAGGCATTTCTCGACGTCTACTAATATTACCAATTCTTTGTCATTCATCACAAGACAAGACAAACTTACGAGCATCCTTGAAGAAAGTAGGCCAATAAAAACCGGATTGCAATACCTTGTGTGCAGTTCTATCTCCAGCATGGTGTCCTCCGTAAGCCTCGGAGTGGCACTTGCGTAGGATCTGTTCCTGTTCATGCTCAGGTACACTACGTCTAATAACACCATCTACTCCTTCTTTATAAAGGTGTGGATCATCCCAAAAGTAATGTCTTAAATCATAGAAAAACTTTTTCTTTTGCTGGCATGTGAAACTAGGTGGTATAAATATAGCAACAATGTAATTAGCATAATCAGCATACCATGGAGCATTATGAGAAGCATTTATGACACCTAATTGTTCATCAGGAAAGCTATCATCAATAGGCAGTGGGCCATCAAGAACATGTTCTAACCTAGAGAAGTTGTCTGCAACGGGGTTCTCAGCTCCCTTTCTATCAATAATATGCAAATCAAATTCTTGTAGCAAGAGAACCCATCTAATAAGTCTAGGTTTAGCATCTTTCTTTTCCATAAGATCTTTAATAGCAGCATGATCGGTGTGAGTAGTTACTTTGGAATCAACAATATAAGATCTGAACTTATCACAAGCAAAAACAACTGCTAAGAATTCCTTTTCAGTAGCAGCATAATTTCTTTGGGCGCTGTCTAGAGTTTTACTAGCATAATAAATAATATTCAATTTCTTATCAACTCTTTGTCCTAGAACAACACCAATAGCATAATCACTAGCATCGCACATAATTTCAGGGTAAATTCCAATCAGGTGGCTGAACAATAGGTGCAGAAATCAAGGCTTTCTTAAGTATTTCAAATGCTTCTACACTATCATCATCAAAAACAAAAGGAACATATTTTTGCAAGAGATTAGTGAGAGACCTCGAAATTTTAGAGAAGTCTTTAATAAACCTCCTATAGAAACCAGCATGACCAAGGAAACTTCTTATACCTTTGATATCATTTGGACACGACATCTTTTCTATAGCATCTACTTTAGCTTTATCAACTTCGATACCTCTTTTAGAAATTTTATGCCCCAAGACAATACCTTCATTAACCATAAAGTGTGCTACCTCTTGAGCACTGTGTTGGTTTTCCCTTGAAGAGGAAAGGGTGATGCAGCAAAGTAGCGTAAGTATTTCCCTCAGGTTTTGAGAACCAAGGTATCAATCCAGTAGGAGGCCACGCACGAGTCCCTCGCACCTACACAAACAAATAAATCCTTGCAACCAACGCGATAAGGGGTTGTCAATCCCTACACGGTCACTTACAAGAGTGAGATCTGATAGATATGATAAGATAATATTTTTGGTATTTTTATGATAAAGATGCAAAGTAAAGAAAGTAAAATAAAAATGGCGCCAGAAATAGCTTGTTCTCGGGAGATTAATATGATGGAAAATAGACCCGGGGGCCATAGGTTTCACTAGTGGCTTCTCTCAAGAGAATAAGTATTACGGTGGGTGAACAAATTACTGTTGAGCAATTGACAGAATTGAGCATAGTTATGAGAATATCTAGGTATGATCATGTATATAGGCATCACGTCCGAGACAAGTAGACCGACTCCTGCCTGCATCTACTACTATTACTCCACACATTGACCGCTATCCAGCATGCATCTAGAGTATTAAGTTCATAAGAACAGAGTAACGCTTTAAGCAAGATGACATGATGTAGAGGGATAAACTCATGCAATATGATATAAACCCCATCTTGTTATCCTCGATGGCAACAATACAATACGTGCCTTGCTGCCCCTACTGTCACTAGGAAAGGACACCGCAAGATTGAACCCAAAGCTAAGCACTTCTCCCATTGCAACAAAGATCAATCTAGTAGGCCAAACCAAACTAATAATTCGAAGAGACTTGCAAAGATAACCAATCATACATAAAAGAATTTAGAGAAGATTCAAATATTGTTCATAGATAAACTTGATCATAAACCCACAATTCATCGGTCTCAACAAACACACCGCAAAAGAAGATTAAATCGAATAGATCTCCACGAGAGAGGGGGAGAACATTGTATTGAGATCCAAAAAGAGAGAAGAAGCCATCTAGCTAATAACTATGGACCCGAAGGTCTGAGTTAAACTACTCACACATCATCGGAGAGGCTATGGTGTTGATGTAGAAGCCCTCCGTGATCGATGCCCCCTCCGGTGGAGCTTCGAAACAGGCCCCAAGATGGGATCTCACGGATACAGAAGGTTGCGGCAGTGGAATTAGGTTTTTGGCTCCGTATCTGGTAGTTTGGGGTACGTAGGTATATATAGGAGGAAGGAGTATGTCGGTGGAGCAACGGGGGGCCCACGAGGGTGGAGGGCGTGCCTGGGGGGGTGTAGGCGCGCCCCCCTACCTCGTGCCTTCCTGGTTGATGTCTTGACGTAGGGTCCAAGTCCTCTGGATCATGTTCGTTCCGAAAATCACGTTCCCGAAGGTTTCATTCCGTTTGGACTCTGTTTGATATTCTTTTTCTGCGAAACTCTGAAATAGGCAAAAAACACCAATTCTGGGCTGGGCCTCCGATTAATAGGTTAGTCCCAAGAATAATATAAAAGTGAATAATAAAGCCCAATAATGTCCAAAACAGAAGATAATATAGCATGGAGCAATCAAAAATTATAGATACGTTGGAGACGTATCAAGCATCCCAAAGCTTAATTCCTGCTCGTCCTCGAGTAGGTAAATGATAAAAAACAGAATTTTTGATGCGGAATGCTACTTGGCATAATTTCAATGCAATTCTTCTTATTATGGCATGAATGTTCAGATTGATTCAAGATAAAAGTTTAATGTTGACATAAAAACAATAATATTTCAAGCATACTAACTAAGCAATTATGTCTTATCAAAATAACATAGCCAAAGCAAGTTATCCCTACAAAATCATATAGTCTGGCTATGCTCCATCTTCCCCACACAAAATATTCATATCATGTACGACCCCAGTTTTAGCCAAGCAATTGGTTCATACTTTTAACGCGCTTCAGCCTTTTCAACTCTTACGCAATACATGAGCGCAAGCCATGGATATAGCACTATGGTGGAATAAGGTATAATGGTAGGGGTTATGTGGGAAGACAAAAAAGGAGAAAGTCTCACATCAACAAGGCTAATCAACGGGCTATGGAGATGCCCATCAATTGATGTTAATGCGAGGAGTAGGGATTGCCATGCAACGGATGCACTAGAGCTCTAAGTGTATGAAAGCTCAAAAAGAAACTAAGTGGGTGTGCATCCAACTTGCTTGCTCATGAAGACCTCGGGCATTTGAGGAAGCCCATCATTGGAATATACAAGCCAAGTTCTATAATGAAATTTCCCACTAGTATATGAAAGTGACAAAATGGGAGACTCTCTATTATGAAGATCGCGGTGCTACTTTGAAGCACAAGTGTGGTAAAAGGATAGTAACATTGTCCCTTCTCTCTTTTTCTCTCATTTTTTTATTTGGGCCTTTTCTCTTTTTTTATGGCCTCTTTTTTTTTAGTCCGGAGTCTCATCCCGACTTGTGGGGAATCATAGTCTCCATCATCCTTTCCTCACTTGGGACAATGCTCTAATAATGATGATCATCACACTTTTATTTACTTACAACTCATGAATTACAACTCAATACTTAGAACAAAATATGACTCTATATGAATGCCTCCGGCGGTGTACCGGGATATGCAATGAATCAAGAGCGACATGTATGAAAGAATTATGAACGGTGGCTTTGCCACAAATACAATGTCAACTACATGATCATGCAAAGCAATATGACAATGATGGAGTATGTCATGATAAATGAAACGGTGGAAAGTTGCATGGCAATATATCTCGGAATGGCTATGGAAATGCCATGATAGGTAGGTATGGTGGCTGTTTTGAGGAAGATATAAGGAGGTTTATGTGTGATAGAGCGTATCATACCACGGGGTTTGGATGCACCGGCGAAGTTTGCACCAACTCTCAAGGTGAGAAAGGGCAATGCGCCGTACCGAAGAGGCCAGAAAATTGCGGAAAGGTAGGTGTGCGTATAATCCATGGACTCAAATTAGTCATAAAGAACTCATATACTTATTGCAAAAAATTATTAGCCCTCGAAGCAAAGTAATACTACGCATGCTCTTAGGGGAAGGGTTGGTAGGAGTTAACCATCGCGCGATCCCGACCGCCACACAAAGGAAGACAGTCAACAAATACTTGATGCTCCGACTTCGTTACATAACGGTTCACCATACGTGCATGCTATGGGAATCACAAACTCCAACACATGTATTTTTCAATTCCACAATTACTCAACTAGCACAACTATGATATTACCACCTTAATATCTCAAAACAATTATCGAGCATCAAATTTCTCATGATATTAATTAAAGCAAATTGCCATGCTATTTTAAGACTCTCAAAATAATATAAGTGAAGCATGAGAGATCAATAGTTTCTATAAAACAAATCCACCACCGTTCTCTAAAAGATATAAGTGAAGCACTAGAGCAAAACTATATAACTCAAAAGATATAAGTGAAGCACATAGAGTATTCTAATAATTTCCGAATCATGTGTGACTCTCTCAAAGGGTGTGTACAGCAAGGATGATTGTGGTAAACTAACAAATAAAGACTCAAATAATACAAGACGCTCCAAGCAAAACACATATTACGTGGTGAATAAAAATATAGCTCCAAGTAAAGTTACCGATGGAAGTAGACGAAAGAGGGGATGCCTTCCGGGGCATCCCCAAGCTTTGGCTTTATGGTGTCCTTAGATTATATTGGGGGTGCCATGGTCATCCCCAAGCTTAGGCTCTTGCCACTCCTTGTTCCATAATCCATCAAATCTTTTACCCAAAACTTGAAAACTTCACAACACAAAACTTAGCAGAAAATCTCGTGAGCTCCGTTAGCGAAAGAAAACAAAAGACCACTTCAAGGTACTGTAATGAACTCATTCTTTATTTATATTGGTGTTAAACCTACTGTATTCCAACTTTTCTATGGTTTATAAACTCTTTTACTAGCCATGGATTCATCAAAATAAGCAAACAACACACGAAAAACAGAATTTGTCAAAAACAGAATAGTCTGTAGTAATCGGTAACTAACGCAAACTTCTGGAACACCAAAACATCAGCCAAAATAGGAGGAACTACAAAATTTGTTTATTGATCAGCAGCAATTGGAATCAATATTTTATCATGTTCTGGTGATTTTTAAAAATTATTTTAGTGAACAGAAAGTTTCTGGAATTTTCTGCAAGATCAAATAACTATCATCCAAGAAGATCCTATAGGTTTAACTTGGCACAAACACTAATTAAAACATAAAAACACACCTAACCAGAGGCTAGATCAAATATTTATTCCTAAACAGAAGCAAAAAGCAAAAAACTAAAAAATACAATTGGGTTGCCTCCCAACAAGCGCAATCGTTTAACGCCCCTAGCTAGGCATAAAAGCAAGGATAAATCTAGGTATTGCCATCTTTGGTGGGCAATCCATAAGTGGCTCTCATGATAGATTCATATGGTAATTTTATTTTCTTCCTAGGGAAGTGTTCCATGCCTTTCTTTAATGGAAATTGGAATCTAATATTCCCTTCCTTCATATCAATAATTGCACCAATCGTTCTAAGGAAAGGTCTACCAAGAATAATAGGACATGAAGGATTACAATCTATATCAAGAACGGTAAAATATACGGGCACATAGTTCCTATTTGCAACAATAAGAACATCATTAATTCTTCCCATACGTTTCTTAATAGCGGAATCTGCAAGGTGCAAGTTTAAAGAGCAATCATCAAAATCACGAAAACCTAGCAAATCGCACAAAGTTTTTGGAATCGTGGAAACACTAGCACCCAAATCACACAAAGCATAGCATTCATGATCTTTAATATTAATTTTAATAGTAGGTTCCCACTCAAGTTTTTCTTCATAAGATTGCATCAAAGCATCAACGATATGTTTGGTAAAAGCTTTATTTTGACTATAAGCATGAGGAGAATTTAGCACGGATTGCAACAAGGAAATACAATCTATCAAAGAGCAATTATCATAATTAAATTCCCTAAAATCCAAAATAGTGGGTTCATTAACATCTAATGTTTTGATTTCTTCAATCCCACTTTTATCAATTTTAGCATCAAGATCTAAAAACTCTGAATTTTTGGAACGCCTTCTAGGTAAAGGTGGATCATATTCAGTCCCATCATTATCAAGATTCATATTTCAAAACAAGGATTTAATAGGGGATACATCAATAACTTTTAGATCTTCATCTTTGTTTTCATAAAAATTAGAAGAACACGCTTTCATAAAAGCAATCTTTCTTAGCACGCATCCTAGCGGTTCTTTCTTTGCACTCATCAATGGAAATTCTCATGGCTTTGAGAGACTCATTGATATCATGCTTAGAAGGAATAGATCCAAGTTTTAAAGAATCAACATCAAGAGAAATTCTATCAACGTTCCTAGCCAATTCATCAACTTTAAGCAATTTTTCTTCAAGCAAAGCATTGAAATTCTTTTGCGAATTCATAAATTACTTAACACTAGTCTCAAATTCAGAGGGCATCTTATTAAAATTTCCATAAGAATTGTTGTAGGAATTACCACATTTATTAGAGGAATTGCTAGGATAAGGCCTAGGATTAAAGTTTCCTTTATACGCGTTGTTACCAAAATTATTCCTACCAACAAAATTCACATCCATGGATTCATTATTATTCTCAATCAAAGTAGACAAAGGCATATCATTAGGATCAGAAGAAACACTCTTAGTAGCAAATAATATCATAAGTTCATCCATCTTTCCACTCAAAACATTAATTTCTTCTATCGCATGCACTTTTTTATTAGTAGATCTTTCAGTGTGCCATTGAGAATAATTAACCATAATATTATATAGGAGTTTAGTAGCTTCTCATAAAGTGATTTCCATAAAAGTGCCTCCCGCGGCCGAATCTAAAAGATTTCTAGAAGCAAAATTCAATCCGGCATAAAAAAATTCTATAATCATCCACAAATTCAAACCATGTGTAGGGCAATTACATATCATTAATTTCATCCTCTCCCAAGCTTGTACAACGTGTTCATGATCAAGTTGCTTAAAATTCATAATATCGTTTCTAAGAGAGATAATCTTAGTGGGAGGAAAATACTTAGAGATAAAAGCATCTTTGCACTTATTCCAAGAATCAATACTATTTTAGGCAAAGACGAAAACCAAGCTTTAGCATGATCTCTAAGCGAAAAAGGAAATAGCTTCAATTTAACAATATCGTTGTCAACATCTTTCTTCTTTTGCATATCACACAAATCAATGAAGCTATTTAGATGAGTAGCGGCATCTTCACTAGGAAGGCTGGCGAATTGATCTTTCATGACAAGATTCAACAAAGCAGTATTGATTTCACAAGATTCAGTATCGGTAAGAGGAGAAACCGGAGTGCTAAGGAAATCATTATTGTTGCTATTTGTAAAGTCACATAATTTCGTATTATCTTGAGCCATCGTGACAAACAAGCAATCCAACACATGAGCAAACGAAAAGCAAGCGAAAAAGAGGTGAACAAAAAAGAGAGGGCGAATAAAACGGCAAGGGTGAAGTGGGGAGAGGAAAATGAGAGGAAAATGGCAAATAATGTAATGCGGGAGATAAGGGTTTGTGATGGGTACTTGGTATGTTGACTTTTGATAGACCTCCCCGGCAACGGCGCCAGAAATGGATCGTTATCGGGAGTCCAAATCTTCACTTGACCTTGCGTAAGCATCCCCGGCAACGGCGCCAGAAATCCTTCTTGCTACCTCTTGAGCACTGTGTTGGTTTTCCCTTGAAGAGGAAAGGGTGATGCAGCAAAGTAGCGTAAGTATTTCCCTCAGTTTTTGAGAACCAAGGTATCAATCCAGTAGGAGGCTACGCGCGAGTCCCTCGCACCTACACAACCAAATAACTCCTCGCAACCAACGCAATAAGGGGTTGTCAATCCCTACACGGTCACTTACGAGAGAGAGATCTGATAGATATGATAGGATAATATTTTTGGTATTTTTATGATAAAGATGCAAAGTAAAATAAAAGCAAAGTAAAAAAGCAACGGAAATAACTAAGTGTTGGAAGATTAATATGATGAAGATAGACCCGGGGGCCATAGGTTTCACTAGTGGCTTCTCTCAAGAGCATAAGTATTTTACGGTGGGTGAACAAATTACTGTTGAGCAATTGACAGAATTGAGCATAGTTATGAGAATATCTAGGCATGATCATGTATATAGGCATCACGTCCGAGACAAGTAGACTGACTCCTGCCTGCATCTACTACTATTACTCCACACATCGACCGCTATCCAACATGCATCTAGAGTATTAAGTTCATAAGAACAGAGTAACGCCTTAAGCAAGATGACATGATGTAGAGGGATAAATTCATCCAATATGATAAAAACCCCATCTTGTTATCCTGGATGGCAACAATACAATACGTGCCTTGCTGCCCCTATTGTCACTGGGAAAGGACACCGCAAGATTGAACCCAAAGCTAAGCACTTCTCCCATTGCAAGAAAGATCAATCTAGTAGGCCAAACCAAACTGATAATTCGAAGAGACTTGCAAAGATAACCAATCATACATAAAAGAATTCAGAGAAGATTCACATATTGTTCATAGATAAACTTGATCATAAACGCACAATTCATCGGTCTCAACAAACACACTACAAAAGAAGATTACATCGAATAGATCTCCACGAGAGGGGGGGAGAACATTGTATTGAGTTCCAAAAAGAGAGAAGAAGCCATCTAGCTAATAACTATGGACCCGAAGGTCTGAGGTAAACTACTCACACTTCATCGGAGAGGCTATGGTGTTGATGTAGAAGCCCTCCGTGATCGATGCCCCCTCCGGCGGAGCTCCGGAACAGTCCCCAAGAAGGGATCTCGTGGGTACAGAAGGTTGCGGCGGTGGAATTAGGTTTTTGGCTCCGTACCTGATCGTTTGGGGGTACGTAGGTATATATAGGAGGAAGGAGTACGTCGGTGGAGCAACGTGGGGCCCACGAGGGTGGAGGGCGCGCCCAGGGGGTAGGCGCCCCCCTATCTCGTGGCTTCCTGGTGGCTTTATTGACATAGGTCCAAGTACTCTGGATCATGTTCGTTCCGAAAATCACGTTCTCGAAGGTTTCATTCCGTTTGGACTCCGTTTGATATTCTTTTTCTGCGAAAATCTGAAATAGGCAAAAAACAGCAATTCTGGGCTGGGCCTCCGGTTAATAGGTTTGTCCCAAAAATAATATAAAAGTGAATAATAAAGCCCAATAATGTCCAAAACAGAAGATAATATAGCATGGAGCAATCAAAAATTATAGATACATTGGAGACATATCATGGCTTTGCCACAAATACAATGTCAACTACATGATCATGCGAAGCAATATGACAATGATGGAGCGTGTCATAGTAAACGAAACGGTGGTAAGTTGCATGGCAATATATCTCGGAATGGCTATGGAAATGCCATGATAGGTAGGTATGGTGGCTGTTTTGAGGAATGTATATGGTGGGTGTATGATACCGGCGAAAAGTGCGCGGTATTAGAGAGGCTAGCAATGGTGGAAGGAAGAAAAGTGCGTATAATCCATGGAATCAACATTAGTCATAAAGAACTCATATACTTATTGCAAAAATCTACAAGTTATCAAAGCAAAGTATTACGCGCATGCTCCTAGGGGGATAGATTGGTAGGAAAAGACCATCACTCGTCCTCAACCGCCACTCATAAGGAAGATAATCAATAAATAAATCATGCTACGACTTGATCACATAACGGTTCACCATACATGCATGCTACGGGAATCACAAACTTTAACACAAGTATTTCTCAAATTCAAAACTACTCAACTAGCATGACTCTAATATCACCATCTTCATATCTCAAAACAATTATCAAGCATCAATCTTCTCATAGTATTCAACACACTCATCAGAATTTTTCTTTTTTTACTAATCTTGAATGCCTATCATTGTCAAAGCAAACTACCATGCTGTTTTGTAGGACTCTCAAAATAATCTAAGTGAAGCATGAGAGAACAATAGTTTCTATAAAACAAATCCACCACCGTGCTCTAAAAGATATAAGTGAAGCACTAGAGCAAAAACTATATAACTCAAAAGATATAAGTGAAGCACATAGAGTATTCTAATAATTTCCAAATCATGTGTGTCTCTCTCAAAAGGTGTGTACAACAAGGATGATTGTGGTAAACTAAAAAGCAAAGACTCAAATAATACAAGACGCTCCAAGCAAAACACATATCATGTGGTGAATAAAAATATAGCTCCAAGTAAAGTTACTGATGGAAGTAGACGAAAGAGGGGATGCCTTCCGGGGCATCCCCAAGATTTGGCTTTTTGGTGTCCTTAGATTATCTTGGGGTGCCATGGGCATCCCCAAGCTCAGGCTCTTACCACTCCTTGTTCCATAATCCATCAAATCTTTCACCCAAAACTTGAAAACTTCACAACACAAAACTCAGCAGAAAATCTCGTGAGCTCCGTTAGCGAAAGAAAACAAAAGACCAATTCAAGGTACTGTAATGAACTCATTCTTTATTTATATTGGTGTTAAACCTACTGTATTCCAACTTCTCTATGGTTTATAAACTTGTCAGAGTAAATGGCCACGGGTAGCCTAACCGACTCCCCCTAGCTCTTCGAAAAATTATCAGGTCATTCAAGCCTTCAAGCGTACAAGGCATAGGGCCGCCTTCCCCCGGCCGACTATCCCCAGGGCCGACTCCCAGAAGGCAACCCAGTCTCAGAAAACCTCCCCCAAGAAAGATACGAGATAGTCGGCCATGAAGATAGCCGACTCCCAAAAGCCGGCCATGAAGATAGCCGACTCCCAGAAGCCGGCCATGAAGAAGGCCGACCCCCAGATGCCGGCCATGAAGAAGGCCGACCCCCAGAAGCCGGCCATGAAGAAGGCCGACTCCCAGAAGCCGGCCAAGACTGCACCCACTAAGACTGTGCCCACCTAACGGTAATAGGATGGGGCGTGGCCGCGGTACAGCCCACTACCCCCAAATCCCGGAACTGGCATGGCCACAGGGCGCCGTACGGGCCAGCCATCCCCCGTCCGGCGCGGCACTGTAGCCATGTTGGCCCCGACGTCACCCACGACAGATGCCAGAACGGCCCGCGGGCGGCGGTCCCCTTTGCCAGGGAGACATCCGGAGACGGACCTGCCTCCTCTAGTCGGCCAGGGATGTGGCCGGCTCCCAACAGCCGGCTACCTCCCTCCCTCGAAGCATGCGCCCTGTTAAGGAGACAAGACGAGGTAAGGCTACAGTGAGAGCTTGCAAGGCGGCGACACTGTAGCCATGCTTACCTCGACAAAGCCCTCGTCATCAGAGGTGAGACAACAGTAACCAGCCGCCGACAAAGCCCCCATGCGGTGGGGCCGGCGTGCCGGCCAAGAAGCAGGCAGCCGGCGGGACCCACCAGTCGGCGGGCCCCAATGATCGGCGGAAAAGTCGGCAAGCATAGACACTGATGGCTGGGACCCGCTCCCAGCCGGATTACCATTGTACCCCTGGGGGGGTAGGCCTATATAAACCCCCCGGGACACCCATGCAAAGGGTTGGTCTCACAGAATTACACACACCACATAGAGAGAAAAGGAGAGCTAGCCTTGCCCTTCTCCTTCGAACCCGACAGCTCAAGGAGCACTTGTAGCTACTTGTTTGGATCTAGTGATCATGCGGAGACCCCGCAGAGCAGGACTAGGGGTGTTATCTCCACGGAGAGCCCCGAACCTGGGTAAGATTCGCCGGCGTGCATGTCTTCGCCTCATCCCGTTTCCAGGCACCGACGACGTCTTACTGGCTCCCACAATGATAAGCCACCCATTGGCATATGTCGCACCTACCACCCGACATTTGGCGCCCACCGTGGGGCCAGGTGCACCGTCATCCGGAGACCTGTTCTGGACGAGAACCCTTTTCCTCCCCGCGAGCGCAGCCAGCCCGCTGCACCCGATGGCGCTTGCCCCGACGCGCTGCAAGGCGTTGACGACGTCTGCGCAGCGAGCTGCCTCACCGATCTTCTTGGTGAGACTCGCATCTCCGACGAGCCCGCGTCCGATGCAGGCACGGACTACCCCGAGAGCCGCCTCGTCAGCCTCCTCGACCAACTTCACGTCTCCAGCGAGCCTGCTGTAGACTTGGAGTCGGTCGGCTCCACCGACCCGATGCTTGTTGACTCCGACACGGCGTCGCTCGACGCCTACCCCTCCGATGTGGTAGTCTTCGACGACCCTCTCCCTCGAGCTGACAGCGGCAGCAGCGCTGTCACTGAGGTGCTGGTTATCAGCCACGTCGCCAACTCGGGCGAAAACGCCCACGACGCCCTGCAAGCGGCGATGCATGACTTATCCGTCCCCATCCCGGCCGACGCCGACGCCGAGACCCTAGAGGCACGCCGCCTCGCCCTCATCACGGAAGGCTAGAAGATATCCTCCATGAGACGCCTCACCGAGGCTCGCTAGCGCGAAGTCGACCGCGCCGCCTTTGGCATGCCGCCTCATGGCGGGCCAAGCCGAGCCGGCCTCGTCAAGAAGCGCGGCGCGGACATCGCCAGCATGCTGGGGGCAGACCGCCCCGTCTACGCCACCCCGCTCGAGAATCTACGAGCCGCTCAGGCGGCCGCTGAAGAGCTAAATGGGCTGGGGGCTGATGAGCTCCCCTACATGACAAGGCGAATCCAGCAGCTGATCGACGCGGCCGCAGAATGACACGAAGCCGGCGCCCGCGCTGAGAGTCCTCCCCCGCGCCGAGAGCATGCCGCGACATCCCGGTCGCCGACTGCGTGCGGCGCCCGCGCAAGGAAAGACAAGGAGCCGGCTGCGAGCCGCAGCCGGACTCGGATCACCATCGAGCGCGACGCGGAAGGCCGCCCTCGAGCAGTGGAGCGCGAAGGAAATCCGCCTCCTCCCCCGCCTCGAGGGGAGAGATATCCCACCCCGCCACCTGTCACGCATCCGACTCTTGGTGGCCGACTAGGCCACCGCGAAGGAGTCGGCGAGAATGACGCCCGCCATCGGATCGACCACCTAGCTCGATCCCTGGCGCTAGAAGAAGAAGACGATGTCGGCCCGCCATGCTTTGGCCCCCGCATCCGCGACGAGCCCTTCCCCAAAGGGTTCTCGCTCCCCAGAGACACGCCCAAGTACAACGGCTCTGTGAAGCCGGACGATTGGCTCATCGACTACTCTACTGCTGTCAGCATACCGAACGGCAACAGGCGCGTAGCCGTGAAGTACGTCCCTCTCATGCTGCAAGGCACGACACGCACCTGGCTCAACAGCCTCAAGCCCTACAGCGTCAACAGCTGGCTGGACTTCACAGAAGTCTTCGTCCGCAACTTCACCAGCACGTACAAGCGGCCTCCCAAGCCCCGCCAGCTCTCCCTGTGCGTCCAAGGGCCCAACGAGTCGACCCGTGACTACCTCACGTGGTGGGCCGAGCTCCGCAACTCCTGCGAGGGAGTGCACGAGGTTCAGGCCATCGAATACTTCACCGCCGGGTGCCGAGAGGGCACCCTCCTCAAGCACCGACTCCTCTGCGACGAGCCGGCTACCCTCGACGAGCTGCTGATCATCGCGGACAAGTACGCCACGGCCGACTCCTCGATGAAGACCGAGCTTCGAGTGGACGCCTCTGGGAAGGTGCTCGCTCCGGCTCCCAAGATGCCGGCAGGCGACCCCAATCGGCGCCCCTACCAGAACGACCACAAGCGCAAGGCCCCTATGCCGCCTTCCACCAGTCGGCAGGTGGCCACAGTCGAAGATGAGTAGCCCGAAGAACGGCCCGCTCCCAAGAAGAAGGGCGGCAGGCCGGCTTGGCAGCCGGCCTTCTCCTACGAGCAGACTCTCGATGCCCCCTGCAAGTTCCACAGCGGCGCGAAACCGTCCAACCACACGACTCGAAAGTGCCACTGGCTCACACGGATCTCCAAGGGCGAGGGGCTGGTGCCGCCTCCGCCTCCCGGCCCGCCGCCTCCAGCCCCCCAGCAGCCGGCTGCTCGACCAGCAGTCGGAGCCATTCAAGATGAGTTCCCTGAAGAGCACGCCGCCTACGTCGTCTTCACGAGCCAGGTTGAAGACAGGCGCAGCCGACGCCGGCAGCACCAAGAGGTCAACGCAGTCGCCTCCAGCAACCCCGAGTTCATGCATTGGTCCGAGAAGCCTATCAACTGGAGCCGGGCCGACCACCCAGAGGTGATGCCATCCCCTGGCTCCTACACATTAGTATTGGATGTCACCCTCGCAACGGAGAGGCGAGCTGCCCGATGCTCCCGCGTTCTGATTGATGGCGGAAGCAGCATCAACATATTGTACCGCGATACCATGGAGAAGCTGAACCTCAAGGCAAAGCAGCTCATGCCAAGACGGACCGTGTTCCATGGCATCGTACCCGGCCTATCCTGTTCCCCGATCGGCAAGATCAAGATGGATGTTCTCTTCGGAGACAAGGATCACTTTCGCCGAGAAGCAATCTGGTTCAAGGTAGTAGATCTGGAGAGCCCCTACCACGCCTTGCTTGGCCGACCTGCTCTGGCCAAGTTCATGGTTGTGCCCCACTACGCCTACCTGAAGATGAAGATGCCGAGCTCGAAGGGGATCATCACTTTAGCCGGCGACTACAAGAAGTCCATCGAGTGCGCCGCGGCCAGCAGTCGACTGGCCGAGTCCCTCGTAGTGGCAGAAGAGAAGAAGATGCTGGAGTGAGTTGTGGCCATGGCCGGCAAGCAGCCGGCCTTGTCTCCCAACCCCAAGGATTATGATGCGCAGGGCTCCTTCCAGCCGGCCAAGGAGACGAAGAAGATACCTCTGGACCCGGAGAACCCGGAAAGGTTTGCGGTCATTGGTGCAAACCTGGACAGTAAATAGGAAGGCGAGCTCGTCGACTTCCTCCGTGAGAATCGAGACATCTTTGCATGGTCCCCAAAGGACATGCCGGGTGTTCCGAAGGATTTCGCCGAGCACAAATTGCACGTCCGAGCCGACACGAAGCCGGTCAAGCAGCCCCTCCGCAGACTGTCAGAAGAGGAGCGAAGAATCGTAGGAGAAGAGATAGCCCGGCTCCTCGCCGCCGGCTTTATTACGGAAGTATTCTTCCCAGAGTGGCTTGCCAACCAAGTCTTGGTGTTGAAGAAGAACAACAAATGGCGTATGTGTATAGACTACACCAGCCTCAACAAGGCCTGCCCCAAAGATCCGTTTGCTTTGCCACGGATTGATCAAGTGATAGACTCCACGGCCGGATGCGAGTTGTTGAATTTTTTGGATGCCTACTCAGGATACCACCAGATCAAGTTGGACCCAGCAGACCGCCTGAAGACTGCCTTCATCACACCATTCGGGGCTTTCTGTTACCTGACTATGACATTCGGCTTGAGGAATGCCGGTGCCACTTTTCAGCGTTGCATGCAGAAATGCCTCCTCAAGCAACTCGGCAGAAATGCCCACGTCTACGTAGACGATATTGTGGTGAAGACAGAGAAGCGCGGCACCCTGCTGGAGGACCTCAAAGAAACATTTGCCAACTTGCGCCGATTCCAGATCAAGCTCAACCCAGAAAAATGTGTGTTCGGAGTACCATCCGGCTAGCTTCTAGGCTTTCTGGTCTCCGAACGCGACATTGAGTACAACCCTGTGAAGATCAAGGCCATTGAGAGAATGGAGTTTCCCACCAAGTTGCGGGACGTGCAGAAGTTCACTGGGTGCCTGGCCTCCTTAAACCGCTTTATCAGCCGGCTAGGAGAGAAGGCTCTCCGCCTATACCGATTCATGAAGAAATCCACTCATTTCGAGTGGAATGACCAAGCAGACCAAGCCTTCCATGAGTTGAAGAAGATGCTGACTACTCCACCTGTCCTGGCGGCGCCGACTGAGAAGGAGCCCATGCTCCTTTACATTGCCGCGACAAGCCGAGTGGTCAGTACAGTTGTCGTGGTCCAGCGCCTGGAAGAAGGCCGAGCCCAGCTAGTCCAGAGGCCGGTATATTATCTAAGCGAAGTACTATCCAGCTCAAAGCAAAACTACCCGCACTACCAGAAGATGTGCTATGGAGTGTACTTCGCCGCCAAGAAGCTGAAGCCCTACTTCCAAGAGCATCCCATCACGGTCGTGTGCACCGCCCCGCTTGCCGAGATCATAGGCAGCCGGGATGCAACCGGCCGGGTGGCTAAATGGGCCATTGCACTCGCACCTTACACAATCTTCTACCAGCCCCGCACCGCCATCAAGTCCCAAGCATTGGCCGACTTCCTCGTCGACTAGGCCGAGACCCAGTACCTACCGCCGGCTCCCGACTCTACCCATTGGCGGATGCACTTCGACGGGTCCAAGATGCACACCGGCTTGGGAGCCGGCATCGTCCTCACCTCCCCCAAAGGCGACAAACTCAGATACATGCTGCAAATCAACTTCGCCGCCTCCAACAACGTGGCCGAGTACGAGGCACTCATACACGGGCTCCGGCTAGCCAAAGAGCTCGGCATACGCCGGATCCTGTGTTATGGCGACTCAGACTTGGTGGTCCAGCAGTCATCAGGCGACTGGGACGCCAAGGATGCGAACATGGTGAGCTATCGATTCCTCGTCCAGCAGATCAGTGGGTACTTCGAAGGGTGCGAGTTCCTTCACGTGCCACGGGCCGACAACGACCAAGCAGATGCCCTGGCGCGGATCGGCTCCACCCGACAGGATATACCGACCGGTGTCTCTCTCCAGCGCCTCCTCAAACCGTCCATCAAGCCGTCTCCAGAGTCGGACTCTATCTTCGTACCGCCTGCCCCCGATGCAGCCGGATCCGACTGGAGGAACCCAGCAGGCGGCTCGGGGACTACACCCACTGCTGTAGTCGCACCCGGCTCGGGGACTTCAGAACCCGGCCCGGGGACTGCAGCGACACAAGAAGCGGTGGCCGACTCCAATTCCCCGCCACCCAACCCACCCACCCGAGTCATAGTGGCCGTACTGACAGTAGAAGAAGTCACAACTCCATCATGGGCCCAGCCCATCCTCAACTTCCTAGTCAATAGAACTGCCGACTGATGAGACCTCGGCAAGACTAGTGCAACGTCGAGCTGGAGCATATGCAATAATAAACAGAGAACTTGTCAAGCGCAGCGTCACTGGAGTCTTCCAGCGCTGCGTCGAGCCAGAGAAAGGTGTGGCAATCCTCAAGGATATCCATCAAGGCGAATGCGGCCACCACGCAGCCTCAAGATCACTTGTGGCCAAAGCTTTCCGCCACGGTTTCGTTTGGCCGACTGCTTTGGAAGATGCCAGAGAGATAGTCAAAAGCTGCAAAGGATGCCAAGTCTTCAGTTCCAAGCAACACCTGCCGGCTTCTGCACTCAAGACCATCCCCCTCACCTGGCCTTTTGCCGTCTGGGGGCTGGACATGGTGGGCCCATTCAAGACAGCCCGCGGCGGCCTGACACATCTGCTTGTCGCCGTGGACAAATTTACCAAGTGGATCGAAGCAAAGCCGATCAAGAAGCTGAACGGGCCGACTGCCGTGACGTTCATTGCCGACATCACTACTCGGTACGGCGTGCCGCACAGCATCATCACCGACAACGGCACAAACTTTGCCAAAGGAGCACTGGCACGTTTCTACGCAACGCAGGGTATCTGACTGGACTTAGCGCCCGTTGCCCACCCGCAGTCAAACGGCCAGGTCGAGCGAGCAAATGGACTCATCCTCTCCAGCATCAAGCCCCGACTGGTCGTACCACTGGAGCGATCGGCCGGCTGCTGGCTCGATGAGCTGTCGGCCGTCCTCTGGAGTCTGCGTACTACCCCTAACAAGTCAACCGGCTTCACTCCGTTCTTCCTTGTATATGGTGCCGAGGTTGTCATCCCAACCGACATCGAGTTCGACTCGCCTCGGGTCACCATGTACACGGAGGCGGAGGCCAAGGAAGCGCGAGAAGACAGCGTCGACCTGCTGGAAGAAGGCCGGCTGTTAGCACTCGGCCGGTCCGCCATCTACCAGCAGGGTTTGCGCCGTTACCACAACCGCAAGGTCAAGCCAAGATCTTTCCAAGAGGGCGACCTTGTGCTTCGGCTGATCCAGCGAACAGCCGGCCAGCACAAGCTCTCGGCCCCTTGGGAAGGCCCTTTCGTCATCAGCAAGGCACTAGGCAACGACTCCTACTACCTGATCGACGCACAAAAACCAAGAGCACACAAGAGGGATGATTCCGGCAAGGAATCGGAGCGACCATGGAATGCGAACCTCCTGAGAAGATTTTACAGTTGAAAGCAGTATGTATCATGCTACCTTTTTTGTATTAAGTACGAAACAACGGGCCCCCCGAGGAGCACTCGGGGACTGCCCTCCTTTATCTATTAATGACGAGTATCATATTCATGAATGTATTATTACATTTGATTTTCTGTCTGGCACCGGGTTCGACTAGTCGGCCCGGGGACTGGCCGCCTTAAGTTATATTAAAGTTCTACCTGAAGCCAGACAAGTAGTGTGCCGGCTCCCGAGCCGTCTCTTGTTGAAAGTCGCAGCTCGAAGAACCGACTGTCCGACTGGCAAGAGCCAAAGGCAGAAAGGATGCCCACACAAAAAGCGGCTAAGGACTAACGAACTTGTATAACGCAAAGACGGCCTCCAACCATGCTTGCCGGCTGTCAAAACAGCCGGCTGGCTGGCCTCCCAATCACTTCGCTATAATCCAACAAAGCTAGAGTACTTGCCCTCCCAACTGGCCCAGCACTTCTCCAGCCACAGATTGCAGAGCAACTGTACGACTGGGGAGGCGGCAACCAAGGGAGGGCGGCAAAGGAAACAGCAGAAGGATAAAAAGCAAAGAACAAGGGAAAGCCAAACGCATGCATAATTATATTTACACATAAGGCCCCCAACAGGCCGGTAATCAATATAGTTCGAATACACCCCCAGTGGGTGGAATTGTGCAAACCTAACAAAATACTGTTCCAAGAGTGGAAAAACAGGGAAATAGAGGCATCAGACTAGACTAAGGGCGCGGTGTGGGAGCCGGGTTGGTCGGTGGAGACGGCGCCACGGCTGGAGGAGTGGCCGGCTGGCGGGTCTCGGCTTGATCATCGCCGGCTGCAGACGGTGCACCCGCGCGTGCCTTGTTGCTGGAGGCACGGTCAAGCTGAGGCTGACCGGCCGCTCCACCATCTGGCCCGACGTCTTCACCCTCCTCCTCCTCCTCGCCCTCGTCGCTGGAGTCGATCTCCTCCGCCGAGTCCTCGCCGTCTGCCAGGTTCAGCCCGAACCACTCCTCCGGCTGGGCAACACCGTTGTCGTCCACCTCAGGAGCGAAGGCGCTGGTGTCGGTGTAGTCAGCAATCGCCGAAGCCCGCTGGATGATAGTCGGCCGCGCAGGCTCCAGCTCCGTGTCGGCCTCCTGCCGCCAGGTGGTCCAGACTCAGCTCGGGATACCAGGCCTTGGCGAACTCCAGCGCCCGCCTGGCGCCGGACCGAGCCGCCGAAACCTTCCAGGCCTCGAAGCGGCCGACCGCCACCTCTAGCCAGTCGGCAGTCCGACTGGGGGTGCGGGGAATCACTTCACTAGGCCAGAGAGCGGCCAACACCTGCGCCCCAACACACCTGCTCCTCCAGCGACCGGCGAGCGTTTGGTGCGATTTCGGCGCCAGCCTGCCTTTGTGCCTCGCGGTGGGCCTCGACGACCTGGTTGGCGGCGGTAGAGTAGCCAGGGAAGTACTCTGCACAAGGAAGAAAGAGAAAGAAGAGAAAAACACCAAGTCAGAAAACGAGCAAAAACGGCAAGCGACAAGCAAAGACGAAGAGGAAGGCGGCCTACCGTTAACCAAGTCTTCGATCTGGCCATAACCGTTGATCAGCGTCTGCTTCGCTTCGGCCCAGCTGGCCGCCTCTGTCTCATACTCGGCTTGGAGGGCGGCCTCGCTGTCCCGCACCGCCTTCAGGGCCACCTTATGGCTCTCCTCCTGGTCGGCCAACCTCTTGGCCAGGCGGTCACGCTCCTGTGCCAAGGCGGCAAACTCGGCCTCCTTAGCGCGGAGGGCGGCTTGAGTCCCGCCCAGCTGCTCCCTTAGACTGGCGTTGGCCGCTGCAGGGATGGCAGAAAAGAAAGAAGCAATAAGGAAGAAGTCGTCAAGGAAGATCCGACCTGACTGCTCAGCAGTCGGCCCGAATCTCAGGGACTACACCCAGTGGGTGCGCTGATGCGCCCCCACGTGAGATAAAAGACGAAGCACTTACCCCGGCTCTCAGATAGGTCAGCAGTCTTCTGGGTCAGCTCCCGAGCCTGGGAGTTGAAGGCAGCCGCGCGGAGGTTGTGGTAGTCCTGCAAATCAGGCAGAGGAGCGAATGAGAACAAGAATAGCAAAACAATGCCCGACTAGGAAGTTCCAAGACGCCTGCTCAGCAGCCGACTCGGAACTTGGGGACTACACCCAGTGGGTTCGCTGACGTGCCCCCACGGAAGAAACCAAGATCAAAAAAGCAAAGACAAGAAGACTAACACGAATGGCCGCCCGCGTCGCAAGGAACTCGTCATTATATTTCCTCAGCGCCGCAGCCTGGGCTTGAAGCCGATTCTGGACGTCCTGCGTGGCCACGTTCACCACAGTCGTCCCTCCACCTGGCGTCCACCCCGAGCTGGCGCTGGCCGCCTCCATGTCCTGAGTCGATGAGCTGGAGCCCGCGGCCTTCTGCGGCTCCGATGCAGCCTTCCCCGCGCGCTGGCGCGACGGCGTCTGGACCACCAGATCAGTCCTCGCGGCCAGCTCGCTCCCGGCCGATTGCGCAGACGGCAAGTTAGGCCGGCCGCCTTGGGTCGCCCCAGTCAGCAAGGCCGGTGCTGCCTCCCTCTTCGGGACGATGACGTCGTCCTCCCTCTCCAATCCCGGCTGGTCACCGCCGGCTTCTTCTGGCGGGGGCTCTGGGGCCTCAGGTGCCGCGACGCGCAGAGGGGTGACTAGCAAGGCCCCCTCCGCCATCGCCGCGGCCGCAGCCTCCGCTTGGGCCTTGGCCGTTGCGTCGGCGCGCGCCTTCGCCGCCTCCTCCTCCTGCGCCGCCTTGGCGGCGGCCGCCCTCAACTCCTCCGCCTCCCGCGTGTTTCGCTCCGTCGCCGCCTGAAGCTCGGCACGGGGTCCACGCGGCGAGTGGTGCTCCCGGATCCTCCCGGCGATCCAACGACGGAGGCGGCGGCAACCCGCTCGAGCGACAGTGGAGCCCTGATTTTTTGAGAAAGGACAAGGATTCAGGAACTACCAGAGAAAAGAAGAAAGAATACATGAAGGAGTATACACTTACGCCGACACCGTCTGCGGCTGCTTCACCGCCTTGCGGAAGCGGGCCGCCTTCGCGGCCGCCTCATCCCGCCCGGTCGCCGCTGCCCCGCCCTTGGGCTTCTTCGGCCGACTGCCGAGCAAGCCCGACGCGGCACGACGCTTCTGCCCGCCGCCCCGAGCAGGCGGCTTGGCGGAGGAACCCGCGCCGTGGCCAGACGCCGGCTGGCGGCATGGGACGACTTCCGCCTCATCGTCATCCGGCCAGTCGTCGAAGCTGACTCCAAGCCCGGAGCCGCCCGCCTCGCCGCCGGCTTGGCCGCCACCCGCCTCGGTTTTTTCATCCATGGCGGCCGCCCCCAAGTCGGGGTCCTCAAGGTCGTGCTCCGTCCGGTCGGGGAGGAATCGGCGCTCCGCCTCCGACTCGCCTGCAGGCCGAAGGAGAGGGCTCTGCCGAGACGTGCCGACTAGTCAGAGTCGGCCAAAAGGAACTCGGCGACAAAACTAAGAGAAGAAAGGGAAAAAGAGAACATACCGTTGGCGGCGGATGTGCTCGGGAATATGGCTCCTTGCCAAACTGCCATTCTGTGGAGAGCTTGCAGTTCGCAAGGTAATTCACCATATGGGACACCTCGTCGTGCGGCATGTCCTTGGTGCACATCCGACTCGGATCGAGCTGGCCGCTCATCTGACAGATCAGGTGAGGGCGGCTCTGAAGCGGAAGCACCCGGCGCGTGACGAAGGCAGCCAGCAAGTCGGGCCCAGTCAGGCCCTCCGACTGGATCATCACTCGTAGTCGGGCGACGGCCGCGGCTCCAGCCGGCGTCAGCGTCACGGCCCGATAGGACCACTGGGGCCGCCTACCCGCCGGCTGGCCGGCTACATAAGCCGGCAAATTGACATAGTCACCTTGCGGGGCGACGTTCTTCACGTAGAAGTATGACTTCTGCCAGAGCTTCACCGACTGGATTAGCGTGATGGCTGGGAAGGGGTTGTCGGCTGCCACCCTCCGCATCGCGATGAAGGCGCCACTCTGAGCCGGCACGCCCTGCATACGCGTGCCCAGCTTGGACTGGAAGAACTCCCCCCAGAGCTCAAGGGTGGGGAGAACGCCAAGATAGCCTTCGCACAAGGTGACAAAGGCGGACATCAGCACCACCGTGTTCGGGGTGAGGTGGTGCGGCTGGAGTTGATAGAATTCAAGAAAGGAACGGAAGAAAGCACTCGCTGGCAAGCCGATGCCGCGCAAGAAATGCGAGCAGAAGACCACCCGCTCGCCTTCCTCCGGCTCCGGCGTGATCTCCTTCTTCAGCGCGAGACGGACCCGTACCTTATCCGCGCCGGGCAGCCGCCGCGTATTGCGGAGGAACTCGACGTGGTCCTCATGGACGTTCGAGCCGTCCCAGTCCCCGCCGTACTGCATGGCGGCGTGAGGCCGGCAAGAATGAGCGCGACGGCGAGACGCTGCTGTGAGGGAAAGCAGGAGGAAGAAGATGGCGGAGAAGAGAGGAGCGTGCAAGCGTCTTCCGCTTCCCCCCTCCTCCTACTTATAGCCTTGTGCGGCGAAGCCGAGGAGGCGAGGCGTGGGGGGGGGACGTGGGATTAACTGCACCCACTCCCCCACGTCCCGCGATTACTGCGCCCTAAAGACGTGCCGAAACCGCCGCAGGAAGACGTGCGGACGGCTTTGGGCCGCAGAGAATCTGCGCCTGGGCCTGGGCGTAGAAGTGGTGGGCCCCCGACCTACGGCGACGTCTTGTCGTGCGTGTGGGCTGGCAGGCTCTTTTCAGCCGAGGGATGCCACGTGGTTCGCAGGCGGCGAGCGGTCGGCCCGCAGCCCGGCGCGCGCGCCAGCAGACTCCCGCCCTCCGACTTTAAAAAAATTCGCCAAGACGGCGCGCCCAACCGAAGCCGGCTCCCAGCTGCCGGCTCGTCAAGATAAGAAGTTGCCCGAGCTTCTCGACCTCCACTCAACCTCGAAGCCCAATCAGCTTCGGGGACTACTGTCGGAGTAAATGGCCACGGGTAGCCTAACCGACTCCCCCTAGCTCTTCGAAAAATTATCAGGTCATTCAAGCCTTCAAGCGTACAAGGCATAGGGCCGCCTTCCCCCGGCCGACTATCCCCATGGCCGACTCCCAGAAGGCGACCCAGTCTCAGAAAACCTCCCCCAAGAAAGATACGAGATAGCCTACTCCCAGAAGCCGGCCATGAAGATAGCCGACTCCCAGAAGCCGGCCATGAAGAAGGCCGACTCCCAGAGGCCGGCCATGAAGAAGGCCGACCCCCAGAAGCCGGCCATGAAGAAGGCCGACCCCCAGAAGCCGGCCATGAAGAAGGCCGACTCCCAGAAGCCGGCCAAGACTACACCCACTAAGACTGTGCCCACATAACGGTGATAGAATGGGGTGTGGCCGCTGTACAGCCCACTACCCCCGAATCCCGGAACAGGCATGGCCACAGGGCGCCGTACGGGCCAGCCATCCCCCGTCTGGCGCGACACTGTAGCCATGTTGGCCCCGACGTCACCCACGACAGATGCCAGAACGGCCCGTGGGCGGCGGGCCCCTTTGCCAGGGAGACATCCGGAGACGGCCCTGCCTCCTCTAGTCGGCCAGGGATGTGGCCGGCTCCCAATAGCCGGCTACCTCCCTCCCTCGAAGCATGCGCCCTATTAAGGAGACAAGACGAGGTAAGGCTACAGTGAGAGCTTGCAAGGCGGCGACACTGTAGCCATGCTTACCTCGACAACGCCCTCGTCATCAGAGGTGAGGCAACAGTAACCAGCCGCCGACAAAGCCCCCATGCGGTGGGGCCGGCGTGCCGGCCAAGAAGCCGGCAGCCGGTGGGACCCACCAGTCGGCGGGCCCCAATGACCGACGGAAAAGCCGGCAAGCATAGACACTGATGGCTGGGACCCGCTCCTAGCCGGATTACCATTGTACAACTGGGGGGGTAGGACTATATAAACCCCCCGGGACACCCATGCAAAGGGTTGGTCTCACAGAATTACACACTCCACATAGAGAGAAAAGGAGAGCTAGCCTTGCCCTTCTTCTCCCTCGAACCCGACAGCTCAAGGAGCACTTGTAGCTACTTGTTTTGATCTAGTGATCATGCGGAGACCCCGCAGAGCAGGACTAGGGGTGTTATCTCCACGGAGAGCCCCGAACCTGGGTAAGATTCGCCGGCGTGCATGTCTTCGCCTCATCCCGTTTCCAGGCACCGGCGACGTCTTACTGGCTCCCACAATGATAAGCCACCCGTTGGCATATGTCGCACCTACCACCCGACAAAACTATTTTACTAGCCATAGATAAATAAGCAAACAACACACAAAAAACAGAATCTGTCAGAAACATAACAGTCTGTAGTAATCTGTAACTAACGCAAACTTCTGGAACTCCAAAAATTCATCAAAAATAGGACGACCTAGACAATTTGTTTATTGATCAGCAGCAATTGGAATCACTATTTTATCACGTTCTGGTGATTTTTAACAATTATTTTCGTGAACAGAAAGTTTCTGGAATTTACAGCAAGATCAAATATCTATCATCCAAGAAGATCCTATAGGTTTAACTTGGCACAAACACTAATTAAAACATAAAAACAAGTATAACCGGAGGCTAGATCAAATATTTATTCCTAAACAGAAGCAAAAACAAAAAAACTAAAAATAAAATTGGGTTGCCTCCCAACAAGCGCTATCGTTTAACGCCCCTAGCTAGGCATAATAGCAAGGATAGATCTAGGTATTGCCATCTTTGGTTTTAGGGAAGAAAAGGGCAAACTTGTTATCTATGGAATTAATCTTTCTATTTTGATAAAGCACGTGACTATTAACGGTAGAAGAAAGATTAAGCACGTTGCGGAAATTTGCATCTAAGCTAGCTTTTATCTCTTTGATTGATTCATTTTGATAAGAGAGCAAAAGAGATGTGGATTCCACTTTTTCATTCATGGGGTGTCCAAATATAGTTTTCATCTTTTCATAGGTATCTATGGGTTCCCCTTCGAGAAAACCATCTTAAAAAATAGAATCTAAAACTTGTTTGAACGAAACGGGCAACCCAACATAAAAGCTTTTTAGGTAAACCTCAATTTGATATTGGGGTACATAGCTAGCCCGGATCTTTAACAGCCTATCCCAAGCATCTTTCAAAGATTCGTCGAGTAAATAATGAAAAATTCCAGAATCATCTTCATCAAAATTGTTTAAATTCTCATTGACAACTCCGGCAAGTTTTTCCATAGTATCTTTATTTATGAATTTAGATAGAACAGCAGGATTGTCTAAAGCGCTAAAACTCGGGAGAGAAACCCCACCCCTTTTTGATTCCGACATGGCGAAAGGAAGACGAGCGGAAAAGAGAGGGCGAATAAAACGGCTAAGGTGAAGTGGGGGAGAGGAAAACGAGAGGCAAATGGCAAATAATGTAATGTGGGAGATAAGGGTTTGTGATGGGTACTTGGTATGTTGACTTTTGCGTAGACTCCCCGGCAACGGCGCCAGAAATCCTTCTTGCTACCTCTTGAGCACTGCGTTGGTTTTCCCTTGAAGAGGAAAGGGTGATGCAGCAAAGTAGCGTACGTATTTCCCTCAGTTTTTGAGAACCAAGGAATCAATCCAGTAGGAGGCCACGCACGAGTCCCTTGCACCTACACAAACAAATAAATCCTCGCAACCAACGCGATAAGGGGTTGTCAATCCCTACACAATCACTTACGAGAGTGAGATTTGATAGATATGATAAGATAATATTTTTGGTAGTTTTATGATAAAGATGCAAAGTAATGAAAGTAAAATAAAAACGGCGCCAGAAATAGCTTGTTGTCGGGAGATTAATATGATGGAAAATAGACCCGGGGGCCATAGGTTTCACTAGTGGCTTCTCTCAAGAGCATAAGTATTACAGTGGGTGAACAAATTACTGTTGAGCAATTGACAGAATTGAGCATAGTTATGAGAATATCTAGGTATGATCATGTATATAGGCATCACGTCCAAGACAAGTAGACCGACTCCTGCCTGCATCTACTACTATTACACCACACATCGACCGCTATCCAGCATGCATCTAGAGTCTTAAGTTCATAAGAACAGAGTAACGCTTTAAGCAAGATGATATGATGTAGAGGGATAAACTCATGCAATATGATATAAACCCCATCTTGTTATCCTCGATGCCAACAATACAATACATGCCTTGCTGCCCCTACTGTCACTGGGAAAGGACACCGCAAGATTTAACCCAAAGCTAAGCACTTCTCCCATTGCAAGAAGATCAATCTAGTAGGCCAAACCAAACTGATAATTCAAAGAGACTTGCAAAGATAACCAATCATACATAAAAGAATTCAGAGAAGATTCAAATATTGTTCATAGATAAACTTGATCATAAACCCACAATTCATCTGTCTCAACAAACACACCACAAAAGAAGATTACATCGAATAGATCTCCACGAGAGAGGGGGAGAACATTGTATTGAGATCCAAAAAGAGAGAAGAAGCCATCTAGCTAATAACTATGGACCCGAAGGTCTGAGGTAAACTACTCACACATCATCGGAGAGGCTATGGTGTTGATGTAGAAGCCCTCCATGATCGTTGCCCCCTCCGGCGGAGCTCCGGAACAGGCCCCAAGATGGGATCTCACGGGTACAGAAGGTTACGGCAGTGTTTTTGGCTCCGTTTCTGGTAGTTTGGGGGTACATAGGTATATATAGGAGGAAGGAGTACGTCGGTGGAGCAACAGGGGGCCCACGAGGGTGGAGGGCGCGCCTGGGGGGTAGGCGCACCCCCCTACCTCGTGCCTTCCTGGTTGATGTCTTGACGTAGAGTCCAAGTCCTCTGGATCACGTTCGTTCTGAAAATCACGTTCCCGAAGGTTTCATTCCGTTTGGACTCCGTTTGATATTCTTTTTCTGCAAAACTTTGAAATAGGCAAAAAACAGCAATTCTGGGCTGGGCCTCCGGTTAATAGGTTAGTCCCAAAAATAATATAAAAGTGTATAATAAAGCCCAACAATGTCCAAAACAGAATATAATATAGCATGGAACAATCAAAAATTATAGATACGTTGGAGACGTATCAAAGTGGCACTTCTCCCAATTCAAGACAAGATGAGTTTCTTCACATCTCTGCAAAACTCGATCAAGGTTGCTTAAGCAATATAATCATCGAAAGAAGTTCCGTAAATGGAGAAATCATCCATGAAAACCTCAACAATCTGTTCACCAAAATCAGAGAATATAGCAGTCATACATCTTTGAAAGGTAGCAGGTGCATTGCATAAACCAAAAGGCATATGTCTATAAGCAAAGGTATCGAAAGGACAAGTGAAAGTGGTCTTCTTATGATCATCTTTTGGCACAGGTATTTGAGAGAAACCAGAATAACCATCTAGAAAGCAAAAATGTGTGTGTTTGGATAGTCTTTCTAGCATTTGATCAATAAAAGGAAAAGGGTAACGATCTTTTCTAGTAGCTTTATTCAATTTGCAAAAATCTATTACCATTCTATAACCTATAATAATTCTTTGTTGAATCAATTCATTCTTATCATTAGGAACACAAGCAATACCTCCCTTCTTAGGGACACACTGAACAGGACTTACCCATTTACTATCAGCAATAGGATAAATTATCCCTGCCTCCAGAAGCTTTTAGTATTTCATTTCTTACCACTTCTTTCATCTTAGGATTCAACCTTCTTTGGTGATCAACAACTAGTTTAGCATCAGGCTCCAATTTAATTTTGTGCATAGATTGGGATTGATTCCCTTAAGATCATCAAGAGTATATCCAATAGCGGCATGGTGCTTCTTCAGAGTTTTCAATAATTTCTTCTCTTCAGGCTCTAAAAGGTTAGCACTAATAATAACAGGATATATCTTCTTTTCATCGAGATAAGCATATTTCAGAGTATCAGGTAATTGTTTAAGCTAAAACACGGGATCACCCTTGGTTGGAGAAGGATTTCAACAAGCAGACTGTGTTGCAAAATAGGCCCCTGATTAAAGAATATTTCACCTATTTCCCTTATTTCATTCATAAACATATCATCTTCATGGTCTAGCAAATATTTTTCTAAAGGATCAGTAGGGGCACGACAATAGAAGCAAGACCAACAATTTCATCCTTGCTAGGCAATTCTTTATCATGGGGTTGTCTACGAAATTTAGGGAAATTAAAATCATTAGACATATCCCCCAAACCAACAGTAACAATATCTTTCTCGCAGTCTATCTTAGCATTAACAGTATTCAAGAAAGGTCTACCAAATATAATGGGACAAAAATTATCTTGTGGGGAACCTAGAACAAGTAAAACAGTAGCATATTTAATTTTCCCACACAATACTTCAACATCTCTAACAATCCCAATTGCTGATATAGTATCTCTATTGGCAAGCTTAATAGTAACATCAATATCCTCTATCTCAGCAAGTGAAATATCATTCATAATTTCTTCATACAAGGTATAAGGAATTACACTCACACTAGCACCCACATCACATAAGCCATGATAACATTGATCTCCTATTTTAACGGAAACAACAGGCATGCAACCAACATGTCTATGTTTTTATTAATATCAGGTTTAGCAATCCTAGCAGCTTCATCACAGAAATCAATAACATGCCCATCAATATTATCGACCAAGAGACCTTTAACCATAGCAATACTAGGTTCAACTTTAGTTTGCTCAGGGTGTGTAGGTGTTCTAGTATAACTCTTACGAACCACAGTTGAAGCTTTAGCATGATCCTTTATTCTAACAGGAAAAGGTGGTTTCTCAATATAAGCAGTAGGAACAATAGGATCAACATTATAAGTAATAGTTTCTTCTTCAACTTTAATAGGTTCTACTACTTTAACTTCAATGGGAGGATGATATTTAAACCACTTATCCTTAGGGAGATCAACATGAGTAGCAAAGAATTCACATAAAGAAGCTACTATCTCAGAGTCAAGTCCATAATTCGTGCTAAAATCACGAAAAGCATCGGTATTAAAAAGACTTAACACAATCAAACTTAAGGTTTATACCAGACTCCTTACCTTCATCGATTTCCCAATTTTCGGAGTTGCGTTGAATTCTTTCCAATAAATGCCATTTGAATTCAATATCTTTCTTAGTAAAAGAACCAGTACAAGAAGTATCGAGCATGGATCGATCATTATGAGAAAGCTGAGCATAAAAATTATGAATAATAATTTCTCCTGAGAGCTCATGATTGGGGCATGAATATAACATTAACTTAAGCCTCCCCCAAGCTTGAGCGAAACTTTCAACTTCACGAGGTGTCGGTGGGAAACGACACCTATGGGATCACAAGAATCCCTACTACGGTTGCCAGGGTGCGGGGTTGTGAGAAGAGTAGGATTAACAGTCAGCACAAGGATCGTTTACCCAGGTTCGGGCCGCGCGGATGCGTAAAACCCTAGTCCTGCTTTGGTGGATGTATTGAGTGTTCATGATCTCTCCAAATAGCTATGGTGGCTGTGTAATTCCAAAGAGCCGAATCCTCCTCCAGTACGCCATGGGCCTCCTTTTATAGTCGAAAGGGGCTGCCACAGTGGCACACAAGAGGTGGAAAGGCCTACAGTACTATGAGCTTATCGCCCATATTACAGGACAAGACGCATTTAATGCGTCGCTTAGGTGTCCCCTAGCTTTATCGGGGACGGGAGCGAGGCCCGTCCCGTCCGTCGCCACTCCTCTTTGCTTCGACACGCGCCCTGGCC
This sequence comes from Aegilops tauschii subsp. strangulata, assembly GCF_002575655.3. Classification (NCBI taxonomy): domain Eukaryota; kingdom Viridiplantae; phylum Streptophyta; class Magnoliopsida; order Poales; family Poaceae; genus Aegilops; species Aegilops tauschii. Next base: position 95,505,272 of record NC_053038.3, read on the forward strand.
AGCGATGCATGCGGCGCCATGTAGGTAGGCAGGCAGCTGGGGTGGCGCGGTGGTAGGGTCTTCACGAAGATCTGCATGCCGCCATGCAGGTGCTTGCTGATCTGGCCTGGAAGCTGCATGTTGCCACGCAAGTGCCTGCCCAGTTGGTCGGGCTGGCAGTTGCATGCTAATGGTGGTGGAAATTGGCTGGTGCGGGCCTCGCAGTGGCCCCGCTGATGTCCTCGGCAAGGGCCTTGCCGGGGGCCCGGCAAGGGTCTTGCCGGGGGTCTCGTGGCTTTCCTCGGCAAGGATCCCGCCGAGGGTCGCCGTCTTCTGGTCCTCATCTGATCTCATATATCTATGGTCTTGACAAAGATCTGCATGCCACCATAGAGGTGCCTCCCGAGCCCTGGTCTAATCATAGTTGGTTGGGTTGGAACCTGTGGGCTCAAGGGCGGCTCGCTCTGTTGGTGTTTGCGCAAGTTGCCCCGGCAAGGTCCTTGCCGGGGCCGCGGAGGCCGCCCCAGCAAGGGCCTTGCCGGGGGTCTCCACCTCGCCCCTTTGCTGTCTTGTGTTTCTGGCCTTGGCGTTGCCTCTGACCACCTTGTTCCTCTGGCTTCTCTCCGGCTTCCCTCCCCTGCTCTGCTTAGTGTGGCCGTGGGCGCGGCTCCGACTGTCCGTGCACAAGTAAAGGGGTCAAAAGGAGCGCCCCTACTTTTGTACACCGACAGGAGCCCCCGGGGCTGTAGCGACCCGACCTCAGACGGTCAAGTCTCTGTGCTTAAGTGTCATCCCTGGATCGGTATGCCGACACACACAGTACTCGAGGATTTATAACAGAGGTAAATCACATGTATAAAGTAACGTAAAATACAATTACCTCAATCCAAATAGCGGAAGTAACAACAAGGTTGTGGATTCCCATCAACACCAATGGCAAAGTTGAGTGTAGAAATCGTAACCCTAACGTATCACTTACTCGTCGTAAGATTCCTGCAACATGAGACGTTGCAGCCACAAAGGGTCAGTACATTGAATGTACTGGCAAATTCACACCATAGAGCAGTGATGAATAATAACTATCACTACATGCATATATGGCTGGTGGAGGCTCTATGGTTATAATGTTTTTGCGAAAAGCCAAATTTTCCCTACTGCAAAGGAATATATTTTATTTAACTACAAAGTTGATTGATAAAAATTGAGAAGGTTCCTCCAACTCAATCCCAAAATAATAATCATTAACCCAATCAAATTAATTAAATAAAGTGTTGAGATCAACATTGATAATTCAAGAACCAGAGACTCAAGATGTCCATAACCGGGGACACGGCTAATCATGATTAGTTTGTACACTCTGCAGAGGTTTGCGCACTTTTCCCCACAAGACTCGATCTCCTTCGTTGGATTTCTCGCACTACATGGTGTTTGAGAAACGGATGACCGAGACACAGTCTTTCAGAAGCATTAACTCTCTACTACGGGCAGACCGGTACACCTACAATCCCCCTACATCTGCTAGTCCACCTCTTCAAGAGCTCACGCAACTTACTCAACTATGCCAGAGCCCATAATGGCTTGTGGCTGCACATGGAAGTTTCTAGCATGAATAATCTTATGATCCCTTTGAGCCTGGGTGGCGGACCGTAGGATGATCACACGGTATATCCCCGGGGTCTCCAAGGACAACACTAGTATATCCCCAGGTGTCCGGGCAAGTCCACTGGTATATCCCCAGGGTGCCCCTAGCAATCCACCCAGATGTGTATTAAAGTTGCCACCTTAAGTTGAATCATTAAGTAAACAATCTCACCTCTGTCATGGAATACACTCAAACCCAATCCACGTATACGAGCATAACATAACAGTATAAGCATAACGTAGTAGTAACTCCCAAGGTTTGAAGGCAGGACAATAGGTTCTACCTCATCAACTACTTCCCAATACCCACATGTTATCAAGTCCTAGCCATGCAATGTTTGAGGATTAAAACTAATGCATAAAAACTGGGTAATAAGGGGATATGATCAAAGTGTGAAATTGCCTCGTACGGTTGATGAAGATGATTCGCACTCATAACTCCTAATAGTTCTACTCGTCACACTCCGGTCAATCTATCATAAGCAAGCACTAGTAACCACACATAAGCAATCATGCGAAAGAATCAAAGAAAAGATTTTAGGAAAACTTCAAAAACAAGCAAATAACTCTTGCAACAGAAAACAATTTCTAACAGTACCAAAATTGGGTGAATTTGGCCTTATCAGAAAGTTTAGGTCAAGAGCTTCGATTTGCAAAAAGAATCAACTCAAACGGAGTTATAAAACTCTAGTTACGATCAAACGAAGTTTGAATGCAAAACTGTTTGAATCTAAATTTTAAAACTTTCAAAAACATGTTCAAGTTGATTAACTGGATAGAGGGGATCATAACGAAGAAGTGGGCGTTGGTTTTGTTGAATTTGGACAAACGAGTAGAAAGTATCGAAGGTTTGAAGTTCAGGGGCTAAACTGTAAATAAAACAACTACAACTAGGTCCCTGGCAGAAAAATAAAAATAAAAAGACAAACCCTAATGGACGAACGTTCGCCACAATACCTAATCTAATGAATATGTTCGCTGTAAAGATCAAACTAGTGAACGCTCACAAAAGGACGTTTTGAAAAAAAAAACAAAGACGCGATCTGGATCGTTGGATCCAGATCCAACGGACGGGAGGCGGCGGTTACCGCGGCGATCGCCGGAGTCGGGGAGGACGACGGCGGCGGCTTCGGTCTCGGACGGGGCGGCGGCTCCGGTGGCCAACGGCATCGGGCAGAGGCACGGGGTGAAACGGCTCGGCGAGGCGGATCTGAAGGTGGTGGCGGCGCTCGACTTCAGCGTAGGAACGGCGCGGGAGCGGCGAGCGGATCTCACCGGCGGCGGCGGGTTCCGGCGAGTGCGGCGGCGGCTGCGGCGCGATGCGAGGAGGAGGAGAGAGAGGGACCGGGGGATCCGGGGCGGCGCCTCGGTATTTAAAGGCGGAGGGAAGGCAGTGGCTTGGGCGAGGGGCACTACGCGGACGCGGAGTCCGGCCGGACTCCGGCGGCGGCGCTCTCGTGCGGGAGACGAACTCCTACAGGAGCTCGGGGACGGTGGGGCACTGGGCCGTGGCCTAGCCTGGGAGCTGGGCCGGCCCAGTCGGCGGGAGAAAAGAAGTTTTTTTAAATAAACATTTTTTCCAAACAAACAAAATTAATAAAAATAAAAATAAATAAAAAATATTATATAGGCATATAATATATCAAAATTTCCAGAAAAACATTTTCTTCAACGTGGACATTTTTGTCAAGTCAAATAAAATCGAGAAAAATTCAAATAATTCAAAGAGTGCTACTGCCCTACTAAAATCCAATAAAAATCATTTTAAAAAATACAAAAATGATTTCAAATTTATTTATCTCCAATTTTCTGATGTAGGGAATCATTTTACCCTATTTCCATATATTTTTATTTTGGAGAAAAATAATTTGAATAAAACCCAAATAACTCCGAATTGAAAATAATTTCAAAAGGACTTTGAATTTGATCCTTTTAAACTTCCAACTCATATTTCATATGTTTTGAAGAAGTCATTTTATCTTCTCTCATGAAAATCATTGAGTTGCTTAAAGTTTTGAATTTGAAATATTTTCAAATGAAATTCAAATGTTTTCAAAACCCTTTTCATTTAAATAAATGGAAGGAGTCATGTCATCTTCTCTCCAGGGTTTTGTGGTGAAAAGAATTTGAATTCATGGAGATCATAAATGCAAAATGAAAGTTTGGGAAAGTCCTTTTATTCCCTCTCATTTAACTTTCAAAAGTTTCAAATTTCACTCAGTTTCACACAAGCAACCACAACACAATCAAATCTATCTATTTATTATAACATTCCAAAATTTAGAATTTTGGGGGGCATGCGTGGCACGCATGCGTCACATCGCAGTTAATGGGAAAGGAGGCGGCCCGCGCCTTCCCCGTAAAAAGGAATAACCGCGGGCGTGCTGCTCACTTTACCCCCCTCCCTGTGTCTTCTCCAATCTCAGAGCTGCCACCCCCTTTCTTCCTCCTTCTCGAGCTCTTGCCTTTGCTTGCCGTCGTTGCGCCTTCGCCATCCTCCGCCCCCTGCTTCTCGCAGCCGCCATGGCTCCCAAATCCACCAGGGGCAAGGGAATGGCCAAAGATGCCGGGGTGACGGAGCCGCCGGAGAGTGAGCAAGTGGTGCGACGAACGCAACTCACCTACTTCCCCTCGATGGTCGATGCGATCGAACTGCGGGATTACTTCAAGCCCCTGTGGGGGGTGAAGACGGGGGGAGAGACGACGGGGCATCCAGCCACGCGCGTCATCCCCACCAACTGCGCCGAGGACGCCCCAAATCAGTACCCTTTCTTTGTCGACTACTTCTCCTGCGGGCTCTGTCCCCCCTTCTCCGATTTCTTCAATGATGTCATGCACACCTACGGCTTCCATCTTTTGGATTTTACTCCGAATGTCGTGGCGTGCATGGCTCTTTTCGCGCACCTCTCCGAGGGCTTCGCCGGGGTGCATCCCAACACGGCGCTCTTCCGCCACTACTTCTTCCCTCGGATCCAACCGGGGGCGCCATTTCCGGGTGCGTCGCCTGGATCCCAAGGGCCAAGGGGGCGTACCCGGAGGGCGCCATGAAGGAGAGGTGGGAAGAATGGCGGGGCCGGTGGTGCTAGATTGAAGAGAAGGACCCGCCGGACTTTTGCCGGGTCCGCGACGCACCGTCGGTTCGCCGAGGCGACTGGAGCGACGTTGATGCTGACGACGCGAAGCTCACGGTCCCCACCACCAGGATCCTTTGCCTTACCGAGGCCGGGCTCACCCTTGAGATGATCGGGGCGGATTTCATCCGCCGCCGAATCGCTCCTCTGCACAACAAGGGGAGGCCGGCCTGGCTTTTCACGAACGCTGCCGACATCATGAGGCTCCGCCCCGGCCTCGACCACAACCTTACGGTGATGAGGCATGCCCATCTCTGCCAACGGCTCTTCCAGCTGGACGTGAACCGCGATGGCGAGGTCGAGCGGTCCGGCAAGGCCGCGAGGGCCACCGTGAAGGCCGGCAAGGTCACCAATGGGCCCCTGTTTAGGTTGCCGGCGGGAGTGGTCCCGCTGAGCAACAACTCTCGCCGGACCGACATCATCGCCATGATGCCGGACTTCAACGCGCATGGCCTTGACCCGAGCTGGGTCGAGCCAGAGGAACTTCAGGTGCAGGAGTTCTTCAACAACTTGCACGAGGGGTACGTCACCGCCGAGCCGCGGCTCGTCCAGGACACCTCCCAGGTGAAGCTGGACTACATTGCCGCTAGGGCGGCGGAGGCGAAGCTCGCCGAGGAGGCCGGAAGCGCCGGCGGCATGGAGGACAAGGCCGCGGCAGAAGCGGAGAAGAAGGAGCTCACCCAGTGGGCGGAGGCCGCCGGGGAGGCCAGCAGCACCGGCACCGGGGCTCCTCTCATCGAAGACGTGGTCGGTGAGTCGTCGTCGGAGGAGGCCGTGGTCGTCGACCCTCCAGCCACGGGCAGAGGACGGGTTCTACGGCGGGCCACCTCCGGCGAGCCGGTCCGGCCCGGCAGGGCCGCGCAGCCGCGGCAGGCCCAGGAGATCTCCGCACGCCAGACGAGGGCCGCAGCGGCGAAGAAAGTGGTGAAGGCCGCGGTGGCGAAGGAGAAGGCATCCACTTCTTCCTGGGGAAAGCGCATTCGGACACCACCTCCTTCCCCTCCTCTGGCAGACGTTGACGCGGGGGTCACCTTTGACTTCAGATCCCTCAGCCCGAGGAGGAAGAGGAAGGCAGCAGAGGAGGAGGAGGAGGAGGAGTAACCTTTTTATTCCCCTTTTTTGTCATCTCCGTTTCCTCAAACAGTGCCGCCCATCTTGAATTATTCTCCTTTTGCAGGGACGTGGATACGCTGGCCCAGAGGTCAAGAGGGCCAGGATCTCGACGAGCGGCCAGCCCCCGGTAGGCGCCTCCGGCACACCACTGGTGGTGTTGAGCAGCCCGGACAACAGCCCCCGGTACAGCCCCCAGCATAAGTTCACCACTCACCCCTCGTCGACGTGTGTCAGGGGTATGATACTTTGGCGCTGACATTGCCGTGGGTGCAGGAGGGGAGCAGCAGCGGGAGGAGCCATAGAGGACTACTCTCAATACACCGCCCCCATCGACTACGCTGCCCCGAGGGGCGTCCCCGGCAAGGGCGCCAAGCACCGAGCCCATGCACACGGAGGAGGAGGAGGAGGAGAACTTGGGCGCCGGAGGCTTCGCCTCGGCGCCAAATGTTGGCGGGGAGGGAACTTCTGCCTCTCAGCCCGGCACGGGTAGGTTACTCGCCTTTCGCCTCCATTCCCTTTTCCTTTTGTTTTCTTTTTCTGAATCCTGGTCTTGGCCTCGCCTCATCCTCTCTTCGGTGTTCAGAGCCCCCCTCGGCAGACGCATAGGACATCGACACCATCATCGAAGATGTCGCCAAGGCCGCCGAGGTGGAGGCCGAGGAGATCGCCGCCAAGGAGGCTGCCAAGGGCGCTGCCGATGACGCCGCCAAGGAGACTGCCGGGGAGCCCGGCAAGGGGCCTGCCGGGGAGGCCGGCAAGTCCACTGCCGAGGAAGAGGTGGTTGATGACCAGCCTTCCTCCTCCGCTGCCTCTGGCTCTGGTAGGTACCTGAAGGTGAGTGACGACCTCTTCGTCCACCTTCCAGGCGCGTCGAGCACCAGGGCTCTCGTCGAGGGGGAGGTGTTCGACGACGAGGTGCTTGCGGCCGCCGGGCTCGAGGTCGTTGACGAGCCGAGCGCTGGTGGCGACGGCTCCAAGGAAGAACGGCTCCTCCACGCCATGGGCGCCAGCTTCCGGAAACTCCATGCGCTCCACCGCGCCCGCCTGGACAAGGCTAAGTCCAGGATGGCGGTGGCGGAGAAGGCGGAGGCGGACCTCCAGAAGCGTGTCGTCGAGACGCAGGACTGGTTCCGCCAGGCTGGCGAGGAGCTGAATGCCGCCCAGGGCGAGCTGGCCAAGCATGATGTGGAGCTCACCATGAAGCAGGCCGACATTGAAAAGGCCCAGGAGACGGCGGAGAGCTTGGCTGCCGCGGCCGAGGCCGCTCGAGCCCAGCACCAGGCCGCGCTGGAATCCCAGGAGGAGGACCTTGCCGCGCGTGAGGAGAAGCTTGCCGCCACGCTCTGCGGCAAGGATGAAGAGGTGGAGAAGCTCGTCGTGCAGCGGACCCGCGAGCTGGAGCAGAGGCACAAGGAGGCACTCGATGCCCAGGCTCGGGTTCACGTCGACAGAGTGAAGGAGCTGGAGGTGGAGCGGGACGGGATAAGGGACCAGGCCTTGAAGCTGTCCAAGGAGAAGGACACGCTCAATAGCGCCCTGACGGAGGCGCAGGGCGCAGCCGTCAGCAGGGCCGGGGTGCTCTCCGAAGCCAACAACTCCATCAAAGACCTTAGGCTGAAGCTGGAGGGTCTCGAGAAAATGCTGTGGGAGGCCAAGGCCCGGGAGGGGACCCTGACCAAGAACCTGGAGACCGAGAAGCAGTTGCGGAAGAACAAGGCCCTCAACTTCAAGGAGCACATGGAGGGCGAGAACCGCTAGCTCAATCGCCTCGCCGCTGTTGCCGACCAGGCCTCCGTGCGGCTGGCCACCATGGGGATGCCGGACGTGAAGTATGCCTCGGAGCGGAACGTGAGCGCCAACTGCAGCCTGACCCTGTTCTTCGAGAGGGTCGTCGGTGCCTTGGAGCGGCTTCACGCCAATCGGGCGGCCTCGCTGGCCGACGAGGCCCAGAGGCTTTGCCAGGGCGGCATGACCAAGGTTCTCACCAAGATGGCGTACTGGAACCCCAACCTCGACTTCCACGCCACGCTGGACAGCTTGCCGACGGGTGTGGACCTCGCGGCACTCAAGGAGCGTATCAAGCCCATCATCAGCCGTATCGGTGGAATCAAGAGGATAGAGGGCCAGTGCCGAGATTAGGCACCCCGTCTCCTACTGTCGCCGCAGGTTCATGACCAAGACAATGTTTATCTTTAGTTAGAACCGCAGCAAGAATTGATGTAATACGACTCTGCAATGCTTTGATATGACGCATGTTATTTTCCTGTTCAACCTCTCTTTGTATGTCCACCCTACGTTTAACGGGTAGGCTTGCCGGCGCGTAAACCCAGGGCGGCGTCTTGAGGAAGGATCCCCAATGGCCTGCCGGGTGTGCTTCCGCCAGGCGAACCACCTTGCCGCCCCCAACGCGGCCGCTCGAACTGTCGAGCTTGACTCGAGTCAGAGTCGAGAGCGTTGCTGGTTGCGGAAGGCTACCCTGCCATTCTCGACGCGGCCGTCTGAGCTGTTGAGCGGACTCGAAACAGAACAAAGGCATTGCCAATTGCGGGAGGGCCCCTTTGCGTGCAGGTTTTCCATACAAAGAACAAGATCTCTGAGGGGAATAACCTTATATTAAAAAGGAAGTATTTAAAGTTTGGCATGACTTAGCTTTCTTGTTGCCGCGCTGGCGTCCTTCGCCCTTGCAGGCGGCGCAGCCTTCTCCTGGTCGTCTTCTTCTTTAGAGGCCATGGCGATGAAGAACTGCTAGGCTAACTACTAGACCAGATTCTCACAATTGCGCCCCTACCTGGCGCGCCAAAGATGTCGGTGGGAAACGACACCTATGGGATCACAAGAATTCCTACTACGGTTGCTGGGGCGCGGGGTTGTGAGAAGAGCAGGATTAATAGTCAGCACAAGGATCGTTTACCTAGGTTCGGGCCGCGAGGATGCGCAAAACCCTAGTCCTGCTTTGGTGGATGTATTGAGTGTTCTTGAGCTCTCCAACTAGCTATGGTGGCCGTGTAGTTCCAAAGAGTCGAATCCTCCTCCAGTACGCCATGGGCCTCCTTTTATAGTCGAAAGGGGATGCCACAGTGGCACACAGGAGGTGGAAAGGCCTACAGTACTATGAGCTTCTCGCTCGTATTACAGGACAAGACGCATTTAATGCATCACTTAGGTGTCCCCTAGCTTTATCGGGGACGGGAGCGAGGCTCGTCCCGTCCATCACCGCTCCTCTTCGCTTCGACACGCGCCCTGGCCAGCGATGCATGCGGCGCCATGTAGGCAGGCAGGCAGCTGAGGTAGCACGGTGGTAGGGTCTTCACGAAGATCTGCATGCCGCCATGCAGGCGCTTGCTAATCTGGCCTGGAAGCTGCATGTTGCCACGCAAGTGCCTGCCCAGTTGGTCGGGCTGGCAGCTGCATGCTAATGGCGGTGGAAACTTGGCTGGTGCGGGCCTGGCAGTGGCCCCGCTGATGTCCTCGGCAAGGGCCTTGCCGGGGGCCCGGCAAGGGTCTTGCCATGGCGCGCAGTCGTCCCCGGTAAGGGTCTTGCCGGGGGTCTCGTGGCTTTCCTCGGCAAGGATCCCGCCGAGAGTCGTCGTCTTCTGGTCCTCATATGATCTCATATATCTATGGTCTTGAGAAAGATCTGCATGCCACCACAGAGGTGCCTCCCGAGCCCTGGTCCAATCGTAGTTGGTTGGGTTGGAACCTGTGGGCTCAAGGGCGGCTCGCTCTGTTGGTGTTTGGGCAAGTTGCCCCGGCAAGGTCCTTGCCGGGGCCGCGGAGGCCGCCCCGGCAAGGGCCTTGCCGGGGTTCTCCACCTCGCCCCTTTGCCGTCTTGTGTTTCTGGCCTTGGCGTTGCCTCTGACCACCTTGTTCCTCTGGCTTCTCTCCGGCTTCCCTCCCCTGCTCTGCTTAGTGTGGCCGTGGGCGCGACTCCGACTGTCCGTGCACAAGTAAAGGGGTCAAAAGGAGCGCCCCTAATTTTGTACACCGACACGAGGCCAAAAATTATATATATAATTCCGATCACGATGAACCAGATGCATAGGATAAAACTTCTGATGAAATTCCAATTTCAATCGGTTGTAGTTCCATGATCCAACATCATCACATAGCATATACCATGCCAATTCCTTTCCCTTCAAAGATAAAGGGAAGACCTTATTCTTGACAACATTCTCGAGCATACCTGCAAGCTTAAATAATCCACATAGATTAGGTGCATATCAGGATGTAATGTTCCATCCTGCATAAGGATTAGCTAGCAGTTTCTCTATCATACCCGAAGGAATTTCATAATAAATATTTTCAGTAGGTGCAGTAGGTTGAGGAGCAACTCATTGCTCTTCCGGTCGAGGTGAAGATACCCCGAACAAGCCCCTCAAAGGATTACTTTCCAAAGTAACAAGTGATAGTAAATTTCAGCACACTATATAAATGTTTCCTTACCAAATTCCACTTACCAAAGGCGCTTCACTCTCCGGAAATGGCGCCATAAAAGAGTCTTGATGACCCACAAGTATAGGGGATCTATCGTAGTCCTTTAGATAAGTAAGAGTGTCGAACCCAACAAGGAGAAGAAGGAAATGACAAGCAGTTTTTAGCAAGGTATTCTCTGCAAACACTGAAATTATCGGTAACAGATGGTTGTGTGATAAGATAATCTGTAATGGGTAACAAGTAAGAAAAGTAAACAAGGTGAAGCAAGGTGGCCCAATCCTTTTTGTAGCAAAGGACAAGCCTGGAAGAACTCTTATATAATGCAAAGCACTCCCGAGAACACATGGGAATTCTTGTCAAGTTAGTTTTCATCATGCTCATATGATTCGCGTTCGTTACTTTGATAATTTGATATGTGGGTGGACCGGTGCTTGGGTGCTTCCCTTCCTTGGACAAGCCTCCCACTTATGATTAACCCCTCTCGCAAGCATCCGCAACTACGAAAGAAGAATTAACATAAATCTAACCATAGCATGAAACATATGGATCCAAATCAGCCCCTTACGAAGCAACTCATAAACTAGGGTTTAAGCTTCTGTCACTCTAGCAACCCATCATCTACTTATTACTTCCCAATGCCTTCCCCTAGGCCCAAACAACGGTGAGGTGTCATGTACTCGACGTTCACATAACACCACTAGAGGAAAGACAACATACATCTCATCAAAATATCGAACGAATACCAAATTCACATGACTACTTGTAGCAAGACTTCTCCCATGTCCTCAGGAACAAACGTAACTACTCACAAATCATATTCATGTTCATAATCAGAGGTATATTAATATGAATAAAGGATCTGAACATATGATCTTCCACCGAATTAACCAACTAGCATCAACTACAAGGAGTAATCAACACTACTAGCAACCCACAGGTACCAATCTGAGGTTTTGAGACAAAGATCGGATACAAGAGATGAACTAGGGTTTGAGAGGAGATGGTGCTGGTGAAGATGTTGATGGATATTAACCCCCTCTCGGTGAGAGGATCGGTGGTGATGACGATGGCGATGATTTCCCCCTCCCAGAGGGATGTTTCCCTGTAGAACAGCTCGGCCTGAGCCCTAGATTGGTTCTGCCCAAGTTCCACCTCGAGACGGCGACGCTTCGTCCCGAAAGCTTCCTTCTGATTTTTCTCAGGTCAAAACACACCATATAGCAGAAGATGGGCGTCAGGGGACTGCCAGGGGGCCCACAAGGACGGGGGGCGCGCCCAGGGGGGTAGGGTGCGCCCTCCACCCTTGTGGTTGGCTGGGGGCCCCCTCTGGTGCTTTCTTCGCCCAGTATTTTTATATAATCCAAAAATATTCCCCGTGAAGTTTCAGGACCTTTGGAGTTGTGCAAATAGGTCTCTAATATTTGCTCCTTTTCTAGTCCAGAATTCCAGCTGCCGGCATTCTCCCTCTTCATGTAAACCTTATAAGATAAGAGAGAAAAGGCATAAGTATTGCGATATAATGTGTAATAACAGCCCATGATGCAATAAATATCAATATAAAGGCATGATGCAAAATGGATGTATCACACTACATTGCTCTTATGAGTACCTCTTGCCCTGTATGACCATACTTACTTTCATAGCTGGTTGATTATGTAGCATCACTGCACATGTTAGGCTCGTTATCATTCATTTGGTGGACATTATAAGATCCGTATGGAATCTTACATAAATTTAGAATCAACCCAATGCTTTGAAGAGGTTTAGCTCTGCAGTCTTCTTGTAAGGACTGAACGTCGTCTATCACTGTACTTACATTAACAGCTACTCCCTCCGTCCCATAATATAAGAACGTTTTGTACAGTACACCCGTGTTCAAAACACTCTTATATTATGGGAGGAGGGATTGGTTCATTGTGTACCATTCTGCATCTTATCTCCCTCGCCCACCATTTACTAAAAATATCAGATCTATATTTAATCTTACCAAAAAGTTGAATGCACAAACAATGTGAGTGCAGAAGTGTAGCCCATTGCTCTTGTCAGTTCATTTTGTCCTATAACGCTTGTACTTCCAGGGATTGGTAGTTGATTATGTAGCATCAATCTGCATCTTATCTTCATTATCCTCTATCCCTTCCAGTATTATCATATCTGTAATTACTCTCTACAAAATGTAGAGTACAGGCAATGCTTATGAAGAAGATTTTGTACTGAAATTCTTGAGTTATCCTTCCCTTGACATGGAGAAGGGCATTATAAAGCCGGTGTTAACTGTTAATGTAAGTCAGTCCTTCTAAAGCCTTGATCCTCTGCTGCTGTTTCATTTGCTCATACTCCCTATCGTTAACAGCTATTTAGTTTGTTGTTTCTATCAAAATGCATGTTCGCAACAACCGTAAGTTCCAAGTTTTACTTGTAAAACCAAATTCCTTATTCATACCATGCACATTACTCAATACTCCCTATATGTATGCTTGTTTTTGTGGATCTATTATCCAATGTGTGGTGAAGCAGCCAACGTTTTCACCTAGTCATCTCATGTTTTATCTTACTGATGTGGCTGATGATATGAACAACATCCCATGCACATTAACCAGAAATAGATACAATGATTATCTTTGCCTTTCATCTAAGCTTGTTTTGTTGACATGGTAATCCAGTACTGTGGTGAAGCTCCCTGCATTATGAACAATGCCAGATTATGCTATTGATATTTTGAACTTACTCTTTATTTTCTAATTTGAAATTGGATGGAATTGACAGCACAGTTATCATCTTTGTTTATACACGTGCAAAACATGGCATCTCTTTGCTTGTTTAATGGTGATATGCTGGATGGCATGCACAAGTTTGCTGAAGGCTGTGAGACAAACCCAACATATATTGCAGCAAAGAAGGCAAAACATCTTGAAGATAGCGAGACAACCCCAAAGTCTTGTCTTGATGTAGTGTTCAAGTTACTTGAGACTAGCAGTCAGACAAGCTCATAGAATTCGCTGTTCGAATCAGTTCGACTTCTTCAGTCCCAAGTTCTAGCAGAAAGGCATTCTGCAACTCAACTTTGACTTGAAGTCCTACCTCTAAGAAAGTGTAGCGACCCGACCTCAGACGGTCAAGTCTCTGTGCTTAAGTGTCATCCCTGGATCGGTAATGCTGACACACACAGTATTCGAAGGTTTTATAACAGAGTAGCAATCACACACTTATTACATCGAGTGTCTCAAAAGAGAACTTATTACAATAAATATGGCTTAAGGCCATCTAAATAAGATAATAGCGGAAGGCTTGGAAGATAAAGTGAGTCCATCAACTCCAACGGCATAGCTGAGTGCACGACAGCGGCCTAGCGAACCTTACTCTTCGTCTGAAAAGTCTGCAACATGATATGTTGCAGCCCGAAAACGGGTCAGCACATGGAATATGCTGGCAAAATAACACAATAGAGCAATGAACAGAATAAATGCTATCACTACATGCATATATCGCTGGTGGAGGCTCTATGGTTATATTATTTTGTGAAAAGCCAATTTTTCCCTACAACAAAGGAATGTATATTTTATTTAACTATCATGGTAGTTGAAACATCATTGAGAAGGTTCCTCCAACTCAATCCCAATTAAAAGTAATTATCAACCCAACAAAATTAAATTAGAGTGATGAGATCCATATGATAATCCAAGAACCAGATACTCAAGATGTCCATAACCGGGGACACGGCTAACCATGATTAGTTTGTACACTCTGCAGAGGTTTGCACACTTTTCCCCACAAGACTCGATCTCCTCCATTGGATTTCTCGCACTACATGGTGTTTGAGAAACTGATGACCGAGACACAGTCTTTCAGAAGCACTAACTCTTTACTCTTGGTGGACAGTTACACCTACTTTCCCTCTACATCTGCTAGCCCACCACTGAAAGAGGTCATGCAACATAGTCAACTATGCTAGAGCCCATAATAGCTTGTGGCTGCACACGGAAGTTTCTAGCATGAATAATCTTATGATCCCTTTGAGCCTAGGTGGCAGAAGGATGATCACATGGGTACTCCGGGATATCCTAGGACAACACTGGATTCTCCAGATGCCCAAACCAACAATCCACCCAAATGTGTATTAAAGTTGCCACCTTAAGTTGAACCTTTAGTTAACAATCTCACATCTGTCATGGATACACTCAAACCCAATCCACGTCTACGAGCATAGCATAGCAATATAAGCATAACGTAGAAGTAACTCCCAAGGGTTTGATAATAAACAGGGCAATAGTTTCTATCTCATCATCTACTTCCCAATACCCACAAGTTAATCACATCCTAATCATGCAATGTTTGAGGATTGATACTAATGCATAAAAACTGGGTATGAAAAGAGTATGATCAATGTGTTACTTGCCTTGCTGACGATTCGCAAAACCTAGTGACTCGTAGTAGCACGCTTCGCACTACGGGAATTCTATCGCAAACAAACAATTGCATACATAAGCACTCAAGCAAAGATGCATGGGTAAAACTCAAATAAGAAGATCGAATCTGAAAACTCAACTAAAGAGATTGGATTTGCAAAAAGAATGAAATCAAACGGAGCATCGAAACTCAAACTACGAAAGAAACAAGATCCGTTTACTAATCTGGACTAAAGTCAAATTTTACAGTACCAAAATCTTGTTCAAGTTGGTTAAACAGAAAGAGGGCTTCGAGACGAAGATCTAGACACTTGTTTCACCTGATTTGGATAAACGAGCGAAATATTATACTAGAACGAAGATTAGGGCAGAAATCGCGATCGAAAATAATCGCGGAAAACCTGGAAAAAGAAAAACTGACGAACAGGCTAACGAACGAACGTTCGCTGTCTGCGGCTAACGGACGAACAACGTTCGTTAAAACGAACATACGGACGAACGTCCGCTATTTAACCGAACCGAGAAAAACCGAAACAAAACCGGTCTAAAAGATGAGCTAGGGTTTTGAAAAAAAACCGAACGGTTTTCTCGTGAAAACCGGCGGCGGCGGCTTATACCTCCGGCGATGGCGGACGGCGGGGCGGCGAGGCGACGGTCGGCGGCGGCACGGCACGGATCGAGCGCGGGCGGCGGCGGTGCTAGGGTTAGGCGGGGCTGGGGTGGGCTGGGGCGCTCGGGCCTCCCGGCTTATAAAGCCGGCCGGGCTAAGTGTCCAGGTCGGAGACGGCCCGGTAAGTCGGTTACTTTTTTAAATAAATCCTAACACAGAAAAACAATTAAAAGAAATACTAAACGGACTCCAAAAATCCTGAAATAAATTTTCACGGTCCTCTAATAATATTGCGGGCAAAGTGAACATTTATTTGGGCCTCTAATGCAATTATGAAAAACACATATTTTTCCTAATTCAAATAAAATTGCAATAAAATCCAAATAAAAATTCTTATTTGATTTTTAAAAAATTTCATCCAATATTTCATTTATTTTGGAGAAGTCATATTATCTCCTCTCATATATTTTAATATGAAATATTTTCGGAGAGAAAAATAATAAGAATCAAAGTGATCCTTGTTTCGATATTTGATAAAATTCAAATATGAAAAACGTGAAATCCCCAACTCTCTCCATAGGTCCTTGAGTTGCTTAGAATTTCGAGAATCGCAAAACAAAATGCAATAAATTATGATATGCATGAATGACCTATGTATAACATTCCAAATTGAAATTTTGGGATGTTACAGAAAGATTGCGGAGAACACCAATGAGAACCTCATTGCTAAACAGCTACACCTGGAAGCTATGACCGACATGCTAGGCCGGTCTCACGGCCTTGCTTAGCAGCTTGTGCAGCAGTTCCCGTGCAATGCTAACCTTTCTTGAACTGTCTTGGAAGTGGTCTTGGTTCAGTATTATTATGTCACGCTGCAATGGCGCCCAGTTTTTGTAATCTGCTTCTTCGTTGCGCTTTATGATCACTGGTGGCGAACTTCGATGCCCAATGGATGTAATATACCATAAATCCTTTATTGTACAGTGTAGGTTTATTCTAAGTTACTATGCCATAATTTCTTTATTGCATAGAGTAGGTTTGTTCTTAATTCCTACTAGTTACTGCCATCATTCGCTATCTGAAAAAATGGAGAAAATCTGATGTAGTCCACCGGGCCGAAACATTCCCCTCTAGCGGGCGTGCTTTTTAGCGAGCCACAATTGGGCCGACCTGCAACTTTCTTGGGCCTGAAAGGCCATTGGGGCCTTCACACTTTGCGCCAGGCCCACAACTTACACGGGCCTATATTCGGCCCAAAGTTCAGTTGGGCCTTTAGTGGACCAAACGCTTAGTTGGGCCCATGTAGCTTTGGGCCATTAACAGGCTGAATATTCTGCTGGCCTGTTACGGCCCGGAAGAAACCATGGGCCTTTAACAGGCCGAAATGCATGTTGGGCCTCAATTTTCACTAGTCGTCGACATGCCTTCAGCAGGCTGAAATGTAGACTGGGCCTTTTTTGGCCTAGTTATATGACGGACTATTACTAGGACGAAACATATCTCAGGCCTTAGTTGGCCCACTGATATCATGGGCCTTTAAGAGGCCAAAATCTTAGTAGAGGCATCAAAGAGCCGAATTATACGGCAGGCCTTTAACAGGCCCAAAGTCACATTGGGCTGGACTGTTGCCACCTTTATCACGGGCCATTAGAGGGTCGGATGTCGCGTCGGACCATATATGGCCCATGGGCCCATGTCTAGATCGGGCCTCTAACAGGCCGAAATGTCATAATTACATAGGTGGCTACTACACACATGACATTTCCACGCACCAAAGTAAACTATATATTACATGCATGATTAACTAGGATAAACGATCACCTGATCATCATCTACTTCTTGTGACGCTTGCTGCCACTGCTCTCCTGGTGGCTCGATCCAACCTCGTCGATTTTGGGAAGGAGGCACTTCCTCATGTCAACGATCCGCCTGTGCATCTCGTAGCATGTGTACACGCTCTTAGCCGCGAACCAGAGGTGAGGTTCATCCAGTTGCCGCACCCAGGCCCCGTGCCATGATATGGGACGTGTTCAGTTGGCATCCTGCTTCATCTTTTTGTAGTAGGGGTCGATGATGGCCGAGGCGAGTTCAACAAGGGAGTCCTTCTTCGTGCTGCCCCAGACCTGGTAGTGGCCACGGATTTCGACAAGGTTCTTGCAGGACAAGCTCGTAACCCTGAGTACTTTTACAACGTGGGTGGTATCCACCGTAGCGAACTTGTAGTGGGTGTTGTTGACAAATGATACGTCTCCAACGTATCTATAATTTTTGATTGTTCCATGCTATTATATTATCTAATTTGGATGTTTTATATGCATTAATATGCTATTTTATATGATTTTGGGACTACCGATTAACCTAGAGCCCATTGCCAGTTCTTGTTTTCTCCTTGTTTTAGAGTTTCGCAGAAAAGGAATACCAAACGGAGTCCAAACGGAATAAAACTTTCGCGATGATTTTTCTTGGATCAGAAGACACCCAACAGACTTGGAGTGCAAGTCAGAAGAGCCACGAGGCGGCCACAAGGGTGGAGGGCGCGCCCCCCTCGGTGACCCGCTGACCTAGATCTTCCTCCTATATATTCTCAAATAACCCAAAAACTTCCAGGGAGCCATGAAACCACTTTTCCACTACCACAACCTTTTGTACCCGTGAGATCCCATCTTGGGGCCTTTTCCGGCATCCTGCCGCAGGGGGATTCGATCACGGAGGGCTTCTACATCAACACCATTGCCTCTCCGATGAAGCATGAGTAGTTTACCTCAGACCTGCGGGTCCATAGCTAGTAGCTAGATGGCTTCTTCTCTCCCTTTAATTCCCAATAAAAAGTTCTCCTCAATGTTCTTGGAGATCTATTTGATGTAATACTCTTTTGTGGTGTGTTTGCCAAGATCCGATGAATTGTGGATTTATGATCAGCTCATCTATGAATATTATTTGAATCTCCTCTGAATTCTTTTATGCATGATTTGATATCTTTGCAAGTCTCTTCGAACTATTGATTTGGTTTGGCCAACTAGATTGGTTTTTCTAGCAATGGGAGAAGTGCTTAGCTTCGGGTTCAATCTTGTCGTGTCCTTTCCCGGTGATAGCAGGGGCAGCAAGGCACGTATTGTATTGTTGCCATCGAGCGTAAAAAGATGGGTTTTTCATCATATTGCTCGAGTTAATTCCTCTACATCATGTCATCTTGCTTAAGGCGTTACTCCGTTCTTTATGAACTTAATACTCTAGATGCATGGTGGATAGCGGTCGATGTGTGGAGTAAAGTAGTAGATGCAGAATTGTTTCAGTCTACTTGACACGGATGTGATGCCTATATTCATGATCATTGCCTTAGATATCGTCATAACTTTGCGACTTTCTATCAATTGCTCGGCAGTAATTTGTTCACCCACCGTAATAATTCTATCTTGAGAGAAGCCTCTAGTGAAACCTATGGCCCCCGGGTCTATTTTCCATCATATAAGTTTCCGATCTACAATTTCCGTTTCCTATTTACTTTCTTTGCAATCTTTTACTTTCCGTTCCATAAACCAAAAATACCAAAAACATTACTTTACCGTTTATCCATCTCTATCAGATATCACGTGGAAATAACCGTGAAGGGATTGACAACCCCTTTATCGCGTTGGGTGCAAGTTGGTGTTTGTTTGTGCAGGTATTCGGTGGCTTGCGTGTTGTCTCCTACTAGATTGATACCTTGGTTCTCAAAACTGAGGGAAATACTTACTCTACTTTGCTACATCACCCTTTCCTCTTCAAGGGAAAAATCAACGCAAGCTCAAGAGGTAGTAGGAAGAATTTCTGGCGCCATTGCCGGGGAGATCTATGCCAAGCCAAGACATACCAAGTACCCATCATAAACTCTGATCCCTCGCATTACATTATTCGCCATTCACCTTGCATTACGATTTTCGAAAAGATTCGCCTTTTCTTCGACCTTCTTTCGTTCGTCTTCTCCTTCTGCCTCTCTCACTTCTATGGCTAGTCCTCCCATACTTGTTAGCACTCTTGATAATGAGGTTCTCAACTTTAAACAAAGGGAAGGAGAAAATTTAAAAGATGCTTGGTATAGAATTTGCAATGCTCAAAATAGATCTACTCGAAAGCAATCTACTTCTGTTCTTCTTCGCAATTTTTACGTAGGAATTACTCGTTGGAATAGATATGTTTTAGATACCATTACTGGGGGAAATTTCTTGGGGGGCATACTTTCGACTCTTACAATGCCATGATAGATTTGCTAGGCCCACCACCTCTTTTGGTTAATGGAACTGTTTTAATGTTGGAACATGTAATGCAGAGATTGGATATTATTGAAAATAAAATTGCTACCGTAGAGTTGATTGACAATTTGGATAAAAAGATTCATAATCAAATTACTCAATATGGATCTATGGTAGGATTTACCCTAAAGAACCTTAAGGAAAAGGAACCCATAGTTAATGAAAAGATAGATCAAGATTCTACTAGAATTGGCAAACTAGAAGATATTATTACCAACTTGGGTTCCGCTTTTTCCTCCGTTAAAACTACCCCAAATCTTCCTGCTAAGATTGCCAAGCTTACTTATGTTCCTAAAAATAAGGGTGAATCTTCAAGTAAAAACAATGAAGATCTCAAATCAATTAGTGTTCACCCCAATTTTCTCGATATTATGAAGAAACCTATTGTAACGAATGAATTTCTTGATTTCTTGCCTAGGAGTTTGATCATTTATAAAACTAAAGAATCTCCTAAGAATACTGAGTGTGTAATTGAAGAATTGCATACCAAAGAGGATAATACTTAGATCTATCCATGTTTCATGCCTAGCTAAGGGCGCTAAACAATAGCGCTTGTTGGGAGGCAACCCAATTTTATTTTTGTTTTTGCTTTTTAGGTTCTGTTTTGCAATAAATTTTTCATCTGGCCTCTGGTTAGATGTGGTTTTGTGTTTAATTAGTGTTTTTGCCAAGTAAGACCTTTGGGATAGCCTACAGTGATAGTTAATTTGATCTTGCTGAAAAACAGAAACTTTTGTGCTCACGAAAACAATTCTCATTTTTATCTGGAGAGTGATTTTTAGTTGATTCTTTTCGAAGAACATTAATAGACAAATTTTATAGGACTTCCTAATTTCTCAGGATTTTTAGATTTACAGAAGTATTCATAACATCCAGATTTCTACAGACTGTTCTGTTTTTGACAGATTCTGTTTTTCGCGTGTTGTTTCCTTATATTGATGAACCTATGGCTAGTATCAGGGGGTATGAACCATGAAAAAGTTGGAATACAGTAGATATTACACCAATATAAATAAAGAATGAGTTCACAACAGTACCAAAAGTGGTGATTTATTTTCTTATACTAACGGAGCTTACGAGATTTTCTGTTGAAGTTTTGTGTTGTGAAGTTTTCAAGTTTTGGGTAAGGATTTGATGGACTATGGAACAAGGAGTGGCAAGAGCCTAAGCTTGAGGATGCCACCCCAAGGTAATATTCAAGGAGGCCAAAGGGCCTAAGCTTGGGGATGCCCCGGGAAGGCATCCCCTCTTTCGTCTTCATCTATCGGTAACTTTACTTGAGGCTATATTCTTATTCACCACATGATATTTGTTTTGCTTGGAGCGTGTTGTATGATTTGAGTCTTTGCTTCTTAGTTTGCCACAATCATCCTTGCTGCACACACCTTTTGGGAGAGACACGCATGAATCATGATTTATCATAATGCTCTATGTGCTTCACTTATATCTTTTGAGCTAGGAAAAATTGCTCTAGTGCTTCACTTATATCTTTTTAGAGCACAGCGGAGGTTTTATTTTATAGAAATTGATGAACTCTCGTACTTCACTTATAATTTTTTGAGAGCCTTTAAGAACATCATGGTAATTTGCTTCGGTTATAAAATTAGTCCTAATATGATAGGCAGCCAAGAGGGATATAATAAAAACTTTCATATAAAGTGCATTGAATACTATGAGAAGTTTGATTCCTTATGATTGTTTTGTGAAGATGGAGATATTAGACTCATGCTAGTAAGTAACTGTGAATTTGAGAAATACTTGTGTTAAGGTTTGTGAGTCCCGTAGCATGCACATATGGTGAACCGTTATGTAACAAAGTTGGAGCATGAGATGTTTTTTTGATTGTCTTCCTTATGAGTGGCGGTCGGGGACGAGCGATGGTCTTTTCCTACCAATCTATCCCCCTAGGAGCATGCGCGTAGTACTTTGTTTCGATGACTAATAGATTTTTTCAATAAGTTTGTGAGTTCTTTATGACTAATATTGAGTCCATGGATTATACGCACTCTCACCTTTCCGCCATTGCTAGCCTCTCTAGTACCGCGCAACTTTCGCCGGCACCATAAACCCACCACATATCCTTCCTCAAAATAGCCACCATACCTACCTATTATGGCATTTCCATAGCCGTTCCGAGATATATTGCCATGCACCTTTCCACCGTTCCATTTATTATGACATACATCATCACTATCATATTGCTTTGCATGATCATCTGGTTGTGGCAAAGCCACTGTTCATCATTTCTTTTATACATGTCGCTCTGATTCATGCACATCCCGGTACACACCGGAGGCATTCACATAGAGTCATATTTTTTGTTCTAGTATCGAGTTGTAAGTAAATAAAAGTGTGATGATCTTCATTATTAGAGCATTGTCCCGTGTGAGGAAATAAACAAAAAAGAGAGAGATAGAAAGGCCAAAAAAGAGAAGGCCCAAAAAATAAAAATAAAAAAAGAGGAAGAAAAAAATATGAGAGAAAAAGAGAGAAGGGACAATGTTACTATCCTTTTTGCCACACTTGTGCTTCAAAGTAGCACCATGATCTTCATGATAGAGAGTCTCCTATGATATCACTTTCATATACTAGTTGGAATTTTTCATTATAGAACTTGGCTTGTATATTCCAACGATGGGCTTCCTCAAAACGCCCTAGGTCTTCATGAGCAAGCAAGTTGGATGCACACCCACTTAGTTTTCTTTTTGAGCTTTCATAAACTTATAGCTCTAGTGCATCCGTTGCATGGAAATACCTACTCACTCACATTGATATCTATTAATGGGCTTCTCCATAGCCCGTTGATACGCCTAGTTGATGTGAGACTATCTCCTTATTTTTGTCTTCTCCACAACCACCGTCTATTCCACCTATAGTGCTATGTCCACACTCATGTATTGCGTGAAAGTTGAAAAGGTTTGAGAACATCAAAAGTATGAAACAATTGCTTGGCTTGTCATCGGGGTTGTGCATGATTTGAATATTTTGTGTGAAGAAGATGGAGCATAGCCAGACTATATGATTTTGTAGGGATAAGTTTTCTTTGGCCATGTTATTTTGAGAAGACATAATTATTTGATAGTATGCTTCAAGTATTATTGTTTTTATGTCAATATTAAACTTTTGTTTTGAATCTTACGGATCTGAACATTCATGCCACAATAAAGAGAATTACATGGATAAATATGTTAGGTAGCATTCCACATCAAAAATTTTGTTTTTATCATTTACCTACTCGAGGACGAGTAGGAATTAAGCTTGGGAATGCTTGATACGTCTCCAACGTATCTATAATTTTTTTATTGTTCCGTGCTATTATATTATCTATTTTGGATGTTTTATATGCATTAATATGCTATTTTATATGATTTTTGGGACTAACCTATTAACCTAGAGCACTGTGCCAATTCCTGTTTTTCCTCGATGGCTTCTTCTCTCTCTTTGATTCTCGATATAAATTTCTCCTCGATGTTCTTGGAGATCTATTCGATGTAATACTCTTTTGTGGTGTGTTTGCCGAGATCCGATGAATGGTAGATTTATGATCAGCTTTTCTATGAATATTATTTGAAGCTCCTCTGAATTCTTTTATGCATGATTTGAAATCTTTGCAAGTCTCTTCGAACTATCGATTTGGTTTGGCCAACTAGATTGGATTTTCTTGCAATGGGAGAAGTGCTTAGCTTTGGGTTCAATCTTGCGGTGTCCTTTCCCAGTGACAGCAGGGGCAGCAAGGCACGTATTGTATTGTTGCCATCGAGGGTAAAACGATGGGGTTTTCATCATATTTCTTGAGTTAATTCCTCTACATCATGTCATCTTGCTTAAGGCGTTACTCTGTTCTTTTTGAACTTAATACTCTAGATGCATGCTGGATAGCGGTCGATGTGAGCAGTAATAGTTTTAGATGCAGAATCATTTCGGTCTACTTGACACGGATGTGATGCCTATATTCATGATCATTACCTTAGATATCGTCATAACTTTGCGCTTTTCTATCAATTGCTCGACAGTAATTTGTTCACCCACCGTAATAATTTCTATCTTGAGAGAAGCCTCTAGTGAAACCTATGGCCCCCGGGTCTATTTTCCATCATATAAGTTTCCGATCTATAATTTTTGTTTCCCATTTACTTTCTTTGCAATCTTTTACTTTCCATTCCATAAATGAAAAATAACAAAAACATTACTTCACCGTTTATCCATCTCCATCATATCTCACGTTGCAAATAACCGTGAAGGGATTGACAACCCCTTTATCGCGTTGGGTGCAAGTTGGTGTTTTGTTCGTGAAGGTATTCGGTGGCTTGCGTGTTGTCTCCTACTGGATTGATACCTTGGTTCTCAAAACCGAGGGAAATACTTACTCTACTTTGCTTCATCACCCTTTTCTCTTCAAGGGAAAAACCAACGCAAGCTCAAGAGGTAGCAACAAACCTGGCAAAACGGTCGCAAGGCTCTGTGGCCATGCAGTAGTGGTAGATGAGGACATGATTGCGCATGCACAACTGGGCAACGGCAACCTTCTAATCTATGTTGGGACGATCACCGGTGTATTGGAGGTCGATGCCGACCACCTTGTGCTTGTCTCGAGCAAGCAACTGCTCAACGATGTTGATGTGGTCGTCCACCATGGTTGGGTCAATGGTGTGCACCACCGAGAGATCCGTCTCCCTCGCCCCTCGCCAAACTCCATTGGAGCACCGCTAGACATCCCCTCTCTATGTGTCGACATGGGTGTGCTTATTGTGTTGTGGTGCGCGATCGAAAGGTTGAAGAGACTAAGGTTGTAATGGCCGCGAGAATTAAAGGGGAAGCCATACATCCTGGAATATCCGCACACATGTTTGGCAGTTCTAATTTGCAGTGCGTAACTCCATCGTGTCGCACGTAACTGCATCGTGGCGACGCGCATGGCGCAACCGCATGCATATGGGCCCCCAACATGATCGTGCGCATGCCCCAATCGTTGGCGGAGCGCACGCACAGGGACACGAGCAGAGCGCTCTACGATCGCCTCAATAGCGAGCAACCATATATGTGCATATAGCAGTTGAACACGCCAGGAAAAGTTGTCCACATGCCGAGCGCGTGGAGGTGCGCGAGCAGAGTGTGCCGCGGCGCCTAATGGCGAGCACAGTGCGCCAAGGGACGGCAGCAGAGGCCGGCACAGTGATACGTGGCAAATAAGACGAACTGTGCGAGCGATGGCAGAGACATAAAGCACCAATCAGATTAGAATTGCGTGTGCGATACGTGACATACAGTTGATCCATCCGAGCTGTTTGTGATGGAATAAGCCGTGTGTGCTGTGGGAAACGCTTGCTAGTATGCAACCGTTTGCGATTGACGAATTCATCACCGACGGGTTCCCTAGTCTGGTATGTGTGTGATGTGATATGCTTTGTCTACACAACATCTATTGGCCATTGGGAAACGGGCGGTCATCCGGGTATGCCATAAGGATGCGAAGAGGCATCCTATATCAGCAAGGACTAGTTGTTCCACCAATAGCTCATCTAAGAGAACTCTCAAGTTAACTGTGCTCAGGCTGGAGCAGCCATCAGATGGGTGACTGGATGGGAAGTTGTCTTGATGTTAAATTAACTGATGGGATAGATCATAGAGGTCAAATTAAATGACCTCTATGATCGATCCCATCAGTTAAATTAACCTCGAGGAGCTTGTTTTTTAATTTTTTAACACATGTTAAAGAAGGTCTACTGCATTACTTTTTGACAATGTGTGATACGTGACATACAGTTGATCCATCCGAGTTGTTTGTGATGGAATAAGCCGTGTGTGTTGTGGGCAAACACTTGCCGGTATACAACCGTTTGCGATTGATGAATTCATCACCGATGGGTTCCCCAGTGAGGTCCGTGGGCGATGTGATATGCTCTGTGTGCACAACATCTATGCTCTGTGTACAGAAGAAGAACATATATATACTTATAACAGGACATGATTGCAAAACCAAATTAAACATCCAATTATGTTATATAACAAATACCATAAATATTGCAAGGTTCAAATTCAAAGATTACAAGGTTCAAACAATTCAGACACAAAAAACTCATCTTCTTCAGAATCTTTTTCATGCATTATTTTTGTGAAAGGATCAGCCACCGAGAAGTCATATAGCGACTCGATACAGTGACTTCCGAATAATCTGCCATATGAAGTTACAAACTGAAATTCAGCTTGTGTAGAGCCTTTTCCATTCAACTATAGACGTCTGCGCTCTTTAGCAATCCATTCACTTCTACGCAGTAAATATAGGGCTAACCTCATTTCCTTGAGCAACCTTGCTTTCTCAACAAAGAACCTGGTGAATTTAATTCCTGGTGTGGTGCCTCGATACTCGGTAAAAGTAATTTCTATCAGATGAAGATCAAGGCATTCAATGGGATTGGTATATTCCCCAAGATTTACTTTCTGGCCTGCTAGTATCTGCAAATCAAGACAACATATTAGTGCATAGCTGCAGATTTGAATACTTCAGGCCTCTTTGATTTGCAGGATTTCTAAAATACATGACAAGAGTGAAATGCCACCTTCAACTTTCATGATAAACTTTTATCACGAAAGCATGTCGGGCGAAGGAATAAAATGCGTACAACACTAGCATCTCAAAAAAAAGTATGTATTGAAATCCTCCAAATTTCCTTTAGAAATCATTCTACATTTTTCATTGTAATCATGGGTAAAAGTAACAAAAATTGAGCTTCGTTGTGGTTAACAATTAACAGGAAAGGAGCATCACCTCGATGTATAGCTTCTCCATGCAAGTAAAGCATCTAAGGAATCTAACAACTTCATCCAGTTCGGGGCCGACAGATTGTAGTGCCAAGATCTTCACTGTGTGCAAAGGCTGGGTCAAGCTTGTGGGAATCATTTTCTGGATGATAGGCGAACATATAGATCAACAACAGTTAGATAAAGTGTATTGTCCGATAATATATAAGAAGGAGAAGAAGAAGACTGTTGTACCTGAACAGATAATGATCCAGTAACAAGTTCGTTGAATTCAGCACACGAATAGCCCAACATTGTCAATTTCAGTGCGTGAATGACCCTGATTCTTGCTGGACCTAATTTATCATGTACATACAATCTCTCAAGGAAAGGCGCATTCTCAATGAAAATATTGTGAAACACCTCAACTTACAGCCTTGGCGGCGCCAGCAATGCACATAAATCGCACGGACATTCGTCGAGGTGATGTGGAGGCTACTGAACCCATCCATCACATGAAGACGAAGGTACTCGAGCGATGTACAACCGACGAGCAGGCACTCCAAATCCTCCTTCAAGATGCGGATGGCAATGAGCTCGAGGTGCTTCAGTTTAGGGAGATGAAGAGCGCGCGCGACATCGATCCAAGGGAAAATGCATCGCCTGAATGTAGCGCGGCGCAGCGTGCGCGTGAGGCGGAACACGGACAGCGGCAGCGAGAAAGGACGTCTAGCATGAAGGTTGACCTACTCGAGCCGATCCAGGGCTGGGGTGTAACAGCCTGGTTTTTGGCCCTTTCTTTTTCTTTTGATTTTCTGAGATTTTTTCTTGAGTTTTCTTTTTCCGTGGCTTTGTGGTCTGGAAACTGAAGAACATGACCTCTTCTTTCTTTCCAGAGTGGCTTGTCATCCCCTAATCCAGCCCTAGACCTTGCCATTTTCATCCTAGACCAAATCCCAATATTATTTTCCTTAGGAATATTCCTTTTTCTATTAAAGGAATAATCCTTTTTGCCCTAGGTTGTGAAGCAACCTATATTTCCATCACTCCTAAAATCCCCAAATAATTCTCATAAATTTGTTGGGTCATATCTTCCTCAAAAATGGCAAAATATTTCATAGGCCATGTTTCCCATCATGCTCAATAAATTCATTTCCTATTCTGTCCTGGATGGCAGATTGTGAAGCAAGTGCCATCTACCTTTGCCCAACTGACCCCAAACTTCTTGGACACCTTTTCATGCCCAATTATTGCCTCATGCCAAAATTCAACTTAATTTGCCTAGTAAATATTCCTGAGCATTTTTTCAAAGTTCCTGTCTGAGGGAATTGATTGTGAAGGAAGTACTAGTTAATCCAATTAAGTTGAATTTTTGCATGGTCTTTCATTTTATCAAATCAAAGCCCTCCTTAAGATTTGAGCTCATGCAATGCATCCATGTGAGCACTGCTTCAAATCTTTGTTTTTGTCCAAATTTTCAGCTAGTGAAGCAAGTATACTTTATCTTGCTCCATTATGTCTGAAAATTTTCCCAGGCCTTCTCCTACCTATATAACCTATCTCCACCCAATTTGGGGATATTTCATCTAGCCATTATTCCCCTAGAATTTTTGCAAGTTTCTGGTCAGTGGAAATGCTTGTGAAGCAAGTACCCTTTTGTTTTATCCAATTGGTGTGAAACCTTTTGCAGCATCTTCATATGACCAAATAACTCAGCCTTGCCCAAGTTGAGCTCAAGTGGATACCCCATGTGAGAGCATCATCATGATCTTGATTCTGGACCCTTTTGGTCAGTTGCAAAGCAACTATATTAAGCTTTGATCTTTTTGCCTCCAAACCACCAGGATCATAGTCCTCCCGTAGTTAAACACCCCATGCAACTCCATTTGACCCAATCAGCTCCCTGTTGATCACCAGTGCTCATCCAAAACTGATACAGCAAAGTTTCAGCGATGCCAGACTCCTCTCTTTGTCTCCTTCTCTGGATCCGACTCTTCCCACAGCCTCTCTAATGGAGAGACAACGCTCGGGACAAGGGTTCCCTGTCTCTTGTGTCCCCTCCTTGCTGGCCACAGTGGTGACCACCTTCTTGGCCTTGCATCCGCGCGCTCTGGCACCTCTGTCCCCTTCTCCCCGTCTATGCACTCGTCCACTCATCGCCCGACCATGTCCAGCGTCTTCCCCGTGCCGCCGCCGTCTCTCTGGAGCCCTTGCCCCCTCCGTCTTCTTCCCCAATGAGTCGTCACCGTCACCGCACCGTTCTGACCCTTGACCGCGTCGTCTTCCGCGGCCATGTCCTCTTCTTTCTCTTGTCCCCGAGCTTTGCCTCGTCTCCGTGAGCTCTGCCACTCGTCTGTTCCCTCCCTCATCGCCTTGACACCCCTCCCCGTGACCCTTGGCCGCTCGTTCCCGTAGCCGGAGCGCGGACACATAGCCGCGCGCGTGCCACCTCACCCCCTCGTTGTTCGGCTATAAATAGCCCATTCCCGAGCACTCCGAGCTCACCAGCAGCCTCCTCACACTCCCATCTCCCTCCTCATCCACTTCCCCGAGCACGAGGTGCTCTTCTGCCCCTCCCATGGCCGAACCATCCTCGCTGGCCGCCGCATAAATTGGCTCAGGCCCGGCCCCCTCCTCCCACCATTCCACCACAAGAGCCATCCACCACCACCCAAAGCCTTCCCAGCCCTCCTCCTTACCCTATGGTGGCCTCTCGCTGTGCTTCCCATCGCTGACCGAAGCCGCCGTCCGCCGTGGTCGCGGCGCCGCTCGTCTCCGCGTTCTTCGGTGAGCGTGCTGCCCCTAGTCGGGTGCGCCCCTCCGCGCAGAGCATTTCGGTGGCCGGGGCGTCGCCTAAGTCGACCTGAGCCGGCCAGACGAGCGCCGGCACCGTGCTCCTCCTCTGCTCTGCGGGCGCGCGTCGGGAGATGGAAGAAGGGACGTGGAGGAAAGAGTCAACGCCCGCGGGACCCACCTGGCAGCCACCACGGACTGGCCCCGCCTCTGCGTGCGTTGACCCGGACGGCCAGCATGGATAAGTGACGGGCCCCACCCCGTGGGACCCGCACGTCAGTGAGACAAGCCGCGGCCCCGCCACTGCCACATCGTTAAGTGGAAGCGTATTCCGCGGGACTGCGTTTCCCCATTGGGGAAGCGTATTCCATCACTGCCTCGGGTGAAAGTATGTTTTCCTCTCTGGAAAGCGTATTTTCTCAAAACCAATTCTGCCTTATCCACTCAGGGACTTGTTTGTGATGATATTTTTGCAAAAAAGTCCCTGATCTTCATCACTTCACAATTTTTTACCCGTAACTCCGATTGAGGTGAATCCAACGCCCACTTCTTCGTCTCGTCAAACCCGTTCTGTTGGAATGATTTTCACTATGTTTCAACATTCTGAAAATGACCATTTTGCCCTTGCCCCTAATCAGCCCCTTCCGAGAGAGTACCCTTTCCGGCGATTCTTTCCGCGGTCGTACCGCACTTCTCCCCGGAGCCTTCTTCATCCCCAGGCAAGCCACAACCACCATTTGCATGATAGCCATGCAGAAGCATTTGTCTTAAACTTGAATCTTTAATAGTTGTTTGTTTGCTTTGCTGCTGCTGTCGTTATTTCGGTTATGCTTACGGATCGGTGTTTACCGTAGTGATATGTTCTCTTGCACTCTGTTATTATGTTCTTCCTGCTAGTATTACTTTAATGTTGGCCATGCTTGGTAGTAGTACATGTTGGTGATGGTCTTCGGTGCATGACTCGTCTATTCCGAGTACCGTTGTTATGCATGTTCTTTTGCACCCAGTTGGTTAAATGCTTGTATGGTAGTTTTATTGTTATGTTATTGCATGGTATTTATGTTGATGCTAGTGGTCATGTTATGCTATGAGTAGTATTCTAGTTGTGATATCCATGCTCGTCAGTATGCCATGCTCATCTGGATATATGGTTAAATGTTGTTGTTATGCTCGTTGATTGGGATGCACCCCCATGCTTATGTTAATATCATGTTCATGCATTGTAGTTGCATCAGGTTATTTTTATCATGACTTGGCATATTGCATTCAAGTTTAACCGGATTAAATTGAACTTGAACAACTGTTGGCTGAGTCATGGTGCCACCATATCGAGCTGACCAGTGCAACCACGCTTACCTTATGGGGGCGGTCCTAACTGGGTCTATTGTCATGCCTCTCGCCGATGCCTCCCGCGAGGGAAGGTTATGTGCTGGAGCTACCTTGGCCTGGTAGGACGGCATAAGCCTTGTGTGCCCATTGTTTTTGTAAGGATCCTTGTCCCTATTTGGGACCGTTTTGCCACGACGTTGGCCGTTGGTGCCTTTGGTAGGCACGGGGCCACCCAGGACTTAGCCCAAAGGGGAGTTGGTCGGAGTGGCCGGGAGAGTGTCATGGCAGTAGGACGGTTTTGTCGGAACGCCGTTGGTCCACCCGAATGGGAGTGCGAGGCCATGGGTTATGTGATGTGGCTACAGTGTGCTAACCTCTGCAGAGTGTGTGTGTTAAATCTATCGATGGCCACTCCCGGGATATGGGCCCAGTTCGTGTGGGCACACTGTGGGTCAATAGTAATAATAATGATGTGCTTAATAACAACCCTGGTTTGATGATGAAAGAAGTTGGTTGATATTTATGTGATCGTGAGAGGATCAATGTGGTATCGTGAGTACCAACTTGTTGGATATTTGGGATGTTATGCAAGAGCCAAGGGTAAAGGTCAAGCTCCTTGTGGTCATAAATGATTACTACGGTATTGTTAATACCAAGCTTGATTGGATCCTGAGATGATCGTGTGATGTCTGTGGTGGTAAGTGATGCAAGTGATGGTTACGAGGTAACCCGAGCAGAGTAAGTTGGTGCATGATAGTTTCATCATGTTGCATGCTAGTCTCATCATGTTCATATGTTTATGCCATGCTCGTATTGTTCTAGCTGTATCATGTTGTACGTGCCATGTTGTTCGGATAGTATCGTGTTCATCATTGCTTAAAAATTTGTAATTGCCATGCTATTGTTTGTCTTGATTTCTTTGGTTGCTATGAGCTTGCAAGTACATTCAATGTACTGACCTGGCGTGTCATGCCAGTTTGCAGGTCATGCCAGATTTGATTGCTTGTTTGTCGTGGATTCCTTGTTTGTGAGCTAGGATAAGCGTTCCAGCCAGAGTCCCTGTGGAGTGGAGTTCATCACCATCGTCACTGTTCTGCTACCAGGAGTTGTGCCGCTGCATCATGTTGTTCTGCTGCTTGCATGGAGCAACCGTGGCAGGCGTAGTGTCGCCGTGCCGATGTAATCCCCTTGTACCCATATAGATTGTAATAAAGAGCTGATTTGTTCTATGCTAAGCAGTGACGTATTCCAGAAGACTTCTCCTCGATCTCTGGGCTGGAATACGGGGCGTTCCGGTTTCTCTGACACGGGGTGCCACAGGCTTGGTATCAGAGCAGGTCTGGCTATAGGATGCCCTAGCCCACGCGAACGTTAGAATGCGGTAGTATAGAGCCCCGTTGGTTTGTTGCACTTGATTGCTGCATTTGTTTTTTGCATAGCATGCATATAGATTATTATCTTGTCGCTAACGGTTAATCTTGTGAGTGTAGGTGGCATCGTTTTTGATCTCTACCTGCACCCCCTTTCTTTGCATGCCTGCTCTTCGGTGTTCGGCGTTATCTCTGTCCTAGCAGAGTGATGCCCTAGTACCGAGTGTTCCTGACACCCTTTGCAGGAGTTATGCTCAGGTATTGCGTCGATATCTTTTCCTCCATCCACCCAAATCGTTTTGGTGATAGACGTGTCTTTATCCCGAATCGTGCCCTCCATCTCGTCCCTTTGGCAACCCTTACTGATCTTTGTTATCAGAAGAGGGCAATGCCACCAAGCCTTTCTTTTCCTCCCCTAGTTTGCCCTGTCATCTCGTTCTTTGGACGTGTACGATTCCCTTTCGTACGCTTGATGATGATGTGGTCATGACCTCCGTGTCTTGCTGCATGATCGCCAAGTCCGTCCTCGCCTCCGTATCCATCCAGATCCAGCCGGTGTTCAGCCAGTGCTTGGTGTAGGATTGGTTACAACTCTTTCCACACACAGACTCACTTTCGTGCACACCGCCACAGCATATTAGACCATAGTACCAGAGCTTGAGCGACAATTGTGTGCTTAGCTGTGCATGCATATTATTGTGTGAGTAGCAGTAATAAGTGTTGATTGCTTTATATTATTAGTATGCTTGTGTGATTTTGTTTTCATCGTTTCTTTTGTTTCTTTCTTTGGGCCTTCAGTGTTACAAATTTTCCCCTTATTAAAGTTGCTCGTCAACCGACACCGGACCTGAAGAGTCAGCAAGGAATGCATATATTTGGAAACTCAGCTAAACATAATGGAATTATCAGCAGACTGTAGTGAAATTGGAATATCTTGTCTGAATGCGAAAGAAAACTGGATGGACTATCAGTATCAATTTTGCGTCAGTATGGAATTCTCAGCCGATTGCATTGAGATCTGGGGATATCTTATCGTGATACGGATAATCAAGTTTGCCTCAGTGTGCAAAACTCATAGCAGAAATGATCAAGAAGATAAGCTATGTGCAAGATTGACAGTATATTGCACTACATCTCAAGAATCGGATCTGCAACAGTTCAGTCAGAAAGCAAGTCTGCCTCGGGAATCAGATTTTCATATATAAGCGGTCAGCATACCACCAAGGTCTTGCAAGTCACTCGAAAGCAGATTTGACAGGCACATGAGGATTGTTAAAAGAAGGAAGCCAGCTATACACCACAGTGTGACAAAGGAATGAGCTCAGTACAAGTACCTGTGAACCTGGAAGATGATCCTGATGAGCCCTTGTCTTCTTTCTCCAGTAACGGCACCACGCCTGTGATCTGAGCCGTTTTTAGTTATCCGGGGTGGATGCCGATTTTTATTTCTCTCTTCAACGACTGTCATGAGTTCTGAGCTGCTTTTCGGTTGTCTCATACACCGGTTGAGTTTCTTTTTGTGACACTAGCCCTATAGCTGCTTTTGGCTATTTTAGGGAGCTACCACTTTCTTCTTATCGACCCGGTCTCATGTGCTGAGCTGCTTTTCAGACATCCTGAGCCGTGGTTGAGTTATCTCAGTAATGTCCCAGATCTGAGTTGTAAAGACCATTCTGGTGGCTACTGATCTATTTGCCGATTTCTTGCAAGGGTTCGGATGATCATTTTCCTACGGTCAGAACTTGAGACATGATGAACTTTCAATTTGAATAATGCTACCATGTCAGGAAATGAGGATAAGAGTATGCATGTCCGAATATTGCACCCGACAGAATCCATGGTCACATGAAGAAGCAATATGACCAAGCTCTTTCAGCCATGTATCCAGACAAGGAGAATAGTAATGAAGGAGCAAGGCTGATAATTGTTGCATGACCCACATGGTGCAGATATCCCGGACAGTCTGAGTCAACATCGATCACCATGAATATTCACCTAAGGGGTCTGCTCAATTTTGGTAAGGGCCCCATATCCAGACCACCCGCTCAGTCAACAGCATATTCCCAAAATTGTCAGTATCGAATAGCTGAGTCTGTCAAGTCGGACTAAGCGTCCATTCAACGGTTTGACTCCATCAACTACGGTGAAGCATCACACAGCCTGCCGTCCCCAAGATGAGTGATCAGTTTGTGGAATAACAGTCTGGAAGCATGTGCCCTCAACTACGAGAATCACCAAAGGATAGCTTGGCATGAATAAAATTTCTTCTGTCAGAGCCACCGTCAGTCGAGTCTGCTTATATTGTCATATAATCGTACCCCTTCATGCTGGCCCCGGCAAGTGACAGACAAATATTTGGAATGGATCTGATACTCCAGGAGGTGGAGCCCGTTAAGATGATTCAGAAACTTCTGCGATGAGTCAGAATCTGTCAGGAAACGGTTATGCCTCAACTCACCATTGGAACCCAAAGGACCTGCATTCAGTGAAGAAACCCAATGCAAGGAGTCAGAGCTTGGGTGTTCATCAGGAAAATGTGTCCACAACTTCCTGAAAGATTGACAGTGCTGGATGACACATCGATTGGAAATCACTCTTGGACTGGTGAGACAGGCATATATTTCAGTCAGGATAATCTATCATAGTCAGCTAAGTCAGCAGATATGAAAATAATTGGAGCATGTATAAGCATGAGCAAGAAAGGTAAGATCTGTCAGAATGTGGATACAATGAAGCAAAGCACCCCAGAGCCAGCCAGACAGTCATATGAAGAATTCAGTGGGAACAATTAATAAAGGAAAAAGGATACCTCAGTTGGAAATGGTTTCCGTAAGACAGTATATTCATACTTGTTCCCTGAGATTTCTTTAAGGGGGTAAGAGTTGTAACAGCCTGGTTTTTGGCCCATTCTTTTTCTTTTGTTTTTCTGAGATTTTTGCTTGAGTTTTCTTTTTCCGTGGCTTTGTGGTCTGGAAACTGAAGAAGATGACCTCTTCTTTCTTTCCAGAGTGGCTTGTCATCCCCTAATCCAGCCCTAGACCCTGCCATTTTCATCCTAGACCAAATCCCAATATTATTTTCCTTAGGAATATTCCTTTTTCTATTAAAGGAATAATCCTTTTTGCCCTAGGTTGTGAAGCAACCTATATTTCCATCACTCCTAAAATCCTCAAATAATTCTCATAATTTTTTTGGGTCATATCTTCCTCAAAAATGGCAAAATATTTCATTGGCCAGGTTTCCCATCATGCTCAATAAATTCATTTCCTATTCTGTCCTGGATGGCAGATTGTGAAGCAAGTGCCATCTACCTTTGCCCAATTGACCCCAAACTTCTTGGACACCTTTTCATGCCCAAATATTGCCTCATGCCAAAGTTCAACTTAATGTGCCTAGTAAATATTCCTGAGCAATTTTTCAAAGTTCATGTCTGAGGGAATTGGTTGTGAAGGAAGTACTAGCTAGGTTAATCCAATTAAGTTGAATTTTTGCATGGTCTTTCATTTTATCAAATCAAAGCCCTCCTCAAGATTTGAGCTCATGCAATGCATCCATGTGAGCACAGCTTCAAATCTTTGTTTTGTCCAAATTTTCAGCTAGTGAAGCAAGTATATTTTATCTTGCTCCATTATGTCTGAAAATTTTCCCAGGCCTTCTCCTACCTATATAACCTATCTCCACCCAATTTGGGCATATTTCATCTAGCCATTATTCCCATAGAATTTTTGCAAGTTTCTGGTCAGTGGAAATGCTTGCGAAGCAAGTACCCTTTTGGTTTATCCAATTGGTATGAAACCTTTTGCAGCATCTTCATATGACCAAATAACTCAGCCTCGCCCAAGTTGAGCTCAAGTGGATACCCCATGTGAGAGCATCATCATGATCTTGATTCTGGACCCTTTTGTCAGTTGCAAAGCAACTATATTAAGCTTTGATCTTTTTTCCTCCAAAACCACCAGGATCATAGTCCTCCCGTAGTTAAACACCCCATGCAACTCCATTTGACCCAATCAGCTCCCTGTTGATCACCAGTGCTCATCCAAAACTGATACAACAAAGTTTCAGCGATGCCACACTCCTCTCTTTGTCTCCTTCTCTGGATCCGACTCTTCCCACAGCCTCTCTGATGGAGAGACAACACTCGGGACAAGGGTTCCCCATCTCTTGCGTCCCCACCTTGCCGGTCACAGTGGTGACCACCTTCTTGGCCTTGCATCCGCGCGCTCTGGTGCCCCTGTCTCCTTCTCCCCATCCGTACACTCGTCCACTCATCACCCGACCATGTCCAGCGTCTTCCCCGTGTCGTCGCCGTCTGTCTGGAGCCCTTGCCCCCTCTTTCTTCTTCCCTAGTGAGCCGTCACCGTCGCCGCACCATTCTGACCCGTGACCGCGTCCTCTTCCGTGGCCATGTCCTCTTCTTTCTCTTGTCCCCGAGCTTTGCCTCGTCTCCGTGAGCTCTGCCACTGGTCCGTTCCCTCCATTGTCGCCTTGCCACCCCTCCCGTGACCCTTGGCCGCGCGTGTCCGCCGCCGAAGCACAGACACGTAGCCGTGCGCGTGCCACCTCACCCCCTCGTCGTTCGGCTATAAATAGCCCGTTCCCTAGCACTCCGAGCTCACCAACAGCCTCCCCACACTCCCATCTCCCTCCTCATCCACTTCCCCGAGCCCGAGGTGCTCTTCTGCCCCTCCCATGGCCGAGCCATCCACGACAGCCGCCGCCGAAATTTGCTAAGGCCTGCCCCCTCCTCCCTCCATTCCACCGCAAGAGCCATCCACCACCACCCAGAGCCTTCCCCGCCCTCCTCCTTGCCCTCTGGTGGCCTCTCGTCGTGCTTTCCATCGCTGACCGAAGCTGCCGTCAGCCGTGGTCGCGGCCCCGCTCGTCTCCGCGTTCTCCGGTGAGCGTTCTGCCCCCAGTCGGGTGCGCCCCTCCGTGCAGAGCATTTCAGTGGCCGGGGCGTTGCCTAAGTCGACCCGAGCCGGTCGGACGAGCGCCGGCGCCATGCTCCTCCTCTGCTCTGCGGGCCCGCGTCGGGAGATGGAAGAACGGACGAGGAGGAGAGAGTCAACACCCGCGGAACCCACTTGGCAGCCACTGCAGCTAGGCCCCGCCTCTGCGTGCGTTGACCCGGACGGCCAGTGTGGATAAGTGACGGGCCCCACCCCGTGGGACCCGCACGTCAGTGAGACAAGCCGCGGCCCCGCCACTGGCACGTCGTTAAGTAGAAGCGTATTCCGCGGGAGTGTGTTTCCCCTTTGGGGAAAGCGTATTCCATCACTGCCTCGGGTGAAAGTACGGTTTCCTCTGTGGAAAGCGTATTTTCTCAAAACCGCTTCTGCCTTATCCACTCAGGCACTTGTTTGTGATGATACTTTTGCAGAAAAGTCCCTGATCTTCATCACTTCACAACTTTTTACCCATAACTCCGATTGAGGTGAATCCAACGCCCACTTCTTCGTCTCGTCAAACCTGTTCTGTTGGAACCATTTTCACTATGTTTCAACATTCTGAAAATGACCATTTTGCCCTTGCCCCTAATCAGCCCCTTTCCGGCGATTCTCCCCTTTCCGGCGATTCTTTCCGCGGTCGTACCGCACTTCTCCCCAGAGCCTTCTTCATCCCCAGGCCAGACACAACCACCATTCGCATGATAGCCATGCAGAAGCATTTGTTTTCAACTTGAATCTTTAATAACTGTTTGTTTGCTTTGCTGCTGCTGTCGTTACTTCGGTTATGCTTACGGATCGGTGTTCACCATCATGATATGTTTTCTTGCACTCTGTTATTATGTTCTTCCTGCTAGTATTACATTAATATTGGCCATGCTTGGTCGTAGTACATGTTGGTGATGGTCTTCGGTGCATGACTATCGTCTGTTCCCAGTACCGTTGTTATGCATGTTCTTTTGCACCCAGTTGGTTAAATGCTTGTGTGGTAGTTTTATCGTTATGTTATTGCATGGTATTTATTGTTGATGCTAGTGGTCATGTTATGCTATGAGTAGTATTCTAGTTGTGATATCCATGCTCGTTAGTATGCCATGCTCATCTGGATAAATGGTTAAATGTTGTTGTTATGCTCATTGATTGGGATGCACTCCCATGCTTATGTTAATATCATGTTCATGCATTGTAGTTGCATCAGGTTATTTTTATCATGACTCAGCATATTGCATTCAAGTTTAACCGGATTAAATTGAACTTGAACAACTGTTGGCTGAGTCATGGTGCCACCATATCGAGCTGACCAGTGCAACCATGCTTACCTTATGGGGGGGGTCCTAACTAGGTATATTGTCATGCCTCTCGCCGGTGCCTCCCGCGAGGGAAGGTTATGCGCGGGTGCTACCTTGGCCGGGTAGGACGGCATAAGCCTTATGTGCCCATTGTTTTTGTAAGGATCCTTGTCCCCGTTTGGGACCGTTTTGCCACGACGGTGGCCATTGGTGCCTTTGGTAGGCATGGGGCCACCCGGGACTTAGCCCAAAGGGGAGTTGGTCGGAGTGGCCGGGAGAGCTTCATGGCAGTAGGACGGTTTTGTCGGAACACCGTTGGTCCACCCGAATGGGAGTGCGAGGCCATGGGTTCCGTGGTGTGGCTACAGTGTGCTAACCTCTGCAGTGTGTGTGTGTTAAATCTATCGATAGCCGCGCCCGCGGATATGAGCCCAGTTCATGTCGGTCACACTGTGGGTCAAGAGTAATAATAATGATGTGCTTAATAACAACCCTTGTTTTATGATGAAATAAGTTGGTTGATATTTATGTGATCGCGAGAGGATCACTGTGGTATCGTGAGTACCAACTTGTTGGATATTTGGGATGTTATGCGAGAGTCAAGGGTAAAGTTCAAGCTCCTTGTGGTCATAAATGATTACTATGGTATTGTTAATACCAAGCTTGATTGGATCCTGAGATGATCTTGTGATGTCCGTGGTGGTAAGTGATGCAAGTGATGGTTACGAGGTAACCCGAGCAGAGTAAGTTGGTGCATGATAGTTTCATCATGTTGCATGCAAGTCTCATCATGTTCATATGTTTATGCCATGCTCGTATTGTTCTAGCTATATCATGTTGTACATGCCATGTTGTTCTAATAGTATCGTGTCCATCATTGCTTAAAAATCTATAATTGCCATGCTATTGTTCGTCTTGATTGCTTTGGTTGCTGTGAGCTTGCAAGTACATTCAATGTACTGACCTAGCGTGTCATGCCAGTTTGCAAGTCATGCCAGATTTGATTGCTTGTTTGCCGTGGATTCCTTGTTTGCGAGCTAGGATAAGCGCTCCAGCCAGAGTCCCTGCGGAGTGGAGTTCATCACCATCGTTGTTGTTCCGCTGCCAGGAGTTATTCCGCTGCATTGTGTTGTTCTGCTGCTTGCATGGAGCAACCGTGGCAGGCGTAGTGTCGCCGTGCCGATGTAATCCCCTTGTACCCATATAGATTGTAATAAAGAGCTGATTTGTTCTATGCTAAGAAGTGCCGTATTCCAGAAGACTTCTATTCGATCTCTGGGCTGGAATACGGGGCGTTCCGGTTTCTCTAAGCCGGGGTGCCATAGGCTTGGTATCAGAGCAGGTCTGGCTATAGGATGCCCTAGCCCACGGGAACATTAGAATGCGGTAGTATAGAGCCCCGTTGGTTTGTTGCACTTGATTGGTGCATTTGTTTGTTGCATAGCATGCATATAGATTATTATCTTGTCGCTAACGGTTAATCTTGTGAGTGTAGGTGGCATCGTTTTCGATCCACTACCTGCACCCTCTTTCTTTGCATGCCTGCTCTTCGGTATTCGGCGTTATCTCTGTCCCAACAGAGTGATGCCCTGGTACCGAGTGTTCCAGACACCCTTTGCAGGAGTTATGCTCAGGTATTGCGTCGATATCTTTTCCTCCATCCACCCAAATCGTTTTGGTGATAGACGTGTCTTTATCCCGAATCGTGCCCTCCATGTCGTCCCTTTGGCAACCCTTACTGATCTTTGTTATCAGAAGAGGGCAATACCAGCAAGCCTTGCTTTTCCTCCCCTAGTTTGCCATGTCATCTCGTTCTTTGGACGTGTACGATTCCCTTTCGTACGCTTGATGATGATGTGGTCGTGACCTCCGTGTCTGGCTGCATGATCGCCAAGTCCGTCCTCGCCTCCGTATCCATCCAAATCTAGCCCCTCCCATGGCCGAAC
The DNA here is from genome assembly GCF_002575655.3 of Aegilops tauschii subsp. strangulata. Classification (NCBI taxonomy): domain Eukaryota; kingdom Viridiplantae; phylum Streptophyta; class Magnoliopsida; order Poales; family Poaceae; genus Aegilops; species Aegilops tauschii. Next base: position 95,545,289 of record NC_053038.3, read on the forward strand.
CATCCTCGCCGGCCGCCGCATAAATTGGCTCAGGCACGGCCACCTCCTCCCTCCATTCCACCACAAGAGCCATCCACCACCACCCAAAGCCTTCCCCGCCCTCCTCCTTGCCCTCTGGTGGCCTCTCACCGTGCTTCCCATCGCTGACCGAAGCCGCCGTCCGCCGTGGTCGCGGCCCCGCTCGTCTCTGCATTCTCCGGTGAGCGTGTAGCCCCCAGTCGGGCGCGCCACTCCGCGCACAGCATTTCGGTGGCCGGGGCGTCGCCTAAGTCAACCCGAGTCGGCCGGACGAGCGCTGGCACCGTGCTCCTCCTCTACTCTACGGGCGCGCGTCGGGAGATGGAAGAATGGACGAGGAGGAGAGAGTCAACGCCCGCGGGACCCACCTGGCAGCCACTGCGGCCTGGCCCCGCCTCTGCGTGCGTTGACCCGGACATCTTCGAGATCATTTTGAAGCAATGAATCAACATCTTCGAGAAGAACAATTGGATCGTGAAGATTATGTTAGTTTGCGTTCCCCTTTCATCTTACCCTACGCTTGAATCTCGGGACGAGATTTTTGTTTAGTGGGGGTGAGTTGTCACATCCCTAGCTTCTGGCAATGCACTAGGCTAGCTTCATGTGTGCATCATGTTTAAACTTTGAAAGAAACTTGAAATGGGGATTGCCTAAACCCTAGCATTAAAGGAATTCACTAGGTTCAACCAAAATATTTCCAGTAAATCCAAATGGCTTTAGAAAATGTTCATCATTCTTGGAAAATGCTGGAAACAGTAACCAGAGGTGATGCACATTTTTCCATGACATATTTGGGCTCTAGATTAAATCATACTCTATTTGCATTTGGGCATTTAAATGCTATTAAATATTTTAAATGCTCAAATAATCATAAACTAAAATGTTTACTGTAGGATATATTCCCAACAGTGATCATGAGCAGTTTCATGATTTTTGGAAATGCCCTGGCATTTTTAATAAAGCCAAACACAATTATAGAAAATAGAAAACAGAAACAACTAAAGAAAAGAGAGACAGAGGAATTACCTGGCGCTTACCTGCCGCCCAAGTGGCCAGCCCAGCCCACCAGTTCCCTCCCTTGTCATCTTCCTCCTCTGCCAGAAGGACTGGGCGTGTGCTCGCCGCACGCGCGCGCCACCTCCACCCTGCCTGGCTGCCCCCTCGTTGCCCTGGGCGCCTCCCGCGACGCCACGCACACCCCAGACCCTCTCACTCCTCCCCGTGGCTCTCTCCCCTCTGCCCCCTTCCTCTCACCCGCGCCGAGCGCAGCCGTCGCCGCCGACGAGCACCACCGTAGCCACAGCCTCCCCCTCGACCTCTCTCCGTGCTCTGAAAGACCGCCACGACAGCCTCTTCCTCCTCGATGACTCACGCAAGCCCGGACGCCCTGTAGAGCGGCCTTCAACGCCGTCTTCTTCCTCGATGTCGTGGATCGCCGCCGTCGATTTCGTCGTGTACAGGACCTCCCCGAGCACTCTGAGCGTCTCTACGAGATCAACGTGAGCCCCCGCATCATCTCCCGCTGTTTTCCCTCTCGTTTTCGTCCTCTAGCCATGGCCCCCTTCGACCGAGCGCCGCCGTCCGCCATGGCCGATGCTCTGCTTGATGCCGAGCTCGTTCCGCCTTGCACCGCTGCCCATCGTGCTTCGGGTGTAACACTGATGATGCCCCGCCGCTCCGTTGGGTCGCTAGCAACTCGCAGCCCCGTGGCCGAGCCCACCGCAACACGGCCGCCGCCCCGCTCGTCGCTGCCGTCGCTAGACCCCATGCCGGCGGCTGCAACGACCACCACTGGACACGCCACACTGTGGGCGTCCCAGCGAACCCACCCGCACGACCAGCCGTTGCCGGAAACGGCCGGCCGGCGATCACCGCCGTGCACTGCTTAGCGCCGGCGATTAGTCGCCGGTTAACCCGTCATTAGCTGCCTAACCATCTAGGTAACCACCCCCTGACCCACTGACAGCCGGGCCCCACCGGCTTAGTTAAACCACTAACCAAATTAGTTAGACTTAACTTAACCCTACGGGACCCACGCGTCAGCTTTGACCAAGCTGACGTGGCCGTTGACTAGGCCCATATGTCAGGGACACTAACCAGCCCCAGCCACTGACCAGTGGACCCCACTGGTCAGGTTTGAACTGGACCAGCCGCTGTTGACTTGCTGACGTCATCCTGACGTAGTGCTGACACAGTAATTTAATTACTGGAATTATGTTTATACCGGAAATTCCAGAAAATGTTTAAAACTTCCAAAATCCATAGAAATTAATCTATAACTCCAAATGAAACAAGTTATATATGAAAAATGATCAGAAAAATCCAATCTATCCATCTGTACCATTTTCATGCATGTTAGAACAATTTATGGCTGCTGTTTAGGACAAATCATGTAAATGGCATTTGAATTTCCACATATGAAGTTTGAATTTGAACCTAAGGTTCAAACCAACTCCATTTAATATGTTGCTAGTTGCATTAGCTCAAAACACATTCATATTGCCATGTCATAGCATGCATCATATTGTGCATTGCATTGATCGTGTTTCTTCTGTGTTTGCCGGTGTTGTCCCCTCTCAGTAGACGTTGCTTCGACAATGCGATCGATGACACCGATGAAGAGCTATACTATCTTCGGAAGTGTCAGGCAAGCAAACCCCCTTGTTCATTCCGATACAATCCCACTATCTCGCTCCTGCTCTCTTTTACTGCATTAGGACAACAACGTTTCATCTGTTACTTGCTGCGGTAGTTGAACCCCTTTCCTCTGCATGACCTGTCATTGTCACAGTAAATAGATGAAACCCACTAGCATGAGTAGGAGTTGTTTGAGCCCTGATGTGCCTACTCATTCATGCTTGTTTGTCATGCCTGCTATTGCTTAGAGTTGTGTCAGGTCTGATTCATCGGGAATGAATTGGAAAGTTGTGAACATGTCCTACTGTGTGAGAGCTAAGTGTGTGAACACGATTTGGTAAAGGTAGCGGTGAGAGGCCATATAGGAGTACATGGTGGGTTGTCTCATTGAAGCCGTCCTCAGGAACTAAGTTCTGTGTTTGTGATCCATGAACAGTTACTACCACACATTGGGTTCTTGTAACTCGACCCCTCTCGGCTTATTAACCGCCTCGATCTCTGTCCAGGAGTTGCAACTAGTTTCTGGTGTTTGTAGGTAGTGTTAGTAGTCTACCAAGTGGCACCCGGTACAGGTGGGCTTGGGACAGACTAGGCACACGTGGCCTGGTGTACCGAGTGGCACCCAGATGGTGGGCTCGGGAACCCTGCACACATCGTTTGGGGCCGTGAGCGACACCCCGGCCGGATCTCCTTGCGGATGGAACCCGAATAGGCGATAAACCTGGACGAGAGACTTGTGTGGTTAGTCAGGTCGTGGCCGACTCCCTCGCCAGGCTTCCGCTTGAAGGTTGCCGAGGTACACGACGTGTACATGGTGGTAAGTGGCGAGAGCGTGTGTGACGAAGTACACCCCTGCAGGGTTAATATGATCTATTCGAATAGTTGTGTCCGCGGTAAAGGACTTCTGGGTTGCCTGTACATTTAATAGACAAGTGAAAGTGGATACTCTAAAATGCGCAAGATAAGCGTGAGTGCTATGGATGGCGTTCTCGTAGGGCGATGGGAGCGGATCCATAGTGGTGTATTGGTATGGTGAATTTGTGGACTCGTGTGCGCCACCTCAAAAGAGTTACTTGCAGTCGTAGTTCAGGATAGCCACCGAGTCAAAGCTGGCTTGCTGCAGTTAAACTCCACCACCCCCTTTGTTGATACCGATACATATGTAGCTAGTTCTGATGTAAGTCTTGCTGGGTACATTTGTACTCACGTTTGCCTATTTTATGTTTTGCAGAGAGACGTCAGTCTCGCTAGTAGTTCCGTGTGGACTTCGACGTTTAGCTTGTTACCTCAGCTACGATCTTGTGCCCTCGGCAGGATCTGGTAGATAGTCAGGCTTCTCAGCCTTTTTCATTTGTAGTTGTCTGTACTCAGACAAGTTAAGCTTCCGCATGTGCTTGTTGCTTGTATGCCCTGAATGTTGGGTCATGAGACCCATGTTTGTAATATCTGGCTCTTCGGAGCCTAATGAATAAATACTATGAGTCGTAGAGTCTTGTTGTGATGCCATGTTGTATTTGCACATATCGAGCATATTGTGTGTATGATTGAAATGCTTGGTATGTGTGGGATCCGACAACCTAGTTGTTTACCCTTGGTAGCCTCTCTTATGGGGAAATGTAGTCTTGTGCTTCCATGAGCCATAGTAGTCCGCTACAGCCCGGTTCACCAGAGTCCTGCTAGCCCAGCACTACTGCTCCGGAACACTTGACTGGACGGCATGTGATTCACTTCGTTCATGTGTATGTCCCTTCGGGGAAATGTCACGCGGTGACATCCGGAGTCCTGCCTAGCCTGCTACAGCCCGGTTCACCGGAGTCCTGTTAGCCCAGTGCTACAGCCCGGATTCGCACGCTGCTGACCGACATGCTCGATGTTGATTCATGTATGCCTGTCCCCGTAAGTTAGTGCCACTTTGGGTTCACGACTAGTCATGTCGGCCCGGGTTCTCTGTCATATGGATGCTAGCGACACTATCATATACGTGAGCCAAAAGACGCAAACGGTCCCGGGCCATGGTAAGGCGACACCCGTGGGAATACCGTGCGTGAGGCCGCAAAGTGATATGAGGTGTTACCGACTAGATCGATGTGACTTGGAATCGGGGTCCTGACAGAAAGCGTATTCCATCACTGCCTCGGGTGAAAGTATGCTTTCCTCTCTGGAAAGCGTATTTTCTCAAAAGCAATTCTGCCTTATCCAATCAGGGACTTGTTTGTGATGATATTTTTGCAGAAAAGTCCCTGATCTTCATCGCTTCACAATTATTTACCCGTAACTCCGATTGAGGTGAATCCAACGCCCAACTTCTTTGTCTCATCAAACCCGTTCTGTTGGAACCATTTTCACTATGTTTCAACATTCTGAAAATGACCATTTTGCCCTTGCCCCTATCAGGCCCCTCCGAGAGAGTACCCTTTCCGGTGATTCTTTCCGTGGTCGTACCGCACTTCTCCCCGGAGCCTTCTTCATCCCCAGGCAAGCCACAACCACCATTTGCATGATAGCCATGCAGAAGCATTTGTTTTTAACTTGAATCTTTAATAGCTGTTTGTTTGCTTTGTTGTTGCTGTCGTTATTTCGGTTATGCTTACAGATCGGTGTTTACCGTCATGATATGTTCTCTTGCACTTTGTTATTATGTTCTTCCTGCTAGTATTACTTTAATGTTGGCCATGCTTGGTAGTAGTACATGTTGGTGATGGTCTTCGGTGCATGACTATCGTCTGTTCCGAGTACCGTTGTTATGCATGTTCTTTTGCACCCAGTTGGTTAAATGCTTGTATGGTAGTTTTATCGTTATGTTATTGCATGTTATTTATTGTTGATGCTAGTGGTCATGTTATGCTATGAGTAGTATTCTAGTTGTGATATCCATGCTCGTCAGCATGCCATGCTCATCTGGATAAATGGTTAAATGTTGTTGTTATGCTTATTGATTGGGATGCATCCCCATGCTTATGTTAATATCATGTTCATGCATTATAGTTGCATCAGGTTATTTTTATCATGACTCAGCATATTGCATTCAAGTTTAACCGGATTAAATTGAACTTGAACAACTGTTGGCTGAGTCATGGTGCCACCATATCGAGCTGACCAGTGCAACCACGCTTACCTTATAGGGCGGTCCTTACTCGGTCTATTGTCATGCCTCTCGCCGGTGCCTCCCGCGAGGGAAGGTTATGCGCGGGCGCTACGTTGGCCGGGTAGGATGGCATAAGCCTTGTGTGCCCATTGTTTTTGTAAGCATCCTTGTCCCTGTTTGGGACCGGTTTGCCACGACGGTGGCCGTTGGTGCCTTTGGTAGGCACGGGGCCACCCAGGACTTAGCCCAAAGGGGAGCTGGTCGGAGTGGCCGGGAGAGTGTCATGGAAGTAGGACGGTTTTGTCGGAACACCGTTGGTCCACCCGAATGGGAGTGCGAGGCCATGGGTTTTGTGGTGTGGGTACAGTGTGCTAACCTCTCCAGAGTGTGTGTGTTAAATCTATCGATAGCCGCGCCCGCGGATATGGGCCTAGTTCATGTCTGTCACACTGTGGGTCAACAGTAATAATAATGATGTGCTTAATAACAACCCTTGTTTGATGATGAAAGAAGTTGGTTGATATTTATGTGATCGCGAGAGGATCACTGTGGTATCGTGAGTACCAACTTGTTGGATATTTGGGATGTTATGCGAGAGTCAAGGGTAAAGTTCAAGCTCCTTGTGGTCATAAATGATTACTATGGTATTGTTAATACCAAGCTTGATTGGATCCTGAGATGATCGTGTGATGTCCGTGGTGGTAAGTGATGCAAGTGATGGTTACGAGGTAACCCGAGCAGAGTAAGTTGGTGCATGATAGTTTCATCATGTTGCATGCAAGTCTCATCATGTTCATATGTTTATGCCATGCTCGTATTGTTCTAGCTATATCATGTTGTACATGCCATGTTGTTCTAATAGTATCGTGTTCATCATTGCTTAAAAATTTGTAATTGCCATGCTATTGTTCGTCTTGATTGCTTTGGTTGCTGTGAGCTTGCAAGTACATTCAATGTACTGACCTAGCGTGTCATGCCAGTTTGCAAGTCATGCCAGATTTGATTGCTTGTTTTCCGTGGATTCCTTGTTTGCGAGCTAGGATAAGCGCTCCGGCCAGAGTCCCTGCGGAGTGGAGTTCATCACCTTCGTCGTTGTTCCGCTGCCAGGAGTTATTCCGCTGCATCGTGTTGTTCTGCTGCTTGCATGGAGCAACCGTGGCAGGCATAGTGTCGCCGTGCCGATGTAATCCCCTTGTACCCATATAGATTGTAATAAAGAGCTGATTTGTTCTATGCTAAGCAGTGCCGTATTCCAGAAGACTTCTATTCGATCTCTGGGCTGGAATACGGGGCGTTCCGGTTTCTCTGAGCCGGGGTGCCATAGGCTTGGTATCAGAGCAGGTCTGGCTATAGGATGTCGTAGCCCACGGGAACATTAGAATGCGGTAGTATAGAGCCCCGTTGGTTTGTTGCACTTGATTGGTGCATTTGTTTGTTGCATAGCATGCATATAGATTATTATCTTGTCGCTAACGGTTAATCTTGTGAGTGTAGGTGGCATCGTTTTCGATCCACTACCTGCACCCTCTTTCTTTGCATGCCTGCTCTTCGGTATTCGGCGTTATCTCTGTCCCAACAGAGTGATGCCCTGGTACCGAGTGTTCCAGACACCCTTTGCAGGAGTTATGCTCAGGTATTGCGTCGATATCTTTTCCTCCATCCACCCAAATCGTTTTGGTGATAGACGTGTCTTTATCCCGAATCGTGCCCTCCATCTCGTCCCTTTGGCAACCCTTACTGATCTTTGTTATCAGAAGGCAATACCAGCAAGCCTTGCTTTTCCTCCCCTAGTTTGCCCTGTCATCTCGTTCTTTGGACGTGTACGATTCCCTTTCGTATGCTTGATGATGATGTGGTCGTGACCTCCGTGTCTGGCTGCATGATCGCCAAGTCCGTCCTCGCCTCCGTATCCATCCAAATCTAGCCCCTCCCATGGCCGAACCATCCTCGCCGGCCGCCGCATAAATTGGCTCGGGCCCGGCCACCTCCTCCCTCCATTCCACCACAAGAGCCATCCACCACCACCCAAAGCCTTCCCCGCCCTCCTCCTTGCCCTCTGATGGCCTCTCACCGTGCTTCCCATCGCTGACTGAAGCCGCCGTCCGCCGTGGTCGCGGCCCCGCTCGTCTTCGTGTTCTCCGGTGAGCGTGCAGCCCCCAGTCGGGTGTGCCCCTCTGCGCAGAGCATTTCGGTGGCCGGGGCGTCGCCTAAGTCGACCCGAGCCGACCGGACGAGCGCCGGCGCCGTGCTCCTCCTCTGCTCTGCGGGCACGCGTCGGGAGATGGAAGAAGGGACGAGGAGGAGTGAGTCAACGCCCGCGAGACCTACCTGGCAGCCACTGCGGCCTGGCCCCGCCTCTGCGTGCGTTGACCGGGACGGCCAACGTGGATATGTGACGGGCCCCACCCCGTGGGACCCGCACGTCAGTGAGACAAGCCGCGGCCCCGCCACTGCCACGTCGTTAAGTGGAAGCGTATTCCGCAGAAGTGCGTTTCCCCTTTGGGGAAAGCGTATTCCATCACTGCCTTGGGTGAAAGTACGCTTTCGTCTCTGGAAAGCGTATTTTCTCAAAACCGCTCCTTCCTTATCCACTTAGGGACTTGTTTGTGATGATATTTTTGCAGAAAAGACCCTAATCTTCATCACTTCACAATTTTTTAACCCGTAACTCCGATTGAGGTGAATCCAACGCCCACTTCTTCGTCTCGTCAGACCCGCTCTGTTGGAACCATTTTCACTATGTTTCAACATTCTGAAAATGACCATTTTTTCCTTGCCCCTAATCAGGCCCCTCCGAGAGAGTACCCTTTCCGGTGATTCTTTCTGCGGTCGTACCGCACTTCTCCCCGGAGCTTTCGTCATCCCCAGGCAAGCCACAACCACCATTTGCATGATAGCCATGCAGAAGCATTTGTTTTCAACTTGAATCTTTAATAGATGTTTGTTTGCTTTGTTGTTGCTGTCGTTATTTCGGTTATGCTTACGGATCGGTGTTTACCGTCATGATATGTTCTCTTGCACTCTGTTATTATGTTCTTCCTGCTAGTATTACTTTAATGTTGGCCATGCTTGGTAGTAGTACATGTTGGTGATGGTCTTCGGTGCATGACTATCGTCTGTTTCGAGTGCCGTTGTTATGCATGTTCTTTTGCACCCAGTTGGTTAAATGCTTGTATGGTAGTTTTATCGTTATGTTATTGCATGGTATTTATTGTTGATGCTAGTGGTCATGTTATGCTATGAGTAGTATTCTAGTTGTGATATCCATGCTCGTCAGTATGCCATGCTCATCTGGATAAATGGTTAAATGTTGTTGTTATTCTCGTTGATTGGGATGCACCCCCATGCTTATGTTAATATCATGTTCATGCATTGTAGTTGCATCAGGTTATTTTTATCATGACTCAGCATATTGCATTCAAGTTTAACCGGATTAAATTGAACTTGAACAACTGTTGGCTGAGTCATGGTGCCACCATATCGAGCTGACCAGTGCAACCACGCTTACCTTATAGGGGGGGTCCTAACTGGGTCTATTGTCATGCCTCTCGCCGGTGCCTCCCGCGAGGGAAGGTTATGCGCGGGCGCTACCTTGGCCGGGTAGGACGGCATAAGCCTTGTGTGCCCATTGTTTTTGTAAGCATCCTTGTCCCTGTTTGGGACCGTTTTGCCACGACGGTGGCCGTTGGTGCCTTTGGTAGGCACGGGGCCACCCAGGACATAGCCCAAAGGGGAGTTGGTCGGAGTGGCCGGGAGAGTGTCATGGCAGTAGGACGGTTTTGTCGGAACGTCGTTGGTCCACCCGAATGGGAGTGCGAGGCCATGGGTTCCGTGGTGTGGGTAAAGTGTGCTAACCTCTGCAGAGTGTGTGTGTTAAATCTATCGACAGCCACGCCCGCGGATATGGGCCCAGTTCATGTCGGTCACACTGTGGGTCAACAATAATAATAATGATGTGCTTAATAACAACCCTGGTTCGATGATGAAAGAAGTTGGTTGATATTTATGTGACCGTGAGAGGATCACTGTGGTATCGTGAGTACCAACTTGTTGGATATTTAGGATGTTATGCAAGAGTCAAGGGTAAAGGTCAAGCTCCTTGTGTTCATAAATGATTACTACAGTATTGTTAATACCAAGCTTGATTGGATCCTGAGATGATCGTGTGATGTCCGTGGTGGTAAGTGATGCAAGTGATGGTTACGAGGTAACCCGAGCAGAGTAAGTTGGTGCATGATAGTTTCATCATGTTGCATGCTAGTCTCATCATGTTCATATGTTTATGCCATGCTCGTATTGTTCTAGCTGTATCATGTTGTACATGCCATGTTGTTCTGATAGTATCATGTTCATCATTGCTTAAAAATATGTAATTGCCATGCTATTGTTTGTCTTGATTGCTTTGGTTGCTGTGAGCTTGCAAGTACATTCAATGTACTGACCTGGCGTGTCATGCCAGTTTGCAGGTCATGCCAGATTTGATTGGTTGTTTGTCGTGGATTCCTTGTTTGCGAGCTACGATAAGCGTTCCAGCCAGAGTCCCTGCGGAGTGGAGTTCATCACCATCGTCGCTGTTCCGCAGCCAGGAGTTATTCCGCTGCATCATGTTGTTCTGCTACTTGCATGGAGCTACCGTGGCAGGCGTAGTGTCGCCGTGCTGATGTAATCCCCTTGTACCCATATAGATTATAATAAAGAGCTGATTTGTTCTATGCTAAGAAGTGTCGTATTCCAGAAGACATCTCCTCGATCTCTGGGCTGGAATATGGGGCGTTCTGGTTTCTCTGAGCCGGGGTGCCACAGGCTTGTTATCAGAGCAGGTCTGGTTGTAGGATGCCCTAGCCCACGCGAACGTTAGAATGCGGTAGTATAGATCCCCGTTGGTTTGTTGCACTTGATTGCTGCATTTGTTTGTTGCATAGCATGCATATAGATTATTATCTTGTCGCTAACGGTTAATCTTGTGAGTGTAGGTGGCATCGTTTTCAATCCACTACCTGCACCCTCTTTCTTTGCATGCCTGCTCTTCGGTGTTCGGCGTTATCTCTGTCCCAGTAGAGTGATGCCCCGGTACCGAGTGTTCCATACACCCTTTGCAGGAGTTATGCTCAGGTATTGCGTCGATATCTTTTCCTCAATCCACCCAAATCATTTTGGTGATAGACGTGTCTTTATCCCCAATCATGCCCTCCATCTCCTCCCTTTGGCAACCCTTACTGATCTTTGTTATCTAGAGAGGGCAATGCCAGCAAGCCTTGCTTTTCCTCCCCTAGTTTGCCATGTCATCTCATTCTTTGGACATGTACGATTCCCTTTCGTAGGCTTGATGATGATGTGGTCGTGACCTCCGTGTCTCGCTGCATGATCGCCAAGTCCGTCCTCGCCTCCGTATCCATCCAGATCTAGCCAGTGTTCAGCCAGCGCTTGGTGTAGCCTTGGTTACGCCAACTCTTTCCACACACAGACTCACTTTCGTGCACACCGCCACAGCATATTAGACCGTAGTACCAGAGCTTCAGCGACAATTGTGTGCTTAGGTGTGCATGCATATTATTGTGTGAGTAGCAGTAATATGTGTTGATTGCTTTATATTATTAGAATGCTTGTGTGCTTTTGTTTTCGTCGTTTCTTTTGTTTCTTTCTTTGGGCCTTCGGTGTTACAAATTTTCCCCTTATTAAAGTTGCTCGTCAACCGACACCGGACCTGAAGAGTCAGCAAGGAATGCATATATTTGGAAACTCGGCTAAACAGAATGGAATTATCAGCAGACTGCAGTGAAATTGGAATATCTTGTCTGAATGCGAAAGAAATCCTGGATGGACTGTCTGTATCAAGTTTGCATCAGTATGGAATTCTCAGCCGACTGCATTGAGATCTGGGGATATCTGATCGTGATACGAATAATTAGGTTTGCCTCAGTGTGCACACTTCATAGCAGAAATGATCAAGATAAGCTATGTGCAAGATTGACAGTATATGGCAGTACATCTCAAGAATCAGATCTGCAACAGTTCAGTCAGAAAGCAAGTCTGCCTCGGGAATCAGATTTTCATATATAAGCGGTCAGCATACCACCAAGGTCTTGCAAGTCACTCGAAAGCAGATTTGACAGGCACATGAGGATTGTTAAAAGATGGAAGCCAGCTATACACCATAGTGTGACTAAGGAATGAGCTCAGTACAAGTACCTGTGAACCTGGAAGATGATCCTGATGAGCCCTTGTCTTCTTTCTCCAGTAACAGCACCACGCCTGTGATCTGAGCCGTTTTTTGCTATCCGGGGTGGATGCCGATTTTTATTTCTCTCTTCAACGACTGTCATGAGTTCTGAGCTGCTTTTCGGTCCTCTCATACAGCGGTTGAGTTTCTTTTTGTGACAGTAGCCCTATAGCAGCTTTTGGCTATTTTAGGGAGCTGCCACTTTCTTCTTTTCGACCCAGTCTCATGCGCTAAGCTGCTTTTCAGATGTCCTGAGCCGTGGTTGAGTTATCTCAGTAATGTCCTTGATACGTCTCCGTCGTATCTATAATTTTTGATTGTTCCAAGCCAATATTCTACAACTTTCATATACTTTTGGCAACTTTGTATACTATTTTTTGGGACTAACATATTGATCCAGTGCCCAGTGCCAGTTCCTGTCTGTTGCATGTTTTATGTTTCGCAGAATATCCATATCTAACGGAATCCAAACGGGGTAAAAAACAGACGGAGAATGTTTTTGGAATATTTGGAGAATTCCGGAAGAAAAATCAACGCGAGACGGTGCCCGAGGTGGCCACGAGGCAGGGGGCGCGCCTGCCCCCCCTGGGCGCGCCCCTGACCCTCGTGGGCCACCCGTAAGGCGGTTGATGCCCTTCTTCGCCCGCAAGAAAGCTAATTTTTGGTAAAAAAATCACGGCAAAGGTTTCAGTCCAATCGGAGTTACGGATCTCCATATATATACGAAACGGTGAAAGGGCAGCAGAGGAGAACGCAGAAACAGAGAGAGACAGAGAGACAGATCCAATCTCGGAGGGGCTCTTGCCCCTCCCACGCCATGGAGGCCAAGGACCAGAGGGGAAACCCTTCTCCCATCTAGGGAGGAGGTCAAGGAAGAAGAAGACGAAGGGCCCCCCTCTCCCCTTCTCTTCCGGTGGCGTCGGAACGCTGCCGTGGCCATCATCATCACCGCAATCTTCACCAACAACTTCACCGCCATCATCACCAACTCTTCCCCCCTCTATGCAGCGGTGTAACCTCTCTCTTACCTGCTGTAATCTCTACTTAAACATGGTGCTCAACACTATATATTATTTCCCAATGATGTATGGCTATCTTATGATGTTTGAGTAGATCCGTTTTGTCCTATGGGCTATTTGATGATCAAGATTGGTTTGAGTTGCATGTTTTATTATTGGTGTTGTCCTATGGTGCTCTCCGTGTTGCGCAAGCGTGAGGGATCCCTGCTGTAGGTTTTGCAATATGTTCATGATTTTCTTATGGTGGGTGGCGTGAGTGACAGAAGCACAAACCCGAGTAAGTAGGTTGTTTGCGTATGGGATAAAGAGGACTTGATGCTTTAATGCTATGGTTGGGTTTTACCTTAATGATCTTTAGTAGTTGCGGATGCTTGCTAGAGTTCCAATCATAAGTGCATATGATCCAAGTAGAGAAAGTATGTTAGCTTATGCCTCTCCCTCAAATAAAATTGCAATAATGATTACCGGTCTAGTTATCAATTACCTAGGGACAAATAACTTTCTCGTGACAAAAAGCTCTCTACTAAAACTAATTTAGTTGTGTCTTTATCTAAACAGCCCCTAGTTTATATTTACTCGCTCTTTATATTCTTGCAAGCCTATCCAAAAATACCTACAAAGTACTTCTAGTTTCATACTTGTTCTAGGTAAAGCGAACGTCAAGTGTGCCTAGAGTTGTATCGGTGGTCGATAGAACTTGAGGGAATATTTGTTCTACCTTTAGCTCCTCGTTGGGTTCAACACTCTTACTTATCGAAAACTGTTGCGATCCCCTATACTTGTGGGTTATCAAGACCTTTTGCTGGCGCCGTTGCCGGGGAGCAATAGCGTGGGGTGAATATTTTCGTGTGTGCTTGTTTGCTTTATCACTAAGTAATTTTTATTTGCTCTTCTTAGTTGTTCTCTATCTTTAGTTATGGATATGGAACACGAAATACAAAAAAATTAGGTGTACTTGCTGCTCATGGAGATGGGGAACCTCCTAAAACCCTCGATGCTCGTTATGTGATAGATATTACGTACTACTTTGATAATCCTAAGAAAACCCCATTCAATCTGGTAATGGGAGACACGTTGGATCAACGTGGATACTTTGGGGATTATCGCTTGACTCAAAAAGGGAAACTATTATGGGATCAAATTTATATGTTGAAGTGGTATGCTAGGCAACTATGCTTGAGATATGATTATACTTGTTCCTCTAGGATGAAGTCTCCACACCTTCCCTTTGCATGCAAATTTAATGATAATGAAACCTTGGCTTCTTATGCTAGAGGTATATATGACTACTATGATGTGGAACAAATAGAAGAATTTGTTGCTTTTATGGGTGCTTATGAAATTGAATCTATGTTCAAAGAATATGAAAATCTTTATGATGCTGTTTACAGACCTGAAAATTTAGCTATCCTTAAATATTGTTATGAGAATTATGAATACAATTCCGATATTGATGCGTTTATTGAGAAAGTCTCCGCTGTCCAAGAAGAGACTAATATTTTGCAGGAATCTCTGGAAGAAGAAATTGATGAAACTGTGAGCTCATTGGATGAAAAAGATGAGGAGGAGAGCGAAGAACAAAAGGAGGAAGGGCGGATTGATCACCTGTGCCCACCTTCTGATGAGAGTAACTCTTCTACTCATACATTGTTTAATTTCCCTTCGTGCTTACCGAAGGATGAATGCTATGATAATTGCTATGATCCCGTTGATTCTTTTGAAACATCCCTTTTTGATGATGCTTGCTATGCTTGTGGCCATGATGCCAATATGAATGATGCTTATGGAGATGAACTTGCTATAGTTCCTTATGTTAAACATGAAATTGTTGCTATTGCACCCACGCATGATAGTCCTATTATCTTTTTGAATTCTCCCAACTACACTATATCGGAGAAGTTTGCACTTATTAAGGATTATATTGATGGGTTGCCTTTTACCATTGCACATGATGATTTTGATGAGTATCATATGCATGTGCTTGCTGCTCCTACTTGTAATTATTATGAGAGAGGAACTATATCTCCACCTCTCTATGTTTCCAACACAATAAAATTGCAAGAAACTATTTATACTATGCAAATGCCTTTACTTTGTGTGCATGAATTGTTCTTTTATGACATGCTGATGCATAGAAAGAGAGTTAGACTTCGTCATTACATGATATATGTTGCTTTGTGCTCACTACTAAATGGCAAATCATTGCTAATTAAAATTGGCTTTGATATACTTTGGGATCCGGGTGGATCCATTACTTGAGCACTATATGCCTAGCTTACTGACTTTAAAGAAAGCGTTGCCAGGGAGACAACCCGGAAGTTTTAGAGAGTCATTTATTTCTGTTGTGTGCTTTTATAAAGCTTAAAAATAAAAATAATGTGCCAAGGTATGCCTTTAGGATGTTTATAATGCTTGTTGGTTTGTGCGGTGCAGGACAGAAACTTTGGCTGTAGTTCTCGATTTTTTATTTTTTATTGGAACGTCAAATGGTTCTGAATCTTTTTGCACTGTATTTCTATACAAAATTTTTATTTTTCCTAATTTTGGCAGAATTTTTCAAGTATCAGAAGTATGGTGAATGTTCATATTATTACAGACTGTTCTGTTTTAGACAGATTCTGTTTTTGATGCATAGTTTGCTTGTTTTGATGAAACTATCAATTATCAGTGGATTAAGCCATGAAAAAGCTATATTTAAGTAGACACAATGCAAAAACAAAATATGAATCGGTTTGCAACAGTACTTAGAGTAGTGATTTGCTTTATTATACTAACGGATCTTACCGAGTTTTTTGTTGAAGTTTTGTGTGGATGAAGTGTTCGATGATCGAGAAGGTCTCGATGTGAGAAGAAGGAAGAGAGGCAAGAGCTCAAGCTTGGGGATGCCCGAGGCACCCCAAGTAAATAGTCAAGGAGACTCAAGCGTCTAAGCTTGGGGATGCCCCGGAAGGCATCCCCTCTTTCTTCAACAAGTATCGGTATGTTTTCGGATTCGTTTCGTTCATGCGATATGTGCAATCTTGGAGCATATTTTGCATTTAGTTTTCATTTTTCTTTTATGCACCATGCTGGTATGAGATGGTCCTTGGTTGATTTATAGAATGCTCTTTGCACTTCACTTATATTTTTTGAGTATGGCTTTATAGAATGCTTCATGTGCTTCACTTATATCATTTGAAGTTTGGATTGCCTGTTTCTCTTTACATAGACAACCGCCATTTGTAGAATGCTCTTTTGCTTCACTTATACTTGTTAGAGCATGGGCATATCTTTTTTAGAAAGAATTAAACTCTCTTGCTTCACTTATATGTATTTAGAGAGATGACAAGAATTGGTCATTCACATGGTTAGTCATAAAATCCTACATAAAACTTGTAGATCACTGAATATGATGTGTTTGATTCCTTGCAATAGTTTTGTGATATAAAGATGGTGATATTAGAGTCATGCTAGTGGGTAGTTGTGGATTGTAGAAATACTTGTGTTGAGGTTTGTGATTCCCGTAGCATGCACGTATGGTGAACCGTTATGTAACGAAGTCGGAGCATGAGGTATTCATTGATTGTCCTCCTTATGAGTGGCGGTCAGGGACGAGCGATGGTCTTTTCCTACCAATCTATCCCCCTAGGGGCATGCGTAGTAGTACTTTGCTTCGAGGGCTAATAAACTTTTGCAATAAGTATATGAGTTCTTTATGACTAATGTTGAGTCCATGGATTATACGCACTCTCACTCTTCCATCATTGCTAGCCTCTTCGGTACCGTGCATTGCCCTTTCTCACCTTGAGAGTTGGTGCAAACTTAGCCGGTGCATCCAAACCCCGTGATATGATACACTCTTTCACACATAAACCTCCTTATGTCTTCCTCGAAACAACCTACCTATCATGGCATTTCCATAGCCATTCTTAGATATATTGCCATGCAACTTCCATCATCATCATATACATGACTTGAGCATTTATTGTCATATTGCTTTGCATGATCGTAAGATAGCTAGCATCATGTTTTCATGGCTTGTCCATTTTTTGATGTCATCGCTATGCTAGATCATTGCACATCCCGGTACACCGCCGGAGGCATTCATATAGAGTCATATCTTTGTTCTAGATATCGAGTTGTAATATTGAGTTGTAAGTAAATAGAAGTGTGATGATCATCATTATTAGAGCATTGCCCCAATGAGGAAAGGATGATGGAGACTATGATTCCCCCACAAGTCGGGATGAGACTCCGGACGAAAAAAAAGAAGGCTCAAAAAGAAAAAAAATGAGAGAAAAAGAGAGAAAGGGCAATGTTACTATCCTTTTACCACACTTGTGCTTCAGAGTAGCACCATGTTCTTCATATAGAGAGTCTCTTGAGTTATCACTTTCATATACTAGTGGGAATTTTCATTATAGAACTTGGCTTGTATATTCCAATGATGGGCTTCCTCAAATGCCCTAGGTCTTCATGAGCAAGCAAGTTGGATGCACACCCACTTAGTTTCAGTTTGAGCTTTCATATACTTATAGCTCTAGTGCATTCGTTGCATGGCAATCCCTACTCCTCACATTGACATCAATTGATGGGCATCTCCATAGCCCGTTGATTAGCCGCGTCGATGTGAGACTTTCTCCCTTTTTGTCTTCTCCACATAACCCCCATCATCATATTCTATTCCACCTATAGTGCTATATCCATGGCTTGCGCTCATGTATTGCGTGAGGGTTGAAAAGGCTGAAGCGCGTTAAAAAGTATGAACCAATTGCTCGGCTTGTCATCGGGGTTGTGCATGATGTGAATATTTTGTGTGGTGAAGATGGAGCATAGCCAGACTATATGATTTTGTAGGGATAACTTTCTTTCGCCATGTTATTTTGAAAAGACATGATTGCTTTATTAGTAGGCTTGAAGTATTATTGCTTTTATGTCAAATGATAGACTATTGCTTTGAATCACTCGTGTCTTAATATTCATGCCATGATTAGATACATGATCAAGATTATGCTAGGTAGCATTCCACATCAAAAATTATCTTTTTTATCATTTACCTACTCGAGGACGAGCAGGAATTAAGCTTGGGGATGCTGATACGTCTCCGTCGTATCTATAATTTTTTATTGTTCCATGCCAATATTCTACAACTTTCATATACTTTTGGCAACTTTTTATACTATTTTTTGGGACTAACATATTGGTCCAGTGCCCAGTGCCAGTTCCTGTCTGTTGCATGTTTTATGTTTCGCAGAATATCCATATCAAACGGAATCCAAACGGGATAAAAACGGATAGAGAATATTTTTGGAATATTTGGAGAATTCCGGAAGAAAAATCAACGCGAGACGGTGCCCGAGGTGGCCACGAGGCAGGGGGCGCACCTGCCCCCCTGGGCGCTCCCCTGACCCTCGTGGGCCACTCGTAAGGCGGTTGATGCCCTTCTTCGGCCGCAACAAAGCTATTTTTTGGTAAAAAAATCACGGCGAAGGTTTCAGTCCAATCGGAGTTACGGATCTCCATATATATACGAAACGGTGAAAGGGCAGCAGAGGAGAACGCATAAACAGAGAGAGACAGAGAGACAGATCCAATCTCGGATGGGCTCTCGCCCCTCCCACGCCATGGAGGCCAAGGACCAGAGGGGAAACCCTTCTCCCATCTAGGGAGGAGGTCAAGGAACAAGAAGACGAAGGGGCCCCCTCTCCCCTTCTCTTCCGGTGGCGCCGGAACGCTGCCGTGGCCATCATCATCACCGCAATCTTCACCAACAACTTCACCGCCATCATCACCAACTCTTCCCCCCTCTATGCAGCGGTGTAACCTCTCTCTTACCTGTTGTAATCTCTACTTAAACATGGTGCTCTACGCTATATATTATTTCCCAATGATGTATGGCTATCTTATGATGTTTGAGTAGACCCGTTTTGTCCTATGGGCTATTTGATTATCAAGATTGGTTTGAGTTGCATGTTTTATTATTGGTGCTGTCCTATGGTGCTCTCCGTGTCGCGCAAGCGTGAGGGATCCCTGCTGTAGGTTTTGCAATATGTTCATGATTTTCTTATGGTGGGTGGCGTGAGTGACAGAAGCACAAACCCGAGTAAGTAGGTTGTTTGCGTATGGGATAAAGAGGACTTGATGCTTTAATGCTATGGTTGGGTTTTACCTTAATGATCTTTAGTAGTTGCGGATGCTTGCTAGAGTTCCAATCATAAGTGCATATGATCCAAGTAGAGAAAGTATGTTAGCTTATGCCTCTCCCTCAAATAAAATTGCAATAATGATTACCGGTCTAGTTATCAATTGCCTAGGGACAAATAACTTTCTCGTGACAAAAAGCTCTCTACTAAAACTAATTTAGTTGTGTCTTTATCTAAACAGCCCCTAGTTTATATTTACTCGCTCTTTATATTCTTGCAAGCCTATCCAAAAATACCTACAAAGTACTTCTAGTTTCATACTTGTTCTAGGTAAAGCGAACGTCAAGCGTGCGTAGAGTTGTATCGGTGGTCGATAGAACTTGAGGGAATATTTGTTCTACCTTTAGCTCCTCGTTGGGTTCGACACTCTTACTTATCAAAAACTGTTGCGATCCCCTATACTTGTGGGTTATCAGTCCTAGATCTGAGTTGTAAAGACGTTCTGGTGGCTACTTATTTATTTGCCAATTTCTTGCAAGGGTTCGGATTATCATTTTCCTACGGTCAGAACTTGAGAGGTGATGAACCGGCAATTTGAATAATGCTACCATGTCAGGAAATCAGGATAATAGTATGCCTGTCCGAATATTGCACCCGACAGAATCCATGGTCACACGAAGAAGCAATATGATTAAGCTCTTTCAGCCAAGTATCCAGACAAGGAGAACAATAATGAAGGAGCAAGACTGATAATTGTTGCATGATCCACATGGTGCAGATATCCCGGACAGTCTGAGTCAGCATCGATCACCATGAATATTCACCTAAGGGGTCTGCTCAATTTTGGTAAGGGCCCCATATCCAGACCACCCGCTCAGTCAACAGCATATGCCCAGAATTGTCAGTATCGAATAGCTGAGTCTGTCAAGTCGGACTAAGGGTCCATTCAACGGTTTGACTCCAGCAACTATGGTGAAGCATCACACAGCCTACCATCCCCAAGATGAGTGATCAGTATGTGGAATAACAGTCTGGAAGCATGTGCCCTCAACTATGAGAATCACGAAAGGATAGCTTGGCATGAATAAAATTTCGTCTGTCAGAGCCACCGTCAGTCGAGTCTGCGGATATTATCATATAAGATCTTACCCCTTCATGCTAGCCCCGGCAAGTGACAGCCAAATATTTGGAACGGATCTGATACTCCAGGAGGTGGAGCCCGTTAAGATGATTCAGAAACTTCTGCGATGAGTCAGAATCTATCAAGAAACGGTTATGCCTCAACTCACAGTTTGGAACCCAAAGGTCCTGCATTCAGTGAAGAAACCAAATGCAAGGAGTCAGAGCTTGGGTGTTCATCAGGAAAATCTGTCCACAACTTCCTGAAACATTGACAGTGCTGGATGGCACATCCATTGGAAATCACTCTTGGACTGGTGAGACGGGCATATATTTCAGTCAGGAAAATCTATCACAGTCAGCTAAGTCAGCAGATATGAAAATAATTGGAGCATGTATAAGCATGAGCAAGAAAGGTAAGATCTGTCAGAATGTGGATACAATGAAGCAAAGCACCCCAGAGCCAGTCAGACAGTCATATGAAGAATTCAGTGGGAACAATTAATAAAGGAAAAAGGATACCCGAGTTGGAAACGGTTTTCGTAAGACAGTATATTCATACTTGTTCCCTGAGAAACCAAATCTTGAGGACGAGATTTCTTTAAGGGGGTAAGAGTTGTAACAGCCTGGTTTTTGGCCCTTTCTTTTTCTTTTGTTTTTCTGAGATTTTTGCTTGAGTTTTCTTGTTCTGGGGCTTTGTGGTCTGGAAACTGAAGAAGATGACCTCTTCTTTCTATCCAGAGTGGCTTGTCATCCCCTAATCCAGCCCTAGACCTTGCCATTTTCATCCTAGACCAAATCCCAATATTATTTTCCTTAGGAATATTCCTTTTGCTATTAAAGGAATAATCCTTTTTGCCCTAGGTTGTCGGCGTTCCGGGAACGGGGGTCCCCAGACTTGCCTGCCTGCGGCCCACGGCGTGGCTGTGCTAGCATGCCTGGCCCATCTTCATCAACAAGGAATTCAAGACCATCGCGAGGGGCCAAGCCTCGCTAGGCAGACGACGCAAGACCTCCTTAGGAGCGGCCTCGCCAGGCAGGCTCGCAAGGGGCGGAGAGATCAAGGCAAGGCAAACCTCGCGAGGTTCTCGTGACGTGAGCCATGACGATCGAGACCAGGCGGGCGCCAGCGCGCGCAGTGTCCTCGTTTCCTCTTTGGTGCTAAAGGAGGCAAGCGCAGGCGCGGAGTACCGAGGCATCAAGCAAAGGTTTCCATATCGATGCAACGAGACCAAGACCAGTAAGACGGTAAGACGGAGGTCACCATGGAGCCCAAGGCGGCGTCACCACCAGACCCTTTTGCAGGCGAAGACTGCTTTTGTCAGGATAAGTTGTACTAGCTGTCCCCTTTCAAATTGGCCGTTGTTGGCTCCCTTCCCGCTCAATATTTGGGGAGAGGACCAGGGCCTATATAAGTAGAACTAGCCACCACCGTAGGGGATAACTCATTCAAAGGCATCTCACCTAATCCTTAGCCACACACCGAGCACCAGAACACCTCAACCTCAGGAGGCTGTTCTTCCCCTTGTACTGTTCATCATCAGCCCAAGAGGCAATCCACCACCACCACACTGGAGTAGGGTATTACACCACAACGGTGGCCCGAACCAGTATAAATCTTGTGTCCCTTGTGTTGTGAGTTCGTCGAGTTCGTTCTTGAGATCTTAGCCAGTTAGATCGTGGATCGGTATGGAGGAAATCTTCGCGCGCACCCCAGTGTTCGAACCTCGAGGGTTTTGCCGGAACCCGTGATCCGACATTTGGCGCGCCAGGTAGGGGTGCGCCGAAGCTTCCTTTCTGTCACTCCGCGTCCAGTTGCTCCGTCGTCTCCATGGAGGACGCTTGCCGTGCTCGTGCTAAGTGCCGGGTTGCCCTCGCCACTCGTGTCGCTCAGACAGCTCTCGTCGGCGGGCCACCTCGTCATTCTCCGTCGCCTGCCGCCAACGCCGCCACCGGCCCGGTGGGGAATGAGCAGCAAGGGTCCTCACTGCACCCCTCGGTGCGGCGGGACAGCCGCACCGCCACTCCATCACTGACCCCGGCCGGTTCCTCGTCCCATGCACGTCGTGCTCCCATGGATGCGCGGGCCGCGCTCCTCATGGCGCAGGAGCTCCTGCACTACCGCCCAGTCGACGACCTCTACGAGGACTAGCTTGACCGCATCGCCGAGCTTGTTCGCGCCGCAGGGGGCTCCCCTGCGCCGTCCCTCTCTCCGCCTCGCCCTCCGCCAGCTACAGGCAACGTAGCTCACAGAGCACCTCCACCACCTCTGCCCCAAGACGGCGCCCTGGAGCCAAGGCGCGCGGCTCCACGACGCGACCCACCGCGTCCGGCACCCGCGCGTGAAGAAAGAAGCTGTCAAGAAGTCCCTCGACTGCAAGAGAACGCTCCGCCGCTCCTCGCACTGCTGTGCCAGGATTGTTTGCTGCAGCAAGGCCCCGCGCCGCTTGCCGTAGCGGCACGCGGGCACCCAGACCAAGCTCCACCTCCAAGGCAGGCCCCAGTGACCACGGCCGGCTGCCGCGCCTTCACCCCCGAGCTGCATAGCGTCGCCTGGCCTGGCAAGTTCAAGCCAGATTTGCCTCCTTGCTACGACGGCACCCCCGACCCCGCGGAGTTCCTGCAGCTCTACGAGCTGAGCATCGAGGCAGCCAACGACGACGAGAAAGTCATGGCGAACTGGTTTCCCATGGCTCTCAAGGATGGTGCCCGCTCCTGGCTCCTGAATCTGCCTCCTGGGACGAGATGCGCAACCGTTTCATTGCCAGCTTCCAGGGCACTCGCGACCGCCCGCCGGCCGCGGGTGACCTGCACCGCGTCAAGCAACAACCAGGAGAGACCCTCCAGAAGTACATCCAGCACTTCAACAACGTCCGCCTCAAGATCCCCAAGGTGACAGACGAGGCCACCATCTCCGCGTTCTCTGATGGCATCCACGACGTCAAGATGAAGGAGGAGCTCGCCATCCACGAGGAGTTGTGCACGTCTCTGGAGTTGTTCAACCTGGCGACCAAATGCGCAAGAGCTGAGGAGGGGCGCCTCTCCCTCCTCGAGCTCCCAGCTGCGGACCCGGAGGAGAAGAAAGCCAAGGCCAAGGACGTGAAGCGCAAGGGAGCAGCCGTGCTCGCGGCGGAACCAGACACCAAGCGCGGCAGAGACCAGCCCGAGTCATCCAAGAGCAGCCATCCGTTTTGTGCCTTCCATAACCTGCACACCCACAACACCAGCGAATGTCAAGAGCTCAGGGCCATCCGAGAAGGATGCTTCGGTCGACGCCCCGAGCGCAGCGACCGGGGCTAGGGCCGAGGAGGAGGACGTGGTGGCGGATGCTGGGACGACCGTGGCCCGCGCCAGGAGTGGCACGACCGGCCTCGTGAGGACCGCTGGCAGGATCAGCCTCGCGAGGGCGCTTGGAGGGACCAGCCTCGTGAGGATCGTCCTCAGGGCAACGCCGGTCTTCCTCCACTACCACCACCGCCAAGAAGGAACGACGACCACCACCAAGACGAGGGGGCTGGGGGCTTCCAGGAGCCGCGTGCTATCGCCTGCATCTTGGGCGGAGCTTAGGCCCTAGCCTCACAGCGTATCTTCAAACAGTTTGCTCGTGAGTGAACGCAGTCCTCCCCAAGATCGAGGCCACGCGCCCACTCAGGTGGTCCAAGTGCGCCATCATGTTCAGTTCGGCAGATCAGCTCAAGTGCGCAGCTACCATTGGCGCCCTCCCAATGCATTGTTCACCAGTCATCAGCAACATGCAAGTTACCAAGACCCTCATCGACGGCGGCGCAGGGCTCAACGTCTTGTCCGTCGACACGTTCGACAACCTCCAAGTGCCATATGACCAGCTTGAGCCTACCAAGCCATTCTCAGGAGTGACCGACGGTTCCACCACACCGATAGGGCAGGTCCACCTCCCTGTCACCTTCGGAGAACGCAACAACTACCGCACCGAGCTCATCGACGTCGACTTCACCTACATCCGCCTGAGATATAACGCGATCCTCGGGTACCCAGCCCTAGCCAAGTTCATGGCGGTGACCCATCACGGCTAGAATGTCCTCAAGATGCCGGGAAGCGGCGGAATCATCACAGTCCTGTGCGAAGAAAGAGATGCGGTGTGTTCCCTCGAGCGTGCCTTCCAAGCTGCAGCAATCGACGACCCCGACAGCAAGGGGGAGTGCCCTCCTGAGGCCACCCCCAAGAAGAAGAAGCAGTTGCGCCATGCAGGACCTCACGAGGATGGCGTCGCAATTGGAACCTCGTTAGGATCAGCACCCGCGCCAGGGGCGCCTCCCTCCATCGCATAGGAAAGCGCACCCGGCGCCTGATGTCTACTACACAACCATCTTCTTGTAGACGTTGTTGGGCCTCCAAGTGCAGAGGTTTGTAGGACAGTAGCAAATTTCCCTCAAGTGGATGACCTAAGGTTTATCAATCCGTGGGAGGCGTAGGTATATATAGGAGGAAGAAGTACGTCGGTGGAGCAACGTGGGGCCCACGAGGGTGGAGGGCGCGCCCAAGGGGGGTAGGCGCGCCCCCTACCTCGTGCCCTCCTGGTTGATGTCTTGGCGTAGGGTCCAAGTCCTCTGGATCACGTTCGTTCCGAAAATCACGTTCCCGAAGGTTTCATTCCGTTTGGACTCTATTTGATATTCTTTTTCTGCGAAACTCTGAAATAGGCAAAAAAACAGCAATTCTGGGTTGGGCCCCCGGTTAATAGGTTAGTCCCAAAAATAATATAAAAGTGTATAATAAAGCCCAATAATGTCCAAAACAGAATATAATATAGCATGGAACAATCAAAAATTATAGATACATTGGAGACGTATCAAGCATCCCCAAGCTTAATTCCTGCTTGTCCTCGAGTAGGTAAATGATAAAAACAGAATTTTGATGTGGAATGCTACTTGGCATAATTTCAATGTAATTCTCCTAATTGTGGTATGAATATTTAGGTCCGAAAGATTCAAGATAAAGGTTTAATATTGACATAAAAGTAATAATACTTCAAGCATACTAACTAAGCAATTATGTCCTCTCAAAATAACATGGCCAAAGAAAGTTCATCCCTACAAAATCATATAGTTTAGTCATGCTCCATTTCCGTCTCACAAGAATGCTCTCATCATGCACAACCCCGATGACAAGCCAAGCAATTGTTTCATACTTTAGTAATCTCAAACTTTTTTCAACCTTCACGCAATAGATGAGCGTGAGCCATGGATATAGCACTATGGGTGGAATAGAATATAATGATGGGGGTTATGTGGAGAAGACAAAAAAGGAGAAATTCTCACATCAACGAGGCTAATCAATGAGCTATGGAGATGCCCATCGATTGATGTTAATGCAAGGAGTAGGGATTGCCATGCAACGGATGCACTAGAGCTATAAATGCATGAAAGCTCAACAAAAGAAACTAAGTGGGTGTGCATCCAACTTGCTTGCTCACGAAGACCTAGGGCATTTGAGGAAGCCCATTGTTGGAATATACAAGCCAAGTTCTATAATGAAAAATTCCCACTAGTATATGAAAGTGACAAAACAAGAGACTCTCTATCACGAAGATCATGGTGCTACTTTGAAGCACAAGTGTGGTAAAAAGGATAGTAACATTGTCCCTTCTCTCTTTTTCTCTCATTTTTTTGGGCCTTCTTCCTTTTTATAGCCTTTCTCTCTCTTTTTTTTCCTCACTTGGGACAATGCTCTAGAAAATGATGATCATCACACTTCTATTTATTTACAACTCAGTGATTACAACTCGATACTAGAACAAAGTACGACTCTATAAGAATGCCTCCGGCGGTGTACCGGGATATGCAATGAATCAAGAGTGACATGTATGAAAGAGTTATGAATGGTGGCTTTGCCACAAATACTATGTCAACTACATGATCATGCAAAGCAATATGACAATGATGAGCGTGTCATAATAAACGGAACGATGGAAAGTTGCATGGCAATATATCTCGGAATGGCTATGGAAATGCCATAATAGGTAGGTATGGTGGCTGTTTTGAGGAAGATATATGAAGGTTTATGTGTGAAAGAGCGTATCATATCACGGGATTTGGATGCACCGGCGAAATTTGCACCAACTCTCAATGTGAGAAAGGGCAATGCACGGTACCGAAGAGGCTAGCAATGATGGAAAGGTGAGAGTGCGTTTAATCCATGTACTCAACATTAGTCATAAAGAACTCACATACTTATTGCAAAAATATACAAGTCATCAAAAACCAAGCACTACGCGCATGCTCCTAGGGGGATAGATTGGTAGGAAAATACCATCGCTCGTCCCCGACCACCACTCATAAGGAGGACAATCAAAGAACACCTCATGTTTCAAATTTGTTACATAACGTTTACCATACGTGCATGCTACGGGACTTGCAAACTTCAACACAAGTATTTCTCAAATTCACAACTACTGAACTAGCACAACTTTAATATCACTACCTCCATATCTCAAAACAATCACCAAGCATCAAACTTCTCTTAGTATTCAGCACACTCATAAGAAAGTTTTTTACTAGTCTTGAATACCTAACATATTAGGATTATTTAAGCAAGTTACCATCACTACAAGGATTCCGGTCTATTGCAACAAAATTTGTTGCTACAACTACGTTTTGTTGCAATAAAACGCAATATTACCACAAATTCTCCGGTTGTGGTAATAGGCCGCACATATTGCCATAACTTAATTTCGTCCCGATACATACTAACTTTGTTGCAATACAAGCCTCATATTGCAACAAACTGTATCGGTGTTGCAATATGATAGTGGTATTGCGACAAACAAAGTTTGTTGCGTGAGGGCAGTCATTTTGTTGTAATAAAGACTAGGTATGTCAACAGAATAACTATTCGTGGCAATATTCAAAAAGATATTGCAACATCAGCGTGACGTTGCATTAGTTACAAATGTTGTTCCAAAAAAGTGGCTAACTATTGCGAAAAACTGCATCGGCGTTGCAATATGGTAGCGATATTGCGACAAATAAATTCCGTTGCGCGAGGCAGCCATTTTGTTATAATGGAGACTAGGTATTTCAACAGAATAACTATTTGTGGTAATATTCGAAAATATATTGCAACATCAGTGTGATGGTGCATTAGTTACAAATAAAACAGTGGATTTTTTTTGAGGGAATGGAAAAATATATTAGCATGAGAGCATATTATATATACATATTTTACCTATAAAAAATTACAACATGCGGGCCCAGGACAAAATAAAATGACCAACAATGGGGCAGTTTGACATGCATGAAGTAAAAGAAATGATCCATGCCAAGATTCGAACTTGCTACCTCACAATTAGGGAACAAAGTGATTACCAACTGGCTACCATCAGTGTCACGCTTATTTCCAATAAATAAGCTTTTGGTAAACGTACTGAACGGCTGGGCCAAGGCCCGTCAAAAAGGTAGGTGTTGGCTGGCCGGTGAGTAGTCAAATTGGGCAGCGATTCCGTGACTTTGGGCCAGTTTTGCTTCGGCAAGATTCCACCTAGTATTTCTTTTCTCTTAAAAAACCTAGTTTTGCTTCTTTTTCGCCTAGGTTTTTCTAATCAGCTTTTGGTTTGCTTTTCTTCCGGTTTTTGATTTTTTTTCTGGTTCCTTTTCCTAATTTTCTTACTCTTTAGTTTCAATTTTTCCCTTTTTTCTTTTTAAATTTCAGTAATTTTTTATGAAAATTCGTGTATTTTTTTAAATACCAACAATTTTCGAATTGACCAACTTATTAAAATGCGTGATTGCTTTTTGTTAAACTTGGCAACTTTTGAAATTTCGTGATTTTTTTGGAAGCGTGGATTTTTTTCCAAATTTACAAACTTTTTTTTCAAGTCACTGAACATTTTCATTTTCACCAATATTTTTTCATGCCACGATTTTTTTTCAAAATCGTGGACTTTTTTCAAATACGTAAACTTATTTTGACTTTGGCAACTCTTTTCGAGTTCGAAAACATTTTTTAGAACTGAAGAACTTTTTAAGAAATATATTAAAAAAATTAGAATTCTTGAATCTTTTTTGAGTCCATGATTTTTTTAAAAAAGTAGTGATCTTTTTTTAGAATTGACAAACATTTTTTTTCAAAATCGTGAACATTTGTTTGAGGCCACAAATTTTTTTTCAAACTCAAAATAATTTTAAATTCTAAACTTGTTATAGAAGTGTACGGTCAACTATGCCATGGGTCAATGGTCAACCAGTCATCCGGTCAACATGGTGAACCGCTCGAAACGGCCAGGTGAGCGAACTGGTTAGAGCGACCTCGCGTAGCTGGGTCGGCCCAGGGCGCGCGACGCGTGAGCGCCAGTTAGGATTGCTTGCGCCAGAAGCGCTATATAGGCGCTCTCCATATTTTAATATGCTATAACACTAAAAATTAAACACATCCAAATCAAACAACTCACAAATTCAAATTTGTTGGTGCATGTCATTAAATCAATAGTTTTGCCATTATTCTTGCACACAAATTGAAATTGTCTAAAATTATTTTAAAAAATCTCGCTATGAGATATAAATATTTCTTGTATGCGATGTTTCATTTGATATGAGATGTGAAAGTAGGGAGCTTATTGGGAAGTAGGAGCCTTTAAATATGTAAGCACGAAAGTAACAGTTATGCTCAGCTCAGGGGCAACCAAAGGTTATCCCTTGTATGCCGGGCTAAGAGCAACTCTAACAGATCCCACATATTGGCCCGATCCCCAAAAATCGAACCTATATGCAGTTTATGGACCAAAAAATGACTAGTAGATCCCGCATCTTGGCCCGGTCTACATATTTTTTTACTGGAAACCTAAAATTGTCCCCCTTGAAGCGATATATGTACGGGATTTGGGGGCACATTCCAGGATCCTACAAAATCCATTTTGGTAGAAGAATGGGGAGGCACTCAAGAGCGAGAAAAGATCTTACCAGCATCGGTCGAGCATCCTGGTCCAAAGCGAAGTGAGGTATGAAGGTGACTGCCAGGTGTCCTGGTCGTCCTTCTTGGCTGCTCCTAGACTCGTGAACCGAAGGGAGTTATGCTCGGTGTTGTACAGGAGTGAACGAAGGTCAGAGTTGAACCAGTTAGGATAGCATACCAGAGACGCTAGCTCTCGCGAGGTAGAGAAGCATGCTGCATTTGGCCACCGGGATAGCAGATCAAGGACGCAAATGGTTCCGGCGAGTCATCTTTAACCTTAATGCTTTTCTGATATTAACTAGTAGATCGTAATCTCACATGTATAGTAAAGCCACAGTGGCCATAACACATCATAATTAAACTTATGGTTTGATCCCTTGCTTCCTAGGGTACTCAATTATAGTGTGCTTGGGACACCCCATTCCCATGTCACAGAGAGTAGCCAGTAGCCCCTGTCCTTGTTGTTTGACGTGGGTAATAAATAGTGTTGCATCAATCTACTTTGAGTTAGAGTACATGCCAAGATCTTCTAGAATGTCACCGCTTTGATGAAGCCTCGACACAGTCTCTTGTATAGGTAGACATGGCTTGGTAGTTTTCTATTTCCAGGGGATATAATACTATCAGATGATCCCTTGATTATGGGAAACCTATCTTTTATAATTGATGAATCTCTCACATAGCACATCCATCCTTATCCCCTCCGGGATCCCCGCTTTGATGACCTCCTTGTAGAAAAAATGAAAGAAAATAATACAAACTCAATAAATGCAATCCTTTCGCATCGAGTCCTTTTATGTGTACAAGTTGCGAGGAAAAATACTAAATTTGCAATATGATCAATTTGAAAGAACAAAAATCCTTCACAAAACAAGGTATCATGTATGAACATTCATTTCCAAGGTGATGGCTATATTCATTCCATAGTTTATGATAATGTGCCCAAATTGAGCACATAGGTGCATCTTGCCATTACAAACAATGTTGACAAACATTAAAAAAAACAATGTTGACAAATAGAGTTTCTAACATTTTCTTAAAAAAAATCAATTTTCACAGTTTAAAAAATGGGTATTTTTTGTGAAGCAACTACAAAACCATGGGTTTAAAATGGCACCATTGAAATTTTCACAGAAAGTAGACCATATTTGAGAGACAGTTCCCAAGTTTCATGAATTCTATCGTACATTTATTGCATAGAATTCAAATTTAAATCACAAGTGCATAAAAATGTTGGCAAAATTTTGGTTTAAAAAAATCCTACTTATATCCTTTAAAAGGCCTTTAAAAAGGAGAAGAAATAAAAAGATAAGGGAAGAAAGAAAAGGAAAAAAAATTAAAATTTTACGGCGTGCAAAAATATTACACTAAAAACTACATCGTGTTTTGATTGGTCAAGGTAGCCCTCCCACGGATCACACATTGGAACCGTTGGATTTACTTAGATTAAACGGCTGCGGCTCTGCGGTTGCCCTATCCTTTTATCTCATCTCTCTCTCCTTATCCCTTCACACGCACGCCTACCCATCGAAGCCACCGCATACCACGCCGCAAGTTGCCTGAGGCCCTCATGCCGCCGCCGCTCGCCCCTTTCTCTGTATGTCGCCAACG
The DNA here is from genome assembly GCF_002575655.3 of Aegilops tauschii subsp. strangulata. Lineage (NCBI taxonomy): Eukaryota > Viridiplantae > Streptophyta > Magnoliopsida > Poales > Poaceae > Aegilops > Aegilops tauschii. Next base: position 95,576,045 of record NC_053038.3, read on the forward strand.
CAACCCTGTGCCCCAGGGTCGTTCCCTCCTTCCCACAAGGCTCGAGGAAGCCCAAGGAGGCGGCCATGAGGAGCGCGCAGCCACCGGAGTCGTGGGCAGATCTAGCCGGGGCCGTCAGCAGCCATCCCTCCCTCCGGGCGGGCATGAAGAATTTAAGCGGCTTGGGCAGAACTAGCATATGGACCATGCGCGCCTCCCGCGCTAGGAGCCACCGGTCCTCGTTATCTGCTAGCATCCACGAGGAATCCATCCATATGTAAGCTACCTTCCACAATAATCCATCTAGCAGGCTGCTTGCTTGTTTGTGTACTAGTGCAAGGGGAGCAAGATGCGAGGACGGCATCGAGGGTACATGCCCGTTGGTAATTGATTCTCCTGGTAATAATCATAGTACGTACGTGTTCCTGCCAGTTTGGTTCTCAAAGTTAACATCACAGGTTCACAACTACATCGAGGGGAAAGTGTAGCGGCACTACTACCGTGCAATTGCTTGATTTTAACGCATGTCATAAAATAGATACTACTAATAACAATCATATGTGTTTTACATCTTACTTAGATCTTAGATGGTACTAACAACAGTCGTAAATTAGATTGTACAAGTGTTCAGTGCAGAAAAGTGAGTAAACATATGTACATTCAGCATGATCCCTTTGTATGCAGAATGTTACGACATTTAAAACTGTCAAAGGATGTGACGATGCAACGAAAGAACTTGAGTAGTGTTCTACTCGCCTTGGTGGAAAGGCACCAAAGGTATTTTGTTCTATGCCAGTCTGCAACATGCATTTTCAATCTGCTATGGACCTTTCTTTATAGAATATTCTAGATACATATTTGTAGCTTAAGATATTTTTGGTTCAATGTTGATTCAATAGCTCCGAACCATTAATATTTTTTTTTCTGAGAATGCTTTTAAGTGGAGCTCAAGAATTGGGAAGAACCTACTCACTAGCTTCATGTTATTCTGAACCGAGTAAAAGAACACACCCATCTATAAGGTACTTGATGTGCTTTGTACTTTGTTTTCACACACAAACAATGGATGTTAACTATGTATGTGGGAATAGAAATATCCAGAATTCTTGTATTTGCACTTTTCCGCTTCCATGTTTTCTAGCAAAATGCTTCATTATATTCACTGAAAACTTGTGATGATTATTTGGTTTGCAAATTTTGTGTCCTCTTTAATTCGTAGCAGGGAGCATTGCCCTTACTTTGCATGATAAAACACTTGGAAGGGCTTTGAAGAATCTTTTTTTGAGCAGTGAGAACAACCTTGATCATAAAATAAACCTCCTTTTTGTTTTTAGACATAAAAGAACCGTTGCCAATGCCTATCCTTCTACTACCTGCAGTTGGACCAAATCTAAGAGAAGATGGCCAGAACAACTTATTTTTAGTGTGGTTGTGGGATGCACAAACCTGGAACAATGGGATTTATGTTTGTTATATCAGTGGGAACAATAGCACTCGATGTCAAGTAATCTATGTTCGATACATGATATATTTGTAATGAAAACTGCAACAACATGTGCGATTTGCGGAATGTAATGAAGTTTAAAAGTTCTGTTACTACCACAACCGAATATACATAGTATGTAGATTTTCAGCACACGAGCTCACATGCTTTTTTCTTAGAAAATTCAAAGAATGGAGTGTAGATAATTCAGAGAGAAAATTTGTCATATAGATTATCTTGAGTCGAAGTTTGCATGAATTTCTGTTGTTGCTTTTTTTCTATACAACCCAAAAGACATAAAGATTTTCACGAAACTTGAAACCTTGACATAATAATGAATCCAACATCCCTAGAGTCGTATGAGATTAGGCAAAGAGAATAGACATAGAATTTTATTATCATTTGAATATTGTCAACTGACTAATGATGAGAAGTATATTCATCTAGATTTTGAGCACAAGCTTCTCAACTATGTTCTGTATTAATACAATTTTGTAACAAATTTAGGTTCTTATTTTTTGTTTTTTTAATTGTTTGTTAACAAGAATAAAAGAAAAAAAATTCTTCAAAAGGCTTTACATGCATTGCACGTGGAAGCTAACTAGTTTGTTATAATGCATAAAATCTTGGCATGGGTTAAATTGCTAAACCTTCAAGACTGTTCATTGGAGTGAGGACGTGCTCGGACATTCACCCTACCATCCATCAACTCATTGTTGCTGATATCATAGTGCATACAACCTTTTTCACATGTGTTATCTTATTTCACCATGGATAATGCACTGCTTACGTATATTCATTTGTTATATGCTTTACAGGACAAATGGATATATGTTGATGGCCACACATATAGAGGCTGGCGATCAACTCTCAAAATTCATAGTATACACCAGAAAGGCTGGCGATCAACTCTAAGTTTCACTTACAAGGCATACAAAATAGATGCAGCTAGATTGGCTATCTGCTGGAAGATTTACAACCAGAAGAGTGGGAATGGATGATTGAGTACTTTGGCACTGATTCAAAATTTCAGGTTATCTCTAAGATCACTCTTTGTCTACTATGTGTTAAGATGCAACTGCTTTTCTGTCTGGTTATATTTGGTTTTGATGAATTGATAGGACCACAGCCAAAAGAACACCGATAGTCGTAAGAAACAGAAGACAAAACACAAAATTGGATCAAAAACTTACTCGCAACTAAGTTTTGAGAAGGTATGAGTCTAACTAAATATGATGCCTCGCTGCTAACTATAGTTTCATGTTTCAAGCATCTCATTGGTATATTACTTGCAGAGAAACTTGGAAACTGGAGAAGAGCCAGATTGTATTGTTCTGTGGGAACTCACCCACACAAAGAATGGAACATGGTCTAACACAGAGTCCCAGGATGTTTACGTGAGTACACTAACTTTTGGTTGTTCTATAGTTATTCAACGATGTGCATTCGGCATGCTACTACATCAGCTGGGATTATTCATGCGTTGGATCGTGTTATTCTTGTTTCAACTTTTATATTGTCAATATTGATGCCGCACTTATAATTGTTCTTTCCTTTTTAGGACAAAGCACATCTAAGATGTTGAAAACAAAGAAACTAAAACTCATGGTCCACTTTCAAGTGAGCATGTCATTGGCCTTCATAATTAGCTAGCTGCTTCTTCTCTTTCACCATGCATTGTTGCTGCATCGGGTCATAACTTAAAAAAATGAATATGTGCTAGCTAGGGACATGAATTTAACTGAAACTATAGAGTGAGCCACAACTTAAATCAATAGTAGAAGATTTTAGTACATATACTTGTTCTTATGTTTTAGACATTTACACTTGTATAACGATTCTGATCCACTTGCTTGCTGACATAGTATTACTCCAGTTAGTGTGGCGATAGTTCTTTTTAACAATGGGGCAGGAATAATTGTATGGCGCATGTTATGTTCGACTCATTAACTAGTTTTTTTTTGATTTTTTGATTGCAGGATCCAAAGAACTAGCTCGATTGGACTCTAGATCACGGACAATTTAGTCTTGGAACTTAATTAGGATGGCTAAATTACATTTGAGTTTCATTTGATGGATATTTGCTATGAGAATTATGAATTTTATGAATCTACATATTATACGTGTGGTTTTAAATATTGTAATTGAATGCCTATATTTTTTTAGGTTGCAATAGGCTATTGCCACAACCCACTTTTGGTTGCCACATGTTAGTACCACGAAAATTTAAATTGTCGCAATAGTTTCTCGCTACAAACATTTCACTTGTTGTGATACCTATTTATCACCGCCAAAACTAGTATGTTGCAATTTCTTGTTACGATGACTGGAAATTTGTTGCCATAACTTAATGCCACAAGTGTAGCGGTTCGTCGCAAAATGCCTAATGCCGTGAAAACAAGGATTGTTGCCATAGTTTATTGCCACAATTGACTATTGCCACGGAACAGTATGCACCACGAAACGGGCGTCGTTGGCATAGGTTGTTGCCACAAATGTTAATCGCCACGAGCAATCAATCGCCATGATTTGTTATGCATTAAAGTTATCTCCACAAAGCAAATCGTGGCATCAGCTGAGTGTTGCCACGGGAAAACATGTGGCGACTTCCCACATGGTTGTTGCAATAGCACACTTTATTGCCACAGTTGCTTTTTTGTGGCAATAACCTATTACCATGTGTCCAGTCGCAACGCCTGCCAACGAATGCTGTTTCGTGGCAATAGGTACTTATCACCACAAATGGACATGTATTGCGACGAACAATTTTGTTGCAATAGACCCGAATCCTTGTAGTGCATGTTGTTTAAGACTCTAAAAATAATATAAGTGAAGTATGAGAGAATAATAGTTTCTATAAAACAAAACCACCACCGTGCTCTAAAAGATATAAGTGAAGCACTAGAGCAAAAACTATAAAGCTCAAAAGATATAAGTGAAGCACATAGAGTATTCTAATAGTTTCCGAATCATGTGTGTCTCTCTCAAAAGGTGTGTCCAGCAAAGATGATTGTGGTAAACTAAAAAGAAAAGACTCAAATCATACAAGATGCTCCAAGCAAAACACATATCATGTGGTGAATAAAAATATAGCTCTAAGTAAAGTTACCGATGGAAGTAGACGAAAGAGGGGATGCCTTCCGGGGCATCCCCAAGCTTTGGCTTTTTGGTGTCCTTAGATTATCTTGGGGTGCCATGGGCATCCCCAAGCTTAGGCTCTTGCCACTCCTTGTTCCATAATCCATCAAATCTTTTACCCAAAACTTGAAAACTTCACAACACAAAACTTAACAGAAAATCTCGTGAGCTCCGTTAGCGAAAGAAAACAAAACACCACTTCAAGGTACTGTAATGAACTCATTATTTATTTATATTTGAGTTAAACTTACTGTATTCCAACTTCTTTATGGTTTATAAACTATTTTACTAGCCATAGATTCATCAAAATAAGCAAACAACACCCAAAAAACAGAATCTGTCAAAAACAGAACAGTATGTAGTAATCTGTAACTAACGCAAACTTCTGGAACTCCAAAAATTCAGAAAAAATAGGACGACCTAAACAATTTGTTTATTGATCAGCAGCAATTTTAATCAATATTTTATCACGTTCTATTGATTTTTAACAATTATTTTCGTGAACAGAAAGTTTCTACAATTTTCAGCAAGATCAAATAACTATCATCCAAGAAGATCCTATAGGTTTAACTTGGCACAAACACTAATTAAAACATAAAAACACATCTAACCAGAGACTAGATCAAATATTTATTCCTAAACAGAAGCAAAAAGCAAAAAACTAAAAATAAAATTGGGTTGCCTCCAAACAAGCGCTATCGTTTAACGCCCCTAGCTAGGCATAATAGCAAGGATAGATCTAGGTATTGCCATCTTTGGTAGGCAATCCATAAGTGGCTCTCATGATAGATTCATATGGTAATTTTATTTTCTTTCTAGGAAAATGTTCCATGCATTTCCTTAACGGAAATTGGAATCTAATATTTCCTTCCTTCATATCAATAATTGCACCGACCGTTCTAAGGAAAGGTCTACCAAGAATAATAGGACATGAAGGATTGCAATCTATATCAAGAACAATAAAATCTACAGGCACATAATTCCTATTTGCAATAATAAGAACATCATTAATTCTTCTCATAGGTTTCTTAATGGTGGAATCCGCAGGTGCAAGTTTAAAGAGCAATCATCAAAATCACGGAAACCTAGCAAATCACACAAAGTCTTTGGAATCGTGGAAACACTAGCACCCAAATCACACAAAGCATAGCATTCATGATCTTTAATTTTAATTTTAATAGTAGGTTCCCACTCATCATAAAGTTTTCTAGGGATAGAAACTTCCAACTCAAGTTTTTCTTCATAAGATTGCATCAAAGCATCAACGATATGTTTAGTAAAAGCTTTATGTTGACTATAAGCATGAGGAGAATTTAGCACGGATTGCAACAAGGAAATACAATCTATCAAAGAGCAATTATCATAATTAAATTCCTTGAAAACCAAAATAGTGGGTTCATAAATATCTAAAGTTTTGATCTCTTCAATCCCACTTTTACAATTTTTAGCATCTAGATAAAAAAACTCCGAATTTTTGGAACGCCTTCTAGGTAAAGGTGGATCATATTAAGTCCCATCATTATCAAGATTAATATTGAAAAACAAGGATTTAATAGGGTACACATCAATAACTTTTAGATCTTCATCTTTATTTTCATAGAAACTAGAAGAACATGCTTTCACAAAGCAATCTTTCTTAGCACGCATCCTAGCGGTTCTTTCTTTGCACTCATCAATGGAAATTCTCATGGCTTTGAGAGACTCATTGATATCATGCTTAGGTGGAATAGATCTAAGTTTTAAAGAATCAACATCAAGAGAAATTCTATCAACGTTCCTAGCCAATTCATCAACTTTAAGCAATTTTTCTTCAAGCAAAGCATTGAAATTCTTTTGCGAATTCATAAACTCCTTAACACTAGTCTCAAATTCAGAAGGCATCTTATTAAAGTTCCCATAAGGATTGTTGTAGTAATTGCCATAATTATTAGAGGAATTACTAGGATAAGGCCTAGGATTAAAGTTTCCTCTATACGCGTTGTTACCAAAATTATTCCTACCAACAAAATTCACATCCATTGATTCATTATTATTCTCAATCAAAGTAGACAAAGGAATATCATTAGGATCAGAAGAAACACTCTTAGTAGCAAATAATTTCATAAGTTCATCCATCTTTCCACTCAAAACATTAATTTCTTCTATCGCGTGCAGTTTTTTACTAGTAGATCTTTCCATGTGCCATTGAGAATAATTAACCATAATATTATCTAGGAGTTTAGTAGCTTCTCCTAAAGTGATTTCCATAAAAGTGCCTCCCGCGGCCGAATCTAAAAGTTTTCTAGAAGCAAAATTCACTCCGGCATAAAATTTTTGTATGATCATCCATAAATTCAAACCATGTGTAGGGCAATTACGTATCATTAATTTCATCCTCTCCCAAGCTTGTGCAACATGTTCATGATCAAGTTGCTTAAAATTCATAATATCATTTCTAAGAGAGATGATCTTAGCGGGAGGAAAATACTTAGAGATAAAAGCATCTCTGCACTTATTCCAAGAATCAATACTATTTTTAGGCAAAGACGAAAACCAAGCTTTAGCACGATCTCTAAGCAAAAAAGGAAATAGCTTCAATTTAACAATATCATTGTCCACATCTTTCTTCTTTTGCATATCACACAAATCAACGAAGCTATTTAGATGGGTAGCGGCATCTTCACTAGGAAGGCCGGCGAATTGATCTTTCATGACAAGATTCAACAAAGCAGCATTGATTTCACAAGATTCAGTCGGTAAGAGGAGCAATCAGAGTGCTAAGAAAATCATTATTATTGGTATTGGTAAAGTCACACAACTTAGTATTATCATGAGCCATCGTGACAAGCAAGCAATCCAACACACGAGCAAACAAGAAGCAAGCGGGAAAAAGGCGAACGGAAAAGAGAGGGCGAATAAAACAACTAGGGTGAAGTGGGGGAGAGGAAAACGATAGGCAAATGGCAAATAATGTAATGTGGGAGATAAGGGTTTGTGATGGGTACTTGGTATGTTGACTTTTGCGTAGACTCCCCGGTAACGGCGCCAGAAAAGAGCTTGATGTCTACTACACAACCTTCTTCTTGTAGACGTTGTTGGGCCTCCAAGTGTAGAGGTTTGTAGGACAGTAGCAAATTTCCCTCAAGTGGATGACCTAAGGTTTATCAATCCGTGGGAGGCGTAGGTATATATAGGAGGAACAAGTACGTCGGTGGAGCAACGTGGGCCCACGAGGGTGGAGGGCGCGCCCAGGGGGGTAGGCGTGCCCCCCTACCTCGTGCCCTCCTGGTTGATGTCTTGACGTAGGGTCCAAGTCCTCTGGATCACGTTCGTTCCGAAAATCACGTTCCCGAAGGTTTCATTCCGTTTGGACTTCGTTTGATATTCTTTTTCTGCGAAACTCTGAAATAGGCAAAAAACAACAATTCTGGGTTGGGCCTCCGGTTAATCGGTTAGTCCAAAAATAATATAAAAGTGTATAATAAAGCCCAATAATGTCCAAAACAGAATATAATATAGCATGGAACAATCAAAAATTATAGATACGTTGGAGACGTATCAGCGCCCTTCTCGGGCAGGGCTCGGGGGCTCTCTTCTGGAGGGCCTCAGACCTTGACAACATCACGAGGGAGGCGCTTGGGCACCACTTGGAGGCGTGCTTCGTGGCACGTTTCCCTCAAAGGGACACAGGGCGAGGAGCACCCGCCGCTCAAGAGTTCATCACCAAGACCACTCAGGAACTGCAAGACGCGAGGGCCATGCGCGGCGACCGCCGCTCGCCAGGCGCAGCCCCCCGTCCAGGTGAGGATGCCGGGCTGCGCGTCTGCATCGATGTCCCAGGGCTCAACAGGGCCGTCTCTTAGGAGCTTTTCTGGCCTTCGCGCGTGGGACGCTGTGAGGGTCCACCTCACAGCTACGTTCGCATGCCTTTTGGCTTGCCGAGCGTGGCGACCGCCTATCAGCGCAGCATGCGGAGCATATTGGCGGCTCAGGAGGCCAGGCACCACGCTGTGCTGCCAGAGATGGAGATGGTCCTCAAGGAAGCACCAGGACCCCCAGAGCCTCCCGAGGCTTAGGGCCCTGGTGGCTCATGAGGAGCAACCCTTTCGCCGTGTACCTCCAGCTGCCTCAACTCTCCTTCGTCAACAGAACCAGGTGACATTTTCCAAGTTCATTTAGCTGGGAGCGCCCCTCGGGTTGCATCATTCCCAGGCCGCGTAAGGTCCGTCCCTGTGGCATGTATCCCTTTTATGTCTTTAGGTTACCTTGTTGGGGGCGCCCCTCGGGCTGCATCATCCCCAAGCCGCTCGGGCCTAACCTAGTGGCATGTACTCCCTTGCATTTACTTAAGCCAGTATGCTTTCCATGCCTAATCTACCTACAAGTATTACCTGCTCGATTGTCGCCCGTCATGGGAGATGCGCGCCGGTCATTTTTCTTCAGGATCCTTCGCGTGAGTAGGTTAAGCACGACGTCTGTGCTCGGGCCCGTCCCTGCAGCGTTCATAAATCCAACGGCTGAGCTCTATCTGGTGGGCCGGCCCATTCACGTCACCTCCTGGGGCCATTGGTGCTTGGCTTTCTCACGCGATAACCTTAGGAGATTCGTTCGGCGCAGGTTGTCTGACCACCTCGCAGGACTGGCACAGCAAACAAGGACCAAGACCAGGCGCAACCCGCCTTGAGGTAGGACCTCGTGAGTCCCGCGCTGGCTCACGGGTGCCCAGATACACCTCGTCTAGCCCTGCCGTGCAAGCCACGTGTCAGGGCGGGGCTGTACATGCCCCGGGGGCTCTCCGCAGTAGGGAGTCACCCTCCCACGCCCAGTGGAAGCACCATGCTCCGCGCTGGCCGTCGACACTGCCGATGAGCGGCTATGCCCGTCCACAAGCGGAAGCACTACGCTCCGTGCTGGTGATAAACAGCTGAGTGCAGCCTCACGGCCGTACCAACCTCAGGGAGCCCAGAGCTCAGTGTCCGGCCTCACCACAACGCCTCCCCTCGGGAGAGTCGCGGGAGAGGGCTGGGCATGGGGGCTGCACTCGGGTCATGCCCGAGCGTACGCCGCCCAAGCTAGGTCCCTCGGACCTGGTCGTCGCACACCCCTCCCGAGCCGAGCCTCGGCGAGGGCAGGTATGCAGATGTTTGCATGTCAAGGGGGACTCCTGAGCATCGCGACTCAGGAGCCTAACTGGTCACGTAGCCCCTCACTCCTTAGTCTGTCCTAGTCTCCGGTAGGCCCAACGGCGGTTGAGGTATGCGTGGGGCCGTGCTCTACCGACGTAGAACATTAACCTATCCTCGCCTATTCTTCCTATAAGTTGTTTGCGCGTCAAGGGGGACTCCTGAGCATCGCGACTTAGGAGCCTAACTGGTCACGTAGCCCCTCACTCCTTGGTCCGTCCTGGTCTCCGGTCGGCCCAACGGCGGTTGAGGTATGCGCGGGGCCGGGCTGTGCCGACGCAGAACGCAAAGCAAATAGGAAGAAAATCGCAAAATCTCAAAGCAAATATTACAAACCATATCGTTCTCCCAAATGTCAAGCACAAGTTTAAATGCCTCCACGAGGCATGATACATGTTGCAGGGATAAAACAGGGAAGCAGCCGCAAGCAAGTCACCCCTGGACACCGCCATCACCCGGAGAAGGCGCTCCTCCCTTGGTAGTGTCGCCTTCACCTGCACCGCCAGATGGAGCCGCAGGATCGGTGGCATCGCCGGTCGAGGGCGCGAGGACGAAGCCGCGGAACTTCTTCAGCAGGGCCTCCACTTGGCCTTTCACGGCTGCAGCGGCAGCCGTGCAATGTTCATCAGCCACAGTGTGGCACCCCGGCTCAGAGAAAACCGGAACGCCCCGTATTCCAGCCCAGAGATCAAGGAGAAGTCTTCTGGAATACGACACTGCTTAGCATAGAACAAACCAGCTTACTATTATTACACGGATATGAATACAAGGTCTTCGATATTACAATGAATAACATCGGCACGGCGACACTACGCCATCCTCAGTTGCTCTATGCAAGCAGTAGAACAACTCGAAGCAGCGGAAAAACTTCTAGCAGCGGAACAACGACAACAGTGGTGAACTCCACTCCGCAGGGACTCTGGCTGGAATGCTTATCCTAGCTCGCGAACACAGGAACAACACCAAACAAGCAAGCAATCCAGGCACGACCTGCAAACTGGCATGACACGCCAGGTCAGTACATTGAATGTACTTGCAAGCTCACAATTAACCAGAAGCATTCAAGACAAACAACAACATGGCAATTACAGGTTAAGCCGGAATTATCATGAGATCATCAGGATAACATGGCATGAATAACATGAACATAATACTGCTAGAACACTATGAGCATGGCATGAGCATATAAATCTGACGACACTAGCATGCAACATGATGACACTATATGCACTATTTATTCTGCTCGGGTTACTTCGTAACCATCACATGCATCACTTACCATCCTCGGACATCATACGATCATCTCAGGATCAAATCAAGCTTGGTATAAACAATACCATAGTAATCATTAAATGACCACAAGGAGCTTGATCTTTACCCACGATTCTCACACAACATCATGAATGTACAACAGCTCGGTATCCTCGATACCACGGTGATCATTCCGGCGATCACAACCATGACCAACACTTGGTCTCAGACAGTGATCTTTCCGGCGATCACAACCAACTTATCTCATCATCGAATCGGGGTTGTCATTAAGCACATTATTATTATTAATACTGTTGACTCACGGTGGGATCCACACGAACTGGGCCCTTATCCGCGGGCGCGGCTATCGATAGATTTAATATACACTCTGCAGAGGTTAGTACACTGTACCCACACCACGGAACCCATGGCCTCACACTCCCATTCGGGTGGACCAACGGCGTTTCGACAAAACCGATCTACTGCCATGACACTCTCCCGGCCACTCCGACTCAATCCCCATTGGGCTAGTCCTGGGTGGCCCCGTGTCTACCAAAGACACAATGACCACCGTCGTGGTCCGTCCCAAACAGGGACAAAAGCGCTTATCATCCAACCTACGGGCACACAAGGTTATGTCCGCCTACCTGATCAGGGTAAGCACGCCCATAACCTTCCCTAGTTGGAGGCACCGGCGAGAGGCACGACAATAGACCCAGTTAGGACCTCCCCATAAGGTAAGGGTGGTTGCACTGGTCAGTTTCGATATGGTGGCACCATGACTCAGCCAACAGTTGTTCAAGTTCAATTTAATCCGGTTAAACTTGAATGCAAATATGTTGAGCCATGATAAAATAACATGATGTAATTACAATGCATGAGCATGATATCAACATAAGCATGAGAGTACGACATAGCTATCCACTATATCAACAATGAATCATATCCAACTGAGCATGGCATACTGACTAACATGACCATCACAAGTACATACTTCTCAGAAACATAGCATGACCACTAGCATCAATAATAAATATCATGCAAGAACATAACAACAATGCAAGCATTTAACCAACGGGATGCAATGAAACATGTATAACAACGGTACTCGGGACAAACGGTAGTTATGCACCGATGACCATCACCAACATCAACAAGTACTACTAGCAAGCATAAGCATATGAAAGGAATACTAGCAACTAGCAGGGCATGATAACCAGGTGCATAACAACATAGCAAGAAGGTAAGCACTAACCCAGAAGCATTACCGAAACAATGATAACCATATTTAAACAAGCAAACATTTAATAAAATTCAAGTTGAAAACCATGGCTACTGCATGACCATCATGCAAGTGGGTATTGTGGCTTGCCTGGGGATGAAGAAGGCACCGGGGAGAAGTGCGGTGAAGCCGCGGAAAGATTTGCCGGAAATAGTTCTCTCTCGGAGGGGCTGTTTACGTGCAAGGGAAAAAAAGGTCATTTTCACAGTGTCAAATCATAGTGAAAATGAAATCAACAGAATGGGCTCAACGAGACAAAGAAATGGGCTTTGGAATCACCTCATTTGGAGTTGTGGTTAAAAAGATATGAAGGGTTGAAGTTCAGGGACTAATCTGTAAAGATTTCTCCACAAACAGGCCCCTGAGCTAAAAACAGAAAGCGCATTCCTCAGATTACGCCTCCAGAGAAGGGAAAACGTGTTTTTGGCTAAAGCAGAAGGAGAATACGCTTTCCCCATGAGAAAACATACTTACAGAAGTACGCATCCACTAATCCACGTGGGCAGTGGCGGGACCGGGCGCGTGGTCACTGACGTGCGGGTCCCGCGGGGTGGGACCCGTCACTTATCCACGTCGGCACCTGGGGTCAACGCGCAACGGCGGGACCGGCGGCCTGGGGCGTTGCCAGGTGGGGTCCGGGGCGACGCGGGGTCCACCCGGCGCGACGTCTTCTTCCTCCTCCCTCTGTCCCGATCGAGACAGAGGAGGAGCAGGAGAAGCGGCGACCGGCGACAGCTCCCAGCGGCTCCGGCCACCTCCGGCAGGGGCGAAGCCACCGGTGAGCGCGTGAGGAGGTGCTGCTCTTGCCTGGAGCAGCAGCAGACGTTGAGGAGGAGCGTGGTCGTGGCACCACGAGGAGGCAGAGAGCGATGGCGGCGACCGTCGGGGAAGACGCGGACTCGGGGGCTCCGGCGACGAGGGGATGGGCAGGGGAGACTCTCCGGAGTGAGGGGATTCCGGTGGTGGTGGCTGTGAGGAGAGAGAGGGCTAGGCGAGGCCGAACTTGAGAGGAGACCCGAGGCGGCCATGGCGGCCATTGTAGGGCTCGGGAGCGCTTGGAGCTCAAGGGAGGGGTCGGGGAGGACTGAGAGAGTGAGGCGAGGCTGCTGGTGTGCTTAAACGCCTCAGGGGAGGGCTATATATAGCTGGCGAGGGAGGCAGTGGCCGAGTGCCGCCACTCGAGCTCGGCCAATGCTCTGGCGAGGCTCAGCGAGCACGGGAGGGCGCGGGAAGGTGACGAGGAAGGCAACGGACGAGCTACAGAGGCGCATAGGGTGAGGGGGGGCCGAGGGCGCAGAGGAGAAGCGGCCGAACGCCATTAAAGCCTCGGTCGGCCACAGTGCGTCCGTGGGCCCGTGACGACGAGAGCTGACGGAGGGGCTGACGGAGGGGGAGAAGGCTCCAGGAGGACGGCGACGACGCGGTAAAACGGTGAGACATGCTCAAGAGCGCGAAGACACCGAGAGGGAGAGGGGCCCGAGCAAGAAGACGCCCTGGACACGGCCAACACCAGCAGAGCGCGTGCATTGCATGCCAAAGCTCGTGATCACCGCGTTCACTGGTGCACACATTGCCACACGGCCGGCCAAATGATGTCTGGGGTGGATTCCTTCCTGGGGAGGTTGCAACTGCAGTGGTAGTTTGGTTAAAAGAGCTTCGGTTGAAAGGTAATTAAGCTCTGAAGTTTACTGCAGTAAACTTGATCGTGTACTACTGCTCAACAGGGAGGTGATTGGTGACAATGGAGTTGTCTGCGAGGTTGAGGTAAAGAAGGACTTACATCCTGGTAACTATGGAGGGGTTTGGATCAAGATTTAACAGAGTTGCTTTGCAACTGCCAAATATGGTCCAGAATCAAGATTTGGATGATGCACTCAGATGAAGCATCAACTCGAGCTCAAATTGGGCAAGGCAGAGTCATTTGGTCCTATGAAGATGCTCAAAAAGTCTCATACCAATTGGCCAAGCCAAACTGGTACTTGCTTCACAAACATCTCCTCTGGACAGAAACTTGGAAAAATTCTAGAGGAATAATGGCTTGATGAACCATTCCCAACATGGGTGGAGGTAAGTTATATGGATAATAGAAGGCCTAGAAAAATTGGCAGCCATAATGGAGCAAGATAAAATATACTTGCTTCACAAACTGAAAATTTGGACAGAATCAAAGAATTGAAGATGAGCTCACATGGAGGCATGAAACGAGCTCTACTTTGGTGAAGGGCTATGATATGATGATATGAGGGATCATGCAAAATGGCAACTCATTTGGATATGCCTAGCTTGCACCTCCTTCACAAAGCTTCTTTCTGGATAGAAACTTTGGAAAATCATAATTAAATAATTACTAGGCAAATGAGGTTGCATTTTGGCATGTGGCAATTATATGGACATGAAAAAGTGTCCAAGGAGTTTGAGGTCAATTGGGAAAAGGAAAATAGCACTTGCTTCACAATGTGCCATTTAGGGCAGAATAGGAAATGAATTATTTGAGCATGATGATAAACATGACAAATGAAATATTTTGTCATATTTGAGAAAGATATGACCCAAACAATTTATGATAATTATTTGGGAATTTTAGGAGTGATGGAAATAAAGGTTGCTTCACAACCTAGGGCAATTTGAGTTATTCCTTCAATAGAAAAGGAATATTCCCAATAAAAAGAATGTTGGGATTTGGGCTAGGATGAAAATGACAAGGTCTAGGGAAGGATTTGGGTATGACAAGCCACTCTGGAATCAAAGAAGAGGGCATCTTCTTCAGTTTCCAGACCACATAGCCACGGAAAAAGGAAATCTCAGGCAAAAACCTCAGAAAAATAATAGAAAAAGAAAGGGCCAAAAATCAGGCTGTTACACACAGGCTCCAGCAGCTCGTCAAGACGAGCATTGGGGTCGCGAAGATACTGATGGCTGAAGACACGTGTCAGTGCAGATGAAGAAAGGACACGAGCCTCTACCTCAGCCATGGGACCAATGCCCTCCATGACTTCCTCAAGCGCCTTCACCAAGTGGGGAAGCAGCTGAGCAGGGCCATCTTCGTTGGTGGTCCGCGGCTTCTCCAAGCCCTTCTCGTACAGTGACTTCAGCGCCACACTGGACCTCTCCTGAAGAAGCGAGAAGGCCAACCTATATTTCCATCACTCCTAAAATCCCCAAATAATTCTCATAAAGTGTTTGGGTCATATCTTCCTCAAAAATGGCAAAATATTTCATTGGCCATGTTTCCCATCATGCTCAATAAATTCATTTCCTATTCTGTCATG
The DNA here is from genome assembly GCF_002575655.3 of Aegilops tauschii subsp. strangulata. Lineage (NCBI taxonomy): Eukaryota > Viridiplantae > Streptophyta > Magnoliopsida > Poales > Poaceae > Aegilops > Aegilops tauschii. The sequence goes on from NC_053038.3 coordinate 95,591,609, forward strand.
GATGGCAGATTGTGAAGCAAGTGCCATCTACCTTTGCCCAATTGACCCCTAACTTCTTGGACACCTTTTCATGCCCAAATAATTGCCTCATGCCAAATTCAACTTAATGTGCCTAGTAAATATTCCTGAGCAATTTTTCAAAGTTCCTGTCTGAGGGAATTGGTTGTGAAGGAAGTACTAGCTAGGTTAATCCAATTAAGTAGAATTTTTGCATGGTCTTTCATTTTTTCAAATCAAATCTCTCCTCAAGATTTGAGCTCATGCAATGCATCCATGTGAGCACAGCTTCAAATCTTTGTTTCTGTCCAAATTTTCAGCTAGTGAAGCAAGTATATGTTATCTTGCTCCATTATGTCTGAAAATTTTCCCAGTCCTTCTCCTACCTATATAACCTATCTCCACCCAATTTGGGAATATTTCATCTAGCCATTATTCCCCTAGAATTTTTGCAAGTTTCTGGTCAGTGGAAATGCTTGTGAAGCAAGTACCCTTTTTGTTTATCCAATTGGTATGAAACCTTTTGCAGCATCTTCATATAACCAAATAACTCAGCCTTGCCCAAGTTGAGCTCAAGTGGATACCCCATGTGAGAGCATCATCATGATCTTGATTCTGGACCCTTTTGGTCAGTTGCAAAGCAACTATATTAAGCTTTGATCTTTTTGCCTCCAAAACCACCAGGATCATAGTCCTCCCGTAGTTAAACACCCCAGACAACTCCATTTGACCCAATCAGCTCCCTGTTGATCACTAGTGCTCATCCAAAACTGATACAACAAAGTTTCAGCGATGCCACACTCCTCTCTTTGTCTCCTTCTCTGGATCCGACTCTTCTCACAGCCTCTCTGATGGAGAGACAACGCTCGGGACAAGGGTTCCCTTTCTCTTGCGTCCCCTCCTTGCGGGTCACAGTGGTGACCACCTTCTTGGCCTTGCATCCGCGCGCTCTGGCTCCCCTGTCTCCTTCTCCCTGTCCGTGCACTCGTCCACTCATCGCCCGACCATGTCCAGCGTCTTCCCCGTGCAATCACCGTCTCTCTTGAGCCCTTTCCCCCTCCGTCTTCTTCCCCAGTGAGCCGTCACCGTCACCGCACCATTCTGACCCGTGACCGTGTCGTCTTCCGCGGCCATGTCCTCTTCTTTCACTTGTCCCCGAGCTTTGCCTCGTCTCCGTGAGCTCTGCCACTCGTCCGTTCCCTCCCTCGTCACCTTGCACCCCTCCCCATGACCCTTGGTCGCGCGTGCCCGTCGCCGGAGCGTGGACACGTAGCTGCGCTCGTGCCACCTCACACCCTCGTCGTTCGGCTATAAATAGCCCATCCCCTAGCACTCCGAGCTCACCAGCAGCCTCCCCACACTCCCATCTTCCTCCTCATCCACTTCCCCGAGCCCGAGGTGATTTTCTGCCCCTCCCATGGCCGAGCCATCCTCGCTGGCCGCCGCATAAATTGGCTCAGGCCTGGCCCCCTCCTCCCTCCATTCCACCACAAGAGCCATCCACTACCACCCAGAGCCTTTCCCGCCCTCTGGTGGCCTCTCGCCGTGCTTCCCATCGCTGACCGAAGCCGCCGTCCGCCATGGTCGCGGCCCCGCTCGTCTCCGTGTTCTCCGGTGAGCGTGCTGCCCCAGTCGGGTGCGCCCCTCCGCGTAGAGCATTTCGGTGGCCGAGGCGTCGCCTAAGTCAACCCGAACCGGCCGGACGAGCGCCCACGCCGTGCTCCTCCTCTGCTCTGTGGGCGCGCGTCGGGAGATGGAAGAAGGGACGAGGAGGTGAGAGTCAATGCCTGCGGGACCCACCTGGCAGCCACTGCGGCCTGGCCCCGCCTCTGCGTGCGTTGACCCGGACGGCCAGCGTGGATAAGTTACGGGCCCACCCTGTGGGACCTGCATGTCAGTGAGACAAGCCGCGGCCCCGCCACTGCCACGTCGTTAAGTGGAAGCGTATTCCGCGGGAGTGCGTTTCCCCTTTGGGGATAGCGTATTCCGTCACTACCTCAGGTGAAAGTACGCTTTCCTCTGTGGAAAGCGTATTTTCTCAAAACCGCTTCTGCCTTATCCACTAAGGGACTTGTGTCATGGAATTGTCACTGCAGATGTCCTAGTGTGAGGACTTAGTCGTGAGGCCAATGCATCTATGTCGTAGCTTGAGAGGGGTTGAGCGGAATCGAGAGATGCAACACAAGACAAGGATTTAGACAGCTTCGGGCCCCAGGAAACATCATCCGGTAACAACCCTACATGCTGTTTGTGGCTAGGTCTCATTATCCTCACGAGGGAGTCATCGTAAACCGGCTCTCCTAGATATGTCTAGCCCTAAAGATTATTTCTCCCCCCTCTTGGGGTGCCCTGCCCCTCCTTATATAAGTTGAAGGGGCGGGTTACATGTAGAGTCCAACTCGGATTAAGACTTAAATTATTCTGACTTCTCTTCATGGGCTTCTTAACGTCTTGGGCTTCATAATGTCTTGGGCTTATTAACCCCAGGCGACTTTGTATGCTGGGTTATGACTGTTTGCCGGGTTATGACTGCATACCAGGTTATGACTGTCTGCCGGGTTATGATTGTCTGTCAGGTTATGATTGTCTGCCGGGTTATGACTGTTTGCCGGGTTATGATTGTCTGTCGGGTTATGATTGTCTGCCGGGTTATGACTGTCTATCGGGTTATCATCTGACTTAACATCTGCCGGGTTATCATCTGACTTAACATCTGCCGGGTTACCATCTGACTTAACATCTGCCGGTTTACCATCCGCCGGTTTACCAAGTCCCAGCCAGGTTATGACTCCGGCCGGGTCATACCGCGGGGTATATCCCCGACATTAGCCCCCAGTTTAATTTGGATTTATCCATGTTAAACTGATCCTGATCATCCTTAAGTCCTTGTCATTTCCTTCTTCTAGAAAATCCGGGTCAATAGGCCGGCTTCATAATCAATTTGCTGACATTGGTTTGTCACAGAGAAATATTGTGAAGAATAACTCATTTGACTCAGCTCCAAATGCTTAACAAAAATATTGGTCTTTGAAATACTCATCTGATCTTTAGCCGGTTTAAGAATGTAGAACTCTTATATGCCTATCACTTGTAGCCCCCAAGTCTTAAGAAGGTAGCGTAGCAACACCTTAAGACTTGCTTCAATATAAATGTCACAACCTTGAAGACATCCGATTTGTTCATCTCAGTCATGAGTCATAAACTAAATATTCCACATATGTAGCCCCCAAGTGCCGGATTGACATGCTTGCATCAACCTGGGACTTGAAATTGCCTTATGCTCATAAAAACTTCAACCAGTGTAGCCCCCAAAGGCCGGGTCATTATGCAATAATGAGCAGGGACTTTGAAAATATGATCATGTAGACTTTAACAGCAACGTGTAGCCTCCAAGGGCCGGCTCAGTAAGATAATACTGAGCTGGAACTTTATATATACTTCATTGAAAACAACATCATATGATGTAACTCCCATCATGGGGCTTGAACCCACATCCACAAGGTTAAGAGCTTTGTGCTTTACCAACTGAGGAGTAGACCCTTTGAGGGAGTCCTTGACTAAGGGGTCCTCGGGCGTCCGGCCTGTTAGCCATGGGCCGGACTGATGGGCTGTGAAGATACGAAGACCGAAGACTGCACCCGTGTCCGGATAGGACTCTCCTTGGCGTGGAAGGCAAGCTTGGCGACCGAATATTTGGATTCCTTTCTTTGTAACCGACCTTGTGTAACCCTAGATCTCCCCGGTTTCTATATAAACCGGAGGACTTAGTCCGGAAAAGATATACTCATTACCATAGTCATACAGGCTAGGCTTTTAGGGTTTAGCCATCTCGATCTCGTGGTAGATCAACTCTTGTAATACTCATATTCATCAAGATCAATCAAGCAGGAAGTAGGGTATTACCTCCATAGAGAGGGCCCGAACCTGGGTAAACATCGTGTCCCCCGTCTCCTGTTACCATCGACCCTAGACGCACAGTTTGGGACCTCCTACCCGAGATCCGCCGGTTTTGACACCGACACCCTTCAATATAATGGATTAAGACTTGTGTACCTTGATTTGTTGACAGGAGCAATTGGTAGCCCCCAAGGGCCGGCTCATTACAATGTGATGAGTCGGGTCTTCAATAAGGTGATCAAAAAATGACTTTGCATTAGCCCCCAAGTGCCATGGTGCATGCTGGCAGTGGCATGGGACTTGCATATGCCGGGTCGTAAGCCTGCAGCGACTCAGGACTATTCCTTCCATTGTAGAATAAATCATATCCATCGATAAAATAATATTTAATGCGCTAAAGCGACTTTGAAAACCTCAATCATAATACTGGTTATTGATAACCATAATAAAAATCCAGCCATGTTGGCTATTAAAGATTTGAATAATATTCTCCAATGATTTATAAGCGCATGATTCCAATGGCGCAATCCCAATATATACTGGCGACTTAACGTCCAAAGCCAGACCGGGTTAATAAACACAGGTGAATTATAATCATAAAGCATTATAAACCTCATCAAATAAACCTAAAAAATCAAGAGGATTTAAGTAGTCATAATTGTGGTATTGCACCGATCAAGAGGGTTTAAGCTATGGTTCGTATATGACCAAAGCCCCCAAGTGATCATCCTGGTGGCCTTACGCCGATCAAGAGGGTTTAAGCTTTGGTTCGAATACGACCAAAGCCCCCAAGTGATTTCCCTGGTGGCCTTACGCCGATCAAGAGGGTTTAAGCTAAGGTTCGAATATGACCAAGCCCCCAAGTGATTTCCCTGGTGGACTTACGCCAATCAAGAGGTTTTAGCTATGGTTCGAATACGACCAAGCCTCCAAATGATTATCCTTGTGGCCTTACGCCAATCAAGAGGTGTTAGCTATGGTTCGAATACAACCAAGCCCCCAAATGATTATCCTGGTGGCCTTACACCAATCAAGAGGTGTTAGCTATAGTTCGAATACGACCAAGCCCCCAAATGATTATCCTGGTGGCCTTATGCCAATCAAGAGGTGTTAGCTATGGTTCGAATACGACCAAGCCCCCAAATGATATTGTGAGCTGTGCTCAAGGGGCACCTATGTTTGAGCTATGCTATTGCAACAGGCTCTCTTTGGTCCCTTTAATTTTAAAGAAAGCAATATATAATATAAAAATATACTGGATGGATTTCACCTAATATATTAGGCCAGAAATTATCCACCGCAGAGTTGAACATCACCACGATGAAGGTATGTACCCATCGAGCATCACGGCATGAACAAGCACTAGTGCAAACGTGATGTTGGCGCGCGCCCCTTACGCGACACCTTTTGTAATAAATAATGGCCCTGCGGAAAATATTATAGAACAGAATAACTGTTCTCAAACAATTTAATATGTACTAATAAAATACATGGAAAGGATATCACCTGGTACTTTTCATCGGATGAACGCAAGATGCTGGTGCTGGATAATGCGTAGTGCTGTTTTGGCTTTTGACGGAGGAATTGATCTTCCAACACGTCTCCTTTGGTTCCCTTGGAAATCATGCCATGTTGAGAGGAGTAGTAGTACTGGTTCTCTTGTTTTCAAGTGCCTAGGATGATTGAAGTCTCTGTATATAGCTTCTTTGACCGCGATCTACTTGACCGTGAAATCTTTCGCGTGAACAATGGCAGGAGTGACTGATGGAACTTTGCTTCTGCCCAACTGTTGTTTTATCCTCACGTGCATGTTTAGCAGACTTCTATTTGTTTTCCTCATCATCAGGATAGCCATGCAAATTAATAAACCAGTCTCCTCAGTATCAAGCAATATACAAGTGCCGAAAATGATGATGCTTGAGTTTATGCTGTAGATAGTCCATGGCGGTTCTGCCACATCGTAATATCGGGCAGCTCATAGCTGTGGTGGCAGCTCTCAACAATGGCAGAGGCGGGCTGAAACAACCGGCGGTTTACGGCGCACCCATAGCCACCGAGAAAACGGTGTAAGGCGGCTTGCTCGAAACTGCAGAAACAGCCGTAGAGGCCGACGAAGGTAACAGGACCGGGTCGCAACGCGTGAGGCCGACGGAGGACCCGGAGCGCGTCAACAGTGGTTGAGCTCAGAGGAGGAGCCCGGTCGGGGCGGGTTGCGAGCGGAGGCAGCGAGTTAAAGCAGAGGTGGCGTCTTGGCGTTCCGGAGCGAAGTTGACTGTAGACCAGTTCGACAGAAGTGGATGGCGGCTCAACGGCTCCGGCAGTTTAAGGAAAAGGCGGTGACCCCTCGGAGGTGAGATTCCAAGGCGGGTTGAGGGCACGGCGGCGACTTGTGATGGCAGGGCCAGCTCAACTTCGCGACAGAGGTCAGCAGATGTGGAGGCGGCTCAATACGGTGGTTTAGTACGCCGGTGAAAGTGACACCTGGCGCGACAGAGGCGGCATGAGGCCTTGGAGGCTCAAGGAGGAGTGGAGCCAAGGTGGCTTGAAGTAGCGAAGGCGGCCGGCGACTTATCGTGGTGCTTGGCAGAGGAAAACAACATAAAGCAGTGACTTGGAGCGGCACCTCAGACTCAGAGGCATCGCAACCCGGGTGCGAGGCGGAGGGCGCGGTAGGTCCGGGGCGGTTTAGCATGTCTCAAAGATGCATCAGAAGGGGCGTCCCGGAACGATTTCGAGCAGCAGCGGCCGGTCATGGTGACCCAGCAGGGCGGCTCACAGCAGCGGGGTGGCTCTGCGCTGCTTCAGTTTAGGCAGACTGACAAGGCAGAGGCCGGCGACTCACGGCGACGTCTTGGCATGGACAGATCAGAGGCAGATATCAACGACGACTTCAACGGGGGCACTGGCGGGTTACGGGTCTGGCAGCTCAACAGGGCGGCTTGGCCAATGTGGTTGAGTAGTGGTGTTGCGGCGCAACGGCGAGCGGCTCGGAGCGAAGCAAGCACCGCGGAGGCGAGCGCAGCGTGATGCGCAAAAAGTAGAAAAGGGCGGCCGTGGCCGGTTCAATGTGGGAGTGACGGCGGCTCATTGAATCAACGAGGACAAGGCCGACTCGCGGAGGAGACATGTCGACTTGATGTAGCAGGGCCAGCGTGACACAGGGCGGCACCAGCCGGCTCAAGATGAGAGGCAGCAACAGCGTCCAGCCATGGTGGAGCCGCAGCAGAGGTGCAACACGGCAGGTTACGGTGGAGGTAGCGACAAGCCGACAACTCGGCGCGTGGCCGCGGTTTGAGCAGAAGCCGGATCGGCTGGAAACAAGCAGCCTAAGGTGGCAGTTCACCACGACAGTGTCAACTCGTCGTCCCGGGCGGTTCGACAGCAGCGGAGGCGCAAGGTGGCGGAGGCGGCAGCTCACCAGTCTCAGCCACGGAGCCAACCGGCCCTCCAGGTAGGCCATGATGAAAGCGGCCGCTTGCAAGCGACGACGGCGGTTTGTAGTAGAAGAAATGAACCGGCGGGGCGGCTCGAGTCAGGCCACGCGGAGCGGAGGCAGGCCGGGCAGCTCGGAGGCGGGGCCACACACCACCGCGGTAGAGTAGTCCGGGTAGCGGTCATATCCGCTTCTGGATCGTGGGCGACCTGGTTGACCCACATCCACGTCCATCTCCAAGCCATGGCCTTCTTCCTTTGGTAGTAAAAAACTTCTCGTTGGTTTGACCTTTCGTTGGTTGTTCTCCACCAGTAGATCAGCGGCCATAGCCGATGCCTTTTTTCTTCGTTGGAATTTTGACCTGCTTGTAGTAATAGTAGCAAGGTATCCTCTCAGCGGATCGTGTGGAGTGGCAGCACTAGCAACCCATCACATCAGCCCGTGGCTGATCAGTAGGCAGGTTAAATTTGCCTTCCCATGAAAAGTAGGAACAACGAGACGTGTCGGGGATATACCCCGCGGTATGACCCGGCCGGAAGTATGACCCGGCCGGACTTAGCGCTTCACCGTGACCCGCCGGAGGACTGGCGACTCATGGGTCTGGCGGCTCACTATCAGACGACTCACGAGCCTGACGACTCACGGATGACCCCGACGGCGGGTCAGATAGAAGACTAGGCCCAAGGCCCAGAAGGCCGGCTCATGTTATGGTGGGCCGGCTTAAGAAGAAAGGGATGACGAATATTTCCTTTACGAGGGAGCAAGACCCAGACTTGTAATTAACTTGTAAGAAAAGATAGACTAGTCCTAGTCCTACTAGGACTCCACATGTAACCCGCCCCTCTAACTTATATAAGGAGGGGCAGGGCACCCCAAAGAGGGACAAGCAACAAGAAATAATCTCTAGGGCTAAACACCGAGAGCCGGAGCCGGCGACTCTCCCGTGATCATAATGAGACCTAGCCTCAAACAGCATGTAGGGTTGTTACCGGATGATTTTTCCCGGGGCCCGAAGCTGTCTAACCCTTGTCTTGTGCGTTGATCCGCCCTGCGTCTCTCATCCAATCAACCCCTCTCAAGCTACTACAGAGATGCGCTGGCCTCACGACTAAGTCCTCGCGTTAAGGACATCTGCCGTGACAATTCCACGACAGTTGGCGCCCACCATGGGGCTGCGCACGGTGGTGATGAGTTCTTGAAGGGATCTCTCCTAGGGTTCGAGAAGTTCGCGATCGTCCGGATCATGAAGAACCGGAACTGAAAGCTCCACATCAAGCAGACAGATTCCATGTGGTCTCTGCGAAATTTTCGGCCACTGGCATGGAAGGATCCACGTTGTTGACGAACAGTCGGAACGGCATGTACGAAGATCAAGATTGAAAGGTTTTTAGGGTTACGAGTTGGGCAGCCGCCACCGCGATTTTCCGATCGAAGATGAGCTGGCATGGAAATATTTGGCAGAGTAAACTCAGCTTGGGACAACCTTGGACAGAGCCGGCAAATTCAACTTTCTACAAGAAATTATTGTTTTCTCCGTATGTTACCGCCGCCGCGATTTTTTCCGATAAAAGATCAATTCTGCTGCAAGCCGCTGTACGACACTTTTGCATATGTACGTCGACAAGACCGACAAGAATTCCATCTGCGGTGTCACAAGGCAATCGGATCGGCGCATTGGATTTTTCTTTCTCTTAGACATACTCGTGCAAGCTGCTGGGTCAGATCTAATAAAAACTTACGCAGCGCGCGTTTCATGAACAGAACACAAGATCTGCTCGTACAATTTTCAAATCACCAGGCGATTATATAAATCACTGCTTCTCCTACTTCCAGGCCAGGGGCTCAGCTTCCTTATTGAAATCAAATATACTACAACTAGTCTACTACTCTGCGTCCCAGGTATAGGCCAAAACAGCAGAGCAATGTTTGCACGAGAATCAAGGAATAGTACTACTACCTTTTGGATGGGAAGGAACAAGACGAGAGGTATGCAAAAATCAGTCAAGTTCTTCACAAGTTTGTCACGTGGGTCTCCCAATGGTTTGGTTCTGTAGGGGAGATTACGACATGGAAGACACGGACATGGATAGCCAAACTGACATCGACCAGGATGAGGATTTGAACAGGGGTCGGACTCGGACTCCGCCATGGCCGGCCTCGAGCCGCTGCCCCAGTTTTCCTCTGCTTCCGCTGCAGTCGCGACTAGTTTCAATCAACTTCTGCTCCATACTACCGCCTCGTCTCCACATCACCGGCTGCCTCTGCCTTGAGCCGCCGTTCTGGTGGATTGCGCGCGCGGATTTGAGCCGCCGTTCTCTGCCGCCGTGGTCTCGCCCTGCTTGTGGGTCATTGCTCCGCTATAGAGTCTTGCGATGAGCCGCGCCAAATCGACCCGGCCATGCCTTGAATCGCCGACCGCTGTTTCGCGCTGAGAGCCGGCCTCTGAGTCCGACCAGCACAAGAACCAAGTCGCCGAGGCCGTTTCTTTTTTCCTTGGCTGCAGTTTTTTGACCTGATGGAACATGCCTGGGAAAATTGATTATAGTTGCTGCCACTGTTTTTCCTCCACGTGAAGGGCCCTCTTTACCAGCAAAATTCCAAAGAAGTATAACTACTATACATACATGGAGGGAGTACGACCGCTATATATGCATGGACTCCCAACTTGCTGCAAGCTGCGGACTCCTTCTCCTGCGAGCCGCCGTCCAGCGTTGAGCCGCCGTTTGCCTTCGGGTCGACTCGTTTCCGCCTCGGGCCGCGCCGCGCCTTGTCAGTTTTGCTCCTGCTAAAGGTTGTTGCGCGCCGGCCTCACTCGCTCTGTTGCCACAGCCCCTACGGCCGCCTAAGTCGCCGTCCATGGTCGACTCACGGAGAACCGCCGCTGGAGAGCCGCCCTATCGACCTACCCGGGGCCTCGCGCATTAACTGCCGTCTCACCCTTGTTGAGCCGCCTGTTGAGTCACCCGCGAGTCGTCTTCAAGCTGTCCCTCTGTTGGTACTCCATGAAACACCTGACCTCTGCAGCGAGTCGCTATCACTGGCCGCGCCGCAAGTTGCCGCGGTCTTGATTATGTTTTCAATCGCCCCTGTTTGAGTGCCAACGCCCAGCGGCCGCTGCCACGAACACCTCATTACAATAAAAAGAGAGAATGGATAAATCACCGTTGAAACTACTGGAGACTATTCACGGACGCTATATCCAGATCATCCGTTGTGCGGACAAACCAGGTGATATCTATCCAAGTTTGTTTTATTAGCACGTATTGTTTTTGTAAAGTACAGTTTATCTTTGTCTTGGTCTGCAATATTGTTTATGCAGGACAATTATTCACTGCAAGAATGATCGTTATGTCACTGATATAAAGCTCGTGCCAATATTATCAAGCGCCAGCATCCAACCATACCGCATTGTTCAACAAATGTGTGTGCAAGCCGCCGCCTCTGTGGCTCAGTCTACAACAACAGCACCGCGGCCGGCTCACCCGTCTGCGCCGGTTTACAACACCACAGATAAGTCACCCGTCCGCCCCCGCGGCCGACACTCCCGTCCGTGCCGGCTTACAACGGCACGGCCGGATCATCTGTTTGAGCTGCCTCTGACGCGGCGGTTGTCTTTTCATCCGTCTCTCGTGGCCTGGTGTACATCAACACACCGGGCCGCACCCGTCTGCATGAGCTGTTTATTGAGTATGAGCAAGTCACAGCTTGGGTAGCCCGGTTTTCTTTCAACAAAATGGAAGCAAATTATCATATACTATCAACCCGCCATCTGCACCTGGATGGCTCAATGGACATGCGCACAAGTCACCATCACTACAGTTTGGTTAAACTTCAAACAGCCAGTTGGAAGGAACCATAGGCCGAGTTGCTGACACGGCTCATAAGGGATCATTTATAACCCGCCGCAGTCACCTCAACCTTCTGTGGATACACATCGTGTTATCAACACCAATGATATAAAAGTTACGCCGGTTTATATCACGGTTAAATATGGAGAATCTCAAGCCAACTCCTCGAGTCATCTTGAGACTCGGGGGCTACAGTGACATGACTCGGGAACCCCGGGTCGTTGGAGGGAATGACAGTGACATGACTCGGGAACCCCGGGTCGTTGGAGGGAATGATAACCCGGTTCCGGAGGCTGCTACCATATTGATGAAACTTTAAAAGCCGTCAGAAAATTGCCGGTTCAAATAAAGATTCCGGTTTAAAATCCGGTTCAAGAGATATCTTTCTCCCGCAAAGTTTTGAAGCTCTCAAATCCGGTTCAAACGTCCGGCTCAAGGTAAATTTGTATCTTATAAAGCTTTGAAGCTCTTAATATCCGGTTTACAAATTTCCGGTTCAAAAAGAGGTTATCTCTCGCAAAGTTCGAGTTCTCAGGAAAAATTAAAGGGACCAAAGAGAGTCTGTTACAAAGCACAACTCAAATATAGGTACACTGCTTTAATGACCATTGGTAGCTGATAGTATTTGAATTTAGCTTAACCCTTTTTGGTGTGACCCTGATCGTATTCGAATTAGAGTCGTTAAATATTCTCATGATCATTAGGGGGCTTCCTGTTCAAACATAGGTCGTATTCGAACCAAAGAGAACATAGCTGTCGATACCCTTTTGATCGGCACACTGCCGAGCTCATTGGGGAGTTTCTTGGTCATATTTGAACCATAGCTCAACCCCCTTTGGGAACCGACGTGGATCGTATTCGAATCAGCATCGCTAAACAACTCTCAAGGTCATTTGGGGGCTTCCTGTTCAAACATAGGTCGTATTCGAACCAAAGAGAACATAGCTGTCGGTACCCTCTTGATCGGCAAGGCCAAAGCCACTGGGGGCTATATGATCATATTCGAATCTTAACTTAACCCCTTTGGGATGGTTTTCTGATTGTATTCGAATCAGAAGCCTCAAAATTTTTGAAGTCTCTTTTTGCAAATAATTTTTGGGATTTTATTTGAAGCTCTTTTGAACACATCTAAAGTGTATATGAGTGGTTTCTATTTAAACCCGGCTTGATTTTCGATGATAAGTTGCCGGCTTATGACAATCATCATCTATGTGGAAGCATTGGCTTTTAAGGATTGGGTTATCACACTTACTGCACAGGTATCATAAGCCGGTAGTACAATTCAATATCACAGGTTTATCAATTATTGGTTTTCTCAAGGGCTATAGGCCACTGGGTTACAAAAATTCCGGCTTACAATGAAGGCGCATTAAGTCGTCATTGGCCAAGAGCCGCCAGGTATTTAAACTCCGGGTTTACTTGTCAACCAATGAGGTATTCAAGTCTTTAATAGTCAAAGCTGGCTGAATTTTCATGATGATATTGAATGATTGAGGTTTTCATACCGGATTATATTATTCAAATCTTGAATAGCCAACATGGCTGGATTTCTATTGTGATTATCAATAACCAGTGTTACGATTGAGGTTTTCAAAGTCGCTTCAGCACAACGGCTATTATTTTTATCAATGGGCGTGATTTATTTCACAATGGAGGAAATAGTCCCGAGTCACTGCAGGCTTACGACCCGGCACTTGGGGGCTACATTGTTCAAATCGAGATTACATCGAATATACAAGTCCCATGTCACTGCCAGCATGCACCATGGCACTTGGGGGCTAATGCAAAGTCATTTTTTGCTCAACTTATTGAAGACCCGACTCATCACATTTTAAATGAGCCGGCCCTCGGGGGCTACACGTTGCTGTTAAAGTCTACATGATCATATTTTGAAAAGTCCCTGTTCATTATTGCATAATGACCCGGCCCTTGGGGGCTACACTGGTTGAAGTTTTCATAAGCATAAAGCAATTACAAGTCCCTGGTTGCTGCAAGCATGACAACCCGGCACTTGGGGGCTACAGGTGTGGAATATTCAGTTTATATGATTGAGATGAATAAACCGGATTTCTTCAAGGTTGCAACATTTATTGGAGCAAGTCTTAAACCATCACTTTGTTCTGCTCAAGACTTGGGGGCTACAGGTAATATGGATATAAGGGAGAAAAATCTTCAAATTATCAGTTTTGAGCAAGTCAGGAGGATCAAATTGACCCGGTGTTTGCAACAATCATGATCCGGCGTCACCAATAATTATGACCTGACGTCGGCAACAGTTATGACCCGGTGCTATCAATATTTATAAGCCGGCAATTTTGATAAACCGGCAAGTCTTACTTCTTCAACCCGGCTGAAAGTCAGATGAGTATTTCAAGACCAATATGTTTTAAGCCAGCGCTTTGGAAGCCGATTCAAGTGGATTATTTCTTACAATATTTCTCTACAAGAGACCAATGCCAGCAAATTGACTCTGAAGCTGGCCTATTGACCCGGATTTCTCAAAAGAAGTATCTAGATTTTTTGCATTCACAAAAGTTGGAACATATCTACTAAAGGAGATTTGCTATAAGTTCATGGGCATGTATCAAGGAGGAGATGACCAGGACTTAAGGATGATCAAGTGCCGGCTTACAAGAATATTTAACCCGGAGTACAACCTGTCAATTTCTTCTTGTGTTTATGTTGCAGATCAGTTTAACATGGATAAATCCAAATTAAACTTGGGGGCTAATGTCGGGGATATACCCCGCGGTATGACCCGGCCGGACTTAGCGCTTCACCGTGACCCTCCGGAGGACTGGCGACTCACGGGTCTGGCGGCTCACTATCAGACGACTCACGAGCCTGACGACTCATGGATGACCCTGACGGCGGGTCAGATAGAAGACTAGGCCCAAGGCCCAGAAGGCCGGCTCATGTTATGGTGGGCCGGCTTAAGAAGAAAGGGATGACGAATATTTCCTTTACGAGGGAGCAAGACCCGGACTTGTAATTAACTTGTAAGAAAAGATAGACTAGTCCTAGTCCTACTAGGACTCCACATGTAACCCGCCCCTCTAACTTATATAAGGAGGGGCAGGGCACCCCAAAGAGGGACAAGCAACAAGAAATAATCTCTAGGGCTAAACACCGAGAGCCGGAGCCGGCGACTCTCCCGTGATCATAATGAGACCTAGCCTCAAACAGCATGTAGGGTTGTTACCGGATGATGTTTCCCGGGGCCCGAAGCTGTCTAAACCCTTGTCTTGTGCGTTGATCCGCCCTGCGTCTCTCATCCCAATCAACCCCTCTCAAGCTACTACAGAGATGCGCTGGCCTCACGACTAAGTCCCCGCGTTAAGGACATCTGCCGTGACAATTCCACGACAGGACGCCTTCGGTTTGGCCTTCCACCGCTCTGTGGAATTTCCTTGGGACTCGGAGTGCCATGGGGAAAATTTTCTTCTGTCTCAGTCTCGGCAAATCTTCATGGTACATGCATGTTGGACACCAGTGACACGCGTCATTGCTCCAAAAAATATTCAATCTGGCGTTGAACCGGCAGTTTTTCGGCGGCGTATCTGATGCAATTCTAATTTCTCTTGGACCAAAACCTCGTCGTACGTCGAGCTCCAAGGTTACTCATGATTCTGAGCATAACATGGTGAATTCGCCGGCTCTGACCAAGTTTCGTCCCATGCCGGGTTATCCCGTGAGATTGCTTCATGTCGGCTCTTCTTCATCCAATTTAAACGCGAACTCCTCAAACCCTAGATGAGATCCCTTCAAGAACTCAACACCACCGTGCGTGGCCCCACGGTGGGCGCCAACTATCGTGGAATTGTCACGGCAGATGTCCTAGTGTGAGGACTTAGTCGTGAGGCCAACGCATCTATGTGGTAGCTTGAGAGGGGTTGAGCGAAATCGAGAGATGCAACACAAGACAAGGATTTAGACAACTTCGGGCCCTGGGAAACATCATCCGGTAACAACCCCACATGCTGTTTGTGGCTAGGTATCATTATCCTCACGAGGGAGTCGCCGTAAACCGGCTCTCCTAGTTATGTCTAGCCCTAAAGATTATTTCTCCCCCCTCTTGGGGTGCCCTGCCCCTCCTTATATAAGTTGAAGGGGCGGGTTACATGTAGAGTCCAACTCGGATTAAGACTTAAACTATTCCAACTTCTCTTCATGGGCTTCTTAACGTCTTGGGCTTCATAACGTCTCGAGCTTATTAACCCCAGGCGACTCTATCTGCTGGGTTATGACTGTCTGCCGGGTTATGACTGTCTGCCGGGTTATGACTGTCTGCCGGGTTATGATTGTCTGCCGGGTTATGACTGTCTGCAGTGTTATCATATGACCTAACATCTGCCGGGTTATCATATGACTTAACATCTGCCGGGTTACCATCTGACTTAACATCTGCCGGTTTACCGTCCGCCGGTTTACCAAGTCCCAGCCGGGTTATGACTCCGGCCGGGTCATACCGCGGGGTATATCCCCGACATTAGCACCCAGTTTAATTTGGATTTATCCATGTTAAACTGATCCTGATCATCCTTAAGTCCTTGTCATTTCCTTCTTCTAGAAAATCCGGGTAAATAGGCCAGCTTCATAATCAATTTGCTGACATTGGTTTGTCACAGAGAAATATTGTGAAGAATAACTTATTTGACTCAGCTCCCAATGCTTAACCAAAATATTGGTCTTTGAAATACTCATCTGATCTTCAGCCAGTTTAAGAATGTAGAACTCTTATATGCCTATCACTTGTAGCCCCCAAGTCTTAAGAAGGTAGCGTAGCAACAGCTTAAGACTTGCTTCAATATAAATGTCACAACCTTGAAGACATCCGATTTGTTCATCTCAGTCACGAGTCATAAACTGAAAATTCCACACATGTAGCCCCCAAGTGCCGGATTTTCATGCTTGCAGCAACCTGGGACTTGAAATGCCTTATGCTCAAAAAAAACTTCAACCAGTGTAGCCCCCAAAGGCCGGGTCATTATGCAATAATGAGCAGGGACTTTGAAAATATGATCATGTAGACTTTAGCAGCAATGTGTAGCCTCCAAGGGACGACTCAGTAAGATAATACTGAGCTGGAACTTTATATATACTTCATTGAAAATAACATCATATGATGTAACTCCCATCATGGGGCTTGAACCCACGTCCACAAGGTTAAGAGCTTTGTGCTTTACCAACTGAGGAGTGGACCCTTCAATATAACGGATTAAGACTTGTGTACCTTGATTTGTTGGCAGCAGCAATTGGTAGCCCCCAAGGGCCGGCTCATTACATTGTGATGAGTCGGGTCTTCAATAAGGTGATCAAAAAATGACTTTGCATTAGCCCCCAAGTGCCATGGTGAATGCTGGCAGTGACATGGGACTTGCATATTTAATGTAATCTCAATTTGAATAATGTAGCCCCCAAGTGCCAGGTCGTAACCCTGCAGCGACTCGGGAATATTCCTTCCATTGTAGAATAAATCATATCCATTGATAAAATAATATTTATTGCGCTAAAGCAACTTTGAAAACCTCAATCATAATACTGGTTACCATAATAAAAATCCACCCATGTTAGCTATTAAAGATTTGAATAATATAATCCAATGATTTATAAGCGCATGATTCCAATGGCGCAATCCTTATATACTGGCGACTTAACGTCCAAAGCCAGACCGGGTTAATAAACACAGGTGAATTATAATCATAAAGAATTATAAACATCGTCAAATAAACCTAAAAAATCAAGAGGATTTAAGTAGTCATAATTGTGGTATTGCACCGATCAAGAGGGTTTAAGCTATGGTTCGGATACGACCAAAGCCCCCAAGTGATCATCCTGGTGGCCTTACGCCGATCAAGAGGGTTTAAGCTTTGGTTCGAATACAACCAAAGCCCCCAAGTGATTTCCCTGGTGGCCTTACGCTGATCAAGAGGGTTTATGCTATGGTTCGAATACGACCAAGCCCCCAAGTGATTTCCCTGGTGGCCTTACGCCAATCAAGAGGGTTTAAGCTATGGTTCTAATATGACCAAGCCCCCAAGTGCTTTCCCTGGTGGCCTTACGCCAATCAAGAGGCGTTAGCTATGGTTTGAATACGACCAAGCCCCCAAATGATTATCCTGGTGGCCTTATGCCAATCAAGAGGTGTTAGCTATGGTTCGAATACGACCAAGCCCCCAAATGATTATCCTGGTGGCCTTACGCCAATCAAGAGGTGTTTGCTATGGTTCGAATACGACCAAGCCCCCAAATGATATTGTGAGCTGTGCTCAAGGGGCACCTATGTTTGAGCTGTGCTTTTGCAACAGACTCGCTTTGGTCCCTTTAATTTCTCCTGAGAACTCGAACTTGAGAGAGATTATACTTTTGAACCGGAAATTCTTAAACCGGATATTGAGAGCTTCAAAGCTTTGTGAGAGACAGCTCTCCATTGAGCCGGATTTTAAACCAGAATCCTTCTTTTTAAGCCGGAAATTTTCTGACGGCCTTTAAATTTGCACCAATATGGCGGTTTAGGGTCCTGCATTAGATAACTTTGCAAGCCAGAGTAATTGCTCTTTTAAAGAAAGCAATATATAATATAAAAATGTACTGGATAGATTTCACCTGATATGTTATGCCAGAATTATCCACAGCGGAGTTGATCATCACCATGGTGAAGGTATGTACCCATCGAGCATCACGGCATGAACAAGCACTAGTGCAAACGTGATGTTGGCGTGCACCCCTTACGCGACACCTTTTTTGTAATAAAAAATGTCCCTGCGGAAAATATTATTGACCAGAGTAATTGTTCTCAAACAATTTAATATGTACTAATAAAATACATGGAAAGGATATCACCTGGTACTTTTCATCCGATGAACGCAAGATGCTGGTGCTGGATAATGCGTAGTGCTGTTTTGGCTTTTGACGGGGGAATTGATCTTCCAACACGTCTCCTTTGGTTCCCTTGGAAATCATGCCATGTTGAGCGGAGTAGTAGTACTGGTTCTCTTGTTTTCAAGTGCCTAGGATGATTGAAGTCTCTGTATATAGCTTCTTTGACCGCGACTTACTTGACCGTGAAATATTTCGCATGAACAATGGGAGGAGTGACTGATGGAACTTTGCTTCTGCCCCACTGTTGCTTTTATCCTCACGTGCATGTGTAGCAGACTTCTATTTGTTTTCCTCGTCATCAGGACAGCCATGCAGATTAATAAACCAGTCTCCTCAGTATCAAGCAATATACAAGTGCCGAAAATGATGATTCTTGAGTTTATGCTGTAGATAGTCCATGGCGGTTCGGCCACAACGTAATATCGGGCAGCTCATAGCTGTGGTGGCAGCTCTCAACAATGGCAGAGGCGGGCTGAAACAACCGGCGGTTTACAGCGCACCCATAGCCACCGAGAAAAAGGTGTAAGGTGGCTTGCTCGAAACTGCAGAAACAGCCGTAGAGGCCGACGGAGGTAACAAGACCGGGTCGCAACGCGTGAGGCCGACGGAGGTCCTGGAGTGCGTCAGCAGTGGTTGAGCTCAGAGGAGGAGCCCGGTCGGGGCGGGTTGTGAGCGAATGCAGTGATTTAAAGCAGAGGTGGTGTCTTGGCGTTCCTGAGCGAAGTTGACTCTAGACCAGTTCGACAGAAGTGGATGGCGGCTCAACGGCTCCGGCAGTTTAAGGAAAAGGTGGTGACCCCTCGGAGGTGAGATTCCAAGGCGGGTTGAGGGCACGACGGTGACTTGTGATGGCAGGGCCAGCTCAACTCCGCGGCAGAGGTTAGCAGATGTGGAGGCGGCTCAATATGGTGGTTTAGTACGCCGGTGAAAGTGACACCTGGTGCGGCAGAGGCGGCATGAGGCCTTGGCGGCTCAAGGAGGAGTGGAGCCAAGGTGGCTTGAAGTAGCGAAGGCGGCCGGCGACTTATCATGGTGCTTGGCAGAGGAGAACAGCATAAAGCGGTGACTTGGAGCGGCCCTCAGACTCAGAGACATTGCAACCCGGGTGCGAGGCGGAGGGCGCGGTAGGTCCGGGGCGGTTTAGCGTGTCTCAAAGACGCATCAGAAGGGGCGTCCCAGAACGATTTCGAGCAGCAGCGGCCGGTCATGGTGACCCAGCAGGGCGGCTCACAGTGGCGGGGTGGCTCTGCGCTGCTGCAGTTTAGGCAGACTGACAAGGCGGAGGCCGGCGACTCACGGCGACGTCTTGGAATGGACAGAGCAGAGGCAGAGATCAACGACGGCTTCAGCAGGGGCACTGGTGGGTTACGGGTCCGGCAGCTCAACAGGGCGGCTTGGCCGGTGTGGTTGAGCAGCGGTGTTGCGGCGCAACGGCGAGCGGCTCGGAGCGAAGCAAGCACCGCGGAGGCGAGCGCAGCGTGATGCGCAAAAAGTAGAGAACGGCGGCTCATTCAATCAATGAGGACGAGGTCGACTCGTGGAGGAGACCAGCGACTTGATGCAGCAGGGCCAGCGTGACACAGGACGGCACCGGCCGGCTCAAGATGAGAGGCAGCAACAGCGTCCAGCCATGGTGGAGCCCCAACAGAGGTGCAACACGGCAGGTTACGGTGGAGGTAGCGACAAGCCGACAACTCAGCACGTGGCGGCGGTTTGAGCAGAAGCCGGATCAGCTGGAAACAAGCAGCCTAAGGCGGCAGTTCGCCGCGGCAGAGTCAACTCATCGTCCCGGGCGGTTCGACAGCAACGGAGGCGCAAGGTGGCGGAGGCGGCAGCTCACCAGTCTCAGTCGCGGAGCCAACCGGCCCTCCAGGTAGGCCGTGATGAAAGTGGTAGCTTGCAAGCGACGACGGCGGTTTGTAGTAGAAGAAATGAACCGGCGGGGCGACTCAAGTCGGGCCACGCGGAGCGGAGGCAGGCCGGGCAGCTCGGAGGCGGGGCCACGCACCACCGCAACAGAGTAGTCCGGGTAGCGGTCATATCCGCTTCTTGATCGTGGGCGACCTGGTTGACCCACGTCCGCATCCATCTCCAAGCCGTGGCCTTCTTCCTTTGGTAGTAAAAAACTTCTCGTTGGTTTGACCTTTCGTTGGTTGTTCTCCACCAGTAGATCAGCGGCCATAGCAGATGCCTTTTTTCTTCATTGGAATTTTGACCTGCTTGTAATAATAGTAGCAAGGTATCCTCTCAGCGGATCATGTGGAGCGGCAGCACTAGAAACCCATCACATCAGCCCGTGGCTGATCAGTAGGTGGGTTAATTTTGCCTTCCCATGAGAAGTAGGAACGACGAGATGCCTTCGGTTTGGCCTTCCGCCGCTCTGTGGAATTTCCTTGGGACTCGCAGTGCCATGGGGAAAATTTTCTTCTGTCTCGGTCTCGGCGAATCTTCAGGGTACGTGCGTGTTGGCTACCAGCAACACGCGTCATTGCTCCAAAAAATATTCAATCTGGCGTTGAACCAGCAATTTTTCGGCGGCGTATCCGACGCTTTTCTAATTTCTCTTGGACCAAAACCTCGTCGTACATCGAGCTCCAAGGTTACTCATGATTCTGAGCATAACATGGTGAATTCGCCGGCTCTGACCAAGTTTCCTCCCATGCCGGGTTATCCCGTGAGATTGCTTCATGCCGGCTCTTCTTCATCCGGTTTAAACGCGAACTCCTTAAACCCTAGATGAGATCCCTTCAAGAACTCAACACCACCGTGCGTGGCCCCACGGTGGGCGCCAACTGTCGTGGAATTGTCATGGCAGATGTCCTAGTGTGAGGACTTAGTCGTGAGGCCAACGCATCTATGTGGTAGCTTGAGAGGGGTTGAGCGGAATCAAGAGACGCAACACAAGACAAGGATTTAGACAGCTTCGGGCCCCGGGAAACATCATCCGGTAACAACCCTACATGTTGTTTGTGGCTAGGTCTCATTATCCTCACGAGGGAGTCGCCGTAAACCGGCTCTCCTAGTTATGTATAGCCCTAAAGATTATTTCTCCCCCTCTTGGGGTGCCCTGCCCCTCCTTATATAAGTTGAAGGGGTGGGTTACATGTAGAGTCCAACTCGGATTAAGACTTAAACTATTCTGACTTCTCTTCATGGGCTTCTTAACGTCTTGGGCTTCATAACGTCTCGGGCTTATTAACCCCAGGCGACTCTGTCTGCTAGGTTATGACTGTCTGTCGGGTTATGACTGTCTGCCGGGTTATGACTGTCTGCCGGGTTATGATTGCCTGCCAGGTTATGATTGTCTGCCGGGTTATGACTGTGTGCCGGGTTATCATCTGACTTAACATCTGTCGGGTTATCATCTGACTTAACATATGCCGGGTTACCATCTGACTTAACATCTGCCGGTTTACCATCCGCCAGTTTACCAAGTCCCAGCCGGGTTATGACTCCAGCCGGGTCATATCGTGGGGTATATCCCCGACAACTTGTCTGTGATGATATTTTTGCACAAAAGTCCCTGATCTTCATTAGTTCACAACTTTTTACCCGTAACTATGATTGAGGTGAATCCAACGCCCACTTCTTCGTCTCGTCAAACCCGTTCTGTTGGAACCATTTTCACTATGTTTCAACATTCTGAAAATGACCATTTTGCCCTTACCCCTAATCAGCCCCCTCCGAGAGAGTACCCTTTCCGGCGATTCTTTCCGCGGTCGTACCGCACTTCTCCCCGGAGTCTTCTTCATCCCCAGGCAAGCCACAACCACCATTTCCATGATAGCCATGCATAAGCATTTGGTTTCAACTTGAATCTTAAATAACTATTTGTTTGCTTTGCTGCTGATGTCGTTATTTCGGTTATGCTTACGGATCGGTGTTTACCGTCATGATATGTTTTCTTGCACTCTGTTATTATGTTCTTCCTGCTATTATTACTTTAATATTGGCCATGCTTGGTAGTAGTACATGTTGGTCATGGTCTTCGGTGCATGACTATCGTCTGTTCCGAGTACCGTTGTTATGCATGTTGTTTTGCACCCGGTTGGTTAAATGCTTGTATGGTAATTTTATCGTTATATTATTGCATGGTATTTATTGTTGATGCTAGTGTTCATGTTATGCTATGAGTAGTTGATGTCTATTACGCAACCTTCTCCTTGTAGACATTGTTGGGCCTCCAAGTGCAGAGGTTTGTAGGACAGTAGCAAATTTTCCTCAAGTGGATGACCTAAGGTTTATCAATCCGTGGGAGCCGTAGGTTGAAGATGGTCTCTCTCAAACAACCCTGCAACCAAATAACAAAGAGTCTCTTGTGTCCCCAACACACCCAACACAATGGTAAATTGTATAGGTGCACTAGTTCGGCGAAGAGATGGTGATACAAGTGCAATATGGATAGTAGATATAGGTTTTTGTAATATGAAAATATAAAAACAGCAAGGTAGCAAGCGATAAAAGTGAGCGTAAACGGTATTGCAATGCTAGGAAACAAGGCCTAGGGTTCATACTTTCACTAGTGCAAGTTCTCTCAACAATAATAACATAATTGGATCATATGACTATCCCTCAACATGCAACAAAGAGTCACTCCAAAGTCACTAATAGCGGAGAACAAACGAAGAGATTATGGTAGGGTACGAAACCACCTCAAAGTTATCCTTTCTGATCGATATATTCAAGAGTCCGTAGTAAAATAACACGAAGCTATTCTTTCCGTTCGATCTATCATAGAGTTCATACTAGAATAACACCTTAAGATACAAATCAACCAAAACCCTAATGTCACCTAGATACTCCAATGTCACCTCAAGTATCCGCGGGCATGATTATACGATATGCATCACACAATCTTAGATTCATCTATTCAAACCAACACAAATAACTTCAAAGAGTGCCCCAAAGTTTCTACCGGAGAGTCAAGACAAAAACGTGTGCCAACCCCTATGCATAAGTTCACAATGTCACGGAACCCGCAAGTTGATCACCAAAACATACATCAAGTAGATCACGTGCTATCCCATTGTCACCACAGATAAGCACATGCAAGACATACATCAAGTGTTCTCAAATCCTTAAAGACTCAATCCGATAAGATAACTTCAAAGGGAAAACTCAATCCATTACAAGAGAGTAGAGGGGGAGAAACATCATAAGATCCAACTATAATAGCAAAGCTCGCGATACATCAAGATCGTATCACCTCGAGAACACGAGAGAGAGAGAGAGATCAAACACATAGCTACTGGTACATACACTCAGCCCCGAGGGTGAACTGCTCCCTCCTCGTCATGGAGAGCGCCGGGATGATGAAGATGGCCACCGGTGAGGGATCCCCCCACCGGCAGGGTGCCGGAACAGGGTCCCGATTGGTTTTTGGTGACTACAGAGGCTTGCGGCGGCGGAACTCCCGATCTATTCTGTTCTTCAATTTTTTAGGGTATATGGATATATATAGGCGAAAGAAGTCGGTCAGGGGAGCCACGAGGGGCCCACGAGGGTGGGGGCGCGCCCAGAGGGGGCAGGCGCGCCTCCCTGCCTCGTGGCCACCTCGAAGCTTCCTTGACTTCTACTCCAAGTCTCCTGGATTGCTTCCGTTCCAAAAATAACTCTCCCAAAGGTTTCATTCCGTTTGGACTCCATTTTATATTCCTTTTCTTCGAAACACTGAAATAGGCAAGAAAACAACAATATGGGCTGAGCCTCAGGTTAATAGGTTAGTCCCAAAAAATAATGTAAAAGTGTTTAGAAAAGCCCATAAACATCCAAAACAGATAATATAATAGCATGGAACAATCAAAAATTATAGATACATTGGAGACGTATCAGCATCCCCAAGCTTAATTCCTGCTCGTCCTCGAGTAGGTAAATGATAAAAACAGAATTTTTGATGTGGAATGGTACCTAACATATTTATCAATGTAATCTTCTTTATTGTGGCAAGAATATTCAGATCCATAAGATTCAAAACAAAAGTTTAATATTGACATGAAAACAATAATACTTCAAGCATACTAACAAAGCAATCATGTCTTCTCAAAATAACATGGACAAAGAAAGTTATCCCTACAAAATCATATAGTCTGGCTATGCTCTATCTTTATCACACAAAGTATTTAATCATGCACAACCCCGATGACAAGCCAAGCAATTGTTTCATACTTTTGATGTTCTCAAACTTTTTTAATCTTCACGCAGTACATGAGCGTGAGCCATGGACATAGCATTATATGTGGAATAGAAGGGTGGTTGTGGAGAAGACAAAAAGGAAGAAGATAGTCTCACATCAACTAGGCGTATCAACGGGCTACGGAGATGCCCATCAATAGATATCAATGTGAGTGAGTAGGGATTGCCATGCAACGGATGCACTAGAGCTATAAGTGTACGAAAGCTCAACAAAAGAAACTAAGTGGGTGTGCATCCAACTCGCTTGCTCATGAAGACCTAGGGCATTTTGAGGAAGCCAATCATTGCAATATACAAGCGAAGTTCTATAATGTAAAATTCCCACTAGTATATGAAAGTGACAACATAGGAGACTCTCTATCATGAAGATCATGGTGCTACTTTGAAGCACAAGTGTGGTAAAAGGATAGTAGCATTGCCCCTTCTCTCTTTTTCTCTCATTTTTTTTTATTTTTTTTATTTGGGCCTTTTCTCTTTTTTTATGGCCTCTTTCTCTTTTTTTATTTGGGCTTCTTTGGCCTCTTTTATTTATTTATTTCGCCCGGAGTCTCATCCCGACTTGTGGGGAAATCATAGTCTCCATCATCCTTTCCTCACTGGGACAATGCTCTAATAATGATGATCATCACACTTTTATTTACTTACAACTCAAGAATTACAAATCGATACTTAGAACAAAATATGACTCTATATGAATGCCTCCGGCGGTGTACCGAGATGTGCAATGACTCATGAGTGACATGTATGAAAGAATTATGAACGGTGGCTTTGCCACAAATACGATGTCAACTACATGATCATGCAAAGCAATATGACAATGATGAAGCGTGTCATAATAAACGGAACGGTGGAAAGTTGCATGGCAATATATCTCGGAATGGCTATGGAAATGCCACGATATGTAGGTATGGTGGCTGTTTTGAGGAAGGTATATGGTGGGTGTATGATACCGGTGAAAGGTGCGTGGTATTAGAGAGGCTAGCAATGATGGAAGGGTGAGAGTGCGTATAATCCATGGACTCATTTGTCATAAAGAACTCACATACTTATTGCAAAAATCTATTAGTTATCGAAACGAAGTACTACGCGCATGCTCCTAGGGGGGTAGATTGGTAGGAAAAGACCATCGCTCGTCCCCGACCGCCACTCATAAGGAAGACAATCAATAAATAAATCATGCTCCGACTTCATCACATAACGGTTCACCATACGTGCATGCTACGGGAATCACAAACTTTAACACAAGTATCTCTCAAATTCACAACTACTCAACTAGCATGACTCTAATATCACCATCTTCATATCTCAAAACAATCATAAGGAATCAAACTTCTCATAGTATTCAATGCACTTTATATGAAAGTTTTTATTATATCCCTCTTCGATGCCCATCATATTAGGACTAAATTCATAACCAAAGCAAATTACCATGCTGTTCTAAAGACTCCAAAAATAATATAAGTGAAGCATGAGAGTTCATCTATTTCTACAAAATAAAACCACCGCCGTGCTCTAAAAGGATATAAGTGAAGCACTAGAGCAAATGACAAACTACTCCGAAAGATATAAGTGAAGATCAATGAGTAGTCGAATAATTATGCAAATATGTGAAGACTCTCTAACATTTAAGAATTTCAGATCTTGGTATTTATTCAAATAGCAAGCAAAACAAAATAAAATAAAATTACGCTCCAAGCAAAACACATATCATGTGGTGAATAAAAATATAGCTCCAAGTAAAGTTACCGATGAACGAAGACGAAAGAGGGGATGCCTTCCGGGGCATCCCCAAGCTTAGACGCTTGGTTATCCTTGAATATTACATTGGGTGACTTGGGAATCCCCAAGCTTAGGCTCTTGCCACTCCTTATTCCATAGTCCATCGAATCTTTACCCAAAACTTGAAAACTTCACAACACAAAACTTAACTGAAAACTCGTAAGCTCCATTAGTATAAGAAAATAAATCACCACTTTTGGTACTGTTGTGAACTCATTATAAATTCATATTGGTGTAATATCTACTGTATTCCAACTTATCTATGGTTCATACCCTCCGATACTACTCATAGATTCATCAAAATAAGCAAACAACACAATGAAAACAGAATCTGTCAAAAACAGAACAGTCTGTAGTAATCTGTATCATTCGAATACTTCTGTAACTCCAAAAATTCTGAAATAAATTGGTGGACCTGAGGAATTTTTCTGGTAATGATCTTCAAAAAGAATCAACTAAATAGCACTCTCCAGTAAAAAGTGTTAGCTAATCTCGTGAGCGCTAAAGTTTCTGTCTTTTACAGCAAGATCATAAAGACTTCACCCAAGTTTTCCCAAAGGTTCTACTTGGCACAAACACTAATTAAAACATAAAAACACATCTAACCAGAGGCTAGATAGTTTATTTATTAATAAACAGTAGCAAAAATCAAGGAACAAAAATAAAATTGGGTTGCCTCCCAACAAGCACGAACGTTTAACGCCCCTAGCTAGGCATGATGATTTCAATGATGCTCACATAAAAGATAAGAATTGAAACATAAAGAGAGCATCATGAAGAATATGACAAGCACATTTAAGTCTAACCCACTTCCTATGCATAGGTATTTTGTGAGCAAACAACTTATGGGAACAATATTCAACTAGCATAGGAAGGCAAAACAAGCATAACTTTAAAATTTTAAGCACATAGAGAGGAAACTTGATATTATTGCAATTCCTACAAGCATATGTTCCTCCCTCATAATAATTTTCAGTAGCATCATGAATGAATTCAACAATATAACCATCACATAAAGCATTCTTTTCATTATCTACAAGCATAGAAAATTTACTACTCTCCACATAAGCAAAATTCTTCTCATGAATAATAGTGGGAGCAAACTCAACAAAATAATTATCATGTGAGGCGTAATCCAATTGAAAACTAAAATCATGATGACAAGTTTCATGGTTGTCATTATTATTAATAGCATACAAGTCATCACTATAATCATCATAGATAGCAACTTTGTTATCATAATCAATTGGAACCTCTTCCTAAATAGTGGATTCATCACTAAATAAAGTCATGACCTCTCCAAATCCACTTTCATAATTATCACAATAAGATTCAACACCCTCCAAAATAGTGGGATCATTACTTCCTAAAGTTGACACTCTTCCAAACCCACTTTCATCAATATAATCATCATAAATAGGAGGCATGCTATCATCATAATAAATTTGCTCATCAAAACTTGGGGGACAAAAATATCATCTTCATCAAACATAGCTTCCCCAAGCTTGTGGCTTTGAATATCATTAGCATCATGGATATTCAAGGAATCATACTAACAACATTGCAACCATGCTCATCATTCACATATTTTATGCCAAGAATTCTATGTAATTCTTCTTCTAGTACTTGAGCACAATTTTCCTTCCCATCATTTTCATGAAAGACATTAAAAATATGAAGCATATGCGGCACCCTTAATTCCATTTTTTAGTTTTCTTTTATAAACTAAACTAGTGATAAAACAACAAACTAAAAGATTCGATTGCAAGATCTAAAGACATACCTTCAAGCACTCACCTCCCCGGCAACGGCGCCAGAAAAGAGCTTGATGTCTACTACACAACCTTCTCCTTGTTGATACGTCTCCAACGTATCTATAATTTTTGATTGCTTCATGCTATATTATATTCTGTTTTGGATGATTAATGGGCTTTGTTGTACACTTTTATATTATTTTTGGGACTAACCTATTAACCGGAGGCCCAGCCCAAATTGCTGTTTTTTTTTGCCTATTTCAGAGTTTTGCAGAAAAAGAATATCAAATGGAGTCCAAACGGAATGAAACCTTCAGGAACGTGATTTTCGGAACAAACGTGATCCAGAGGACTTGGAGTCCACATTAAGAAATCAACCAGGAGAGCACAAGGCAGGGGGCGCGCCCTCCACCCTCGTGGGGCCCATGTTGCTCCACCGACGTACTTCTTCCTCCTATATATACCTGCATACCCCCAAACCAACAGAAGCATCCACGAAAACCTAATTCCACCGCCGCAACCTTCTGTACCCGTGAGATCCCATCTTGGGGCCTTTTCTGGCGTCTTGCCGGAGGGGGCATTGATCACGGAGGGCTTCTACATCAACACCATAGCCTCTCCGATGATGTGTGAGTAGTTTACCTCAGACCTTCGGGTCCATAGTTATTAGCTAGATGGCTTCTTCTCTCTCTTTGGATCTCAATACAAAGTTCTCCACGATTGTAATCTTCTTTTGCGGTGTGTTTGTTGAGACCGATGAATTGTGGATTTATGATCAAGTTTATCTATGAACAATATTTGAATCTTCTCTGAATTCTTTTATGTATGATTTGTTATCTTTGCAAGTCTCTTCGAATTATCAGTTTGGTTTGGCCTACTAGATTGATCTTTCTTGCAATGGGAAAAGTGCTTAGCTTTGGGTTCAAACTTGCGGTGTCCTTTCCCAGTGACAGCAGGGGCAGCAAGGCACGTATTGTATTGTTGCCATCGAGGATAACAAGATGGGGTTTATATCATATTGCATGAGTTTAACCCTCTACATCATGTCACCTTACTTAAAGCATCACTCTGTTCTTTTGAACTTAATACTCTAGATGCATGCTGGATAGGGGTCGATGTGTGGAGTAATAGTAGTAGATGCAGGCAGGAGTCGGTCTACTTGTCACAGACGTGATGCCTATATACATGATCATACCTATATATTCTCATAACTATGCTCAATTCTATCAATTGCTCAACAGTAATTTGTTCACCCACCGTAATACTTATGCTCTTGAGAGAAGCCACTAGTGAAACCTACGGCCCCCGGGTCTATTTTCCATCATATTAATCTTCCAACACTTAGCTATTTGTATTGCCTTTTATTTTACTTTGCATCTTTGTTATAAAAATACCAAAAATATTATCTTATCATATCTATCAGATCTCACTTTCGTAAGTGACCATGAAGGGATTGACAACCCCTTTATTGCGTTGGTTGCGTGGTTTTTATTTGTTTGTGTAGGTGCGAGGGACTTGAGCGTGGCCTCCTACTGGATTGATACCTTGGTTCTCAAAAACTGAGGGAAATACTTACGCTACTTTTCTGCATCACCCTTTCCTCTTCAAGGGAAAACAAACGCAGTGCTCAAGAGGAAGCACTTGTAGACGTTGTTGGGCCTCCAAGTGCAGAGGTTTGTAGGACAGTAGCAAATTTTCCTCAAGTGATGACCTAAGGTTTATCAATCCGTGGGAGGCGTAGGTTGAAGATGGTCTCTCTCAAACAACCCTGCAACCAAATAACAAAGAGTCTCTTGTGTCCCCAACACACCCAATACAATGGTAAATTGTATAGGTGCACTAGTTCGGCGAAGAGATGGTCATACAAGTGCAATATGGATAGTAGATATAGGTTTTTGTAATCTAAAAATATAAAAACAGCAAGGTAGCAAGCGATAGAAGTGAGCGTAAACGGTATTGCAATGCTAGGAAACAAGGCCTGGGGTTCATACTTTCACTAGTGCAATTTTTCTCAACAATAATAACATAATTGGATCATATAACTATCCCTCAACATGCAACAAAGAGTCACTCCAAAGTCACTAATAGCGGAGAACAAACGAAGAGATTATGGTAGGGTACGAAACCACCTCAAAGTTATCCTTTCTGATCGATCTATTCAAGAGTATGTAGTAAAATAACACGAAGCTATTCTTTCCGTTCGATCTATCATAGAGTTCGTACTAGAATAACACCTTAAGATACAAATCAACCAAAACCCTAATGTCACCTAGATACTCCAATGTCACCTCAAGTATCCGCGGGCATGATTATACGATATGCATCACACAATCTCAGATTCATCTATTCAGACCAACACAAAGAACTTCAAAGAGTGCCCCAAAGTTTCTACCGGAGAGTCAAGACGAAAACGTGTGCCAACCCCTATGCATAAGTTCACAATGTCACGGAACCCGCAAGTTGATCACCAAAACATACATCAAGTAGATCACGTGCTATCCCATTGTCACCACAGATAAGCACATGCAAGACATACAACAAGTGTTCTCAAATCCTTAAAGACTCAATCCGATAAGATAACTTCAAAGGGAAAACTCAATCCATTACAAGAGAGTAGAGGGGGAGAAACATCATAAGATCCAACTATAATAGCAAAGCTCGCGATACATCAAGATCGTATCACCTCAAGAACACGAGAGAGAGATCAAACACATAGCTACTGGTACATATACCCTCAGCCCCGAGGGTGAACTACTCCCTCCTCGTCTTGGAGAGCGCCGGGACGATGAAGATGGCCACCGGTGAGGGATCCCCCCTCTGGCAGGGTGCCGGAACAGGGTCCCGATTGGTTTTTGGTGGCTACAGAGGCTTGCGGCGGCGGAACTCCCAATCTATTCTGTTCTTCAATGTTTTTAGGGTATATGGATATATATAGGCGAAAGAAGTCGGTCAGGGGAGCCACGAGGGGCCCACGAGGGTGGGGGCGCGCCCAGAGGGGGCAGGCGCGCCTCCCTGCCTTGTGGCCACCTCGAAGCTTCCTTGAATTCTACTCCAAGTCTCTTGGATTGCTTCCGTTCCAAAAATAACTCTCCCGAAGGTTTCATTCCGTTTGGAATCTGTTTGATATTCGTTTTCTTCGAAACACTAAAATAGGCAAGAAAACGGCAATTTGGGCTAGGCTCCGGTTAATAGGTTAGTCCCAAAAATAATATAAAAGTGTTTAGGAAAGCCCATAAACATCCAAAACAGATAATATAATAGCATGGAACAATCAAAAATTATAGATACGTTGTAGACGTATCCGTAGTATTCTAGTTGTGATATCCATGCTCGTCAGTATGCCATGCTCATATGGATAAATAGTTAAAAGTTGTTGTTATGCTCATTGATTGGGATGCACCCCCATGCTTATGTTAATATCATGTTCATGCATTGTAGTTGCATGAGGTTATTTTTATCATGACTCAGCATATTGCATTCAAGTTTAACCGGATTAAATTGAACTTGAACAACCGTTGGCTGAGTCATGGTGCCACCATATCGAGCTGACCAGTGCAACCACGCTTACCTTATGGGGGGGGGTCCTAACTGGGTCTATTGTCATGCCTCTCGCCGGTGCCTCCCGCGAGGGAAGGTTTTGCGCGGGCGCTACCTTGGCCGGGTAGGATGGCATAAACCTTGTGTGCCCGTTGTTTTTGTAAGGATCCTTGTCCCCGTTTGGGACCGTTTTGCCACGACAGTAGCCGTTGGTGCCTTTGGTAGGCATGGGGCCACTCAGGACTTAGCCCAAAGGGGAGTTGGTCGGAGTGGCCGGGAGAGTGTCATGGCAGTAGGAACGCCGTTGGTCCACCCGAATGGGAGTGCGAGGCCATGGGTTCCATGGTGTGGGTACAGTGTGCTAACCTCTGCAGAGTGTGTGTTAAATCTATTGATAGCCGTGCCCGCGGATATGTGCCCAGTTCGTGTCGGTCACACTGTGGGTGAACAGTAATAATAATGATGTGCTTAATAACAACCCTAGTTTGATGATGAAAAAAGTTGGTTGATATTTATGTGATCGTGAGACGATCATTGTGGTATCGTGAGCATCAACTTGTTGGATATTTGGGATGTTATGCGAGAGTCAACGGTAAAGTTCAAGCTCCTTGTGGTCATAAATGATTACTACGGTATTGTTAATACCAAGCTTGATTGGATCCTGAGATGATCGTGTGATGTCCGTGGTGGTAAGTGATGCAATTGATGGTTACGAGGTAACCCGAGCAGAGTAAGTTGGTGCATGATAGTTTCATCATGTTGCATGCTAGTCTCATCATGTTCATATGTTTATGCCATGCCCGTATTGTTCTAGATGTATCATGTTGTACATGCCATGTTGTTCTAATAGTATCGTGTTCATCATTGCTTAAAAATCTGTACTTGCCATGCTATTGTTTGTCTTGATTCCTTTGGTTGCTGTGAGCTTGCAAGTACATTCAATGTACTGACCTGGCATGTCATGCCAGTTTGCAGGTCATGCCAGATTTGATTGCTTGTTTGTCGTGGATTCCTTGTTTGCGAGCTAGGATAAGCGTTCCAGCCAGAGTCCCTGCGGAGTGGAGTTCATCACCATCGTCGTTGTTCCGCTGCCAGGAGTTATTCCGCTGCATCGTGTTGTTCTGCTGCTTGCATGGAGCAACCGTGGCAGGCGTAGTGTCGCCGTGCCGATGTAATCCCCTTGTACCCATATAGATTGTAATAAAGAGCTGATTTGTTCTATGCTAAGCAGTGCTGTATTTCAGAAGACTTCTCCTCGATCTCTGGGCTAGAATACGGGGTGTTCCGGTTTGTCCAAACCGGGGTGCCACATGGGGATAGGAACCAGTAGTGCAACCTGGGTTCGGTATTGCTGTGGGGATTCAGCATGACGATAGCAAGGCATCTGACCAGCCCAGGGTGCGTGTCGAGGACGTGGGACAATGCATCCAGGCGTTGCTGCTCCCCTCTACAGAACTCGTGGTCGATAATGAGGTCCATGGGGTGCAGTGCCAAAGAGGGCACCACCTCCGCAAGAGCACAATGGTCCACATGCCATATTTGACGGGGAGGTGGGATGTGATGGTTACCAACATCTAGTCAGGGAGGCTGCTGACGAAGTCCATGTTCGCCGGAGGCTCTTGCGGTTCTGGCTCGACCCGCCCCCACTTGTTGGTTGGCTCATCCTCCATATCGCAGCAGGCGGCGATCCTTGGTGGCGGTGCTTGTAGATGAGAATGGAGGATTGTTCTACATACCTTCCCGAGGAGGCCGAAACAAAAGTCCAAAACCAATAATATATTGCAGCGCTTGCAGCGTGCGCAGCGGACTGCTCACAGTCGTCTCGTCTAATCAAACAGCTGCCCGCGGTAGTAAATGGTTAGTTGAACGCCCACAGTTTGACTAATACGATTGTTTGCGATAATAACGTGGTGGCTATTTGTTAAAAATGACTAGGAAAATCAATGTCTAAAAAGGAGAAACGAACCCTGAATAATTTCATATGTTTAGCACAGTTGCATGTTGCCTTTGTAAAATAAATCAAGGCGGGAAGTACAGTGTATGTCGTTTCACGACCAGATCATGTGACCAAGTTCGCTCTCGAAACCATGAGGCTTCTTGATAGAAGCTCCGGTTTATATGAAAGAAAATATGGGTCAAAGCCGAGTTGAAAAGGGCAGCAATATCTAACCCCATCTTACAGAAGGTACAAAAGCACGATGATTAATTGTTCATCATGTTTACACAAAATCCAGATTGAACAGGACAATAACAACTAACTCAACCAAAGTTTTGAGCAGTCACAGTGAAATGGATCGGTCTGATCCATAAAATAAAGATCCTAGACAATCTACCGGTACATGATAACAAGTTGTTGTAAATAGAACCCGAGCATGTTCAGAAGCCCTTTTGTCCACCTGAAACTTCTTGTTATGATGTTCAACGTGTCCATCCATGAGAAAGTGTCTGTCAAAAAACTTAATCCTCATGGACAATAGTACTCTCGCATTCAACAGGAAGAATGTGAAAAAGCTAGTGTTTGCATGGTTGGATGCATATCCTTGCAACGTTATTGTCCTCAAACGAATGTCATGAGAACTAAGAAAATCCCGGTGCTTCTTATGCCACTGATTGGTTATACCTTTTTGTCCATGTCCTTTAGCCTAAATAGACATGAAGAGTGAAAACAGTTAATGTCTAAAAAATAGTATAGCTGAACGGTTAGTTCTAGTAAAGTATATCAATGTGCTTGATATCATCACCTGTATATACAAATTCTCCTGACATGGAAAGCATCGCATCAAGCTGATAACCATATTCAAATCAAAACACCATGTACTGATATGTAAGATCTTGATAGAATCCAGCACCATTGATAGGGTACCCATGGACAAACTCTTCATTGAGCATAGAACATAATATTAGTACCAAAAGCGTACTCCAAGATTTTATAAAGATTATGCGCACAAATGAAAAATGCAGCTTATGATTACAAAAGTGTTGATGACATAAAACTTACACACACAAATGAAAAATGCAGCTTATGATTACAAAAGTGTTGATTATAATATACAGTACCTGAATAAGTGTGGAGCCAACCACCATCTTGTAACCTTCAAATGGATCAAGAATTACACCCAAGGTCTCTAGTTTAGGCGTAGAGACCACAGTTATTTGCGAAGGTGCATAACGATAATCAAGGAGCAGCCGTTGGAGTGAAGGGGCGTCTTTGATGATGAGCTCCTCTCCTTTAAAGCAAATTCCAATGCTTACAAGGTGAGGCGACTTTATTTGGAGACAACGGATACAAATTTCTTTTCCAAAAACAAGCAGCAAGCGCTCCAGGGCAAGGCAACAGGAGTGGATGATGCTGTGCAGTGAGGCCTCCGATAGATCGACCACCACAAGCGCAAGTTTTTTAGCAGTGGGAGTCGAAGCATTTGTACTAGATTGTCTAGTAGATGACACCGGGCCAGGGTGGTGGTGTGGAGAGAGGAGGAAAACCATGAGATGGACATTGGTGGTGAGGGTACAGCTACAACGCTTGGTGGACAGCTATTTGCATAGTAATGGTAGAACTCAAGATGTTGGAGTTTTTCGAATTGACAGGATGTCAGCCAGGCGTTCACCATGAAGGGTATGTGCAGCAGGCAGCATGCCGGGATGCATAGGCGTGAACGGAGCCCTGGTGGGAGCAGATGATGACTTCGTGGAGTTCAAAATCATGAACGACAGATAGCTGGCGATAGTCGAGATTAAGAGGTGCGGCGTTCCACAGAGTGTGCCACCAAGATGCGAGGACCTTTGTGTGGCAGCCATCCTTGGTGGGGAGAAGGAAGATGATCTCCGCAAGGATGGCGTCTGGGAGATCGCTGATGCGATCCGCCCGATATTCTATGGGTTCCTCAGATCCAGGGGGCGAGGCCGCTTCTGCTCGAGCTGCCGAGTGCGGGATCTACAGCCGGCGGCGCCGCTGGCCGGAGCCTCATCTGTGTACATAGAAATCTGGAAGGAAAAAAGGCAGAAACATACATGTAGGACATTCAAAATCAATTCTCAAGATCTGGAAGAACAAAATGGCACAAACATATATGTAGGACATTCAAAATCAATTCTCAAGATCTGGCTATGAATTATTAACATGCACGCTAACCCTAGTCCGGATTATTAGCCAAAAATCGTTTGTACAGAACAAACAATTAATCACTAACCATAGATACCGTTCAAAACAATCAATACACTACACGGATCTAATGAATCTTACTCTGATTTCATGGACTGGGTGAACATAACCAAGGGTTACCAACAAGGGGGGGGGGACTAACCGGTTTTTCCGTCGGAGTCGGAGTCGTTGCCGGAGTAGCCGTGGACCTCCGTATCCGGCTGCGGAGGCACGACGATGGAGACAAAGTCAAGGTCGCGTTGCTGCCCGCGCAAGACCTCGTCAGCGGCGATAGCAACCTCTGTGCCCAGCTTCATGCGTTGCGCGGGTGCTTCACCAGCCCCGGCGTCGCCACTCCCACCGATGGTGCGCTTCGGCGAAATCCTAATACACTCCATGCGGCGGTGACAACTGAGGGTGGGGTGTGCGGCCGCGGATCGTGCGTGCAATTAATATGGAGCAGTGGGAGCGAGGTGGGTGGCGGTCAAAGGGCTGGCTTGCCTCCTGGTGAGCCTGCGCAGTGGACTGCTGGCACGCCTACCGTCATTTCACACAACTACTAGCACGCCCCATGGTGAGTGCGTAGCGAACACGCGCATACCTCGGCCTCCTGGTCTGCCTGCTAGCATGCGTCTCATCAACTCACGCATGCTCGTACGGCACACGGGACACGTGTGTGCAGCACGTATTATATTGATTTGTCCTTTTTGATGATTAATTCTGCCGCTTTATTGCTTAACCGAAGCACTGCACTTACATTATTTTGGTCTAAAGCACATGGTTCGAATAAAGAGTTCGTTTGCGATATTGGTTGATAACTATTTATAATTTCCTGTATGTAAGAAGATTATATCAAAACTTGTCTCAAATTTGAAAAAAAACACAGTCTATTGGTGTCCATATGACACCACGATAAGTTTCATGAATTTCAACTTAGTTTTGGATTTATTGGATTTTAAAATCAAGATTCTAGATGTTAGAATTTTCTTGCACGGGGACTAAACATGCACCCAGGGACACGTACACATATGATTTTGCAATCCATTTTCGTGCACTATCATGGGTCTCATGTAGATCAAATTTGATTTTTTCACATTTAAATCCCTAGGAAATCAATCAATGTATAAAAAACGGATAGATCTTATCTATTTTTTTCATTTTTCAACACTAAACTCCTTTGGTCGCATGTTCGCTGCAGAAAAAGTTTGGCATACATCTTTGGGCCACATGCACGCGGTGGTCCTAGGACACTCACTCGCGTGGGCCCGCGAGGTCGCCGTCCAACACTATGACATGCAATGAGAGAGGTTAATTTGGCCAACAAGGATGGTCATTTATTGGTTATTTTTATACGTACCGTAGGAGTATATATATAGAACGCGTTTAAGAGGGTGGCTGGGGGCAATACTACGCGTCATATAGGACACTCACTCGCATGTGATGCTTCCATCCGTGGGCCCGCGAGGTTTTCCTCCATCACTTTGACCCAGCAAGGAAGTTTCTTTTTGGGTTGTGTTGCGGTAGGAGTATATAGTATGCGTCGAAGAGGGGAGGAGGCGGTCGGGGCAGCACATATATACTACACACACGTCATGAATCCATCTCGCTCCGTGTGGGGACTTTTTGGTTTCCGAGGCAGGTCCCGCAAAGAAGTTGTGCATATTGGGTATTAAACACATCACCAACACATTGGGGCACGTGCGGACGATGGTTGTCACTCATTCGCCTGCGACTCTTCCCTGCATGGGCCCGCGAGGTCGTCGTCCATCTAATATATGACACAACGAGAAAGGTAATTTGACGAACGAGGAGGATTATTTTTGGTTGTGTTACGGTACGTAGGAGTATATATTACGCGTCGAAGAGGGGAGGGGGCAACATATATATACTACGTGTCATGAACCTTGGTTCGTGTGGGGGACTTAAAGGTTTCCGAGGCAGGTGCCACGTCAAAGTTCTGCATATATATTAGGTATTCAAACATCACAACCAGAAATCTCCATACATGTGTTTGGCCCACAAGCAAGCAATGGCGGTTCTCCTCTAGCATTCACTCACGGGGTTATCAACGAGATGCTTCGTCCATCTTTGTGTGCCCGCTTGGTCAATCACTTCGACCAACAGCGATAGAGTTTAATTTGACTTATAGTTAGGAGGGGATTAAATTTTGGTTCGTCTTATACGGTTCGGTACATGCAATTATATACATCGCGCGCATGTGTACGCACGAATCCCTCCCACCAGGTCGAAGTGGGGGGTGAGCACGCGACACATCATGAACCAGATCTGTGTGGGGATTGTGCATTTTTGACACATGCATGCGCCACGTCAAAATGTTGTGCTTTTGGTATTCAAACATATATGCATGCATCACGCATGTCCATACATATGTTTAGGGCACATATATACATGCAGTGGTTGTGTTTGAACACTCTCCATCGCTTGGTTATCATCGATAGCCTATATATTCATGGGCCCGCGTGGACGTCCATCACTTCGACCAACAACGCGAGAGAGGTTACCAGGGTGGATTCTTCTTCTCTTGGTTCACGTTACCGTATATTCGTACGTCGATCATGGTGAGATTTGAGACCTAAGTTCGAGGGCTCGCATACACATGAATCCCTATATATATATAGATACATTAAAACTGAGCACTAATCAAGCCCTCTCAGACCATTAACGTTTTTAACCATTGGATCTACTCTGGTGGGAGTTCTCGGCCGTTAGATGCCATTCCAATTCCGCCTGGGCTTTTTCCGCACAGCACCAAGTGCTGCACTTTAGTGGGCCGCTGCTCCGGTAACAAATTTGGACGTATGTCGTAAACTTGGGCAAATGGGATTGGCCCATGTCATCTGAAAAGAACAGACCGTATGCACACGTCTGGAAAAAAAGTGCGTCGCTCCTGATACGTCTACATCGTATCTACTTTTCCAAACTCTTTTGCCCTTGTTTTGGACTCTAACTTGCATAATTTGAAAGGAACTAACCCGGACTGACGTTGGTTTCAGCAGAATTGCTATGGTGTTATTTTTGTGCAGAAATAAAAGTTCTCAGAATGACCTAAAAATTCACGGAGATGATTTTTGGAATTAATAAAAAATATTGGCGAAAGAATCAACTGAAGGGGGCCCACACCCTGGCCACAAGGGTGGGGGCGCGCCCACCCCCCTGGGGGTGCCCTCCATCCTTGTGGGCCCCTTGGACCTCCACCGACCTCAACTCCAACTCCATATATTCACTTTGAGGAGAAAAAACCAGAGAGAAGGATTCATCATGTTTTACGATACGGAGCCGCCGCCAAGCCCTGTTCTTCCTTGGGAGGGCAGATCTGGAGTCCGTTCAGGGCTCCGGAGAGGGGAATCCGTCGCCATCGTCATCATCAACCATCCTCCATCACCAATTTCATGATGCTCACCGCCGTGTGTGAGTAATCTCATCATAGGCTTGCTAGACGGTAATGGGTTGGATGAGATTTACCATGTAATCGAGTTAGATTTGTTAGGGTTTGATCCCTAGTATCCACTATGTTCTAAGATTGATGTTGCTATGACTTTGCTATGCCTAATGCTTGTCACTAGGGCCAGACTGCCATGATTTCAGATGAAAACCTATTATTTTTCATGAATATATTTGTGTTCTTGATCCTATCTTGCAAGTTATAGTCACCTACTACATGTTATGATCCGGCAACCCCAGAGTGACAATAGTCGGGACACTTCCCGATGATGACCGTAGTTTGAGGAGCTCATGTATTCACTAAGTGCTAATGCTTTGGTCTGGTACTCTATTAAAAGGAGGCCTTAATATCCCTTAGTTTCCATTAGGACCCCGCTACCACGGGAGGGTAGGATAAAAGATGCCATGCAAGTTCTTTTTCATAAGCACGTATGACTATATACGGAATACATGCCTACATTATATTGATGAATTGGAGCTAGTTCTGTGTCACCCTATGTTATAACCGCAGCATGATGAATGCCATCCGACATAATTATCCATCATTGATCCATTGCCTACGAGCTTGTTTCATATTGATCTTTGCTCATTTACTTTTCCTTTGCCACTATTAGGATTGCTACAAAACTGCTACTGTTACTTTTGCCACCGTTATCGTTACTTACATACTACTTTGCTACTAAATACTTTGCTGCAGATATTAAGTCTTTCAGGTGTGGTTGAATTGACAACTCAGCTGCTAATACTTGAGAATATTCTTTGGCTCCCCTTGTGCCGAATCAATAAATTTGGGTTGAATACTCTACCCTCGAAAACTGTTGCGATCCCCTATATTTGTGGGTTATCAAGACCTTTTTCTAGCGTCGTTGCCGGGGAGCATAACTCTATTCATTGAGTCACTCGGGATTTATATCTATTGATCACTATGAGGAATCTGAAAGACAACAAAACCAAGATATATCCCACAACTACGAGGGGAGGTAAGGAACTGCCATCTAGCTCTTCACTTGATTCTCCTTCTATTTTGAGTAAACTTGCGAACCTACACCTGCTATTGATTCCGATATGTTGCATGTTATTGATGATGACACTTCTGCTATGCATGATGCTTATGATGAAACTACTTTGCTTGATAATACTGTGCCACTAGGTGAATTTCTTGATGAACAACTTGCTAGGGTTAGAGAGAATGAAATTACTGAAACTGATGATATCCTCAAAACCGAAGATCATGATTCTCCCCCTAGATATGAATTGCCGGTTGTACCTGAGGGTTATGTTATGGATGAACAAACTGCTAGAGACTTCTTTGCTTGCAATGATAGAGGATCTTAAGAAATTGTTAGCTAAACTGAAAGAAAAAACTTTGAATGCTAGAATGAAATATGATCCTACTTTTTCTACTTCACCTATCTTTGTTACTAATAAGGATTATGAATTCTCTATCGATCCTGAGTTAATTACTTTGGTTAAATCTGATCCTTTCTATGCTTATGAATCTAAAACTGTTGTGGCACATATTACTAAGTTGAATGATATAGCCACCCTATTTGCTCATGAGAAAAAAATTCGCTATTACTATATTCTCAAATTGTTTACTTTCTCATTAAAGGGTGATGCTAAGTTATGGTTTAATTCTCTTGTTCTTGGTTGTGTGCGTAGTCCCCAGGATATGATTTACTACTTCTCTGCAAAATACTTCCCCGCTCATAAGAAACAAGCTGCTTTAAGAGAAATATTTAATTTTGTGCAAATTGAAGAAGAGAGTCACCCGCAAGCTTGGGGGAGGCTTCTCCAATTACTTAATGCTTTGCCTGATCATCCTCTCAAGAAAAAATGAAATACTTGATATCTTTTATAATGGACTAACCGATGCTTCGAGAGACCACCTGGATAGTTATGCTGGTTGTGTTTTTAGGGAAAGAACTGTTGAGCAAGCTGAATTGCTATTGAATAATATATTGAGTAATGATAATGATTGGACACTTCCTGAACCAACTCCTAAGCCAACTCCGAAGAAAAGGGGTATTCTATTTCTCAGTCCTGAAGATATGCAAGAGGCAAATAAATCTATGAAAGAAAAAGGTATTAAAGCTGAAGATGTTAAGAATTTACCGCCTATTGAAGAAATACGTGGTCTTGATAACCTGACACAAGTAGTAGAGGTAAACTCTGTCCATAGATTTAGTGATATTCCTCATAATAAGTCTGCTAGTCAATGCTTGGATGAGTTTGATAATTTTATTGTTAAACAAGAAAAATTCAATGCTTATGTTAGTAGACAATTGAAACGTAATGCTTACATGCTTGGCCACTTGGGTGATTATATGAGTAGAACTGTTAATGATCTTAAGCTTATTAGTAAACATGCTTCCATGGTTACGACTCAAGTAGAACAAGTACTTAAGGCACAAGATGATTTGCTTAATGAGGTTAATAGTAAGAATAATGATAATGTTGTTAGGGTTATGACCAAAGGTGGTAAAATGACCCAGGAACCTTTGTATCCTGAGGGCCATCCTAAGAGAGTTGAGAAAGATTCTCAAAGAGTTAATACTGGTGCATCTAGTCCTTCTAATAAAAAGAAAAAGAAAACTGATAGGACTTTGCATGCTAGTGAACCTGCTATAGACACGCCTGAGAATCCCAATGATATTTCTATTTCTGATGTTGAGACACAATCTGGTGATGAACATGAACCTAGTGATAATGTTAATAATGATGTTCATGTTGATGCTCAACCTAGTAATGATAATGATGTGGAGATTGAACCTGCTATTGATCTTGATAACCCACAATCAAAGAATCAACGTTATGATAAGAGAGAATTTGTTGCTAGGAAATACGGTAAAGAAAGAGAACCTTGGGTTCAGAAACCCATGCCCTTTCCTCCTAAGCCATCCAAGAAAAAGGATGAAGAGGATTTTGAGCGCTTTGCTGAAATGATTAGACCTATCTTTTTGCGTATGCGTTTAACTAATATGCTTAAAATGCCTCCTTATGCTAAGTATATGAAAGATATTGTTACTAATAAAAGAAAGATACCAGAAGCTGAAATTTCCACCATTCTTGCTAATTATACTTTTAAGGGTGGAATACCAAAGAAACTTGGAGATCCAGGAGTACCAACTATACCATGCTCCATTAAAAGAAACTATGTTAAAACTGCTTTGTGTGATCTAGGAGCCGTTGTTAGTGTTATGCCTTTCTCTTTATATCGTAGACTTGAATTGAATAAGTTGACACCTACTAAAATTTCTTTGCAAATGGCTGATAAATCAACTGCTATACCCATCGGTATTTGTGAGGATGTGCCTGTTGTGGTTGCAAACGTTACTATCTTAATGGACTTTGTTATTCTTGATATTCCCGAGGACGATAGTATGTCGATTATCCTTGGTAGACCCTTTTTGAATACTGCGAGGGCTGTTATTGATTGCAACAAAGGCAATGTCACTTTTCATGTTAACGGTGATGAGCATACGGTACACTTTCCGAAGAAACAACCTCAAGTTCATAGTATCAATTCTATTGGAAAAATTTCAAATATTACTATTGGAGGTTTTGAATTCCCTCTTCCTACCGTGAAAAGAAATATGATATTCTTATTGTTGGGGAAATGCATATCCCCGTTGAGGTAACCTAGTGTTATTCAAAAATTCTCCGGTTTCATGTCATTCGGAAGAAGTTTGTTAATAAGACTTGATCAACCTTGTTAATGGATTCCTTTTGATGGGCATGAGCTGGATGAATTTAGAAAGCACAACTCTCTGTACCTATCTTTTACTCTCTGTTATTTAGATTAAATAAAGCAAAAATGGTATTTTCTGTCTGTTTTCTGAATTATCCATGCAATAAAAAATGTCCCAAAAATAAAAGTTCTCCAAATGCCCTGAAATTTTAGTATGATTTTTTATTGAATATTTGAGAATTTCTGGCACTAAACACACACCAGGGGGCCTCACCAGCTGGCCACACGGGTGGAGGGCGCGCCCTACCCCCTTGGGCGTGCCCTTGTCCTTGTGGGTCCCACGTGGCCCCCATCCACTTATTTCAGCACCCATCCACTCCATCTTCCTCCAGAAAAAATCACTCCATAGCTCAAATTCGTGTTCTTGCTCGTTTTGCTGCCATTTTCAATCTCCTTGCTCAAACCTTCATTCACAAAACTGCTTTGGGGGATTGTTCCTCGATATGTGACTCCTCCAATGGTCCAATTAGTTTTTGTTCTAGTGCTTTATTTACTGAATTTTTTTGTTGCTCTGGTGACCTAGTTCTTGAGCTTGCATGTCAAATTTATATGGTCCAAAGTAGTTTTGATGCA
The DNA here is from genome assembly GCF_002575655.3 of Aegilops tauschii subsp. strangulata. Classification (NCBI taxonomy): domain Eukaryota; kingdom Viridiplantae; phylum Streptophyta; class Magnoliopsida; order Poales; family Poaceae; genus Aegilops; species Aegilops tauschii. The sequence continues at coordinate 95,634,855 of NC_053038.3, forward strand.
CGATATAGCCTCTAGGCACTTGTAGGAGTAGTTGTTATCAATTTTGTTGAGTTTGATTCACTTTTATTTTGAGTCACTAAAAAATTCAGAAATTTTCAGAGGAAGAAAATGTTGAGGAGATTATTGAGAGGTTCCTCAAGCCGGGGCTCGAAGGAAAAAGAAAATGAGGAGAAAGAGAAGCCCAAGTATAATCTTCCTCGTGCCGCGGAGATTCGGTCGTGCGAATGGCCATGTGGTGCATTCTTACAGGTGGCCAGAATTTGTGATGATTTCTATTATTTGGCTGACAATGCGGGCATCACCGACTTCCTCCTCGACCAGTGTGATCAGTATCTCCTACTCACTAATACTTTCGTGCAAAATTTTCATTTTCATGCTAGGAGATCACCACCCATGGTAGAATTTTACTTATATGATGAGTACAAGGAAATGACGCTTTATGACTTTTGTGAGGTATGTAAATTACCTTATGAGGGTAGCGTCGAGGAACCACGTCCTAGCGATGTGGAAGATTTTATTGATGAAGTCACCGTGGCTAGAGTGTTGGAAGCGAGAGTGCCTAGTTCACATTTTCCTGTTTTGCGCTATTACTCATTATTTGCGGGGAGATGTTTAATTGGTCGTGGGGAGAATGGAGGCCTTAGTGCTCCTGACCTTGCCATTTTACGCCATGCTTTAGTTCATGATAAAACTTTCAGTTTAGGCGCTATGGTTGCTAAACGATTGAGTCTCAACCGTACAAAGGGTCCTATTTTCAGAGGTATCTTCGCCTCCCGCCTTGCTAGACGCTTAGAGATACCCAATAGGCATTATGAAAAAGAGGACAAACTGCTACCCCCTATATACTTAGATTATGATAGCATGGTAGCACATAAGTTTATTCGCTATGATGAAGAAAAGAGACTCATTTATAACTTGATATTTAGCGAGGATACTTTTCAGATTATTACCTTGCGTGCACCTACTTTCATTCGATATTTATTAAGGCAGGTACTTTGTTTGCCCGCGGACATTCATGCATACTGGGAGGGGACACGATCCCCAGCTCCTGAGCCAGAGCCATCACCTGATCCATATATATCAGGAGTCTATTTATCAGTGGGATCCACGGGAGCTCGCTAACCAGTGGAACCCCCAGGATCCTCCCCAGTACACCAGAGAGGGTTATTTTGACCCATGGGCATAGACCAACTTAGGCCAAAAGCCTAAGCTTGGGGGAGTACGTATTTCTCACCGACATTACATTCATGTTCACACACTTATTCTAGTTGTCGGTGTTCATACTTATTCATTGTATTATCCATGTTAGTTTATTTCCTTTTTCCGCTTTCTTCTTGTGTGTTTGATAAACCTTAAGCAAAAACCAAAAAAAATTAGTTGTAGTTAGTTTACTTTCTATGCATGCTTAGTTGTAGTATTAAAAGAAAACCCAAAAAGATTTATCGTTCTTCTTTTGCTTGTTGGGAGCTTTCCCGTGTAAATAGTTTTTCTCGTTCTTGTTTCTCTTCCTTTAGAAAAACAAAAACTCCAAAAACATTTCAGTGTGTTTCTTTGAATTTCTTTTCTTTTCTTTGGGGGTCGAGAGGACTAGACCACAATGAAAATGTTGAGTGGCTCTCATATGCATTATTGTTGATCTAACAAAGAGCCCATATTACCTCGTCTACTCCTTTGAATAAATGTTTGCAGATTCGAGCTTAATCCAATGCATGTGCACTATTATTATTATCCACACCGTTCGGTCATGCAAGTGAAAGGCAATAATGATGATATATGATGAAATGATTGAGATGAGGAAAAGCTGGTATGAACTCGACCTATCTTGTTTTTGTAAATATGATTAGTTCATCATTCCTGATTTAGCCTATTATGAATGAAACATGTTTGCAATGACAATTAGAGATTATAGTTACTCATGCTATGCTTAATTAGCTAGGAGTTTATAATGGTTTACCTTGCATGCCAACATGAAAATTAAAATGATTGTGATGTAGTATGATAGGATGGTATCCTCCTTTGAATGATTCGAGTGGCTTGACTTGGCACATGTTCACGCATGTAGATGAAACAAAATCAACATAGCCTCTACGATATTTACGTTCATGGTGATTTATATCCTACTCATGCTTGCACTCAATGTTGGTTAATCTCAATGCATGTTCATGACTGTTGTCGCTCTCTAGTTGGTCGTTTCCCAGTCTTTTTCTAGCCTTCGCTTGTACTAAGCGGGAATACTGCTTGTGCATCCACTTCCATAAACCCCAAAGTTGTCCATATGAGTCCACCATACCTACCTATATGTGGTATTTACCTGCGTTCCAAGTAAATTTGCAAGCGCCAAACTCTAAACCTTCAAATGATAATCTGTTTTGTATCCTCGAATCGCTCATGTATCAACTAGGGCTGTCAATATCTTCCATGCTAGGTGGGTTATTCTCACAATGAGTGGACTCCGCTCATCACTCACGATAAAAATGGCTGGTAACCGGGATGCCCAGTCCCATCCTCAAATCAAATCAAAATAATTGCAAACAAAACTCCCCCAGGACTGTTGTTAGTTGGACGGTACTCGTTGTTTCGGACCAGCCGTGGAGTGTGCTTGTTGGTGGTGGGGGAGTATAAACTTTACCATTCTGTTTGGGAACCGCCTATAATGTATGTAGCATGGAAGATACCGAGATGTCTTGGTTGTTATGTTGACAATGAAAGTATACTGCTCAAAATATTATTTATCTCTATTTCAAAACTCGAGCTCTGACACCTCTGCAAATCCCTGCTTCCCTCTGCGAAGGGCCTATCTATTTACTTTTATTGCTGAGTCATCATCCTCTTATAAAAAGCACCAGTAGAGAGCACCATTGTCATCTGTATGCGTTGTTATTAATTTCTATTGAGTATGACTGTGACTGGATCTCTTTTACCATGAATTACAATGTCTAGTCAGTCCTTGATCTTCAGGGGTGCTCTGCATTTATGTTTTGTAGTCTCAGAAAGGGCTAACGAGATACCATCTTGTTATATCATATCACGATTGTTTTGAAAAACTGTTGTCATCCGAGATTTATTATTATTGCTCGCTAGTTGATTATGACATTGATATGAGTAAATGTGAGACCTAAATGTTATTGTGAATATGGTTAGTTCATGATCTTTGCTGAAAACGTGAATGCTGGCTTTACATATTTGCAACAAGATCAAACAGAGTTTGTAAAAGTTTTTCTTTATCACTTTCAGTTTGTCAACTAAATTGCTTGAGGACAAGCAATGGGTTAAGCTTGGGGGAGTTGATACGTCTCCATCGTATCTACTTTTCCAAACTCTTTTGCCCTTGTTTTGGGCTCCAACTTGCATGCTTTGAAAGGAACTGGCCTGGACTGACATTGTTTTCAGCAGAATTGCCATGGTGTTATTTTTGTGCAGAAATAAAAGTTCTCGGAATGACCTGAAAATTCACGGAGATGATTTTTGGAATTAATAAAAATATTGGCGAAAGAATCAACCGAAGGGGGCCCACACCCTGGCCACAAGGGTGGGGGCGCGCCCTCTGTCCTTTTGGGCCCCCTGGACCTCCACCGACCTCAACTCCAACTCCATATATTCACATTCGGGGAGAAAAAAAATCAGAGAGAAGGATGCATCGCGTTTTACAATATGGAGCCGCCGCCAAGCCCCGTTCTTCCTCGGGAGGGCAGATCTAGAGTCCGTTCGGGGCTCCAGAGAGGGAAATCTGTCGCCATCGTCATCATCAACCATCCTCCATCACCAATTTCATGATGCTCACTGCCGTGCGTGAGTAATCCCATCGTAGGCTTGCTGGACGGTGATGGGTTGGATGAGATTTACCATGTAATCGAGTTAGTTTTGTTAAGATTTGATCCCTAGTATCCACTATGTTCTAAGATTGATGTTGCTATGACTTTGCTATGCCTAATGCTTGTCACTAGGGCCCCAGTGCCATGATTTCATATCTGAACCTATTATGCTTTCATGAATATATTTGTGTTCTTGATCCTATCTTGCAAGTTATAGTCACCTACTACGTGTTATGATCCGGCAACCCCGGAGTGACAATAGTCGAGACACTTCCCGGTGATGACCGTAGTTTGAGGAGTTCATGTATTCACTAAGTTCTAATGCTTTTGTACGGTACTCTATTAAAAGGGGGTCCTTAATATCCCTTAGTTTCCATTAGGACCCCGCTGCCACGGGAGGGTAGGACAAAAGATGTCATGTAAGTTCTTTTCCATAAGCACGTATGACTATATACGGAATACATACCTACATTATATTGATGAATTGGAGCTAGTTCCGTGTCACCCTATGTTATAACCGTTGCATGATGAATGCCATCCGACATAATTATCCATCATTGATCTATTGCCTACGAGCTCGTTTCATATTGATCTTTGCTCAGTTACTTTTCCTTTGCCACTTTTACGATTGCTACAAAACTGCTACTGTTACTTTTGCCACCGTTACCGTTACTTCCATACTACTTTGCTACTAAATACTTTGTTGCAGATATTAAGTCTTTCAGGTGTGGTTGAATTGACAACTCGGCTACTAATACTTGAGAATATTCTTTGGCTCCCCTTGTGTCGAATCAAAAAAATTGGGTTGAATACTCTACCCTCAAAAATTGTTGCGATCCCCTATACTTGTGGCTTATCAGCTCCTCCTTCCGCGTTCAGATCAGTTACCTCTTCTCCTCAGCCGCCGTTCTTCCCCTGCCTACCAGCACTGCTCCAGCCGCCTCCTCCACATGTGCGCTGCTCCTTTATCGGTTGACAGCTCCGCGGTGGCACCGCCCGGCCTTTATCCTTCGCAGGCCTCCTTCCCATCGGTAGTGGTGGACGTTACTACCGGCTCACCTCCTTCTCCTTTATTTCTTGAGGACTACTTGTTCTTTCTTCTGCTGCTAATCTCTATTCCCGTGCAGTGCACACCTCTGCCAAATCCAAGGTATAAATTGATTTGCTGCCCTATCTACTCAGGTTCTTATGGTTCATTGGTTTCCTGTGAGGACGGCTCATGGCGTCAGCAGTGGCGGTGGAAATATGATGTTAATACTCACTTTTCATGACTAAACTTTGCCTCTTCGATGTCAATTCCAGGTAATGTGCATATATGATGTCAGTGCCTAGACGGAACACTTTAGGTAATTGATACGTCCATTTTGCATCATGCTTTCATGTTGATATTTATTGCATTATGGGCTGTTATTACACATTATATCACAATACTTATGCCTTTTCTCTCTTATTTTATAAGGCTTACATGAAGAGGGAGAATGCCGGTAGCTGGAATTCTGGACTCGAAAAGGAGCAATATTAGAGACCTGTTCTGCACAACTCCAAAAGTCCTAAAACTTCACCGGGAATATTTTTGGAATATATAAAAAATATTGGGCGAAGAAAGCACCAGAGGGGGGCCACATGCCGTCCACAAGGGTGGAGGGCGCGCCCTACCCCCCTAGGTGTGCCCTCCTGTCCTATGGGCCACCTAGCAGGCCCCGACGCCCATCTTCTGCTATATGGTGTGTTTTGACCTGGAAAAATCAGAAGGAAGCTTTTGGGACGAAGCGCCGCCGTCTCGAGGGGGAACTTGGGCAGAACCAATCTAGGGCTCCGGTGGAGCTATTCTGCCGGGGAAACTTCCCTCTGGGAGGGGGAATCAAAGCCATTGTCATCACCAATGATCCTCTCATCGAGAGGGGGTCAATCTCCATCAACATCTTCACCAGCACCATCTCCTCTCAAACCCTAGTTCATCTCTTGTATCCGATATCTGTCTCAAAACCTCAGATTGGTACCTGTGGATTGCTAGTAGTGTTGATTACTCCTTGTAGTTGATGCTAGTTGGTTTATTCGGTGGAAGATCATATGTTCAGATCCTTAATGATAATTAATACTCCTCTGATTATTAACATGAATATGCTTTGTGAGTAGTTACGTTTGTTTCCGAGGACATGGGAGAAGTCTTGTTATAAGTAATCATGTGAATTTGGTATTCGTTCGATATTTTGATGAGATGTATGTTGTCTTTCCTCTAGTGGTGTTATGTGAGCGTCGACTACATGAGACTTCACCATGATTTGGGCCTAGGGGAAGGCATTGGGAAGTAATAAGTAGATGATGGGTTGCTAGAGTGACAGAAGCTTAAACCCTAGTTTATGTGTTGCTTCATAAGGGGCTGATTTGGATCCATATGTTTCATGCTATGGTTAGATTTATCTTAATTCTTCTTTCGCAGTCGCGGATGCTTGCGAGAGGGGTTAATCATAAGTGGGAGGCTTGTCCAAGGAATGGCAGAACCCAAGCACCGGTCCACCCACATATCAAATTATCAAAATAACGAACGTGAATGATATGAGCATGATGAAAAATAATTTGACAACAATTCTCATGTGTCCTCGGGAGCGCTTTGCTTTATATAAGAGTTCGTACAGGCTTGTACTTTGCTAAAAAAAGTATTGGTCCACCTTGATGCACCTTGTTTACTTTTTTTACTTATTACCCGTTACGAATTATCTTATCACACAACTATCTGTTACCGATAATTTCAGTGCTTGCAGAGAATACCTTGCTGAAAACTGCTTGTCATTTCCTTCTGCTCCTCGTTGGGTTCGACACTCTTGCTTATTGAAAGGACTATGATAGATCCCCTATACTTGTGGGTCATCAAGACTCTTTTCTGGTGCCATTGCCGGGGATTGAAGCGTCTTTGGTAAGTGGAATTTGGTAAGGAAACATTTACATAGTGTGCTGAAATTTACTGTCACTTGTTACTATGGAAAATAATACTTTGAGGGGCTTGTTCGGGGTATCTTCACCCCGACCGGAAGAGCAAAGAGTTGCTCCTCAACCTACTGCACCTACTGCAAATATTTATTATGAAATTCCTTCGGTTATGATAGAGAAGCTGCTAGCTAATCCTTATGCAAGAGATGGAACATTACATCCTGATATGCACCTAATCTATGTGGATGAAGTTTGTGGATTATTTAAGCTTGCAGGTATGCCCGAGGATGTTGTCAAGAAGAAGGTCTTCCCTTTATCTTTGAAAGGAAAGGCATTGACATGGTATAGGGTATGTGATGATATTGGATCTTGGAACTACAACCGATTGAGATTGGAATTTCATCAGAAGTTTTATCGTATGCATCTGGTTCATCGTGATCGGAATTATATATATAATTTTTGTCCTCGTGAAGGAGAAAGTATCGCTCAAGCTTGGGGGACGCTTAAGTCAATGTTATATTCATGCCCCAATCATGAGCTCTCAAGAGAAATTATGATTCAAAAAATTTATGCTCGGCTTTCTCATAATGATCGATCGATGCTCAATACTTCTTGTACTAGTTCTTTTATGAAGAAGACTATTGAATTCAAATGGGATTTATTGGAAATAATTAAACGCAACTCTAAAGATTGGGAACTCGACGAAGGTAAGGAGTCAGGTATAAACCTTAAGTTTGATTGTGTTAAATCTTTTATGGATACCGATGCTTTTCGTGATTTTAGCACTAAATATGGACTTGACTCTGAGATAGTAGCTTCTTTCTGTGAATCATTTGCTACTCATGTTGATCTCCCTAAGGAGAAGTGGTTTAAATATCATCCTCCCGTTGAAGTGAAAGTTGTAGAACCTATTAAAGTTGAATAAGAAACTATTAATTATAATGTCGATCCTATTGTTACTACTACTTATATTGAGAAACCACCTTTTCCTCTTAGAATAAAGGGATTTTTACATCTGTGCCCCTGGTTCCTTAGCTCTACTCATTCATCCCCGCGCTCTTAACTTTTGCTCAATTTTCCCCACTCCCTTGCCAGAAACCCTCATAACTGGGCACAACGATGTTGCCGTCGGGTCAGAGGCTTGACCGTTAACTCTGACTAGTGGGGCCACGCTGGACTGTGTCGTCCGTTCGACCTGACAAGCGGGGCCATGTTGGGTGGTGTCGCCTTTCGACCGTTGGGCCGTGGTTTCGTTGGGCCGTCCCTTGCATTAAACGTATGCGTGCGCCACCAAGACAGAAGCCTGCTATGCGTGCACCCAGCAAAGCCTGCCTGCATGCGTCGATCGAGCCTGCATGCACCGATGCCATGATCCCACGATGCGCCGACCGAGCCTACATGCACCGATGCATCCGCCACGATGCACTGACCGAGCAGCTTTCTTGCACGCCAGCCGCCACGGATGCAGCGACAGTCACTGCCGCTGGTTCCTCTCTTCTAGCTAGGTGGCTACATATTTGTGGCTTGTGTAAAAAAAGAGCCACTCCCTTTCTTAGCTCTACTCATTCATCCCTACTAACAAAGCTTGCTTGCATGCACTAGGTGGTTACTAACAAGGGAACCCTACTAACAAGCCGAGCTCTCTAAGAAAACAATCAACAAATATGTAGTCCCAATATGTAGATAGGGCCAACAAGCCCATAGCACGATCACATAGTTCAAACTAGGAAGAACTTAATAATAGAATAGATAGAAAACTTAATAATAGAATTTAAGAAAAGGGTGAACAAGCCCATACCAACTCCAACATAGTTCAATTACAACTTAACATAACATAGACTAAAAAAAAGATAGAGGGTTTAGAACCCTAGCCGCCGCCTTCTCCACCTCGCTCCTCCTGCGGGCGCCCTTTTCACTGCTCCTCCGGGGCGTTATCGATGGGGTACGGAAGAGTGTGCATGCGCGTCGCGGTGGGGAAGATGTTGGTGTACTCCCTGAACCTGTTGTGGGCGTTGAAAGCGATGAACTCAGTGCCACACCAAAACACCCGGATGAGGAGGTAGAAGGCGTCGAATGTGTTGGTGAAGTGGGCAAGGAGAGCAACCACCACCCAGTTTTGGATGACCTCCTCCACGCGGAACATCGTTGGAGATCCCCTCGGGAGGTGGTGGTAGTCGGACGCGAGGAAGAACTCGGTGAAGTTCCTTGCGGTCCTCAGCCTTGATATCTCCCACACACGTAGTGTGCGATCAACGTACACGCCGGTAGGGTAGAGCCTCTCCGGCACGGTGGGTGGGAAGCGGTAGGTTGGTCTGGTGTACTGCATGGCTAAGGGATGTGCAGAAGAAGGAGAAGGGGTCGAAGAATGAGGGATGGGAGAGGCAGCGGGTGGCTTAAAGAGCCGTAGTGCTACGTGTTATTTGGCCGTGGCAATAACGGGGTCAAATATGAAGTTAGAAGCCCGTTTTCAAACCCACCACAGCATCGGGAGTGTACACGCGTGGGAATCGGTGGTTTGAAAAGAAGAAGAAAAAGAAGCTAATTGCATGCGTGGGAATACGTGGTAAAATATATATTATATGAACAAAAAGAGACAATTTTTGAAGGGCTTGTGGCCATTTTGCATGATAAAAATAAATTTGGCCCTTATAAATTTGGTCATTTTGCATGATAAAAAAAAGATAGAGGGCTTGTGGCCATTATACAAATGCAAAATGACCCATTTTTTAATAGTTTGTGGCCATTTTGCATGACAAAAATAAATTTAGCCCTTATAAATTTGGTCATTTTGCATTTGTATAGAACAAAAAGAACTAAATTTTCTATGCAATGTCAACTGTTGTGTAGTTTCAAACGATGCAAAAAAACAGAGCCAACACGTTCACAAAAAACAGATCCAGCACGTTCACAAAAAAAACGACGCAATTCGACGGCCCAACCAGAGCTTGGTTTCCTTTTGGCCCAATAACAACATTTTTTCGCGGAGTCACTGGTGGGTGAGCAGCTGAGCACAACCAACAGGATCGCCTCTCGCGGATCGCCCTACAATCCAACGATGCGGAGCCGTCCTTGTGATCCAACGGCCCGGAGCCTGCACGCAGCATGCCCACCGAATTCCTCCTAGAAGACCACATCTGAGGGCTGTCGCTTGGCGCCAGGGTATGATCGGACGGCTAACGTTCGGAGCTAGGGTTAGGCGAAACCCCGCGGGGTTTAGAGGGGTTTTGAGCTGGTCAACGGGGTTACAAAACCTTTGACTCAGCATAACTAATTTACAAAAAATTGAAAAAATATGAAACGTTGTTCGTCGTTTCATAACACACACTGACGAGGAAAAATACTAAACTTGGTATCTGGTCATTTTCATGAAAAAACCCTAGCTGGCACGATCGAGGTCAAATGAGCACCATTAATTTCAAAAAATCAAAAAATATGAAACCTGCGCACAATGTTGTCTTATGTGATATGTTACCAACCAAAAATCATAAACTTGGTCTATGGTCATTTTCATGAGAAAATCTTCACACATATGAGTTATCACCTATAAGATTTCATAGAGTTCAAGGAGATGAGGTAGGGTTACCTTCTATTTTTGAAAAAATTAAAAAAAATCAAAAAAATCACCAAAGCTTTATTTCAAAGTGAATAAGAAGGATCTGGACTTAGTTTTCCATTTTCATATTTAAAACGTGTTTTTAATAGTTTTTATATTAAAGCTTATTTTCAAAAGAAAATGAAAAAAATATGAAGATTAATTCAAAAAATTGTGAGACTTCGAATAGATTGAATAGGTGTTAATAAAAAACATTTGGCTCATTTAGAGTAGGTCCAAAAAAACTTGATTACAAATGGGTTGTTTACCCTAGCCTGGGAGCTCATTTGGAGCACATTTCTCAAATTCAAATTTCTTTGACCTCCTCTAAATCACCTCAAATTTTGCACACATGATCTCCTACACAAACATAGATAGTTTGCCAAGGTTTTATTTTTTTTGCATTTTCTTGAATTTACACAAACATACATAGATAATTTGCTGGTGGGAAAAAGCATGCATTTGATTTGATTAATAAACATGAGACCAATAACATGTGTGATCAGTGAAGCAACACTGAAACAACATGTGTGATCAGCGAAGCGACACTGAAGTGATCAGTGAAGCAACACTGAAACAACATGTCTGATCAGTGAAGCAACACTGAAACAATATGTGTGATCATTGCAGCACCTAAACTCATAGTTCAGAACATCTAAACAGAACTAACCATACACCACATGCAAATATAAGGACAGACAAATATAGGTAGAATAATACATTACTAGCATCACATAGATTTAGTTCACACCATAAACAGCCACATTCAGTTTACCAAAAGCAACCGGACCGAAAGTAACCCAAAAGATTAAGATTCAGTTCATAGCATCACATCATCATAGCATCATCACATCACTTCACGCCGGAGTCAGGGCCTTCGCGAGCGCAGCATGCTGCCCCCTGATCATGTAGTCCTCCCTGCAGATCGCTACATCCTCTGCATGAAACAGAAGGTGATCGAAGTGGCCATCCTTTGGCTTTGGTTTGGTGGTGCAGTAGGGGCAGTGCCACTTCTTGATCTTGCGATTGTAGAAGGAAGCAACTCCCTTGGCCTTGATCTTCTCCACCTCCTTGGTTGTGAAGGACGCGATGTTGCCCTTGTACACATCATCTCTAGAATCATATTGCACACATGAATGAATTGCATTAATACATTATAGATTCATATACACCATGTCAAAGGAACTAAATGAACAAGGGATAGGCTTACCTCATATTCTTCGTCGTCACAAAACTCTGGATCGTACGGGTCGTAGTCGGCCAGCTTCCTCTCCCCCCCCCCAACCATCATCCCCCTGAATATACAATTACATCCATCACTAGTAGCCAATTGAAAATTTAGATATGCACACATGAGACATTGATCATAGGGCTAATATACTCCCAATATGACATTCAAAACCCCAACCTGAGTAGCATTCAAAAACAAATCTAATATAACTACATATGACATTCAAAACCCCAACCTGAGTAGCATTCAAAAACAAATCTAATATAACTACATATGACATTCAAAACCCCAATATGACATTCAAATAACACATTGATCATTGGTCATGCACACACATTGAACAACAGAGCTAATATAACTACATATTGTGGACAAATTTATATACTAATGAATCAAATAACTTCTTAATCAATGGATTCCATTTGGGCATATGACATTCAAAACCCCAATTTGAGTAGCATTCAAAAACAAATCTAATAGGGACCCAATCTAATAAGCATACATGTCTGTAGCATTAAAAACCCCGATCTGTGAGCATTAAAAACAAATCTAATAAGCATACATCTGTGTAGCATTGAAGCATATCTAATAAACAGATCTATCTAGCATTTTTGCAACGAATTTATCCAACAAACCCTAGTACAAAAACCCCCATCCCCCCAATACAGAAAAGCCCGGCCCATCCGGCAAACCAACTACTCTAACCATCTGAACTACGGTATGAATCCACAATCTAACCAATCCAACTAACTCTACAAGCTAATATCCTAAAGCAAAGCAAGTGCAAATACCTCCTGCTCCTCGCCAGGCTGCGCATCGGGGGTATCGGGATTGACTGCACCGCTCGACGCCGTCACCTTCTGAAGCGCTGAGGCAGAGCCCGCCACCTCCTTCTCCACATCTGCAGCGATTGCGAGTTTCCCCGCACCGCCGTGGACGCCGCCGACATCCGCGGACACCGCGCCCTGCAGCTCGACCACATCTCCGGCCGCTGCGCCGACATCGCCACGGGCTTCGGCCATCTCCGGGCAGATGGAGGCGATGAAGGTGAGGAAGAGGATGCGGTGGGGGAGAGGACGGTGCGGTTGAGGCAGTGGAGGAGAGCGAGACGACGCCTGTGGGGGAGAGGAAGATGATGCGGCAGGGAGGGGATTTTGGGGGAAATGGTAGGGGCAATGGAGGTGGGTGCCCCTCTTTATATGATGGGACGTTTCGGGCATGTCCCATGGACACGTACTAGCTACCCCACGACCGCTGTCAGTTGCATGTGCCCACGTATACGAATACCTGTACGGTCAGCATACGAAACAACTATACGGGTAACAGTCGAAGGTGTACTCGGCCCTACGTGGCCCCACTCCTTAGAGTTAACGGTCAAAGGCATTGACCCGATGGCAACGCCCGTTGTAACCTGTTCTAAGGGTTTTGGGCAAGGGAGTGGGGAAAAGTGAGCAAAAGTTAACAGAGTGGGGATGAATGAGTAGAGCTAAGGAACCAGGGGCACAGAAATAAAAAACCCTAGAATAAAGGATCATGCTAAAGCTTCAATTGTGGTTCGTAAGAGTTATACTAGAACACCTACACCCCCTTAACAAATTAAAGTTGAACCTAGTATTTCTATGGTTAAAGATCTCTTGGTCGATAATATTGATGGGCATGTTATTTATTCCTGTGATGAAGCTGCTAGAATTGCCAAACCTGATAGTAAAGATAAACATAGACCTGTTGTTGGCATACTTGTTATTTCTGTTAAAATTGGAGACCATTGTTATCATGGCTTATGTGATGTGGGTGCTAGTGTGAGTGCAATTCCTTATACCCTGTACCAGGAAATTATGAATGATATTGCACCTACTGAGATAGAAGATATTGATGTTACTATCAAGCTTGCCAATAGAGATACTATTTCACCAAGATAGACATGTTGAAGTCTTGTGTGGGAAAATAAAATACCCTACTGATTTCTTATTCTTGCTTCCCCATAAGATGATTTTTGTCCCATTATATTTGGTAGACCTTTCTTGAATACTGTTGATGCTAAGATAGACTGCGAGAAAGATATTGTTACCGTTGGTTTAGGGGATATGTCTCATGATTTCAGTTTCTCTAAATTTCGTAGACAACCCCATGATAAAGAATTGCCTACTAAGGATGAGATTATTGGTCTTGCTTCTATTGTCGTGCCTCCTACTGATCCTTTAGAACAATATTTGTTAGACCATGAAAATGATATGTTTATGAATGAAAGAAGGGAAATAGATGAAATATTCTTTAATCAAGGGCATGTTTTGAAACACAATTTGCTTGTTGAAATCCTTGGGGATCCTCCTCCACCCTAGGGTGATCCCGTGTTTGAGCTTAAACAATTACCTGATACTTTGAAATATGCTTATCTCGATGAAAGGAAGATATATCCTATTATTATTAGTGCTAACCTTTCAGAGCATGAAGAAAGTAAATTCTTGAAAACTCTAAAGAAGCACCGTGCCACTATTGGATATACTCTTGATGATCTTAAGGGAATTAGTCCCACTCTATGTCAGCACAAAATTAATTTGGAGCCTGATGCTAAACCATTTGTTGATCACCAATGACGGTTAAATCCTAAGATGAAAGAAGTGGTAAGAAATGAAATACTAAAGCTTCTGGAGGCAGTATAATTTATCATATTGCTGATAGTAGATGGATAAGTCATGTTCATTGTGTCCCTAAGAAGGGGGGTATTACTGTTGTTCCTAATGATAAGAATGAATTGATCCCACAAAGAATAACAGGTTATAGAATGGTAATCGATTTTCGCAAATTGAATAAAGCTACTAGAAAAGATCATTACCCTCTACCTTTTATTGATCAAATGCTAGAAAGATTATCCAAACATACACATTTTTGCTTTCTAGATGGTTATTCTGGGTTTTCTCAAATACCTGTGTCAAAGTTGATCAGGAGAAGACAAACTTTACTTGCCCTTTCGGTACCTTCACTTATAGACGTATGCCTTCTGGTTTATGCAATGCACCTGCTACCTTTCAAAGATGTATGACTGCTATATTCTCTGATTTTTGTGAAAAGATTGTTGAGGTTTTCACGAATGATTTCTCCATTTACGGAACTTCTTCTGGTGATTGCTTAAGCAACCTTGATCGAGTTTTGCAGAGATGTGAAGAAACTAATCTTGTCTTGAATTGGGAGAAGTGCCACTTTATGGTTAATGAAGGTATTGTCTTGGGGCATAAAATTTCTGAAAGAGGTATTGAAGTTGATAAAGCTAAAGTAGATGCTATTGAAAAGATGGCGTGCCCTAAAGATATCAAAGGTATAAGAAGTTTCCTTGGTCATGTTGGTTTCTATAGGAGGTTTATTAAAGACTTCTCTAAAATTTCCAGGCCTCTCACTAATCTCTTGCAAAAAGATGTTCCTTTTGTTTTTGATGATGATTGTGTAGAAGCATTTGAAATACTTAAGAAAGCCTTGATTTCCGCACCTATTTTTCAGCCACCTAATTGGAATTTACCCTTTGAAATAATGTGTGATGCTAGTGATTATGTTGTTGGTGTTGTTCTAGGACAAAGAGTTGATAAGAAGTTGAATGTTATTCATTATGCTAGTAAAATTCTAGACAGTACCCAGAGAAATTATGCTACTACTGAAAAAGAATTTTTAGCAATTGTTTTTGCTTGTGATAAGTTCAGATCTTATATTGTTGATTACAAAGTAATAGTTCACACTAATCATGCTGCTATTAAATATCTTATGGAAAAGAAAGATGCTAAACCTAGACTTATTAGATGGGTTCTCTTGCTATAAGAATTTGATTTGCATATTATTGATAGAAAAGGAGCTGAGAACCCCGTTGCAGACAACTTGTCTAGGTTAGAAAATGTTCTTGATGACCCACTACATATTGATGATAGTTTTCCTGATGAACAATTAGCTGTCAAAAATGCTTCTCATAATACTCCATGGTATGCTAATTATGCTAATTACATTGTTGCTAAATTTATACCACCAAGTTTCACATACCAACAAAAGAAGAAGTTTTTCTATGATTTAAGAAATTACTTTTGGGATGACCCACACCTTTATAAGGAAGGAGTAGATGGTGTTATTAGACGTTGTGTACCTGAGCATGAACAGGGACATATCTGACGCAAGTGCCACTCCGAGTCTTACGAAGGACACCACGCTGGAGATAGAGCTGCACACAAGGTATTGCAATCTGGTTTTTATTGGCCTACTCTCTTCAAGGATGCTCGTAAGTTTGTTTTGTCTTGTGATAAATGCCAAAGAATTGGCAACACTAGTAGACGGCAGGAAATTCCTATGAACTATTCACTTGTTATCGAACCATTTGATGTTTGGGGTTTTGATTATATGGGACCTTTTCCTTCCTCTAATGGGTATACACATATTTTAGTTGCTGTTGATTACGTTACTAAGTGGGTAGAAGCTATTCCAACTACTAGTGCTGATCATAACACTTCTATTAAGATGCTTAAATAAGTTATTGCTACCTCTTGAGCAATGCGTTGGTTTTCCCTTGAAGAGGAAAGGGTGATGCAGAAAATTAGTGTAAGTATTTCCCTCAGTTTTTGAGAACCAAGGTATCAATCCAGTAGGAGGCTACACAAGTCCCTCGCACCTACACAAAACAAATAAATCCTCGCAACCAACGCGATAAGGGGTTGTCAATCCCTACACGGTCACTTACGAGAGTGAGATCTGATAGATATGATAGGATAATATTTTTGGTATTTTTATGATAAAAGATGCAAAGTAAAATAAAAGCAAAGTAAAAAGCAACGGAAATAACTAACTGTTGAAAGATTAATATGATGAAGATAGACCCGGGGGCCATAGGTTTCACTAGTGGCTTCTCTCAAGAGCATAAGTATTTTACGGTGGGTGAACAAATTACTGTTGAGCAATTGACAGAATTGAGCATAGTTATGAGAATATCTAGGTATGATCATGTATATAGGCATCACGTCCAAGACAAGTAGACCGACTCCTGCCTGCATCTACTACTATTACTCCACACATCGACCGCTATCCAGCATGCATCTAGAGTATTAAGTTCATAAGAACAGAGTAACGCCTTAAGCAAGATAACACGAAGTAGAGGGATAAATTCATGCAATATGATAAAAAAACATCTTGTTATCCTCGATGGCAACAATACAATACGTGCCTTGCTGCCCCTACTGTCATTGGGAAAGGACACCGCAAGATTGAACCCAAAGCTAAGCACTTCTCCCATTTCAAGAGAGATCAATCTAGTAGGCCAAACCAAACTGTAATTCGAAGAGACTTGCAAAGATAACCAATCATACATAAAAGAATTCAGAGAAGATTCAAATATTGTTCATAGATAAACTTGATCATAAACCCACAATTCATCGGTCTCAACAAACACACCGCAAAAGAAGATTACATTGAATAGATCTCCACGAGAGAGGGGGAGAACATTGTATTGAGATCCAAAAAGAGAGAGAAATCCATCTAGCTAATAACTATGGACCCGAAGGTCTGAGGTAAACTACTCACACTTCATCGGAGGGGCTATGGTGTCGATGTAAAAGCCCTCCGTGATCGATGCCCCTTCCGGCGGAGCTCTGGAACAGGCCCCAAGATGGGATCTCGTGGGTACAAAAGGTTGCGGCGGTGGAATTAGGGTTTTGGCTCCTCCTCTGATCGTTTGGGGTACGTAGGTATATATAGGAGGAAGAAGTACGTTGGTGGAGCAACAGGGGGCCCACGAGGGTGGAGGGCGTGCCCCTACCTCGTGGCTTCGCTGTTGGTTTCTTGACGTAGGGTCCAAGTCTCCTGGATCTTGTTCGTTCCAAAAATCACGTTCCCGAAGGTTTCATTCCGTTTGATATTCTTTTTCTACGAAACTCTGAAATAGGCAAAAAACAACAATTCTGGGCTGGGCCTCCGGTTAATAGGTTAGTCCCAAAAATAATATAAAAGTGAATAATAAAGCCCAATAATGTCCAAAACAGAAGATAATATAGCATGGAGCAATCAAAAATTATAGATACGTTGGAGACATATCAGTTATTTTTCCGAGGTTTGGAGTCCCCAGATATTTAATGACTGATGGCGGTTCACATTTTATTCATGGTGCTTTCAGTAAAATGCTTGCTAGATATGATGTCAACCATAGAATTACATCTCCTTATCATCCTCGGTCTAGTGGTCAAGTAGAATTGAGCAATAGAGAGATTAAATTGATTTTTGCAGAAGACTGTTGATAGATCCAGAAAGCATTGGTCTAAGAAACTTGATGATGCATTATGGGCTTATAGAACTGCTTATAAGAATCCTATGGGTATGTCTCCGTATAAATGTTTATGGAAAGGCTTGTCACTTACCTCTTGAATTAGAACATAAGGCATATTGGGCTATTAAAGAGCTCAATTATGACTTCAAACTTGCCGGTGAGAAGAGGTTATTTGACATTAGCTCGCTTGATGAATGGAGAACCCAAGCCTATGAGGATGCCAAGTTGTTTAAAGAAAAAGTTAAAAGATGGCATGACAAGAGGATACAAAAGCGTGAGTTTAACGTAGGTGATCATGTTTTGCTATACAACTCTCGTTTAAGATTTTTTGCAGGAAAGCTTCTATCTAAATGGGAAGGCCCTTACATTATCGAGGAGGTCTATCGTTCCGGTGCCATAAAAATCAACAACACCGAAGGCACAAATCCTAAGGTGGTAAACGATGAAAGAATCAAACATTATATCTCAGGTAGTCCCATAAATGTTGAGACCAATATAATTGATACCGTAACCCCGGAGGAGTACATAAGGGACACTTTCTAGAACGTTTTAGACTCCGAAAAGGAATAGGTATGTGGTACGGTAAGTAAACCCACTCCAAAACTATTCTAATAGCAATTTTTCTCCGTTTTGAAATATTTTAAAAATTAGGAAAATTAAAAGTAGTCCGAAAGAGACATGAGGCACCCACAAGGGTGGAGGGCGCGCCCTACCCCCCTGAGCGTGCCCCCTGCCATGTGGCCACCTCGTGTGCCCTCCGGACTCCGTTTTCTTGCACAATACTTATTTTGGTCGGCAAAAATTCATTATATAATATCTCGAAGGTTTTGACCATCACACCACGGCAAAATCCCCTATTTTCGTTTTGAGTTGTTCCTGCAGCAGATTCGGAGCAATATGTCGTCCCAATATTCGGAGGGAGAGAGCTATGTAGCTGATTACATTGCATACCATAAGGTCTAAGGAGATTTGGAGCATTATGGTTGGACCACGGAGGAAGAAGAAGACTATGATCCGAGAGGAAAGGAAGAGACAAGTTTCGATGAAGAGGGAGTCCCACTACCCCAACCTGGGGACATGCACGTGGAGTTCAAAAACTCAAGTCTTCCCAACAAAGCAAAGAAACCTAAGATAGAGTTTATCCCTTCTAGTCCCTTGCAGGAAAACAAACAGGAATTATGTAAAAAGATATTAAGGCTTGAGCAAGAGATTGATGAGTTAAGGGAGGAAATTTCTATCCTCAAGTGCAAGCTAAGGAAGAAGCCTACTACATCAACAACTCCATCATCACCGCCTCCGAAGAAAGAGACATAAATACATGGGTATGGGCACTCCCCTTGGCAACTGCCAAGCTTGGGGGAGGTGCCCCGGTATCATATCACCATCACATCTTTATCTTTATGGTTTTTCTTAGTTCGATCATTTTGGTTATATCTTGATCTAGTAGAATAAAGTTGTTAGTATGATCTAGCTTTGAGTTTTTTTTGATCTCTATCTATGTAATCGAGTCCTTGAGTTATATATAATAAAGAGTAGTTTTGATTTGAGGGCTTTGCTTTCGTGCTATGATCTTGATGGAATAAAATTAAAGAAATAATAAAAAGAAAGAAAAATGCCATATATTGATCTTATGGAGAGTAATGACTTCACATATAAAGATATGATGAATAAAAGTTGTTGAGAGTTGACAAACATAGTTTTGGTCATTGTTGCAATTAATAGGAAGTAATAAAGAAAGAGTGGCTTCACATATAAATATACTATCTTGAACATCTTTTGTAATTATGAGCACTTATTAAAATATGACATGCTAAAATGTTGATGTTGGACAAGGAAGACAACATAATGGGTTATGTTTTCTTATATCCGAATAGAAGTTATATTGTCATGGATCATCCAACGTGTTGAGCTTGCCTTTCCCTCTCATGTTAGCCAAATTCTTTGCACCAAGTAGAGATACTACTTGTGCTTCCAAACATCCCTTAAACTAGTTTTGCCATGAGAGTCCACCATACCTACCTATGGATTGAGTAAGATCCTTTAAGTAAGTTGTCATCGGTGCAAGCAATAAAAATGCTCTCTAAATATATATGATATATTAGTGTGAAGAAAATAAGCTTTATACGAACTTGTGATATGGAAGAAATAAAAGCAATGGACTGCATAATCAAGTTCTTTATCACAAGTGGCAATATAAAGTGACGTTCTTTTGCATTAAGATTTGGTGCATCCAACCATAAAAGCGCATGACAACCTCTGCTTCCCTTTGTGAAGGGCCTATCTTTTACTTTTTATCTTCTACCCTTATACAAGAGTCAATGGTGATCTTCACCTTTCCTTTTTGCACTTTTTCTTTTGGCAAGCACTATGTGTTGGAGAGGTCCGGATATATATATCCACTCGGATGTAGGTTATCATAAAGTATTATTGTTGACATTACCCTTGAGCTAAAATATTGGGAGGCGAAACTATAGGCCCCTATCTTTCTGGGTGTTGAACCCATAAGTATCGCGTGAGTGTTAGCAATTGTAAAATAATAAATGATAGTTGAGTATGTGGACTTGCTGAAAAGCTCTTGAATTGACTCTTTTCGATGTTACGATAAATTGTAGTTGCTTCAATGACTGAGATCATAGTTTGTTAGTTTTCAATAAAGTTTCTGATTCGTACTTTACTTTGTGAATGAATTGCTACTTTAGCATAAGAAATTATATGACAATATATGTTGTTGTTCTAAAGATGATCATGATGCCCTCATGTCCGTAGTTTATTTTAGCGACACCTCTATCTCTAAACATGTGGACATATTTTTCGATTTCGGCTTTCGCTTGAGGACAAGCGAGGTCTAAGCTTGGGGGAGTTGATACGTCCATTTTGCATCATGCTTTTATGTTGATATTGATTGCATTATGGGCTGTTATTACACATTATATCACAATACTTATGCCTTTTCTCTCTTATTTTATAAGGTTTACGTGAAGAGGGAGAATGCCGGTAGCTGGAATTCTGGACTGGAAAAGGAGCAAATATTAGAGACCTACTCTGCACAACTCCAAAAGTCCTGAAACTTCACGGAGAATATTTTTGGAATATATAAAAAATATTGGGCGGAGAAAGCACCAGAGGGGGGCCACCTGCCATCCACAAGGGTGGAGGGCGCGCCCTCCTATCCTATAGGCCACCTGGCAGTCCCCCGACGCCCATCTTCTGCTATATGGTGTGTTTTGACCTAGAAAAAATCATAAGGAAGCTTTCGGGATGAAGCGCCTCTGTCTCGAGGTGGAACTTGGGAAGAACCAATCTAGGGATCTGACGGAGCTGTTCTGCCGGGGAAACTTCCCTCCGGGAGGGGGAAATCGAAGCCATCGTCGTCACCAACGATCCTGTCATCGAGAGGGGGTCAATCTCCATCAACATCTTCACCAGCACCATCTCCTCTCAAACCCTAGTTCATCTCTTGTATCTGATATCTGTCTCAAAACCTCAGATTGGTACCTGTGAGTTGCTAGTAGTGTTGATTACTCCTTGTAGTTGATGCTAGTTGGTTTATTTGGAGGAAGATCATATGTTCAGATCCTTAATGATAATTAATACTCCTCTGATTATGAACATGAATATGCTTTGTGAGTAGTTACATTTGTTTCCGAGGACATGGGAGAAGTCTTGTTATAAGTAATCATGTGAATTTGGTATTCGTTCGATATTTTGATGAGATGTATGTTGTCTTTCCTCTAGTGGTGTTATGTGAGCGCCGACTACATGACACTTCACCATGATTTGGGCCTAGGGGAAGGCATTGGGAAGTAATAAGTAGATGATGGGTTGCTAGAGTGACAGAAGCTTAAACCCTAGTTTGTGCGTTGCTTCGTAAGGGGCTGATTTGGATCCATATGTTTCATGCTATGGTTAGATTTATCTTAATTCTTCTTTCGTAGTTGCGGATGCTTGCGAGAGGGGTTAATCATAAGTGGGAGGCTTTTCCAAGGAAGGGTAGCACCCAAGCACTAGTCCACCCACATATCAAATTATCAAAGTAACGAACGTGAATCATATGAGCATGATGAAGACTAATTTGACAACAATTCCATGTGTCCTCGGGAGTGCTTTGCTTTATATAAGAGTTCGTACAGGTTTGTCCTTTTCTACAAAAAGGATTGGGCCACCTTGCTCCACCTTGTTTACTTTTGTTACTTGTTACCCGTTACGAATTATCTTATCACACAACTATTTGTTACCGATAATTTCATTACTTGCAAAGAATACCTTGTTGAAAACCGCTTGTCATTTCCTTCTGCTCCTTGTTGGGTTCGACACTCTTACTTATCGAAAGGACTACGATAGATCCCCTATACTTGTGGGTCATCAATAATTTATCCCTCGTGAAAATTATCCATGTTCATGACTAAACTTTGCCTCTCTGATGTCATCATCTTTTTAGTAGCTTACAAGACAACCAACACAGATCACAAGAATAAGTTTCATCTATCTTGCTATCAATGGCTCTAAAGAAGACATGATAGGCAACTGAACTGGTGTGGATGGTTGAATTGTTGGACTTAAGGTCCTCCGGAGCCCTATATATACATCTGAATAAACCTTTTACAATTTCTTATTGAAAACCATGGATCTTTATATGCTCATCACAGTCTTAGTAGTTGGCCATAAATTAGTGGTTTCAATTTATCAATCTAGCTGCATGGTCTCTCTAAAATTAGCATGATCAAGCTCCAATGTGAGTATTAAAACTACCTTTTGCCTTATAGACTTGTAGTGTGCAGAACTGAAGATGAATGCAACTTGTTCTGATTGAAGTGGACAAGTTCTAAAGAAAGGTTATTTTGTTGTTAACATGCCCCTCTTTTTTTTAATATACTCCCATGACAGAAATGGCACCAGGGAGTTTCCACATTAATGCTAAACGCTGACTGTAAGTCATCTATCTGCCTATTTTGTTACCTAAGCGTTTGGCGCTATAGAAGCTTTCCTTCTTCTCTAAAGATGATTTTTTTGTAACTAGTCTAAATAACAAGTGATATTATTGGCGAAATAAGACGAGTCTTGTGTGCTTGAAATTATTGAATTTCCAGATGTAGTGATGCTTTCTTGTTTCATGGTATTTATAAGCAAGGATTTGGAAGCGATTTCATCTGCACGTCCATGACCGTAGTTGCTATATTTTCAACTCGAGAGGATCTATTTTTTCTATAGTAATTGCCATTGGCGGTGGAATTCTTAGTTTCACTCGACCATGCCCAAAGGGTCCACAATATTGACAATTTTTACATGCTCATACGTGTTTCAATTGTTTTTCTTTTGGAGAAATTCATTTCAGTATCTTTTTGTACCCTTTTCCCGTCTTGAGGAAGCACTACATAAACTGGTACCAAGATAGCCGAACCAGTATTCCATAGGGTTCATGACGTTGCATCCAATAACAAGTGAAATACCAAGATTTGCGCAGATTCTGTCTTAGTAGATGTTCTTTTATGAGATTCATGCTAATTTTTAGATCTTGCATAGCTTTGATCCAAAGTCATAATAATTTCTACTGGAAAGAGGGTGTGTGATGAGGTGTCCCAAAGCTTATCAGGGTCTGTTGTGATGTTGTTGCAACAGTTGTTGCGGAAATTTCACATGCATGGTATGCTTAGCAGACTGATTCTCTAAAAATAGACTCTCTCATGCTTGCTTCTGTATTAGGAGAGGGAGAGGAGAATTTGGTGTTCATGTTGCATGTCCAAAATTCTCTCCTTGCCTTGTTGATAGTACTACTACTGCATTAACTTTCAGGTAGAATGAAATTACACAAAATTATATACGATACTACTGTTTTGAGTTTCAGGTAAATGAGATTAAGCAAAATTATATATAATACTACTATTGCTTTAGCATCGAGATAAAATACACCATGTAATGGCATGAAACCCTAACATTCCACAATAAAAAAAGACGGGCGCAGCAACATGCGCCATCAGTGATCTAGTAGTATACTATGCGTCGTGAACCCTCGCTCCGTGTGGGGACTTTCCGGTTCCAAAAGCACGCGGCCACATCAAAGTTGTGCATTGGGTATATTCAAACACCACATGCCACTTCATACATATGTTTGGGCCACATGCACAGAGTGGTTGTCTTCAGGCACTCCCTCACGTGGTTATCGGCGACAAACTAGCCTATTTTGTTGGGCCGCATGTGGAACGTCAATGCATGACTTTGACCCAAGAAACAAGAGAGGTTATACGACCAAGGTGGTGATTCTTCTTGGTCAGTCTTACAACACGCCTTAGTGAGATGCCCCTCCCACCGACTCAAAATGTGTGTGGGGGCGGGGCATAGTACTACTTCATACTAGATGAACCTCCATGGGGTCAGGGATGCCCGGTTAATTTGTGATGCACATGTGCAACATCAAATTTGTGATTTGGTAACACCAGAAGAACACATCTGTGGGCCCACACACAATCCACATTTGATCGGAAGCAAAGGGGGGGTTGATGTACTCCTTTCGGTTTTGTGTTACAGTACGGTGAGATGTCAGACCTAGCTATTTGGGGGCATGTGTTCATAGCTAGGATTCCTGTAACGCCCACGATGCGGCTATATCTCCCACGTGTCGAGGCACGACTTAGAGGCATAACCGCATAGTGGTTTTGTCGCAAGAAGGGTCATCTTCACACAATCCCATGTAATGAACAAGAATGGGATAAAGAGTTGGCTTACAATCGCCACTTCACACAATACATAAATATCATTCATACATCATCCAAAATACAATCATATAGACCGACTACGGTCAAAATCCAGATAAAAATAAGACAACCCCAAATGCTAGATCCCCGATCGTCCCAACTGGGCTCCACTACTGATCATCAGGAAAAGACACATAGTAACGACCACGTTCCTCGTCGAACTCCCACTTGAGATCGACGCCATCGTCTGCACTGGCATCGTCGGCACCTGCAACTGTTTTGGAAGTATCTGTGAGTCACGGGGACTCAGCAATCTCACACCCGCGAGATCAAGACTATTTAAGCTTATAGGACAAAGAGGTGCAAAGAGGTGGAGCTGCAGCGGCAAAAGCATATATGGTGGCTAACTTGCGCAAATGAGAGCGAGAAGAGAAGCAACGGAACGGACGTCATCTAGCAATGACCAAGAAGTGATCCTGAACACCTACCTACGTCATCCATAACACAGACCGTGTTCACTTCCCGGACTCCGCCGAGAAGAGACCATCACGGCTACACACGCACTTGGTGTATTTTAATTGGGTCAAGTGACAAGTTATCTACAACCGGACATTAACAAATTCCCATCTGCCTCATAACCGCGGGCACGGCTTTCGAAAGATAATACCCTGCAGGGGTGTCCCAACTTAGCCCATCATAAGCTCTCACGGTCAACGAAGGATAAACCTTCTCCCGGAAAGACCCGATCAGTCTCGGAATCCCGGTTTACAAGACATCTCGACAATGGTAAAACAAGACCAGCAAAGCCACCCGAATGTGCCGACAAATCCCGATAGGAGCTGCACATATCTCGTTCTCAGGGCACACCGGATGAGACATCCTACGAGTAAAACCAGACCTCGAGTTTCCAGGAGGGGGCCCCGCAGTCTGCTCAGTTCGGACCAACACTCAAAGGAGCACTGGCCCGGGGGGGGGGGGGGTTAAAATAAGATGACCCTCGGGCTCGCGAAAACCCGGGGGAAAAGGCTTAGGTAGAAAATAGTAAAACCAAGGTTGGGCCTTGCTGGAGGAGTTTTATTCAAGGCGAACTGTCAAGGGGGTCCCATAAATCACCCGACCGTGTAAGGAACGCAAACTCAAGGAACATAATCCCGGTATAACAGTAACTAGGGCGGCAAGAGTGGAACAAAACACCAGGCATAAGGCTGAGCCTTCCACCCTTTACCAAATATATAGATGCATTAATTAAATAAGAGATATTGTGATATCCCAACATATCCATGTTCCGCCATGGAACAAACTTCAACTTCACCTGCAACTAGCAACGCTATAAGAGGGGCTGAGCAAAAGCGGTAATATAGCCAAACAACGGTTTGCTAGGAAAGGATGGTTAGGGGCTGACATGGCTGAAATAGGAGACATGATATAGCAAGTGATAGGTAGCGAGCATGGCAATAGAGCGAACAACTAGCATAGCAAAGATAGAAGTGATTTCGAGGGGTGGTCATCTTGCCTGTAAGGTTCTCAGAGTTGTCGAAAGCTTGATCCTCGTAAGCGTACTCGACAGGTTCCTCGTTCACGAACTCGTCTCCCAGCTCTACCCAAGACAAGAACACAAACAAACGGAACCACAATCAACAACGAGAAATGCGCAAGCAACATGATGCAAAACATGTATGATATGCAAGATATGATATGCGATGCGTATGCGTGCTCCGGAAGGAAAATGATGAACATGGCAGTAACTTGGCAAACCAAGCATGCCACTGGAAAGATGAGATGATTTCGGTCGAAATCGATATAAAGATCACCGGAATCGGATGCACGGTTTGCAAATGGCAAGCAAAACAAGAATGACACGAATCTGCGATAAACAGCAAGATAGCACTTAAAATGAAACAAGTAACAATGCTACAGCACCCCAACATAGCAACAAAGCACATGACAGTAAACTACAGGAGATGCTTGACAAAAGATGAACACTGAGCTACGGCTAGTTTACAACATATCAAGCTCAAACCAGCATGGCAAAAGTGCAAAAGATTACAGGTTCACAGACTTGGTGAAAAACTGGACATGGCAGAAATTCATCATCAGGTAGCAATGTTCAGAGCACGAAATCAACATGCTACAGGAACTTAACATAGCAAAACAAGGCATGGTAGAGTTCTACTAAATGCACTTGACAAAAGTCCCTTACTGACCATAAGCTAAAAAGGACCAGAAGATATGATGGCAAGCATATAAACATAGCAAGTTCCGTTATCAGGTTTCAGACTTGGCAGAAAAACAGAGCATGGCAGAAATATTAATATGTAGGCCTCTTTGTGAGCTTGATGCACTCACTACAGAGCAATGCATGACAAACGAAGCATACCTACAGCAAGATGGCATGTTTATGAAGCTATCCATGGCAAGAACAATTGCATAGCATGTATGGATCAACTACAATAAGCTTGGCAAAAATGCATATCATGTTAAGAATCTGCCAAAAATATTTTATAGCAAAAGTAGAGCAAGATTGAGTCATGCTATGGTACTCTAAAATTGCAAACAATTGCAGGAATGGACCAATTACAACTATAGCTACAAAACATCCTTACTGAACAGCTCCAAAATATACATGGATCTCTCGCTAGCATCAAGTTTACATGGCAACAAAATTACAGCAGACTAGGACTTAGAGAAATCACTGTCCCTGAAACCAGAAATATTACGGGGCCTACTTTGCATGCTTGTGCTAGTCACCACAAAGATCACAAAAATAGATGGACTACACCAATGGAAAGATGGCATGGCATACTTCAAAACACATGTAGAGCTCATGCTCAAAAGATGCACAGAATAAATGATACAAAAATGACAAATCTCCAAGTTCTGATAAGAACCAGAGATTAACAGCAACTAGCCCTCTTCCAACAAAGATTTGGGCATCAAGATGACCTCTAATGAAAATGGTGCAATTTAATAAAATGAAGAGCATCACGAGACGAACAATTTGACATATTATACGCGCAAATCGGAGCTACATGCACAAAGTTATCGCATCGGAAACAGGAGTACTTGCGGATAGAATTCTCAGACTTTGAAAAAAACGAAACGAGGGAAGTCAACGGGGCTACAGTGTCTACCAGATTGGATCGAGGGAGAGGCAGTGCTCGGGCTCGAGCTCGCGGTGGCCGGTGCGCTGCTCGCCGGCGGAGGAAGGAGCGGCGCCGACGCGGGCAGCCGGAGGCGAGGCCGGAGGGAGGAGGCGGCGGGGCCGGCGGCGTCGGAGGAGGAGGCCGGCGGCGGGCTGGCGGCGGCGTGGGGCGGCGCGAACAGGCGACGGCGGCACGGCGCGGCGGCGGCGCGCGGGCACGGCGGCGAGGCGGGCGAGCGCGGCGGCGGGCGCGCGGGAGGCGGGGAACGGGCCCGCGGGCCCGCGGCGGGCTCGTGGGCCGGCGCGGTGGAAGAGGCGGCGGCGACACGTGTCGCGCTCTGATTGGCCGGGCGGCGCGGCGGCGGACGTTGTCCGGCGGCGGCTGGACGCGTCCGCCCGCGGAGAGGGGAAATTAGGGTTTCGTCTGAGATTTCGTTTTTCGGGATGCCCACATATAAATAGGTAGAGGGAGCTAGGAGACTCCAAATGAGGTGCGGTTTTCGCCCACACGATCGTGATCGAACGACCTAGAGCATGGAAGAGAGTTTGGTGGGCTTTGGGCTGGTTTTGGAGGGGGTTTTTGCTGGACAATCAAATGGACATTGCGGAGGCCCGGTTAACCGTTGGAGTACCAAATGACCTCCGAATGGAACGTAACTTGACCGGTAGTCTCCGGGTGGTATATTAAGACCACTTGACAAGCCTCGGTCCATTCCGAGAAAGTTTGACACACGCACACGAAAGAAAACAAGAGGGGTGCACCGGAGGAGATAGGAGCGCCGGATTGGAAAATGGACAACGGGGAAAATGCTCGGATGCATGAGACGAACACGTATGCGAATGCAATGCACATGATGACATGATATGAAAATGCATGACATGACAAAATACAAAACGAAAGACAAAACCCAACAACGGAGGGAAAAACATATCACATAGCCGGAAATGGCAAGAGTCGGAGTTACAAATATGGCAAGTTACATGCGGGGTGTTACAATTCCCCTCCCGGCAACACGAAGTGTGTGTGTGTGTGTGTTTGTTTGTTTGGGGGGGGGCTAGCAATTAACATGTGCTTTGTGCGACAGGTGCCACATCAAAGTTGTGCATTGGGTATTTGAACATCAAACCACCCTTTTCATACATATATTTGGTCCACATGCAAGTGTGTTTATGTTCTGACCCTTTCCCGCATTTTTCTGGCCAAATTTATAAACAGCAGACGAGTCAGACGCAGCAACCGTCTGCGATCGGGTACAAAACAGACACGGTTCCCTAGGACTACCCGTGTGTCGTGCCCCTGCCCTTGTCACCCACATGATCACATTAGATTGGGCTCCACGAGGCTTCCCCCCCCCCCTCTCAACAATATCTACTCCCTCACAATTTCGAAAATATCTACCCGCGTCCGCATAGATGGTTTTTCTGTTTCATAGCACACAATTAGTATGTCTGGACCGTGTGCGATGTCTGTTACTCCCGCTCTGCTTCAATTAGTAGATCCAAATTTTCAGTTGCCTCGGCATTTTACTCCCGCCACCATCCCTCGCAATCTCAAAAATATCTGCTAGGCTCGAGTGTTTTTCTGTTTGATAGCACACGATCATTATGTTTTAACCGTGTGTGATGTTCATTACTCCCGCCCCGCTCTGCTTCAATCCCTTGATCCAAATTTTCGGTAGCCCCGCCATTTTACTCCCGCCTAGTAAAATTTTCAGTACCCGCGGCATTTCCTCAAACACCACCTTGGACCCCCTCCACACACACACCCCACATCCTTCGCTCACCCCAAATCCCCTACTCACACACATACACACCACCCCTCCCTCGCTCCAAACGTACCTAGGTCGCCGCTGCCAACGTCGCACCGCCTCCATCGTCAACCTCTGCCGGTCTGCCCGTGCAGTTTACTGATACGTCTCCAACGTATCTAAATTTTTTATTGTTCCATGCTATTATATTATCTGTTTTGGATGTTTAATGGGCTTTATTATGCACTTTTATATTATTTTTGGGACTAACCTATTAACCGAAAGCCGAGTGCAAATTGCTGTTTTTTTGCCGATTTCAGTGTTTCGCAGAAAAGGAATATCAAACGGAATCCAAACGGAATGAAACCTTCGCGAGGATCATTTTTGGAACAAACGCAATCCAGGAGACTTGGAGTGGACGTCAAGGAAGCAACGAGGTGACCACGAGGTAGCAGGGCGCGCCCAGGGGGTAGGCGCGCCCCCACCCTCGTGGGCCCCTCGTGGCTCCACCGACCTACTTCTTTCGCCTATATATACTCATATACCCCGAAAACATCCAGGAGCACCACGAAATCCTATTTCCACCGCCGCAACCTTCTGTACCCGTGAGATTCCATCTTGAGGCCTTTTCCGGTGCTCTGCTGGAGGGGGAATCGATCACGGAGGGCTTCTACATCAACACCATAGCCTCTCCGATGATGTGTGAGTAGTTTACCACAGACCTTCGGTTCCATAGTTATTAGCTAGATGGCTTCTTCTCTCTCTTTGGATCTCAATACAAAGTTCTCCTCGATTCTCTTGGAGATCTATTCGATGTAATACTTTTTGCGGTGTGTTTGTCCAGACCCAATGAATTGTGGGTTTATGATCAAGATTATCTATAAACAATATTTGGTTCTTCTCTGAACTCTTATATGTATGATTTGATATCTTTGCAAGTCTCTTCGAATTATCAGTTTGGTTTGGCCTACTAGATTGATCTTTCTTGCAATGGGAGAAGTGCTTAGCTTTGGGTTCAATCATGTTGTGTACTTTCCCAGTGACAGTAGGGGCAGCAAGGCACGTATTGTATTGTTGCCATCGAGGATAAAAAGATGGGGTTTATATCATATTGCTTGAGTTTATCCTTCTACATCATGTCATCTTGCTTAATGCGTTACTCTGTTCTTATGAACTTAATACTCTAGATGCATGCTGGATAGCGGTCGATGTGCGGAGTAATAGTAGTAGATGCAGAATCGTTTCGGTCTACTTGTCACGGACGTGATGCCTATATACATGATCATGCCTAGATATTCTCATAACTATGCGCTTTTCTATAAATTGCTCGACGGTAATTTGTTCACCCACCGTAGAATTTGCTATCTTGAGAGAAGCCACTAGTGAAACCTATGGCCCCCGGGTCTATCTTCCATCATATTAATCTTCCGCTTGCGTGCTATTTTTTGTCGCTGTTTATTTTGCAATCTTTACTTTTCAATCTATACAACAAAAACGCCTTGGTACCTTGGTTCTCCTACTGGATTGATACCTTGGTTCTCAAAAACTGAGGGAAATACTTACGCTACTTTGTTGCATCACCCTTTCCTCTTCAAGGGAAAACCAACGCATGCTCAAGAGGTAGCATTTACCCACCGATATACATACCCTCGCCGCCCTGAGTTTCTTAGATGACGCCTGTGAGATGCCCCCTTTCCCAGAGATCCCCATTCCCACCCCCCTCCCCCACTCCAGAGCGTCGCTGCATAAGCCATGCTTCCAAGGGAGCTCGAGGAGCGAATGGCCTAAAAGAGCTTTACCGCGGCCTCTTCGCCTGATATCGGCGAGGTGGTCGCTGAGGAAGATGACGATGATGATAGGACCTGGATTGAGCCTTTCAATCAGTGGGCTAGAGTATTCTGGCATGTCGCGGACGCCGGCTACGACATCAAGGTCGTCGACACCGATGGCTTGACACGGGTTATGTCATAGGCTAAGTTGCCCACCCCCAACCCTTCGGGTTTGACAGCCGTCGATCTCATCGATGGCCCTGCCGCTGATCTCCTGCAGCTCGTTATGAACAATTTTCCATCCTTCATCGCCATGGAGCCCCTTTTGTCATTTCTGAAGGACACATTCTACGACACTGGCCTGGGATCCTCAGCTGGCAAGTCAGACCTCATCGACGGCGGCCACGAGGAGGAGCCAATATGTGACAAGTGAGGAAACCCATGATTTGTTTTCTCGAACCCCTTTTGTAGTGAGAACCTATCTAGTATTTATTGCTATATTAGGTTGTTTGCATTATGCCTTGTTTATTTCTACGGTTTATGGTTGTTCGGTTATTTGTAGTTAGCATATGTCCAATTTCAATTGCCATATTTGGTTGTTCGTAGTATGCCTTGTTTATTCAGCTATTAACAATGCGATATTCTATATGTGCTAGTATGAACTATGCAGTTCAATTTCATCAATACAAAATTTAACAATAGCTCTATGAGTGACTATATTTGGTTGCTGTTAAGCATGTTGTACTCTCTCCATATCTTTTTAGTTCGCATATAAGATTTGTCTAAAGTCAAGCCTCTTAAAGTTTGACTAACTTTATAGAACAAAGTACAAACATTCACAATATGAAATAAATATCAGTACATGTGTCATGACTTAAATTTTCATATTGTATAAATTTAGCATGCTAGATGTTGATATTTTTTCATATAAATAAGGTCAAACTTTATGAAGTTTGACTTCAGACAATTCTTATATGCAGAGTAAACAGGACCGGAGGGGGTATTGAACACGCCTTTCCATTTGACTTAACAATGGCACTGTTTGGATACTCTAACTTAGCAAGAGGTTAAAGTTAGTTTCTAGCTCATGACAGTTAAAAGGGAGAGAGAGAGAGATTGGTGGAATAGTTGATTGTATTGCTTGAGCCTCGTGGGCATATATATAGGAGTACATGGTCATCTTGGAGTACAAGTCAAGGTAGAATAGATCCTACGCTATCCTACGTTTCCTAAATAACAATGATAACAATGACTAACCCTAAACTAACTCTAGCCAAAGAGGTGTTTGGATGACAGTGTTAGATTGACAATAAATGCACTAGGAAAACTAGCCCCAATCAGCACCTCTTGGGTGGGATAGTTGTTTTGGGCGGGTTTGACGCAACTAGCTCAAACCAGCCCTCATGTTTGGATACTTTAGGGCTATTTGAGCCCAAACTAGCTCAAACTAACTCTAGCCCATGGATCCAAATAGGGCCAATAACTAGTGTACTTAGACCTGCACAATACAAGTTTGAATGACTACGTTTGCTTGTTTTTAAATATTAGGCATGTTGCAGTTAATAACACACCTTTCCACTTCTTGTTTTTAAATATTAGGTTTTTAACAATTTGGTCTTTCACATGTAGGTCCTGCTGTCAGAGGTTTTGACCCACTGTTTGACCATTTTTGCATATGTGGAAATGAGTTGTCCATTAATATCAGTCAAGTCAAGACACTCAGAAAGATTGTTACGATAAAGAAATTAGCAACAAAAAACAAGATTTTTGTCTACACAATGAAGAAGACATCAGTTCACTACGGGATGGTACTAACTGTTATTCCTTGTCTTTTTAATCCCTTTGCACCATTTCAAATCTGGAGAAGATATTTATGCATATCCTTGTTTTCAGGTCTTTCCAAAGCAGTTCACTAATGATTACCTCTCAAACAACCGTATGGTCAGGAGGCGAGGAAGGTTTTCATACAACACCCATGGTTCAATATTGAAGTGTTCTTGAAGAGGACGAAGGATGGACGGTCAATCATCCACAGGCACTGGCTAAAGTTGCAAAGACCTTCAACATCAATGAAGGCTCAATATTCGCCTTCTGCTTCAGCAGTTTTGCAGATGAGATTCATTTGTCTATGTTCCATCTATAATGCTAATTTTGAAAGTTTGTAGATGTTGCATGTGAAACTTGGTGCTGGTGCAGTTGTGTAATGGGGTAGCTGAGTGCTGAAGCTATATGATGTTGTACTCTGATATATTTCAATTATGAAAGCTTGCTTCCTTACTATGGAAATGAAATATATTGTATGCTTAATATGAAATGTCAATTATATTAATAAATGGATTATTAATAATAGGGCAATTAGCCTGCTAATTGGATTTTTCTATTGCAAACGGTTATTGAGGAAACACCGTGGGCGATGACCTCGGGCAACGCACACAGTTTCTAGGAATAAACTGTGTTGGATCAATGAACAATCACACACGACATCGTCTTGAAAACTATTTGCGTTAGGCCACCTTGCGCAAACGATTACCACGTAAAAAGTCTGTGTGATGGACAACCATTGCCACACAGTTTCTTCTACGCACCGTGTGTGATGCATTCTATAACACAAACGATATATAAAAGGTCTGTGTGATGGACAACCTTTGCCACACAGTTTCTTCTACGCACCGTGTGTGATGCATTCTATAACGCAAATAATAAAAATTTTAATATCATGTGCAATGGCAACGCTATCACAAACGATTTAATGGAGAAAATTGTATGTGATGTACCTGTGAACGGAAACGTTTTCCTTGAAGTGACTGTGTGAGATGTATATGTGAACGGAAACGTACTTCTTGGATTAACTGTGTGGGATGTACATACTAACGGAAACGTATTCTTTAGATTGATTGTGTGGAATGTACATACGAGCGGAAACGTTTAGCGGGGACTGACTGTGTGGGATGTACTTATGATGGGAAACAATTTCGCCTGTATATTTGTATTTTTTAGCACTATTGTACGTATAACCATATTTGAGCGCTGGCCGGTCGCACACGACCTCATTTTGCCGAGCCTGTGTGCCAGGAGGGCATATCTCCGACGGTTTCTGGGTCGTGTGGGAAGGACCCCCCCTATCGCAGTCACTCACTTGGCGACGGTTCCGAACGTCGTCGTGGAAAGGGGTTAAAAACTGTTTGTATAGCACCTCGTTGTACCAGTGACTATGCGCTTTTCTATCCATTGCCCAACAGTAATTGTTCACCCACCGTATG
This sequence comes from Aegilops tauschii subsp. strangulata, assembly GCF_002575655.3. Taxonomy (NCBI): domain Eukaryota; kingdom Viridiplantae; phylum Streptophyta; class Magnoliopsida; order Poales; family Poaceae; genus Aegilops; species Aegilops tauschii. Next base: position 95,669,309 of record NC_053038.3, read on the forward strand.
CTATGTGCTTGAGAGACAAGCCTCTAGTGAAAACTATGACCCCTGAGTAATCATATATAAAATCCAAAAATACCTTGCTATAATTTTTTATTTCTTTTATTTTGTTTTGCAATTTACTTTACTATCTATCACTATCAGAATTAATCCTTGAAAGTAATGAGTTGAAGGGGATTGACAACCCTCTTGCTCGCGTTGGGTGCAAGTATTTTTCTTTTGTGTGTAGGTACTGTTTCACGAGGCTTTGTGTGATTCTCCTACTGGATTGATACCTTGGTTCTCACTGAGGGAAATACTTATATCTACTGTGCTGCATCTCCTCTCGTGTTCGGGGGAAATCCAACGCAGCTCACAAGTAACATCTCACTTGCATGGCTGCGGGAGGTGCTCACGCACGACCGTAGAGTTACACACTCTTGTCGGCATAGTCGCACATGCATGGTCAAGAAGTTGCACACTTTCATCGGCATAGTCACACATGTGTGGCCGCAGAGTTGCACACTCTGGTATGCATAGTCACATAGTCGCACACGCAAGACCGAGGAGTTGCACACTCTCATCAGTATAATCGCACATGTGTGGACATGGAGGTACATACTCTCGTCAGCATAATCGCACACGTACTGCTGCGGCAGGTGCTCACGCACGGACGTGGATCATTTGCACACTCTCGATGGCATAGTCGCATATGCGTAGCCACGGAGTTGCACAATATCTTGCGCATAGCCACACATAAATTTCTATGGGAGGTGCTCACACCCGGCTGCGGAGTTGCACACTCTCATTCGCATAGTTGCATACGCAATGTTGCGAGAGTTGCACATTCACAATGGGGTAGTTACTCACGCGCACACCCTGGCCGGCATAGTTGCTCACACACGGACTGCGGGTTGGCACACTCTTGTAGAATAGTCCCTCATGCGCGGCAATGGGGGTTGCACACGCGCGGCGACTACCAGGCAGTTGGCCAGGGTAGTTAGCCGGGGCAGCAGAGGAAATTGCACATTTCACTATTAAGGAATAGTATGGGGTGGTGCCACCAGTGAAAATGACATGTTCATGATTGGAGGGAAAAGTTGCACATCGACGGCTTAACTGTTGCACCAAACGGAGACGAAATTGCACACAAAAAAGTTTGTCGACACATACCCATGCGGAATCTAGTTTCGAAGAGCACGTCGCGAGGGTTCCAACGGTGAAAACGGATCTTAATTTCAACGCACGATTTAAAAATCATGACTTTTTAGAAAATAGAAAACTCGACTTAAATGCGTTCACAACTGTTCACATGGATACTTTTGTAATACTTTTCGGTTTACGTGGTACTTTTTCTAATATATAGATTAGAATTTTTTATCTATACCAAATAATAAAGGGACTATTGCTTTTGGCGGTACATTATTGAAATTGCCCCCAAAGTTATAAAATATTATTCATCGATGCCACCTATAAGTGATAAAAAAATGTTTCACACAGGGGAATCCCGGCCTGAGCCTACCCATGCAGTATGAACCTCCTATATTGCGCTCTGCGCGCTGGGAGAAGACACAATGCACCTGTTTAGGCCGGCTCACCTGCTTTTTAAGTTTTATTTTTTCTTGTTTGTTTTCCTTTTCATCTTTCTTTTTCTACTTTAAATAATTTGGGACTTCCAATTTTCCAAAAATTAAAAAAATGAGAATTTGAACTAAAATGTTAAATAATTCATTAATGTTTGTGGATTCAGAAAATGTTTGCGATTTTTAAATATAACTCCGTGTATTAGGAAACGTTAATGAAATTGAACAAAGTTTTGCCAATTCAAAAAAATTCATGAATTGAAAAATACCCTAAAACTTCAAAAACTTTTCATGACTTACAAAATAGTTGTTGATTCATAAAATGTTCGCTTATTCACAAAATGTTCGTGAATTTAAAATTTTGTTTCACCAATTTAAAAAATGTTCGTTGATTCTACAGATGTTTGCATATTCAAGATAAATGTTTAAAAACTGTTCAATTTTTGGAAAAATATTATAAAATTCATGAATTAAAAAAATGTTCATGATAGCAGAAAATGTTTGAAAATCTATAAAAATATTCATGAATTTGAAAAAATTCATGATTTCAGATATGTTCTGGAGTTTTAAAAAAATTAAGATTTTGAAAATTGTTCACGATTTCACGAAAGTAAGAGTGATAGTGTATCTCGGCGATGCAACAAAATATGGACATGGCCATTGAAAATTGTGATTTTGTTTTCTCCCATTACAACCCACGGGCCGTTTGCTAGTACCAATTAAAGGGGAGGAATTATTATCCTTTATAGATTAGGGGACCAAAAAATTTCCATTTTAGACTGGCCACTCGGGACGGCTAGCGAGCAACCGACCTCCGGCTAGACATGGAAATCTTACAGTTTTGTTTTGGAATTTATTCATTCCAAAAGGAGTCATGTGCACCAAAAGAAATGAAAGTCCACAACCCAATCTCTAGTCTAAAGAGAACGATCACTCCCTCACCCACCCGATTTCTCGGCACATTAATGGGCCCTGCAGCACCACGCTCTGGGCCGACCCATTCTATATTACTCCCTGTTTTCGAAAACGTCAGAAAATGCTGGCACGAGGGGTCGAAACCGCAACCTCTTGGTTGCAACGCTACGCTGGAACCACCAGGCCACCATCGCGCAAGTGTAAGTATTGTTCGTTTTTCTTCTTTTATTATTTAGTCCGGTTTATTCCTTTTCTTATTTTCTCATTCTTTTCGTGTTCCTTAATGCATGGGTTTCTAAAATTCGTGAAACTTTTCTCTATATTTATGAAGTTTTTCTTTAAATTCATGAAATTTTTTCAAATTCGAATTTTTTTCAAATTTGATGAATTTGTAAAAATTCGCTGAACTTTTTCCAATTCGATGAACAATTTTTCAAATTTGATGGACTTTTCTCAATCCCGATGAACTTTTTTTGAAATTTAGTGAACCTTTTTTCAAATTCGATGAACTTTTTTTCAAATTTGGTGAACTTTTTCCAAGTTCGATGAACTTTTTAAAAATCCAATCAACTTTTTTTTAAAATGGATGAACTTTTTCTCAAAATTGAAGATTATTTTTCAAATTTGATGAACTTTTTCAAATTTGTGGATTTTTTTAAATCCATGAGCTTATTTCAATTCCAATGAACTTTTTTTCCAAATTTATAACCTTTTTAAAAAAAATAATGAACTTTTTTTTAAAGATGGATGAACGCTTTTCCGAAGTGATGAAACTTTTTTCGAATCGATGAACTTTCTTCAAATTCAATGAACTTTTTTCAAAATTGGTGAACTTTTTAAAAAACCAATGAACTGTTTTTTTAAATTGGTAGGCTTTTCTTTTTCGAAATTTGATGATCTGTTTTTCATAAAAAATTTACTAGCGCTTAGCTGCTCTGGTGGTTAGCAAAACACTTTGCCACTTGTTGTGGCTTGGCGCGAGTTCGAGTCCAGGTACACGCACCTTTCTGCATGTTTTTCGTGAGACATTTTTACTATGCTGCGTGTCCGCCATGGGCCGGCCCATGAGATAGGGTGGGTGTGGGCGCCAGCTACCGTTCGGGCACTTAAGGCGCCGAACAGGAATCGTTTCCCTCAAGTTAGGGTTCTTCTTCCTCCTGGAAGCGATTTTTCGCCGCCGTCGAGAGTTTTATGCCCCTGCCGTCGATCAACCCCAGTAGACTAGTTCAGAGCGACTACGAGGCGGTCCTGGATCGCCGCTCGATCTTGGTCAGTTGCTGGGGCACAAGAGTCTAGGGTTCCACCACCCGAAATCCGATCTGCATCTCTTTCGGGTTAGTGATATCGATGAATTCGTTGGGGCCTCTGGGTCCGGTGAAGTTGATGATATGCAATAGATGATGGCTGAGTTGGGACTGCGAGAGGACAACCTGGACGACGTAGTGTTTGCCAAAGAGGATGCGTCGCCGGAGGCGGTCAGGTGGATAGCTCTGGCAAGGGTGAACACACCAAAGACATACAGTCAAACTTGGTTTTACAGGAACATGGGAGCGGCGTGGGACATTGAAGGAAATATGCCCTAGAGGCAATAATAAAGTTGTTAATTTCCTTATATCATGATAAATGTTTATTATTCATGCTAGAATTGTATTAACCGGAAACTTAGTACATGTGTGAATACATAGATAAACATAGTGTCCCTAATATGCCTCTACTAGACTAGCTCGTTAATCAAAGATGGTTAAGTTTCCTAACCATAGACATGTATTGTCATTTGATGAACGGGATCACATCATTAGAGAATGATGTGATGGACAAGAACCATCCGTTAGCTTAGCACTATGATCGTTTAGTTTATTGCTATTGCTTTCTTCATGACTTATACATGTTCCTATGACTATGAGATTATGCAACTCCCGAATACCGGAGGAACACTTTGTGTGCTATCAAACATCACAACGTAACTGGGTGATTATAAAGATAATCTACAGGTGTCTCCGATGGTGTTTGTTGAGTTGGCATAGATCGAGATTAGGATTTGTCACTCCGATTGTCGGAGAGATGGCCCTCTCGGTAATGCACATCACTATAAGCCTTGCAAGAAATGTGACTAATGAGCTAGTCATGGGATGATGCATTACGGAACGAGTAAAGAGACTTGCCGGTAACGATATTGAACTAGGTATGATGATACCGACGATCGAATCTCGGACAAGTAACATACCGATGACAAAGGGAACAACGTATGTTGTTATGCGGTTTGACCGATAAAGATCTTCGTAGAATATGTAGGAATCAATATGAGCATCCAGGTTCCACTATTGGTTATTGACCGGAGATGAGTCTCGGTTATGTCTACATAGTTCTCCAACCCGTAGGGTCCGCACGCTTAACGTTCGATGACGATATGTATTATGAGTTTTGTGATTTGATGTACCGAAGGTTGTTCGGAGTCCCGGATGTGATCACAGACATGACGAGGAGTCTCGAAATGGTCGAGACATAAAGAATGGTATATTGGACGATGTTATTCGGACACCGGATAAGTTCTGGGGGTCACCGGATAAATATCGGAGTGCCGGAAGGGTTATCGGAACTACCGGAGAAGTAATGGGCTTTATTGGGCCTAGGGGAGAGAGAGACGGGTAGCCAAGGGCTGGCCGCGCCCCCTCCCCATGGGCCTAGTCCGAATTGGACTAGGGGGAGGGGCGGTGGCCCCTCCTTCCTTCTCTTTCCCCTCTCCCTCCTTCTTCTCCTAGTTGGACTAGGAAAGGGGGGATCCAACTCCTACTTGGAGTAGGATTGCCCCCCTTGGGCGCGCCCTATGAGGGTCGGCCGGCCTCCCCCTTGCTCCTTTATATACGGGGGCAGGCGGCACCCCATAGACACACAAGTTGATTCTTAGCCGTGTGCGGTGCCCCCCTCCACAGATTTCCATCTCGGCCATATTGTCGTAGTGCTTAGGCGAAGCCTTGTGTCGCTAACTTCATCATCACCGTCACAACGCCGTCGTGCTGATGAAACTCTCCCTCGGCCTCAGCTGGATCTAGAGTTCGTGGGACGTCACCGAGCTGAACGTGTGCAGATCGAGGAGGTGTCGTGCGTTCGGTACTTGATTAGTTGGATGGCGAAGACGTTCGACTACATCAACCGTGTTACTTAACGCTTCCGCTTTCGGTCTACGAGGGTACATGGACACACTCTCCCCGCTCGTTGCTATGCTTCTCCTAGATAGATCTTGCGTGATCGTAGGAATTTTTTTGAAATACTACGTTCCCCAACAGTGGCATCCGAGCTAGGTCTATGCTTAGATGTTATATGCACGAGTAGAACACAAAGAATTGTGGGCGATAATAGTCATACTGCTTACCAGCATGTCATACTTTGATTCGGCGGTATTGTTGGATGAAGCGGCCCAAAACGACATTACATGACAGCGTTCATGAGACTGGTTCTACCGCCGTGCTTTGCACATAGGTGGCTACTGGGTGTCTGTTTCTCCAACTTTAGTTGAATCGAGTGTGACTACGCCTGGTCCTTGTTGAAGGTTAAAATAGCAAACTTGACGAAAAATCGTTGTGGTTTTGATGCGTAGGTAAGAACGGTTCTTGCTAGAAGCCCGTAGCAGCCACGTAAAACTTGCAACAACAAAATAGAGGACGTCTAACTTGTTTTTGCAGGGCTTGCTGTGATGTGATATGGTCAAGACTTGATGATATATAAATTGTTGTATGAGATGGTCATCTTTTGTAACAGTTATCGGCAACTCGCATGAGCCATATGGTTGTCTCTTTATTGCATGAAATGCAATCGCCATGTAATTGCTTTACTTTATCACTAGGCGGTAGCGATAGTTGTAGAAGCAATATTTGGTGAGACGACAACGATGCTACGATGGAGATCAAGGTGTCAAGCCAGTGATGATGGTGATCATGACGGTGCTTTGGAGATGGAGATCAAAGGCACAAGATGATGATGGCCATATCATATCACTTATTTGATTGCATGCGATGTTTATCTTTTTATGCATCTTATTTTGCTTAGTACGGCGGTAGCATTATAAGATGATCTCTCACTAAATTTCAAGGTATAAGTGTTCTCCCTAAGTATGCACCGTTGCAACAGTTCTTCGTGCTGAGACACCATGTCGGGGAAACGACACCTATGGGATCACTGGGATCCCTTCTACGGTTGGCGGGCGCGGTGTTGTGCAAAGAGCGGGTCTGGTGGTCAGGACAAGGATCGTTTACCTATGTTCGGGCCGAGGACGCGTAATACCCTAGTCCTGCTTTGGTGTATGTATTTGAGTGTTCTTGAGTTCTTGAGCTAGCTATGGTGCATGTGTAGCCCAAAAGATCCGAATCCTTCTCCTGGACGCCTCAGGCCTCCTTTTATAGACAAAAGGGGTTGCCACAGTGGCACACAGGAGGTGGAAAGGTGTACAGTGGATGAGTCTATCCTCTGGCACCGTCGGACAAACACATTTAATGAGATGCCGACGTGCCCCTATTGCTTTATCACGGATGGCAAGGAAGCTCGTCCCAGCTGTCGCCGCCTCGCCTGGCTCCGGCACGCATCCGAGCTGATGAGACGTTGCAGCGCCACGTTGGCTGGCTGCTGGGATGGCGTAGTGGTGGAGTCTTCACGAAGATTTGCATGCCACCACGCAGGTGCTAGCTGAGTCGGCGTAGAGGCCGCATGCTGCCACGCAGGTGCCTGCCCAGCTGGTTGAGCTAGCAGCTGTATGGGAGCGGCGGTGTAGTCTTGGCAGATATGGGCCTGGCCGCGGCCCCACTGACGTCCTCGGCAAGGGTCTTGCCGGGGCACCGGCAAGGGCCTTGCCGTGGCACCGTGGTCATCCCCGGCAAGGATCTTGCCGGGGGTCTCGTGGATTTCCTCGGCAAGGATCTTGCCGAGGATCGTCGTCTTCTGGTCCTCATCAGATCCTGTGTATTTATGATCTTCACAAAGATCTGCATGCCGCCATGGAGGCGCCTCCCGAGTCTTGGTTCCAATGTGGTTTGATGGCGTTGGAGCCCTCGGCTCAAGGGTGGCGCGCTCCGCTGGCATCGGGCAAGTTGCCTCGGCAAGGCCCAGCCGCAGCGGCAAGGGTCGGGAGCCCACCTCGCCCTTCTGCTCTTTGTGGTCCTTGGCCTTGGCGTTGCTCTGGTTGTCTTGTGCCTCCAGCTTCCCTCCTCTGCCCTACTTAGTGTGGCCATGGGCGCGGCTCTGACTGCGCGTGCACAAGTAAAGGGGTAAAAAGGAGAGCCCCTACTTTTGTACACCAACAGGAGCCCATGGGCCTGGGCCACACATAAGCGCAACGCGTTGTTGGGCCAGGCCCAGAACGGTGTGCGGGTAGGCGGGGTGGATTTTTACTACAGTAATTTCTTCACTCGCTTGCGCTTCCTCACGACCCGCATTGAATGCGCGTCGTGGAGGGTCGTGCGTGACGTGGGGGGCATGCGTGGGGCGGCCGTTGCCCTATGCGTCACATCATGGTAAATGGTAACGGGGGGCCCGCGCCTTCCCCATAAAAAGGAGAAACCGCGAGCGCGACGCCCATTTACCCTCCGTGTCTTCCCCAATCTCGGAACCGCCGTCCCTTTCCTCTGCCTCCTCGAGTTCTCGCTTTCGCTCGCCGCTGCCGCATCCTCGCTGTTCTTCATCCCTCACCTCTCGCAACCGCCATGGCACCCAAAACCAGCAAAGGCAAGGGAGTGGCCAAGGATGCCGGGGGGAAGGAGCCGCCGGAGAGCGAGTTGGCGGCGCGGCGGACGCAGCTCTCCTACTTCCCCTCGACGGTCGACGCGGTCCACCTCCAGGACTACTTCAAGCCCCTGTGAGGGTGCAAGACGGGGGGAGACGACGGGGCATCCGGCCACGCGTATCATCCCTGCTGATTTCGCCGAGGCTGGCCCGAATCGGTACCCATTCTTTTTCGATTACTTTTCCTGCGGCCTCTGCCCCCCTTTCTCCGATTTCTTCAATGATGTCATGCACACATACGGCTTCCACCTTCTGGATTTCACTCCAAATGCCGTGATGTGCATGGCTCTTTTCGCCCATCTCTGTGAGGGCTTCGCCGGAGTGCTCCCCAATACGGCGCTCTTCCGCCACTACTTTTATCCTTGGATCCGAAAGGGAGGCACCATCTCCGGTTGTGTCACCTGGATCCCAAGGACCCAGGAGAAAGGGACATACCCGGAGGGCGCTCAGAAGGAGAGGTGGGAGGAGTGGCGGAGCCGGTGGTGCTGGATTGAGGAGGAGGACCCACAGGAATTTTGCCGGGTTCGCCAGGCGCCGCCGGTTCGCAGAAATGACTGGGGCGATGTCGACGCCCAGGATGAGAAGCTCAAGGTCGCCACTACCAGGATACATCGCCTCACCATTGCGGGGCTCACCCTGTAGATGATTGGGGCGGACTTCATCCGCCGCCGAATCGCTCCACTGCACAACCAGGGGAGGCCGGCCTGGCTTTTCGGGAACGCGACTAACATCATGAGGCTTCGCCCCGGTTTGAATCACAACTTCACGGTGATGGTGCACGCCCACTTCTGCCAGCGGCTCTTTCAGCTCGACATGAACCGCGACGGCAAGGCCGAGAGGTCCGGCAAAGCTGTGAAGGCCGGCAAGGTCGCCAAGGGGCCTTGTTTGGGTTGCCGGCAGGGGTGGTCCCGCTCAGCAATAACTCACGCAGAACCGACATCATCGCCATGATGCCGGACTTCAACGCGCACGGCCTCGTCCCAAATTGGGCCGAGCCGCCGGCGGATCAGGTGCAGGAGTTCTTCGATACCTTGGTGGAGAGGTACGTCCACGACGAGCCGCTGCTCGTCCAGGACACCACCCAGGCAGAATTGGACTATATCGCCGCCAGGGCGGCAGAGGCGGAGCTTGCCAAGGAGGCCGGCAGCGCTGACGGCATGGAGGACGAGGCCACAGCGGCCGTGGAGGAGAGGGAGCTCGCCCAGTGGGCAGAATCCGCTGGGGAGGCTAGCAGTGCCGGCACTGGGGCCCCTCTCATTGAAGATGTGGTCGACGAGTCGTCGGAGGAGGAGGTCGAGGTTGTCGACCCTCCGGCCACGGGGAGAGGGCGAGTCCTGCGGCGGGCCAGTTCTGGCGAGCCGGTCCGGCCTGGCAGGGCTGTGCAACCGCAGCAAGCCCAGGAGGCGTCCGTGCGCCAGACGAGGGCCGCAGCGGTGAGGAAGGTGAAGGCTGCGGTGGCGAAGAAGAAGGTGACGGCCTGTTCTTTGTCCAAGCGTCCTTGGACTCCATCTGCTTCCCCTCCCCCCGCAGATGATGACACGGAGGTCGTCTTTGATTTTGGGTCTCTCAGCCCAAGGAGGAAGAGGAAGGCAGCGGAAGAGGAGGTGGAGGATGAGTAAGTATCCTGCCTTTTTGTCATCTCCATCCTCTTAGACCGCGCCGCTTTTCTTGATTTGTTTTCATCTTCGCAGGGATGCGGAGACGCTAGCCCAGAGGGTGAAGAGGGCCAGGGCCTCGACGGGCACTTCGAGTACGCTGCTGGTGGTGGTGAGTAGCCCAGACAGCAGCCCCCGGCGCAGCCCCCAGCGTAAGTTCACCACTCCCCCCCCCCTCAACGTGTGCTGGGGTGCGATCCCTTGGCGCTGACCTTGCCGTGGTTGCAGGAGGAGAACGACAGCAGGAGGAGCCACTGAGGGCCACCCCCAACACGCCGCCCCCCTCAACCACGCCGCCCCGAGGGGCGTCCCCGGCAAGGGCGCCAAGCACCGATCCTATGCGCACGGAGGAGGAGGAGGCGAACCCGTGTGCTGGTGGCTCTGTCCCGATGCCAGATGTTGGCGGGGGAGGGGCTACTTCTTCCAAGCCTGGCACGGGTAAGTCACCTACCTCCCGCCCCTTCTCCTTTTCCTTCTTTTTGAATCTTGGTCTTGGCTTTGCCTTATCCCCTTCTCGGTATCCAGATCCTTCCTCAGCGGACCCGGAAGACATAGACACCGTCATCGAGGAGGTCAGCAAGGACGCCGCGGCCGAGGCCCACAGGATCGCCGCAGAGGAGGCCGCCAAGGGCGCTGCTGAGGATGCCGCCAAAGGGCCGACCGGGGAGATCGACAAGTGTCGGTGTCAAAACCGGCGGATCTCGGGTAGGGGGTCCCGAACTGTGCGTCTAAGGTCGATGGTAACAGGAGACAGAGGACATGATGTTTACCCAGGTTCGGGCCCTCTCTATGGAGGTAATACCCTACTTCCTGCTTGATTGATCTTGATGAATATGAGTATTACAAGAGTTGATCTACCACGAGATCGTAATGGCTAAACCCTAGAAGTCTAGCCTGTATGACTATGGTAATGAAAAGTCCTCCGGTTTATATAGACACCGGGAGGATCTAGGGTTACACAGGGTCGGTTACAAAGGAAAAGAATCTACATATTCAGTCGCCAAGCTTGCCCTCCACGCCAAGGAGAGTCCCATCCGGACACGGGTACAGTCTTCGATCTTCGTATCTTCATAGCCCATCAGTCCGGCCCATGGCTAACAGGCCGGACGCCCGAGGACCCCTTAGTCCAGGACTCCCTCAGTAACCCCTGAACCTGGCTTCAATGACGAGGAGTCCGGCGCGCAGATTTGTCTTCGGCATTGCAAGGCGGGTTCCCATTTCCGAACTCCAAGATAGTCTCCGGACGTGATGATTGTATCCGGACCTGCAACACACACCGCACACAACCGCAGAGAGAATACAATATTCAACGGGTCCAATAAGCTGATGATATCATATCTGTCCGGTCGTAATTTCGGACCGTTGTTTTGCCTACGACCCCACGTTCCGAAACGTGGTTGTCATTGACACGTCTTATCCAAGTAGAGATCGTGTCCCCTTATCAAGGGATTCTTTTGTTGATACGAACGTGGGTAACCCAACCATCCTCAGGGTACAACCCCTTGGGAATAGGCAAATTTAGAGGCCCGGGAGGAGGCGTTCGATATTCTCGGCCTTTACAAAGGGGCATAGACCCGCCCTTCCTCTCCACGCTTGCTTCTTCCTCGACTCTTACTACCCCGAGTTCCAACACCTAGGTTTCACCCTCCGTAAGCCTTAGTCATGTCCGGATCCAGCCGTCAAGGCCGGTGGGTGGCTTCTTCTGTCACAGAGGAGGATGTCGCAAAGCTTCGGGCGGCAAGATTTCTGACCGCAGAAATTCTCCATTGGCTTCCTGCGGAGGGGCAGGTTATCCCTACCCCTAGATCCGGCGAGAGGGTCGTGTTCGTTTCCCACTTCCTCCAAGGATTAGGGTTCGCCCTCAATCCCTTCGTCCGGGGGCTCATGTTCTATTACGGATTAGATTTTCACGATCTCGCCCCGAACTCCGTTCTTCTCACCTCGGTGTTTATCGTCACGTGCGAAGCCTTCCTCCGAACTCCCCCGCACTTCGGCTTGTGGCTCAGGACCTTCAATGTGAAACCGCAAATGATAGAGGGGGAGCAGGAGGAATGCGGTGGTGCCTTAGTGAGAAAGCTTGCCAACGCTGTCTGGCTAAAAGGATCTTTCAAAGAGTCTTCCGACTTATGGCAGCAGGAGTGGTTTTATATCACCGAGCCCCGCGGCTCCAAGTGGGCAGCTGCGCCTGCGTTTCGATCCAGCCCTCCAATCCAGCTTGCATCATGGATTAATAAGGGGTTGGACTGGGGATTAGTTGACGAGGTGCGGACTCTGCAAAGTCGCATCCGAAGCCTTATTGAGAAGGACATCACTATTGTCAACATTATTCAGGTAATGTTGGTCCGCCAGACCCTGCCGTGCCAGCGACGGCCTCTCCATCTGTGGGAGTTAAACCCAGAAGGGCCACGGACTCTGCAGCACTTCTTTGGCACTACACACGAAGGAATGTGGAAATTATTCTTCGGGAGGCAAAAACAATGGTCGGATACTACCGAAGATACTGGCCTAGACTGTAACCATCCGGACACCCCGGTAAGTACTTGTCCGCCGAACACCTCATAATCAGATATTCTGTGGTAAGACACTGAGCAAACCATCTTCTTCCAGGGCTGGATAAAGAAAGCGGAACGGATTAGGTGTCCGGCTCCTCTTCCTGAAGACTCAGCGAACTCCTTGTTAACAAGGATGCTGGCACCGGCACCGCATTAGGCGCCGGCAGGGGAGGGCAATATGGAGAGTGAGAAGACTCGGGGTGACCTTCGTTTCGGAGGTAAATTAGATACTGAGTCTGGAGAAATCGACAGTTCCTCGCCCGAAGACAAAGGCGAAAGAGAAGCCAGTATCCCTTCTCCCTTCAGGAAGAAAAGGGCCGCCTCCGAAGATGGGAGGGGCGGTCTCCTAAGAGAGGCAAGATGCCACCGTCGAGCGGCTTGGGATCGAAAGGCGACGCCAGTGACCAGCTCTTTCATGAGGACAAGCCCTCAACCAAACCGTAAGTGAACCCAGGTTACTTTGATAGCATCCCGCTCCTTTCCTGTTATCGAAGAGTTACGTAACGTGCCTATGTATTTTTACAGTCCAGCACAGAGTTTTTCTGGGCAATCCTCTTCTTCGGGAGATCTCCTCCCAGAAATGATGGAAAGCGAGACGCCTCCCCCGACCTCCTCGCCTAATAAGGCGGACGACTCCGAAGTGTCATCTCGGAGGGTTATTCTTGATCAGCAAGCAGTGCGGGGGATGAAGGAGGCAATACTCGAAGGTGGACCTCCAATCGTTCGGGATTCGGGTGCCAATAATGAAGGCCCCGGACTGTCCAGTTTTCAACCAACGATGATTCTGGAGATGGGTGAACGGGTTCCTTCAAAGGATGGTCGTGCTCCTTCGGCGGCTTTCGGAGACCCGGCGACGCCGGATATCTTGAGGGACATGCTGCCAAAAGCATCTGTCTCGGAAGAACAGCGTACCTTAATGGGTACAGTGGTTGAGAAGATTCTGTCCGCGAAGGGCGGATTGAATGAAGCCTTCATGAGCCTGCTAAGAGGCTTTGAGGTTTGTAATGTAATGTTTTCAACTATATTTTGTTTGCAAAGATGCACCTGTGTATAGGTAGTAGCCCCTGAGACTTTGGTTGGCTTCCCACGGGAGGCGAACGGAGGATCAAGAAGAAATATTCAAGGACTAACCTGATTAACTGGAACACAGGCTGCTTCCCCCCCCCTGGCTGCTTCCCAGACTACGGATATTGTCGAGCTGCAGCGGAAGCTTGATGTGGCAGGGGATGATATTGCATTAATCAATATGCGTCTTGACGAGTCGCAAGGTATGTATTTGGGGCAGTCCCTTCGCATACATTTTTATGATATAAGCATGACGTTGAAAGTTATATACTGGAATATGCATGACTGCAGATGGTGCTGCCGCCGTTGAAACTCTTTGGGTGGAGCTGGCCCGGGCCAAGGAGCAGGCCCGGTTTAGTAACGCGGCTACCAAAAAGGCATCGGCTGAGTTAAAAGCCGAACAAGCTGCTCGGCGCCAAGACGAGGAGAAGATATCCACGATGGCGCTCGAATTAAAAAAGGCTGCTAGCCGCTATGATTTACTTGAGAAGGAAAATGAAGCCAAAACGGCTGATCTTGACAAGGCCTTGCAAGAGGCGAGAGAAGCGTGTTCTGAATCCAGAGCGGCCCGTGAGGAGATCCGGCAAGTTGGGGAGATTGCGGCCGGTAAGCCCTTTTTGCTACAGACTAAGTTCGGCGATCCGAACTATGCTCAGCTTAACCAAGTGTGGAGTTCTCCGGACGAGTTTTTAGACTTGCCGAAGAGTTCTTCTGATGCGGCGCAGTTTTACCAAGCGTGAGAAGGGTATGCAACGAAGAAGCTTTTCTGGTCGCAATTTGGCGCATCGAAGCGCCCTCTGTTGCTGAATGAACAGATGTCCCAGTGGGCCGAGCTTCATAGGATATTCAGCGCTGCCATGAAGAACGTCATAATCCGGCTATGGCCGACTGAGCCTGTTCCGAATAGCTACTTCGGCTTGGTGCAGCGGCTCGTTGATGCGGTGCCGCGTATCGACGCTGTGAAGCGGTCGTCGTGCATTGAGGCTGCACGGATGGCCTTTGCCCATGTCAAGACATTCTGGGGGAAGATGAAGGCCATCGATGTTGCGGCGAAGAGTCCACCCAAGGGCAAGGATCGTCACGCACTGGAGTATTATCTTGAAGACGTCTTAGAGGCCGCCCGCTTAATAGAGGGCCAATGCTCGAAAGACATAATGTTCGAGTGAGGTGTATGGGAATTGTAAAAGACAATTTTATAGTTAATCTATTTTTATGTTTTGCTCGGAAGCTTGTGTTCCTCCTGTGCGGCCGTTTTAATATAATCTGAAAGTTTTCCAGTCGTCGGCTTCAGCCCCCTTGTAGGAAGTACGGGGGCGTTCGGAAAAGCATTTAATCACTATTGACCCAACGTCTTGGTCCGTGAAGGAGGTGATAATGCGGCGAACCAGGCAATCAGACTATAGGGCGTTAACACTTTCACTTAACCATAGGAGTTTTATAGGGGCTACGATATAGCCCCTGGCATGCGTACGACTTATTTCGATATGGTGCGTTACATATATGACCTGAAAAAACGGTCCTTCGTGTGACCCGGAGGGAATCGCGACAGATTTCGGTAAGTCATCGAGTGGTTGACCAGCTCTCGCAACATCATGACAGTCGGTTTTTGGCTTTCTCTACTGAGGTGCTTGAACAGATGACCCGGAAGCACAATCGCAGTAGTTCTCCCTTTACTACCCTAGCCGATAGAGCGGAATGTAAGGTAGCAAGCACAGGAGCCAGGCAACCCAACCATTGACCCAAGACATGATTCGAACCTGATGCATATAAGGCCAAACTCGTGACGCCGAAGTACGCTTATAAAGTTGTTCGGACTTTGTTGGCGACTCATTTGTTCCCATACCGAGCCCCTGGCAGGTTGTGCCGAGGTATGGCTGTAAAGCAGCTATAGGGGCCGAATTCGTTTGAAAAAGAAATGAATGATTAATGCGGATTATATTTACTGGGACCTGAGCGATATGCCAATGATTACTTTATATATATAAAGACTCCAACCCCGGCTATTTGTCATGCCCGAGGTCGAAGGCGGAGGAAAAAGGAACATTACAGGCTCGAAATAAAGAGTGCGGTCTACAAAAAGTTATTTTGGACCTCCTGCCGCACGTCTGCGCCGCCTGTCCTCGGCGAGGGGAGTCCTTAACGGAAGTAGCCCCTTAGGTGAACGTACGGATCCGAACTCCGACAGAGTCAGTTGTAAATGTTTGTCCTTTGCGTCACCTGTTTTTAAGAGATAATGAAAAAAAAGAAAAAAAGAAACTAGATAAAAAATGTTACAGGAATGCTTGCAGGCTTGTCCGTATTGTGCTTCCGTCAATGCCCATGGTATCTTGAGTGCGTAGTGATGTATGCGCGGTACCAATTTTGCAAGTATATGAGGTGGGCAGCAGAAGCCGGACTGCTATTTCCGCTTCGGGGTTGATCGCTCCGCAGGGGGAAATGGCTTCTGACCCCCGGTATTTGGTTGGTGAACCCCTCCGTCGTCCCTATCGCCTGGCGGCCTCCTCCCCTTGTGTTCGGCGTTGAGCTTGCCGGCCTGCTTGAAGACCCAACAGTTTCTGTTGGTATGGTTAGCTGGCTTATCGGGTTGGCCGTGAATCTGGCAGGGTCGATCCAGTATCCTGTCTAGGTTGGATGGTCCCTCTCGTTTCGCCTTGAATGGCTTCTTCCGTTGACCGAGTTTGGGATTGCTGAATCCGACGTTGACCGTTGTGTCGCGTGATCTTTCATTATCATTGCGACTGTTGTGTTTGCTTCGCCGTGGCTTGCCATTGCCGTCTCGGATTTCGGAAGTGCCCGAGTCGCCGGCGCTGCTGCTTCTACGAGTGAGCCAGCTGTCTTCTCCCGTGCAAAAGCGGGTCATTAGAGTGGTAAGGGCTTTCATGGATTTAGGTCCTTCTTGACCGAGGTGGCGTGCTAGCCATTCATCCCGGACACTGTGTTTGAAGGCCGCAAGGGCTTCCGCGTTTGGATAGTCGACGATTTGGTTCTTTTTAACTAAGAACCTAGTCCAGAGTTTCCTGGCCGACTCTCCGGGCTGTTGGACAATGTGACTTAGGTCATCGGCATCCGGTGGCCGGACATATGTTCCTTGGAAGCTGTCGCGGAAGGCGCCTTCCAAATCTTCCCAGCTGCCAATAGAATTTTCTGGCAGACTGTTTAACCAGTACTGAGCTGGTCCTTTGAGTTTTAGTGGTAGGTATTTGATGGCATGAAGGTCATCTCCGCGGGCCATGTGGATATGGATGAGGAAGTCCTCGATCCATACCGCGGGATCCGTTGTTCCGTCGTATGATTCAATCTTCATCGGTTTGAACACGTCTGGGAATTCATGCTCCATTACTTCGTCTGTGAAGCAAAGAGGGTGTGCGGCGCCTCTATGTTGGGCCACACTGTGACGTACCTCCGATGGAGTCCATTTGCGGTTTTTGGCCCGGGCGTGGCTAGGTTTGTCACGTCCGGATAGGTAGCTGTCGTCGCGTGTCGAGGCATGTCCTCGCGATCCATAGATCGATCTTGTGTGTCCTGCTCTGCTGTCCAAGTCCTGTCAAAGGTCGTATGTACAACCCCGAGCTGTTTTATTCTTTCCTTTACGGCAAGGCAGGGCAATCTGGTGTTCGGCTTGAGTTGCCGCTTTATCCGGCCCAAGTTGTGATCGGCCTGCCGCATTGTGCGATGATGGTATGGGCTCCAGCGCCTCGTCATCAAACTGAGGTAGCAATCTACGCTTCGGGTAGCTTTTGGCTGGGCCACTAAGGCCGTATTCTTCGGCGGCCAGGACTTCGGTCCATCTATCATTGAGCAGATCTTGGTTCGCTTGGAGCTGTAGCTACTTCTTTCTCAGGCTTCTTGCAGTTGCTATTAGCCGGCGTTTGAAGCGCTCCTGCTCGAGGGGTTCCTCGGGCACGGTAAAATCCTCGTTGTCCAGGCTTTCCTCTTTCGCGGAGAGCGGAAGATAGTTACTGTCCTCCGAGTCTTCGTGTACGGCCTGTTCATCCTGTTCGGAGGTTGCTCCAATAGGGTCTTCATTGTCTTCGGCATCATCCGGAGTATTGTTTTCTCCGGTGCCCGTGTTGTTGTCCTTTGTACGATGTGACTTAGAGCGGCATCGCTGACGCCGGCGACTGAGCTTTGTCTCAGGAGGTTTGTCTTCAACTGGATCCTATTTGTCATCGTTGTTAGTTTCTTTAGACGTATCCACCATGTGTACGTTGTAGGAAGAAGTGGCCATCCATCGCCCAATGCATGGGGGGTTTTGGCCCTGCTCCTCGTCGGCATTATCGTCCGTACTGACGATGTCTTCGGAGCCGTAATCAAGCATGCCGGTTAAGTCCTCGACAGTGGCTATGGAGTGGGTGGCGGGTGGGAAGCAAAATTCCCCATCATCAGCCCTTAGTTCGAACCGTACATAGTTCGGCTGTGAGTCCCCCGCCAAGGACAAGTTCTTTAATGAGTTTAGCACATCGCCCAGGGGCGAGTGCTGGAAGATGTCTGCGGCGCTGAACTCAAAGGTCAATAAGAGATCAAGTTCAGTATCCGTGGACTCACATGGTTCAAAACTTATACCCGGAGAAGAGTCCAGAGTTCCGGTGACACGAGTATTGTGTGAGGTTAAGTCAATGTGCGGCTCCAGTGCCGGGGAGTTTGTGGCCTCCGTGGTGGGGTCGAGCCTCCGATCCTGGGATGCCGCAGTGTGCTCTGGATCTAAGGCCAGAGGGGTCACAGGAGCTATCTCCTGGATGTGGTCTGACGACAGATTTAGGTCATGTTCGTCAAGGTGACCAGGAGCGGTCGCCGCGGTCTCGAATCTGGTGAAGATCAAATCTCCACGGATGTCCGCAACGTAATTCAAGCTTCCAAATCTGACTTGATGGCCAAGGGCGTAGTTATCGATCTGCTCTAGGTGGCCAAACGAGTTGGCCCACAGTGCGAAGCCGCCGAACACGAAGATCTGTCCGGGGACGAAGGTTTCTCCTGGGACAGCGTCATCGTTGACGATTGAAGGGGCCATCGAACCTTTTGGGGACGGCACAGTGGAACTCTCAATGAAAGCACCAATGTCGGTGTCAAAACCGGCGGATCTCGGGTAGGGGGTCCCGAACTGTGCGTCTAAGGTCGATGGTAACAGGAGACAGGGGACACGATGTTTACACAGGTTCGGGCCCTCTCTATGGAGGTAATACCCTACTTCCTGCTTGATTGATCTTGATGAATATGAGTATTACAAGAGTTGATCTACCACGAGATCGTAATGGCTAAACACTAGAAGTCTAGCCTGTATGACTATGGTAATGAATGTCCCCCCTTTCCGGACTAAGTCCTCCGGTTTATATAGACACCGGGAGGATCTAGGGTTATACAGGGTCGGTTACAAAGGAAAAGAATCTACATATTCGGTCGCCAAGCTTGCCCTCCACACCAAGGAGAGTCCCATCCGGACACGGGTACAGTCTTCAATCTTCGTATCTTCATAGCCCATCAGTCCGGCCCATGGCTAACAGGCCGGACGCCCGAGGACCCCTTAGTCCAGGACTCCCTCAGCAAGGCCACTGCCGAGGAGGCCGGCAAGGGGCCCGCCAGGGAGGCCAGCAAGGCCGCTGCCGAGGAGGGGCGGTCGATGACCAACCTTCCTCCTCCGCTGCCTCTGGCTCGGGCCGGTACCTGAAGGTGAGCGACGACCTGTTCGTCCACCTCCCAGGACGGCGAGCACCGGGGCGCCCACCGAGGGGGAGGTTTTTGACGACGAGGTGCTCGCTGCCGCCGGGCTCGAGGTCGTCGACGAACCGAGCGCCAGTGGCGGCGGTTCCCAGGAAGAGCGGCTCCTCCAGGCCATGAACGCCAATTTCCAGAAGCTCCAGGCGCTTCACCATGCCCGCCTGGACAAGGCCAAGTCCAGGATGGCAGTGGTGGACAAGGCAGAGGTTGACCTCGAGGAGCGCATCGTCGAGGCGCAGGCTTGGTTCCGCCAGCCCCACAAAGACCTGAAGGCCGCCCAGGATGTGTTGGACGAGCGCCAGCTGGAGCTTGTCATGAAGCAGGCCGACATCGAGAAGGCCCAGGAGGCGGCGAAGCAGCAGGCGCCCAGGACGAGGCCGCTCGGCACCAACACCAGGTCGCGCTAAACTCCCAAGAGGAGGACCTTAACGCGTGTGAGGAGAAGCTTGCCGCAACACTCCGCGGCAAGGATGAGGAGGTGGAGAAGCTCGTCGTGCAGTGGACCCAGGAGCTGAAGCAGAGGCACGAGGAGGCACTCAATGCCCAGGCTCTGGTTCATGCCGGCAAGGTGAAAGAGCTGGAGGTGGAGCGGGACGGGCTGAAGGATCAGGCCCTGAAGTTGGCCAAGGAGAAGGACACGCTCAACGGTGCTCTGGTGGAGGTGTAGGGCGCAGTCCTCGGCAAGGCTGAGTAGCTCTCCAAGGCCAACGACTCCATCAAAGACCTGAAGCTGAAGCTGGAGGGTCTCGAGGGGACGCTGTCGGGGGTCAGGGCCCGGGAGGAGACCCTGACCAAGAATCTGGAGAAGGAGAGGCAGCTGCAGAAGAACGAGGCCGCCAACCATGAAGATTTTGTGAAGAGCGAGAACCTCTGGATCAGCCGCCTCGCCGAGGTCGCCGGCAGGATCACCACGCAGCTGGCTACCATGGGGATGCCGAACATGAAGTACGCCCCAGAGCCGAACATGAGTCCAACTGCCAAGCTGACCCTGTTCTTCGAGGGTGTTCTCGGGGCCCTAGAGCAGTTCCGCTCCAACAGGGCGACCTCTCTGGCCGACGAGGCCCGGAAACTTTGCCGGGGCGCCATGACCAAGGTCCTCACCAAGGTGTCATACTGGAACCCCGACCTCGACTTCGACGCCGCGCTGGAGAGCTTGCCGGAGGGTGTGGACCTCGCGACGGTCGAGGAGCGTATCAAGCCCATCATCAGCCGTGTCGGCGGAATCCAAAGGGTGGAGGGCTAGCGCCGGGATTAGGCGCCCCATTGCTTATCGCCGCAGCAGGTTCATGACCAAGACAATTTTTATCTTTAGTTGGAACCGCAGCAACAACTGATGCAATATAACTCTGCAGTACTTTTAATGTCATGCATGCTATCTTCCCGTTAGATCTTTCTTCGTACATTCGTACCCTACGCTTGTTGAGATAAGGCTGTCGGCACGTAAACCCATGCCGTGGTGCTTTAAGGATGGACCCTTAGCACCCTGCCGGAAGGGCGCTTGCTGCCGGGCGGGCCACCCTGCCCCGGCTAGCGCGGTCGCTTGAACTGTCAAGCGGACTCGAGGTAGGACAAGAGCGCAGCTGGGAACGGGTAGGCCACCTTGCCGCCACCAGCGCGGCCGCATGAACTATCGAGCGGGCTCGAGACAGAAACAAAGGCGTTGCCAACAGCGGAAGGCTCCCATCACGTGCAGGTTTCCTGTACAAAGAGCGAGATCTCTCGGGGAGAACAGCCTTATATAAGTTAAAATAAACAAGATTTTGCGTGACTTAGCTTTTCTGTCGTTGCACGGGCGCTCACCGCATCCGCAGGCGACGCAGCCCGTTTGGTCGTCTTCTTACTTAGAGTGACGACCACGATGAAGCCGCTGCTCCAACCAAACTAGATTTCCACAACTGCGCCCCCTACCTGGCGCGCCAAAGATGTCGGGGAAACGACACCTATGGGATCACTGGGATCCCTTCTACGGTTGGCGGGCGCGGGGTTGTGCAAAGAGCGGGTCTGGCGGTCAGCACAAGGATCGTTTACCCAGGTTCGGGCCGCGAGGATGCGTAATACCCTAGTCCTGCTTTGGTGTATGTATTTGAGTGTTCTTGAGTTCTTGAGCTAGCTACGGTGCGTGTGTAGCCCAAAAGATCTGAATCCTTCTCCTGGACGCCTCGAGCCTCCTTGTATAGACAAAAGGGGTTGCCACAGTGGCACACAGGAGGTGGAAAGGTGTACGGTGGATGAGTCTATCCTCTGGCATCGTCGGACAACGCATTTAATGTGCTGCCGACGTGCCCCTCTTGCTTTATCAGGGATGGCAAGGAAGCTCGTCCCAGCTGTCGCCGCCTCGCCTGGCTCCGACACGCGTCCAAGATGATGAGGTGTTGCAGCACCACGTTGGCTGGCTGCTGGGCTGGCGTAGTGGTGGAGTCTTCACGAAGATTTGCATGCCACCACGCATGTGCATGTGCTAGCTGAGTCGATGTAGAGGCCGCATGCTACCATGCAGGTGCCTTCCCGGCTAGTTGAGCTAGCAGCTGTATGGGAGCGGCGGTGTAGTCTTGGCAGACGTGGGCCTGGCCGCGGCCCCGCTGACGTCCTCGGCAAGGGCCTTGCCGGGGACCCGGCAAGGGCCATGCCGTGGCAACGCGGTCGTCCCCGACAAGGATCTTGCCGGTGTCTCGTGGATTTCCTCGGCAAGGATCTTGCCGAGGATCGTCGTCTTCTGGTCCTCATCTGATCCAGTGTATTTATGATCTTCACAAAGATCTGCATGCCGCCATGGAGGCGCCTCCCGAGTCTTGGTTCCAATGTGGTTTGATAGCATTGGAGCCCTCGGCTCAAGGGTGGCGCGCTCCGCTGGCATCGGGCAAGTTGCCCCGGCAAGGCCCGACCGCAGCGGCAAGGGTCGGGAGCCCACCTCGCCCTTCTGCTGTGGTCCTTGGCCTTGGCGTTGCTCTGGTTGTCTTGTGCCTCCAGCTTCCCTCCTCTGCCCTACTTAGTGTGGCCGTGGGCGCAACTCTGACTGCCCGTGCACAAGTAAAGGGGTAAAAAGGAGAGCCCCTACTTTTGTACACCGACACACCACGTGATGATCGGGTGTGATAAGCTCTACGTTCACATACAATGGGTGCAAGCCAGTTTTGCACATGCAGAATACTCGGGTTAAACTTGACGAGCCTAGCATATGCAGATATGGCCTCGGAACACTGAGACCGAAAGGTCGAGCGTGAATCATATAGTAGATATGATCAACATAGTGATGTTCACCATTGAAAACTACTCCATCTCACGTGATGATCGGACATGGTTTAGTTGATATGGATCATGTGATCACTTAGATGATTAGAGGGATGTCTATCTAAGTGGGAGTTCTTAAGTAATATGATTAATTGAACTTAAATTTATCATGAACTTAGTCCTAATAGTATTTGCATATCTATGTTCACTACAAAAAAAATACACTTCCGTGATGATACGTGTTTGTCACAGTAGGTCGCGTTTTTTGTCATGCATGTACATCCATGACAAATTTATGACAGAATCAAGATAGTCATACATGTGCTGTCGTAGAAGTGTTCCATGACATTACCAAAATTATCATCACGGAAGTGTCCACTTCCATGACGATAAATCGCGCGTCACAGAAGTGCTTTCGTCAAGGGTGAACGACACGTGGCATCCACCGTAACGGAACGCCGTTAAGCTATCGGGTCGGGTTTTGGATCCGATAACCCGTTAACAGCCCCGACCAATGGGGATTTTCCACGTGTAAAATCATCATTGGCTGGAGGAAACATGTGCCGGCTCATTGCTGGGACAGATGCCATCCACTCATTGGACAGAAGGGGACAGAAGGCGCCTATGATACGTCGACACGTGGCACGACCCAACAGTGGCCCATTCCTGTGAAAAGGCCGGCCCGTTTGACTTGGTCAAAAGCTGGCGGGCCGGCCCATGGAAAGCCTGTTAACGGCCTGTTCGCATATAGCCCATTTACAACCCGCTAACCCAAGGCCCGTTACGCCCTATTCGAATTAGGCCCATTAGCGTCATCTGGGCCATCCAATATGATTCCAGCCCGTTTTCACTTCTGGCCCATGTATGGCCCATGACGTCTTTCGGCCCATATGAGGCCCTATGTAACTCTTGGCCTATTAACAGCCCGTGCTGAAACTGGCCCGTAATGAACAGTGTATTACTTTACACCCATTAACGGCCCATGGTGAAACTGGCCCGTAATGAACAGTGTATCACTTTATACCCATTAACGGCCCGTTATTCCGTTGGGCCGTTTCCAGCCCATGTTATCTTTCGGCCTTCTCAGAGCCCATTTATTCTTGGGCTATTTTCCAGCATTCGTTTACTTACGGCCCGTTACTGTCATTTTCTGCTTGTGGGCCAAATTCAGCCCGTCGTTACAGTCGGCCCGTTTGTGGTCTGCTAATATGTTGGGCCGTTTTCATAGCGTCATCAAATATGGCCTATTAACGATGGCCCGTTATGGTCGGCCCATGAACGGACGATTCCAACTCTAGCCCGTTTACGGCTAGAATGCGGTCTGTTTGGCCCATGTTTGGCCAATCGATCATACGGCCTGTATAAGGCCCATTGATGATACGGCCCGTAGAAGGCCCATTGTTTCTACGGCCCGTAGAAGGCCCATTGTTTCTACGGCCCGTAGAAGGCCCACTGTTTCTACGGCCCGTAGGAGGCCCAGTGTCACTACAGTAAATATTAGCCCATGGTTATTGTGGCCTAGTTTTAAAAAATAGGTTATTGCAGCCACTAGCAAACCGCGAAAAAAGAACTGCAATGACTACAAGCAAACAAATAAACAAGACAACAAGGAAATAAATAAGCAAGCAACTTACGCTAGGCTATCACACATATTACATCCACTGGGCATCAAAGTTCGCCACCAGTGCAAATAAACGCGCCGACAAAAGAATATACAAAACTGAGAGCACTTCAGAAGGCACTAGGCCTGGCCACGTCGGGCCCCCCAAACAGCTGAAGAAGCTGAGTAGACCTTAGTTGTGTCAACGATAGATGCATCAACACTAGATTTAAGGCATGATGGTGTGCACGGCAGTCCTCTGACATCTTCATTGCATCTTTGACTTAAAGTCGGAGCTGAGCTGAAGCAAGCCTTTCCGCTTTAAGTTGAGACTGAAGAAGTCGAACTGATTGAGGCAGCGACTGCACAGAGGTTGTCTCACACCTGCTGGTGAGTAGCTTCAACTGACTGTCTTCATCAAGACAGGACCTTGGTGTCATCTCGCTGTCCTCAAGATGGTTTGGCTCACTATCTTCCCTAAAGTTCTGCCTGGAGTAAGAGATACGAGTCTGAAAGAGAAACAAGGAGACACGTAACAGGTTTCACAATTATATAAGCAAATAAATGGATCTGTTCTGCATAAGGAACATGTTTTTACAACTACAATTTGAAACTGGTAGTTGTTGCAAACATCCAATCAGATGTAAACAGCAAAGCAAATAGCAGTGGAGGAAATGATGCCTATCCAAATCTATACTAGAACAAAGTTTGAAGGCTTGAGAAGGATGAACTTACATTACATGTTAACACGGGCTGGACAAAGCCCTTCTCCATGTTGATGGAAGGATAATTCAATAAATTCCCCAAAGAAAATTCTTTATAAGTGTTGCCATTATTCTACATTTTGCAAAGAGTAAATATAGATCAAATAATATTGGAAGAAACAGAGGATAATGAAGCTCAGGTGCAGACTGATGATACATAATCAAATAGCAATTAATTAAGTACAGCGTTACAAGGCAAAAGGGAGAGAGGTACTGACAAGAGCAATGCAGAGCCCATTATTGTTTTGAGATCGTATGATCCTTTGAGCAAGGAGATTCATCTGAAATTAGTTTTCATACAAGAGAGAAGGTAAGGCACAAGCAGAAATTTAGGAGTTCAAATTTTGAATTGATATCATAGACAGTACCTGACGCTGGGCTCCCAGCAGTTCTAATAGGGGTTTGGCCACTGGAGTAGGGGTAAAGTGTGGTACAGTTGGGCCTGTGTTTTCTGTGGCTGCTGATCTATCTGATTTAACAGGTATCACTACCTTTTCCAAATACCTAGTTTGTACTCCTTGAGGATCTGCACTCACCCTCTTCCTTTTGGACATCTATTACGAAAGAATAACATTTGACTGGAAAAACATAGTGTGACGACACATGGAATAGGTACAGAAAATGGATAGGTATGGCATATACTCATATATGATGCTTAAACTAAGCACATGGTGTAACAAAGTAGAAGTAATGCAAGAGGTCAGATGCAAAATATGTGCGACCAATACAACTTTGCAAAGTTAGAGCAAGCACCTTGATGGGTGAATAAGATAGGCCATCCTCCACCATGCCAAGTTTGTTAGCCAGTGGATTGTTCCGCAATATTCCTCTCGTCCGCCCATTCTCATATTCATTTTGATAATGTTCAATATCTGACATGCATGAAAACATAAAAACAAGTGAGATTTTCTTTGTAATGCAGAAGTGATTGTAATCCAATACTGCCTCCCTGTAAACCCCTTTGTGCTATCTCTGCAATTCTTTTAAAAGATGCCATGCATGCTGTAATTTGTTGTGTGCATTAATATAATGTGGCCTACTACTCAAAATATGAGAGCTCCAGAAGTGATGACACTTCATAGATGATAGCTTCAACACATAGTAAAGAAGAACAAGTCGACCTGACCTCAGATTCAAAATATACTAAGGGAGAACAACTCGACCTGACCAGTCGACCGCAAGAGAAGAGTATCATCTTAAAGAAGAGCAGAAGAGCAAGCAGATTGAAGATATTACAAGTCTTTCAATACAATGTCGGTTGGCCACCCATGATGAACCAGAGCGCACAGAGAAATACTATTCTTTCTGGTCTCTCCATATGTGGCTCACATGCATTTCAAAACTAAAGTAGGAACATTTAGCTAACCAATTAAACATCTCTCAGTTTACTAATATCAGCAATAATATCATATATGAATTTGTACAACTAAGCTTGTTTAGCTCGATGGGTGGAGCAGTGCTATTACGACACGAACCATGTAGGCTGATTGTGGTCATCATAAAATGGGGAAAACATAAGCATGATGAGTACAGTGTTGACCGTGGCAGTGGGATGGCAGATCTGAAGCTGCAAACCGCTCAAACGGTAGTTAGCAACCGATGTTTACTTTGAAATAAAAACTAAGATTTGGTATGGACAAGAAAGTACGGTCAACAAGTGACAAAGAAATGCAATTATGCTGTCTCTCTATATGTCGCGACATGCATTTGGAAACTCAAGTGGGACCTTTAGCTAACCAATTAAATGTGTCGGTTAACTAATATCAGTATCATATCACAATCATATTTGAACAACTAAGCTTTCGAATTCTTAGTGTTGTGTTGTTTAGCTTGAAGGGTGGAGTAATGCTAGTACGACAGAAAGCACCTACGCAGATCATAGTAGAGTAGATACAAGGGGAAAACCCTAAGCATCAAGAGAAAAATAAGGAAAGTGGAACTAGCTGGACCAGTGGGTGGCGCACATGCTTTTCGAAACGAATATAGGAACATTAGGTGACCAATTAAACGTTCCCTGTTTTAGTGATATGAGCATCATATCAGATTCGTATTTCAACACGTAAGCTTTGGGTTGAGGTCTTGAGGAGCAGTGCTAGCACGACACGAAGCACCTACGATGATGGTAGGGAATATAAAGGGGGGAAACCATGAGCTTTACGAGTATAGTGCCCGTGCCATGGCGGATCTGAAGGTGCAAACCGGACAAAGCTACTTCGCAACCAATGTTTGCTTTCAACTAGCCACTACGATTTGGTACGGACAAGAAAAGTACAGTAAACAAATTACGATCTATTTTCCAGGTGAGATCAATAACTTAAGCACATATGGAAGAGTACCACCTCTCTTGCGACGCCGTGTAGGCCTATGCTGATACATTGAGGGTGATGCGGGTGCGATGGCTGTCGGCGGCGGGGAAGAAGACTTTAGACGGCAGACGGCCGGGTCGGGGGATATATCCTGTTGCCGTGGACGAGGCGGTCGTAGGAGCGGCAACGGCAAGGTGGACGACGGCGCCGATGAAGTGAGAGGAGGCGATGAAAGGATCCTGGTCCAGCGCCGTGGATGAGAGACGTCCATCTCTTGTAGTGGACGACGGGGTAGGGGTAGCGGCTCCGGCAAGGTGGATGATGGGGTGGCGGACGGAGGAGGCTGGCCGCAGTGCGGAGGTTGTCATGCCGCCGACGGTGTATGAATGGGGAAATGGAGGGGAGGGGGGATCTCAAACTTTGGGATGCGCTTCTCTGAAATGGGGGAAAGTTACAAATTTATCCCCCGTTTAGAATTTCGGACATCGCGTCGGTTGGGGATAGGACGGTAATCTCGCATCTCCCAAATATTTGCCGGTAACTATTTCGGGCGAGGAGAGGGTGTTTTGCCGCCCACGGTTGGCGCCCACGGTGTATGAACGGGGCTGACAGGTAGGGCGGTTGTGTCACGTCTGATGGAAGTTACACATCTTCCCCTATTTAAAATATTAGCCTACATCAATTTCGGACGAGGAGAGTTTGTTTTGCCGCCCACCGTGTATGAATGGGGAAATGGAGGAAGACACACATGTCTTTCGGACGAGCTTGAATCAAATGTGTTTTGCCGCCCACGTTTGGCGCCCACCATGTCTGAATGGGCTCAGAGGCCGTCGTGTCATGTCTGATTGAAGTTACTAGTCTACCCCTATCGACAGCAGTGTAAATCCGGTCAATAAGGATGTCAAGTGTCAGGGGTAGACAGTAATTTCCATCTCGCAAACACTTGCTTCGGGCAGCCCACAAATTATAGTGGCTGTTTAGCTGCTTCGTTCAAAACTTGGGAGAATTAGCATTCATGTTTGCCCTGGGACCTGGCAAACTAAATTCAAATTCAATTTGTATTCGATTACGAATATCCACAGATAATTATACGTCTTGTTATTTATTTCTTCAAAACCACAACAAAGATTTATTCCACCTTTATATATGATTATGATTTAGAAATGTCGTGATCTTCGAATTCAGTAGGTTGGATACACTCTGAGTCAAACAGTTATTTCATCCAATACAATATGCTCACACGAAAAACAGTTCACCTTATGTCAATCATACAAGTACTGAGGATTACCTCGCCTAAAAAATTCGGATCATTACAACACATGGACAACATAGGGGGTCTTGCAACATAATCCATTCAGAGACATGACACAACATGCAAGTACAATAATCTAATGACAATTTCAACTGGTATCTAAAGAAGAAACGGGATTACCTTGGGCTTCAGATAGCAGAAACAGCAGGACCTCCTCCGTCTTCAAATGCAACATTCTTACTTCCTCCAATTCTTGGGTTGCTTGCATAATGCGTGCCCCTAATTCCGTAATTTCTAGCCTCAAGATAAAGATTACCTCATTCATGGCAGCCACACCATCTCTTTCTGCCTCTAGTAGAGCCTCAAGCACTATAATATCTGTGCTCAGACTACTCTCCGGCGGTGTTGCCTCTGAACTGCTACCATCTGGTAACATGGATGGCGCACTGCTTCCACAAATAGATTTTGGGGTTGTACATTGTGTCCTAGTGTGAACGGCATCCTGAAAGGTTTCCGCTGGACATCAGTAAGAGATAGTTATCGTATGATCCAGGCAGTAAGCTTACATGGTAAACGACAGACGAATTATTGCCGAGCATGGCAAACTATATTTAAATGGTTCGAAGCAGCATCAGCCGAAAAGAAATTAAAATGGTAAGATGAAACTAGGGATGTAAGTGGCAAATAAACGACATCCGCCAGTCCCATCTAGTTAGTTTTTGCTACCTCCCTAGTTCATTTTCCTCAAAAAACAAAAACTCTTTTGAACTATCATACCACTAGTGGACTTTAATCGGGATTAAACGGGACCCAGTTGACATCCCTAGTTGAAAGGGAGTGTACAACCGCTATATTTAAGTTGCCAAGGCATCTAAGCTGTTGAAATAATCTGAAAAAGCACTTAACAGTGTGGCCTCATATAAACTACGAAGACAGTCTTGTGATGAAGTTGAGAGGAAAAGTTAAGGACTCAAATGAAATAGGCATGCATTTCTTTACGATAGTACAGTAGGCACTGCTGACATATTGGCCAACTCAGGTATAGCGTAACAACAAATAAGCATTCGAATCAAGCAATACAGCAAAGCAGACAACTGAACTATTTGTAATTCAGTAGGATTACACGTTGAGGGCACAAGCCAAGAAAGTAGCCCACTCGCATTACATTGCACATGTACTAAAACACACTGGCTTACCATATGTTGCTGTGAAGCCTAGCTGCTGTTGCAATGTTCTTTGAAGATATCGTCAGCATCCCGTGGTTGCAAATCTAGTTGTTGTAGTTTATTCTGCACCATCTATTTAGGTAAAATTAATTTTAGTCGCATGCACTGGTCCGAATTGATCATCAATGGTTCATCTAAACTAATGAAAGAAGGGTGTGTGCATACACGACAATATATCTGCTTCCCTCTATTTTTATGCTTGTTCGAGGTGCCAGCCCCAAAAGAACAAATATTTTGCTTGATGGGGTTGGCAGCTCCATAATTAATAGAAGCATCAAATTAGTCATGCAACTTGGGAAGATCAAGAACACACAAACAAGTAATGAACAGAGGCTCGGAGCAGTGATGTAATAGCTAGCATCAGAAAATGTAGGGTAAAACAAACAAAAAGCGGCAGAACCACATGCTAGTTTGCTGATGTGTAATTAAGCATAGAGAACATTAAGCAGTCTGATGGAACCAACAGGTGGCATCAGAACAAAACTAAAGCATATTAACTATATGTGCACTGGTATGTAATTTAGCACATGTAACATGTTCACTGCCAGAAGTATGGCCCTACAGGTGCAAGCAGAATAACGCGTCTCATGAAAAACTGAATGATGCCCTGAAGAAATTCAAAGGTGCGGTGCTTATGCTAGGAAAGTGAACGTAGGCGCCGGCCGTAGGATAATAGTACCTGATTCTCGGTGGCATATGTGTATCGTTTTCATACTTGATAGCTAAGGATCGTCGATGGTGCTCGTGTTGCGGTTGAGTTTGGGCCGGCTGTCGTCGTCGCTGAAGCGGCTCCGGTGCTACGGTTGCGGCGCCTGTCGACATACAAGAAAGCTCATCTGTGGTAAGTGAACAGTTGCACGATAAAGAGAAAAACCGAAGGAGTACAAACCGAAATAACCTGATGAGGCTGCGGCATCGGTAAAGCAGGGCCGGTGGAGTTGAATATGGCGTCCGTGGAGCGGGTCTGGTGCAGTGGACGAAGGCTTCGGCGGGCGCGTTGTACAGTGCTTTCGGTGAGGCGGATCTGTTGCGGCGGACGAGGGCTTGTATGAAGGGCCAGCGAAGGGCCGGACGAGGGAGTCAGTGAAGGGCCTACGCTGTGGTGGACGAGGGCGCCGGTTAAGCAGATTTGGTGCGGTGGACCATGATGGCGGTCAAGGACATCTGGAGCGGTGGACAAGCCAGTCGCTGATGCGGCTCCGGTGAAGTGGTGAGTTTGCAGTTGGGGGTTCCAAGGTGCGGAAGGTAGATCCGGTGGGGTGTGAGGTCCACCGCTGCGGCGGAGGACTAGATTCGGCGGCTTGCCGTGGTTGGGGGGTCGGGGAGGGGAAGGGGAGGGGCTCTGGGGAAGAATGTTGGGGGCAAAGAGGGGAAAACAATGGAGTTACCAAAGCAGCCCTTTTTCGTTCATGTGGCAGGGGTAAAACAGGAATATCACAGGGCTAAACTTTCGGGCGCGTGATATTTCGATGTGAGCGGGAAGTTTGAAAGCTTTTGGCGCCTAAAATTATAAGTATTCTGCTCTCGTACGGCCGACTATGATATCATGGCCGACAATTTGTTTGTTTTGCATGCAAAAAAAATGTGCAAGTTTTGAAAATCAATGTCTCCAACTCGAAACTTAGATTGTCCATTCAATTCAAATATGGATCATTGAGCTACTACAAGCAAATACCATCATACGGTCCAATTCAAATGAAATTCCAAATGTGTTTATCCTAAATATGATGACAAAAGCAAAAATGTGTATGTGTATGAATAAAGTGGATGATTATAAAGTTTGAACATGCCCGTATGTGTATATCTCTAGGTTTGATATATGAATTTGAAATCACGAAATCCCGGCTTAAAAAATGTACCTCCGTTTAAATGAATTACAAAAGCTAATGATGGAGTCGAATTCCAAAATTCCAATCTTAGGTTTGTAATTCTGGTACATCAAGGTATATCACGCATGTTCAAAAGTATCGTTATCTCATAGTACAAACTGTGAAACAAATTGATCAACCATGAGTGCACAATATCTCAATTACGCTAAAGTCCCTCAAATATAGACACCTCACTCTTTATCTGAAGTCAACCCCCCCCCCCACCACACACACACACACACACACACACACACATAGAGAAGTCGTTCTCTCCCCCAAACACCAACACACGAGCACATTAACACCCCTCTCTCTTGTAAAGTCCGGACCCCAACATAGGTCTCTATCACTTTGTCTCTCGGAGTCTCGGGCATGCACACATCTCTTCCCTCACTCTCTAGGTCTCCCGCTATCTCTCTTACCCAAGCACACGCACTATGTAGAGTGTATATTTCCCATACACACAAAACGTCGCCCCCAAATGTCTATCTCCCTAGTTATGTGGTTCTCGCGCACTCACCTCACACACCACCCCCACTGCAAACAAGCACACCTTGTCTCCTTGTGCACCACTCTCCTCTTTCTATCTCTCCCACATGCGGACCCGCCCCAGCTCCTTCCCTGTATACATATATGTCGTGACTCTTTGCATAGCTCCCTAATGTATAATCGTTCTCGATTTCGCACATTGTTCTCTACACCATCTATTCTAGATCTCTCATGAAGTCCCTATCTCCCACACGATGACTCGCTTCCCTTGCGTTTCCGTTCATAGGCCAATTTCGGACAACATCAACATTGTCTCCCTATCTATACGCCATTTATGGACACAAACGACCCCTCTCGCCCCCTCTCTTCCTCTCTCTCTCTCTCTCTCTCTCTCTCTCTCTCTCTCTCTCTCTCTCTCTCTCCGTCGCTAGCTCTCTCTTTCTCTCGCTCTCACACCCCTCTCCCACACACACACTCGATGTCTCTTCCAAATAGTCTGCTCCCCCCGCCCGCACCCGTGCTATCTCGCTACTACACATGTCACACCATTCCCCCTTCCCTTATACTAGGTTTACATCATCAGTGGTCTCTCTACTCCACATACACTCTCTCCCTCTCACACACAAACGCGTGCACAAACACACAGAGACACGCAAAAACACCCATTTATCTAGATCCTCATCTCTCCTCATGTCTGCATGTGTATCTCACACACTCACTCTCTAATTATGTATATGTGTCTCCACGTTACACAACACAAAGCCCCATGTACATGTCTCTCTCTATCCTCCACACACATAGACACAAAGAATCTATTATCATTGCCTCAGTCTCTAACATATCACACACGCACACTCTCCCTCTCTCTCTCGCAAACACGCTCAACAAGGGTTTCCCTGTGAATAACTTACCGCCTATTCATCAACAGTCGTGGCAGTACGGCGAACACGAGACGTGACAAAGAATAAATCTACACGTGCTTAGACCACCTAGTATGACTACTAGGACTAGAGCAAGCCAAAAAGCGCGCCGCCGTCACACCCTCCTTGTCGGCGACGGGAAAATCTTTGTTTTACACAGTCGAGAAGTCATTGTGCTAAGGCCCCACATGCTGAGGCGTTGAATAGAATGTAGATGCTAGTTTACGGAAGCAAGTATCAATAATACGTTTGTATCTCCATACTTATATTTCTTCTCTTATAAAAAACTGAGTTGGTGATGATGGTACGTGTGCCATCTTGCAATATAGACCGTCCGATCTATATCTGACAGATGGAAATTAAACTAAAAGATACCCGCACCCCTCTCCACATTTGCAGACAAGGCCTTCCCTCGTTCATCCTTATCTCCAACAAACCTCATTGTTGAGCAATTAAGAAAGGAAGCCTCTGGAACAAACTGTCCTGGTGGCCGCTGCCGGCGTCGTCAATCCCCATGCCTCCGCTCAGTCCGACCACCAACCACCACCACACCCCACTCCTCTTCACCTTATCTCATATTTCTCAAGATATCATTAGTTTTTACACATGGGATTACTCCCGCAAGGGTCAATCACAACAAGTGTTTTATAAAAAAATGCATCTTGATGTTCCGTGCAATGCACGGACCTTGCTAGTACTCCTACACAAGACTAAGTTGGTGATGCTGGTGTGTCTGCCATCCGTCGTTTCTGACCATTAGATCTACATCTAACGATTGTGAGGTAAGTTGTTGCCTTTTCTCACCAACATCCCACTTGTCTACCAATTTGCAGAAAAACCCATAATTAGTATCTTAAAACCAACCACATCCCTCCCTGACCTCACCAAAACAGCCCAAGGAATATATTCTAATTGAAACATAATATATCTCTAGTGACATATGTATATCAAAATTAGAGTGTTTTGTACCAAGTTTGTGAATAAGTATTATTCTAATTATGATTCGTTGCAACGGACATGAACATTGCTAGTATTTCCAACCATGCATTTTTTTCCTAGTATTCCATAGTTTCGAGTTTTCCATCAAGATATTAGTCACTCATGGTTGATATTTACTTTCAATCATGTACACATATGCACTATGTAACTAGCCTTGCTTATTGGCTTCCAAAGCTTAACTTTCTCACTCCTACTTACAATATGTAGAGTATTTAACAAAAAATAACCACTTTCAACCAGCCCTAGGAAGAATCTATTGTACAAAAAATAGCAAAAACATGCCCAAAATTTCTTAATCCACGCCAAAAACTACCTAGTACTCCTACCGATTAGGTTCGTTTAAACCCATTTATGACAGGGTTGGCCCACACGTCCGTGCTGACGAGGCAGCTTAAACCAACACATTTTGTTTGACCGTTGACACAAGGGACCCACATCTGACCTTCTATCCTGTTATTCCCCCTCAAATCATTATTTTTCCTGAACATTACTTCAAACAGTACTAATGCGTGTTCGTCGGTGGCGCCGGTGATGAGCGAGTTGGCCGCCGCTCCGCCGGACGGGCCGGATGCCACGCTGGCCTCCGCACGGGTTGGCAGGCTGGCCTGAGCGTGACTCACGAGCGAGCAAGCCGCCGCGCTGGCCTTCGCTCGAGCCAGATGGCTGGCCTTAGCGCGGCGCGCGCGAGCAAGCCGCCGCGCTGCCGTGCCAATCTAGCTAGCAAACCTTGCAGACAAGCAGCTGGACGGAGCTATCTTGGCGAGCTAGCGGCCGCGAGCGCCGGACGGAGCTGGCATCCGGGCTGCCGCAACATGGGCTCCGCACCGCCGACGATTTTGACCTCGCCTTCTGCTGGCGGCGGTAGCTGCATCCCATGGCCGAGGATGACTAGGTGGACGGGCCGGAGGTAGGAGGTCACTCAAGGATTTTTGTTGGTAAGAGCATGTAGAATGGTTGATAAGGTAGTCTTATCTTAAGTCTGCCACGTATGCAAGTGGTAGTAGTTTCTTGGCATTTTAGTGGTTTCTTGCATTATTAGAGCAAGTACAATAGAGCTGAGTCAGCGGGCTATAAGAAATAAACTAGTATATTTCTGCTTAGTTGGAGGAAAGAGAAGAGGAGAGAGAAGGTAAGTGGGCTCTTCGTGAAGAGCCAGCTCTAGCACGTGCTCCTAGACACTTTGTGAGAATGAGAAGTGGGCCACATAATAAAAAAGTAGTACACTCTTTTGATCTATTATTGTACATGTTGACTATAAGATGGGCTGTACATGACATGGCACTGGCTTATAGCCAGCAGCTGGCTATACTATTAACCATGCTCTTAGGGGTTTCTTGTAAGGAACAATGTACGTACTACTAGCGACAAAAGGCGATTCTAGGTTGCGTTGTACTCCAACGAGTACTACTAGTGGTCGCGGGAGTGTATACCTCGTTTTGTGGGTTCGATCCCGGCTGAATGCACGGCGGCCTTTTTTTTAAATAGTACTACTACACTTCGCTGCGAGCCAATATTTTACACGGGTAGTTTGAGTTTTGAAGTCAAACAGACGTGCGGCCCCACAATCTGGGTGCACTGGACAGCCTAGCCACGTGAACGGGTTTTCCTTCCCAGCATCCCATGGCTCGCGTGCTCGCCCTAGCCGCACCTCGCTTGCAGCTTCCAGCTAGTATCATATTTAAACTAGCGCCTCCCAATTAAGCCAGAGGAGCCGGAAAAGCCTGGCGGGGCATTGGGAACTGTGCAATATGGCTCTGTACGTAAAGTGATCTACTACTACTCTATAGCTTGTGGCGTTGCACGCATGGACTTCACTCCATTATTGGCTCTACTATAAAAGAAATTCCTCTTGACGTGTTTTTTTTTGAAACGGAGGCAAAAGCTTTGCTTCATCTCATTCATAAAGAAGGAACTACTAACAAAGTTCGACGAGATCCATTACACCTCCACAAATGGAAGCGAAAAGCCTAGTCTCACTGTATCAAATAACTCAAATGTTCCGCCCCCGCAGTAACCGTCGCTGATAAACAGGCTGCTAGTGTGTGCGTGAGAGGAGTGGCTGAGTAGGCCAGCTACGTGAGAGGAGCGGCTGAATAGAGCACCGAGAGTACCCACTAGGCCACTACGCAGGTGTACTTCCCCTGCATTGATAGTACAAAGATGGTTCTAGAGAACAGTAGTACCCTCCACTTCCAACTGTAGCTCCTTGGCCCTGAGATTCAAGAGTTCAAAACTGGTGCACTATACTACACTAGACTAGAAGTACAGTACATCGCACTACTAGTTGAGAAAAGTAGTACTAGTACTGCTACAGTACGAGTACGTACTCCTCCGTCACATAATGTAAGAAGTTTTTTGACACTAGTTGGCATGTACAAAAAATGGCAAAAACATACCCAAAATTTCTTAATCCACGCCAAAAACTACTACCTAGTGCCAAAAATTTCTTACTAGTGCTATTATTTACAGTATAATGCAATCCCATAACGTTCCATAATGCTAGTACTAGTAGTAAATAATAGCCTCACCCCTTCGCTGAGGAACGATCTACAGTTAGAAGGGATGAGGCCCTGCGGTTACTACGCTCTTATCTCCTCCTCGCCAATTCCCCTCCCCCCGAAGAGAAGGCAGTTCGTCGCTGCTCCCATGGATTCGCCAGGTGGTTCGCCTCCTCGTCGGGGCTGGGAGACCTTGGACGACGATCTTCTAGGAGAAATCGCACGCCGCTCCAACGTCCTCACTGCCACAAGACTCGATGCTTCCTGCACCAACTTTTTCAAGATGCTGCTTAAACAGGCTTGGGAAAAGGCCATGCTTGTTGGACTTCCATGCGTCCTCGAGGAGAAGGTTCTTCTATGGGACAATCCTTCGAACAGTCCACCGCTCCCTGGCCATGGTTGCACGTTGACTCCGCTAGAGTTGCCGATGTTGAGAGGTAGTCGGATTTTGTCCGATGAGCAGGTCAGTAATGGAGTTTGATCATGTAGTACTTAGTTATTCCATTTCCATCCCGTAATTTCTCCACTGCCCACCGTCTTATATATAGGTCTGGGTCGGTGCCAACGAAGATTGGCTTGCATACCTCCGGCCGGATACCACCATCATTTTGCACAACATCCACAGCAGTGCGGCCGTTCCGGTAGACCCCTTCTCCACCATTGGTATCGGCCTTCCGGACTGGCTGGGCTTGAATACGTATGATGATGCCTACATGAGATTGAAGAAGATAGCAATTGCGGACCCGCCGACAAAGCGACGCGGCTACGACGATTACTATCTCATCGCGGTGTTCGACATAAGGATTGCCATCAATGCAAGAGGCAGTAACGGCAGAGGTTGGCGCATGTTGGCGGCGGCAGATTTGTACCCCTACACGTTCGAAGACGTCGTGCGCCATCTTGGCCGCATCTTCGCGGTGACAAGCCAGGGGACTTGTTTCATCTGGTTGCCATCCTACGGTACGGGAGATTACAAACGGAATGCACAAACCATCATTTGCATCCCTAACGGTACTCCATTATTTTGCAGGGACTAGTCATCCCCCGATCAAAATAAGATCGCCGATCCTGAATGTGCATTTGCATCCGCGATTCGGTCTAACCTGGAACCTTGTAGCTGACTTTGGCATATTGGGATCAACTATCTTAGCAGTCGTTACCCATGGTACCACTGATGTGCAACATGGTCACACAATCTACCACGATCAGACCGTCACCATCTACCCAGGTATTCCATTTTTTAACCCTCTCGCCTTCTCTTTCATTGTTGTACTAGTAGTATACTTTGTAGTACTAGTAGGAGTACTTTTTACCTTGGAGGACGCGTATAGCTAGCTAGGCCCTTGAAGACTTGAACCCACTAGCTGCCACCATTTTTGTTTTTCCATGTCTTACTATCTCATCCATGTAGCCAAGAGTGTCTATATATAATAAGCCGGTTATTTTACTTCCTCTATACCGGAGTAGTACTATTTGATGCACAGTATTACTGACCGCCATATTTGAGCACAACATTATTATGCATGGACCTTGACTATGTACGTCACCATGTGTCCAGATATGGGATGCCGCGTGTACCAGATGAACGGCGCCGAGTTCGACCCCCGTGATGCTACGTGGGTGCCGAGGAACACTCTTGGAGAGTACTCGCTTTTCATCGGGGACAGCTACCCCATTGTGAAGCGGATGCCACCTTCCGTGCACGACACGGAAGGCCTGCCGTTCATGAAGCATGGTTGTGTCTTCAGTGCGCACTGCCGGATGAACGACATGCTGGGACACGCTATCCCTGATTTATGCCGCTTCAGCTTGGATGAGTCTCCATTGTGTGGAACCGGACTAGAAAGCTGTGACAATGATTCCCATTGCCCACCGCTATGGATCGTGCCATCCATGAAGAACACCTGGGACTGGAACCTGGAGGAGGACATGTAGCCCATCTATAACGTGTAAGTGGAGTACGGTAATTGTGAACGGTAGCGCTGTGAATATATGTAGACTAGTCGTGCACAAATTTATCACATGAATTGGAGATGAACTTGTGTGGCATACTGGCATTTGTCCTTTAGAATTTATTACTAGTAAATGTGTTATGTGTACGTGCAACTTGTGTGGTTGTTGCATGGGCTCCAACACGCTCTTTGAGAAAAAAGGTGGCAAAGCTTTGGATATACGTGACGTGGTGGCATCATACAGTAGCATCGTTCGCTATAGTTGTAGTACACTCCTACTAGGACGACAACTCCTATGAAACCTTGCGCTTGGCTCTTTGCCTCTTCGGGAGGTTCAACAGTTCGTACTCGTGTGAACCTTGCACTTGGCTCTTCGCCTCTTCGGAAGGTCCAACGATGATGATACTACAGTACAATATGCTTCTGGCAATCTGACACCGATTGAACTGTTGCACGTCCACCGCGAGGGCGAGGGCGAGGGCGTGGGAGAGGGAGAGGGAGAGGGCGATGTAGTCAAAACCCTCTCCTCGTCCTGCGAACCACCACGCGCGTGGGCGAGGGAGAGGCGTAGTAAGCAAGCTTCTCCTCGTTCGGCGAGTTGACGGGACACATCAAAGCAGTACTAGTACTAGTAGTAGTAGTCCATACTGCGTCCTTTCCGATTAATATGGCTTAATTTGAACAATACACTTGCGGTCAACGTATGTAACAATACGCTCTTTACGGTCACTATATATAGTTTTGCGGCGATTATACGATCACTAGCTCATCGTAGAGCACCGTATTGCACCCTACTGACCGGCCACATAGTCGACGTGGCACTTTGTTGACCGGTTAAATTGTCACCTGGTTTCTGGGTCCCACCTGTCAGTTGGCAGAGCAAAGAAATCAGTTAAACAAAACTTTACGCAGGCGTGACACGAGTCCAACCCTTGCGCGCGAACCGCCCTGGCTGTGTATGTGAGTGCATGCACGTGTCCTCCCTCGGTCTTCCAACAAAGAGTGTACATCGGCTATAAAACAAAGAGTGTAGTACATGATGTACATCTACACTTCCAATGCATTTAGCCTTTAATCTAAATCGATATTGATTGACTAATGCACCAACTTGTGCTGTAGGTATAGGCTACATGTCTATCCTTAATTACAACATGCAACGGCCTTCATTTAATCTTCTTATCTCAATGGTCGCATGCACACATAAGTCTGCTACTTTTGGGCGTTAATTATGCCCTGGTCAATGTGTAAATCTCTAAATGTACAGTCTTTCACGGACGTAGGGAGTAGGTTGAGCACTTGAGCGTGAGCGTGTGTGTTGCGTCGTGTGCTGTGTGCCGCATGGGTGCGTGAGTGTTGCGTGCGTCCATGTGTACGTGTGAGTGTTGCATGTTGCATGCATGCATGGGTCTTACTCCCTCCCATTGACATGTTCATATTTCAAGCTTCCTCTGTTCCCTCCATATGGTGATACTCCCTCTGTTCCCAAATAGTACGGAGTAAAAGCCTCCCTATGTTCCCAAATACGGAGTATTTGTCTTTCTACAGATTTCAACAAGTGACTAGGTACGGAGCAAAATGAGTGAAGTGAGCGTAGAGGCATAGGGATACTATAGAAAGGAAGTCCTCGCGATCCATTATTCCCCATCTCGGTCAGAGAGAACTATTCAACTAGTCTTCGCAGTGAAGTGACAATACACGCTGCAGCAGATGGGACATGTAATTAATAAGCTGAACCAGCGTGTTGGTGTTACTAAATCAGCCTTACCCAGTACTGCCATCATGTTTGCCAGTAGAGCACGCTTCCGCAAATACGCCTACGCACCTCTGTCCTCCATTAACTGACATATGGGCCCTGTTGTGGTGGACCCACATGTCATCGGTGTAACTATTTACACTCCGAAGGACGGTATATCCTGGTAGTAGTACTAGTAGAATTGAGATTGAATGCACTTTCTTCCCCGTCTTCCACTCTTCTTCCTCCTCTCTTCTTCTTCCTCCTCTCTTCCCCATCGTCGGCCGCACACCATTTACCCCTGCTCACTGCTCGCCCGCTCGCGCCATCTTCCTTGGTAGCTCACGCGTACCATATCCCCCCGCTCACTGCTCGGCCACACGAGGAGAAGCTTCTTCGCTCGCCCGCCCGAATCCACTTCCCCCTGGCTCGCAGGCACCGAAAACCCCAATGGCATAACCGACTGACACGCAGAGCCGCGATTGGAATTCCCTCCCCGATGTTCTCTTGGAGCAGATCTATAGTCGTATGGACCTACTCAGCACCGTCCGTCTGGCCGCATGCTCGGTGTCTTTGTACCATCTACTCGTCTGCAACCGGCCGGCTCTTTTCAAGACACCCTGCTTGCTGATGCCCAATCCTCGCAGGTGGCCCAGACACCGACTTGACGATCCTACGGAGGTTGCCGTGGTGCCCCTCGACATGCTACCACTACCCGTCCACCTGTCCTTCATGCGCGGCCACTACTGGGCGGGCATGAAGGCCAACTGGATCGTCCTCATCCACCACACCGGTAGTCCGTGGCGTCTCGTGGATATCTACACCCAGCGAGAGATCACCCTTCCATCGTTGGATACCGCGGACATCGAGCCTCGCGGCCCGCCGGACACTCCTGCCTACTACGCACGAGACGCGTCAAGCTTTTGGCTCGACCTCTATTTGCAAAAAGTTGTAATCTGCGATGTGCCCACACCATCAGAAGACTACATGGATTACAAGCTCATTGCCTTGTTCAACATGGGATTAGTCTATCTGGAATCCGGTCGCCATACATGGTTATGGCTCATCATCAATCCTGTTGAGGCAACATTTCTGTCTGATGCTATAGTACACGATGGCATCGTTTACGCGGTCGACGCATAGATTGGCTGCCTATACTGGTGGAATCTATCGTCGTGTAATTGTTCTATCTCATCTCATCTTTACCTTATGAATACGACTGCCTGTTCATTTGTTACAAATTTAGAATGCATAGCATGTCTATAACCACATCATTGCTATATGTTCCTCTCATTTCCTAGATTTTTATGGCCACACATGTTATTGTTAGAGTTGATATGAGAACAATTGGCATCTAATGATTGTTAGAATACATATTATCAGCATAACATCATGATTGCTATATGTTACTCTCGTTTACAAGATTTTTATAACAACGCGTGTTATTGCTTAGAGTTGATATGAGAACAGTAGTAGTAAGTGCTATGGTAGAATATGAGTAGGCGTTGTCATAGCTGTTTTCCTCTCATTGTTACATGATGTTTGAAACATGACATATTGCTAGAATATGAAAGCCATTGGCTTATTTTTTTAACTTGGGGTATGATTATGACCACGGCATTGCAATTCTCTGTCTATGATATGTGTCACTGTTATCATAATCTTAATTCCACACATACTCTGAACATGATTGTTTATTTTTGTCCTTTTGGTCTCCAATTTGAATTGTTGTAGCAGACGCAAATGTGCTGGCCTTCATGATTCCAGGACCTGGAATCATACCAGCCGATGGGTGGTGGTTTATCACTCGTTCAGCTGACGGCGGTCATTTGATGCTCATTCGCACGTACCAAATTGACCAAACCATTACATCAAACCACATGCAGTACAATGCATGGGGCGTTCGTGACATTGATGGCTATGGCTGCTTCGTGTTCGAGAAAGATCCCAGCTCCGTTGGGCCAGGCGTATTCAACTGGAGGAAGGTTTACAGCCTCGGCAACCACTCCTTGTTCCTCGGGCTCAATTACCCGATCATCCAACCAATCATCGATCATATCACCGGTGATGATTACTGCGCTATGCAACTTCCATTCGCGAGGGGGGGCTGTGTTTACACATCATACCATGGGTTTCATGAATCACCATATCCAGAGATTCGTCGACACAGCTTGTTGCCAGATAATCTTCAGTGTGTGAAAGGCATCAAGCTTCCATGCGATGGATGGCTTTTGCAAACCCGACATGCGGCGATGTGGTTCATGCCAACAGCAAAT
This sequence comes from Aegilops tauschii subsp. strangulata, assembly GCF_002575655.3. Classification (NCBI taxonomy): domain Eukaryota; kingdom Viridiplantae; phylum Streptophyta; class Magnoliopsida; order Poales; family Poaceae; genus Aegilops; species Aegilops tauschii. The sequence continues at coordinate 95,711,643 of NC_053038.3, forward strand.
ATGCACAACTTGATTCGTGCTGATATCTAGACTGAGCCATGTATTCTGCTGCTGTAGCACGACCCTCTTTTGTTGGACATTATGTACTGTTGTTAGTTTGAAGCACTCCTCTGGTTTGAAGGATAGATACCTTCCTGGGATCAAGTGCATCCTAACTCACCTGCGTAGGATGTACTGATAATGATGATAGAGATGCTGTGCAGAAGCCATATATATTGTTAGGCTTCAAGTGCGTACTTGTTAGTTAAACCTATGTATAAATTGTGACACTAAATACGACTAGTAAGTAGTACAGTAGAAGTACTAGTATACGTCGGTCAAATTATTCATCATGTCCACACATTGAATTGACGTGACAACACGTTGCGCGTGAGGTGAGACAAGAATCCCGGCGGCGTGTTCGGGTATTCTGGACTTCAGATTTGGAGTACCACTTACCTGTCGAAATCTTTCATCATTCACTTAAAACAGTCGATTGATCATACATTGAGTACCATATAACTGGAATTACCGATGCAAGTCGAAGAAGGATTGGCCGGTGCTGCCGGCTGGCGTCAAGTTCGATCCCACAGATCAGGAGCTGATCGAGCACCTTGAGGCCAAAGTGAGTGCTGACAGCGCGAGATTTCAGTCTCTCATCGATTTGTTCATACCAACCATCAACAGCGAGCACGGCATATGCTACACCCAACCTGAGAAACTTCCAGGTAAGACACCGATCGGCCGTCTACTTGCACAAACATATTCCTTGTTTATAGCTCTATTTTTCTTTTTAGACGCAGACCTGGTGAAGCAATTACAATTTGACAGTTAATAAAAAGTGAAACAAGTGACTGCAACATGCCAAAGATGTTATGAAAATGCCAACTGGGTACACTAAAACCTGTATTCCACAATACTGCAGGTATCACACTGAGTGGCCTAAGGAAGCATTTCTTCCAGCGCAATTCCAGGGCGTTCAAAAGGGGCACGTGGATGCGTCGCAAGATACAGTCGGAGTGCGGCATGCACACGATGTGGCACAAGACCGGCAATACCTTGCCGGTGATGGTCAACGGCCGGCAGACGGGCAGCAAAAAAGGTTCTGGTGCTGCACACCAACAAGAACTTCGACCAGCAGAGGACCAACTGGGTGATGCACTAGTACCACCTCGGGGACCTGGAGCAAGAGAAGGAGCGGGAGCTGGTCCTCTGCAAGATTTTCTACCAGACGAACACTAGGGCCAGGAGTAAAAAGATTATAAATTAGTTTGGTATTGGTAGTTGTACTACCTTGTCGTCCGCAAGTTGGTATTGTTGTTAACGATCTTTTGGTATGAACTTGCATTTGCTTCCAACCATCATGCTGAGGGTCGACGTGGATATAAAGCTGAATCATTTGTTTCGAAACGAATTTTCAGGCACCTGATTTTTATTTGATGGGTAGCATAAGCACCCGCCGTTCGAATTCCCAGTTCTCCAATTTTTATGAAACAAGTGCATGCACTTATTATCACGATAAAAAACAATATCCGTGCTGCATCCCAGTTATCAGTCTGTACTTGCAGAATTCTCTCGTTTATTGAGCACGTATATTGTTTTTTTAGGTCGAGCAAGTTTCAACTGGGCTGTAGACTGCCCAGGGTTGGTTTTGTTTTTAACAGGCCCATCCCATGACGACAACGGGGCACAAAGATCCAGCAGGTATCTACTAGCCTCTGGCCCACCAGCGTTAGTTATATTTTGTCTTACAACATCTGCAGGCAGTTTTTTTTACTGAATCAAACACACAGCCCAGTTCTATTTTCCTCTTGAAACACATGTCCTACATCCGTTTTCTAATCTCTACCTATAGTTTTACTAGTTCATATACACGTATCATTATATTGAAAACACATAAAATTCCCTTTTCATAGTTGCATCCTTATTTTTGTTGTTTTTTCCCACCCAGCGCTGATTTTTTTACCACTGGTTTTCCCTTAAACCAACTCAATTGTCCCACGTCTTATTTGCTTACAAAAACAAAACGATTTTTTTGGAAAATCAATAAGTTCTTAAAAAAATGTTTATCATTTCGGGATTACAACAGTTCGGACTCCACCGAAATATGCAAAATAAGGTTAAACTTTTTTACCGTGGTCCTGGGCAGAAAATGGGCTGTAATAAATTACTTAAGAATCAGCAAATGGGCTGCAATTTATAAAAAATAGCAAATGGGCTTTATGTTGTCTGCCACAGATTTGGAGGCTGACTTGTGGGCCTACTAAGTTCATGCGTACACAAGGTTTCTCAAAAAAGAAACTTAGTCAACAATCGACTCTACCAGCGTCAGACCGTTAGATGTCAATCTAACGGCAATCGTGCTTCTTCAGTCTCTGATCTTCCTGCCCCAGCCGCCCAAACCTGCGCCGTCGGAACCGCCTGCTCCCGCCTCCCGTGGCCGGCAGTTCTGCCGGGCAGGCCTCACGGCCCCATAATACTCGCATTCCTGGCCTGTCTATCCCTCTACTCACCCACACCTCCTGTTAGTTTTCGGCGACGGCAGCCGAACCAGTCAACCCTCATACTCTCTACCACGTGGGCAGCCACTGCCGTGTCTTCCCCGGCTCCGTGTCGTTCCCTTCGTAGGCCTCGCCGTCGTCCATCGCCCTGGTGCTCTTGGCGCGGCGTGGTAAACGATGTCCATCCAACGGTCGTAGTGCTTCTTCAACCTCTGGTCTTCTTGCCCCAGCCGCCCAAAGCAGCGTCGGTCGTGCCGCATGCTCCTGCCTCCCGTGGCCAGCTGTGCTGCCGCGGAGGCCTCACCGTCCCCATACTACTCCCACCGCTGGCCAGGCCATCCCTCCAGTCACCCACTCCCCCTGTTATTCTGCGGCGACTACAGCCTCACACCGCAGCCGAACCAGTGAACCCTCGTACTCCTCTCCGCGTGGGCATCCACTGCAGTGTCTTCCCCGGCTCCGCGTCGTCCCCTTCCTAGGCCTCGCCGTCGTCCACCGCCGTGGTGCTCTCGGCGCGGCGTGGTCAATGTGGTCAACGACCGACTTATATCGGAAGAGCACTGTACGTGGAGAGGCTGACAAATGGGTCCATGGCAGCCGCAAGGAAGTGCCTCCTTATTACGCGCAAAATAATTATTCCTCCACCTGACAGCAGGGACCCACCGGACGGGCCACCAGTATTTCGCGGAAAAAACATTTCCCCCCTGACTGCTGGGACCCACCGGACGGGCCACCGTATTTCGCGAAAAAAACGTTTGCCCCTGACTGCTGGGACCCATCGGACGGACCACCGTATTTCGCGAAAAAACGTTCCCCCCGCTGTCAGCTCGGACCCACCGGAAGTGCCTCCTTATTACGCACAGAAAAATGAATACTCCCCTACTAGCTGGGACCCACCATGGTGGGAGGCTGACTTGTGGGCCTACTAAGTTGACGGGGACGGAGGGCTTTGTCAACTTAGTCAAAATGAACGATTCTAGCTCCAGTGACCATACGATGTCCATCCAACGGCCGTCGTGCTTCTTCAATCTCTGCTCCTCCTGCTCCAGCCGCTCAAACAAGCGCCGGCGGGACTGCCTGCTCCCTCCTCCCCACGGCCGGCTCTGCTGCTGCGCAGGCCTCACCACCCCACCGTACTCCCATCGCTGGCCTAGCCATCCCTCTACTCACCCACACCTGCTGTTATTCTCCGGCGACGGCAGACGAACCAGTAAACCCTCGTACAGTCGTACTCCCCTCCGCATGGGAAACAACTGCCGAGTCTTCCCTGCCTCCGTGTCGTTCCCTTCCTAGGCCTCGCCGTCGTCCACCGCCCTGGTGCTCTCGGCGCGGCCTGGTCAACGTGGTAAACGATCAACATGCATCTGAAGTAGACTGTACATGGAGAGGCCGACAGCTGGGTCCACGGCCGCACGCAAGGAAATGCCTCCTTATTACGCGCAAAATAATGATTCCTCCACTTGACATCAGGGACCCACAGAAAGGGCCTCTGTATTTCGAAAAAAAAAGTTACCGCCGCTGACAGCTCGGACCCACCAGCTATATCTTCGCACGCAAGGAAGTGCCTCCTTATTACGCACAAAAAATGAATACTCCCCCTGTTAGCTGGGACCCAGTATAGTGGCAGGCTGACTTGTGGGCCTACTAAGTTGACGGGGACGGAGGGCTTTGTCAACTTTGTCAATATGCACGATTCTAGCTCCAGTGACCGTACGATGTCCATCCAACGGCCGTAGTGCTTCTTCAACCTCTGGTCTTCTTGCTCCAGCCGCCCAAACCAGCGCCGGTCGTGCCTCGTGCTCCTGCCTCCCGTGGCCGGCTGCGATGCGGCGGAGGCCTGACCGCCCCCTACTACTCCCACCGCTGGCCAGGCCATCCCTCTACTCACCCACACCCCCTGTTATTCTGCGGCGATGGCAGCCTCACACCGCAGCGAACCAGTGACCCTCGTACTCCTCTACGCGTGGGCATCCACTGCCGCGTCTTCCCCGGCTCCGCGTCGTCCCCTTCCTAGGCCTCGCTGTCGTCCACCGCCCTGGTGCTCTCGGCGCGGCGTGGTCAACGTGGTCAAGGAACAGCTTCCATCGGACGTGGACTGTACGTGGAGAGGCTGACAGCTGGGTCCACGGCCGCAGCAAGGAAGTGCCTCCTTATTACGTGCAAAATAATTATTCCTCCACCTGACATCGGGGACCCACCGGACGGGCCACCATATTTCGCAAAAAGATGTTTCTCCCCAACTGCTGGGACCCACCAGCTACACGGGATACTGTTCATCTCCACCGTCGACCTCCTCCAGCCTCCACGGGCTACCGTCGACCTCCTCCAGCCTCCACGGGCTCCTGTTCATCCAGCCTCCACCGCGCGCTACTCCACCGGCTACTGTTCAACCACCCCTCCACTGTCTACTGTTCATCCAGCCCTCCGCACCATGGGCTCCTGTTCAACCACCCCTCCACGGGCACCCCTCCATCATCTACTGTTCATCCAGCCCTCCACACCACGGGGTCCTGTTCATCCAGAGGCAACGCCACCGCTCACTGTTCATCCAACCCCCCCCCCCCCGCAACGCTCACTGTTCATCCAATCGATCGGCTTTAGTTAGCAGCAGTGGTGAAGGAATCGCTCGATCGGGTTCAGTTAACAGCCATCGATCGATCGCTCGGGTTCAGTAACGCGTAGCCTGCAGTGCAATCGCTCGGGTTCAGTTAGAGCCCAACGCCTCGCTCGGGTTCAGTTAGAGTCAACGCCTCGCACACACGCGCGTACGTGTACGAGAGAAACACGCATCGCTCGGCCCCCGACCTCCCACCGTAACCGGGAACTCCCCAAAATTTTCCTCGCCCTCGCTTCTACCACAGTTTTTTCCATCATGGATGGCCCAAAGAATGTCATGCAACCTGCGTCTCCGGCCCGCCCAGGACGAAAAGCCCATTTTCTGTCATGATTTTTTGTCGTAGAAGTAGGAGCCCACCACATCTATGATGATACCTGGTTTTCTCACAATTATCGTCATAGAAGTGTCATATGTATGACAGAAAAAAATTCGTTCGGCCCTAAATGTCACGGATGTGTCTTTTTTTTGTAGTGGTTGTAGATCAATTGCTCGCGTATAGCTTCCCCGTTTTGTTTATGATATGTTCCTAGAGAAAACCAAGTTGAAAGTTCATAGTAGCAATGATGCGGACTAGGTCCGTGATCTGAGGATTATCCTCATTGCTGCACAGAAGAATTATGTCCTTGATGCACCGCTAGGTGACAGAACTATTGCAGGAGCAAATGCAGACGTTATGAACGTTTGACAATCACGATATGATGACTACTTCATAGTTTAGTGCATCGTGCTTTACGGCTTAGAACCGGGACTTCAAAAACATTTTGAACGACAAGGAGCATATAAGATGTTCCAAGAGATGAAATTGGTATTTCAGACTCATGCCCGAGCCGAGAGGTATGAGACCTCTGACAAGTATTTTGCCTACAAGATGGAGGAGAATAGCTCAACCAGTGAGCATGTGCTCAGAATGTCTGAGTACTACAATCACTTGACTCAAGTGGGAGCTAATCTTCCAGATAAGATAGTGATTGACAGAGTTCTCTAGTCACTATCACCAAGTTACTAGAACTTTGTGGTGAACTATAATATGCAAGGGATGGATAAGACAATTCCCGAGCTCTTCGCGATGCTCAAGGCTGCGGAGGTAGAAATCAAAAAGGAGCATCAAGTTTTCATGCTTAACAAGACCACTAGTTTCAAGAAAAAGGGCAAAGGGAAGAAAGGGAACTTCAAGAAGAACGGCAAGCAAGTTGCTGCTCAAGTAAAGAAGCCCAAGTCTGGACCTAAGCCTGAGACTGAGTGCTTCTACTGCAAAGGGACTGGTCACTGGAAGCAGAACTACCCCAAGTATTTGGCGGATAAGAAGGATGGCAAAGTGAAAGGTATATTTGATATACATGTTATTGATGTGTACTTTACTAGTGTTCATAATAGCCCCTGGGTATTTGATACTGGTCCAGTTGCTATGATTAGTAACTTGAAACATGAGTTGCAAAATGAACAGAGACTAGTTATGGGCAAAGTGACGATGTGTGTTGGAAATGATTCCAAGGTTGATAAGATCACCATCGTACAGTCCCTCTACCTTTGAGATTAGTGTTGGACCAAAATAAATGTTATTTGGTGTTTACGTTGAGCATGAATATGATTGGATCATGTTTATTGCAATACGGCTATTTATTTCAGTCAAAGAATAATTGTTGTTATGTTTACATGAATAAAACCTTCTATGGTCATACACTTAATATAAATGGTTTATTGAATATCGATCGTAATGATACACATATTCATAATATTGATGCCAAAAGATGCAAAGTTAATAATGATAGTGCAACTTATTTGTGGCATTGCGGTTTAGGTCATATTGGTGTAAAGCGCATGAAGAAACTCCATGCTGATGGGCTTTTGGAATCACTTGATTATGAATCACTTGATGCTTGCGAACCATGCCTCATGGGCAAGATGACTAAGACTCCGTTCTCCGGAACAATGGAGCGGGCTACTGACTTATTAGAAATAATACATACTGATGTATGCGGTCCGATGAGTGTTGATGCTCACGGCGGGTATCGTTATTTTCTGACTTTCACACATGATTTAAGCAGATATGGGTATATCTACTTGATGAAACATAAGTCTGAAACATTTGAAAAGTTCAAAGCATTTCAGAGTGAAGTGGAAAATCATCGTAACAAGAAAATAAAGTTTCTATGATTTGATCGCGGAGACGAATATTTGAGTTACGAGTTTGGTCTTCATTTGAAACAATGTGGAATAGTTTCGCAACTCACGCCACCCGGAACACCACAGCGTAATGGTGTGTCCGAACGTTATAACCATACTTTATTAGATATGGTGCAAACTATGATGTCTCTTACCGAATTACCATTATCGTTTTCGGGTTATGCATTAGAGACAGCTGCATTCACGTTAAATAGGGCACCATCTAAAAATCCGTTGAGACGACACCGTATGAACTGTGGTTTAGCAAGAAACCTAAGCTATCGTTCCTTAAAGTTTGGGGTTGCAATGCTTATGTGAAAAAGTTTCAACCTGATAAGCTCAAACCCAAATCGGATAAGTGCGTCTTCACAGGATACCCAAAAGAAACTGTTGGGTACACCTTCTATCACAGATCCGAAGGCAAGATCTTTGTTGCTAAGAATGGATCCTTTCTCGAAAGAAGCGAGTGGGAGGAAAGTAGAGCTTGATGAGGTAATTGTACATGCTCCCTTATTGGAAAGTAGTTCATCACAGAAATCAGTTCCAGTGATTCCTACACCAATTAGTGAGGAAGCTAATGATGATGATCATGGAAACTTCTGAAGTTACTACCGAACCTCGTAGGTCAACGAGAGTAAGATCCACACCAGAGTGGTACGGTAATCCTGTTCTGGAAGTCATGTTACTTGACCATGACGAGCCTACGAACTATGAGGAAGCGATGATGAGCCCAGATTCCGCGAAATGGCTTGAGGCCATGAAATCTGAGATGGATCCATGTATGAGAACAAAGTGTGGACTTTGGTTGACTTGCCCGGTGATCGGCAAGCCATAGAGAATAAATGGATCTTCAAGAAGAAGACTGACGCTGACGATAATGTTACTATCTACAAAGCTCGACTTGTTGCAAAAGATTTTCGACAAGTTCAAGGAGTTGACTACGATGAAACCTTCTCACCCGTAGCGATGCTTAAGTCTGTCCGAATCATGTTAGCAATTGCCGCATTTTATGATTATGAAATTTGGCAAATGGATGTCAAAACTGCATTTCTTAATGGATATCTTAAAGAAGAGTTGTATATGATGCAACCAGAAGGTTTTGTCGATCCAAAAGGTGCTAACAAAGTGTGCAAGCTCCAGCGATCCATTTATAGACTGGTGCAAGCCTCTCGGAGTTGGAATATACGCTTTGATAGTGTGATCAAAGCATATGGTTTTATACAAACTTTTGGAGAAGCCTGTATTTACAAGAAAGTGAGTGGGAGCACTACAACATCTCTGATAAGTATATGTGAATGACATATTGTTGATCGGAAATAATGTAGAATTTTCTGGAAAGCATAAAGGAGTGTTTGAAAGAGTTTTTCAAAGAAAGACCTCGGTGAAGCTGCTTACATATTGAGCATCAAGATCTATAGAGATAGATCAAGACGCTTGATAAAAAATTTCAATGAGTACATACCTTGACAAGTTTTTCAAAATGGAACAGTCAAAGAAGGAGTTCTTGCCTATGTTGCAAGGTGTGAAGTTGAGTAAAGACTCAAAACCCGACCACGGCAGAAAATAGAAAGAGAATGAAAAGTCATTCCCTATTACTCAGTCATAGGTTCTATAAAGTATGCTATGCTGTGTACCAGACCTATTGTGTACCTCACCATGAGTTTGGCAAGAGGGTACAATAGTGATCCAGGAGTGGATCACTGAACAGCGGTCAAAATTATCCTTAGTGGAATAAGGAAATGTTTCTCGGTTATGGAGGTGACAAAGAGTTTGTCGTAAAAAGTTACATCGATGCAAACTTTGACACTGATCTGGATGACTCTAAGTCTCGATCTAGATACATATTGAAAGTGGGAGTGATTAGCTAGGGTAGCTCCGTGCAGAGCATTGTAGACATAGAAAATTTGCAAAATACACACGGCTCTGAATGTGGCAGACCCATTGACTAAACTTCTCTCACAATCAAAACATGATCACTCTTTGGGTGTTAATCACATAGCGATGTGAACTAGATTATTGACTCTAGTAAACCCTTTGGGTATTAGTCACATGGAAATGTGAACTACTCACATAAAGATGTGAACTATTGGTGTGAAATCACATGACAATGTGAACTAGATTATTGACTCTAGTGTAAGTGGGAGACTGAAGGAAATATGCCCTAGAGGCAATAATAAAGTTGTTAATTATATTTCCTTATATCATGATAAATGTTTATTATTCATGGTAGAATTGTATTAACCGGAAACTTAGTACATGTGTGAATACATAGACAAACAAAGTTCCCTAGTATGCCTCTACTAGACTAGCTCGTTAATCAAAGAAGGTTAAGTTTCCTAACCATAGACATGTGTTGTCATTTGATGAACGGGATCACATCATTAGAGAATGATGTGATGGACAAGACCCATCGGTTAGCTTAGCACTATGATCGTTTAGTTTATTGCTATTGCTTTCTTCATGACTTATACATGTTCCTATGACTATGAGATTATGCAATTCCTGAATACCGGAGGAACACTTTGTGTGCTATCAAACGTCACAACATAACTGGGTGATTATAAAGATGCTCTACAGGTGTCTCTGATGGTGTTTGTTGAGTTGGCATAGATCGAGATTAGGATTTGTCACTCCGATTGTTGGAGAGGTGTCTCTAGGCCCTCTTGGTAATGCACATCACTATAAGCCTTGCAAGCAATGTGACTAATGAGTTAGTCATAGGATGATGCATTACAGAACGAGTAAAGAGACTTGCCGGTAACGAGGTTGAACTAGGTATGATGATACCGACGATCGAATATCGGGCAAGTAACATACCGATGACAAAGGGAACAACGTATGTTGTTATGCGGTCTGACCGATAAAGATCTTCGTAGAATATGTAGGAACCAATATGAGCATCCAGGTTCCACTATTGGTTATTCACCGAAGATGAGTCTCGATCATGTCTACATAGTTCTCGAACCCGTAGGGTCCGCACGCTTAACGTTCGATGATGATATGTATTATGAGTTTTGTGATTTGATGTACCGAAGGTTGTTCGGAGTCCCGGATGTGATCACGGACATGATGAGGAGTCTCGAAATGGTCGAGACATAAAGAATGATATATTGGACGATGTTATTCAGACACCGGATGAGTTCCGGGGGTCACCGGATAAATATCGGAGTGCGGGAAGGGTTATCGGAACCACCGGAGAAGTAATGGGCCTTATTGGGCCTAGGGGAGAGAGAGAGGGGCAGCCAAGGGCTGGCCGCACCCCCCCCCCCCATGGGCCTATTCCGAATTGGACTAGGGGGAGGGGCGGCGCCCCCTCCTTCCTTCTCTTTCCCCTCTCCTTCCTTCCTCTCCTAGTTGGACTAGGAAAGGGGGGATCCAACTCCTACTTGGAGTAGGATTGCCCCCCTTGGGCACGCCCTATGAGGGCCAGCCGGCCTCCCCCTTGCTCCTTTATATACGGGGGCAGGGGGCACCCCATAGACACACAAGTTGATTTTAGCCGTGTGCGGTGCCCCCCTCCACAGATTTCCACCTCGGTCATATTGTCGCAGTGCTTAGGCGAAGCCCTGCGCCATCGTGCTGACGAAACTCTCCCTCGGCCTCAGCTGGATCTAGAGTTCGTGGGACGTCACCGAGCTAAACGTGTGCAGATCACGGAGGTGTCGTGCGTTTGGTACTTGATCGGTTGGATCGCGAAGCCGTTCGACTACATCAACCGCGTTACTTAACGCTTCCGCTTTTGGTCTACGAGGGTACGTGGACACACTCTCCCAGCTCGTTGCTATGCTTCTCCTAGATAGATCTTGCGTGATCGTAGGAATTTTTTTGAAATACTACGTTCCCCAACAGACATAGCTCAAGAAGTTAAATTCAAACCGCTCGAGAACAATCTGTACAACGTCCAATTCTCCTGCTTAGGGGATTGGGAGAGAGTTATGAATGATGGACCCTGGAATTTCAGAGGTGATGCGGTGATCTCGGCACCATATGATGGCATCACAAAGCCCTCAACAATCAAGCTTGATACTCTGAATATCTGGGTGTAGATGATACGTCCATTTTGCATCATGTTTTCTTACTGTTATTTATAATGTTTTTATCCATAATAATGCTTTTTGGAGTAATTCTAATGCCTTTTTCCTCATAATATGCAAGGTATACACAAACAGGGAGAATTCCGGCAGCTGGAAATCTGGACCTGAAAAAGCTACGTCAGGCTACCTATTCTGCACAACTCCAAATGAGCTGAAACTTCACAAGGATTTTTTATGGAATATATAAGAATTATTGGAGCAAATAACTACCAGAGGGGGCCCACCAAGTGGGCACAACCCACCTAGGCGCGGCAGGGAGCCCAGGCGCGCCTTGGTGGGTTGTGCTCACCCAGGCCCACCTCCGGTGCCCATCTTCTGGTATATAGGTAATTTTGACCAAGAAAAAATAAGGAGAGGACTTTCGGGATGAAGCGTCGCCGCCTCGAGGTTGAACTTGGGCAGGAGCACTTTTGCCCTTCGGTGGAGCGATTTCGTCAGGGGAACTTCCCTCCCGGAGGGGGAAATCATCGTCCTCGTCATCACCAACAACTCTCCCATCTTGGGGAGGGCAATCTCCATCAACATCTTCAACATCACCATCTCATCTCAAACCCTAGTTCATCTCTTGTGTTCAATCTTGTTACCGGAACTATAGATTGTTGCTTGTGGATGACTAGTAGTGTTGATTACATCATGTAGTTGATTACTATATGGTTTATTTGGTGGAAGATTATATGTTCAGATCCAATATGCTATTTAATACTCCTCTGATCATGAGCATCTTTATCATTTGTGAGTAGTTACCTTTGTTCTTGAGGTCACGGGAGAAATCATGTTGCAAGTAATCATGTGAACTTGATATGTGTTTGATATTTTGATAGTATGTATGTTGTGATTCCCTTAGTGGTGTCATGTGAACATCGACTACATGACACTTCACCATATTTGGTCCTAAGGGAATGCATTGTGGAATAGCAATTATATGATGGGTTGCGAGAGTGACAGAAACTTAAACCCCGGTTTATGCGCTATTCCGTAAGGGACCAATTGGATCCAAAAGTTCAATGCTATGGTTATAATTTATTCTTAATACTTTTCTCGTAGTTGCGGATGCTTGCGGGAGGGTTAATCATAAGTAGGAGGTTTGTTCAAGTAAGAACAGCACCTAAGCACCGGTCCACCCACATACCAAATTATCAAAGTAGCGAACACAAATCGAACCAACATGATGAAAGTGACTAGATGAAAATCCCGTGTACCCTCAAGAACGCTTTGCTTATCATAAGAGACCGTTTTGGCCTGTCCTCTGCCTCAAAAGGATTGGGCTACCTTGCTGCACTTTTTTCACTACTATTGTTACTTGCTCGTTAAAAATTATCTTGCTATCAAACTACTCCGCTACTTACAATTTCAGCACTTGCAGATACTACCTTACTGAAAACTACTTGTCATTTCCTTCTGCTCCTCGTTGGGTTCGACACTCTTACTTATCGAAAAGAGCTTCAATTGATCCCCTATACTTGTGGGTCATCAAGGCTATTTTCTGGCGCCGTTGCCGGGGAGTGAAGCGCCTTTGGTAAGTGGAATTTGGTAAGGAAACATTTATATAGTGTGCTGAAATTTATTGTCACTTGTTACTATGGAAAACAATCCTTTGAGGGGTTTGTTCGGGGTATCTTCACCTCGTACGGAACCACAATTAGCTACCCATCAACCTACTGCACCTACTGAAAATATTGAATATGAAATTCCTTCGTGTATGATAGAACAACTGCTAGCTAATCCTTATGCAGGAGATGGAACTGAACATCCTGATGTGCACTTGATATATGTAGAACAAATTTGTGGATTATTCAAGCTTGCAGGTTTACCCGGAGATGAAGTGATGAAAAAGGTTTTCCCTTTATCTTTGAAGGGAAAAGCACTGGCATGGTATAGGCTATGCGATGATATTGGATCATGAATTTGGACTCGTATGGAATTGGAGTTCCACCAACAAAAATTATCCTATGCATCTAGTTCATTGTGATCAGAATTATATATATAATTTTTGGCCTCGTGAAGGAGAAAGTATTGCTCTAGCTTGGGGGAGGCTTAAGTCAATGTTATATTCATGCCCCAATCATGAGCTCTCAAGAGAAATTATTATCTAGAATTTTTATGCTCGGCTTTCTCGTAATGATCAAACCATGCTTGATACTTCTTGTGCTGGTTCTTTTATGAAGAAGACTATTGAATTCCGGTGGGATCTTTTCGAAAGAATTAAACGCACTCTGAAGATTGGGAACTTGACGAAGGTAAAGAGTCAAGTATTAGAATTAAATATGATTGTGTTAAATCTTTTATGGATACCGATGCTTTTCAAAAGTTTAGCACTAAATATGGACTTGACTCTGAGATAGTAGCCTCCTTTCGTGAATCATTTGCTACTCATGTTCAACTCCCTAAAGAGAAGTGGTTTAAATATCACCCACCTATTAAAGAAGAAATTAAAGAACCTCTATTAGTTAAAGAAGAAACTATACTTTACAATGTTGATCCAGTTGTTCCTTCTGCTTATATTGAGAAAACACCTTTTCCTGTTAGGATAAAGGAACATGCTAAAGTTTCAGCTGTGGTTAACAAAAGTTTTATTAGAACACCTAAACCTGATGAACAAATCAAAGTAGAACCTATCATTTCTATGGTTAAAGATCTCATAGAAGAAGATATAGATGGGCATGTTATTTACTTCTGTGAAGAAGCTGCTAGAATTGCCAAACCTGATAAAAAGGATAAACATAGACCTGTTGTTGGCATGCCCGTTGTCTCAGTTAAAATAGGAGATCATTGTTATCATGGTTTATAAGACATGGGTGCTAGTGTGAGTCCTATTCCTTACACCTTATATCAAGAAATTATGAAAGACATAGCACTTGCAAAATAAGAAGACATAGATGTTACTATTAAACTTGCTAATAGAGACACTATATCACCAATTGGGGTTGTTAGAGATGTTGAAGTATTGTGTGGGAAAATAAAATACCCTACTGATTTTCTTGTCCTTGGTTCCCCACAAGATGACTTTTGTCCCATTATCTTTGGTAGACCTTTCTTGAATACAGTTAATGCTGAGATAGACTGTAAGAAACAAACTGTTGGTGTTAGCTTTGGTGATGAGTCTCATGAGTTTAATTTTTCCAAGTTTAGTAGAAATCTTCATGAAAAAGAATTTCCTAGTAAGGATGAATTAATTGGTCTTGCTTCTATTGTTGTTCCACCTACCGATCCTTTAGAACAATATTTGCTAGACCATGAAAATGATTTACATATGCATGAAAGAAATGAATTAGATAAAATTTTCTTTGAACAACGTCCTTTGCTTAAACACAATTTGCCTATTGAAACTCTAGGAGGTCCTCCTCCACCTAAAGGTGATCCTGTGTTTGAATTAAAACAATTGCCAGACACTTTGAAATATGCTTATCTTGATGAAAAGAATATATATCCTGTTATTATTAGTGCTAACCTTTCAGAACATGAAGAAGAAAGATTATTGAAAGTTCTAAGGAAGCATCGAGCTGCCATTGGATATACTCTTGATGATGTAAAGGGCATTAGTCCCACTCTATGTCAGCACAAAATTAATATGGAACCTGATGCTAAACCTGTTGTTGATCACCAACGTCGGTTAAATCCGAAGATGAAGGAAGTGGTAAGAATGGAAATATTAAAACTTCTGCAAGCAGGTATAATTTATCCTATAGCTAATAGTAGATGGGTAAGTCATGTTCATTGTGTCCCTAAGAAAGGAGGTATTACTGTTGTTCCTAATGATAAGAATGAACTTATTCCACAATGAATTGTTACAGGTTAAAGAATGGTAATTGATTTTAGAAAATTAAATAAAGCAACTAGAAAAGATCATTACCCTTTGCCTTTTATTGATCAAATGCTTGAAGGATTGTCTAAGCACACACACTTTTGCTTCCTTGATGGATATTCTGGCTTTTCACAAATACCTGTTTCTCAACCTGATCAAGAAAAGACCACTTTTACTTGTCCCTTTGGAACCTATGCTTATAGACGTATGCCTTTTGGTTTATGTAATGCACCTGCTACCTTTCAAAGATGTATGACTGCTATATTCTCTGACTTTTGTGAAAAGATTGTTGAGGTTTTCATGGATGACTTTTCTGTTTATGGGAAGTATTTTGATGATTGTTTAAGCAATCTTGAGCGAGTTTTGCAGAGATGTGAACAAACAAATCTTGTCTTGAATTGGGAAAAGTGCCACTTTATGGTTAATGAAGGCATTGTCTTGGGTCATAAAATTTCTGAAAGAGGTATTGAAGTGGACCAAGCTAGGGTTGATGCAATTGAGAAAATGCCATGTCCTAAAGATATAAAAGGTACTCGTAGTTTCCTAGGTCATGCTGGTTTCTATAGGAGATTTATCAAAGACTTTTCTAAAATTTCTAGGCCTCTCACTAGTCTCTTGCAAAAGGATATTCCCTTTGTTTTTTATGATGATTGTTTAGAAGCCTTTGAAACACTCAAGAAAGCCTTAATTTCTGCACCTATTGTTCAACCACCTGATTGGAACTTGCCTTTTGAAATTATGTGTGATGCTAGTGATTATGTTGTTGGTGTTGTTCTAGGACAAAGAGTTGATAAGAAATTGAATGTTACTCATTATGCTAGTAAAACTCTAGACAGTGCTCAAAGAAACTATGCTACTACTGAAAAAGAATTCTTAGCAGTGGTGTTTGCTTGTGATAAATTTAGACCTTATATTGTTGATTCTAAAGTAACTGTTCACACAGACCATGCTGCTATTAAATATCTTATGGAAAAGAAAGATGCTAAACCTAGACTTCTTCGATGGGTTCTCTTGTTACAAGAATTTGATTTACATATCATTGATAGAAAAGGAGCTGAGAACCCAGTAGCTAATAATTTGTCTAGGCTTGAAAATTTGCCTGATGACCCACTACCTATTGATGATAGTTTTCATGATGAGCAGTTAGCTGCAATAAATATTTCTCATAGTACTCCCTGGAATGCTGATTATGCTAATTACATTGTTGCTAAATATTTACCACCTAGCATTACATACCAACAAAAGAAAAAAATTCTTCTATGATTTAAGACATTACTTTTGGGATGACCCACATCTTTATAAAGAAGGAGTAGATGGTATTATTAACGTTGTGTACCTGAGCATGAACAGGGACAAACCCTACGGAAATGTTACTCCGAAGCTTATGGAGGGCATCATGCTGGAGATAGAACTGCTCATAAGGTATTGCAGTCTGGATTTTATTGGCCTACTCTCTTCAAGGATGCCCGTAAGTTCGTCTTATCTTGTGATGAATGCCAAAAAATAGGTAATATCGGTAAGCGTCAAGAGATGCCTATGAATTATTCACTTGCTGTTGAACCATTTGATATTTGGGGATTTGATTACATCAGACCTTTTCCTTCGTCTAATGGGTATACACATATTTTGGTTGCTGTTGATTATGCTACTAAATGGGTAGAAGCTATTCCAACTAGTAGTGCTGATCAGAACACCTCTATTAAAATGCTTAAGGAAGTTATTTTCCCAAGGTTTGGAGTCCCTAGATATTTAATGATTGATGGTGGTTCACACTTTATTCATGGTGCTTTCCATAAAATGCTCGCCAAGTATGATGTTAACCATAGAATTGCATCACCCTATCATCCTCAGTCTAGTGGTCAAGTTGAACTTAGCAATAGAGAAATAAAATTAATTTTGCAAAAGACTGTTAATAGGTCCAGGAAGAATTGGTCTAAGAAATTAGATGATGCACTTTGGTCTTATAGAACATCATATAAAAATCCTATGGGTATGTCTCCTTATAAAATGGTTTATGGAAAAGCTTGTCATTTGCCTCTTGAGTAAGAACATAAAGCATTCTGGGCAGTTAAGTACTCAACTATGATTTCAAACTTGCCGGTGAAAAGAGGTTATTTGATATTAGCTCATTAGATGAATGGAGAACCGAAGCTTATGAAAATGCAAAATTATTCAAAGAAAAGGTTAAAAGATGGCATGACAAAAGAATTCAAAAGCGTGAGTTTAAAGTCAGAGAATATGTTCTTTTGTACAACTCTCGTTTCAGATTCTTTGCAGGAAAACTCCTCTCAAAATGGGAAGGCCCATATGTCATCGAGGAGGTTTACCGGTCCGGAGCCATCAAAAGAAATAATCCCGAAGGTACTAAGCCGAAGGTTGTCAATGGGCAACGAATAAAGCATTATATCTTAGGTACGCCCATTAACGTTGAAAGTAATATTATCCAAACTTTGACACCAGAAGAACACATAAAAGAGTCCTTCCGGAACACTCCAGAATCGTAAAAATAAGGAGGTACGTGATACGGTAAGTAAACCGGACTCCGAAAAATCTGCAAAAATATTTTTTATTAGTTTTGGAATATTTAAGAAATTTGGAAATAATGAAACTTCCAGGAAGTGTTCCTGGTGGGCACAAGACACCAGGGCGTGCCAGGCTTGCCTGGCGCGCCCAGGTGGGTTGTGCCCACTTGGGACACCTTCCGGACTCCGTTTTTCTTCTGTATACTTGTCCTCCAAGATAAAAAAATCTATATATACTTCCCGAACCTGTTAACCACCGTATCATGGAGAAATCCTCTGTTCTCTTTTCTTGCTGTTTCTGGTCAGATTTATCAAGCCAGGCATCATGTCTTCTTGCTCCTCCAACAACATGGAAGAAGATGCTTGGTTGATGAAGATCGAGACGAAGCGGGAGGAGCCTACGGACGCCGTCAAGGGAGACAAGGGCAAGAAAGCTACCTTAGATCCATCCCCGGTGGCAGCACAAGCACTGTTGGCCGAGGAGGAGGAAGAGGATATCCTTAAGCCCTACCTTACTCACCTTACTCCTGCTGAGATTGAAGCTTTTCGCGTCATTGAAATAGTTTGCATACAGAATAAGTATCTCACTCGCGAAAATATCCTGCATCAAGAGCATATCATCCATCTCCAGAGCGTCATTCATCGATTGGAGAATCTCTTGATCCTTAAGGATAGGATCGCTTCATCACCACCATCATCTTCTTCACCACCAAAGGTGAACTGAGTATCGGGTATGGGCACTCCCCTTGGCTTCCGCCAAGCTTGGGGGAGGTGCCCCGGTATCGTATCATCCCACTATCTTTTTGCTTTTACTTATTTTAGTTCAATCTTTTGCTTTAGTAGAATAAAAGTTTAGTTCGATCCTTTCTTCTTTGAGAGTTTGCTTAGTGCTCTATCCTTGTAATCGTGTGCAAGTTATATAATAAAATTTAGTTTGAGTTTTTGCTTTCTTTACTCTCATGTTGCAAATAAAGGAAAAGAAATAAAGAAGGAAAAAGAGAAAGGAAATAAATAAAAGAAAGGAAATAAATAAATTAATAAGATCATATACTAATCCTATGGTAGGTGATGGCACCACATAAGGAAAAGTATAAGTAGAAAATTTTATTAGATATTGACAAACATAGCATTAGTCAATGATGCAACTCATGAAAGAATTAATAAGGGAAGAGAAGATTCACATAAAATATACTATCCTAGAAATCTTTTGTGACTGTGAGCCCTCATCAAAATATTATATGCCAAAATTGTTGACGTTGGACAAGGAAGACAACTTAATGATTTATGTTGGTTTATATTCACATAGAAGTCATATTATCATAGATCCTTTCACATGTGATGCTTGCCCCTATCTTTGCCAGCCAAAAATTCCGCACTAAGTAGAGATACTACTTGTGCATCCAAAAACCCTTAATTCAAATCCTACTTTCAAGTGTCCACCATACCTACCTAGGGATTGAGCAAGATCCCTCAAGTAAGTTGTCATCGGTGCAAAAAGGCAATACAAATTGCTTCTAAATGTGTGAGATCATTTAGTGTAAGAGAAAATTGAGCGTTACACGAACTTGTGATGGTGAAGAATAAAAGCGACAGACTACATAATAAAGGTCGCTATCACAAGGGGCAATGTAACATGACGTTCTTTTGCACTAAGGGGTTGAGCATACAAACAAATAAGCACATGGCAACCTCTGCTTCCCTCTGCGAAGGACCTATCTTTTCTTTTACGTATTTACATTTATGCAAAGAGTCAAAGTTTTCCTTTTATTCCTTTTTATTTTTCTCCTTTGGAAAGCATCATGTGGTGAGGAAAGATCTAGGCGCATATGTCCAGCTGAATATAGATAGCATGAGTTATTATTGTTGACATCACCCTTGAGGTGAATATGTTGGGAGGCAAAACTTTAAGCCCCTGTCTTTCTGTGTGTCCGGTTGAAACGTTTTGCTCATGGGTACGCGGTGAGTGTTAGCAATCATAGAAGACTATATGATGGTTGAGTATGTGGACTTGCCTAAAGGCTCTGATACGTGACCCTTCCTGAGAAGATGACGAATTGTAGTTGCAAAGTTGACTGAGAACATAGTTTGTTGGTTTCTAATAGAGTTTTTGCTTTATACTTCGATTCTGTGATGAACTATTACTTATTCATGAGAAGTATATGACAAAAGTTCTACGATAAAGTCCCATGTTTAATTTTGTTGTTGTTATAATAATCAACATGATGCTTCTATGTCCGTATTTTGTTTTTATCGACACCTCTCAATCAAAGCATGTGGAGATGTTTTTCGATTTCGGTTTTCGCTTGAGGACAAGCGAGGTCTAAGCTTTGGGGAGTTGATACGTCCATTTTGCATCATGTTTTCTTACTGTTATTTATAATGTTTTTATCCATAATAATGCTTTTTGGAGTAATTCTAATGCCTTTTCTCTCATAATATGCAAGGTATACACAAAGAGGGAGAATTCCGGCAGCTGGAAATCTGGACCTGAAAAAGCTACGTCAGGCATCCTATTCTGCACAACTCCAAATGAGCTTAAACTTCACGAGGATTTTTCATGGAATATATAAGAATTATTGGAGCAAATAACTACCAGCGGGGGCCCACCAGGTGGGCACAACCCACCTGGGCGTGCCAGGGAGCCCAGGCGCGCCCTGGTGGGTTGTGCTCACCCAGGCCCACCTCCGGTGCCCATCGTATGGTATATAGGTCATTTTGACCTAGAAAAATAAGGAGAGGACTCGAGACGAAGCACCGCAGCCTCGAGGCGGAACTTGGGCAGGAGCACTTTTGCCCTCCGGCAGAGCAATTCTGCCGGGGGAACTTCCCTCCCAGAGGGGGAAATCATCGTCCTCATCATCACCAACAACTCTCCCATCTTCGGGAGGGCAATCTCCATCAACACCTTCAACAGCACCATCTCATCTCGAACCCTAGTTCATCTCTTGTGTTCAATCTTGTTATCCGAACTATAGATTGGTGCTTGTGGGTGACTAGTAGTGTTGATTACATCTTGTAGTTGATTACTATATGGTTTATTTGGTGGAAGATTATATGTTCAGATCCAATATGCTATTTAATACTCCTCTAATCATGAGCATGTTTATCATTTGTGAGTAGTTACCTTTGTTCTTGAGGTCACGGGAGAAATCATGTTGCAAGTAATCATGTGAACTTGATATGTGTTTGATATTTTGATAGTATGTATGTTGTGATTCCCTTAGTGGTGTCATGTGAGCATAGACTACATGACACTTCACCATATTTGGTCCTAAGGGAATGCATTGTGGAACAGCAATTATATGATGGGTTGCGAGAGTGACAGAAACTTAAACCCCATTTTATGCGCTATTCCGTAAGGGACCGATTGGATCAAAAAGTTTAATGCTATGTGTCATGGAATTGTCATGTCAGATGTCCTAGGCTGAGGACTTAGTCGTGAGGCCAGTGCATCTACGTAGTAGCTTGAGAGGGGTTGAGCGGAATTGAGAGACGCAACACAAGACGAGGATTTAGACAGGTTCGGGCCCCGGGAAACATCATCCGGTAATAACCCTACATGCTGTTTGAGGCTAGATCTCATTACGCTCATGAGGGAGTCGCCGTAAACCGGCTCTCCTCTAATTGTGTCTAGCCCTAGAGATTATTGATTGTTGCCTGTCCCTCTTTGGGGAGCCCTGCCCCTCCTTATATATGTTGAAGGGGCGGGTTACATGTGGAGTCCTATTAGGATTAGGACTAGTCTATCTCTAATACAAACCGGATACAAGTCCAGGTCTTAACTCCTTGTAAGACAAATATCCCTCACGCCTTTCCTTGTAAACCGGCCAACCATGAATCGGCCTTCATGAACCGCCCGTTGTGCCACCGGGTCTTGTCGCTCCTCTGACCCGCCTGCCGGATTACCAATGAATCGTAAACCGACAGGTCCAAACGGGTCGCCAGTGGATCATCAATTCTCAGCGGGCCTCAAGTAAACCGCCAAGTCCGGCTGGGTTATACTTCCGGCCAGTTTACGCCGTGGGGTATATCCCCGACATTAGCCCCCAGTTTAATTTGGATTTATCCATGTTAAACTGATCCTGTAAAACAAACACAAGAACAAATTTGACAGATTATGCTCCGGGTTAAGAATTCTCGTAAACCGGCATCTGATCATCCTTAAGTCCTTGTCATTTCCTCCTTCTAGAAAATCCGGCTCAACAAGCCAGCTTCATACTCAATTTGCTGACATTGGTTTCTCACAGAGAAATATTGTGAAGAATAATCCACTTGAGTCGGCTTCCAAAGCGCCGGTTTAAGAAATATGGGTCTTGAAATACTTATCTGATATTCAGCCGGTTTGAAGATGTAAAACTTGCCGATTTAATATTACCAAAATTGTCGGTTTATAAATATTGATGGCACCGGGTCATAATTGTTGTCGACACCGGGTCATGTAATTGATCTTCCTGATTTGCTCAAAACTGATAAACTGAAGACGTTCCTCCTTTATATGCATAATACTTGTAGCCCCCAAGTCTTAAGAGGAGAACATAGTGATAACTTAAGACTTGCTCCAATAAGCATTTTCAACCTTGAAGAAATCCAGTTTGTTCATCTCAATCATATAAACTGAATACTCCATATATGTAGCCCCCAAGTGCCGGGTTGTCATGCTTGCAGCAACCTGGGACTTGTAATTGCTTATAAAAACTTCAATCAGTGTAGCCCCCAAGGGCCAGGTCATTATGCAATAATGAGCAGGGACTTTGTAAATATAATCATGTAGATTTTAGCAGTGATGTGTAGCCCCCAAGGACCGGCTTAGTAAGATAATACTGAACCGGGACTTGATATATACTTCAATGAAAATAACATCTTATAATGTAGCTTCCATCGTAGGGCTTGAACCCACGTCCACAAGGTTAAGAGATTTGTGCTTTACCAACTGAGCAGTGGATCCTTCAATATAATGGACGAAAACTTGTGTACCTTGAATTGTTGACAGGAGCAATTGGTAGCCCCCAAGGGCCGGCTCATTATGATATGATGAGTCGGGTCTTCAATAAGACTAGTAAAAGTGACTTTGCATTAGCCCCCAAGTGTCATGGTGCATGCTTGCAGCGACATGAGACTTGCATGTAATCTCAATTTGAATAATGTAGCCCCCAAGTGCCGGGTTGTAAGCCTGCAGCGACTCGGGTCTATTCCTTCCATTGTAGAATAAATCATATCCTTTGATAAAATAATAGCCATTGCGCTAAAGCGACTTTGAAAACCTCAATAATACCGGTTATTAATAACCATAAAAATCCAGCCATGTTGGCTATTCAAGATAATATAATCCGATATGAAAACCTTATTCATTCAATATCATAATGAAAATTCAGCCAAGTTTGGATATTTGAATAATATAACCCAATGATTTATAAGCGCATGATTCCAATGGCGCAATCCAAATATATACTAGCGACTTATAGTCCAAAGCCAGGCCGGGTTAATAAACGCCAGTGATTTATAATCATGCTTTATTCAACCTGTTTCTGCATACAACAAATTTAAAGTGTCCTGGCGGTTTACCGCCGGACGGGTCATAATGCCCAACATATAACCCGGGTTTATAACCAAGGCTACACTTAAGAATAATCAAATATGTAATATATCATACCTGTGACATTGAATCACATCGTTGGTTGACCAACTTTGTAGTGAGTGTAACAACCCTAATCCAGAGTATTAGTAACTCATGTTTTATTATGCCGGTTTACAATAAAACCGTTTCGGGTTGTGATAAACACCGGTTTATTCAATACTGGTGACTTTGAGTCGGAACCAGACCGGGCTGATAGTCTCCGGATTATAATTTGATTGTATACTGTCAACTTGTAGTTGATAGCCTAACCGGGCTGATAAACACCGGTTTAAAAACATCACAAACCTTATTAAAACAAAGAAAACTCAGCAAAAGGCAAATAAAAACCATTGTAGTCGAGGCTTTTCACGGGCTGCCAGGCCCCAAATTTGATCAAGAGGTGTAGCTATGGTTCGGGTTCGACCAAGCCCCCAAGTGATGCTGTGGCATTACGCCGATCAAGAGGTGTTGCTATGGTTCGGGTTCGACCAAGCCCCCAAGTGATGTTGTGGCATTACGCCGATCAAGAGGCGTTGCTATGGTTCGGGTTCGACCAAGCCCCCAGTGATGCTGTGGCATTACGCCGATCAAGAGGCGTTGCTATGGTTCGGGTTCGACCAAGCCCCCAAGTGATGCTGTGGCATTACGCCGATCAAGAGGCGTAGCTATGGTTCGCATACGACCAAGCCCCCAAGTGATGCTGTGGCATTGCGCCGATCAAGAGGTGTAGCTATGGTTCGGATACGACCAAGCCCCCAAGTGATCAATAATATGATAAGCCAATAAGGCAGGATACCCATGTTTGAACCGCCCATCATGGCAGCAGGTCCTCTTTGGCAACCTTTAACTTTTTGCAAGAGATGAATTCTTCTTGAACCGGGATATTAAATGGGATATTGAGAGCTTCAAAGCTTTGTGGGAGACATCTTTCTCTTGAACCGGATTTTAAACCGGAATCTTCATTTTCAGCCGGAAATTTTCTGACGGCCTTTAAACTCGAACTTGCGAGAAGTTAATTCCTTTTTGAACCGGACATTTTTAAACCGGATTTGAGAGCTTCAGAGCTTCGTGGGAGAACAGATTTCCCTTGAACCGGATTGTAAACCGGATATTTAAGAGCTTCAGTGAGACTGACTTCCCCTGAGCCGGATTTTAAACCGGAATCCTTTCTGATGACCCGGAACTTCTTTATTGAACCGGGATTTTGTAACGGTTATATACTTTCTAAGTCGGAAATTTTCTTACGGCCTTTAAATTTTCATCAATATAACAGTAGCCTCCGGGACTGGGTTATCTTTCCCTCCATCGTCCTGGGGTTCTTAAATTTGCTGAAACTGGCAAGATTTGCTGAGTCATGTCATCATAGCCCCTGAGTCTCAAAGGTGACTCGAGGAGTTGGCTTGAGATTCTCCATATTTGACCGTGATATAAACCAGCATAACTTGTATATCATTTGTGTTGATAGCACGATGTGAATCCACAGAAGGTTGAGGTGACTGCGGGGGGTTATAAATGATCACGTATGAGCCATGTCAGCAACTCGGCCAATGGTTCCTTCCAACTGGCTATTTGAAGTTAACCAAACTGTAGTGGCAGCGACTTGTGCGCCTGCTCATTGAGCCATCCAGTGCAGACGACGGTTGATGATAATTTGCCTCCAATTTGAAAGAAAACCGGGCTACCCAAGCAGTGACTGGCTTTATACTCAATAAAAAGCTCATGCAGACATGTGCGGCCTGGCGTGTTGATGTAGACCAGGCCGCGAGAGACGGCAGAAAATACGACCGCAACATTAGAGGCGGCACAGACAGATGAATCGACCGCGGCGTTGTAAGCCGGTGCGGACGGGGAAGATCAGCACCGGTGTCGTAAACCGGCACAGACGGGCGAGTTAATGTAGATCGGGTCCGCAGAGGCGGCGGCTTTGTGCACGTCCATTGAACATCGATCAAACACGATCCCGGCAAGTCGATGTAGACCGGGCCGCAAGGGCGGCGACTTGTGTGCGTCCATTCATCATGTAATATGTCTCGGACTATTGCCAGGCAGAATATTATCAACCCGTGCTCCATACCCGTGGCATAAACCACATTTTGTAATGAATAATGATCCTGTATATAAGAATATACAAATCAAAGTAATTTGTTCTTTGACAAAAATAACATGTGCTAATAAAATATATTCAGAAAGATATCACCTGATTCATTCACGGATGATCCCTTTCAACATGACAGAGGCAGTTTAGGCAGATAGGCAACTCAATATAACCCCTGGTGGCTCAGGCAGGCCGGCAACTCAATTAGCTCCGGCTCACGAGCCTCACGACTCACTGGTCTGACAACTCAATTAGCTCTGGCGGCTCACACAAACCGGCGATCTGGGGCGTAACTGCGACGACGGCAGTGGGTCTTAGCAGAAGGCCGTGGAAACGAGCAACAAAGCGGGTCAACATGGCATGCCATAGCGGCAGCTCTCAGGTGGCCGCGGCTCTGTCTGAGAGAAAAAATCGTGTATCCTTTGATCTCTTCTGTAAATAATATTGATCTGTACATCAAATCTCTGAGAGCATGCATGTACCAGTACTGTTGTTATCTCCCAGCCGACCTTGGGTTCTGCACGAGCAAAGAGAGGTCGCTGTCTGTTTCTTTATTTTATTTGCTTCAGCATGCAAGAAGCAAACACGGACTTTGGTCTTCACGTGGTGGAAAATAGTACTAGCAGATGTGAGCCAGACCGCCCTGCATATACATGTGCGCGGAATAAAACAGAGGTAGGCGAGGTTAACCCGGGTTGGAAAGAAAGAGACCGGGTGCGTCAGGCAGCCGGCCGGCCGAGGCGAGTGAGACAGCTCGGGACCGCGAGCTCGGGCGGCTCGGGATGGACGCGACGGCTCAGGGCCGACCGCAGCGGACGGCGGCTCCTGGGCAGTACGAAGGTGTGGCGGTTCAAGGGCAGCACAGAGGCAGCTCGACACCCGACGGCGGAGCGACATGCTAGCGGCCTGACGGCGGAGGCGAGCCAGCAACAGCAGAGGCGAGCCAGCGACGGCGGCTCGGAGTGACTCGGAGCACGGTGGCGATTTGCGAAAACGGAGACCGGCGGAGGCAGCCCGACAGTCGAGGCGCGGTCGGCGAAGCCCTAGTTGTCCCGAGGTTCGCGCAGGGCGGCTTGGAACGAGGTCAAAGCAAAGTCTGAATCCATCTCTGTCCCTGTCTTTGTCTTGGTTTGGTTTGACCAATCCATATCAGCTGTTGCGTTTATGATTTTCCTTGGGAGTTTTTCTACTTGAGTACAGATTTCGACATGGAACGCTCCTGGACCGTAGTTTAAACGCGTATTCGCCGGTCCATCCAGCGCAGCCAGGCAGAGCTGGCGCTGCCTCCGATGTTTCCTCGAAAATTTGTGTATAAAAAATCTCTATTGCAATCATACGATCATAACAGATCGATCTTGCTGATATCCACAGTTTCCAATACTAACCCATCAGGATTCTCTCTGATGATTCTGTCAGCGGATCTAATGAGCACAGAAAATACTCGGACTCGGCGGATTGCCAAGTTTCTTGCGGCGGCGGCCAAAAAACGCAACCATAAATTTCCCTTTATCTCCAAACTCATGCAGGTTGTAGATGTAACTGCTTGCAAAAGAAACAATGTAAATCCTTTCCCCGATGACTCTTCTTCGTCCAGAAAACTGCGAAATTCTCAATCCCTCAGAAAGATCCCTCCAAGAACTCAACACCACCGTGCGCAGGCCCCACGGTGGGCGCCAACTGTCGTGGAATTGTCACGTCAGATGTCCTAGGGTGAGGACTTAGTCGTGAGGCCAGCGCATCTACGTAGTAGCTTGAGAGGGGTTGAGCGGAATCGAGAGACGCAACACAAGACGAGGATTTAGACAGCTTCGGGCCCCGGGAAACATCATCCGGTAATAACTCTACATGTTGTTTGAGGCTAGATCTCATTACGCCATGAGGGAGTCGCCGTAAACCGGCTCTCCTCTAATTGTTTCTAGCCCTAGAGATTATTGATTGTTGCATGTCCCTCTTTCACTACAAAAAAAAGACACATCCGTGACATTTTGGGCCGAACGAATTTTTTTCTGTCATACATATGACACTTTTATGACAATAATTGTGACAAACCCCGGTATCATCATAGATGTGGTGGGCTCCTACTTCTATGACAAAAAATCATGACAGAAAATGGGCTTTTCGTCCTGGGCGGGCCGGAGACGCAGCTGCATGACATTCTTTGGGCCGTCTATGACGGAAAAAACCGTGGTAGAAGCGAGGGCGAGGAAAATTTCGGTGAGTTCCCGGTTACGGTGGGAGGTCGGGGGCCGAGTGATGCGTGTTTCTCTCGTACACGTACGCGCGTGTGTGCAAGGTGTTGGCTCTAACTGAACCCGAGCGAGGCGTTGAGCTCTAACTGAACCCGAGCGATTGCACTGCAGGCTACGCGTTACTGAACCCGAGCGATCGATCGATGGTTGTTAACTGAACCCGATCGAGCGATTCCTTCGCTACTGCTGCTAACTGAAGCCGATCGATGCAGCCTCCGGGATGAACAATGAGCGTTGCAGGGGGGTTTGGATGAACAATGAGCGGTCGCGTTGCCTCTGGGTGAACAGGACCCCGTGGTGTGGTGGAGGGCTGGATGAACAGTAGACGGTGTAGGGGTGCCCGTGGAGGGGTGGTTGAACAGGACCCCGTGGTGTGGAGGGCTGGATGAACAGTAGACAGTGGAGGGGTGCCCGTGGAGGGGTGGTTGAACAGTAGCCGGTGGAGTAGCGCGCGGTGGAGTCTGGATGAACAGGAGCCCGTGGAGGCTGGAGGAGGTCGACGGTAGCCCGTGGAGGCTGGAGGAGGTCGACGGTGGAGATGAACAGTATCCCGTGGAGTCCCGTTTTGCGGTACGCCACACCCCTCCCGATGAACAGGACCCCCGTTTCGACCGTAGGAGGTCCGTTTTGTCCGTTTTGCGGTACGCCACACCCCTCCCGATCAACAGGACCCCCGTTTCGACCGTAGGAGGTCCGTTTCGTCTGTTTTGCGGTACGCCACACCCCTCCCGATCAACAGGACCCCCGTTTCGACCGTAGGAGGTCCGTTTCCTCCGTTTTGCGATACGCCACACCCCTCCCGATCAACAGGACCCCCGTTTCGATCGTAGGAGGTCTGTTTCCTCCGTTTTGCGGTACGCCACACTCCTCCCGATCAACAGGACCCCCGTTTCGACCGTAGGAGGTCCATATCCTCCGTTTTGCGGTACGCCACACCCCTCCCCATGAACACGACGTATTCCATTGCCTCCCCATGAACACGACGCATTCCGTTGCCTCCCCATGAACACGACGACGACGCTGTTTCTCCGTTCCGACCCAGCCATGTACACGAGCCCTGGCCGTACGTATGCGCGAGTAGGCGTTCGAGACCCCGCCCGTATGTACACATACGTGGCCGTATTTTCTTTCTTGCACCCTGGCCGCTGTACGTGCGTGTACATGCTACGTGCGCGCCTCTACTACGACACATACGCGCCTCTACTACGACACGTGCACGCCTCTACATCCACCAGTATATATGTACGTACACGTTCGCGACCAGAATGACAACGCTACGTACGCTTCGACCAGGTGGGTCCCGACTGTCAGGCACTTCCTTGCCTGCGAAGATGTAGCTGGTGGGTCCCAGCAGTCAGGGGGGCGAATCATTTTTTTTTGCCCGGACGCACTTCCTTGCGTGCAAAGATGTAGCTGGTGGGTCCCAGTAGTCAAGGGCAAACGTTTTTTCACGAAATACGGTGGCCCGTCCGGTGGGTCCCCGCTGTCAGGTGGAGGAATAATTATTTTGCATGTAATAAGGAGGCACTTCCTTGCTGCGGCCGTGGACCCAGCTGTCAGCCTCTCCACGTACAGTCCATGTCCGATGGAAGCCGTTCCTTGACCACGTTGACCACGCCGCGCCGAGAGCACCAGGGCGGTGGACGACGGCAAGGCCTAGGAAGGGGGTGACGCGGAGTCGGGGAAGACGCGGCAGTGGATGCCCACGCGTAGAGGAGTACGAGGGTTCACTGGTTCGCTGCGGTGTGAGGCTGCCGTCACCGCAGAATAACAGGGGGTGTGGGTGAGTAGAGGGATGGCCTGGCCAGCGGTGGGAGTCGTAGGGGGCGGTGAGGCCTCTGCCGCATCGCAGCCGGCCACGGGAGGCAGGAGCACGAGGCACGACCGGCGCTGGTTTGGGCGGCTGGAGCAAGAAGACCAGAGGTTGAAGAAGCACTACGGCCATTGGATGGACATCGTACGGTCACTGGAGCTAGAATCGTGCATATTGACTAAGTTGACAAAGCCCTCCGTCCCCGTCAACTTAGTAGGCCCACAAGTCGGCCTGCACTATACTGGGTCCCAGCTAACAGGGGAAGCATTCATTTTTTTTGTGCGTAATAAGGAGGCACTTCCTTGCGTGCGAAGATATAGGTGGTGGGTCCGAGCTGTCAGCGGCGGTAATGTTTTTTTCGCGAAATACAGAGGCCCTTTCGGTGGGTCCCTGATGTCAGGTGGAGAATCATTATTTTGCGCGTAATAAGGAGGCATTTCCTTGCGTGCGGCCGTGGACCCAGCTGTCGGCCTCTCCACGTACAGTCCACTTCAGATGCATGTCGGTTGTTGACCACGTTGACCAGGCCGCGCCGAGAGCACCAGGGCGGTGGACGACGGCGAGGCCTAGCAAGGGAACGACACGAAGGCAGGGAAGACTCGGCAGTTGTTTCCCACGTGGAGGGGAGTACGACTATACGAGGGTTTACTGGTTCGTCTGCCGTCGCCGGAGAATAACAGCAGGTGTGGGTGAGTAGAGGGATGGCTAGGCTAGCGATGGGAGTACGGTGGGGTGGGAGTACGGTGGGGCGGTGAGGCATGCGCGGCAGCACAGCCCGCTGCGGGGAGGAGGGAGCAGGCAGTCCCACCGTCGCTTGTTTGAGCGGCTGGAGCAGGAAGAGCAAAGATTGAAGAAGCACGACGGCCGTTCGATGGACATCCAACAGTCACTGCTTGTGCGTCAACCTTTTTTTTAGGAAAGCCTCAAATCTGTGGAAAACAGCATACAGCCCATCTGCCATTATTTCTAATAATTTACAGCCCATTTGTTGATTCTTAAGGTTTTTTTTTGGAGCCCATATTCTTTTTGTTAGCATTACATCCCATATTGTGGCCACGGTTAAAAAATTATACGAAATTTTGCATATTTTGGTGCGGTCCGAACTGTTTTTAATCCCGAAATTTCGACTCACATTCAAACTGATTTTAAAAATAAATGTATATCAATATAAAATCCAACAAATTCTCCACGCATAAAAATTAATGTAATTTAAAATCTCGAAATGAAAAAAAGATATTTGAAACTAATTGCCGGTTTGATGTGTTTTAAAAATGTACAGCCCATTTCTCATTACTGATAGGCCATTTTCTCGGCCAGCCGAATGAAGCTCTCCTCGTCTTGAAAGATTTGCAGCCCAACAGGCCTGACAAAGCGACTTACTTGGCAAATCACAAAAAAAAACTGGGCTGTGGCCGTGGACCCACTTGTCAGCCTCTCCACGTACAGTACTCTTCCGATGGAAGTCGGTCGTTGACCACATTGACCACGCCGCGCCGAGAGCACCAAGGCGGTGGAAGACGGCGAGGCCTTGGAAGGGGATGACGCGGAGCCGAGGAAGACGCGGCAGTGGATGCCCACGCGGAGAGGAGTACGAGGGTTCACTGGTTCGGCTGCGGCGTGAGGCTGTCGTCGCCGCAGAATAACAGGGGGTGTGGGTGAGTAGAGGGATACCCTGGGCCAGCGATGGGAGTAGTAGGGTGCGGTGAGGCCTCCGCGGCATCACAGCCGGCCACGGAGGCAGGAGCACGCGGCACGACCGGCATTGCTTTGGGCGACTGGAGCAAGAAGACCAGAGGTTGAAGAAGCACTATGGCCGTTGGATGGACATCGTATGGTCACTGGAGCTAGAATCGTTCATATTGACTAAGTTGACAAAGCCCTCCGTCCTCGTCAACTTAGTAGGCCCACAAGTCAGCCACCCACTATGGTGGGCCCCAGCTAGCAGGGGGTATTCATTTTTTGGTGCGTAATAAGGAGGCACTTCCTTGCGTGCGAAGATATAGCCGGTGGGTCCGACCTGTCAGCGGGGGGAATGTTTTTTTCGCGAAATACAGAAGCCCTTCCCACATACAGTGCACGTACAATGCGTAATAAGGAGGAACTTTCCTTGCGTGCGACCATGGACCTCGTGGGTCCCAGCCGTCAGGCTCTCCACGTACAGTCCTCTTCCGATGACTCTCGTATGTTGACCACGTCGCGCCGAGTGCACCGAGGCGGTGGACGACGGCGAGGCCCCAGACTGGAACGACCCGGAGATGGGGAAGACACGGCAGTGGAGTCGCAGACGGAGAGGAGTGGGAAACTTGACTGGTTCGGGTGCAGGGTGGGCCTACACTCGGCGGAGAATAATAGGAGGTGCGGAGTGGAGGGATGGCCTGGCCGTCGGCGGGGTAGCGTTTCGCTGAGGAGCGCAAAACAACGCCGCTGGACGCCGAAGGCTGGAGCAGGCGGTTCCGGCAGCGCTGGGGGAAGAAGACGAGAGATTGAAGAAAAATGCCGGCCGTTGGATGTAAATCCAACGCCTTCTTAGGCTTCGACCTACTGGCCCACATGTCAGCCAGTCCATTTGTTTTTTTAGTCCATTTGGTGGGTTGGGTGAAACAGTGATGTAGCATCTATGCAGCCCGTTTAAATCCCATTTGCATTTTTCTCGAAATCCCCGGACTTGCTGGGCTGGGTGAAAATATCATGTTGGGCTAGACGGAGAAATGTTATAAAAACATAAACACATGATTGCCCGTCAGTAAAATCTTTGCAAGCTTATGTACGCAATCACTAGGAGTTAACTTGCCAAGTTATATATAAACAATTATTATTATTATTTTGTAAGAACTTTCAACTTACGAAATAAAATATCATTTTAATTTGATGAGTTAATAGTACGTGGGGTATTATTATTTTTTAGGCTAGACGTGGGACAGTTGAGTTGGTTCTAGGGGAAAGTACTGGGAGAAAACTTAGTTTACATCGAAAAAGAAAGTGGGAGAAAATTCAAAGACCTGTTGGGTCCACCTGAGGAGGGGAATATGTTGGGAGGAAGGAGATTCAAAGCACGGCAGCCGAGTGAACTAGTTTTTTTTACGGACAAGTGAACTAGTTTACATACATAAGCAAATAGCCACTAAAAAAGCAATCAGGTTAATGGGTTCTTAAAAGAAATATGTCGGACAAAACAGATAATTACGACACACAGGCTAATGCATGAAACACTCAGATGATAAAGGTGCTTATAAACAGATAAAGTACAACATCTAGACCTTCCTGGCACACTTGATCATGACGCTGCTGTTGTCCGTGTACTCGTCGGTTACGGGAAGCAGACACGCCCTCATGTCCAAGATCTGCCTGTACATGTCGTAGCATGCGTATGCGTCCTTGGCCGCGTAGGTTATGTAGGCTAGATTCAGAGGTACCTCCCACGTGTTCAGGTCGTCTTCTTTCATGTTGGCGTATCAGGGGTCGATGATGGTCTCAGCGAGGTCAACCACGGAGTCCTTCTCCTGCCCGTTGCTGATGATCTTGTATTGCTTCTGATGTCGACAAGCTTGTTGCACCAGATGGCCGAATCGTCGCATTCTTCCTTCTCTCCACCGTAGAGAAGGTGCAGTCGGCGCTGCCGATGAAACGGGCGAATGCTCCAGAACCTGGTGCAGCCATAGGACTGAGGCAAGGCAGAGCTTCACCAAGTCCGTATCGTTGGTGTACATCACATTCAACTTGGTGCAGCCATAGGACTGAACGGCGAACTCAAAG
This sequence comes from Aegilops tauschii subsp. strangulata, assembly GCF_002575655.3. Taxonomy (NCBI): domain Eukaryota; kingdom Viridiplantae; phylum Streptophyta; class Magnoliopsida; order Poales; family Poaceae; genus Aegilops; species Aegilops tauschii. The sequence goes on from NC_053038.3 coordinate 95,744,845, forward strand.
GGGAACTCCTTGCTGAAGTCCATATCCAGCAGGCTCACCCCTCAGATCGCCATTGGAGTCTCTTCGAGTGAACGAGTGTGTACGCAGCGGCAGCAGTTCGTTTTTCAGCTCTTGGGGAACTGGATTCAACAGTAAGCTGAGTGTGTACAGGCGACAACAGTTACTACCCCTCCCTCGTCCACTGCACGCCCGGCAGAAGATGCACCCTCAGCCACACGTCGGTTCACGAGCGGGTCTGTATTGGTACTGTAATAACAGGAGTTATTGGTCACTTTACTTAAATTTAATTAGCTTTAATAGAAATTTATACTTAAAACAAGCAATGCATTCACTCGTTCTATCAGTCCCACAGGATCAACATGCACAACAATTAGAATTATTATTCTCAGGACGCACACGATCAGCACATTTGTCGCACTTTCACAAAGATAATACTACCAAGTTTGAACTGTTTGTTATGGTTGTTGTCCTCTGCATCATCATGCCGTGTTTCCCAGCTTGCAAGATTCAGAACCAACAAATAATATCCAAATAATAAGTACAACAAAGATGCCTACACATCTCATTGATTCCCAGCTTGCAAGATTCATAACCAACAAATAAGATCCAAATAATAAGTACAACAAAGATGCCTACACATCTCATTGATTCCCAGCTTGCAAGATTCAGAACCAACAAATAAGATTCAAATAATAAGTACAACAAAGATGCCTACACATCTCACTGATTCCCAGCTTGCAAGATTCAGAACCAACCCATTAGAGCCTTTTGATAAAGTGAATATCGGGATTAAATCCATCTTGGCTAGCCATGTCATACAATTGAAGAACTTGGCGAATGCTCTTGACCGTCACAACATCTGTAGTTGAGTATTCATGTTTGCACAACATGTTTGCACAGCACAAACAAGGAGACAGGAGAGCATGATTTTGCTTTAATAGCGGCCTCCTTGAACTCAACCTCCAGCTCTACTTGGATGAGGTCTGCCTGGAGTTCCATGATTCAATTCATGCGCCTTTTTCTGCAGTTGACCTGAAATGAAGCAAAGATTGCATCATTCAGCTAGCAAGAAGTACTTGCTCTTGTGAGCTGGCAGGTTCTTCTTTAGTAGTTGCACTAAAATTGAGGAACATTAAGGTTGGCTGTCCGGCTCATGTAAGGTGCAACTATAATTTTCTTATCCTTTTGTGCAGTTCCACTAAAATAAAGTGCCATTGTGGTGACAGTGATGGCTCCATCTTGCAAAGGCTAATAAAATGTTGCACGAGATTACCAGCAGAACTTGACAGAAATTTTGGAAACTCCAATCACCATTTTGTGCAGTTCCACCAAAATTGAGAGATGTTGCCCATGTGACATTTTAGTTGAACTGCACAAGACACTCATTCCAAAAAAAAGTGTTTTGTGCAGTTCACCAAAAGGTCACAATAGCAACAAGGTGAAATGGATATCCCTATCTACAATAAAAGATAGAAAGTAAACAGTTGCTGGTCAATAAGAATATACGAAACATATACAAAATGAAAAGAAGCATCTTAATTATGTTCATGGCAATCACGCAAGGACAGTAGAAATTTTAAAACGTCAGCAATGCTTCATGTTACCAGAAGCATTACGATCAACAATGAGATTCCTCAAATATGGGATTACTTTAATGGTGGCATTGCTTGTTTACCAGACACAGTAAATCAACAGCAGCTAAAGAGTTGGTTTAAGGGCATGGGACCGTGGGGACACCAGGACACTCAGCAGTGTAAAGGAGCAACTTACTTATCATACTGGGGAAAATAGCAGGAGTGCCATTTGTAACGCAGTTTAATTGCATCTTATCACTGGAGGCATTAGATTAACAATAACACTGGTTAGACATGTCCCTAAGGTAACAGTGTGATCGCTTCATTTTACATGCGCCCTTACATTAACAACAGCAAAAGGTTGGTATAAGGACATGCGACAGTGGACGCATCAGCACAATGTACCTACAAGGAGGCATAAAGTGGTGATGCCGAGTTTGTTCATGCTATGTGAGGGCAGCAAACCTAATCCTGGAGACCTTGTACTATGTGAGGGCAGCAAATCTAATCCTGGAGACCTTTTACTATGTGAGGGCAGCAAATCTAATCCTGGAGACCTTTTACTATGTGAGGGCAGCAAATCTAATCCTGGAGACCTTTTACTATGTGAGGGCAGCAAATCTAATCCTAAGACCTTTTACTATGTGAGGGCAGCAAATCTAATCCTGAGACCCTTTACTATGTGAGGGCAGCAAATCTAATCCTGGAGACCTTTTACTATGTGATGGCAGCAAATCTAATCCTGGACATACTCTGTTGACTTGTCCACCAGCCGCCACTTTCTATCCTTTTTTCAACCAATAATAGATCTGTTCCTTATCCAGTTTGTACTGCGTTTTCCCATTATTTCCCTTTTCAACCAAGAGACCGGTTGGGTATCCGGTCTCTACTACTTTCACCATATTATTTCCTCTTTGAATCAAGTCCTAGATTCATGCTACAACTTTCCCCCCTTTCTTCGTTGTTTGAACAAAGCCCTAGATTCGAATGCATGAAGTAGCTTTACCTCTAATAATACTAAAAATTTAGGTGGCTTTGGAAGAGCTGATGGGAGTAGAAAAAGATGCACATGCAGACACGTGGGGAGCTGGGGCAGTAGAGCAAGGTCGCTTTCGAAGAAATTATACCTGAGGGTTGCCGGGATGTCGGCGGCGGCAGGTCGGATCTACGGACAATACGGCAGGGAGGAAGAAGGGTCGGAGGACCTCCCGAGCCGGCATGTGTAGGAGAGAATGGCACGGGCAGAGGATCGGGCCCCTCCGGCAGCTGTGGGTTTCCTCCCTCGGCAGCGATGACCGCGTGAACGATGCACCTTTTAGTCCTCTACACACACCGGCCGAAGGGATCCGGCCGGATCTGTGACCAGCGGTGAGCAGAGAGAAAATGTCACTACCGCTGTCTTGTTTATATCTGGAGAGGATGAGAGAATGAAGAGAGCAACCCTAGTAAAGCAAGCGCTCAGGCCCCTGCGTCCATATATAGTGGAGTGATTATCTTTTTTCTCTCCACAACAAGCGTTTCAATTTGTGTACGTGGCATTAAAGAAAAGAAACTCTCTATTTAAGGTGACTACTGTATGACTCCTACTTACTACTAGTAGTACTACAGTATTGTTCACTTGTGCTCCCCGCCCCTCCATTCATTGAACAACCCCACGGGTGAATAAACATACAGTAAGTACAGTATTTATATAGAACGAACAAGCTCGAACTATTTTCGCGTAGTTAAAAGTTGAGGGCGGGGCTTTTCCCGGGCAGTACGCGCGGCAGTTTTTGGGTAGGCGGTTTGACAGAGAGGCGAGGAGGGTGAGCGAGTGGGGCTGTGCGATTTGACGGCGCGTTACTGCTGGAAAGACTTGTGATATGACCACTCACTATAGTCATGAATTACTGGCGCTCCGATCGGGGTGATGCCCCCCTTCCATTCCGCGCTCTAATCTGGTGCATGACACGTTGACCCGGATGCTGGCTCTCCCACATGTCGGAGTAGTAAGAAGGAGCAAAGAATGATGCGGTATATACTAGTACTATACTACAGTACTACTCTGGTCGGAGGAGTGCGAACCATGGCAGCCCAGTGAACCAGCAGTGCGAACCACGGTAGCCCAGTGAACCAGCAGTAGAAAACAATGTGGTGATATGGCCATAAAAAACAATGTGCTACGGTCCACACTGTAGCATGTACAGTAACACTCCTCTTTGTTTGGATCCCTGAGTTAGAGCTAGTTTGGGTTGAAATAGCCTCAGATTATCGAAACAAGAGGGGTTAGTTTGAGCTAGTTTGCTCTAACCCAGCTAAAAAAACTAGCCCGGTGGAGAGGTTCTAATTGGGTTAGTTATCCTCGGGCCCACTAAAAGAGAACTAAAAAAATCTCCCCTGCCCGCACCAGATCGCTCCCCCCTCTCGCACGACTCCTCTCTGTTCCCCATAGGGTCACTCGCCCTCTCTCTCCTCTGGCCGCCCTCTCCTTCTGGCCTCCGCCGCCCTACTCCGGCCGCCCTCTCCCTCCGGCCTTCGAAGGTCGCCCTGCTCCCCCATCACCAGTCGTTTTTCTCCCTCTGTCGTGCGCGGCGGCGGTGCATCTACCAGGGAGGTCGCGAGAGGGGTGAGTTTGTTCGTTCCTTCTCTGTCTCACGGCCATATCATTGATCTTGCTTGCTCTAGCGCTAATTCTGATTTGGAAAAGTAGATCCTGATCAAACTTGGTATAGATTTGTGGTGCACGCATGGAATTGTTTGATGCTGCTTGAGGAGGTAATAAATCTTTCTAGAGGCCCAAAGATTCAGGTCACCTTTCTAGGTATTTCAATTTCAGGCTTGCATTATTTATAGAGGCCCAAAGATTCAGTTCACCTTTCTAGGTATTTCAATTTCAGGCTTGCATTATTTCTAGAAGCCCAAAGATTCAGTTCACCTTTCTAGGTATTTCAGTTTCAGGCTTGCATTATTTCTAGAGGCCCAAAGATTCAGTTCACCTTTCTAGGTATTTCACTTTCATGCTTGCATTATTTCTAGAGGCCCAAAGATTCAGTTCACCTTTCTAGGTATTTCAGTTTCAGGCTTGCATTATTTCAAGAGGCCCAAAGATTCAGTTCACCTTTCTAGGTATTTTAGTTACAGGCTTGCATTATTTCTAGAGGCCCAAAGATTAAGTTCCCAGTCGGCGGCAAGCGGCCCTGCTACCCATGCCGGTGTCGATCTCAACTCACAAGGGCCGGTGTCAGAGGGGTTCCCGGGGCTTGGGCTCTATAGAGCCTTCCTCCAGAGCGACGATGGCGAGCTCCTCCCTCGGTGCGTGAGGGGCTCCGGACTCCCTCCCTATCGTGAATGACTTCCGTGATAAGTTAGCTCATTCTTTGTTTCATGAAGTGCTTTTTTATTTGGTGCAGCTTGATTGACGACTTGTATGTTTAAGTGGGATATCTCATTTGTATGGACAAAGTAAAAATTATCATGTTTTTCATGCTTGATTTGTATAGATGGTTCGTTTATGTCAATTGTGAGCGGGAGGAGGCCACAGAAGAGCCGGCCACACCAAGAGGGTGCTTGGATCCAAGGGACTTATTTTAGTCTGACTAAAAATAGTCTCTTTAAGAGGCTAAATTTCCAAGCACCCCTGACTAAAGAGGGGCTAAAACTAGTCTTGAGACTAAATTTTTTTAGTCAGGGGTACCCCTACTAAAATGTGGATTAGTCCTCTCTCTCCTCATTTAACTCCTCTCCTTTAACACATGCGAGTTCTGGATTGGAGGGTTTGGAGGATAATAAATGCTCATTAACTTGATTTTAGTCTCTTTAGTATTTGGATCCAAGCATGGGTGAGGCTAGCAAGTTTTAGTCCCACTACTTTTAGTCATGGAACTAAAACGTATCCAAGCACCCTCCAAATCCGGCAGGAAATAGGGTCCCAAGTAGTCAAATGATTGAGATAGAGCATTTATTGTCAATCTAACCCTGCCATCCATACACCTCTTTGGTTTAGAGTTAGTTCAGGGTTAGAATCTAACTCTAACCTCTAACTGAGTTAGAGTTCTCCTCGTCTCGGTTCATCGCCATCATACTTTCCCCATTCCTGTGTTTTCAGTATCCTGTGAATCAAAGAGGCCCTTTTTTGCGGGAAAAATCAAAGAGGCCCTTAGACTGGTTTCGGTCCGGTCATTTTTTATAAACGTGTTATGTCCAAAATTTAATGAACGTGCTCCGGTTTCCAAAAAAATAATCCGGTTTCATGTAGTAATTCATTCATTTATTTATTCTTCTGTGGGGGGTTTGCATGTAATTCGTGAGGTCTGAAATGTAAAGTACCCCGGCATATGCTCCGAGTCGTGCATGCACTACGACCCAGATGCTCTATGTCCCACATGTCGGCGAATGGGAGCACGTGGAAATAGCCTAGGAGTACATATAGGAGGATAAATGCGTGAAATATTATGTACTGTGAAGCGTAGCCGCGGTTCGAAAAGGAGACCTAAAGTGATGACAGCTATAGGTCGCACGCACCCAACTAGTGGTACTAGACATACGGCTAATTTTTCCCTCAAAAAAAAGAGGCACGAGTGCTCAGTACTCCTATTCTATAAACACGAGTCCCATCTGACAACAGCGTCCGTGCTATAGCTAGCTCTCCTCCCTCGTTTCTCTCTTCTAGTAATTCTAAACTCGGCCGACGCCCGGTGGGCGGGGTGGGTTTGCTCAACTGCGGCCCCACCTCACAGTGAAAACGTTACGACTGGAATAAAAATGCCATATACTCCCTCCGTTCATAAATATAAGCCTTTTTAGATACTATTTCAAATGGAATACAGCATACAGATGTATGTAGACATAGTTTAGAGTGTAGATTCACTCATTTTGCTCCGTATGTAGTAGTCACTTGCTGGAATCTTTAGAAAGACTTATATTTGGGGACGGAGGGAGTACTATACTAATAAAACATTAAGGCCACGAGGCGATGCAGTGCTGGTTACAGGAGGCAAGAAGAGATGCATCCATCGATGACGTCCACCTCCTCGACTCAGGGCGCCGGCCCACCGAACGGCGCCTAAGTAGCAGCGGCTTTCGTGGCCAGGTCGACGTGCTTCTGAACAATGGCATCCAAAGATTCCAGCTGCTGGAAGAAGGCCAACGTCTTTCTGTCCTCGCTTGCCTTGTAGTGGCCTATGTAGACGATTTCCTCATAGACGTGGATGTGCAGGTCGACGGTTTCTTGCATGGCGAGGCGCTGCGCGGCGAGCGCGGCCTCGAGGTGCACATTCTTCGTCGCGACCTCCGGCACCTGTAGGGCCACCAGGGCTTGAAAGAGTTCGTCACCATGGAGGCCGATGAGGGTGGCAGGCAATGAGGAGCCTGGGCGCGCGGGCTGGAGCAGTACGGCAAGGTCGTCTGTGCGCTTCTTAACGGCGGTGAACTTGCGGATGGAGTTGACCATCATGTCGTCCATGCGAGAGGCGAAGCCGGCGTCGACGAGGGCTACGATGCCTGCGGTCGCCAGCACCGTTTGGAAAAGCTGCGCGGTGCGGGGCCGCAGGCCGGCGCCTTGGATGATTTGGCACAGCCGACTGCCGCTCGCGTCCATCGCCTCCATAGGTGTTTGTGGCTTCTGGTCACTTGGTCTTGGATTGGAGTGAGTAGTGTTGCGCAGAGACTTGGGAGTAGATGGATTGGAGTGGTGGGGCGCCTTTATTATATGAGAGTCCAAACTCTGTTGCATTTACATCGTGCTGGCTCTATTCTGCTTCTCCAATTAATTCCCTCTGCATGTAATTGAGGATGCATCATTGACCGTTCAACGTCTCGGGAACCGCTACCCTCTCCCTCCTTGGCATTCAAGCACCTATGGACCCGTCGACGACGAGGTGCCTATGGTGACTTCGTAAATTTCAAGATGATAGTGTCGTGCGTGTGTGCGTTCATAGGGGTGAGTGTATGCGCGTGTATATGAGCGTTTGCGTCTGTACTGTGTAAAAAAATGTAAATGCATGTCAAAAAGAGACTAGTCAGTATACTCAATATTGTGCACCTCGGAGAGGAAAACGATAGAACTAGTACGTATTTATTTACGGTGCAGATTCACTCATTTTGCTCCATATGTACTCCGTCTCGGTGTAGTCTAGTCACTTGTTGAAATCGCTAGAAGGGCAAATACTCCTTTCTGGTTTACAGGGCTATACTAGCAAGTAGTTGTACGTACTAGTACAATAGTGGGCTCACATAGCAATTTTGTCTCATGCAAGAGCCTGGCTATATGCGTGCTCCAATGTTCGCAACTGCAACGTTCGGTTTGCGCTTGGCTCTTCGCCTCTTCGAGAAGACGAACAATGATGTTACTACTACTGCTTCTACAGTGCCGAATCCACTGCTGCATGTCCGTCCACCGCAAGCGGGACAGATAGCTTGTTGTAGAAGTACTACTAAGCAAAAGCCTGTCCTCGTTTGCCAGCAACCGCGCGCATGGGTGAGGGAGAAGGCGTGTAGTAAAATGAAGCTTCTCCTCGTTGTACGAGTTGACGCGACACATCATAGCACTGGCCCCACATGCTTGCCTCTAAACTTGGCTGAAAGACCCATAGTGTACAATATATTTGCTGCAACCTCTAACATTTACCCACCACAAATTAAAATATATGTGGCCATATGCATCGTTCTGATGCAGAGGCCGGGGAGTCCCCCCTTTTCGAAAAAAACAAATTAAAATATATATTCCTATCTTAACCAGATGAGCGTGCAAACTACAATCACCAGGGTGTCAGGTAGGGCCAGAAGACTATTTTAATATATTTTTTAACTTCGAGACGGCCACATAGCATGGAGCCGACCCCAACGCTTTTAAGCTTACAGGCACGGTACACGCTATCCTAGACTATTCTACACATGAAACTGCCACACGAGCGTCCGGGCTGCGCTTGGCTCTTCGCCTCTTCGGGAAGTCGAACAATGATGGAGTACTACTGCACTGGAGGAGTACCACAGTACGCTTCTGGCCATCTGACACCGATTGAACTGCTGCATGTCCACCGCGTGCGGGAGGGAGAGCGTGTAGGGAAAGCTTCTCCTAGTCTTGCCAGCCACCACGCTCATGGGCGAGGGAGGGACGCTCCTGCCTTTGCGTGTATGACAGGTGGGCACGACAGGTGTGTGGCCAACCTGTCATACAGCCAAAGGCAGGTGCAGTTAAGTCTGCGAGGGAGAGGATAATCAAACTTCTCATTGATGTATGAGTTGACGCGACACATCAAAGCACTGCACTCGATATATTTCAATAATTTGCGTTTACCGATGCATTAATTACAACGCATGCATGCCGTGACTCCTTTTGATACTTGCATGTGTTGATTTAATGCACCTTGAAGTAGTATAAAATATGTGACGGTAAAGCTTTGTAATACCCCGGCCCAAGTCGAGAGATGGTTGTGCACGAGGAGGGCGAGATCATGCAGACCGAACAGGACCCGACGATGGAGCTCTCTAAGGTCTCGATGGACCTCACCGTGCTCCACTGCCCCTTGTGCCTCCGCCCCTTGACGCCTCCAGTGTATGAGGTTCGAATACACCTCGTCCGTTTGGCTGATTGAGCAAGGTGCAGGTTTCTTGATTGATGTGTTGTTCGATTGATTTCTGAAGTGCAAGGGAGGGCACCTGGCCTGCGCGGACTGCCGCGTCGAGTGCCCCGAGAACCAGCGGCAGTGCCAGAAGTGCGAGCGCGGTGGTGGCTTTGACGTGCGGAACATGATGGTGGACTCCGTCCTTTCGTCGGTGAGGGTGGAGTGCCCGCACGAAGGCTGTGGGCTCTACGTCACTTACCACAAGCTCGCCGATCACCAGAGCGTGTGTCTGCTCGCGCCCTGCAAATGCCCCGTGCCCGTCTGCGGCTACGAAGGCCCGCCGCCGGTGCTCTACCACCACATCAGCACCGCGCATCCCATGCCCGTGCACAGGATCCAGTACGGCAAGGTGCTCCAGCTGCAAGTGCCACTGTCGGAGCCACGGCTCTTGCTGTTCGCGGAGGAGGACCGCCACGCGTTTTTCTTGGTCGGCGGCGTGCTCGACATCCGCGCGCCTATCGCCATGTCGGTCGTCTGCATCAGAGCGGGGGCGTCCCCACTGCCGCACTACGTGGCCAAGCTGTGGGCGAACGGCCCGCCGGGGGAGCCCAAAGGCACGACCGACGCCGTCAAGGTGGAAATGGAGGTGACAAGCAGCAAGGATCCCGGTGACATCGACGTGCAGGAGCTGACCTTCTTGACAGTTCCGCCCAAGCTGATGGCCGGGGCTAAGCTTGTGTCCCTCCACATTCAGATTGACAAGCTCACGTCCTAAATGTTTCTACAGTGCCTTCTGTTTATCTTAGTAATATGCTAATATAGGGATTACCTTGGTCTACTTTAGCTTAAGAAATGGTGGGTTTTGGTGGCGATGCAGCAATTACCTCGACATCAGATCAGTAATTTCCAACAGTCGAACGGATATTTTGTGTCTGTTGGATATAAAGTTCCTTTGGGTAAGAAGTACTACTTGTCATCAAAATGGATAAAAGGAGATGTATGTAGACGTATTTTAGTTTTCCACTATACATGCCTTCCATTTGTCAAAATATAGATGTATCTAGACATGTTTTAGTATATAGGTACATCCATGATAGAGCCAATCGGATGGTTGAGAACACTACAATTCATAGCTACAGATGCGTGTGTGACTCCCAGATGCAGAGGCCGGGGGTCATCATCCTCCTTTTCGAGAAAAAACATACGCGTGTGTGAGAGGACGAGTGCGTGTGTGCACCTCTTCTCTTCCTGTATAACGTACTACTAAACTCAGAGTACAAGTTTTTGTGGGTGGCACGATGGTGCGTGCGAGAAGTCCCGAGAGATAGGTTTAATGCGTCTGAAAAAAAAGACTAGCCTAGAGCTCGCCACGCGGCTATTCCTGTCGAACGCCCCATTAACCGTAAGATATGTATACGACGGTGCCAGTTATTGCACGTACACAACAGTACTCCCTCCTTTCCGGTTTATAGGGCTTAATTCAAAAATATCACCAACCAAGATGGTGAGTGGTGGAATATTTTTTGTAGTTTGCAAAAGCACCTAATTAATGCTCTTGTTTTTCTCAAAAAATTATGTTTATCAATGCATTAATTGCAATGCATGCATGCATAAAGTACATGCATTGGTCAATTTTCTATTAATACTTGCGTGCAATGATTTAATGCACCTTGGAATCTGAACATGTGTTGGGGAACAACCAAATTGAGCCTTATAAAATGGAAAAACTAAAATTTTGAGATAAGCCCTATAAAACCGGAAAGGAGGGAGTAGAAAAAGAAGTACTCCATCCGGGAATAGTGCCGCACTTCGAAACTAGAACCGTCAATAAATTTTGAGCTTGCGTCTCGTCACATTCCAAATTACTCCACGCTATATTGAATTGCAAACATGTTCACACCGATCACAACCTAAACGGTTTCCCACTTAGGAGCGTATTAGTACCACGCTATATTGAATTGCAAACCTGTTCACGCCGATCACAACCTAAACGGTTTCCCACTTAGGAGCGTATTACTACTCGGTTATAAATACTAGTATGCCAAGATGACTGCACATTCCTCCTCAACTCCTCATCCACAAAAACAAACAAATCATTCAGCATCCTTCCCTTGCGTCTGCCATGGCCAGCGTGAGTTCTGGGTCGAGAGATTGCCACCAGGGAGAGGCGAGCATGGAAGCGGAAGCACGAGAGATGTCTCGCCTCGCTGCGAGAGCAGCCGACATGTCCCGCTGCACGGAAGTAGCAGCACAGAGGTCCCACCGCGCCGCTGAAGTAGCACGGAGGTCCCGCCGTGCCGTCGATGCAGCAGACTGGTCCGGCCATGCCGCGGAAGCAGCAGAGATGTCTTGCCGCGCCACGAATGCAGCAGAGACGTCCCGCCGCGCCGCGGCGGCCTGGGAAAATTTCTCACGGGCAGGCGACGACTGTTACAGGTGCATGCATGTGATCGTCCATAGCCAGATGGATCAGATCTCTGGTTGGGCGAGGTTGCAGGACGACATGAAAGCCTCATTTGAACAGGCTACCGGCGTTATCCGGCAACTAAGGGAGGGCAATGAGAGGCTCCGAGCCGAGCGCGACCTGCTGAGGGAGAAGATCGTCCGAAGTGCAGACCAGCAGGAGGAGACCAGTGCCTTGTTGCAGAGGACCGGCGTCATCGTCAAGAAACTTATGGACGAGAATGACATGCTCTGCAACGAGCGCCAAAGGCTGGTGGAGGAATCCGTGGATGTTCTCAAGCAGCGTCCTGAGGACACAAAAGAGCTCATCGCCGCTCGCCGTGGAGACTAGTTCCCACGGCCTGCAACAACGCATCAAGAAAGTAGAGATCAGCGAGCCAGATCCTTGTCTTCCTTCTTCTTTTGCCCTTGTGTATTTCGGGCGTAGCCGCATGTGGCTTTTTTAATTATCTTTCTAATTATGTAAGACAATTAATCGTCCTTATCTTTCTGTGGAAGATCAATGTTGCGAGGCTGGAATGAAGAAAACTCTTGTTGTGGCGACCCTGGCGTTGCTGTTCTTCTAGTTGCTGCTGGGCTTCCTTCAGTTTCCTGGTTTCTTTTTATGTAATAATCGGTTTAGGATGTGGATTGTGTCGTCGGTTGTGAAATGTTGGGTTCTAGCGCGGATGTTTGGCCTTTGTTGGCCTCTTGGGATGTTGCGATTTCAATCTGGTAGCTTTTAGTCCTTCGTGTTAGGTTGGAGTTGTGCTGAACTTCTTGTGAATTGTGGTGGTTTTCAGTAATGAAAATCGGAAGGGGCAAGCCCTTCTTTGATCAAAACAAAATTAATCATCCTTATATATTCATCAGTCTTGCTATAAGTCGCAGTAGATGCTATATAGGTCCGTCGGATCTTACATCAAGATCCGTGCTTTCAGATTTTCTTTTTTCTCTCTTAAATCTCAGTCGAGTGAGACATAGCCACGCCATTAAACAGAGGCTCGGGCGCCATTAATGGAGACCTTGGGAGAGAGGTGGATGGCAGATGGAGATCAAAGGGCTCTCCTCCCGATAAGCACGCGCAGGGGTCTGATCGCACGCCTCTCGTACTCAAATAGCTACCCTGCACGGCGCCTCCTAGCTAATAAAAAATGGGGACGCGTGGCGGCACGTAAATGGTACTAGTAAGTAGAACGCCCACGGTTTCAATAATACTTGTGTTTCCGATTGTAACGTGACAGCACTTGTTCCAAAATGACTTTGTTGATTGTTAATGTGTGCGCCTTCGCAAATCGGACTGCAAATTTACCACAGCATGTTGGTGCCATGTCATGGCACCAAGCCAAGTTTCATTATTTTCATGCGTGTTTTGGAATTACAGTAATTAAAAAACTAAGTTTCTCAATGTTTCCAACCCAGCCACGACGCCCAGAATTTTTAATTTCATTCCCATTTCTTGCATGGAACCTAGAAATTTACCCGAGGACACACATGTGATTTTTCAACCAACTTTGGTGCACTGGAACATGTGCTTGTATTTCAAATTTGAATTATGCACACAAAGGTGACACGTTCCCTCCCAGAACCACGAGCCTTCTTGAGAGAAGCTCCGATTTGCAAGAAGCTTATACCAAAATTTCTTCCTATTCGGCCAATTTTTTTTTACCACGACATGGTACTACCATGACATGACACCATGCCAAGTTTCATGATTTTAAAACCAAGTTTCTCAATGTTCTCGACCGAGCCACGATGCCCAGATGTTTGAATTTTATTCTCATTTTTTTCATGGGACCTACTCCCTCCTTCCACCTATATAGGGCCTAATGTGTTTTTCAAGACAGCCTTTGACTATTGACAAGATTAATAGCACATGAGATGTATACTATGAAAATTATATTATTGGAAGCTCCTTTGACATACAAATTTGAAGGTATGCTTTGTGTAAGTTGCATGTCATATATTATTGCTCTGACGTTTGGTCAAAGTTAGCCTCGAAAAATGCATTAGGACCTATATAGATGGAAGGAGGGAGTAGAAATTCACCCGAGGACACAAATGTGATTTTTCAACCAACTTTGGTGCACGGGAGCATTGCTTGTAGTTCAAATTTTTATTATGCACATTAAATTACCAAAAACTCAATTAATGTGTAAATAAGGCCAAACGAAGCCGGAATAATTCCAAAATTTAACAGGGCACTCATGTAGTTCTATGTTGCCTTTGTAAATAAACTCAAGGGGGACAACGTATATCGTTTCGCACTCAAAGGTGGCACGTTCCCTCTCAGAACCACGAGCCTTCTTGAGAGAAGCTTCGGTTTGCAAGAAGCTTATACCAAAATCTGTTCCTATTCGGCCAATTTTTTTACCACAACATGGTAGTACCATGACATGACATCCATGCCAAGTTTCATGATTTTCGGACGTGTTTTGGATTTACAAGAATTTTAAAACCAAGTTTCTCAATGTTCTCGGCCGAGCCACGATGCCCAGATGTTTTAATTTTATTCTCATTTCTTGCATGGGACCTAGAAATTCACCCGAGGACACAAATGTGATTTTTCAACCAACTTTGGTGCACGAGAGCATGTGCTTGTAGTTCAAATTTGACTTATGCACATTAAATGACCAGAAACTCAATTAATGTATGAAAAACGAAAAACGAACCCAGAATAATTCCAAAATTTAACAGGGCACTAATGTAGTTCTATGTTGCCTTTTTTAAGAAACTCAAGGGGGGGCAGCGTATATCGTTTCATACTCAAAGGTGGCACGTTCCCTCTTAGAACCACGAGCTTCCAAATCGGCCCAATTTTTTACCACAACATGTTAGTGCCATGACATGACACCATGCCAAGTGTCTTGATTTCCAGGCGAGTTTTGGATTTACATGAATTTAAAATCAAAGTTTCTCGATGTTCTCGGCCGAGTCATGACGCCCAGATGTTTGAATTTCATTCTCATTTCTTCCATGGGACCTAGAAATTCAACCAAGGACACACATGTGATTTTTTAACCCACTTTGGTGCACCGGAGCATGTGCATGCAATTCATATTTAGATTATGCACATTAAAAGTCCAGAAACTCAATTAATGTATAAAAAGGCCAAATGAACCCGAAATAATTCCAAAATTTAACAGGGCACTCATACAGTTCTATGTTGCCTCTGTAAATAAAATCAGGGGGGAGGCAGCGTATATCGTTTCGCACACAAAGGTGACACGTTCCCTCTAGGAACCACAAGGCTTGTTGAGAGAATCTCCGGTTTTGCAAGAGGCTTATACCAAAACTTGTCCCAATTCAGCCAAAAATTATACGTATGAAAACAGGGTTTAGATTATCCCAAACATCTCGCTACCTAGACCAATAATGTACTATGATTTGAATTCAACATAAAATGGATACAAATATTTGAATTGGAGAGCGTATGGTACATGTAGTTCATAGTGAAATATGATTACTGCTATATGTATGTTTTTTGTTATCAAGATAATAGTTAAATTATTGTATAACTTGACAACAATCGTATTCAAATAAGGAAAATTGATTCAATTTTAGTCCATATGGTAGACGACAATATATATGTTCACATGGTGGAGTAAAATGTTCATATATGATGGAAGATCAAAATGTATGACTACATCAATTATAAACCGCAAGGTCACCTAACGATATATTCGAATTCAACATAATGTGGATTCAAAAATTGAAATTCGAGATCATGGCATCTGTAATCATATAAAAAGGGACATTACTCTTTCTTTCGTGGGAATTTATTTGTTTTTTGTTGTTGTTGAGGGAAGTGCGAATCGATTTGGTACTCTGCAGGGTAATCTTGTTCTCCCGATTTTTTTTACATTTTTCTTGTAGTTTTTTCAATGGCATCTATAGCAATATAGTAAAAGGGGACATGACTCTCTTGTGTCTTGTATGAATTGTTTTTTTTACACGTTAAGTTTGTTCTGCCGAACAAGGAATCCGCACCTTGTTATCCCGAATTTTCCAAGCTCGAGTATCTTTTGTCTCACCTGCTTTGAAACTCCCGCTTCTTCAACCCGCGCCACGCCTTGTTATCCCGAAATTTGGACGCGCGCGAGAACTCCCTCCTCATCCGAAATCGCTCCCGCAGCCCAGACACGCGAAATCCCCCTTCTACCCCTCAGCCGGAAATGAAGCTCCACGTCGCGGTGTCAAAACCGGTGGGGGTACGCTGGTAACTTACCCTACATTTCAGACAAGCGCGTCCCTAAGCTTGGCTCCCCCCTCCCCCTTCGCCCCCCCCCATTCGTACACCGAGGCCGCCAAAACCCGTGAAACCCCACGCTCCTCCGTCGGCCTCCCGACCGCCGCCCAGCCGGAGACTCTTCCCCGACTACGTCGTCCACCGCAACAGCTCGCCATCCCTCATCTACCGCACTGGATGAGGATCCGTTGTCGATCTCGTCGTCCCGCCAGATCAGCCGCCCCGTCCTCCACCTCCAAGGACCTGCCCCGACGTTCGCCTCGTCTATCGCGCCACCTCAATCCCCACAGCGGCGTCTTGACCTGCCCCACCGGAACCGCAGCACCCTCACCAATTCCTCCGATGAAGCCGAGGCCAACTCGGCGCCACCAAGGAGGTTCTGCACTCACCACTGCATTTTATCTTTTATTCGATCTCACGGGGCTACCGGTGCTCGATACCGAGCAGACATGGCGTGTCTCCATCGACGGCGCCGTCGCCGACCACATCATCCACGGCGTCTCTCCCCCATGTCGTTGCTTCCTCGGCGGCGACTTCCACAACGGCACTAGCTGCAGCTGCTCCGGCTCTCGCTCGTGCTGCGGCTCTGTTCTTGCTATCGGTCGCGCTGCTGCACTGCTCCTGCTTTCGTTCGTGCTGCTGCTCTGCTCTTGCTCTCGCTTGCGCTGCTGCTGCTGCACGACCTCCGGCAGCTACAGGAGTTGCTGCTTTAGCACTCGCTTGCGGTGCTACTGCATGACTTGCTCTCTGCTAGTGCGTTCCCTGCTCGAGCGTCTGCTGATTTAGATCACTGCTTCACTGCTACTAGTGCTCGAATGCCCTAAACATCTATTGCAATGCTCTGTTACTAGTTCAATCAGTTTCGACAGTAAAATTCAGTTTCGACTGTGAAGTTCATTTTCTTCAGTAAAGTTCAGAGTGAACAGTACTTACAGCATCTGTCGGAGCGGCCGTGGCGCGACTGATGCATTTTACATCTAGCACTTTTTGGTGATGTATTTTACATCATCTATTGCAGATGATATTAGGGTCCCACTTCAGATTAACGTTGTCTGTCTTGTCATGCTTCAGCCTCGTCGCCGTACACCTTAGTGGAGCTGCTCCAACGACGGAACCGTCCATCACAGCGGAGCAGTACCCTCGCCGCCGTTTCCAGAGGCCTCGGATCTTCTTCCCCGCCTCCGACAGTCACACCAGCATCATCACCATCCTCCACGTCCAACCCAATGATGCTGAGGTCCACAAGGCTATGCCAAAGAGGTTGTACACTCGTCGCATCACTTTGTTTCTCCATTCCTCTGTTCTTCCAATTCATGTGAGCCAAACACCCAGGTTGACTGAAATCCTATGTTTCCAAATGCTCTGTTTTGCACGTGCATTCCTATCCTATTCCTGTGTTTTTCCTGTCCCTGCGTTTATAGAAATCCTCCAATTCTAAGGAGCCCTTACAGATTTACTCCATTTTCAGATAGGCGTCAAAGAAAACTCTGTGTGTTATGTCCTTCTCCTGCCGTGCCGTCATCCACCCCACCTGAGGTGCACCATCGACAGAAGCGTTCACTGCAGCAGAGATCCCCCCTGCAGACTTCCTTTCGCCGCCTCAGATCATCTTCCCCGTTGCCGGCAGCCACGCCAACTGCATTACCATCATCGACTGAGCAGATGAACCTGAGGACTACACAGTTCCAGAGGAGAGGTCGCAGTCTTTCGTGTTTGCTTACGTTATACATCGGTTATTATTACCTGCTACTTTACCGTTCAATCTTGAGTTTTGAATTGCCCATGGGTCTCATATCGAGCCAGCAATGAATAGTATCTGTCTACTATCTGGTTCATTTGGGGTCTTCTATGTGGTTCATGTTGGGTGGGCAACAAACAATAGATGATCCATTGTCTATCTTTTTAAACTGAAGCTATAATCTACCTGCTATCATTAGTTTTGGATCCATCCACTCGTTTGCTACAATCAGTCTTGATTTTTGCATGCACCCCTTAGGCCTTACAAAATCTAACTATTTTTTTATTATGCATGTCAGATATTGTACACAATCGTACTGAACATGTAGAGAAAAAGAGAAGACCGTTGCGCGCGAATATAATGTCATGCAGGTGCCGCTCCATGGTGGGCGAAGTGCCCCCCCCCCTCCTGCATTTCCAGATTGTACTCCAGAGGAAGATAACTGTTCGGATGGAGATTCAGAAGGAGCCGACCATGCCTGTTTACCACCTGAGGTGTTTGCTCTAACCTGGCATGCTGATGTTGGTCATATCATGCATATGGCGCCTTGCATTGCTTACATTATACATCTTATATGTCATCAGCTTAGTTTAGATTTGCTTTGTGTGAATGCCACCTGTTTGGTTTCTATATCATACTCCCACCATTCCTAAATATTTGTCTTTTTAGAGATTTCAACAAGTGACTACATACGGAACAAAATGAGTGAATCTACACTGTAAAATATGTCTATATACATCCGTATGTGGTAGTCCATTTGAAAAATCTCTAAAAAGACAAATATTTAGGAACGGAGGGAGTATATGGGAATTATGCAATGCCATCTTCTTTAGCCAGGCATCATATACGTGAATCATGCAATGCCATCCTGTTTAGCCAGTCATCGTATATGTGAATTGTATTGTGCCATATTTTTTTCCATAATGTATTCCATTTGTCAACAATGTTTATACATTCATCTACTCTTCCTGTGCATCAGCCATTTGAGTCGGTCATGGGAAAATCTGGAGTGAAAACAAGGTCTTCTGAGCAGTCAGTGCTACCTGTCGATGCAGATTTCTTGCTGGTTACAGATAGCTCCTCAGAGGAGGATTCAGAGAGAGATGACCAGTCGTATTCCCCCCCCCCCCCGAGGTGCATGCTCTAACTTGGCTGGGTTATGTTGCTCATATCATGCATATGGTGTCTTGCATTGCCATGCCATCTGCTTAGATTAGACATGATTTGTGTGAATGCCTCCTGTTTGCTTTCTATATCAGATATGTGAATTATGCAATGCCATGTTTTTCAGCCAGTTATCATATATGTGAATTATGCACCGCCATGGAGCCAGGCATCATATATGTGAATTATCTCATGCCATCTTTTTTTTCATTACGTATTCCATTTGTCGACAATCTGTGTATATTGAACTACTCTTCATGTGTATCAGCCATTTGAGCCGGTTATGGAAAAATCTGGAGTGAAAACAAGGTCTTCAGAGCAGGCAATGGTACCTGTTGAAGCATATATCTCGATGGTTACAGGGAGCTCCTCGGAGGAGGATTCAGAGACAGATGACCAGTCCTATATCCCACCTGAGGTGTATGCTCTAAGTTGCAATGTTTATATTTCTCATATGATGTGTCTTGCATTGCTTAGTTTAGACATCATATGCACAACATTGAATTCTATCTGCTTAGTTTAGAGATCATACATACGAGTGCCAGCTGCTTAGTATATGAATCAATTATGTCAATTATATCATGCCATCCTGTATACTTAGACAACATGTATGTGAATTATTTCATCCCAACCTATTTTAGAAAGACATCATATAGTTTTGTCATGTCATCCTGTTTAGGTACTCATCATATGTTGAATTATGCCATTATATCCTGTTAAGTTATCCATCATATATCTGAAACTGTGTCATGCTATCCTGTTTAGTTAGGCATCATATATGTGAAATTGTGTCATGTTGTCCTGTTTGGTTAGACAACATATATGTGAATTACCACATCTGTCTATCATACAATGTCTGTACGTTCAATTTCTTTTCTTTTTTATCAGCCATTTGAATTGGAGGGGGTGATGGCAGTATCTAAGGGAGCAAAAACCCGTTCTTCACAAAAGACAGTGCTACCCGTCGATGCAGATTGACCCATGGTTGTACTGGCCCACAAACTAGCCCCACCACACATAATCGAGACTCTTCCAGATTGCACACTTACACCGTTGGGCAGAGAACCAGCTACAACCCATCTAACTGCAACCCCAACGGATAGTAACCCACTTATAGTTGAAAGCACCATGTCCACCACAGAGTACCCCCACACGAGCAGTTTGTAAAGCTACTGCAGTGCCCAAAGCACGAAGACCACCATAGCTAACCCAAACTCCACGTTTAAAGCAGAAGAGCAACTGTTCTCAGGTCAGATTCCGTAGCTATGGTCCATACTCCTTTGCTGTTGCATCACTATATTTACTCATACCAACTACTTTCGAATTTGAAGGATCCAATTGAAACACCAATGGCGCAACAGGTATGTTTTAAACCTATTTCTTTAACTGGATTGTTGTTCTAACTTCTTGCTCTATGTTGATTTCAGTTTAAGTTGTATAAACAGTTATGTTCTCATGTGATGCACATTACAAGTGCTGCCAATGATGTGTAGTTTCTCACACTTATATTCTGTCTATGTTGCTGTGTCTTAAAAATATATGAGTTGAACTGTGTCTCTATCTTGATTAGGGAACATAAACTAGAATGATATGGACAATACAGTGACCATAGTACATAGATATATGTTTGTTTCATGCTGTTATCCTATCCACCTTACTACTGAACCGGTTTACCAAAATGAGTTTCGTATACTACAAGCTAAACCTGTGATGTGTCTGCTTGTTTCTCTTGTAGTATGCAAACAGAATATTGGAGAAGAGCACCCCACTATGCAATGGTAGAGAAAGTAATGCAGATAAGGTTCAAGATAGTGAGACAACCCTGTTGGTCTCCAAGAAAGGTGATAAAAACGATCTTGTAGACAGTGAGAAAACCCCACAGTCCTGCGTTGATGTAGTGTTCGAGTTACTGACCAGTACCGCAGGCACAAGCTCTTCGAACTCGCTGCCTGAATCACTTTGGCTTCTTCAGTCTCAGCTACAAGCTGAAAGGCATCAGTCAGCTATGCTATGGCAAGAAGCCGAAGGACTGAGGAAGTCCCTGCAGAATTCAGATGCGTACTTTCTTGTGCAACAGCAAGCGCTGGAGGATTTAAGCGCCAAACAAGAGAAAGTTAATAAGCTTGCTAAGCATCTTGCCAGCATTATGGGTACCCAGGATACTGTTTCTTGAACTCTTCTGAAGTGGTTTCAGTTCTGGACTTGTTTTGCTGCGGCGTTTATATGCTGCTTTGTTCCCAATATTTGCACCGGTGGCGAACTTTGATGCCCAGTGGATGTAATATGTGTAATAGCCGTGATAGCCTAGCGTTAGTTGCTTGCTTATTTATTTCCTTGTTGTATTGTTTATTTGTTTGCTTGTAGTCATTGCAGTTCTTTTTCCGCGGTTAGCTAATGGCTCCAATAACCTATTTTTTAAAACTAGGCCATAATAACCATGGGCTAATATTTACTGTAGTGACATTGGGCCTCCTACGGGCCATAGAAACAGTGGGCCTTCTACGGGCCGTAGAAATAGTAGGCCTTCTACGGGCGTAGAAACAATGGGCCTTCTACGGGCCGTAGAAACAATGGGCCTTCTATGGGTCGTATCATCAATGGGCCTTATACGGGTCGTATGATCGATTGGCCAAACATGGGCCAATAACAGGCCGCATTATGGACGTAAACGGGCTAGAGTTGGAATCGTCCGTTCATGGGCCGACCATAACGGGCCATCGTTAATAGGCTGTATTTGATGACGCTATGAAAACGACCCAACGTATTAATGGACCACAAACGGGCCGACTGTAACCACGGGCTGAATTTGGCCCACAAGCAGAAAATGACAGTAACGGGCCGTAAGTAAACGAATGCTGGAAATGAGCCCAAGAATAAATGGGCTCTGAGAAGGCCGAAAGATAACATGGGCTGGAAACGGCCCAACGGAATAACGGGCCGTTAATGGGTATAAAGTGATACACTGTTCATTACGGGCCAGTTTCACCACGGGCCGTTAATGGGTGTAAAGTGATACACTGTTCATTACGGGCCAGTTTCACCACGGGTCGTTAATAGGCCAAGAGTTACATAGGGCCTCATATGAGCCGAAAGACGTCATGGGCCATACATGGGCCAGAAGTGAAAACGGGCTGGAATCATATTGGATGGCCCAGATGACGCTACTAGGCCTAATTCGGATAGGGCGTAACGGGCCTTGGGTTAGCGGGCTGTAAATGGGCTATATGCGAACAGGCCGTTAACAGGCTTTCCATGGGCCGGCCCGCCACCTTTTGACCAAGTCAAACGGGTCGGCCTTTTCACACGAATGGGCCTCTGTTGGGCCGTGCCACGTGTCGACGTATCATAGGCGCCTTCTGTCCAATGAGTGGATGACATCTGTCCCAACGATGAGCTGACACGTGTTTCCTCCAGCCAATGATGATTTTACACGTGGAAAATCCCCATTGGTCGGGGCTGTTAACGGCTTATCGGATCCAAAACCCGACCCGATAGCTTAACGGCGTTCCGTTACGGTGGATGCCACGTGTCGGTCACCCTTGACGAAAGCACTTCTGTGACGCGCGATTTATCGTCATGGAAGTGCACACTTCCGTGATGATAATTTTGGTAATATCATGGAACACTTCTACGACAGCACAGGTATGACTACTTGATTCTGTCATAAAATCGTCATGGATGTACATGCATGACAAAAAACGTGACCTACTGTGACAAACACGTATCATCACAGAAGTGTATTTTTTTGTAGTGTTTGGGGAGCCCTGCCCCTCCTTATATATGTTGAAGGGGCGGGTTACATGTGGAGTCCTATTAGGATTAGGACTAGTCTATCTCTAATACAAACCGGATACAAGTCCAGGTCTTAACTCCTTGTACGACAAATATCCCTCACGCCTTTCCTTGTAAACCGGCCCACCATAGTATGAATCGGCCTTCATGAACCGCCCGTTGGGCCACCGGGTCTTGTTGCTCCTCTGACCCGCCTGCCGGATTACCAATGAATCGTAAACCGCCAGGTCCAAATGGGTCGCCAGTGGATCGTCAATTCTCAGCCGGGTCTCAAGTAAACCGCCAAGTCCGGCCGGGTTATACTTCCGGCAGGTTTACGCCGCGGGGTATATCCCCGACACTATGGTTATAATCTATTCTTAATACTTTTCTCGTAGTTGCGGATGCTTGCGGGAGGGTTAATCATAAGTAGGAGGTTTGTTCAAGTAAGAACAACACCTAAGCACCGGTCCACCCACATATCAAATTATCAAAGTAGCGAACACAAATCGAACCAACATGATGAAAGTGACTAGATGAAAATCCCGTGTACCCTCAGGAACGCTTTGCTTATCATAAGAGACCGTTTTGGCCTTTCCTTTGCCTCAAAAGGATTGGGCTGCCTTGCTGCACTTTTGTTACTACTATCGTTACTTGCTCGTTCAAATTTTCTTGCTATCAAACTACTCCGCTACTTACAATTTCAGCACTTGCAGACACTACCTTACTGAAAACTACTTGTCATTTCCTTCTACTCCTTGTTGGGGTTGACACTCTTACTTATCGAAAAGAGCTAAAATTGATCCCCTATACTTGTGGGTCATCAACAGATACACGATGTACCAGATCTATATGCTCATCTGGTGAAGCCACTTGCTGCCAAGGTAGGTGAGGTTCTGTTTGCTGAACCGAACTCGCATGACTTTGTAGGGAATTTCTATCGAGTGTGGGTGAAAGTTGATGTCAACAAGCCTCTGAAGAACGCAGTGTCGATGATCCGTGACGGGAAACAGCAGATTTACAGAGTAAAATATGAGAAATTGCCTGATTGGTGTGCGGTCTGTGGCATGCTGGGGCATCTGTATAAGGAGCACGGATCAAGGATACACCCCCTGCAGCACTTATCTTCAAAGAGCTCCGGGCCTCTTGGTACATGCGTACGGGGTCGGGGACCAGGCGAGGGACGTGGCCGCAGAGGGGGGCACCAACGTGGGCAGAGGAGGTAATGACACATCGCAGGGTGAGCACCGCAAAGGTAACCAGAATGAACAGGCTACGCGGGAGGAGACAGAACTAGGCGATGTGGACATACTGGATCACAACAGAAAGCGTCCTGACAGACATGATGCTTTGGCTATGGCCAATTCTGGAAAAGGGATCACTGCACATAGTTTCCTGCCATCGGGAGGTGAAAACTCGGCGGTGGTGCCGTTCGGAGTATCACCTGTGAGCCCTCCACCAAAGAGGGGCCCAAAGAAAGCCGAGACCGTGACGGAGGACTCTACAGAAAACAAAATGGCAATAGTGACGGGCTCCCTTGAGGGGCGCCGCCAAGCCCAATGAATGCTCTATGTTGGAACTGCTGTGGCACGGACAAACCTGCGGCGGTTCGAGAACTTCATGAATTCGCGAGGAAGTTTGCCCCCTCTGTGCTCTGTATTGTGGAAATGCAAATAAGTGGTGCACGTCTTGAAGCTTTAGCAGGTACTTTGGGATATGAGAGATCGTATGCAATAAGTAGTCAAGGTAGAAGTGGAGGAATTGGTATGTTATGGAATAATAGTAGCAATATTGAAATTTTGGGTGACTCTTGTTACCACATAGATGCAAAGGTGCAGGGAGGAGGACAGGATCCTTGGAGAATCACATGCATATATGGTGAATCTCAAGCTCACCTTAGGAATCAGACTTGGGATGTGATGAAGGGGATATCAACTGTGAGCACCCTGCCATGGCTTTGCCTAGGTGATTTTAATGAAGTCTTACGTATCGAAGAGCATCAAGGAATAGCTAATCGTAGTAATGCACAAATCCAAGCATTCCATGATGCGGTTGATGTTTGCATGCTCTTAGATTTAGGCTATCAGGGCCGCCCTTGGACCTTTGAGAAAAGGGTCACTGGGGGATCTTACACACGTGTATGGCTTGATAGGGCACTCGCTTCCCTTAGCTGGATGGTGCGTTTTCCACTCGCAACTCTAAGCCATCTAATTGTTACATCATCGGATCATGGACCAATCTTGCTTAATCTCACCAGCCCACAGCCGGACAGAAAGAGCAAGCACAGCTTCTGGTATGAGGTTATGTGGGAATCACATGAGGAGTGGAGAGACACTATCTCCTCCAGGTGGAACGCAGTTTCCCCTGGCTATGGCGTGGGGGACTTTTGGGACAAACTTCTGGCCATATCTAAAGATTTGACAGTATGGAGCAGGGAGTCTTTTGGCAATGTTCGCAATGAGATAAAGCAGCTTACAGTGCAACTTGAATAGCTCCGCAATGATCCGGCTAGGACGGGCCCTGTGCATGTGGAAATTAAAATCAATGAACGGTTGGCCGAGCTTTATCATTGTGAGGAGCTCATGTGGCACCAGAGGTCACGTTTAGAGTGGCTTTTGGCCGGAGACAAGAATACCAAGTTTTTTTTACATGAGGGCGAGTATGAGACGGAAAAAAACATGATAAAAGCTCTCTATAATTCTCTTGGAATATATACAAAGAATCCTGCCGAGTTGAAAGTGATGGTTTTGGATTTCTATAAGTCTTTGTATACATCAGAGGGAGTGACGGGTATCAATGATGTATTAGTGCATGTACCATGTAAGGTCATGCCGGCCATGAATGAAAGCATGTGTGCACCATACACAAATGACGAGGTTAAGCAAGCGCTATTTCAGATGTTCCCTACTAAAGCTCCGGGCCTTGATGGTTTTCTGGCGCATTTTTACCAGAGACACTGGGATATCTGTGGGGATGAAATTACCTCGGTAGTTCTCCACATTATTCGAGGAGAGGACAGCCCAGAAAAGCATAAATGATACAGTGTTGGTCTTAATCCCTAAGGTAACTAGCCCTACCTAGCTTTCTCAGTTCAAGCCCATAAGCCTTTGCAATGTGCTGTACAAGATTGCTTCAAAAGTTATAGCTAATAGGTTGAAGGTCTTTTTACCTGATATCATCTCTGAGGAGCAGTCAGCTTTTGTGCCGGGCAGATTGATCACAGATAATATTATTTGTGCATATGAGTGCCTTCATTTTATGAAAAGAAATAAGTCAAAGAACAACAGTTTATGCGCATGAAGCTCGATATGATGAAAGCATACGACCGGCTTGAGTGGGACTACTTGCAGGCCATCTTGGGCAAGTTAGGGTTTGCAGCGCAATGGATCCAGATTGTGACGAACATGGTCAGAACCGTCTCCTTTTCAGTTTTGTTTAATGGTGAAAAGCTAGAATAGTTTAAACCCACAAGAGGTATCCGACAGGGAGATCCTATTTCCCCTTATCTATTCTTACTTTTAGTAGAGGGCCTTTCGTGCCTTTTAAAATCCAGTTCTCAGTCATCGGCGCTTGGAATCAGGGTGGCCCGGACAGCACCAGTTGTTAACCACCTTTTGTTTGCAGATGACAGCCTGTTGCTTTTAAGTCTAGTGTGGAGGGTGCAAATTCAGTATCAAACCTATTAAATACTTATTGTGCTGCATCAGGATAACGGATTAATCATGACAAATCTTCCATCTTCTTCAGCAAGGGGTGCCCAACCCCTCTTCGACAAGAGGTAAAAAATTGCCTCAACGTGCAAAATGAGTCCTTAAGTGAGAAATATCTGGGATTGCCACCTGAGGTTGGTCAGTCAAAGAGTGGCACTTTCAAGTACCTCCGAGATAGGGTTTGGGAGAAGATCAAGGGATGTATGGAGAAACTTTTATCTACTACAGGGAAAGAGGTGTTAATTAAATCGGTGTCGCAGGCCATCCCAGTTTTCTGTATGTCCTGTTTCAGGCTATCCAGGCGACTATGTGAGAGCATCACATCTTTGATTCATCAGTTTTGGTGGGGAAGTAAGCAAGGAAAAAGAATACCATGCTGGGTGTCCTGGGATGTAATCACAAGACCAAATGGCCTTGGTGCTTTGGGCTTTTCGGATATGGAGATTTTTAACCTTGCACTCCTGTCCAGGCAAGCGTGGCGTTTGCTTCAAGAACCAGACTCCCTCAGTGCACGCATGCTAAAGGCAATCTACTACCCAAACACGTCAATCCTCAAGGCAAAGCTAGGGTCCTGACCTTCTCAAATCCGGCGCACAATTATCAATGGCAGAAACATTGTGAAGCAAGGAATTATTCGTCGGATAGGGGATGGCTCTTCAACACATATATGGACTCAGCATTGGATTCCAAGGGAGGGCTTCTCAAGGCCCATTACTTCGCTTGTTGCAACCCCACCTTAGACAGTAGACGAGCTGATCGATCATAACATGGAAGGATGGAGGGAGGTCTTAGTGCGCTAAGCTTTCATACCAGTGGATGCTGAGGCCAGACTCGAGATACCGATATGCACTGTAACATCCCAATTTTCCATTTGGATGTTATACATAGGTCATCATATGCATATCATATTTTATTTGCATTTTGGTTGTGATCCTAGATCTTAAACAAATCAAGGACCCAAGGAGAGAGTTGGAGGTTTCACATAGTTTCATATTTTAATTTTTTTCTCTCAAATTTGAAAAGAGGATCAATTTGATTTAAATATTTTTTCTCTCCAATTATTTCCAATAATAAAAATAAATGAGAGAAGATAAAATGACTTCTTCAAAGGAGAGGAAATATTGGAGTAGAAATTTTAAAATCAAAATTTATTTTATTTGAATTTTATTTCCTATTTTATTTGAATTAGAAAAATATGCATTTTTGAAAATTGCATTTTTAGGCCAGAAAAATGTTCACCTGGTTCTAAATATTAGGATTAGATGGCGAAAATGTTTCTGGTATTTTTAGAATTTATTTTATATTTTATTAGGATTTTCTTCGGGCGAAATTTTATTTCAAAAAGAAAACTACCCGCCCGATTGGGCCGAAGGCCCAGCCGAGCAGGCCGGCCCGCAGCCGCGCCGCCCTCCTCCTCCGACTCGGGACCGGAGTCCCGAGCGTGCCCGCCGCCACTGCCGTGTCCGGCCTAGACACGGGTACCGCCGCCTGATACGTCCATTTTGCATTATGCTTTTATATCGATATTTATTGCATTATGGGCTGTTATTACACGTTATGTCACAATACTTATGCCTATTCTCTCTTATTTTACAAGGTTTACATGAAGAGGGAGAATGCCGGCAGCTGGGATTCTAGGCTGGAAAAGGAGCAAATATTAGAGACATATTCTGCACAGCTCCAAAAGTCCTGAAACTTCACCCTGGCCACGAGGGTGGGAGGCACGCCCTACCCCCCTGGGCGCGCCCCCTGCCTCGTGGACCACCTGGCAGGCCTCTGGTGCCCATCTTCTGCTATATGAAGTCTTTCGTTCGAGAAAAAAACATTAGCAAGCTTTCGGGAAGAAACTCCGCCGCCATGAGGCGGAACCTTGGCGGAACCAATCTAGGGCTCCAGCGGAGCTGTTCTGCCGGGGAAACTTCCCTCCGGGAGGGGAAATCATCGCCATCGTCATCACCAATGATCCTCTCATCGGAGGAGGGTTAATCTTCATCAACATCTTCACCAGCACCACCTCCTCTCAAACCCTAGTTCATCTCTTGTATCCAATCTTTGTCCCAAAGCCTCAGATTGGTACCTGTGGGTTGCTAGTAGTGTTGATTACTCCTTGTAGTTGATGCTAGTTGGTTTAATTGGTGGAAGATCATATGTTCAGATCCATTATACATATTAATACTCCTATGATTATGAACATGAATATGATTTGTGAGTAGTTATGTTTGTTCCTGAGGACATGGGTGAAATCTTGCTATTAGTAGTCATGTGAATCTGGTATTCGTTCGATATTTTGATGAGATGTATGTTGTCTCTCCTCTAGTGGTGTTATGTGAACGTCGACTACATGACACTTCACCATTATTTGGGCCTAGAGGAAGGCATTGGGAAGTAATAAGTAGATGATGGGTTGCTAGAGTGGTAGAAGCTTAAACCCTAGTTTATGAGTTGCTTCATAAGGGGCTGATTTGGATCCATATGTTTCATGCTATGGTTAGGTTTACCTTAATACTTCTTTTGTAGTTGCGGATGCATGCAATAGGGGTTAATCATAAGTGGGATGCTTGTCCAAGAATTGACAGCACCCAAGCACCGGTCCACCCACATGCCAAATTATCAAAGTAACGAACGCGAATCATATGAGCGTGATGAAAACTAGCTTGACGATAATTCCCATGTGTCCTCGGGAGCGCTTTTCTCTATATAAGATTTTGTCCAGGCTTGTCCTTTGTTACAAAAAGGATTGGGACATCTTGCTGCACCTTATTTTCTTTTATTACTTGTTACCCGTTACAAATTACCTCACAAAACTACCTGTTACCGATAATTTCAGTGCTTGCAGAGAATACCTTGTTGAAAACCGCTTATCATTTCCTTCTGCTCCTCGTTGGGTTCGACACTCTTACTTATCGAAAGGACTACGATAGATACCCTATACTTGTGGGTCATCAAGACTCCTTTCTGGCGCCGTTGCTGGAGAACGAAGCGCCTTTGGTAGGTGGAATTTGGTAAGGAAAAATTTATATAGTGTGCTGAAATTTACTGTCACTTGTTACTATGGAAAACAATCCTTTGAGGGGCTTGTTCGGGGTATCTTCACCTCATCCGGAACCACAATTAGCTACCCCTCAACCTACTGAACCTACTGAAAATGTTTACTTTGAAATTCCTTCGGGTATGATAGAGAAACTGCTAGCTAATCCTTTTGCAGGAGATGGAACATTGCATCCCGATTTACACTTAATCTATGTGGATGAAGTTTGTGGATTATTTAAGCTTGCAGGTATGCCCGATGATGTTATCAAGAAGAAGGTCTTCCCTTTATCTTTGAATGGAGAGGCATTGACATGGTATAGGCTATGTGATGATATGGGATCATGGAACTACAAACAATTGAAATTGGAATTTCATCAGAAGTTTTATCCTATGCATCTTGTTCATCGTGATCGTAATTATATATATAATTTTTGGCCTCGCGAAGGAGAAAGCATCGCTCAAGCTTGGGGGAGGCTTAAGTCAATGTTATATTCATTCCCCAATCATGAGCTCTCAAGAGAAATGATTATTCAAAAAATTTATGCTCGGCTTTCTCTCAATAGTCGCTCCATGCTCGATACTTCTTGTACTGGCTCATTTATGATGAAGACTATTGAATTTAAGTGGGATTTATTGGAATGAATTAAACGGAACTCTGAAGATTGGGATCTCGACGAAGGTAAAGAGTCGGGTATAACACATAAATTTGATTGTGTTAAATCTTTTATGGATACCGATGCTTTCCGTGAATTTAGCACTAAATATGGACTTGACTCTGAGATAGTAGCTTCTTTCTGTGAATACTTTGCTACTCATGTTGATCTCCCTAAGGAGAGATGGGTTAAATATAATCCTCCCATTGAAGTAAAAGTAGTTGCACCTATTAAAGTTTAAGAAAAGACTATCACTTATGATGATCCTATTGTTCCTACTGCTTATGTTGAGAAACCACCTTTCCCTGTTAGAACAAAGGATCATGCTAAAGCTTCAACTGTAGTCAACAAAAGTAATATTAGGACACATAAACCTCCTGAGCAAGTTAAAGTTGAACCTAATATTGCTATGGTTAAAGATCTCTTGGCTGATAATATTGATGGGCATGTTATTTATTTCTGTGATGAGACTGCTAGAATTGCTAAACCTGGTGCCAAAGATAAACATAGGCCTGTGGTAGGCATGGCTGTTATTTCTGTTAAAATAGGAGATCATTGTTATCATGGCTTATGTGATATGGGTGCTGGTGCTAGTGCAATACCTCATTCTTTATACAAAGAAATTATGCATGATATTGCACCTGCTGAGATAGAAGATATCGATGTTACCATTAAGCTTGCGAATAGAGACACTATTTCACCGATTGGGATTGTCAGAGATGTTGAAGTCTTGTGTGGGAAGGTTAAATATCCTGCTGATTTTCGTGTTCTTGGTTCCCCACAAGATAGCTTTTGTCCCATTATATTTGGTAGACCCTTCTTGAACACTGTTAATGCTAAGATAGACTGCGAAAAGGATGTTGTTACTATTGGTTTGGGTGATATGTCTCATGAGTTTAATTTTGCTAAATTTCGTAGACAACCCCGTGATGAGGAATTGCTTAATAAGGATGAAATTATTGGTCTTGCTTCTATTGCTATACCTCCTAATGATCCTTTAGAACAATATTTGCTTGACCATGAAAATGATATGTTCATGAATGCAAGAAGGGAAAAAGATGAAGTATTCTTTAAACAGGGACCTATTCTGAAACACAACTTGCCTGTTGAAATCCTAGGGGATCCTCCTGCACCCAAGGGTGATCCCGTGTCTGAGCTTAAACCATTACCTGATACTCTTAAATATGCTTATCTCGATGAAAAGAAGATATATCCTGTTATTATTAGTGCTAACCTTTCAGAGCATGAAGAAGAGAAATTATTGAAAACTCTGAAGAAGCACCGTGCTCCTATTGGATATACTCTTGATGATCTTAAGGGCATTAGTCCCACTCTATGTCAACACAAAATAAATTTGGAGAAAGACGCCAAACCAGTTATTGATCACCAACGACAGCTAAATCCTAACATGAAAGAAGTGGTAAGCAAGGAAATATTAAAGCTCCTTGAAGCAGGTATAATTTATCATGTTGCTGATAGTCAGTGGGTAAGCCCTGTCCATTGTGTCCCTAAGAAAGGAGGTATTACTGTCGTTCCTAATGATAAATATGAATTGATTCCGCAAAGAATTATTACAGGTTATAGGATGGTAATTGATTTCTGCAAATTAAATAAAGCTACTAAAAAGGATCATTACCCTTTGCCTTTCATTGATCAAATGCTAGAAAGATTATCCAAACATACACATTTTTGCTTTCTAGATGGTTACTATGGTTTCTCTCAAATACCTGTGTCAGCTGAGGATCAAGAAAAGACCGCTTTTACTTGCCCTTTCGGTACTTTTGCTTATAGACGTATGCCTTTTGGTTTATGTAATGCACCTGCTACCTTTCAAAGATGCATGATGGCTATATTCTCTGACTTTTGTGAAAAGATTTGTGAGGTTTTCATGGAGGATTTCTCTGTTTATGGATCCTCTTTTGATGATTGCTTGAGCAACCTTGATCGAGTTTTGCAGACATGTGAAGAAACTAATCTTATCTTGAATTGGGAGAAATGCCACTTTATGGTTAATGAAGGCATTGTCTTGGGGCATAAAATTTCTGAAAGAGGTATTGAAGTTGATAAAGCTAAAGTTGATGCCATTGAAAAGATGTCGTGTCCCAAGGACATCAAAGGTATAAGAAGTTTCCTTGGTCATGCCGGTTTTTATAGGAGGTTCATTAAGGACTTCTCAAAAATTTCTCGGCCTCTGACTAATCTATTACAAAAAGATATCCCTTTTGTCTTTGATGATGATTGTGTAGAAGCATTTGAAATACTTAAGAAAGCATTAATTTCTACACCTATTGTTCAGCCACCTGATTGGAATTTACCCTTTGAAATTATGTGTGATGCTAGTGATTATGTTGTAGGTGTTGTTCTAAGGCAAAGAGTTGATAAGAAATTAAGTGTTATTCAATATGCTAGTAAAACTCTAGACAATGCTCAGAGAAATTATGCTACTACTGAAAAAGAATTTTTAGCAGTTGTATTTGCTTGTCATAAGTTCAGACCTTATATTGTTGATTCTAAAGTAACTATTCACACTGATCATGCTGCTATTAAATATCTTATGGAAAAGAAAGATGCTAAACCTGGACTTATTAGATGGGTTCTCCTGCTACAAGAATTTGATTTGCATATTATTGATAGAAAGGGAGCTGAGAACCCCGTTGCAGACAATTTGTCTAGGTTAGAGAATGTTCTGGATGACCCACTACCTATTGATGATAGCTTTCCTGATGAACAATTAAATGTCATAAATGCTTCTCGTACTGCTCCATGGTATGTTGATTATGCTAATTATACTGTTGCTAAATTTATACCACCTAGCTTCACATACCAGCAAAAGAAAAAGTTTTTCTATGATTTAAGACATTACTTCTGGGATGACCCACATCTTTATAAAGAAGGAGTAGATGGTGTTCTTAGACGTTGTATACCTGAGCATGAACAGGAACATATCATACGCAAGTGTCACTACGAAGCTTATGGAGGACACCACGCTGGAGATAGAACTGCACATAAGGTATTGCAATCCGGTTTTTATTGGCCTACTATCTTCAAGGATGCTCGTAAGGTTGTCTTATCTTGTGATGAATGTCAAAGGATTGGTAATATTAGTAGACGTCAGGAAATGCCTATGAATTATTCACTTGTTATCGAACCATTTGATGTTTGGGGCTTTGATTATATGGGACCGTTTCCTTCCTCTAATGGGTATACACATATTTTAGTTGCTGTTGATTACGTTACTAAGTGGGTAGAAGCTATTCCAACTAGTAGTGCTGATCATAACACCTCTATTAAGATGCTTAAAGAAGTTATTTTTTCAAGGTTTGGAGTCCCTAGATATTTAATGACTGATGGTGGTTCGCATTTTATTCATGGTGCTTTTCGTAAAATGCTTGCTGAGTATGATGTTAATCATAGAGTTGCATCTCCATATCACCCACAGTCTAGTGGTCAAGTAGAATTGAGTAATAGAGAGCTCAAATTAATTTTGCAAAAGACTGTTAATAGATCTAGAAAGAATTGGTCCAAGAAACTTGATGATGCATTATGGGCCTATAGAACTGCATATAAAAATCCTATGGGTATGTCTCCGTATAAAATGGTTTATGGAAAAGCATGTCACTTACCTCTCGAATTAGAACATAAGGCATATTGGGCCATCAAAGAGCTCAATTGATTTTAAACTTGCCGGCGAGAAGAGGTTATTTGACATTAGCTCACTTGATGAATGGAGAACCCAAGCTACGACAATGCCAAACTGTTCAAAGAAAAAGTTAAAAGATGGCATGACAAAAGGATACAAAAGCGTGAGTTTAATGTAGGTGATTATGTGTTGCTATACAACTCTCGTTTAAGATTTTTTGCAGGGAAACTTCTCTCTAAATGGGAAGGTCCTTACGTTATCGAGGAGGTCTATCATTCCGGTGCCATAAAAATCAACAACTTCGAAGGCACAAATCCGAAGGTGGTGAACGGTCAAAGAATCAAACATTATATCTCAGGTAATCCCATAAATGTTGAAACTAATGTTATTGAAACCGTAACCCCGGAGGAATACATAAGGGACACTTTCCAGAACGTTTCAGACTCCGAAAAGGAATAGGTATGTGGTACGGTAAGTAAACCGACTCCAAAACAGTTCTAATGGCAATTTTTCTCCGTTTTGGAATATTTAAGAAAATAGGAAAATAAGTAGTCCGAGAAGAACACGAGGCTTCCACGAGGGTGGAGGGCGCGCCCTACCCCCCTGGGCGCGCCCCCTGCCTCGTGGGCACCTCGTGTACTCTCCGGACTCCGTTTTCTTGTGCGATACTTCTTTTGGTCGGTAAAAATTCATTATATAATCTCCCGAAGGTTTTGACCACCGTATCACGCAATTATCCTCTGTTCTTGTTTCGAGCTGTTTTCTGTCAGGGTTGTCAAGGCCAGGCATCATGTCGTCCCCCTCCTCCAATAATGGTGACAACGATGCTTGGCTAATGAAGATAGAGCTGAAGAGTAAGAACCCATGGAGATCAACAAAGATTAAGGGATCAAGAAGGCCACGGAGGACCAAGTTCCGGGAGCAGAAGACAACCTTCAACTTGATCACAATCTTCTTACCCCAACTGAGATCGAAGCTTTCAAGATGATTGAGTTAGCTCGTATACAAAACAAGTATCTCACACGTGAAAATATTTTGTTGAAGGAGCACATCATCGCACTCAAGGGCATTATCCGCAAATTGGAGGACCTCCTACGCTCGATGTGCGACTATCCATCATCACCTCCATCTCCTTCACCAGCAAAAGAGACATAATCACATGGGTATGGGCACTCCCCTTGGCAACTCTTAAGCTTGGGGGAGGTGCCCCGGTATCGTATCACTATCACACTCCTATCTTTATCGTTTTTCTTAGTTCGATCCTTTTGGTAATATCTTGATCTAGTAGAATAAAGTTTTAGCATGATCTAGTTGTGAGTTTTGTTTTATGATCCCTCTATGTAATCAAGTCAGTGAGCTATATACAATAAAGATTAGTGTTGAGTCAAGGGCTTGATTATTTCGCTATGATCTTGAGGGAATAAAAGAAAGAGAAAGAATAAAAAGAAATAAAGATATCATACGGATCTTATGGAGAGTATGACTTCACATATAGAGAGTATGATGAATAAAAATTGTTGAGAGTTGACAAACATAGTTTTGGTCATCGTTGCAATTAATAGGAAGTAATAAAGAAAGAGAGGTCCCACATATAAATATACTATCTTGGACATCTTTTATGATTGTGAGCACTCATTAAAATGTGACATGCTAAAGAGTTGACGTTGGACAAGGAAGACAACGTAATGGGTTATGTTTTCTTATATCCGAAATAAAGTATATTGTCATGGATCATCCAACATGTTGAGCTTGCCTTTCTCCCTCATGCTAGCCAATTCTTTGCACCAAGTAGAGATACTACTTGTGCTTCCAATACGCTTAAACCTAGTTTTGCCATGAGAGTACACCATATCTACCTATGGATTGAGTAAGATCCTTCAAGTAAGTTGTCATCGGTGCATGCAATAAAAATTGCTCTCTAAATATGTATGATTCATTAGTGTGGAGAAAATAAGCTTTATACGATCTTGTGATATGGAAGAAATAAAAGCAACGGACTGCATAATAAAGGTCCACATCACAAGTGGCAATATAAAGTGACGTTCTTTTGCATTAAGATTTTGTGCATCCAACCCCAAAAGCACATGACAACCTCTGCTTCCCTCTGCGAAGGGCCTATCTTTTACTTTTGTCTTATACCTTGCAAGAGTCATGGTGATCTTCACCCTTCCTTTTTACATTTTATCCTTTGGCAAGCACCTTGTGTTGGAAAGATCCTGATATATATATATATATATATATATATATATATATATATATATATATATATATATAATTGGATGTAAGTTAGCATGAGCTATTATTGTTGACATTACCCTTGAGGTAAAAAGTTGGGAGGCAAAACTATAAGCCCCTATCTTTCTCTGTGTCCGATTAAAACTCCATACCCATAAGTATTGCGTGAGTGTTAGCAATTGTGAAAGACTAAATGATAGTTGAGTATGTGGACCTGTTGAAAAGCTCTTATATTGACTCTTTCCGATGTTATGATAAATTGCTTCAATGACTGAGATTATAGTTTGTTGGTTCTCAATGAAGTTTCTGATTCATACTTTACATTTTGAATAGATTGTTACTTGAGCATAAGAAATCATATGACAATATCCATATATGTTGCTATTATAAGAATGATTATGATGCCCTCATGTCCGTATTTTATTTTATCGACACCTCTATCTCTAAACATGTGGACATATTTATCGTTATCAGCTTCCGCTTGAGGACAAGCGAGGACTAAGCTTGGGGGAGTTGATACGTCCATTTTGCATCATGCTTTTATATCGATATTTATTGCATTATGGGCTGTTATTACACGTTATGTCACAATACTTATGCCTATTCTCTCTTATTTTACAAGGTTTACATGAAGAGGGAGAATGCCGGCAGCTGGGATTCTGGGCTGGAAAAGGAGAAGATATTAGAGACCTATTCTGCACAACTCCAAAAGTCCTGAAACTTCAAGGAAGTCATTTTTTGAATTAATAAAAAATACTGAGCGAAGAAACTACCAGAGGGGGGCCACACCCTGGCAGGTCTCCGGTGCCCATCTTCTGCTATATGAAGTCTTTCGTCCGAGAAAAAATCATAAGCAAGCTTTCGGGAAGAAACTCCGCCGCCACGAGGCGGAACCTTGGCGGAACCAATCTAGGGCTCCGGCGGAGCTGTTCTGCCGGGGAAACTTCCCTCCGGGAGGGGGAAATCATCACCAACGATCCTCTCATCGGAGGAGGGTCAATCTTCATCAACATCTTCACCAGCACCACCTCCTCTCAAACCCTAGTTCATCTCTTGTATCCAATCTTTGTCCCAAAGCCTCAGATTGGTACCTGTGGGTTGGTAGTAGTGTCGATTACTCCTTGTAGTTGATGCTAGTTGGTTTAATTGGTGGAAGATCATATGTTCAGATCCATTATACATATTAATACTCCTCTGATTATGAACATGAATATGATTTGTGAGTAGTTACGTTTGTTCCTGAGGACATGGGTGAAGTCTTGCTATTAGTAGTCATGTGAATTTGGTATTCGTTCGATATTTTGATGAGATGTATGTTGTCTCTCCTCTAGTGGTGTTATGTGAACGTCGACTACATGACACTTCACCATTATTTGGGCCTAGAGGAAGGCATTGGGAAGTAATAAGTAGATGATGGGTTGCTAGAGTGACAAAAGCTTAAACCCTAGTTTATGAGTTGCTTCGTAAGGGGATGATTTGGATCCATATGTTTCATGCTATGGTTAGGTTTATCTTAATACTTCTTTTGTAGTTGCGGATGCTTGCAATAGGGGTTAATCATAAGTGGGATGCTTGTCCAAGAAAGGACAGCACCCAAGCACCGGTCCACCCACATGCCAAATTATCAAAGTAACAAACGCGAATCATATGAGCGTGATGAAAACTAGCTTGACGATAATTCCCATGTGTCCTCGGGAGCGCTTTTCTCTATATAAGATTTTGTCCAGGCTTGTCCTTTGTTACAAAAAGTATTGGGCCATCTTGTTGCACCTTATTTGCTTTTATTACTTGTTACCCGTTACAAATTACCTTCTCAGAAAACTACCTGTTACCGACAATTTCAGTTCTTGCAGAGAATACCTTGCTGAAAACCGCTTATCATTTCCTTCTGCTCCTCGTTGGGTTCGACACTCTTACTTATCGAAAGGACTACGATAGATCTCCTATACTTGTGGGTCATCACCGCCCCCTCTCGCAAGCCACCGCCTCCTCCCCCCCCCCATTTAAATAGCGACCCCGAGGCCCCCCTTGGACCCCGAGCCAGCCAGCCGCCGCCGCCCTTAGCCGCCTGCACACACGCCGCCCCGCCGCCTCGCCGCTGCACTCAGCCGTCGCACCGCCGCCCCGCGCCGCAGCCCACGCCGCCCCGCCTCACCGTTGCCGGAGCCGCCGCGCTGTCACCGTTGTCCGCCGCCGGTCAAGTCCGATTAATCGGTAAAAACCGACGGTTTTCTTTTTCTGTTTTTTTTCGGTTTGTTAGGTTAGATCGGTTTTTTTTGGTTCGTAAGTTAAGCGAGCGTTCTCTGTTTAGTTCGTTTTAACGAACGGATTCGTTCGTTTGGTTCTGTTAGCGAACGTTCGTTCGTTAGGTTTTTCTTTTTATTTTATTTTCGGCCAGGGATCTATCCGCGATTACTTTTATCACAGTTTAGTCCCTGATCTTCAAACCCTCGTTACTTTTTGCTCTTTCATCCAAATCCAGTGAAACCAACGCCAAAATCTTCGTCTTGTTCCCCTCTTTCCAGTTAATCAACTTGAACATAGTTTTGACAATTTAAAATTTGGTTTCAAGCAGATTTGAATTCGAATTTTTTTTATCGTAGTTTGAGTTTCGTACCTCCGATTCAATTGATTCTTTTTGCAAATCAAAGCTCTTCAGTTGAATTTTTTGTTTGGATCTTTTCTCTTGAGTTTTACCCTTGCATCTTATGCTTGAATGCTTATGTATGCTATTGTTTGTTTACGATAGAGTTTCCGGAGTGCGAAGCGTGCTACTACGAGTCACTAGGGT
This sequence comes from Aegilops tauschii subsp. strangulata, assembly GCF_002575655.3. Taxonomy (NCBI): domain Eukaryota; kingdom Viridiplantae; phylum Streptophyta; class Magnoliopsida; order Poales; family Poaceae; genus Aegilops; species Aegilops tauschii. Next base: position 95,783,383 of record NC_053038.3, read on the forward strand.
TTTCAGATCGTCGGCGCAAGTAACACTTTGATCATACCCTTTATTACCCAGTTTTTATGCATTAGTTTTCAATCCTCAAACACTGCATGGTTAGGATTTGATAACATGTGGGTAGCGGGAAGTAGATGATGAGGTAGAACCTATTGTCTTTATTTCAAACCCTGGGAGTTACTTCTACGTTATGCTTATACTGCTACGCTATGCTTGTAGACATGGTTTGGGTTTGAGAGATCCATGACAGATGTGAGAGTTATCATTTACTAATGGTTTAACTTAAGGTGGCTACTTAAATACACATCTGGGTGGATTGGTTGAGGCACCCTGGAACACCCAGTGGTTGTCTGGGCACCTAGAGCAATCCAGCGTTGTCCTGGGATATCCCGGAGTACCCGTGTGATCATCCTATGGAATGCCACTCAGGCTCAAAGGGATCATAAGATTGTTCATGCTAGAAACTTCTGTGAGTAGCCACAAGCCATTACGGGCTCTGGCATAGTTGAGTATGTTGTGTGACCTCTTTCAGTGGTAGGCTAGCAGATGTAGGGGATGTAGGTGGTACTGTCTACCCAGAGTAAAGAGTTAATACTTCGGAAAGACTGTGTCTCGACCATCCATTTCTCAAACATTATGTAATGCGAGAAATCCAACGGAGGAGATCGAGTCTTGTGGGGAAAAGTGCGCAAACCTCTGCAGAGTGTATAAACTAATCATGGTTAGCCGTGTCCCCGGTTATGGACATCTTGAGTATCTGGTACTTGAATTAGTGATTTGATCTCATCACTCTACTTAATTAATTTGTTGGGTTGATAATTATTAATTTGGGATTGAGTTGGAGGAACCTTCTCAATGTTTTCAACAAACTTTGTAGTTAATAAAATCTATTCCTTTGTTGTAGGAAAAAACTAGCTTTCTGCAAAAATAACCATAGAGCCTCCACCAGCCAAATATGCATATAGTTATAGTTGTTACTTGTTCATTGCTCCATAGTGTTATTTTTGCTAGCATATTCCATGTGTTGACCTACACAGGCTGCAACGTATAATGTTGCAGAGTTTTCAGACGAAGAGTAAGGTGCGCTAGGTCGTTGTCGTGCGCTCAGCTATGCCGTTGGAGTTGATGGACTCATTTACCTTTGTAGCTTCCGTTGTTATCTTATTTAGATGGCCTTCAGCCATATTATTGTAATAAGTTCTCTTTTGAGACCTTCGATGTAATAAGTGTGTGATTGAACTTTGTTATAAATCCTCAAGTACTGTGTGTGTCAGCATTACCGATCCAGGGATGACACTTATACACAGAGATTTGATCGTCTGAGGTCGGATCGCTATAAATGGTATCAGAGCACACGTTGACTGTAGGACGCGACCACTAAGAAAAGCCATAGGACACTCTTATCTACTCATTTCTGACTCTTCTCCATTTTCTACTCTATAGATGGTGGACCCAAGGAACAAGTTTTCTCAACCGGATGAAGACACCCCTTTTGGACGACACTTGAAGGAGGCCACTAAGTACCTGAGCATTGGAAAACCAAGCTTCACGGGGACCTACACCGCCACTCTACCTGAAGAAGAGCGCTGGACAATTCGAGTACATGTTCCAGGAAGGACATTCACACCAGTTACTTAGCCTATTGAGTTTTCCTTTGATGCACCAACCTGGAGTCTAGGAAAGAGCATGGCAGCTCACATCGCCATGGGATGCATCGGTGAAGTTTACCACAAGGACCTTAAGGACACCATCTACCAGATATGTGGACGCCGAGATGAGCAATGGGAGATGATTTGCACCAGGAGGGACAAGTCAATTGCAGCCTACATCTAGGAATTGAACCAACACATTCGTCGTCAGGAGAATCAGATGTGCGCCAGCATGATAGAATGAAGAAGGTGATGACTCGGAACATGGAGCTAGAAGAGGAACTCAAGTCTACACGCGATGGATATGAAGAGGAGATTGCAGTACTACTAGAGAAGAACGAAGACCTGAAGAAGAAGCTAGGAATATTCATGGGAGATCCCACACCTGAGGTGGACATCCGTTCCGAAGACTACATCATCATCGACGACACCGACTCCGACCCCGATAGTGATGATGATTATGAAGACAAAGCTGGAGCATATATCATGGAGTCTTCCACCGATCAAAATTTCTAGTCAACCACCATATTATCAGTAGTATTTTCCCCATGTATATAGTAATAGTCCGAGTATTTCGTAACGGTAGTTAGATTGATTGTATGCCCTTGTTTGAATTGAGTGGTGTGATATGAATGTGTTTGTCTCATGTGCATATGGGTAGTGATTTTCTCCTTAGACCTCTCTCTATTCTAATCTCTTCCCTCTAAAACCTATCAGATGCCTCCGAGACGTGACCCCGGATTTGTCTTCCCACCGGAGCTCACTCAGTTAATCCAACAGCAGAATGCCTTGATGCAGTTGCTAGTCCAGAACCAAGGCAATAACAACAACAACAACCCACCGCCACCACCCCCAGTTGACAACTTAGCCCGTTTTCTGAGGTTGAATCTGCCGGTGTTTTCCAGTAGCACCGAGCCAATTGTTGTTGATGACTGGCTCCGTAGGATTGGAAGGGAGGTGACCACCACAGGTTGCGCAGATGTTGAGAAGGTGCTATTTGCCGCACACCAACTAGATGGACCCGCAGCCTCATGGTGGGAGAACTACACCGCCACTTTCCCCATAGCCAATGTCACTTGGGATCAGTTTCAGCAAGCTTTTTGCACCGCACATGTCTCAGCTGGAGCAATGAGTATGAAGAAGCGTGAGTTTCGCAACTTACTCCAGGGAAATCGTACCGTGGGGCAGTACGTGGATGAGTTCAGCAAGTTATCTCGTTATGCCCTGGATGATGTGGCCACAGATGCCGCGAAGCAGGAGAAGTTCATGGAAGGGCTGAATGATGAGCTGAGTATGCAGTTAATGGTGGCAACATTTGCTAACTACCAGGAGTTGGTAGATAGGGCTCTTATGATCGAAGGCAAGCAGCAGCAGATAGAGAGCCGCAAAAGGAAGTATGGATAGGGGAAGTACAGTTATGGAGCTCAGCAGAAGCCTCGTTTTATCCCGAACTCGGGAGGACATACCCATCATAACCATGGAGGCCACACTCACAATGGAGGGAGTTCTCATAACCATAGTGACCCTAAGAATGGTAATGGGAATGGAGGGAACAACGGTCGGAATCATTACAACCCCACTACACCCGCCAAGAAGGATCTAACTCACATTACTTGTTTTAAGTGCGGGAAGACTGGACACTACGCCACCGAGTGTCCTGAAGCAAAGAATGGAACGGAAATGGAAGCTCTCGGAAGAAGCCCAACCCTTTCACCAGAGGACAAGTGAACCACGTTAACGTGGAGGAGGTTGAAGAACGGCCTGACCCAATGATCGGTAAGTTTTTGATTAAGTCATTTACCGCTCTCGTTCTTTTTGACACTGGTGCATTGCATTCATACATATCAAGGGGATTTGTGGACAAGTTTAAGTTGCCAACCCTAGCCCTTAGGTCACCCATGTTAGTAAGCTCGCCAGGAGCAGAGTATATGGCCAGCCGATGGTGTGATCGGTTACCCCTAACCATTGGTAGCCACGTTTTCCCCTCAGACCTAGTGATTTTGGAGTCACAAGGATTGGATATAATACTAGGCATGGATTGGCTATCCAAGTATGGAGGAAACATCGACTGTGCTAGTAAGTCAATTTTACTCACCACCCCGGAGGGAAAGAGGATCAAGTATGTATCACGACATGCACCAAGGAGGACCCAAGTAAATTCCCTCTCGGGAGTTGTTCAGGAAGAAGTTCCAGTTGTGAAGGATTACCCGGATGTATTTCCAAAGGAATTACAAGGCATGCCACCCGATCGAGACATAGAATTTTTGATAGAGCTGTTGCCAGGCATCGGACCAATATCAAAGAGACCATATCGGATGCCCGCAAATGATCTGGAGGAAATTAAGAAGCAGATTAAGGAGTTACTGGAGAAAGGTTATATCTGACCAAGTTCATCACCGTGGGGAGCCCCAGTGCTCTTAGTTGAGAAGAAGGATGGATCTTTGAGAATGGTTGTTGATTATCGGGTCTTGAATGAAGTGACGATCAAGAACAAGTACCCACTACCGATGATCAATGATTTGTTTGACCAGCTGCAAGGAGCTAAAGTATTCTCCAAGGTCGATCTTCGATCAGGATACCACCAGTTGAAGATCCGAGAACAGGATATACCCAAGACAGCTTTTACTACAAGGTACGGGCTATATGAGTACACGGTCATGTCTTTTGGATTGACTAATGCCCCTGCCTATTTTATGAGTATGATGAACAAGGTATCCATGGAGTTTTTGGATAAGTTTGTTGTGGTGTTCATTGATGATATTTTGGTTTACTCGAAGAATGAGGAGGAACACAAGGAACATCTACGATTAGTTCTCGAGAAGCTCAGGGAACATCAGTTATATGCCAAGTTCAGCAAATGTGAGTTTTGGTTGAAAGAAGTTGGATTTCTTGGACATGTTATATCAAGAGAAGATATAGCAGTAGAACCTACCAAGGTTCAGTCTGTCACTAAGTGGTTGGCACCCACCTCAGTAGGAAAGATCCGCTGTTTTCTGGGACTCGCAGGATATTATAGGAGGTTCATTGAGAATTTCTCCAAGATTGCGAAACCCATGACAGAGTTGTTGAAGAAGGACACCAAGTTCAAATGGACCGAAGATTGTGAAGACAGTTTTCAGGAGTTGAAGAAACGTTTGGTTACAGCCCCAGTGTTAATTCTTCCGGATATACGCAAGGATTTCCAAGTGTTTTGCGACGCTTCTCGCCTAGGACTTGGAGGTGTACTTATGCAGGACGGAAGAGTTGTTTCATATGCCTCACGTCAGCTTCGACCTCATGAGTTGAATTATGCCACGCATGATTTGGAGTTAGCAGCCGTAGTGCATGCGCTCAAGACCTGGAGACATTTTCTTATTGGAAACCGTTGTGATGTATATACGGATCATAAGAGTTTGAAGTATATCTTCACACAGAAGGAGTTGAATCTCAGGCAGAGGAGATGGTTGGAGTTAATAAAGGATTATGATATGAAGCTGCATTATCATCCAGGAAAGGCCAATGTTGTAGCAGACGCGTTGAGTCACAAGAGTTATGTCAATACTCTCTTAACCGGAGGATTACCTCAGGAGTTAGCCGACGATCTCAGAGAACTTCGTTTGGAGATAGTTCCGAGAGGTTTTGTTGCCGCATTGGAAGTTCAGTCCACATTATTGTGAAAGATTCGAGAAGCTCAGAAGGATGACAAGGAAATTTCTGAGATAAAGGAGAAAATGAGCGAAGGAAAAGCCAAGGGTTTTCGTGAAGATGAGCATGAAACTTTATGGTTTGAGGATCGAGTATATGTGCCCAACAATGCGGAGATCAGGAAGTTAATACTTCAGGAAGCTCATGACTCGCCATATTCGATACACCCCGGAAACACCAAGATGTATTTGGATTTGACGGAACGTCTCTGGTGGACAGGTATGAAGAAGGATATTGCCGAGTATGTAGCATTATGTGATGTATGTCAGAGGGTGAAGGCAGAACATCAAAAGCCAGCAGGATTACTTCAGCCTATGCCGATACCCGAATGGAAGTGGGATAAACTTGGCATGGATTTCATCACCGGATTACCCAGGACACGATCGAGATATGATTCTATCTGGGTAGTAGTTGATCGCTTGACCAAAGTGGCTCACTTTATCCCCGTGAAAACCACATACACAAGCGCGAAGTTGGCCAAGATATATATGACCAGGATCGTATGTCTGCATGGAGTTCCGAGGACCATTGTATCGGATAGAGGGACACAGTTTACCTGGAAGTTTTGGAACCGGTTACACCAGACTTTGGCTACTAGGCTAGAGTTCAGTACAGCCTTTCATCCACAGACAGATGGACAGACCGAGAGAGTCAATCAGATTCTGAAGGACATGTTGAGAGCTTGTGCGCTAGATTATGGATCTAGTTGGGATACAATTTGCCTTACGCAGAGTTCTCATACAACAACGGTTATCAGGCTAGTTTGAAGATGGCACCTTTCGAAGCTTTGTATGGAAGAAGATGCAGGACACCGTTAATGTGGGATGAAGTCGGAGACCGTCACTTGTTCGGACCAGATTTAATCAAGGAATCCGAAGAGAAGGTTAAGTTGATTCGAGATAGACTGAAGGTAGCTCAGTCCAGACAAAAGAGTTATGTTGATACAAAATGCAAGGAGGTAGTCTACGGAATCGGAGACAGAGCATATCTTCGTGTGTCACCACTTCGAGGAGTTAAACGATTTGGAGTTAAGGGAAAGTTAGCCCCGAGATTTGTAGGACCATACCGAGTTCTGGGACGTATGGGAGAGGTGGCCTACAAGTTGGAGTTACCCGAAGGATTGTCAGGAGTTCATGATGTGTTTCACGTTTCCCAGTTGAAGAAGTGCCATGCGGAGATGGCCGATATTCCTCTCAGGGATACAGTGCCCTTGGAAGCAATTCAATTGCATAGTGACCTAACCTACGAGGAGAAACCCATCAAGATCCTGGAGTTTGCCAGCCGAGTTACCCGCAGCAAGGTTATCAAGTTTTGCAAAGTTCAGTGGATCCACCATACCGAGGATGAAGCCACTTGGGAGCGAGAAGAAGACCTACGGAAAGACCACCCACACCTATTTTCTAGCCAACCCAAATCTCGAGGACGAGATTCATCTTAAGGGGGGTAGGTTTGTAACATCCCAATTTTCAATTTGGATGTTATACATAGGTCATCATATGCATATCATATTTTATTTGCATTTTGCTTGTGATCCTAGAAATCTTAAGCAACTCAAGGACCCAAGGAGAGAGTTGGAGGTTTCACATAGTTTCATATTTGAATTTTTTTTCTCAAATTTGAAAAGAGGATCAATTTGATTTTAATATTTTTTTTCTCTCCAATTATTTCCAATAATAAAAATAAATGAGAGAAGATAAAGTGACTTCTTCAAAGGAGAGGAAATATTGGAGGAGAAATTTTAAAATCAAAATTTTATTTTATTTGAATTCTATTTGCTATTTTATTTGAATTAGAAAAATATTTATTTTTGAAAATTGCATTTTTAGGCCAGAAAAATGTTCACCTGGTTCTAAATATTAGGTTTAGATGGTGAAAATTGTTTTTTGGTATTTTTATATATTTTTTTATATTTTATTAGGATTTTCTTCGAGAGAAATTTTATTTAAAAAAACTTCCCGCCCGATTGGGCCGAAGGCCCAGCCGAGCAGGCCGGCCCGCAGCCGCGCCGCCCTCCTCCTCCGACTCGGGAACGGAGTCCCGAGCGCGCCCGCCACCGCCGTCGTGTCCGGCCTAGACACGGGCACCGCCGCCCCCTCTAACAAGCCACCGCCGCCTTTCCCCCTTTAAATAGCGACCCTGCCCCCCCTTGGACCCCAAGCCAGCCACCGCCGCCGCCCTTAGCCGCCGCCTGCACCCGTGCCGCCCCGCCGCCGCACTTCCGCCCCGCGCCGCAGCCCGTGCAGCCCTGCCTCGCCGTTGCCAGAGCCACCCCGCCCCACCGTCTTGCCGGAGCTGCCACGTCGTCGCCGTTGTCCGCCGCCGGTCAAGTCCGGTTAATCGGTAAAAACCGACGGTTTTCTTTTTTGGTTTTTTGGTTTGTTAGGTTAGATCGGTTTTTTTCGGTTCGTTAGTTAAGCGAGCGTTCTCTGTTTAGTTCATTTTTAACGAACGGATTCGTTCGTTTGGTTCTGTTAGCGAACGTTCGTTCGTTAGGTTTTTCTTTTTATTTTATTTTCGGCCAGGGATCTATCTGTGATTACTTTTATCACAGTTTAGTCCCTGATCTTCAAACCCTCGTTACTTTTTGCTCATTCGTCCAAATCCAGTGAAACCAACGCCAAAATCTTCGTCTTGTTCCCCTCTTTCCAATTAATCAACTTTAATATAGTTTTGACAATTTAAAATTTGGTTTCAAGTAGATTTGAATTCGAATTTCTTTTGATCGTAGTTTGAGTTTCGTACCTCCGATTCGATTGATTCTTTTTGCAAATCAAAGCTCTTTAGTTGAATTTTCAGTTTGGATCTTTTCTCTTGAGTTTTACCCTTGCATCTTATGCTTGAGTGCTTATGTACGCTATTGTTTGTTTACGATAGAGTTTCCGGAGTGCGAAGCGTGCTACTACGAGTCACTAGGGTTTTCAGATCGTCAGCAAGGCAAGTAACACTTTGATCATACCCTTTATTACCAAGTTTTTATGCATTAGTTTTCAATCCTCAAACACTGCATGGTTAGGATTTGATAACATGTGGGTATCGGAAAGTAGATGATGAGGTAGAACGTATTGTCTTTATTTCAAACCCTGGGAGTTACTTCTACGTTATGCTTATACTGCTACGCTATGCTTGTAGACATGGTTTGGGTTTGAGAGATCCATGACAGATGTGAGAGTTATCATTTACTAATGGTTGAACTTAAGGTGGCTACTTAAATACACATCTGGGTAGGTTGTTTGAGGCACCCTGGAGCACCCAATGGTTGTCTGGGCACCTGGAGCAATCCAGCGTTGTCCTGGGATATCCCGGAGTACCCGTGTGATCATCCTATGGAATGCCACTCAGGCTCAAAGGGATCATAAGATTATTCATGCTAGAAACTTCCGTGTGCAGCCACAAGCCATTATGGGCTCTGGCATAGTTGAGTATGTTGTGTGACCTCTTTCAGTGGTAGGCTAGCAGATGTAGGGGATGTAGGTGGTACTGTCTACCCAGAGTAAAGAGTTAATACTTCGGAAAGACTGTGTCTCGATCATCCATTTCTCACACATCATGTAGTGCGAGAAATCCAACGGAGGAGATCGAGTCTTGTGGGGAAAAATGTGCAAACCTCTGCAGAGTGTATAAACTAATCATGGTTAGCCGTGTCCCCGGTTATGGACATCTTGAGTATCTGGTACTTGAATTATTGATTTGATCTCATCACTCTACTTAATTAATTTGTTGGGTTGATAATTATTAATTTGGGATTGAGTTGGGGGAACCTTCTCAATGTTTTCAACAAACTTTGCAGTTAAATAAAATATATTCCTTTGTTGTAGGAAAAAACTAGCTTTCTGCAAAAATAACCATAGAGCCTCCACCAGCCAAATATGCATATAGTTATAGCTGTTACTTTTTCATTGCTCCATAGTGATATTTTTGCCAGCATATTCCATGTGCTGACCTACACAGGTTGCAACGTATTATGTTGCAGAGTTTTCAGACGAAGAGTAAGGTGCGCTAGGTCGTTGTCGTGCACTCACCTATGTCATTGGAGTTGATGGACTCATTTACCTTCGAAGCTTCCGCTGTTATCTTATTTAGATGGCCTTCGGGCATATTATTGTAATAAGTTCTCTTTTGAGACCTTCGATGTAATAAGTGTGTGATTGAACTCTGTTATAAATCCTCAAGTACTGTGTGTGTCAGCATTACCGATCCAGGGATGACACTTGTACACAGAGATTTGACCGTCTGAGGTCGGATCGCTACATGCACAAGACAAGTTGATGACGTTTGGGCATGGACCGAAGAACCGAGGGGCTTGTTCTCTGTACGGTCGATTTACAACATGATCTTCCGTATAAAGACAGGTAGAGAGGCATGGCTTGAGGGGACTGAAGATATGTCCAGCGATGTTGGCGAACGCAGGGGTTTGTCTTCAATCTGGGGCATGCAAGTTCCATCGAAGTTGAAGGTTTTTACCTAGCGCCTTTCTCAACATTCGCTTCCCGCGAATGACATACTACATCACCGAAACATGGCTCAGTCGCATCAGTGTGCTATTTGTGGCGCTGAGGATAATTGGCGCCATTCGATGCTAGATTGCACCATGTCAAGAAGTGTTTGGGCCCTTTCAAGTGCAGAATTAGTTGAACATATGTGTACGAACATGGATGACAATGCCAAGGGCTGGCTGTTGAAGGAAATATGCCCTAGAGGCAATAATAAAGTTGTTATTTATATTTCCTTATATCATGATAAATATTTATTATTCATGCTAGAATTGTATTAACCGGAAACTTAGTACATGTGTGAATACATAGACAAAAAGAGTGTCCCTAGTATGCCTCTACTAGACTAGCTCGTTAATCAAAGATGGTCAAGTTTCCTAGCCATAGACATGTGTTGTCATTTGATGAACGGGTCACATCATTAGAGAATGATGTGATGGACAAGACCCATCTGTTAGCTTAGCACTATGATCGTTTAGTTTATTGGTATTGCTTTCTTCATGACTTATACATGTTCCTATGACTATGAGATTATGCAACTCATGAATACCGGAGGAACACTTAGTGTCCTATCAAACATCACAACATAACTGGGTGATTATAAATATGCTCTACCGGTGTCTCCGATGGTGTTTGTTGAGTTGGCATAGATCGAGATTAGGATTTGTCACTCTAATTGTCAGAGAGATATCTCTGGGCCCTCTCAGTAATGCACATCACTATAAGCCTTGCAAGCAGTGTGACTAATGAGTTAGTTGCAGGATGATGCATTACGGAACAAGTAACGAGACTTGTTGGTAACGAGATTGAACTAGGTATGATGATACCGACGATCGAATCTCGGGCAAGTAACATACCGATGACAAAGGGAACAACGTATGTTGTTGTGCGGTTTGACCGATAAAGATCTTCGTAGAATATGTAGGAGCCAATATGAGCATCCAGTTTCCTCTATTGGTTATTGACCAGAGATGTGTCTCGGTCATGTCTACATAGTTCTCGAACCCGTAGGGTCCGCATGCTTAACGTTCGATGACGATTCGTATTATGAGTTTATGTGATTTGATGTACCGAAGGTCGTTCGGAGTCCCGGATGAGATCACGGACATGACAAGGAGTCTCGAAATGGTCGAGACATAAAGATTCATATATTGGAAGGCTACATTCGGACACCGGAATGGTTCAGGTCATTTCGGATAAGTTTCGGAGTACCGGGGGTTACCGTACCCCCCCTCGGGGAAGTTCTTGGGCCTCATGGGCCTAGTGGTGGAAGGGAGGAGGGCAGGCCAAGGTATGGCGCGCGCCCCCCTAGCCCAAACCGAATTGGACTAGGGCTAGGGGGCCGGCCCCCCTTTCTTTCTCTTCTTCCTCTCCTTCCTTCTTCTCCTACTTGGACTAGGAAAGGGGGAAACCTACTCCTACTAGGAGTAGGAATCCCCCCCTTGGGCGCGCCCCTTGTGGCCGGCCCTCCTCCTCCTCCCCTCCTTTATATACGGGGGAGGGGGGCAACCCATAGACACACAAGTTGATCGTTAGCTTGCGGTGCCCCACTCCACAGTTTTCCACCTCGGTCATATTGTCGTAGTGCTTAGGTGAAGCCCTGCGTCGGTAACTTCATCATCACCGTCACCACGCCATCGTGTTGACGGAACTCTCCCTCGGCCTCAGCTGGATCAAGAGTTTGAGGGACGTCACCGAGCTGAACGTGTGTAGATCGCGGAGGTGCCGTGCGTTCGGTAGTTGATCGGTTGGATCGCGAAGACGTTCGAATACATCAACCGCGTTACTAAACGCTTCCGCTTTCGGTCTACGAGGGTACATGGACACACTCTCCCCGCTCGTTGCTATGCTTCTCCTAGATAGATCTTGCGTGATCGTAGTAATTTTTTGAAATACTACGTTCCCCAACCGTGGCATCCGAGCCAGGTCTATGCGTAGATGTTATATGCACGAGTAGAACACAAGAGTTGTCGGTGATAATAGTCATACTGCTTACCAACATGTCATACTTTGTTTCGGCGGTATTGTTGGATGAAGCGGCCCAGACCGACATTACATGACCGCGTTCATGAGACTGGTTCTACCGCCGTGCTTTGCACACAGGTGGCTAGTGGGTGTCTGTTTCTCCAACTTTAGTTGAATCGAGTGTGACTACGCCCGGTCCTTGTTGAAGGTTAAAACAACACACTTGACGAAAAATCGTTGTGGTTTTTGATGCGTAGGTAAGAACGGTTCTTGCTAAAGCCCGTAGCAGCCACGTAAAATTTGCAACAACAAAGTAGAGGACGTCTGACTTGTTTTTGCAGGGCTTGCTGTGATGTGATATGGTCAAGACGTGATGATATATATAAATTGTTGTATGAGATGATCATGTTTTGTAACAGTTATCGGCAACTGGCAGGAGCCATATGGTTGTCGCTTTATTGTATGAAATGCAGTCGCCATGTAATTGCTTTACTTTATCACTAAGCGGTAGCGATAGTCGTAGAAGCATAGTTGGCGAGACGACAACGATGCTTCGATGGAGATCAAGGTGTCAAGCCGGTGACAATGGTGATCATGACGGTGCTTTGGAGATGGAGATCAAAGGCACAAGATGATGATGGCCATATCATATCACTTATATTGATTGCATGTGATGTTTATCATTTATGCATGTTATTTTGCTTAGTACGGCGGTAGCATTATAAGATGATCTCTCACTAAATTTCAAGATACAAGTGTTCTCCTTGAGTATGCACTGTTGCTACAGTTCGTC